>NC_092878.1:88381865-89785199 GCF_028372415.1 Notamacropus eugenii
TATTTAAATTTAAGATTATTCTGATGTCCCTTCTAGGGAGTATTTACAGGATGGAGTCCACTTTTCCTATCTTCCATGTGAATTTAAATTATAAGCTAAAGGAAAATGTATAATAAAATTCAATTAAATTAGAAAGCTAGTCACTATTACCATTAGTAGTTAGCTAGCATTTGCACCCTGTAGCTAAAATACGATTGAGCTTAATAGGGTATAATCCAAGAAGACTCAGGCAACCACTGGTTTTTAGAGGCGATTGTGGCAATTAGAAGGTCTAAATTAAAACCTGCTGCTGAAACATCATGCCCACTTTTGGAAAGGCCTTGTTTTTTTTGGTTCAGGGTCATAGACCTTTAGTTTGAATTTTTTTTTGTTGTTCTCTGACAGTTGCTCCAACTTCACTTCAACAGTGTTCCCAAACTACAATTTAATTTGATGTGCAAAATAAATCGGCTCAAGTAAAGTTTCATGAAGCAACTTTTTGCACCCAGTGTACACGTTAGTTTATTCTGCGCTCTATCCCAGTAGCACCGCCTATTGTTGTTAAGCAGTTTTTCCATTGAACTTTAGAAATATGTGGTCCATTTATTTCTTTCAGTATCCTCATGAATTAACCAAGGTCAATAACACTATTTCCAATTCATGAGTCTGGAAACTAAGGTTTAAAACCCTTAAATCACTTGATTAAATGTATTGTCATTTCTTGGAAACAACTTCAGTTTCAGAGGCCTTCCTTTGATTGTTAGTTTGATTAGTCAAAGGACAAGAAAATATGGAGATACTTTTGAAAAATGATTTCAGGGTATGTAGAAATTAGTACTTCCAGTTTTTGCTATGTGATTAACCCACTTTTTTTCTGGTAATTTTTAAATTTAATCCCATTAAACTACTTCTCCTGTATGATTTTTTATATGTAATGTGTTGCATGTTGATCATATCTACCCTGCACTTCTTTGTTACTGATTGTGTGATCCACAGCTTTAGTCTTCTAAGATGACAGTGAGCCATGCAATGTCACTACTGGTGTTGAAGACACTCTTCTTTTAGAGGAAAACTTAGGTTGCATTGCTGTTTACTCAACAAATATTTATGAAGCTCTTTTTATGTACAAAGTGTGTATACACACATGCACACATACACAAAAAGACATAGAATAATCAGTTTATTTATTAATATAATTAACTTAATAATAAAATTAATATTTTATTAATATTAATAAAATTAATTTATTCATTAATATTTATTAATAATCATGTGTAATGTACTGGCATCTAGGTGGTGCACTGGATTGAGTTCTGGACTTGGATTAGAAAGACATGAGTTAAAATTTTGTCTTAGATATATTACCCTGGACAAGTCACTTAGCCTCTGTTTACCTCAACTTCCTCATCTGTAAAATGAGGTACCTACTGCCTATGGTAGTTGTGAGAATCAAATAAGATAATATTTGTAAAGTGCTTTGCAAATCTTAAAGAGCTATATAAATGGCAGTTATTATTATTACTGGTCTTGGTACACTGAAAAGGACATTCAAGATTTAGGAAGGAAAGAAGGAAGACAATAAGAATTTATCAAGCATGTACTTTGTGTCAGTCACTGTGCTAAGCACTTTACAAATATCTCATTTTATCCTTATGACACACCCGGGAGGTAGTGGATACCATTACACCCATTTTATAATTCAAGCAAGCAAACTGAGATTAAGTGACTTGCACGGACCCAGCACTCTGTTTATTGTGCCACCTAGCAGTATATATTCACTAAATAGATATAAATATGTATGCTATGCAATATAGAATGGGATGTATTGTAGTTATTTTGGTTGGCATTTAGTCAAAGAAAATTTCTTAGAGGAGGTAACTCTTCCTTGATTATTTAAGGACAGGACAGGCATTATTTAGTTGATTATAGTAGAGTACAATATCAGTAAACATTTATTAACACCTCCTGTCTGCCAAGTGCTTTCCTAAACACTAAGGATGCAAAAGAAGACAAAAGACAATTTCCCTTAGGGAGATTGCAATCTATGAATCAATTCAATGCAATTAAAACTGTTTTGTTTTTTTTTAACACAATGCAGACTCTTATCTATACAGTGCACTTTCTAGGTACCAAAGGGACTATACAGACGAGTAAAACATGATTTCCTACCTCAATGATCCTAGGTGAATAGAAGGGATCAGAAAAGCACACAACTGTAAGAGATGAAAGATACAAACACAGTTGTTAGGAGGGATGCGTTATGTAGCTGAATGTGAAGGATAAAAAAGCTTGTGGTAGCATGTACAGTCAAAAGAGCACTGGTTCTGGAATAAGAAGAAATATGTTCCAGTCCTGTCTTTGAGGGCTACCCCTTGTGTCAAATGTCAATTTGACAAGTCACAATCTCATTCAGCTTTATTTCCTTATGAAAATGAGGGGAGTGGCTATGAGATAACTCTGAGATTTCCTCTAGCTATAGAACTACACTCCTCTGATTTAGACAGGTGGAGGTGGTGGGAAGAGGGTATCCCAGGAGAAAGGCACAGTACGACTAAAGGTTCAGAGATAGTAAATTGGGGGAAAACAAGAATAGTCAGAGTATGTGAAGGACCTAGTAGGCTATAAGGCTGGAAAGAGATGTTGGACCTCTGTAGGGGGCTTTGAATGCCAGGCTGAGGACTGCATCTCAAACCAAAGCTATTTCTACATGGTGCCACAACAACTGGTTTTGCCACTGAACATAAGAATGCTTTTAGGTAAAGGAAACTTTATATTACACATTGGAGTTATGGAAAGGATTATGGACTGAGCTTTAATAGAACTGAAAAGTAAATTATTATTTACCAACATTGAAAAACAATCTTACATTTTTTATTTTGATTTGGAAATAGCTGTGTTTCAAATTTTAGAAAAGTAGAGGACAAAAATATTCTTTTGGAATCCTTTAATAACTTTTAAAGATGTAAATGGACTCATTTCAAAAAATGAATTAAATTTTCCATAGTAATATGCTTCTATATTATGCATTATCTATATGACAAAATTAGTTACTGTTGTGTACAGTTTCATGACTTAACCATCCTAATGAGTAGCTCTGCAAGGTAATATATTTTTGTATCCATTCATTAAGGATAACTATCACTAATTCAATAGTGGTTTCATTTTAGGTTATTATTCATGTTCACCAATTCAGAGACAGGTTCTGAATTATACTGATATTTTTTATAAACCATGGCTGAAGGCCCATCAGCTTGCTTCATTTTCCTAAATTAATTTATAATGATTTTGTTATAAACATATTGGGTTGAGGGAAAGAATTTTGAAGTTTCATCTTGAATTTATTTATTTTAAAACTTTGAGACATATGTAATTTCATTGCCACAGTTCTCCTCTCCTTATTTAGATTTTGTTAATTTCTCCATACTTTAGTAGGTTTTTTTAATGCATTGTTGCTTTATCAACTAGTTGTCAGTATTTTCCAAAATTGCCTTGATTGATCTTTGGATACCAGATACAAAGTTTGTCACAAGTCTCATAAAAAATCTTTCCAACTTGGTAGTACCAGAATTCCACAGCTCACACTTACTAAGATAATAACCTTCAAGAACACATCATTTCACATCCATGTCATGAAAAGATTATTGGAAAAGATTATTTTGGAGGTTTATGAATTTAAAAATAAAATTATAGGCATTTAATTTTAAAAATATTTTTCCTTATTCCATCTGCTCTCTCTAGCCTTTGCTCATACACTACCTGTTATCTAATTCATAAATATTTTGCACATACTTATATATGTACATGTAAATTCCATGAGGGCATGAACTATTCAGTTTTTGTCTTTGTAGCCCAAGAATCCTTAACTCAGTGCCTGGCCAACTGATGACACTTGAATGCTTGTTGATTGAGTGAACAATGTTCTAAATGAATATGATTTAATTATTATGATCATTATGAACAATTTTATGTTTCAGCACCTTTCAAAATAAAAAAATTGCACATTATTTATGAGAGAACACTGTACAATTTCAATGCTCTTTAGCTGACTGCTGTCACCAACATCCATCTTTTTTGACATGAATATTCTTCCAGAGATATAGTATATAGCTGAAAATCACAGATCATCAATATTTCAGAAAAATCAAAATTTGCAGGTAACCCAGAAAACAATGGAAGTCTGAGTGCTGGGTATAGCATATTATCAGTGATTGCTTAGATGGAACATGTGGCATAAAAAACAGTCACATATCTAGAGCTGACAGGAACCTTAGAGGCCACATAATACAAGTTTTTCATTTCAGAGATGAAGTCATTGGGGTCCAGAAAGATTAAGCAACTTGTCCAAGGTCAGGCGGAGCCTGTAATTTCAGGTTTGATGCCCTTTCCATCATGCCACTCATCAAGAACACATATGATTGAAATTATCAGTGTTCTGCTCACACACACACACAGAAGACAAGAAAGCGTGGAGATTTTTAATCTGCATCATGGCAGTAATACCCCACACCAATAAGATCATAACTCTGTGGAAGGATGGAAATATTTATAGAAAAGAGGCCAATCTACAAGGAACAGCAAGAATTTTTTTTTCTTACCTGAGCCAGACAGTGCAATTATGTTTAATGAGATAGAATATTTAGTGGAATTGATTTAGAGAATTCTGGGGTGAGCAGTTAAGCAACAAGAATGGCAGGGGGCAGAGGGGAAGTGGAAAAGATTTGGAACAAATGGGAGGAGTGTGGGAACTAAGTGATATAGCCTCCAAACCAGCATGCTCTTTGAGGACTTCTGTAAAGGAGGAAGAGTGAACTGCAGTGTAATAGGTTTCCTAAACTTCTTCTAAAGGAAAGATAATAATTGTACAGTATTAGAATGGCTAAACAATGAATGAAAACAGTATAAGCACTGGGCTAGTATGGGCTGATTCAGGAACTTAGTAAGTGTTCCGTAATCATGTTGATTGCCCTGACCCTGCTTCCAGAAAGTGCCATTATTTATCATTCTTCTGCTTTAGTTTGGGACTTTACTCATAGGTTCTGACGTTGTTGTCCTGTTCTGAGTTTGTGCGTGGATCTTTCCTGTTGTCGTAATAATTGTCTATCTTCAGATTTGTTGTTGTGTTTTTGCCTTTTTTGGTCTTTTCCATTTCTTTTAAATTTGAAATCTGCTCCTGGGGTGGAAGGGGCACTTTCTTAGGCTTCTTGTGTTAGGAGCTACAAACCCTGTCTGTTACCTTGTGCTGCACTGATGTTGCCCAGAGGCCTCATGCCTGGTGCTGTGCTGAGGGGGTAAGGTGGGAATGGGGGGCATCTGTTACTGCTGAAGGCCATAGAGATCTAGCAGCTTGCCTGGTGCTGAACTGGGCTCCTAGTACTGGTACATGGAGTGTGCTGAGGCCTGTGGGTTGTTTCTGTGTTTCCCTGGAGCTATACTGAAGTATTTGGCAGTCTTGTTACTGGAGGTGCTTGGTTGCCCAGGGCTATGCTGAAGCATGTGGAGGTTCTCCTGGCAATTCTTGGAGCTGGTGTCTGCCATTCCCCCAGCTATGTGGAGGTATGGAGGGGCTCATGGTGTTAGTGCTTGCCTGCTCCACCATGCTGGGACTCAGGATATATCTTGGGGCTTACTGCTAGGAGCTTTCTGTCCTTGATAGTGCTCCCCTTTTACCTGCTGGTCTTCCAAGTTTCTTGGGCTAAAAGATTATTTCACTCTCTCTTTTTGCTGGTTCTGCAGTCCCAGAATTTGTTTTGGGGCACTATTTTATGGTTGTTTGGAGGTCCATAGGGGAAAGTTATAGCTATTAGTAAATGGCTACTTACAATTTACTGTTGACAAGATGGTGCTCTCTGCCATCTTGGATCCTGGAAATCTAAGTGGTCTTCCGCTTTAGAAGAGGTAGTGTGGGTAGTAAAAAGAGTGCTGGTGTTGGACTCAAAGGAAATGAGCTTGAATCCTAACCTTGCAACTTACCATCCTCATTATCTTGAACAACTCATTTAATGTGTTCAGGCTCAGTTTTTTTGTTTTTGTTGTGTTTTTTTTTAATTTGTAAAATAGGTGGGTTGAACTACATTATCTTACCTTAGTATTAAGGACCTTTCCAGCTTTAAATTACAATGTCCGAACTATAGATAGCACTTTAAAGTTTGCCCAATAGAGCTATGAGGTAGGTCCTTTGGATGAGAAACCGAGTGACTTGTCCCGTCACACAATTAATAAATATCAGACATGAGATTTGAACATGTCTTCTCTATGACAAGTCCAGAATTCTATCGTGTTACACTGTCTTTAATACCTGTTACCCATGACTTTATGATCCACTTCTATTCATTTTCCAACGTTTCTTATCTCAAAAATCTTAAAATGGTAGTGAGAACAACTTTTTAAATATTTATTTGTTTTCAGTTTTCAACAATCATTTCCATAAGTTTTAAATTTTCTCCGCCTCCCTCAACCCCACCCTCCCTGTGATGGCATACAATGTTCTATGGATTCTACACATACACTCTTATTAAACACATTTTCACAATAGGGGAGAACAACTTTTTATGAATTTACAAATAGACCATAATCTTCTTGAGTATTTTTGTATGTCAAACCACCTCAAGATTGTCCTGATTGCTTAATTTTTTACTTAATTGTTTAATTAGTGAATGCAGACCTATAAAATGTATTTTCACCATGAAAAACATATGCAACAACAGCTTAGCATCATACTACCAAAGAACCCCTGCCTAGAGAGGCCAATAAGTTTGTGTTCAAAAACACTCCTATTCAGAAGTAGAATTCCCCTTTGGTACTATTTGTCAAATAGCATTAATTAGAGCAACAGTTGTAGGTCACTCTACAATTAAGTTAGTTTTGAGCTATCTTATTCCACACTAACCCATCTGGAGAAATCATTATGTGAGTCCAAGTTATATATTTGCAGCAGAGTAAAAATGAATGAATAGAAATATTTTTCCATAATGTATAGTCCTACAGACCTCGCACCGCAAATGTCACTCATTGCCTTGGAACTCAATAAATAATTACCACACCTGACAAGCTTAATATATTATACTTGCTGTCATCAAGAGATTGATTGTTAAAAGTGAAAAAGGCTGTAGATGGAACGAAACAACATAGGGTGTGGAGTTAGTGACAAAATGTCGAAAGTCTAAGGCCCTCTCAAATTGAATGTGAATGTTAGATGGTGCAATACTATTCCATCAAGGAAAGGGCTATATTAGTTAAGACTGTAACTAAAGTGGGATGACTAGGACTTTGCCCTAGGATGTCCAGAATTTAGAGGATGCTGACAACATATAGTCTCTCTCATTAGGTAGAATTGACTTAATATAGTTATTAAGAATTATGAGCAATAGGAAACTACTAGACAGCATGTACCTTCCTATCTAACCCCTTGCAGCAACGGCCATACCCCAGATGAGCTCCTTCCCACCAATCTCCACTCTACTTTTTCACTTGGTGGCTTTTCCAGCAGCAGACTCAAAGAGATCCTATGCTGGAATTTCTCCGTGCCATAGGGCATGGTATTCTGAAACCTGATGTCTCTTTTGCTTTCCATCATATAACCTAGTTGTGCTATTATCTGGAGTCTTTGCTGTTGTGGTGTAATCTTTAACAATGAGCCTGATTTGACAGTAAGAACTATGAGGAACTATATTTAAGTGGGAACTGGAAAACTAAATATATTAAGGATAGTGTATTGGTTCCTCTGAGATTCTTTAAAAAGGGCTGTATGAATGTAAGATACTATAATATTACTAACCTATATTTCACCAGGGACTGTTATATAACATAGAATATTTGAGAGTGTAGGATTTTCATCTCAATTTCCACGTCAGTAGAAAGGAACATGGAGGCATGTGTAGCTACCACAGCTTCCTCTTGGGGTTCTTATGTGGCTTTATTTTCCTAACCAAATGGAATAGGTTATGCTAAAGTAAGCATGTTGTGTCTTTGACCATTTCTGGAGGCACCTGGTGATAAATGGTACTTTTAGCTAGGGCTGGATTACATACTGTGTTGGATGACTAGAGAAGATAAGTAGGAAGGGGTATGTGGAGTTGTCTTAATACTACTGGAATTGGGGCATTATGATTCCAAATGACTAAGAACATAGCTCAGGAGCAGCTGTTTGTCACTAATCCTTAGAGATTGTAACACTATTTAATGATAAACATGTGCAGATCTGAAAATTGGACAGAGTACTAAGTAACTAAGTGAAAGTAGAGGATTTTTCTTTTTTAAAGAAAAACAGAAATTCCAAGCCTTCTGGGCTTTAACACTTGCTGCCTATGTAACCCAAATAGGGAAAGATTCTTTCCAGTTACATTTATTTCAAGTAAAGAGGGATTAAGAAAAACTTAAAGATTGCCTGAGGACATGTTTCATTTAAATAATGGAATCTAGGAGGTGGTATGGCTCTAGTTTCCTTTGAAATGTAAAAGCATTTGTTAAATGCCTACTCTGTTCCAGAACCAAGTATACAAATACAGAAATGGGATAGTTCCTGCCTCAAGGAACTTTCATGGCTCCCAATGTGACTGATGTCACTTTTATTTCACTATCTCAGCTCTTTATAGAAAACATGATCTAATACTTGATTATATATATTGTACTAAAGTTACCTGTGTTCTCATCAGTGGGGGTACTCTTTCCACTCATATAGATTACAACCTCTTTATTCTGTGTAATTCTGGCTCTGTCATTGTTTTTCTTTGTATCCTCCACAAAGGATCCACTCAATGTATTGGATGCTTTCCTTTAATATTTTGGGGACTATCCACCTGTTCTGTATTATGGATATATAACTGATATCCTTTTCCAGGCATCTACACCCTTTATGGTTTTTTTTTTTAATACCATTCCTCAGATGCAAGACACCATTGGTAATAGGCCACAGTCTACTTTGCACCTACCATGTGACTCTGAATGACTTGCAATCTGGATCTGTTAAGAGTGAGCTTCTATGATTCCATATAACATCCCTGGGAGATTATTGCTGTTAAAAAATGAGCTTTTACTGAAATGAGCAGTTTGAAATCTTTGAAAGTACTGCAAAATTTCCCAAATTTAGCCTAGTCAGAACTTCCATTCATTTTGGTACTCATGAGGTTCTTTGTTAATCTGAAGAACCTATCTAAGATGTATGTTTATAAACACATACACCTTCTCATGAATATTAATGAACTCAGTTAATGAGTTAATGTATGCCTGTTTTGTACTATCTATCTTTCTTCATCTACTTCCTCTTCTAATGTTCATGGTTAAGATGATTTCTTTTGAATAAATATAGGATTCATTGAGGAGGCTTGTCAATGTTCTTGTTATATATTTCCTTGTGTTATTGTTTCACGTATGTACTTCTTGTCTCCTCAACTAGGGTATAAGATTTATTTCAGAGTACTGAGCATGCTCAGTGAAATCCTAATAAACATTTGTCAATTGATTGATTGATAGAGGATTCTATTAAGAGTATTAACCTCCACCAACAAACTTTTATCAGGAAAAGAGTGATAGAGTGCCATGTTCAAGAAACTACAGGTAGCTAGATGTAGCTAGATCATACATATATTCTTATTAAACATATTTTCACACTAGAGGAGAAAAACTTTTTATGAACTTAGATCATAATAGAACAATAGATCATAGAGGTTTGGAGGGCAATAGTGTGTAAGAGGGCTGGACAGGTAGCAAAAGGCCAAGTTATAAACAGCTTTAAATGTCAGAAGACTTTATAATTGATCCTAGAGGTAATAGGGAGTTATTGGAGCTCACTGAGGGTAGGGTGGGAGTGGGGGGGGGGTGGTGGAGAGGGAATGACATGTTCATACCTACTCATCTTGGTAGCTAAATGGGAGACAGACTGGAGTGGGACAGGCCTTGAGGCAGGAAGAACAATTAAAAGGCTATCACAGTACTCCTTGTGAAAGGTAATTGGGCCCTGAACTAGGGCTATTGTTACGTGAGTGGCAAGAAGGGAAAATGTATAAGATGTTGAAAGGGTGAGACTTGGCAACAGATTGATTATGTTGAGTGAATGAGTGCGAGAACTGAGGATGTCATGAAGTTTGAGAGCCCAGGGAAAGAAGGCTGGTGGCGCCCTTAATAGTAATAGATATGTTTGAAAGGGAGGTGTTTGAGGGGAAGGATAAGAGCTCAGTTTTGGACATAATGAGTTTGAGATCTCTATGGGACATCCAGTTTGAGATGATCAGCTAGAAGTTGGAGATGCATGATGGTAGCTCAGCAGAGGAACTGGGACTGGACACTTAGGAATCATCTACAAAGGGATGATAATCCTCATCATTAATCAGTTCCATTACTGCTAGATGGCAGGGTGAGAGGGCAAGGGAGAAGGTGCTATGAGAGGCTTAAGAAAAGATGAGTCTCTTTCAGAGTCCCTCTCCTAGGGTAGTGTCTAGGGAACCTATGAAGTCATCTGGCATGGGGGAAAATCTGTTTGATAACCCCATTCAATTCAACAAAATGTGTTGAATGCTTACTATGTGCAATCCTTTTGGGATCCAAAGATGAAAAATAGTTAATCAACGAAGTTTCATTTTCCATGGGGATACAATATGTACAAAGATAAGTAGATATAAAGTAATTTGAGGATCTCACAAGCACCAGCAGAGTCAGAATCAGGAAGTTTTGCCAAAAGATACATGGCACAAGTTATCAGTTGGGGAATGTTTGGGCCAGTAGAACTGACCACTAGTCGTGAAATGATAATGTCATTGTGTCTGTACTTGGTATAAGGGTAAGTATCACCTTGATTTTACATCCTAAATTCATTATCACTGAAATGACATTTATTATATTTTTTGTATTTGAATATTAATGTTTTGTGATACTAAGATTGCAAAATTTTGGACAAGGAGGCATTCATTATTAACTGTCTGGTTAAAAGACTTGCTAGGCTAAAAGGGGGCTTTTTTAAGGAATCAATAATGATGACTGCAGTCATCCCAAGCTCTTCTGACTTCCTCTTCCCAACGATTTTTCTTCCACTGGTGTCATTCATTTTCCTTATGAGTTCCAGAGACTTTAAGTACCTTTGAGAACATTCCTTCACACTAGGATAACCAGCTTGATTTCTCCAGTGACAGTTTTTACTGAGTTTTTCCTTTAGTTATTTAATGTTAGCTCAAATGATGAAAAAAGCAGGTGTTATTTTTAAAACTTCATCAAAGCCAAAGCACTATTGCCCTTAAATCTTTCTTTCCTATTAAGGAAAAGTTTGCACAAACCTACATATATATTTTTTCCTTTGAGTACAAGTATGTGAATTTTTAAAATGCCTCCAGCACTCACCTTTAGAACTAAATGTACTGTACATTTCAGAAGAGCTTATATAAACTTCTGGGTCATACACACTCACACACACACATTGAAGGTTCCTTTCTATATTTTGTTTAATATTTTGGTTCTAATTTTATCCTGGGTATACAACACTTCGACAAGAACATTATTACTGTTTACTTTAATGGTGTGTCTTTATCCCACTGACATTTTCCTTTAATAATCTATGAGTCTTTACAAAAGACATATCATAAAAATGTTCCAGTTATTATGATGTAGTTTCTCTCCCCCATAGTATATTTTAGCCATGTTTTTCACTGAGAAGACAGTGTGGTACAATGGAAAGGCTACTAAACCAAGACCTACGTTAGAATCGTTACTTTGCTCTTTACTTGGGCAAGTCACTGAATTTCTCTGGGTGTTGGTTCCCTCATTTCTAAAATAAGGGGGGCTGGACTGGATAACCTTTTATGCCCCTTCCAGCTCTAGGTCTATCATAACAGAAGGTACCTGAAAGGGAAAGGATCACCCAAAAGGGAAAGTGGAGGTATGGCAGACACCCTTCTTTTTACCAAGGCCTACCCTGTGACACACATTTGACTCACATTAAGTCAGAAGGTTCAGGCAGATGGGATACAAAGATACAAGAAGGTCACTCTAAATCACAAATGTAGTAAACATGGATGAATGGACGAAGCAGTAAGCTCTTACTATGTGCAAAGCACTGGAGATATAAATAGAAAAGTCAGACTGTCCCTGTTCTCAAAGAGTTCACATTCCAGTGGAGGAGACAAGACATATGGAAGGTTTCATCTGCAAGTCAGATGGAAAGATCCTGTGGTCCTTAGGATGCAGCTGCAAAAAATATGTCATTTTTTCCACTGAAAAAAATGATATCACTTTATGATGTTGAACCATTTGAGATTGCCAAGGATTTTGGTGGCAAGAATTTTCTCATCTGGGTGTTCAGTAACTGTGGCTATGGCACCTGCAGGAGTGGTTGCCAGGCTCCTTCTCTGAAGGATTTGCTTCCCAGGATGATGACTGAGACCACTGGCCTGAAAGCATCGCTATTGTCAATACTGTTGGGTTCAGGGTCTGGGGTTGCTTCCTTTGGAGTGTGAGAGGAAATGGTGGTCAACGTGGTGGTGGCAACTTGATTTATCTGGCACATGCTGCCTCCTCTCTCTTTTTCAGGGTGCCTTGTTGCTTTAGTTAGGACAAGAAAAGGCTTTATACTGATGATCTTGGAATGCAGCAAGGAATTGGCAGGTTGGGTTGGCTGGGGTACTGGCAGCTAGGTGGTGCAGTGTATAGAGTTAGGAAGATTCATCTTCATGAGTTCAAATCTTGCCTCAGACATTTATTAGCTGAGTGACCCTGGGAAAGTAACTGAACCTTGTTTGCCTCAGTTTACTCATCTGTAAAATGAACTGGAGAAGGACATAGCAAACAACCTTAGTATCTTTGCCAAGAACAAAAGCCCAAATGGGGTCACTAAAAGTCAGATATGACTGATACAATTCAACAATAACAACTTTGATTGGGTAGGAGTGATGGGATCCTAATAGAGCTGTTCCCAGACCCAATATTCTAACTTCATTACAGGCCCACTGTACCTACCTACCCCCCCTTCCCATCCCTCACCAATATCCTAAGCTTTTCATGTATGCCTCACTGCTCCCTAGAACAACAGGTGTGCCCCTGAACTCTAAGTTTCCACAGAAACAGCAGGTGTGTCCATGTAATGGGAACCCAACCACTGCCTCTACCTAGCTACTGCCCCTAGACCCATTCCCACATATTTGAACAGGTGTGTTCTTGTATTCAGTCATAATCACATCATCCATCTAGCCCAAGACAGGACCACAATACCTAACGATCTTGATCAAACAGGAGCACAATAGCTAGACAATTGAAGGGCAGCATGACCAGAATGTTTAACCACCAAACCGTAGATGGGACCCCTCCTCCATTACCTAATCCCTTAACAAATTTCTTCTGTCTTTTTAATATTAATCATATTCATATATTCTATGTAAATTTCTGTTATGTAATTGCATCTTTATCCTAAAAAATCCATCATGCTTTCTCTGAAGTTGCTGGTTGCTTTTGGAGCTTACCCTGCTCCATGAGAGGCATCAATCTCAATAAATGCCTATACTTGGATTAAAGGTGGTCTGACTGAATTCTTTGAGATGGTTCCAACCCAACACATCATGAAATCCCAACAGTTTTTGGTGTCCCAGAGTTGAAATCTCAACAGGAGCACAGTGGAATTCTTTAATTTTTAAAATTAAATCTTTTTCAGTTACCAAGTACTTTTTCTTTCCCTTCTACCGTCTTTCCCACCCTCATCCTTACCCCATGAGGGGAGAGGCTGGCAACAAAAATCTTTGTAACCAACGTGCATATTCAGGCAAAAAAAAATTCCCACATTGACCATGTCCAATAATATGCATCTTATTCTACATATTTAATCCTTCATCTTAGAGAGAAGGTGAGTAATATATTTCATTATTCAGAGAATACTCTGCAATATCTCTGACCAAGTTCCTGCCTGGAATGTGCTCCCTCATTTCTGTGAATTCACAGAGCTCTTCTCTTCCTTTAAGACATAATCCAGCTACCATCTACCGCACGAAGCCTTTCCTGATCCCCTCAATTGCTACTGCCATCCCTCCCAAGCTGTATTTAAATAATTTGCATATATGCATTTGCGTATGTTTATTAATTTTTTATCTCTCCTGTGTATATTTTTATATGTACTGATTCTATCTACCTTAGAATCTAAGTTTCAGAATAGCAGAGATTCTTTCATTCATTCTGTTTGTGTCTACAGTGCCTAAAACAGTGCCTGGCACATAATAAGTAAGTGCTTAAATATTTGTTGTTTGGTTGGTCCCTAGGTCAGTAAATGTGTTTCTTTATAGGAATGCTTATTTGTAAAATAACTAATTTTATAGTGTAGCATCTCAAAAACCCCAACACTTTAATGTTTTTCCTAGATATCCTTCATATATCTGCTTACTGAATATTTTCTGATAAACTCTCATCAGAAATGCCTATATTTATCTCCTGTCATACGTAATACATATTTTGTTTAAAGGACATATTAAAAGATTACTAGGAAACCGCTAAAAGAAGTTAATTTGTGAAGCTTAAAAGCATTAACTAAGGGAAATGTTTTGAGATTTTCCTTCATGTGATTTAAGGAGTTTACTTTTCATTGTTGTTGTGGGAGGCTCTTGCTGAATTACATTAATAACGGAGAGGGTAATTCAAGAACTGTCTAGTTAGTGTGTCAGTGGGAAAATATTTATATGATTAACTTTTTATTTATGATTTCAATAATTCAGGGAGACATGATTTCATTTGTGTGAACACTCTCTCTCCTGATGCTGACAGCACCCCCTGCACACTTCAACAGATGACCTTAATGAGTTTCTGATGCCAAAAATATCCATGAGTCTGTGGTTAATCTTTTGGTGGTGTCTCTCTGATTTTTTTTCTAGGCTGGTCTTCAGATGACAGACATATATTCTGTCATCTGTACTTCAAGCCTCTATATTATGTAGGAAAATGCCACAGGTTTTGATTGGTGGATCATAACTTCCAAACACCCTTCAAGAGCTCTTCTGTAACCCAAAGAAGCATCTGGGTGGGAGGACTGCATAAGATTATCGATTTAGAATTGGAAGGAATATCAAAGGTCATCTAGTCCTACCTTGTCATTTTAGACAGAAACTGAGGCCCTCTGGTGTGATGTGACTTACCTAAGCTCACACACGTGGCAAGTATGCCTCCTACATGCCCCCCCGCTCCCCATCCCCAACCCTGATTTCAGATTCCTTGTTATATTTTGCCTAGGTTTTTTGTTTTTGTTCTGCCTCAGACACCGAGTGACCTTGGGTAAATCATTTAACCTCTGTTTGCTTCAGTTTTCTTGTTTATAAAATTCAGACAATAATAACACCTGCCTCCCAGGGTTGTTATGAGCACCAAACGAGAAAAGATTTATTAGCATTTATTAGCATTTAGCATAATGTGAGGCATACAGTAGGTGTTATTTAAACATAATAATGGCAATACTAAAAATGATTATTCTTATTCTATTTAATATATTTAATGTATATATGACATATATTAAATGTATATCATATATTTATATTAACATATTAATGTAATTATATGTTATATATACATATATATATAAAACATATACCACCTATTTAATATACACCTGTGAGTGATCTTTCCACTATACCATGCTGTCTCTCTAGTGAAAAAATGCAGCTAAAATATACTTTGCATTAGGGAGGCAATGGTGTGTAGTAGAAGCATCATTGAACTTTGAATCAAGAAATCTGTGTTCCAATCCTGGCTCATTCCTCCCAGTGTGAGTTTAGAACAAGCCACTTGACCTCTTTGAGACGTAGTTTCTTTATTTGTAAAATGAAGGCATTGAACAAGATAAGGTCCCTCCTAGCTCTAAATTCTGTTTATTTATTCCTTCAGTTCTTCCGTGGATTGATGATGGGGCTGATGTAGGTACTTTTTCCAATGTACCATGCCATCCATGCTTTCTCCACTCTTGTCCATGCCTTCTCCTAAATTCTCCTAAATGGATCCACTAGCCATGTCTTCCTCTGGATCTTTCATCATTATGTAGAACATGGGCTGTGTCTCAGATCACCCTCATTCTTGTTACATGTATGGCCCAACTCCTTTTTTGACTAGACTTTTGGACCCAACTCCTTTGGTGATATCTTTTAAACTTAATGAAATGTAAATGCTGCATTTATTTGTTAAATGATGGAAATAAATAATGGCAATAACTAGTTTAATAATAATGACTTGCTGTAGAATCATTTTTCAATTGAATCTAATCTGAAGGAGTGATTCAGTGCCATGTTTATAGAATTCATATAAGTTTATCCCTATGTGACATTATAGGGGACACAGAATAAAAAGAGAATGGTTTTCACTTCTGTTAAACACTAGTAGGATATTCTCTAGGTTTAATGCTCTTTCGGGACAGAATTGTGCTGTATAATTCCTGGGAATAATTGAATGCTATGAGACTAGATGATTTTTCTATAGCTCTTGGTCAACAGGGGAGTGTGGTACCACTGTTTCTAGGGGCAATAAAAGAAGGAGTTGAAATAGTATTAAATGCCTCAAGTGATGCAATCACCCAAATCAAGTCCTAACTCCATTTTATGAAGACTGTTCAGGGTGGGGTTTTATGACTTACTGAAATCTGAGAGAGTAAGTATTGACTTCCTGGCTGATGAAATTAGCAATGTGATGGATGAGCCCACAGAGCTAGGAGGATGAGTAGTTCAATCACAAATTGTCTATGTCAGCTATTAAAAGTGAGATTACCCATATGTTGTCTTTCCAGATTGCTCACCCAATTTACTTCTAGCTGTTTATTCAATAAATGAGGACAAGTGGAGGTTAGAACTGGGCATGGAAAGAATGTAGTGATAGAGACTTTGTCATGAATTAAGCCTGAGTCAGTATGGTCCCCTAACAGGTTAGGTCTGAGATTGGAATGAAAGAAGACACTAATAGGTCCTTCAATAGTTAACAAAAGAAAGATTGCTTAGCCACAGCATAGGAAGGATATTAAATAAAGGTCCAGCACTTAACTTATGGAGACATGGAACTTTTAATTCCAGTGGAAACACATCTGTTCAACAGGGCAGGGTGTGGTGACTTTCAGGGCCTTGTGCCATGTCACCAAGTTTGAACAGTCATCATTCAGTAGGGGGTGGAACTTTTATGTCCCTAGGTCATCATGAAGACACATCAATAGTTTGTGAGGCCACCATGAAGTTTATAAGTAGCCATTTGGTTTGAGCCTTAGCCCCTTGGGTGAAACAAATCTTTGAGACAGTTTCATTACCTTTTAGGGCAAGAACTAGCCTAACCCACGTGGAGCAGCAGGTGTGTATGTATGTGGGAGCTCTGATAAATAATGATCCGAACACATCCCCCGAAAGGGGAGGGTGACAGTTTCTGTTTACTTCTTTGGTAGGATGTAGGGGACTCTAGAGAATACTGAAGAGGATTCTAGGTTTTGCTATATCTTTATTGCACGATATTGGGTAAGCCATTTTAACTTCTCTGCACTTCTTGGGCTGGCTCCCCTCATTTCCCCTCCCTCCTGTTGAACAATTAAAAATAAGAAAAAGGGAATTCTTACAGGAAATATGCAGAGTCAAATGAAACAAATTCTCTCACTGATCATGTCCAAAAATATAAATCTTATTATTTAAGTCTAGTCTTGTTAGCATGAGGTAGGTGGCATGTTTCATCTTTAGGCTTTAGTATTCATGGCTCACCATTTCACTGATCAGAATTCCTAAGTGTTTAAAAATTATTTTTCTATATGATATTGTTGTCAATGCATAAATTATTCTGCTTACTTAATTCTTCACAAGGTCACAGAGTTCTTCCAAGTTTTTTCTAAAATTGGCCATTTTGTCATTTCTAGCAGGACAATAATATTCCACTACATTTACACACCAGAATTTGTTTAGTCATGCCTCAATAAGTGAATACTCCTTTAGTTTCTTGTTTGGGGTTTCTGATGCTATAAATGTTTTTGTCCCTTTACTCTTTCTGTGATCTCTTTGGGACTATAGGGATAACAGTGATATACATGGGTTATACATGTGCAATCATGCAAAACATATTTCCCCATCAGTCATGTTATGAAAGACACCAAAAAAATAAATCCTGAAAAAATAAGGTGAAAAATAGTATACTTCAGTCTGTGTTCAGATTCCATCATTTCTTTCTCTGGAGGTGGATAGCATTTTTCATCATGCTGAGAATAGCTAAGTCATTCACAGTTGATCATAATACAATATTACTGTGACTGTGTGCAATGTTCTTCTGGTTCTGCTAACTTCACTTTGTATCGGTTTGTGTAAATCTTTCCAGCTTTTTTTGAAATCATCCTGCTCATCATTTCTTATAGAATAATAGTATTCCATCACAGTCATATACCACAACTTGTTTAGCCATTCCCCAATTGATGGGCATCCCCTCAGTTTCCAATTCTTTACTACCACAAAAAGAACTACTACAAATTTTTGTCCTCAATCTCCACCCTTTTTTTAGATCTCTTTGAGATACAGATATAATACTACTAGATCATAGTTACATTGCCCTTTGGACATAGTTTCAAATTGTTCTCCAGAATGATTGGATCAGTTCACAACTCCACCAACAGTGCATTAGTGTCCCAATTTTCCCTCAACCCTTCCAACATTTATAATTTTCCTATCAGGTCATATTATTTCATTTGATAGATATGAGGTGGTATCTCAGATTGTCTTAATTTGTTTTTTTCTAATAAAAAGTGATTTAGAGCATTTTTTCCTATTACTATAGATAACTTTGATTTCTTCATCTGAAAACTGCCTGTTCATATTCTTTGACCATTTATCAGTTGTGGACTGACTTACATTCTTATAAATTTGATCCAGTTCTCTGTATATTTGAGAAATAATGCCTTTACTAGAGATATTTGCTGTTAAAATTGTTTCCCAGATTTCTGTTTTTCTTATAATCTTGGTTGCACTGATTTTGTCTGTGCAAAAACCTTTATATTAATAAAATCAAAATTATCTATTTTACATCTTATAATGCTTTGTATCTCTTGTTTGGCAATAAATTCTTCCCTTCTCCATAGATCTGGCAAGTGAACTACTCCTGACTCTCCTATTTTTTTATAGCATTGCCCTTTATGTCTAAATCATGTACTCATTTTTATTTTATCTTGGTATATGGCATAAAATGCTGGTCTATACCTACTGTTTTCCAGTTTTTCCAGAAGTTTTTGTCAAATATTGAGTTTTTATCCTAAAAGCTTGGGTCTTTGGATTTATCAAACAGTAGATTTCTATGGTCATTTACTACCATGTCTTGTGTATTTAATTTGTTCTACCACTCTATTTCTTAGCCAGTACCAAAGTCTCTTCCATTTTAAATAAACTTTCCTTGACCCATGAAGTCCATTTGGTTACTGGCCCTTCTCTTTCCTTTCTATTGCTAAATCTTGAAAAAAGTTGTTCATATGTAATGCATGCATTTCATCTCTATACTCACTTTTTAATCCTTTGGGGGGCGGAGCCAAGATGGCGGAGTAGAAAGACGCACATACACATAGCTCTGAACCCACAGCCCATAGAACATCTGTAAAAAAGAACACCCGGCAAATTCTGGAGCAGCAAAAGCCACAGAACGGTGGAGCGGAGGAGATTTCTGTTCCAGAGAGCCCTGCAAACCCCTTGCAAAAGGTCCGTCACACTGTGGACGCAGAGCCAAGCACAGCCCTGCAGTGGCTGTGTGGTGCCGAGAGGAGCAGATCCGAGCAGGCTTCAGGGACGGAATCTCCAGTGGCCGCACGGGTCCCTCCACCCACAGGTGATGGGGGTCGGTGAGAGGGTCTCTTTGGTGGGTTGAGAGGGGAGTGGGGTGCCCCCATAACTCAAGACCCCTCGGGAGGCAACACCAGAGGTGGGAGCAGACCAGGGCTCCCCAAGCAGGCAGGAGCCAGGATCCATTGTTGAAGGTCTCTGCATAAACCCCCTGAGGGAACTGAGCCCATGTGGTGGCCCTGCCCCAACCTGAGCAGCTGAACTTAATCTCATACTGAATAGCAGCCCTGCCCCCACCCAAAGCCCTGAGGCTGGGAAGCAGCATTTGAATCTCAGACCCCAAGCACTGGCTGGGAGGATCCGGAGGCCAAGTGGGTGTGAAGAGAATATTCAGAAGTCAAGTCACTGGCTGGGAAAATGCCCAGAAAAGGGAAAAGAAATAAGACTATAGAAGGTTACTTTCTTGGTGAACAGGCATTTCCTCCCTTCCTTCCTGATGAGGAAGAACAATGCTTACCATCAGGGAAAGACACAGAAGTCAAGGCTTCTGTATCTCAGCCAACTCAATGGGCTCAGGCCAGGGAAAAGCTCAAAAAGGAATTTGAAAATCAAGTTAGAGAGGTGGAGGAAAAACTGGGAAGAGAAATGAGTGACATGCAAGCAAAGCATGAAAAACAAGTAAACACCCTGCTGAAGGAGACCCAAAAAAATGCTGAAGAAAATAACACCTTGAAAAATAGGCTAACTCAATTGGCAAAAGAGGTTCAAAAAGCCAATGAGGAGAAGAATGCTTTCAAAAGCAGAATTAGCCAAATGGAAAACGAGGTTCAAAAGCTCACTGAAGAAAATAGTTCTTTCAAAATTAGAATGGAACAGATGGAGGCTAATGACTTTATGAGAAACCAAGAAATCACAAAACAAAACCAAAAGAATGAAAAAATGGAAGAAAATGTGAAATATCTCATTGGAAAAACAACTGACCTGGAAAATAGATCCAGGAGAGACAATTTAAAAATTATGGGACTACCTAAAAGCCTTGATCAAAAAAAGAGCCTAGATATCACTTTCTAATCCTTTGTAAACCTCAAAGTTATCTGTGACATCCCAATCACCAAATCCAACAATACATTTTCAGAAATTCTCCTTCTCCTTGATCTCTATACAGTATCTGACACTACGAATCATCCCCTCTATCTGGAAACTCTCTACTCCCTTGGCTTAAGAGACACTATATTCTTTTGGTTCTACTTTTTATTGATTTTTTCCTGTCTCCTTCACTTGTCCTTTCCCCAACTCATTATGGATAGTCTTTGAGTGTATATTCTTGACCCTCTTGTCTCTCTCTCTGTCTCTCTCTCTTTCCCAAGTTCCCTCTCTCTGAAATTGTATACACCTCTCTGTCTTCAACTACCTTCTCTATGCAAATCATTCCCAAGTATTTATCTCCAGACCTATATGTCCAACTGTCTTTAGTATATCCTTATCTGGTTGTATCCCCAATCCCTAAAACTCAATAGGTCCAGGATCAAAAGCATCATCCTTCCCCCTAAACCTTCTGAATTTTACTTTGTGGAACCTTTACTCACTCAGTTTTCCATTCTTAAAATCTTGGCATTATTTATTTTTCTTTGACTTTCCTCCCTCCCTCATGCACACATTTAAACAATCACCAGGTTCTGTTGATTCTATCTCCTTAATGTCACTTAAATTGATTCTTTGCATTTGATTCCTGCTTGTTAAGACCCTAATAAAGCCTTCATTAATACCTGGGCAAATCACTTAATCTCTCTGTGCCTCACCATTCTTATCTATAAAATGAGTGGCCTGGACTCAGCCTTGGGGGTCTTTTACAACTCTAAATCCTATGGTCTTCTTAATCTTTTATATATGTGCCAAATTTAATCAAAATCCATATAATTATGAAAAATGTGACAACTTAAAAAAATTTTGGCCACCATTTTGTTTCACAACGGCCACAATTCACACTTGTGGTAATCTCAACATGCCATAATAAGGATTACATTTATTCAAAACCTTCAAAAACACCAGTAAAGAACAATTTCAAGTTGAGATGAAAGAACATTGTTTTATTCAATCAACAATTTATATGTTTCACTAATGCAAACTATCTTCTCCCAATTAATTTGAATAGGTGTTCTTGACGAGCTCAGTTTTTTCGCCCATGCTAGCACTTTTTCTTTACTCGTTATTCTTTTCCCTTGAAGATCTTCGCAGAGAGCTCAGATAAAACAGTGATATTGAGTTTGTAGTGGTTTATTTTTTACTGTCTCAAAGCTTCACCTATGTTGTCTCATGATACAGAGGAACTCTTGAGGAAATAGACATGTCTGTAATTAGAGTGTCATTAAATCCTAATGACCAGAAAGGTCAAGGAAGAATCTGTGTTCAGGGCTTGGTGACCTGAGGGTATTAAGAGAAAGATAATAAAGGCTTGAGCTGGATGTTGGCATGGCTTTCTGGTTCACATCAGGGGACTGAACCTTTGCAGTTTGGCCTTATTATGATACAGTAAGCCTTTCACAAATACTGTCAGGGAAGGGGCAGTGAGGGAACCCAGTAAGAATGAAGGGAAAATATGACTGACAGAATGTTTTTAAATTAATACAGTTTTAAAAAAAAAACATATGCACATAGACACCAAGACTTATTGCCTTGCAGAAGAGATCCTTAAAATACCTGTGTGACCCTGGAGAAGTCACTGAACTTCTGTGTGCCTTGATGCCACTCAAGAAAGTCATTCAATCTCCATAAGGCTTAGTTTCATCATCTGAAAGATAAGGGCATTAAAACAAGTGGTCTTGGACCTCCTTTTCAGCACTAGATCTATGATCTTATGCATGTTCTAAAGTGATGATTAATAATCAGCTTATAAATGCTTTAATAAGCATTTTAATATTTTAACCATTCCATCTAAAACTATGGCAAGGGTTTGCCATGTTAATGGTTCTCAAACTTCTTGCATTTGTAAAACATTTCACTTTAATGAAAAAGATACTGTCTTTACCATTTTGAACTTGACAAGTAACAAAATGTAAGCCAATTCTGCTATAATGTTTGTTTTGAAAAATCGTATTTGTTCCAACTAAAATGCTATCTTTAGGAACAATTTGAGCATAACTTGAATTTCTCATTTGCTTCTGTATGACTTCCTCCATGAGAAAATGATTTCAGATGGCCCTTCCTTCCACTGCTTCACAATCAGTCACAAGCTACAGCAACTTCACAAGCAAACTCCATGGCTTTTTTAAAGTAAACATCATATTATTATTTTCTTCTGGTACAGTAGGAGCTATGGGTGGAAGAGGTCTAGTCTGTACCCATCCCCGTAGTTTTCAATTCTTTGTTACAACGAAAGTAATGCAATGAAAATATTTATAATAGGAGCCCTTTCCCTATCAGATAGTATGCATATATGAGTAACTTTGGGGTATATAAGCATCTAGGTGCAGCAGTGAACACAGTGCTAGATCTGGAATTAGTAAAACCTGAATTCAAATCTGGTAACAGACACTTAATAGCTGTGTGTCCTTGGGCAAAATTAGTTAAACTGTATCTGCCTTAGTTTCCTCATCTGTGTAGTGGGAATAATAACACCTCCCTACCCAGGGTTATTAAGAGGATCAAATGAGATAATAATTGTGAAGTACTTTGTAAACTTCAAAGTACTGTATAAATTCTATTTATGATTATATTTGCGATTTCTCCCTGCCCCTCAGAATGGATGGACAAATTTACAACCTAAGTGCATTAGTGAGCCCTTCTCCTAACATCCCTTCCAAAAAGTGTCATTTTCCTTTGTGGGTCACTTTTGTCAATTTGATAATTGTGAGGTGGAACCTCAGAATTGTTTTAATGTGCATTTCTCTTGTCATTTAAAGATTTAGAGCATTTTTTCGTGCAGTTGTTGGTAGCTTGTTTCTACCTCTTGTGATGTATCTTTGCTTTGAATACTGTCAAGCTCCATTCAGGACCCTTTGGTTTGCTGTTTTCAGTTCAGGTCTAGGGACTCCTTTGAACTTTCATTTACCCTGGGGCCTCCACATCCTGGATTCAGTTGCTGGTTTCTGGACTACTAACTTGAACTCATTCTGGCTGACTTGGTTGGTCCTTCCAGCCCTTGAGGTTTCTGACTTTACTTTTTCTATAGTCCTGAGCTGAATAAAGGAGCCTTATGAGGATTTCTTGATTGCTATTTGATCTGATGCCCATTTTATGTCACTGGTAGAGTATACGTAGGAAAGCTGAAATCTTCTCTATTATTGCCCATGCTGACATTTTCAAATCTCTTCCTTTTAAACAAATCTTTAGTAGAATACTTATCAAGGGAATTTAAAATATTTTTAAATGATTTAATGTTTATATATTGTACTAAATAACATAAGAATAATTTATATCTATGTATATTAATATCAATTTATTTCTTTTTTTAAAATTAATTAAGTTTTCCACATTCATTTCCACAAAATTTTGAGTCCCAAATTTTCTCCCCATCTCACCCCTCCCCCACCCCAAAACACTGAGCATTCTAATTACTCCTATTACCAATCTGCCCTCCCTTCTAACATCCCTCCCTTCCCTTATCCCCTTCTTCTCTTTTGTGCTGTAGGGCAAGATAAATTTCTATACCCCATTACCTGTATTTCTCATTTCCTAGTTGTACACAAGAAGAGTACTCAGCAGTTGTTCCTAAAACTTTGAGTTCCAATGTCTCTTCCTCTCTCCTTCCCCATCCATTCCCTTTGGGAAGATAAGCAATTCAATATAGACTATATCTGTGTAGTTTTACAAATGACTTCCATAATAGTCATGTTGTGTGAGACTAATTATATTTTCCTCCATCCTATCCTGCCCCCCATTTCTTCAGCTCTCTCTTTTGACCCTGTCCCTCCCCAAGAGTGTTGACTTCTAATTGCTCCCTCCTCCCATTGCTCTCCCTTTCATCATTCCCCCCACCCTGCTTATCCCATTCTCCCCTACTTTCCTGTATTGTAAGATAGGTTTTCATACCAAAATGAGTGTGCATTTTATTCCTTCCTTTAGTCAATTGTGATGAGAGTAAGCTTCATGTTTTTCTCTCACCTCTCCTCTTTTTCCCTCCACTGAAAAGTCTTTTACTTGCCTCTTTTATGGGAGACAATTTACCCCATTCCATTCCTCCCTTTCTCCTCCCAATATATTTCTCTCTCACCCTTTAATTTCATTTCTTAAAGATATGATCTCATCTTATTCTATTCACCCTGTGCTCTCTGTCTCTCTTTCTCTGTCTCTGTGAGTGTGTGTGTGTGTGTGTGTGTGTGTGTGTGTGTGTGTGTGTGTGTGTGTAGCCAAGATGGCAGAAAAATGCACATACACTAGCTCTTCCCCCACAGCCCATAAAATGCCTGGAAGGAAAGACTCTCAACAAATTCTAGAGCAGCAGAAGCCACAGAACCACAAAGTGGAGGAGATTTCTAGTTCAGGGTGACCAGAAAGGCTGATGGGAAAAGTCTGTCCCATCAGACACGGAGTGGAGCCCAGCCCAGCCTTGGCCGTGTAGCACAGCACTGGAAGGAAGACCAGAACAGGCCTCAGGGGTGGAATCCCCAGTGGCAGTAGCAGTGGTTTGCAGACACACCAACTACCCAGATCCTGAAAAAAGTCTCAAGAGTTACAAATATTGTCTTTCCATGTAAGAATGTAAGCAGTTCAACTTTAGTAAGTCCCTTATGATTTCTCTTTGCTGTTTACCTTTTCATGCTTCTCTTGATTCTTATGTTTGAAAGTCAAATGTTCTTTTCAGCTCTGTCTTTTCATCAAGAATGCTTCAAAGTCCTCTATTTCATTGAAAGACCATTTTTTCCTCTGAAGTATTATACTCAGTTTTTCTGGGTAGGTCCTAGTTCCCTTGACCTCTGGAACATCACATTCCATGCCCTTTGATCCCTTAATGCAGAAGCCACTAGATCTTGTGTTATCCTGATTGTATTTCCACAATACTTGAATTGTTTCTCTCGAGCTGCCTGCAACATTTTCTCCTTGACCTGGAAACTCTGGAATCTGGCCACAATGTTCCTAAGAGTTTCTTTTTTCAGATCTCTTTCAGAAGGTGATTGGTGGATTCCTTCAACATTTATTTTGTCCCCTGGTTCTAGAACATTAGGGTAGCCTTCCTTGACAGTCTCATGAAAGATGATGTCTAGGCTTGTTCCCTGATCATGGCTTTCAAGTAGTCCCACAATCTTCAAACCATTTCTCCTGGATCTACTCTCCAGGCCAGTTGCCCTTCCAATGAGATATTTCACATTATCTTCTATTTTTTCATTCTTTTGGTTTTGTTTTGTGATTTCTTGGTTTCTCATAAAGTCATTAGCCTCCATCTGTTCCATTCTAATTTTTAAGGAACTATTTTCTTCAGTGAGCTTTTGAAACTTCTTTTCCATTTGGCTAATTCTGCTTTTTTAAAGCATTCTTCTCTTCATTGGCTTTTTGAACCTCTTTTGCCAATTGAGTTAGCTTATTTTTAAAGGTGTTATTTTCTTCAGCATTTTTTTGGGTCTCCTTTAGCAAGCTGTTGACTTGCTTTTTATGATTTTCTTGCATCTCTCTCATTTCTCTTCCCAGTTTTTCCTCCACCTCTCTTGATTTTCAAAATCCTTTTTAAGTGCTTCCATGGCCTGAGACCTTTGAATGTTTATTTTTCATGTTTGAGATACAGAAGCCTTGACTTCTGTGTCTTTCCCTGATGGTAAGCATTGTTCTTCCTCACCCGAAAGGATGGGAGGAGATATCTGTTCACCAAGAAAGTAACCTTCTATAGTCTTATTTTGTTCCCTTTTTTGGGCATTTTCCCAACCAGTTACTTGACTTTTGGATCCTTTGCCAAGAGTAGGGTATACTCTGGGGACCTGTAAGATCTCAGTTTCTCCAAGGTGGCACAATCAAGTGTGTGTGTACACTGGTCTGGGAACAACCAGAAACTTTTTTTCCCAGAATCTGTGAGTAGAAGAATTTCCTTTCCACAACCACCTGGCCTCCAGTTCCACCAAGCCAGCACTGGGGGCTGAGATTCAGATAAGCTGCTTAATTCCCCCAGGGACTTTAGACTGTGGCAGGGCCGTCATTCAGTGTGAGATAAAGATCAGCTGCTCAATTCTTCCAGGAGCATTAGGTGGGAGCAGGGCCACCACACAGGGCTGAGGTAAGGATCAGCTGCTCAGATCCCCTAGGGGCTTTATGATTCAAGAATGGATGTTGGCTTCTGTGGGAGCTGCTGATGTCCAATGCAGCCTCTGTTGCTGCTGCCTGAGGCCAGAGCTATGGGAAGATCCTGTTCCCTTTTCAGTAGCTAAGAAAACCCTCTCACTGACCTTTGGGTTGAGGGATCTGCAAACCACTGCTACTGCCACTGGGGATTCCACCCCTGAGGCCTGTTCTGGTCCTCCTCCCAGTGCTGTGCTGCCTGGCCAAGGCTGGGCTGGGCTCCACTCCGTGTCTTATGGGACAGACCTTTCCTGGCTGGAAATCTCCTCCACTTTGTGGTTCTGTGGCTTCTGCTGCTCTAGAATTTGTTGAGAGTCTTTCCTTCCAGGCATTTTATGGGCTGTGGGGGAAGAGCTAGTGTATGTGCATCTTTCTGCCATCTTGGCTCCACCCCTATAAAATAGTCTTTTAGGCAAATACATTCTAACAACGTGGCCATCTCATGAGAGTTACACTCTCTGCAGTAGATTTTGAATGCTTGGAAGTTCAAATCTAGAAAGGATCTCAGTGTCCAGTACCTTATCTTGCCAGGTGATCTTTAGAATCTTTTTAAGACAATTCAAATCGTAGTAATTCAGTTTTCTGACATGGCGCTGGTATACTGTGCAGGTTTCACAGACATGCTTCAATGAGGTCAGTACAATATCTCTGTATAACTTCAGTTTGGTAGGCAGTCTAATATCTCTTCTCCCTCACACTTTCCTTCAGAGCCACCCAATCACTGAGCTAGCTCTGGCAATGCATTTGTCACTCCCATCATCTGTGTGTACATCTGTCTAAAGTATGCTTCCATAGTAAGTGAGCTTATCCATAGCATTCAAAATTTTTCCATTTTCTCTAACTGAAGCTTCCAAGGATGGATAGTGCAGTGCTAGCTGGTAATGGAGAACTCCTATTTTCTGGATGTTAATTGTTGGGCTAAAATTATCACAAGTGGCAGAGAATTCATGCATACTCTGTTGACTCTTAGCCTCAGAGGCTTCATTGAGTATGCAACTATCTGAGAACAAAAAGTCATACACTAAGCCTCCTTCCACTTTATTCTTGGGTTGTAGCCTTTTCAAATTAAAAAAATTTACCTTCAGTGAAGTAGCTGACCTTGATGCAATTTTTGTCCTTTTTGGAGGTGTCTGACAACATTGTTGAAAACATTTTTCTAAAAAGCATGGAAGCCTGCTTCACTCCATTGCTGATTAGGAAAACAAGAGAGCGTGATCCATAATGCAGACCCCAGGTAAGCATGCTATCTTTAAATTAATTTCATTTACTCCATTCTCTACATAAGTAAATGTTTTAAGAGTATTGCTTCAGTGAATCATATTTGTATTTTCACTTTAAAAATTAGGGAGTTTTGTTTAGAAGCTTGCTTATAGTTATAAATGAAAACGTACTTTTCCACCATCATGAAGCTCTACAAAAATTCTACTCTTTTAAAACAGACCACATTAGTAACAGTTATTGCCAGCTGGATATTTGTTCAATTTGGGGGAAAAAGTGAATTTTTTATTTTTTATGAGAGTATGATTATTATTTCTCCAAACACTGAAATTTTACCTCTTGTCTGTCCAGAAAAAGTATAGCACCCCAAAATTCCAACACCCATTTTTGTTTTTTTATATAAGTAATAGCTGCTCTAATATCTTACATGTAAAATATGCTTAATAGACTTGTTTTTTTATTTTTATTTTTCATTTTTTAATACAGTTTATATCAGATAAAACAATTCAAAATTTTGGTCAGGTGATACTTCTTTTTAAAGCATTTACAATATGGACCACAAAATAATTTTTTTTTTAAACATTAACCAGCTGAGACACAGGTAATATTTATGTTGCTAACTTCACAAGCTCTTGATCTAATTGTCTCCACACTATTACTAAGAATTAAAGGACCCTAACTTATTGTTGTTGGTCTAAAGTCCTATGCCTAATAACTTGATTTTAGACTTAACCTCGGATGTTCCCCTACCAATAATCTATAATTGAATAGATCTGGTATTAAACTTACAAACCTTTTGACTATAGGAAATTGCCACCAAGAGTAGGAACACTGCAGGGATACAATATCTCCCCAACTTCATGTCAGTTCCAGGCAGGATTAGATTATCCACTTGCATTCAGTTAGGCTTAAAGTCTGCCAGGTGTCAGTGGGGAAACTGAGTCAGGAGAATTCTACCTCAGCCCAGGCTGAACAGCCGCTCTCCTACCCTTCCCATGAGATCACTTTTTGCAGTTCATACCAACATCTCACCAGCTTACTGACATCATGGATTGGAGGCTCAGATCACCTTTCTTGCTACCCATACCTGGAGTTAGACTCAGAAAAATAGTCACTTACTAGTCCCATAGTATCTAAAAAATGGCAAATTCCAATAACCAGGTTTCAAATATGATTATAATTTCACTTTGGCTAAGGAACATCTGTTGAGGCAAGTCTTAAGTGGCTTACATGCCTTTCTATACATGTTCTAGTTCCTGATTAAATAGCAATCATAAAATCAAATTTACCATTAAAACCTTAACTTTTCCATCAATGCCAAATTTTACCCAAGGTTACCTTCCTCTAGGAAATTTAGATTGAAATTCTTTTCCCCAAACTAAAGATGTCATTGATTTATTCTCAGTAATTAATTCAGTCAATTGTTTTGATACCAATTGCTTTTACCTCACTTTGTAACATGTCCAATTTTTCTCCCCATCACTCTCCTCCCCCTTCTTCCTAATACATTGCATTCTGCTTACTCTTTCCCTCAATGTACCCTCCCTTCTATCACACCCCACCCTTCCCTTATCCCCATCTTCTCTCTTTTCTGGTATGGCAAGATAAATTATTATACCCCATTCCCTGTAGTTCTTATTTCCCAATTATATGCAATAAAAATTCTCGACATTTGTTTCTAAAACTTTGAATTCCAGCTTCTCTCCCCCAGCCCCACTCAGAAGGGAAACAATTCAATACATACTAAATATGTATTCTTTTGTAGAAGACTTCCATAATAATCATGTTGTGTAGTACTAATTATATTGCCCTCTGTCCTACTCTATTCCACTCTGTTTTTCGCCCCTACAATTGACCTTGTCCTTTCTCAAAAGTGTTTATTTCTAGGGACTCCCTTCTCCCATTTTCCCTCCCTTCTAACAATCCCCTCACCCCACTTATAACCTCCTCTCCTCCTTTCCTGTGGTGTGATATAAATTTTCATATCAGATTTAGTGAGCGTGTTATTCCCTCCTTCAGCCACATGTGGAGAGAATAGCTTTATTTTTCCCCCTCTCCCCTTTTCCCTTTTCTCCTCCATTGAATAAGATTTTCTTATCTCTTTTCTGAGTTATAGCCTGTGCCATTCCATTTCTCCCTTTTTCTTCCTGGAATTTTCCTCCTTCACCCCTTAATTTTTTATTTTATTTTATTTTATTTTTTGTGTGTATATCATCTCTTCTGGTATAACCCACCCTGTACTCTTTATCTCTGTGTGTGTGTGTGTGTGTGTGTGTGTGTGTGTGTGTAGATCATCTCTCCTGATATAACACACCCTATACTCTCTATCTATGTGTATGTGTGTGTGTATGTACAATCTCTCCAACTATCCAAATACTGAGAAAAGATTCAAGAGTTAAAAATTTTCTTTCCATGTAGTGATGTAAGTGATGCTTTAGAGAGTCTTTTATGATTTTTCTTTCCTGTTTACCTTTACATGCTTCTCTTGATTCTTGTCTTGCGAAGTCAAATTTTTCTATACAGATCTGGTCTTTTCCTCAACATGAATGATTGAAAGTCATCTATATCATTGAATGACCATTTTTTTCTCTTGAAGTATTATGCTCAGATCTGCTGGGTAGGTGATTCTTGGTTTCAATCCCAATTCCTTTGACTTCTGAAATATCCCATTCCAAGCCCTTCAATCCCTTAATGTTGAAGCTGCCAGATCCTGTGTTCTCCTGATTGTATTTCCACAGTACTCAAATTGTTTCTTTCTGGCTGCTTGCAGTATTTTCTCCTTGATCTGGGAACTCTGAAATTTGGCCACAATATTCCTAGGTGTTTCTCTGTTCAGGCTTCTTTCAGGAGGTGATCAGTGAATTCTTTCAATATTTGTTTTGCCCTCTGATTCTAGAACATCAGGGCAGTTTTCCTTGATAATTTCGTGGAATATAATGTCTAGGGTCTTTTTTTTGATCATGCCTTTCAGGTAGTCCCATAATTTTTAAATTATTTCTCCTAGATCTATTTTCCAGGTCAGTTGTTTTTCCAATGAGATGTTTCACATTATCTTCTATTTTTTCAAATTTTTGATTTTGTTTCCTAACTGCTTGGTTTAACTCATAGTCATTCATTTCCCTGAATTCAATTCTCTCTTTCAATGAATTATTTTGTTCAGTGAACTTCTGAACCTTCTCCTCCATTTGGATAATTCTGCTTTTTAAAACCTCCTTCTTCTTGTTGGCTTTTTGGATCTCTTTTTTCAATTGAGTTAGCCTCTTTTTAAAGCTATTATTTTCCTCAACATTTTTTTGGTTCTCCTTTAGTAAGGTGCTAACTTGTTTTTTAAGATCTTCTATTGCCTGAGAGCAGTTTAAGTTCCTGTTGGAGGCAGAGGCCTTGACTTCCTCTGACAGTATGCCTTATTCTTCCTCATCTGAAAGAATGGGAGGAATCATCTGTTCCCCAAGAAAGTTACCTTTTATGGTCTTATTTTTTTCCCCCTTTTTGGCATTTTCCCAGCCAGTTACTTGACTTCTGAGTTTCCTCTCCAAAGCCACCCCACCTCCAGTTCTACCAAGCCAGCACTGGGAGCTGAGATTCAGAAAAGCTGCTCCAAAGCCTCAGGGGCTTTAGGCAGGGGCAAGGCTGCTATTCAGTGTGAGATTTAGATCAGCTGCTCAGGTGGGGGCAGGGCTGCCACACAGGGCTCAGATCCCTCAAGGGCTTTAAGATGAGACCTTCAGCAATGGATGGGGGCTACTGCCTGCTTTGGGAGCCTGGTCTGCTGCTGCTTCTACTGCTGCCTCCTGAGGAGACCTGAGTTATGGGGACACCCTGCTCCCCTCTTGGCCAGCCAAAAACACCCTCTCACTGATGTTTGGCACCTGTGGGTTGAAGGATCTATGCTGCCACTGTAGATTCTGTCCCTGAAGCCTGCTCAGATCTTCTCCTCTCGGTGCCATATGGCCAAGGCAGGGCTGGGCTCTGCTCCATGTCCAGTGCATGACAGACCTTTCCCATCGGTCTTTCAGATCTCTCTGGGACAGAAATCTCCTCCACTCTGTTTTTCTGTGGCTTCTGCTGCTCTAGAATTTGTTGAGAGTTCTTCTTTACAGGTATTTTATGGAGTGTGGGGTAAGAGCTAAGTGTCTGTGTGTCTTTCTACTTTGCCATCTTGGCTCCTCCTCCCTAGACACTTGTTGATTGAGGGAGACAAAATGAAAATAAATCCGTTGTATGTCATTCATCATTAGTTGCATTCTATGACTGGTTCTAAACCAAGGGTTTTTCATTTCATTTTTTGTTTGAATATTCTTGTGGCAATCTGGTGAAGCCTATGAAACACTTCTCAGAATAATGTTTTTAAATCTATAAAGTAAAGCACATGGGATTTTAAAGGAAACAAAAAAAGTAGTTATGACAAAGATAAGTTATTTTTTCTGATCCCACTTTAATAACCTTTGAAATCTATTCATGGACCCTTGCTAACTCTATTAAGAACCATTTGTCTAGATAATTAAGACTCAATTTTTCTGTTATGTGACCTATTCCAACTAATACATAATGGTTTTCCACATTGGCCCAAACTACACACAGAGAGAACAAAGTAGAAGGGCTTTTCTTCATTACAAAATATTTCTTTGTGAAGTCCCATAAGTCACATAAGTCCATACTATGAGAAACCCAGTGCTCTGCAAAGTAAAATGCCACCCATCACCTGTCCAAATTGTCATTAATCCTGACTCTTAAATCTAAATTAATGAGGTATTACTCTATAATGGTCAGAGGCCACTTTGGAGAAAGGGATAAGGGAGAAAAGAAGAAGAGTTACTTCTGAACCAGTGCAAAAATATACATTTGTAAATAATTTTAGACCATTTAATGAGAATTCATTTTTTTCATTTCAACTTTGCTTTAACATTGTGGTGTAAGTAAATTAACACTATAGGTATGCACAGACTGTGGATCAGTATGTTGGCGTGTGTGGACTAGTGGCAGACCCAGGAAATATAAGCAAACCACTGGTCATCTTTGTCCCAGGATGTGCCTGCAATCCATGTTCTATGTGTGCCTATGATTCTAATCCTAATTTTACATATAGAGAAATAGCCATACAGAAACTAAATAACTTGTCCAGGGTCCCACTGTAAGTTAGTGGATCAACTGGAACCAGAACCCTTAGCATTAGTCTTGTTACTATACCAAAGCTAGGTGGTACAGTGGACAGATTGCTAGGTCTGGAGTCAGAAAGACTCCTTTGTGATACATCTTTGTGTGAGTTCAAATTGACCCTCAGATACTTACTAGCTGTGTGATCTTAGGTAAGTCATTTAACCCTGTTGGCCTCAATTCTTCATCTATAAAATGAAATGGAGAACAAAAGGGAAAACAATTCCAGTGTCTTTTCCAAGAAAACCCCAAATGGAGTCATGGAGAGTTGCACATGACTGAAACCACTGAACAGCAATGCTATATTACAATGGAGAAACACTACTTTTATTATAATAAAATTAATAACAAAACAATAATAACTTTCGTTTACATAACATCATGGTTTACAAAGCACTTTCACATATTTCTTTTCTTTTTGTTTTTTACATATTTCTTTTTAAATTTTAATCTCATGACTCAGCAGGACAGGTATTATTCCCATTTTAAAGACAGAGAAATTAAAACCAGAGAAGTTAATTTAATTGCTCAAGATAACAATACTAGTAATACTAGTTTTAAGCAATATTCTCACTTCATGATGAAAAGAAATCCCAGGTGTATAGGACAGTAATCTGTCCTTTCTCTCCATCTTCTAGCAAAATAAAATATTTCAAGAACCAAGAAATGGTAAAGGAAGGAATGATTCATCCCCAGCATCATAATAAAGTAAGCATTACAGGACAAAATGTTAGAATATTTCATGTGGGCATGAGGATGAAATATAGTTGCATATTTATCCATATTTGCCCTGTAGAAATTAGCAAAAATATGTTCCATTTTAAGAAAACTCAATATGGAAAAGTCCAAATTTACTAACCAGATAAATGTGTGTTGGGGGGGAGGATAGAGAAAGATGGCTAGAAAGTAATTCAACTAAGAACACATTGAGATTGTTTACTGTACTGGTACATTTAAAGTATGATTCATTTACCAGAAAATTAGTTGATATATCATTTTTCAAAAACACATGTGCTTCTAAAACAAGTTAGAATTTGTATAGCACTTTTCTATCAACTGATTGAGATGGATTTATCTTTTTCTCTGGAACTTAATAAAATAATAAGCCAAGCAGGTGCTTTTGAAAGAGACACGCATATAAAAGGAAGATCTGATTTAGTGTTATTTAAACACTTTTCTCTATATAATTGGAAGATCAGTTATTCAAGCTATTCAATTTAAAACTCTGCTTAGAGTTTTATTGTTTTATGAAACCCAGGCTTGGGGCATGGATTTATCTATGATTTGTGTGACCATCCAAAAACATAAATGAAGGGAAAGTACATGTATCTCTTCAGAAATTATTGGTCTTTGGATCCTTAGAAGCAAGGTTGTCATTTTCCCAGCATTGTTTCCCAGCTAAAAACTAGGCATAGAACACAATAACATTTCTTTTAGGATAATGCATGCTCCTTGAAGCCAGGGATTGTTCTCTAGTTTTATTTGAATCACCACCGGGGCCTGGTACCTACTAGGTGTTTAATTTGTTAGATAGAATTGAATTGAATTATCAAATCAGACTACATTTCAAATAGTTTACAATCAGTAGTCAGCATGGTATTGTATTGTGGAGGTGACACTGAGTTCTAGATATCTGTCCAGTGGAAGGCAATAGTAAGTAGCAATTGCTTCAAGTGTGTGGTCAGTGACAGACTTTAATTTACAAGCAAGTTTCTTGGCTAAGAAATATTATCCAAGGACTAATCTAGCTGACTTTTTGACTCATCATTAGATACTTGGTCATTAGGGGATGAATTTTTCAGCCATGGAAAAATAGGAGGGATCATGATACGTGAGGACACTAACTAGTAAAATCGTGGCTCTTTAAAATCAATCTAGCTAATACTATGGGTCTACTATGGGCAAATCATTGTGCTAGGTGCTGGGAATAGGTAAATGAAAAAAAGAGTGACATAGTTCCTTTCCCCAAGAGATTTCTAATCTAGTTGAGGGATGAAGTATTATACACAAATACTTATAAATCAAATTGTAAAAGGATTCAGTCATATGAGAGATTAAAGAATGGCCTGAGAGACTCAAAAAAGGTAGGATCATTTTAAATTAGAAGGTTTGGGAATTAGGGAAAGTTTTTTTTAAGGAAAATGGTTCTTGATCTAGGTAGATCTCAAAGAAAGAGAATTCTAAGAAGGAGAGTTCATTCTAAGTGTACATGAGAGTGATGAGTGTTTATAGAACATGACTGAGTGTATATGACTTCAAATAGATGTAAAAAAAATGCCAAGAAACATAAAAATGAAAAGGATAAGGACTGGAGTTGTGATTTCATTGGCATATGGAACTCCCAGTGAGGAAGTGCTTTTTCCATTGTAGGTCAGCATCTTTTCTGCAACTGACATTCTTAGAAGGTTACCCAGAGCATGGAGAGTGACTTATACTAGCTCACTAAGCCAGTCTTTATCAGAGGTACCCATGGGCTCCTAGCACTCTATGTGCCACATTGTCTCCAAACAGCACAGTAAATGGTAATAAATTATTTTCTTCTTCATCTGATATTTATTCAATGTGGGCCTGTCACCAAGGTCATAAGGATCACAGGCTCATATAATTAGAACTGGAACAGATCTTAGATGCTCTCAGGCCAATCCCCTGTCATTTTCCAGATAAGGTTCTGATTGCTTTTAGGTGTTTGCTCTCTTCCATATGCAAGAACATATTTCTTGGAAATAATTCACAAATCAGAAAATCAGAAAAAGAGCAAGAACTAGATGAATTTCCTTTCTAAAAGGAAACATGAGGTTAGGCTGGGTCATACGTCTAATACTGAACTGATATAACTGAAGTATAGAATGAAGTATAGAATTTCAATTGTTTCAAATGGATATTTTAAAAGAGTTGTTCAGACGAAATACAACTTTTTGATGCAAATTGCTTCTAGATGCCAGATGACCTGTTTGTCTGTTGTAGAGCACTGACATATTCAGCAGTAGCTCTCCTTTTCACTAGCACTTACAACAGGTAAGATGTGAGTATTGTTGAAAGTGAAATCAGTAGCTGTTTTGTGCTAATGTTATTGCTCGTTGTCTTTTCTCAGATCCTTTACCACTCCAAGGATACCATGAATGAACTATCCCATTAAACCACTAGGGTCTTGTGCTGTTCTCCCTCTTCTGTGTTTATGGTGAAATTCCATTGTTTACTAATGCACAGCTCAAATACCACACCACCTGCCTGAAGCCTTCTCTTATCTCTTTCTTATAATATTACTATCTCACTCTTTCATCTCACTTATAATTTATAATAATGATATTAGCTAACGTATTATTTTAAGTAGAGTTAGAAATGCTTTCATATATTTATATGATATAATATATGTATTTTATATAGTTATATCTATATTACAGATACAAATATATACAGAAATTTTATATATCATGTATGTAACTGTTTTATATCTAGAACACATATATGTATTTATCTTATGTAGACATATTTTATATTTGTCTATGTACATATATTAAACATGCACCTGTATTTTACATAGACATATATATTATATGTACAAGAACAGTCTACCAGTATCATGACAGGAAACTGAATCACTTTCATGTGAATTGTCGTAGGACTATTCTGAAGATTACCTAGCAGAATAAGGTACCAGACACTGAGGTCCTTACTCAAACTAAACTGCTAAGCTATTCAAACTCTGCTTCAGAGAATGCAGCTGCAATCGATTGGCCATGTTGTTTGAATGCAAAACTTACATCTTCCAAAAAGACTATTTTATGGAGAGCTCACACTGGCAAGAGATCATACGGTGGTCAGAAGAAGCGATACAAGGACACTCAAGAACTTTGGAATTCACTGTGTGAAATGGGAGGCACCAGCACAGGACCACTCAGCATAGCATGCCCACATCAGAGAAGATGCTGTGCTGTATGAGCCAAGCAGAATTAAAACAACTCAAAGGAAACACAGGATGTATAAATTTAGCCCAAATATTCACATGGGCTATTTGTGCCTGATCTGTAGTAGAGCTGAATCAGCTCATGTTGGTTTGATCAGCCACAGCTGGACACACTGAAACTTGACTTTGTCATAGTGATGTCATTTCGGTCCTCTTCGAGAATGAAGGGGAACCACCAGCACCACTATCATATGTTATTTAAATATATATCTATATAAAATCTAATTTGATCCTCACCGCTCTGCGAAGCTTTTATTTCCATTTTACAAATTGGGAAGTTGAGGCTGTGAAATGTCAAGTATTATTTACACAACTAAGAAGTGACTGAGGGCAGCTAGGTAGAGCAATGGATAAAGCACCAGGTGTGGAGTCAGGAAGACTTGAGTTCAAATGTAGCCTCAGACACTTGATAGATGACCCTGGGCAAGTCACTTAATCCTATTTGCCTCAGTTTCCTCATCTGTAAAAAGATCTAGAGAAGGAAATGGTGAACCACTCCAGTATCTTTGTGCCAAGGAAACCCCAAATGGGGTCATGAAAAATTCAGTATGACTGAAAAGCAAGAAATGACTGAAAGAATATTTGAATTCAGATCTTTCTGAATCCAAAGTCAGTGATCTGCTACACTGTAGCTGCACATACAATAGTTGTTTGATTCCATACTAGAGTTTGAGCTCTGTAAGGGCAAGACCATGTCTTATCTAAATTTTGTATCTCCCCATAGGAGATGCACATGGTAGCTACTTAATATAATTTTTAAATATTGAATGAGTTTATTCCATTAGTAAATACTTTTGTATAAATTTAATACCAGTGGCTGTTGCTTCCTTTCACTATATTACATAGGTCAGTTTCTTAGGTAATTAATGTGACCCACCAGTACATTTCAAAGTCAACATTTACAGCAACTTAATTTATGCCTCTATCATTTCAGTGAAGCACCATGAATTTGGGATATAATTATCCACTTCTTTAGAGGGTCAAGAATTAGCTGTTAATGCCTCCTTTTATGAGGAATTTCTGCTCTGCAATTTCTTTGCTGTAACTTGAAAAATATCTGATCTTTTGTTGAAAGAAGTACACATGGATAGCAGTATCTCTTAGAAACCACTGGTCTGAACAAGGCTGGAGAGGGGGGAAGGTGTCATTATTTGCAGAGGAATTATTTCTCATTTTTCTTTTCTGTTTGTAATTGCTGTCATCTTTGTTTCTTATGTTTTGGCTAAAAAAGGTGATTCTAATATTTATTGGAACAGGGTTTCAATAAACATTATGCAATATGGTGGACTAGCTGGGTGATTTATTGATAATTTGTCACTTATATTTATGAAAATGTAGACCTTGGAGGCCCAACAATGGTAAATCATATTCTTTGAGCTCAAATGTGTTTTCTCCTTCGTTGCCTATTGTGGTCCACATCAACTGGCAACTCCCCAAATCCCAACATCTGATAACATTGCACTCATTAACACAAAACAACAACAAAAGTAGATAACTGGTTAGATGTTTATTTTTGTTTCATTATGTTTGCCATTTAATCTTAAGCTATATAAATAGCACATTGATAAAATATAATGAGAAGGGAGATTGCACTTTAATGAAGGCAGAGATTGGGCAAGAATGTAAATGGAGCAGTGGCCTGCATGGAATTTAAAATTTTCTCTTAGCTGTTTATTATCGTACAGCTGTAAGGGACTTTTACACAGTTCCCAGATGGAAACAGCTGTTAGCCCTTTGCTGTTAAGAAATAATGAGTTCAGAGTTCACTTTGATTCACTTGTTCTGAACTAGTCACATCCCAAATGACACAATGCTAAGTCACAACCACAGACTGACCAATGTTGGAGGCTGTCAAGATGGGTACCCTGTGTTCTCTAGCCACTTTGCCTCCCACTTATCTCATTTGGCAACCTCTCAAGCGACAAGCTGTTCCAATCCTTGTAATACAGTTATCTCCCCCAATGATGTCAGCAGAACTTAGCAAATCTAATATTCATGTTCAGGCAGATTTGTTGGTACTCTTTGTTTATAAGAAAGGGACCTGTATCACCCTTGCAGCTGCTTCCTGTTGATATGTGCGCATTGGTCTTTGTATTTTATATGTTGTGCCCCTCAGATAGGGCTTGGGAGATGAACAAAACACTTACCTGTCTGACTTCAACCTGTTTTTGTTTTTCATACACATAATAACAATATATTCCTCCTCCCCACCCCAGATGTGGAGCTGAACTCACTAATTTTAAAATAAATTTATATCAGTATCTTTTTTTATATCACCAATATTCCCTCTCTATCCCTTCTCCCAGACAGCCATCCTTTATGAGAAAGATTTTTTTAAAAAAGCTTCAGCAAATCTAACCACTGAAACAGAACAGTTTGACATGGTGGTGTTCATATCCTTAGGGTCTCTTCCCTACAAAGAAGGGGCAATGAGATGCTTTTATCCCATCTCTTCTTTGGGACCAATACTGGCCGTTATAATTCCTCAGCATTTAGTTCTGATTGCTCTTTTGTGATTGCTGTTCTTGCTTTTTACACTGCAGTAGTCATTGTGGAATGCTGCCATTATTTTCCTGGTTCTTCTAATGTTAAACCAACTCTTAAAAATAAAAAGGCAAAGTCTTAAGGTTAAAAAATATTTAAAATGTAAAATACTGCACACTTTTCTTTATCAAGCTACCACCAATACAGAGAAATAAAAATGTGTGTGTGTATGTGTGTGTGGCTGCATCAGTGTGGACAATGATGTAATGAAGATTGGATAAGCTTTAATACAACTTGAAGGCTTTGGACTGATTAAGACCTGTTCTTTTCTAATTCCGCTTTTGAACTATCCCTAGTCTTGACGATAAGAGACCAGATTTGTATTCAGAAACAAAATGCAGTGTGGTGATAGAGAAGACATGATTTATTGTTGATGCAAGACTTTGGAGACACCATATCTAAAATAAATGCTATATTTCTTAACAGAGCTCTTTAAATGTTAAGAATCTGGTTCAATTTGAGTCCAGACATATGCAGACATTAAGTGGCAGGTGTAAGACCTTATTCTCTATCGCAAGTAAACAGTAATTCACTTCCATACCTCAGACTTTTCATATATTATAACTATGTAGCAAGCATAGATTTGCAAATTGTCTCAGTATTTTTTTTAAATTGATGCTTCTAGTTTTGACTTGGTAGATACATACCAAAAAACATAAACAAGCTCCAACTTGTTTAATAAGTTCCAATAAGTGCGTGTTTATCCTTCATTGCTGAAGAAGACCATGCCATCTGAAAAATAACAACATGACTTACACTTGACTTTGTTTTGAGTGAGGGAGAGCTGACACTTCCCCCAAACTTGAAAGAAAAACCATCTAAAACTAAAAGCAACATCCACCATGATTGTGATTGCTTGCAAATTACCAATTGCTATCATTTTAGCAACTTGGTACTTTTGTTATCTTCCACTGTATATGACTCAATTTTGTAACAATTTGTCAGTCTTCATTTATGTTTTTGTTGCCACTATGCTTATCAATCTCTTGGATCTTTCTTCACTCTGCATTAAGTCTTTCCACATTTCTTGATGGCCTTCATATTTGTTAATTCCTAAGACTCCAACATGTTTTCCAGTAACTTCCTTAGTATACACATGTTTTGGGTGTGAAATTTCTAATTTTGTTGAGATTTTTACAGTCAGCTTTGTGGCATGAGTTAGATTTCTGCTAACCTTTCAGCAATCCCCAAAAGCTCTGACTGCAATGTTAAATACTTTTAAAAGTTCATCTATGAGATCACAGATCTCTTTTACTTAATGAGAAATTAAATAAATTCCAGTTTATATCTCCAAGGTCTTAAAATAACTATAATAATTTCAGAAAATATAAGCTCAGAAAGAGACTTTGTCTGTATATTATAAATTAATATGTAACTTAGCGGCAAAACTGGAACTTGAGCCCATATCTTCTTTATTTTTTCTTAAATTTTAGGAAGACCAAGTTAGATGAGCATTTCATTTTCATTTACAAATTAGAACAAGTAAACAAACAAAAATATTATACATGACGTTGAGAATCTATATTATGAAGTTAAATTCAAATGCGTTATTTTCAATGCTGTTCTGTTTTGTTTCCTCTGCTTCCTTCTGCTTTCTTCTACATTCTTTAAAAAAAAAACTTCAAAAATCTTTCCTAAATCTTTTCTTTCTTTTCAAATTGGTAACCAGATCTCTAGCATCCCTTTCTGCCCTTCAGTTAAAAGAAAGATAAAGTTCTTCTCTCACAGATCCCCATACTGACCATATCTGAAAATGTTTTGTTCTCTACCTTGTGTTCATGATGTCATTAGGAAGAGATTAGCATGTTTCATCACTAGTGATCATGGGATTCAGGGTTGGTCATTGACTGCTCAGAGTCATTAAATCTTTCAAAGTTGTTTTGCATTACAACATTGTTATTTTATAATGTATCCTCTACACTCTGCTCACTTCATCCTGTATTCATTTGTACACATCTTCCCAATTTTCTCTGAAACCATTTCTTTTGTCATTTCTTACAGAGAAATAGTATTCCATCACATTCATATGCCATAATTTCTTCAGTCATTCCCCAGTTGGTGGGCACAATTTGATTTCCAGTTCTTTGCCACTACAAAAAGGGTTTATATAAATGCATTTTAACACGAGTCTTTCTTCTCCTAATTTCTTTGGAGGCATAGGACTGGTGATAGGCAGCTAGGTGGTGCAGTGGATAGAGCACCAGTGTAGGAGTTAGGAGGATCTGAGTTCATATCTCACCTCAGACACTTGACACTCACTAGCTGTGTGACCTTGGGCAAGTCACTTAACACCAATTGCGTCATTCTGGGTTATCTCCAGTCATCCTGATGAATATCTGGTCATTGGATTCAGATGGCTCTGGAGGAGAAGAGAGGCTGGTAACCTACACAGCCCTCCCTCACTCAAAACAAAGTCAAGTGCAAGTCATGTCATTATTTCTCTGATGGCATGGTCGTCTTTGGCAACAAAGGACCACCACACACACACACACACACACACACACACACACACACACTCATACAGGACTGGTAAACCCATGTCTTTTAACCCCATTATTCCAAGTTCTATATAATGTATTTATCAGGTCATTATGAGATAGGATACCTTCTCTATATGATCAAAATCATCATATAGACAAATTGCCCTGCGGTCTCAGCTTGTTGTATTATCTCCATTGACAGTTAAAGGCATGGCTCTTTAACTTTTACATGAAGGGTGAAGGACTAATAAGTACCTTCCTGATTTACCACAGATAATTGCTGATGAGTTGTCACCAACTGTTAGATAGACATAGAAGTTCTCGAAATGGCAGTGCCCTTCATATCAGAGTTCAGTCCTGGCAGCCATCTTCCAGGAAAGCAACTCTGTGTGAATGAGGCTAGGCATCCCCTCCAAATACTATTCAACTGCCACTCACAGGGCAGGCAAAGTAGTCTAACTGAAGTAGCAGGGTATCCTGACAGAGAGACAGGAGGCAGAATGTGCCAAGCAAGTCAAATAACCACCAACAGCACTGCCTTGACCATCATCTACCCTCTGAGTTTTATATAGACAGCTCAATACCCTAAACCCTTAGGTTTAGCATGGGAATAGAAATGTTTTCATCCAAGTGCTCTTAGATGTCATCCTGGGAAGCAACCCTTATGGAAATGCAACCTGACTACTGCTCTTCTAGATGCTACAGTCACAGTTACCAAAGTCTCAGGAAAGAAAGTTCCTGCCACCAAAGTCCTTGGCTCTGACCTGGGTCAGCATCACAGACTGATGGGACTTTATAAGTAAAAATGACATTAAAGAAGAGGTATCACCATCTGTTTTTCTGTTGTATCCTGTGGACTGTAGGACTTTGCGGTCTGACTTGCAGTTGAAGCCTCAGATTGTGAGCTCCTTGAGACTAAGGACTGTCTTACTTTTCTATTCATATCCCCAGTGCTTAGCACAGTGGATGGTTTGTTAGTCCTGGAATCGGGAAGACTCATCTTCTTGAGTTCAAATCTGGGCTCAGATACTTACTAGCTGTGTGACCCTGGGCAAGTCACTCTATCCTGTTTGCTTCAGTTTCTTGTCTGTAACATGAGCTGGAGAAGGAAATGGCAAATAACTCCAATATTCTGTGCCAAGAAAATTCCAAATGAGATCATAAAGAATAGCGCATGACTGAAAAATGGCTAAACAGCTACCATAGCTGATGCCTGTACCTCAGCAAACACATCAACCAGTTCTTCTTTTTTTGCTTGGCAGGTAGATGACTCAGTGAATAGTGCTGGGTTTTCAGTTAGGGAGACCTGGGTGTGATCGATAAACCTCAGTTTGCCTTAATCCACTGGAGAAAGAAATGGCAAACCACTCTAGTATATTTGCCAAGAAAAACTAAAACAAAACCAAAACAAAAAGTCAGACATGACTGAATGATAAAAAGCATTTAATATGGGTTTCATACATTCATTTGAGTGCAAGTTGAAAAGATGGGATAGCAATAGCGACTGCTATCTTTGTAACATTTTGAATAGTACTTTTAATTTTTACTGAGTCTTTTTGTCCATAGATCTTAAAGTACTTTTTAATATACTTTCCCCAGTGCTCTATGAAATGAGTAGGCATACTTGCCATCCTCATTTTATGAACTAGGAAACTTGAAAGGTCAATTTAGTTGTTCTAGGTCATAGAACAATGATCAGCTGAGGTAATCTTAGATCCATTATTTAAGATGAAATTGTTTCAATTATACATTTTTCCAAGTTCTAACTTTGAAGAGCATAAAGCTATACATATCAAGACTTGTCAAAGCATAAAAGGCAGCATGATAATGTTAGCACTGGAAACCAACGGACTCCATTTTTGAAGGAAGTGATGAACACCTTTGATATTTTTTTTAACCTCATCAGCTTACTACCAAAACCATTTCTCTCAGATACTGCCACTGGAAGGTTATTTTTCAAAATCTCTTGTACAAGATAGCTTTATGTGTAAAAATTTCCCTTTGCCAGAAGAAAAAATTTCTTGAAAGCCAAACTATTCATCAATTATTGTCATTACTATTCACCTTTTTCCATTCCTAATAAAGTTGAAATTGCAAGATTTTTCATGAAAATCCAAGAACTGGTATTAGGTTATTATTGCTTAGCACAGTCATATCCAGTTCTTTGATTTCTTGCCCCTTTTGCCACTTTGGGCAGTTTTATATTTTGCATTTAGTTAATAGATTTCCTTGGCTTCTCTTAATATGAATTCATCATCAATACAGATCAATCATATCTAAGTCCTGTATTACCAAAGGTCAGCAAACTCTTTGTTGACATCTAGCCTCTATTGGCTCAAAACTAAGGACTTAGAAAGTATAAGTCCTGCCTGACTTTTTCACTTCTTTTATTCAGTGAAAAAGCAGATCATAAAATCCCATTTATGTTTTCCTTTATGGCAAATTTGAGAGCTCCTGTCAGAACCATATTATTGGATTTGTTTTTAATTCACACGATGTTACACAAGAACAGATATATTTTTATCCTATAGAATTTTACTTACTGATGCTAGCTCCTTGCATTGCACTTAAGAGCATTGATATATTCTAAAAAATATTTTTAGGTCTTTTATTTTTCTATCATCTTTATTTCTGAACGTGTTCCTGCCCCATGCTTATCCATCCTTTATAACAAAGAATAGAAAAGAAAGAGGAAAAAAATCAGTTCAGCCAAACCAATACCTATCAATGCCAATACCCAATAATTAAGACCAAGTCTGGACAGTATAATCAATGTCCTATACCCATAGCCACCCACTTCTGCAAATAAAGAATTCATCTTTTTAAAAAATTCATCTGTTCTCTAGGGTCAAAGTTAGTCATTTTAATTACGTAGGATTAATGTTTTTTCTCTTCTGTTTACATTGTTATGGTCCCTTATATTGCTTTTCCTGGTTCTGTTTACTTCACTATCAATTCATATAAATCTTTCTATGCTTTTCTGAATTGTTTATGTTCATCTTTTCTTACACCTCGGTAATAATCCATTACATTCATTAACCATGATTTGTCTAGCTCAGGGATGGGGAACCTGCAACCTTGAGGCCACATGTGGCCCCTTAGGTCCTCAATGGTGACCCTTTGACTAAATCTAAACTTTACAGAACAAATACCCTTAATTAATTAAGATGAATAAAGGGATTTGTTCTGTGAAGTTTGGATTCAGTCAAGGGGTCTCGGTTGAGGACCTTGAGGCCACAGGTTCCCCACCCCAATTTAGTGATTCTCCAACTGACAGACAGACATTTAATTTGTTTCAAGTTCTTTGCTAACACAAAAAGTCCTAGGAAGCATTGCTAGCTAATATAGATACCAAAAAATACTTGGTAAAAGGCACTTTTCTATACTTATTTGCAAAAAAAAAATAGTACTCCATCCTGACCTTACTGGAAGTCCTGGGTAGTCTTTGAAAGTTGCCTGATGTATGTAATGTCACTGTGGTCATCAAACTGGCTACCTATTTTTAAAAATTGGGCATAATGAAGAAATCTGAGTGTTACAGACAAATTTTACAATTTTTTAGGTTGTTGGTGAATTAAAGACAGCATTCTAGGCCATTGTTGAGACCCCATTCATCAAAAGCACACAGAGTTTCAAACTGTTCAGATGGCAAATACTCTAATGATGCTTCAGGAAGGCATAGGAAGTAGAACTCAGTCACAAATGTAGACAGCACATTTTAATGCTATCTGAGGGAAAATTTTTACCCTTCTTTAGCATAGAAGGTAATAAGAGTTAGAACACTGTATGGGATAAATGCAAAAGAGAATGAATTATCTTCTCTCTTTAATCCTCTATGGCTGTTCCTCAGAGACGGAATGAAGAAACATTTGCCTTATATTAAGATAGCCTCCATTCAGCTGAACAGATAAATATATTAACTCCATGTCTACTTGACTTGCTCTTTGAAGATCTATCATTTTCTAAATCTTCCCACCTCTATTTCACATAAAGGAATAATTGTATCCCAAAGCTGGACGTTCTAGGTTGTGGGTAAACAAAAGATAAGTTTCTGTTCCTGTTTAAAGCTTTTAATTTCAGGGTTGTTACGAGGCTCAACTGAGATAATATTTGTAAAGCTATTGCTATTGGATATAATAGCTTAGTACAGGGGCACACAAGTGTTATATAAGTGTTATGTAACTGTTATTATTATCATCATGATCATTGCCATCTGCAAAGGCAAATGATACAGGTGTGGCCCAAGTGGAGTAAAGGCAGGCAATTATCCTGAGAGATTAAGGGATGAGTGGGATTGTTCTACGAAGTATATTGGAATTGGTGTCAGCATGATACTGCTGAAATGGATATAATTACAATTTATGAAATCATAAAGCTTGTCAAGTGGCATCCCACTGTTCTCCCAAATGACATGAGCACCTGTGTAGGGGTCAGATTGTAATGGTATTGCTGCTGTGCTGGGCACATCATGATATTAAACTCTGCATGGTTATAGGCACTGGTGTGACCACAGTGTGAACATTCCAATGGGCATGTCTAGTTCAAGCTATTAATGTCATCTCTAATTTGTTCTGCTACTGTTTATCACCCATTAGATGAAAAGAAGTACCCCTAAGGCTCTGTTATAGTTTAAAACCTTAAGCCCAAAGTGAATATCTTATCTAGTATGGTAGCAATGAGTTATTCATCCATTCATTCCTATCTGTTGCTGTTAGACATAATGAGAGTGAAGGTCCTTGATACCAGGTGATGACTACCACTTCTCTTTCTGTTCAAAATGTCCTGTCCTGGTCTGCAGGGCAGCAATTGTGAGACTTGAGGCATTTCACTGACAAATAGGACACTGCTAGTGAAAGGGAGTAGTTCACACTGAGTGAATAAAAAGAACACTGAACTGGTGCTAAATGAAAGGTCAAATGAAAATCTTACTCTTTGTACTTATCACCTACATGGCCTGGGCAATTCACACACTTTCTGTGCCTCAGTTTCCCCATTTGCACAAAGAGGGGATAGAGTTGGATGACAGCTAAGATCCATTCCAACTCAAAATTCTATGATTCTAAATCATGGATCCACCATAGCAAAGGTAAATCAACCATGATATAATAACCATATGAAATGGCAGTGGGTTTTGTTTAAGAATTAGAGCCCATCAAATTATGTCTCATGAAAGAGGCAAGCAAAAGACTCATTAGTGGAGGGATAAAGAGGGGAGGTGAGGGAAAAACATGAAGCTTACTCTCATCACATTCCACTAAAGGAAGGAATAAAATGCATGCTCATTTTGGTATGAAAACCTACCTTACAATACAGGAAAGTGGGGGTGAAGGGGACAAGCAGGGTGGGGGGATGAAGGAAGGGAGGGCATGGGGAGGAGGGAGCAATTTGAGGTCAACACTCATGGGGAGGGACAGGATCAAAAGAGAGAATAGAAGTAATGGGGGGCAGGATAGGATGGAGGGAAATATAGTTAGTCTTATACAACACGACCATTATGGAAGTCATTTGCAAAACTACACAGATTTGGCCTATATTGAATTGCTTGCCTTCCCAAAGGGAATGGGTGGGGAAGGAGGGAGGAAAATAAGTTGGAACTCAAAGTTTTAGGAACAACTGTCGAGTACTGTTCTTGCCACTAGGAAATAAGAAATACAGGTAAAGGGGTATAGAAAGTTATTTGGCCCTGCAGGACAAAAGAGAAGATGGGGACAAGGGAAGGGAGGGATGATAGAAGAGAGAGCAGATTGGTGATAGGGGCAATTAGAATGCTCGGTGTTTTGGGGTGGGGAGAGGGGACAAAAGGGGAGAAAATTTGGAACCCAAAATTTTGTGAAAATGAATGTTAAAAGTTAAATAAAAAACAAATTAGAGCCCACCTCAAATGCCACAGGAGAAATACTTGAGACCTGAGGGGCTGTTCTTTTGTCAACACTGCTACAACACATTTGTGATGCTATGTTGGCTAACAAAATACATTCTCCTGTACGCTCCCCAACACTCACACATACATCCCTCTCGCACCAGGTGCTCAAATGATTTCCTGGAATTGCTGTGTAAGATGATGGCTTAAATACTTCCAACTCTGATTTCACTTCCTAACCATCCTTCCTAACAGTAAAACCCTAACAGTGGTTTCTCTTTTTATTTGCATGGTACTTTACAAAGCTATTGCCATCACAACCCCTGACTCAGGATATGTATGTTTTACAGATGAGGAAACTGAAACTCATAGGGGAAGTGATTCTAACTGAGGCAATAGGAAAGTGGCAGATGGGAACTTGAATCCAGGTCCTCTGCCTCCCATTTCAGAGCTCTCTCCCTGTGCCAGAACCTTAAATCTCTGTGTTTCCTACCCAGGACCCTAGACATTAAAAGCCATTTAGAATCTTGAAGTAAGTTGATATTTTCACCTCATAAAAATACTTCTGCATGTTCACCTGAGAAGAGGAAACAAGTGACGTTTTCTGGAGGCTTATGTGGGAGATCATGTTACCCCTTTTCAAACGGAAGAAATGGAAAAAAATCTTCATTTCCAGATACCTGGGGGGAGCAGGAAAGTCCTACTGGTACTATTTTTACTACACATTATTTTTAGTAAAGTGCTTCATGGTAGTGTGTATAGAGCTGGATTCACGCATTGAACTTTCTAATTTAAAAAAAATTATTGATTTTTATATGATTTATTTATATTCTACATGCTCTTTATGATATTTAATTCTATATGCTCCATATAATTTTTAATTTCAAATATATGCCTCTCCTTACATATAGAGCTATACTTCGTAATAAGAATAAAAAGGAAAGAAAATTAAAAAATAAAGAAAAATTAACCAACACATCAATTGATTTAGATACTATATATACTATTTAGATACTATATGTACTACCCATCTTTATAGAGAAAGGAAGGAAATAATTTCTCACCTCTTCTTTGGGACTGGACATAGTTATTATAATTACACACCATTCAGTATCCCCCCTTTTTAAATACAGAACTTTCAATGTCACTAAACAAATGTTTGAATTTGTTTTCTTCAGTTCTCCCCCCCGCTTTTCTCCCACCTCTACTACATGTCCCCAAGACATTTTAATGTATAAATTTGGTAGAAGATGAATAGAATCTTGGGTATCAGGTGACTTCCATCACTCCCTAGATGCCAGTTCTAGAACTTTTCAGCATCACACAACAAAAGGACCAGCTTCTAAACACATGGATTTTAAGCCCATATCCATCATTTCCCATGTTGCTTTAAGTGAATCCATGCAGCCACAACTTTCATCCACACCAAACTTTCATTTTCCTCCCATGGAATTCCTAGGAAATGGAAAAACAAAATAAAAACAAACAAACAAAAAACTAACCCCTGACAAAACTCTTAGCACCAAATATTTCAAATCCTTTATGGTTGGTAGTGCAGTTTGGTTGGAGTGCCAGCTTGTTTTTCCTCTCCTCCTGACATCTCACAGCTCTAAGTGCCCAGTGACAGCCTGGAGAGGTTTCCCGGTAATCCACCTTGATCCATTAACAGACACTCAATCACTAAAGTGCTTACCAGACTAAACATATTTATCCAACCAAATCACACTTTACAATGCAGATCTGCCAATCAGGCCCCAGCTATTAACTGGAACCTGCTTTAAGGGGATTTGGGTGTTTGTGCTGTGAAGAGTCTGCTTACCTCCAACAAACCCCTAAACCAAATGAACATAGCTGTATCCTCATAAAAGAAACCAGATATCCTGTTGTGAAAATAGAAGGCTGAGGAGGACAGGCCTCCTTTGATGGCTAGCAGCATTGCAGACAAAGGCTTCAGATGACAAATCGGGTTACCAAGGACTCATTACCCACCTCCAGCATCAGGCTTTGGAAAACTCTTAAAAAGCAAAATAATAATAATCGCAAAAATAAACAAAATGTTTTGGGGGTAATTCAGTAAGTCATCAACTGATTCAGTTCCTAATATGAAGTGATGTAATTGTTGGATAAGTCTCTTTAATTCTAATTGCTCCTTGTTCCCCAACATCACATTGTAAAAGGACTCGCATTAGCCAAAAATAAAATCCTAGAGACACAAATGTGGTAGTAATAATAATTCTTTTTATTAGGCTGGAAAAGAAAAAGAGAACAAAGCATTAAAGACTTCAAAGTTTTTTTGACCAGAGGGAAAAATCCTGAATTGGAGAAACACATCAACTTTCTTGCTCTTTTATTAGACTCATGCACACTAAGTGCCATCACTGGAAGTTAGCGCCTGACAACATTTCTTTCCCAGACAGCAGGAAAGTTATACTATCCACGTTGGTGGGGCTAATTTAAGTTTTCTGTCAAAAAACTGCATAAACCACCCCTGTATATTCTCATTAAGAAGGCTTAATCGTTTCAGACTTATTGGTATTATACCTTCTTTAAATACCAATATTTTAAGGCCAGTTTGACATTTGGTGGGTTTGAGGTAATTTCCCACCCCCCTCTTTCCACCTACTTAGCTAGCTAGAGAAGAAAGACTGAATTTAGTTTACTGAGAGCTAAACTTAAAGAAAAAAAAAAGAGTAAATAGAAATCCATGAAATAATAGGCTATTATACAATGCAGAAAGAAAACGCTACTGTATCCCTTCTGGTACCAGAATGAAATATGAATTTCTAACCTTTTATAGAAAATAATGAGCACTTAGTTTAGTAGGCAAAACAGACACAACTGGGGAAAATACTCTGTGTAGCTAGCACCAGGTTCATTTTTGGAGGGTGTTCTTCTGGCTAGAATTGTTTCCAAAATGAGGAAACCACAACATGGATGGTTTCCCAGCAATCAGCAGAGTAGAATTTGTAAGGTAATGTTTGAAACACATAAAATAGAAATTAAGTTGCCATGTAGCAGGACATCTGAGCTTTGCTGGAAAAGGTTTTTGAAATATGGGGCATATTCCAGAGACTCTGGAACAAGCCAATAGTACCTTTCATACAAATATATTTTAAGGAGCTTGGCCGGAGAGGGGTGTGTATGTGGGGGTATCCCTAAACCAAAGTTATTGCCCCTGTGTGTATTTAAACCAGTCCTATCACTGTCTGCTCTCATACTGAAGAATGTTGATTGGGATACATTAAGGAAAGGATTTGCTAGGTTCACATTCACCCTTCCAGTTATACAAGCATCTTTCCATAATGGGCTTGTAAAGCTTGCCTTGACTGCTGAGATTTTGTAACTATATGCTGAAATGTGCACAAATGGTACTATTTTTGTGGATCTTCGGACACAAAATTCCTGTGATATTTGAGAGACAGGATATCAACATTGTACAGATGGATAAATATTCATATTCATGTGCTGAATAATAAACATTTAATAAGCTCCAATAATGTACATGGTTCTGTAAAATAATATAGTTATTGTGTGTGTGTGTGTGTATATATATAAATTCAGTGCTTAACAAAATTACTAAATGCTTATAAATATTACATCATGTAGAAAAGCATATAGAAGTGAAAATATTCAATAAAAATCATATTAAAAAAACTCTGAAAAACGTCTGACTTTTGCTTTAAAAGTAATTCTTGATTGACTTAACAAATTAACATAAGGGACAATGCCCATAGCTATATGCAGTCATTTTTTTCCTGTATCGTTGATACAAAACTCTGCTGTTCCATGAACATTTACGGCTTTCTTTTTCAATGTTACCTTTTTAAAAATTGCCATTAATAAAGGCTATTTGCTCAGAAAGGAACTGAAGTTTCTTATTCATCAATCACACAGATTCAAGAAATTCTACAATTTGAAGTACTTACTCAGTACAAGGTATTGTACAAAGTGCTGTAGATACAAAGATAAAATGGAAAAATAGTCACTAACCTCCAAAGGTTTATGTTTTACTGGAATGGAAGGATCAACACTGTTCAGTTAACAAGAAACTTGTATTGAGATATCAGTCATGAGGTCTTATAAATGATCTGTTTCTCCATTATATGAATGCTGTATTGGAGAGACACAATAAATAAACAACACACATACAGCCTGACCTCAAGAAATGTATGCTCTTACTTAGTATGCATGCTTTATGTTCATGGCTTAAGTACTAGACTAGAACCTGGATTTTCCTCCTTGATTTGTCACTGGTGACCTGGGCAAAGTCATCCATCCTCTCTAGGCTTGAAGGTGTCCTACCATTTCTAAAATCTTATGATTCTGCAACGTGTCTGTACAAATTAATATATTGTGAACATATTAGATGTAAGATCATAGCTCTAGAATCAAAAAGGACTTCAGATTTCATCTGATCTAACTTTCTTATTTTAGGTGCTGAAGGAACCCAAATGAAATCAAGATTGGGGAGGTAATCAAGGAAGACTTCCTGAAAGAGGTATCTAGAATTCATTTTGAGGAAAATAAAGGGCATAGACCAACAAGGTGGAGAATTGCCAAGACAAGATTATAAGGGCATGGATGGAGACAGGAGGGTATGGCAGAATTCAATGCATTCAGTTCAGCAAGTATTTATTAAATGCCTACTATGTGTGCCTAGTATCACTATGCAGGATATAAATAGATGGTACTTCTCTGTACATAGCCTTTCTTAACCTATCCTCACTACTATATTCTACCCTCTTGTTTAACATCTTTAACCAAATTGCCCATTAAGAAATATCAACCAGGCTTTAAAAGATAGAAATGATCAAAAGTGATGCCCACAGAATTGGAAATAAAGCTAGGAATTATCTAATTCATCCCAACATGCCATGCAGTAATTTCTTTTCTAGCTTCCCTGACAGATGGTCACAGATAATTTTTTTCTTTCTTTATTAACTGAAGCCCTATTTCTCACTTCATAGGATAATAAATGCCCTAGCACTTTAGTACTGAGTCACTTGCTGCCATGGTTCAAGTTGATTATAGGAATGTCTATCCATTCTGAGTGCGAATTTTATTAGACTTCACCACTTTTATCCCCTGGAGTTCGGTGATATCAATAGATTCAACTATTATATGTAATTAGATGAACACAGACATCTTCATTTGTAGTCAGAAGATGAAGTTACCATTAGTTTTCTAAAGCTTAATTTTTCGGTAAGATTGTCACTTAACTTGCATAACTCACAAAGATTTCCTATGATTGATAATACAGAAATGTTCACCATTTGTGGAAAACCAGAAATTTGTTGAAGGTCAGTTACTTATATTACTGGACCAATTGCTTAGTTACTTTTGGAGAGCTAGTCTTCAAATAGACAAAGTTCAAATAATAGAAAGCAATCTAGAAGAATCAATTAATCAACAAACATTTATTAATTACTATAATTAATTTTACATTAATAAATTTCAGTTTGCTAATTATATGCCAGACACTGTACTGGGTTCTGAGGCATTTTTATAAAAATGAAAAAAACAATCCTTTCCTTCAAGGAGCTTACATATGAATGATAATTCCTACTAGTTAATTCTTTTTTTTTTTTCCCTTTCATAGGTGTACATGCCACACAATTGGCCTTTGCATTATGAGGGACGCTAGAGAAATTAGGAGAGGAGCACATGAAACTGGAGACCTGTTTGATTTGCAGTTAGCAGAGTAATGTATCCTTTCTGAAATTTCGGTGTGGGATTGTTCATTTCTAGTCACATCGCTAATGTAGACATCCCTTTTGTTATCCTAGTATAACCTATCAGGTAAATCTTTAGAGAAGAACTGGTTAATAACAACATTCTTGACACAAAAAGATAAGAACTCAATAAACAATAATTAAAATATGCGGGCACCTTCAAACAGAAAGTAATCTGTGTTTACTGTTGTATCTGATGCTACCATTTGGGGAGCCAAAGAGCATTCTTTTCTTCACAATACCTTTCCCCTTTTTTCTATTGAGAGGCCCTTTTATGTAGTGAACCATTATTACAAGAAATATTCTGCCGCTTTCTAGAATATATTGCAATCAAAGCCATGCCATCACTCACAGAGTGGAGCTAACAGATATGGCAACCTCAGCTTCATGGTGCATTGTTGATTCTCATCCACAGTTAATCCAGTTTCGCTCCTGACTAGACTTTTCCCTGATGAGTTCCTGTCCAGGACTAACTCAAGAAACTACTCATGCCATCCATGCCCACTTTTCACCTTGTGCTACTTTTGACTTCCTAGATTTTTTCATATCGCCTTCCTGACCTTTGCTTTCCATATCCTCTTTATGTGCTATCTTTCTCCATAAACTCCTTGAGGGTAGGGACTGGGTGTTTCTTTTTTCCCTTTGTATTTGTTGTTCCAGCATTAAGCACAGTGGCTAGTGCAAATTAGGCAGTTAATAAATATTCTGCCTCTCCCTCTGTCCCCCTACCTTTCCCCTCTCCCACCTGACTGTCTCTCTGTCTGTCTCTCCCTCCTTCTCAATCTATTCCACTTAAAGGTGACTTGTATCAGGTCACTTTTGTGTCAAGTCTATTCAATCTGCTACATTATGCTTGCCTGATGCACAGGGATGAAACTACTAACAACAAATACTCTTTATTGGTGAGAAAAAAATTATCAATGAAATAGCTTAAAAGCTCATATACTTCAAAACTTAAAAAAAAAATTTGTGGTTTCCTCAGCTCTCCAATGATCTTGGTGACAGCCTTTCCACATCTTACGAGGAGTTTGTCTTGAGGAGTTTTCTCTATGCAAAAAAAAAATTATTCTCTGGTGGCCAGACTTCTGGAGACAAGGCTTTCTAAACTTATCCACTACGATTCTTGGACAACAGAAATTGCTTGGGTTTTTCCAGTTTCTTTAGACCTCCCAGAGACTGAACACCTCTGACAGCAATCTCAACAGTCAAGAATCATTTTTCATGCCATGATAAGGCATCAGAGTAGGATTTTAATGGAGTGAAAATGAAATGCTTTGCATATGTATGTGTATATATTTATGTATATGTATATATATGTAAAATATTGAATATGTTCAGTTCTATAGTCTGAGTAAACTGTCATAGAATAAAAATAGTACTTTCAATCCATGCAGTTGACCTTTTATTTTTCATTCAAAAGCAACATTTGGGAAATGTCTTCCCCTGTTTTTTTTTTCTTTATGAAATATATTAAAGGAACTAGGTTAAACTTTCATCACCAACCTTTTAAACATCTGAATATAATTTATGAGTTGAAAGAAAAGTCAATGTGTTATTGGTTTGGTTTTGAATGAGTACACTTGGAGAAAAATTAGTATATGGATGATTGGGAGGCTTCCTGGAAAACCTCAACTCCATTTGAATGGCAAGGATTACACTTTGACCAACAAAACCAATAGTACAGAGATATCTTTCATTAAAAGTATTTTCATGACTGAGTGATTGCATTTACATACACTCAATTATTGCCCTAACACAACCATGGAAAACAAGTGCTTTGACCTCATGGGGAGTTGCCCAATAATAAATGATGAAAGATTAAGGGTGGCAAATGGTTATTTGATACTGACAATAGAAATTGGTATAAGAAGTCATTTCAGTTACTCTAGAGGATTTTTTTTTCAATTGAAATGGAAAAAAGACGGTGGGAAGCCTGGTGGAGGTTTGTGATGGCAGTTGATTGGTGGGTTGGTTGGTTGTTGTCCTTCGTTCTCGAACAGGACCAAAATAACATCACCATAAAGTGAAATTTCAGTGTGTCCACCTGTGGCTGATGGCAGTAGGGAGTATGTGAATGGTAGGAAGTTCACTATCATGTCTAGCTATTTGAGAAGGTGACAGAAAGAAGTACCAGAATCCTGAGGTACCAGAAATTGCCATTACACTAAGGGTTCTTAATGTGGGGGTCTGTGGATAAATTTCAGGGGTTCCACAAACTTAGATGGGTAAAAAAAGTCTTTTTTTAACTATGCCATAACTGAAATTGAACATTTCCTTCAATTAGGAATGTAGGTAACAAACCACCATAACATTATCATTATTATTATTATTATTATTATTATTGTTATTATTGACTATTATTTTTAATAGCTATGGTCATACAACTAAGTAAGTCTTGGGGTAGAATTTGAGGTTGAGTCTTCCTGACTCCAGGTCCAGTACTCCATCTACTATGACGCTTCGCTGCCTGTTTATTATTTGCATCTGTGACTTTGTCACTAATAGAAATCACAAATATTTTTCCATTATTTTGTTGGAGATATCTCAGAATATCACTTATGCTCATCAAAACTTTGAACTTACCACAGTTATTAGAGCTGCTATTATACTGAACAAGATTGTAATCTTCCTGGCTATGGGCATTCATGTAGCAAAGCTGGCCAACTGTCAGGCAACTCTGTGCCTGGAAGTCATCTAATCACTAATTGGTGGAGTCACATGGTCTCACATTAATGACCCAGACATTTACATTTCTCTTCAGTATTCCCTATCAACAATTTTTTATTGATCAATATGTGGAAGGAGGAGAAATTTTTGCTTGAGGGTCATCATTTCCAGTCACATCCCTGATGAAGACATCTCTTTTATTAGACTAGCACAGATTGTAAGATAAGTCTTTAGAAAAGCATTGGCTAAGGACTTCCCTTTCTCAACATAGGAAGGCAAAGAACAAAATAAGCAATGATCAAAATACCTGGGCTCCCTCAAAGGGAAAACACATTGTGTTTTCTGTTGATCTTTTCTGCTGCTAACATTCAGGGAACCAAGGTGAATTCTCCTCTTCAGAATGCTTCCTCTTCCTTTCTATTAAGAACCTCTTTTCGTTCTTCCTCCTCTTCTTCCTCCTCCTTCTCCTCCTCCTCTTGCTCACCATCACCACCATCCTCTTCCTCCTCCTCCTCCTCCTTCACCTCCTCCTCCTTTTCCTACTCCTGGTCCTCACCATCACCACCATCCTCTTCCTCCTCCTCCTCCTCCTGCTGCTGCTGCTTCTCCACGTCCCCTTGGAGCAGACTGTCCTGGTGCCTTTTTTGTGAAATGGTGGCTAAGGAGACCCTCGGACTCTCCATGGCCCATGAGAAGCCAAAGGAAAGAGTCAAGCCTGAAAACAATGACCACATTAATTTCAAGGTGGCAGGGCAAGATGGTTCGGTGGTGCAATTTAATATTAAGAGGCACACACTGCTTAGTAAAGTAATGAAAGCTTATTGTGAGGGACAGGGTTTGTCAATGAGGCAGATCAGATTCTGATTTGATGGGCAACCAATCAATGAAACAGACACACCTGCACAGCTGGAAATGGAGGATGAAGATACAATTGATGTATTCCAGCAGCAGACAGGAGGCGCTTACTGAAAAGAAAATCTTCTCCAGAACTGTGCTCCCAAGGAAAACAATACATTCACAATTAGAAAATCAAGATTTGGCTCATCCACATTCTGACTACTGCAGTATGGTTTTCTCTCTTCTTTGATTCTCTGCCCCCATTCCTTTATGGTACATAAACTAACTGGTCTATGTGCACAGGCATAATGTGTATTTTTTTTTAACTAAATGGCAAATGGTATGTTTTAATCAACATCCAATGGAGATGGGAAAGGGAAAAAACAAACTGGTTCTGTGAAAATATCCCTTTTCTCCATTAGTGGCATGCTCATTCAACTTTGTCTTTATATTGCAGTAAGTTATTTTGCTCTCACTGTTTAACAACAACAACAACAAAAACTCACAAAAAGTGCTTGCATACCTTGTTTGATTGGATAATTTCAATGTTCTTCTTTTATCATTGTGAAACCAAGGACAATTTTATAACTTTTTGGTGCATAGCTGTTACATGTAGGACAATCTCTGTCTCTCAGTAAGGATAAATTATTAAAAAGAAACTGTTCATAGATAGTTTTCCCTTCAAGTCAAACATCTTGTTGTTTATTTATTTTTTTAATTTAATTTTAACATTTATTTTCACAAAATTTTGGGTTACAAATTTTCTCCCCTTTTATCTCCTCCCCCCCCCAAACCCAAGCATTCTAATTGCCCCTGTGACCAATCTGCTCTCTCTTCTATCCTCCCTCTCTGCCCTTGTCTCCATCTTCTCTTTTGTCCTGTAGGGCCAGATAGCTTTCTTTACCCCTTAACCTGTATTTCTTATTTCCTAGTGGTAAGAACACTACAGTTGATCCTAACACTTTGAGTTCCAACTTCTTTAGCTCCCTCCCTCTCCACCCCTTCCCTTTGGAGGACAAGCAATTCAATATAGGCCAAATCTGTGTAGTTTTGCAAATGATTTCCATACTAGTTGTGTTGTATAGGACTAACTATATTTCCCTCCATCCTATCCTGTCCCCCATTACTTCTATTCTCTTATGATCCTTTCCCTCCCCATGAGTGTCGACCTCGTATTGCATTCTCCTCCCCATGCCCTCCCCTCTATCCTCCCCCCAACCCTGCTTGTGCCCTTGTCCCCCACTCTCCTGTATTGTGAGATAGGTTTTCCTATCGAAATGAGTGTGAATTTTATTCTTTCCTTTAGTGGAATGTGATGAGAGTAGACCTCCTGTTTTTCTCTCGCCTCCCCTCTTTATCCCTCCACTAATAAGTCTTTTGCTTGCCTCTTTTATGAGAGATAATTTGCCCCATTCAATTTCTCCCTTTCTCCTCCCAATATTTCTCTCTCACTGCTTGATTTCATTTTTTTTTTAAGATATGATCCCATCCTCTTCAATTTACTCTGTGCACTCTGTCTCTATGTATGTGTGCATGTGTGCATGTGTGTGTGTGTACTCCCACCCAGTACCCAGATACTGAAATGTTTCAAGAGTTACAAATATTGTCTTTCCATGTAGGAATGTAAACAGTCCAACTTTAGTAAGTCCCTTATGACTTCTCTTTGCTGTTCACCTTTTCATGGTTCTCTTCATTCTTGTGTTTGAAAGTCAAATTTTCTTTTCACCTCTGGTCTTTTCATCAAGAAAACCTGAAAATCCTCCATTTCATTGAAAGACCATTTTTTCTCCTGAAGTATTATAGTCAGTTTTGCTGGGTAGGTGATTCTTGGTTTTAGTCCTAGTTCCTTTGACTTCTGGAATATCCTATTCCATTCCCTTCGATTCCTTAATGTAGAGGCTGCTAGATCTTGTGTTATCCTGATTGTATTTCCACAATACTTGAATTGTTTCTTTCTAGCTGCTTGCTTTTCTCTTTCACCTGGGAATTCTGGAATTTGTTCACAATGTTCCTAGGAGTTTCTCTTTTTGGATCTCTTTCATGCGGTGTTCTGTGGATTCCTTGAATATTTATTTTGCCCTCTGGTTCTAGAATCTCAGGGCAGTTTTCCTTGATAATTTCATGGAAGAGGATGTCTAGGCTCTTCTTTTGATCATGGTTTTCAGGTAGTCCCAGAATTTTTACATTGTCTCTCCTGAATCTATTTTCCAGGTCAGTTGTTTTTCCAATAAGATATTTCACATTATCTTCCATTTTTCTAATCTTCTCGCTATGTTCTGTGATATCTGTCTTTCTCATAAAGTCCTTAGCATCCATCTGTGCCATTCTAGTTTTGAAAGAACTATTTTCTTCAGTGAGCTTTTGAATCTCTTTTTCCATTTGGCTAATTCTGCTTTTGAAAGCATTCTTCTCCTCATTGGCTTTTTGAACCTCTTTTGCCAATTGAGTTAGGCTAGTTTTCAAGGTGTTTTTAGCAGGGAGCTGATCTGCTTTTCATGCTTCTCTTTCATCCCTCTCATTTCTCTTCCCAGTTTTTCCTCCACCTCTCTAACTTGATTTTCAAAATTCTTTTTGAGCTCTTCCATGGCCTGAGCCCATTGGGTGGGCTGGGACACAGAATCCTTGATTTCTGTGTCTTTGTCTGATGGTAAGCATTGTTCTTCCTCATCAGAAAGGAAGGGAGGAAATGTCTGTTCTCCAAGAAAGTAGCCATCAATAGTTTTATTTCTTTTCCCTTTTCTGGGCATTCTCCCCAGCCAGTGACTTGACCTCTGAATATTCTCCTCACACCCACTTCGCCTCCTGGTCCTCCCAGCCAGCGTTTGGGGACTGGGATTCAAATGCTGCTTCCCGCCTTAAGGCTTTTGGCGGGGGCAGGGCTGCTATTCAGTGTGAGAATTAAGTTCAGATGGTCAGGTCGGGGCAGAGCCGCCTCTCAGGCTCAGTTCCCTCAGGGGGTTTATGTACAGACCTTCCACAATGGATTCAGGCTCCCGCCCGCTTGGGGATCCCCTGTCTGCAACCGCCTCTCAGCTTCTATCTCCCGGGGGGGCCCGAGCCATGGGGGCACCCCACTCCCCTCTCGACCCGCCAAAGAGACTCTCTCACCAACCCCGTCACCTGTGGGTGGAGGGGCTTGTGCCACCGCTGGAGATCCCGTCCCCGTAGCCCGCTTGGATCTTTTCCTCACGGTGTCGCGGCCGCTGCAGGGCTGCCCTCTTCTCCCAGTCCCGGCGCCCAGTCCGCAGCATGAAGGACCCCCTGCAAGAGGTTTGCAGGTCTCTCCGGAACAGAAATCTCCCTCGCTCCAATATTCCGTGGCCTCTGGGTGCAGAATTCACCGTGAGTTGGTCCCCTCTAGCCGTTCTGTGGGTTGTGGGTTTGGAGCTATGTGTATGTGCGTCTTTCTACTCTGCCATCTTGGCTCCTCCCCCATCTTGTTGTTTAAATAAACTTCTTGCTTAAAATTAAAAAAAAGAACCTCTTTTCATAGCAGATCATCAATACACAACAAATTCTGCTAGCTTTTCTGAATATATAGTATTTGAGGACATTACAACTCATAGGGTCAGGCCTCCAGATATGGCTACCTCATATTCATGGTACATCATGGATTCTCATCCATTTCTTGCCAATTTCCACTCCTGACTCTCTAGACTTTTCCACGTCTGTCCCAGTAGTCTTCTTACCCTAGAGATGCCCCAATTCTTGTGACATTTTTTTTTTCAAAACTGAGCAGTTTAAATGGAAATTCTTAACTCCTTTTAAAGGCAGTTCAGTCTTTTGTAACAGATGAATACATAGGCTATGACTATACACCAAGCAAGTTCAAACAAGTCTGATGGTTGAGACAATTGTTGAAGTGCAATATTTAAAGTAACTCTTATTATTGTTAACAGATTGCAAAATGATTGTGGTCATGAGCAATGTTGCAACTTCTGTGAAACCAACATTCTTTCTTTTATTTTTCTCTTTATACTCTCCTGCATACTACGTTATAAAATAAAGGCATACACACAAAGTATGGTACACAAGAAGTGCGTGCATTTCATTATTCTATGAAAATAATGTGAATTTTAAAAATAACTTCACAGGAAAACTGTGAATAATATAAAAAATGAGAGGTATTATTTCTATGAATGCGCAGAAAGCCATGTGACTCCATATACAACAATATCCAGACTCTAGATCCCTGAGCCTTTACTGTAATCTGGATGTTTGGCAGGGAGGCAGGAAGGGATAGTGTTTCCAATTTCCTGCTTTTTTTTATAGTTTTGGCTACATTGGTTTTGGTTAAGAAAATATTTTTAAAATTTTGTGAAATCAAAATGCTCCATTTTACCTCTTGTGTACTTCTATTTCTGGTTTGATCATGAACTCTTCCCCTTGTATTAATAATGCATTTTTTGCTTATTGTTAATGCAATTTAGTTTCTTAATGGGGAAGATCTTTCCTATTCATTAATAAGCCTATGTGCCCTGCTTCATGAGTCACATGGAAGCCTGAGTCACATGAGTCAGGTCACATAGAACATGACGGGGTGGAGCAGAAAAGGTGGAACACGAAGAGGGGGAGCTAGAACAGAGCTGAGAGGAAGTTAGTTAAAGGGTAATCAGAACTGGGAAAGGCAGCAACTAGTGTGAGCAAGAAAGCTTGTTTGTGATTTGTTTAAGGGAGCTGGTTTATGGGAAGCCTAATTGAGTGAGAATTGGGGCTGGTATTGCTCTCTACATTGTTATTATGTATAGATTTCTTTGTTACTATGATGGATTTGCTTTCTAGTGTTTGAATAAATGTTTTGGTTCTGTCTTCCATGTGGAATGTTTGCTGTATTTCACAATTTAGAATTGCGCCAGCATATTCATGGCTGTTGTAGGCACTGCGAATAATGCATTGGTACTACACTTCTATACATATATCTAGCAAGTAATTTCTCCTATGCACCATTAATTTCCTTATAATATCACCTTTTATGTCTAAATCATGTATCTATCTTGATCTATCTTGGTATATGGTGTGAGGTGTTGGTCTCTATGCCTAATTTCTTCCAGATGCTTGATTATATCCCACAAATTCTGGTTTCATTTCTGTCATTATATTTATGAAAATTATTGTTTATTTCTTTGGCTCACTCATTCTTTAAGATTAAACTATTTAGTTTCTAATTGACTTTAATCTGTGCTTCAATGACTGTTTATTGAATGCAATTTTTCTTTCACTATAGTTCAATAAGGGTGCATTTAATATTTCTGCTTTTCTGCATTTGTTCATGAGGTTTTTATGCCCTAATATATGGTCAATTTTTGTGAAAGTAGCATACATAGCTGAGAAAAAAAGTATACTCCTTTTTATTTCTGTTTAATTTTCTCCAGAGGGCTATCATATTTAACTTTTCTCAAATTCCATTCATCTCTTAAATCTCTATGGTGTTTATTTCATGGTTGGATTTTATCTCGTTTTGAGATGAGTTAAAGTGAGGTGTCCCGGTACCATAGTTTTGCTGTCTATTTCCTCTATAATTAATTTAAAATTTTCTTCAAGAGTTTGGATGCTTTGAAATTTGGTACATACATGTTTAGTAATATTAATAATATTTCATTGTCTACAGTACCTTTTAGCAAAATGGAGTTTCTCTAATCATCTCTTTTAGTGAAGACTATTTTTACTTTTTCTTTGTCTGAGATCACAATTTCTACCCTTAACTTTTTTTTAACTTCTGTTGAAGCATAATAGATTTTACTTCAGCCCCTTATTTTAACTCTGTGTGTGTCTTTCTGTTTCATATGTCTCATAAACACATGTAGTTGGATTGTGGTTTTTTTCCTTCAGATTATTTATTTATTTATTTATTTAAGTTTTCAACATTCATTTCCACAAAAGTTTGGGTTCCAAATTTTCTCCCCATTTCTCCCCTCCCCCCACCACAAAACACCAAGCATTCTAATTGCCCCTATCACCAATCTGCCCTCCCTTCTAATATCCCTCCCTTCCTTTATCCCCATCTTCTCTTTTGTCCTGTAGGGCAAGATAATTTTCTGTACCCCATTACCTGTATTTCTTATTTCCTAGTTGCAAGAAAAATACTCAATAGTTGTTCCTAAAACTTTGAGTTTCAACTTCTCTTCCTCCCTCCCTCCCCACCCATTCCCTTTGGGAAGGCAAGCAATTCAATATAGGCCATATCAGTGTAGTTTTGCAGATGACTTCCATAATAGTCGTGTTGTGTAAGACTAACTATATTTTCCTCCATCCTATCCTGCCCCCATTTCTTCTGCTCTCTTTTTTAACCCTGTCCCTCCCCAAGAATGTTGACTTCTAATTGCTCCTTCCTCCCATTACCCTTCTTTCCATCATTCCCCCCCCACCCTGCTTATCCCCTTCTCCCCCACTCTCCTGTATTGTAAGACAGATTTTCATAGCAAAATGAGTGTGCATGTTATTCCTTCCTTTAGTTGAATATGATGAGAGTAAGCTTCATGTTTTTTCTCTCACCTCTCCACTTTTCCCTCCACTGAAAAGTCTTTTACTTGCCTCTTTTATGAGAAATAATTTGCCCTATTCCATTTCTCCCTTTCTCCTCCCAATATATTTCTCTCTCACCCCTTTATTTCATTTCTTTAAAGATATAATCCCATCTTATTCTATTCACCCTGTACTCTCTCTCTCTCTGTCTCTCTCTGTGTATGTGTGTGTGTGTGTGTATGTAATCCCACCACCTACCCAGATACTGAAAAAAGTTTCAAGAATTACAAATTTATCTTTCCATGTAGGAAAGCAAATAGTTCAACTTTAGTAAGTCCCTTATAATTTCTCTTTGCTGTTTACCTTTTCATGCTTCTCTTCATTCTTGTGTTTGAAAGTCAAATTTTCTTTTCAGCTCTGGTGTTTTCATCAAGGATGTTTGAAAGTCCTCTATTTCATTAAAAGACCATTTTTTCCCCTGAAGTATTATAGTCAGTTTTGCTGGGTGGGTGATTCTTGGTTTTAGTCCTAGTTCCTTTGACTTGTGGAATATAATATTCCATGCCCTCGATCCCTTAATGTAGAAGCTGCTAGATCTTGTGTTATCCTGATTGTATTTCCACAGTACTTGAATTGTTTCTTTCTAGCTGCTTGCAATATTTTCTCCTTGACCAGGGAACTCTGGAATTTGGCCCCAATGTTCCTAGGAGTTTCTCTTTTTGGATCTCTTTCAGGAGGTGATTGGTGGATTCTTTCAATATTCTTTTGCCCCCTGGTTCTAGAATATCAGGGCAGTTTTCCTTGATAATTTCATGAAAGATGATGTCTAGGCTCTTTTTTTGATCAAGGCTTTCAGGTAGTCCCATAATTTTTAAATTGTCTCTCCTGGATCTATTTTCCAGGTCAGTTGTTTTTCCAATGAGATATTTCACATGATCTTCCATTTTTTTCATTCTTTTGGTTTTGTTTTGTGATTTCTTGGTTTCTCATAAAGTCATTAGCCTCCATCTGTTCCATTCTCATTTTTAAGGAACAATTTTCTTCAGTGATCTTTTGAACCTCCTTTTCCATTTGACTAATTCTGCTTTTTAAAGCATTCTTCTCCTCAGTAGCTTTTTGAACCTCTTTTGCCAATTGAGTTAGCCTATTTTTAAAGGTGTTATTTCCTTCAGCATTTTTTTGGGTCTCCTTCAGCAAAGTGTTGACCCGCTTTTCATGCTTTTCTTTCATCTCTCTCATTTCTCTTCCCAGTTTTTCCTCCACCTTTCTTACTTGATTTTCAAAATCCTTTTTGAGTTCTTCCATGGCCTGAGACCACTGAATATTTATTTTAGATGTGTGAGATACAGAGGCCTTGACTTTTATGTTTTTCCCTGATGATAAGCATTGTTCTTCCTCATCAGAAGGGATGGGAGAAGATATCTGTTCACCAAGAAGGTAATCTTCCATAGTCTTATTTTTTCCCCCCTTTTTGGGCATTTTCCCAAAAAGTTACTTGACTTTTGGGTCCTTTGTCAAGAGTAGGGTATACTCTAGGAATCTGTACTATCTCAGTTCCTCCAAGGTGGCACAATCAAGCGTGTACACTGGTCTGGGCGCAGGGAGAGATTTTTGTGCCCAGAATTGTAACCTCTTAACCTCTTCACAGCCACCTGGTCTCCAGTTCTGCCAAGTCAGCACTAGGGACTGATTTTCAGTTAAGCTGTGGGGACAAGGCTGTCATTCAGTGAGAGACAAAGACCAGGTCCCTCAGAGCCTCTCCACAGGATCGAGGTAATATTCAGCTCCTCAGTGCCCCTAGGGGTTTTTATGATCCAACAATGGATGTGTGCAGCTGTATGGGCTGCTGTGTGGCCTCTGTGGCTGCTGCCTCCTGCCTCAGCTATGGGAAGGCCCTTCTCTCTTCCCCGCCAGCTGAAAAAACTCTGTCACTGACCTTTGGGGTCTGTGGGTTGAGGGATCTGCAGACTGCTGCTGTTGGGACTGGGGATTCGCTGGTACTGCGACTAGAGATTCCATCCCCAATGTGTCCTCCTCCCAGAGTCGGGCCACGCTGCATGGCCAAGGTTGGGCTGGGCTCTGCTCCAGGTCCTGGCAACTGATGTTTCCTTTGGGCCTTTTAGGTCACCCTGGGCTGGAAATCTCCTCCACTCTGTTGTTCTCCACTTCTGCTGCTCCAAAATTTGTTGAGAGTCCCTTTCTACAGGTATTTTATGGGCTGTGTGGGGAGAGCCTTCATATATGTGTCTTTCTACTCTGACATCTTGGTTCCCTGGATTGTGGTTTCTAATCCATCCTGCTATCCTCTTCCATTTTATGAGTGAGTTCATTCCATTCATAGTTATAATTGCTAACTCTATTTCCTTTCATCCTATTCTCTTCCATTTGTCCTACTTTTTTTTTAATACAATTCCCTCTTCAAAAATCTATTTGCTTCTAACCATTACCTCCCTTAATGTCCCATCCTTCTAAACATTCTCTCCTTTCTTTTTTCCCCTTCCTGTCCTACTTCTCTGTTGGGTAAGATGATTTCTATACTTAATTTTGTGTGTATGTATGTTTCAGATTTTGAGTTTTATTTTATTGTTTCTTGGTGATTTATAGAGTCTTTAGCTTATACTTGACCAATTCTAATTTTTAAAGAACTGCTTTCTTCATCTTCATACATTGTACATCTTTTACCTTTTGGTCAATTCTACTTTTTAAAGACTTATTTTTTCAGTATTATTTTGTGTCTCTTACCAAGCTGTTAATTCTCTTTTCATCATTTTCATGCATTAGTCCCATTCTATTTAGTAATTTTTCCTCTACCACTCTTATTTGATTTTTAAAATAATTTTTTGCTCTTTTTAATTGTTTTCTTTATCTCTTCTAGGAATTTCTGTTGGATTTTTGTCCAATGGCATTTTCTTCGGAGACTTTGTTTGTAGATGTTTTCCTTTTTCCTATTTTATTCTAAACTTGAGAAATGCAGCAAGCATTTCTTTAGCATAGTAGAATAGGAAAAAAAGATTCTTGCACATGAAACTGCAAATCTGTATGTACAATATGCTATTCCTTTTAAATATATAATAAAGTTACCATGTAATTTTTTCCCCTTTTCTTTTCTTCCCTCACCTCTTTTCCTTGGAGATGATTGCCATTAGATACAAATGTGTGTGTGTACACACACATACATAATACACATACACATATATATGTACACATACATACATACATATATATATTGTTGGGACTGGAAGCTCAATTCCGTGTGGACGGTCTCGGGCAGGTAAAAGTGGGACTTCTAAATCTTAGAGTCTTACGAGGCCCTCCATGAACAGCGGGGGTTCGAGAAGGTCAGACTGAGCTAGCTCGGCTAGCTCGGGTATTTCTGCCTCTCCCCCGGAGATACCTGATGGGTGGAGTCTCCCTGCCCTCGAGGTCGTCCCGGATTGGAGCACACCTAGTTACCTAACAGCATGGTATTGAGATGCAAACTGTGTGGCTGAAGATTAAGTAGGATTGAGGAAGCCAGAAAGCTCTCTTAGCACGTGTGGAGCCAAAGAGAAAAGTAGGGCTCCGCTTCTTTTCTTTCCTCTCTCCCCTCCCCCTCTCTCCCCGCTTGTACTTCTACTTCCAATCCCTTAAGCTTAGCCTCCTTAGGAAATCTCCCCCTCTTCCTCCTAAGGAAGACCGTCCCCTGCACTTGTAACCGATTCCCTGGAATAAAGCTCAACCCCTGTTCGACTCTGGAACGTCCTTTCTCTCATATGTGCATCCGGCGTGGCCAGCCGAAGACCTGGGACAGGTAGGAAAGACTCGGGTAGCCCAATACAGGCCTCTAGGCTTGGCAGTTGGCGCCCCAACAAGGATTGGGAGAGTAGATAATCCTGGGTGCTTTTGGGGTACACCCGGAAGGGGCTGTGAAAGAAGCGAGTCCCGAATCCTAGATTCGGAAGGAGAGAAAGGGGAGAGAAGCTTCCCAAACCCCTGGGAAAAGGGTGGATATGGGGAATCTATTGCCAGTAATAAAGCCAGAGGAACAGGAGGTCTGGGCTGAGAAACTTCACAGGGAATGCAGGAAGGCGGGGGTCACAATAGAGTTAGATGACCTCCGAGAATTTTGTGAAAGGATTTGGAAAGTTTCTCCTTGGCTCAAGCAGGCAGGAATATCAAGAGAAAAATGGGGAGCGGTCGGAGAGCAAATGACTGCTTACGAGCAACAATACCCTGGGGAGCTGGAGGATTTAGATTTCCTGATATTCGGTGTAATTAAAAGCCTGCTGGAAGGGCCGGAGAGGCCAGGGCGGGATTGGAATGAGAGTGGAAGCGGAGAGAGGGGAGGGGAGAACACGGGAGGGATGGAGAGTCCAGGCAAGCAGAAAGTTAAGCGGAAAGTTAAGGAGCGTAAAGAAAAAATAGACCCGGAGCTCCATCTAGCAGATGGAAAAGGCGAGGCAGGGGAGAATACGCCGTGCCTTCCCTCCGCGCCTCCTTATAACCTGCTCCATTGGTCAGACAGTTCAGGGCCACAGTCCAGTTTGGAAAAAGGAATAAGAAAGGCTATAGAGAATGGAGAAGATGTAGGGACATTTCCTGTGCTAGAAATAGCGGACCCCAGTGTCCCCGGTGGCGTTCGAAGGAGTCACATACCTATAGAGTGGAAGAGAGTGGCGACTCTTAAAGAGGCTTGTACCAAGCATGGCCCTAATTCACCCTTTGTTATAGCCATGCTTGAAACTCTCAGTGGTCAGTTCGTTCTGACTCCTAATGACTGGAAGAGCTTAGCTAGAGCCTGCCTTACCCCTGGGCAGAATGTGATTTGGGTATCAGAATTTTCTCAGAAGGTAAAGAGCACTACCGGTGGGCTAGGGGCTCAGGCCCCCCAGGCTTATCAGCAATTTACAGGAACAGGGCAGTTTGAGGCTACAGGAAATCAATTACAGTACTTGGCCGCCGATTATGTCTTGATTGCCAGAATGGCTATGAGCCGCCTCGGGATGAGGTTATCAAATTTTTAGTAAGGGCCATTGCTGCTGTACTGGAGTCCCCACCCTTGAATTGGAAGTCAGACACCCCGATTTGGGTGGAGCAATGGCCTCTGACTTCAGAAAAACTCCAGGCATTACAAATACTGGTTAAGGAGCAATTAGCACCCTGGAATGCTCCTGTGTTTGTTAAAAAGAAAAAATCTAGGAAAGTCAGGTTCCTTAGAGATGTTAATGAAGCATTTGTAAGCACCTGGCAGCAGCTATACCTAAGTAAAGAGCCACTATGCATTCTTATCATCTTTACCTTAAAGGCAATCCTCGCTAAACAAAGAAGGGGAAAAGGTTGCCTAATACAATCAGAGCTAAGATCAAGAGGCCTAATACAATCAGAGCTAAGATCAAGAGACCTAATACAATCAGAGCTTGATACAGCTGTCTCAAAAAACTCACATAATACTCCAGCTATGAGACATTTTAAGATACTAATAGGGGGTCGAGGGCATGTTTGTGTCTCCACAGGAAAAGGGAATGCGTGGATTCCCATTAGAAGGATCCGTAGGTGGAAACCGATGTCAGAGACTGCGGAGAGCCCAGAGACCCCGGAGAAGGATCATACACCACCTGAGCCTGCTGCTGACAGCTTTAACCTTGCTGCCCAGAGAGGAAGCAGCCCTCATCACAACCGCAGACACTGCTGCTGACAGCTTCAATCTAGGCATCCTTTTTTCGCCAGCTGAATGAGGACTTTGATATCACAAACCCAGGACACTTGGGTGGGGAGGAGGTGACCAATTTTCTACCTGTATAGATCCATTTGCAAGATTAAGGGAGTGGTGACGTGTAAGGCGCCTACACCAGCTGCTCCTCTTAAAATATGCTTTGGGATTAGTTGATTGCACTTCCCCTGTTGTAACTCAGCCATTTAGTTTCATCTTTGTTTTATTTGATGCCTCCCTTTGTCAGTTGTGCTAGCTGCAGATTTCTGTGTGAATGAAGTCTTGTTGTAAGGTACTCATATGCTAAAGGCCTTCCTTAATCCACTCAGCCTCCAGCCACTGTTTGCTCTAGAGCCAGGTGCGCTCCGCGCATAACAAAGAAGGGGATATGTTGGGACTGGAAGCTCAATTCCGTGTGGACGGTCTCGGGCAGGTAAAAGTGGGACTTCTAAATCTTAGAGTCTTACGAGGCCCTCCATGAACAGCGGGGGTTCAAGAAGGTCAGACTGAGCTTGCTCGGCTAGCTCAGGTATTTCCGCCTCTCCCCCGGAGATACCTGATGGGTGGAGTCTCCCTGCCCTCGAGGTCGTCCCGGATTGGAGCACACCTAGTTACCTAACAGCATGGTATTGAGATGCAAACTGTGTGGCTGAAGATTAAGTAGGATTGAGGAAGCCAGAAAGCTCTCTTAGCACGTGTGGAGCCAAAGAGAAAAGTAGGGCTCCGCTTCTTTTCTTTCCTCTCTCCCCTCCCCCTCTCTCCCCGCTTGTACTTCTACTTCCAATCCCTTAAGCTTAGCCTCCTTAGGAAATCTCCCCCTCTTCCTCCTAAGGAAGACCGTCCCCTGCACTTGTAACCGATTCCCTGGAATAAAGCTCAACCCCTGTTCGACTCTGGAACGTCCTTTCTCTCATATGTGCATCCGGCGTGGCCAGCCGAAGACCTGGGACAGGTAGGAAAGACTCGGGTAGCCCAATACAGGCCTCTAGGCTTGGCAATATATTTTACATAATATATATGTATATGTAAAATCATTTGGTACATACTTCATTTATCATTTCTTTCTCTGGATGTAGATAACATCTTCCTTCATAGGTCTTTGAAGTTAATATGGATATTTATAATAGTAAAAATTAAATATTCACTCAAAGTTGTTCTTAAAAGAATATTGCTGTTACTGTATACAATATTCTTTTGGTTCATTTTACTCTTTTTTATCTCATGCAAGTCTATCCATGTTTTTCTGAGATCATTCAGCTTATCATAATAGAATTCATAGTAGTATTATATCATGATCATGTACCACAAAATGTTCAGCCATTCCCTAATGGATGGACATCCCTACAATTTCCAGTTCTTTGCCACCACAAAGAGAGTTACTATAAATGTTTTGGAACATATAGATCCTTTTCCTTTTCTCCATATCATCTTTGGAGAGAGACATAGTAGTGATATCTGCAGATGTTTTCAAGTCATTGTCTTCTTCTGAGTGTGTATCTTGAACTTCCCTGTCACCATAGTAGCTTTTTGTGACCATTTTTTTCATTCTTTGCTCATTTTTCCAGCCTATTTCTTGATTTTGGACTTTTGGACAGAGTTCGGCTCTGCTTACCTCTGGGTGGGGAGTGACATTCTTGAACTTTAGGCTTTTATATTCTTCTGTTTTCACAGCTAGGTTTAGATGCCCTATCAGTTTTTGATTCTGTGATCTGAGGAGAGGTAAGGTCACTGCCCTCTTAGTCTTCACTATGGTCCTTACCAAGTTGAGCCCTGTTCCTTTATAACCAAAACTTCTCTCTGCCTACAACTGTGACCTGAAACTGAGTAATGGACAATGAAATTGTCAAGTGGCTCAGTCCTACTCCCAGTGCCAGCACAGCACAGCTGTAATTTCTTTCTGATAAGATGTTCAATCCCCTTTCTGTCTCTGGATGCTGCTGTTGCCACAGTCTCCAAGGCCCATAGCTGGTGTTGTTTTTGCCACACTGAATCTTGGTCAGTTTCCACCCTAGTGTTGATAGATTTCTCTTTTTTTTCTTCCTATGCTGCCCTGTGCTGGAAACATGACCATTGTGTCATTTTATTGGTTATCCCAATTAAAATTCAGTTGTAAGATTTGTAAGATGCTGGGAGAACTAAGCAAAAATGTTCACTTTAGTTTACCATCTTGGCTCTACCTCCTTCCCCCCTAAATCTTTTAAAAGTTATTTCTATCTTAATGGCACTAAAGCTGAGTTGTTGATTTTTAATCTTTTTTCTTTCTGATATAAACCATAGAGAAGAGGTTGACCTGGAAAAAGTTGAGCTAATTGTTCTTAGGACAAAAAACTTGTTACAATTGAAGGTGAACTAAAAAAAACCCAAACTTTAGATGAGTGGTATTCCTTGAGAGAAGCCTGTCTTCACCTTGTAAAATTGCCTAAGGAAGCTTTAATTCCGTTTGTAACAACATGTCTTTGTAAATCAGTATTTAAAACATTTTTAAACACCAAAAAACAAATTGCAATTGATTATATATCCAATATGCTATACAAACTGCCTTGTCAAAGATCATTTCATGGTTTGATGTTCTTATTCAAGTTATTCATGATGACATACTTTTTAAAACAAAATTTGACTGTAATGTCCATATTTTAAATTAATTTTCTTGTCATTTAATGTGATAATAAGAAGTGCATGTCATTCTATCATTTTTTTCAGATTTTGATAACAATTCCAATATAATTGTTTTCATTTATAAGCTCTGTAATTAATTTTGTGCATTTAAAAATTATGTCCAGAAGGGATCCATAATCCTCACTAGATTTCCAATGGGGTCATTGACACAAATGACCTATGCATTAAAGTGAAAAAAAGTTGCACCAACAAGACAGATTTTATAAAGAAAGATGTTAGACTGACAAAAGATAAAAAGAGTGGGATAAACCCTTTTCCAAGGAAACATAGTTTGAGAATATCTATCTTCTAAACCTGAACTATAGTGACCATGCTCAAGGTGTTCTAAGCCAGTAAGCCCTGAACTCTTTGCAACCATGTACGCTGCTTTATGTATTACCTATACCCCTAGCCACCCTTTGTTTTGAGAATTACAATAAAACAAACATTACCATCACCTTTTAAAAGGGTATTTCAAGAAACTATTCTATTATTCCATTCACCATCCCTATGACTTCCAAGATCAAAATAGCCTTCCATGAACATTATTCTCCTATATTTGTTGTTTTCCTCTATTAGAACATAAGCTTCCTGAGGACAGATACTGTCTCACTCTAGTGTTTGTATCATCTATGCTTGACAGAGTGATATAATAACACAAATCATCCAATTGCTTATTATTAACAATGATACATTCAAGCAAGTATGTAAGATATTATCAATGGCATATAGGAACAGAAAAGGATGTCACTTGTAGTGTGAACCAATGGACAGTATGAATATTTTATTACTCATGAGACATCAATAAGAACCAACAAACCTCTAGTATTATGTAGTAGCATAACAAATTTAAGGAAAAATATGGTTAAGAATCACAGTCAGTGAGAATGGATGAGAAAAGGTGGGACAGAGGACGTTTCAGTCTTTATAGGTAGATGCTGAGAGTACTTATATCACTGAAATATTGGATCCATCAAAGTACCCCAAAACAGCTCCGAAATTACAGAATACAGAATAAAATTTTTTAGTTATCAAATCTGGAGTAATTTCTATTTTGAGTTTAATGTCTTTCACAGGAAGTATTTTGGATATCTTCAGTTCTCATAATTTTCCTCTTAAGACTCTCCTTGGTGTCAATATTTATCAACCACTTAATATATGCTTGACACTTCGGTAGGCACACTGGGAAATAAGGAAGACATATAAGACATGGACTCTATCCTCAAACCATTTACTACTACCATTACTCCAACAGTGATAACAATGACGACTACTGCTACTCTCAGTAAAAAAAAACAAACAAACAATAGCTAGCACTTATATAGTACTTAAAGGTTTTCAAAGCTCTTCACAAATATCACGTCTGATTCTCACAACAACACTGAGATGTAGGTGCTATTATATTTCCATTTTACACTTGCGTAAACTGAGGCAGAGAGAGGTTAAGTGACTTGTGCAAGGTCACACAGCTAGAAAGAGTTTGAAGTCAAATTTGAACTGTGGTCTTCCTGAATCTAGATCTTGTACTCTATCTACTACCTCACCTAGCTATTCCTATCAAGACTAATATATGAAATACGGAAAAATTAAAAATGGTATATAATTAAGTGTTATATTGTATGTAAAAATCCTGTAGGGAGGTCATGTTTTGTGACATCTTGTATAAACAAGGAAGGGTTGTCAAAGTAGATGAGGCCTGTGCTGGGCCTTGAAGAATGGTTAGGTTTTGGATGGGTAGAGAAAAACAAGAAAAGTATTTCAACAAAGGAAACAGCCTAAGTTTAAGCTACCAGAGGGAAGTAAGCTTGCTATATTTGTGGTTTAGTGAAGAGACTAGCTTGACTGTAGTAGTGGATGAACATTGGAGAGTAGTGGGATTAAGGACTGATTCAGATATTGATCACCTTGAAGTCGGGAAATGTGATGTTTTTGTCTCTCTTGGGAGAAATACCAGAATTATCATTCATCATGAAGGTTTTCAGAGAAGAATTACATGTATTGACTCATCTCTATATCTTCATTAATTTAGAATGAGGGGGGCAAAGCTTCTTAAGAAAATATTTATTTTCTTTTAAGGACACAACATAATGTGTCCAATTTAAAAAAAAAACAAAACCTGTTTTCTATAACTAAGCTGTGTTTGAAAAATTGAGAAACTTAGGAAAACCCCTAAGCTTCCTTTAGTTTCTTCCATTATACAGCTTGAACAAATATTGATTTATGCTAGGAGGTGTTATGGGCAGAAGACATATTTTCTGGGATAAAATTCACCATTCCAGCAAAACCCATTTCTGCTGATGAATGGCCATTGGCTAACAAACCTTCAGCAAGTGATTGAGGACATGGGGATGGAGCTGACATGAGAAAAGCTTGAGAGGGAAACCACATTCCTCCCCCCGATCCTCCTTTCTTCCCACGACTCAAATTCACTGCTTATTAGAAGAACTAAAATGATTAAGAAGCTGGAGGGTTTGATGTATGAGGAAAGATTACAAGAATTAAATATATGTAGTTTGGCCAAACAACTCAGGAGCCTCTGTATCTGTGGGTGTATGAGAAGAAAGGGGAGAGTGGGGTGGAAGAATGATAACAATGTGGAGATAATTGAGCCTTGAAGAAAGAGAAGGATTGTGAAGGTGGTCTTTAGGGGGATTACCTAAGAATAAATGGATGAAATAAAAAAAAAGGAAAAATGAGTTTAATCAGGAAGACTCTCCTAGTGGAGTAGACTTTTAAAGCTATAAAATAATCTCCCAGGGAAGGTGGTGAAATTCCCTCTCCTTGAGTCATTTGGGAGAGGCCTGCCCATTGCTGGCAGGTATATCTATACTACAGGCATGATGTTACTCTGACAGGCAAACAGATTTGGTGACCTAGGCCATGTGGAGTCCCTATGATTTACAGCTTAATTGTCAAGATAAATCAATAGTAAACAACAGAGTTGGGCCTTCTCCATGAGCTGGGTCTGCCTCATTTAATTCTTTCAAGTGATGGGAACATATTGTTCAATCTCTTTCCTTTTCTGGATTTTTTTTTCCTGGTCAGTCCTTGACAATAACAACCACTTTGTAAGGACATAGTAGTCCATGACTGGAGGAATGGTAAGATGAAAAGTGATGACCAAATCTGGATCTTCATTAAACCTCCTAATGCTGTTTTCTTCCCTTTAATAGATGTTACCCATTTATCAGTATCAAGAACATTCTCAGGGCTTCTGGTAAAGCTAGCTCATCTCCCTTTCTCAGATGCACCTAAGTACCCTCTCAAAACGAGTGGAACAATAGAGCTAGTCATTCCTTTCTTATAGGATACCAAGACTATCTTTAATTTTTATACTTGCAAACACTCTGCATACATAAAAGGTTTAAGCTCTATTGCTCTTGGAAATTGAATCAAATGAGATCTCTAAGAATTTCATTATTGAGCATCTTTCATTTTTATCCCAGAAAAAAAGGGCCTGGCAAATGTATTCTGTTTGGCAGTGGATCAGAGGGAATCTATAAGTCAACATTTCAAACTGGGAGTTTAATTAGGGGAGGGAGAAGTAGTTTCCTTAGGAACGACCAAAAAGGGGGAGGGAGAGTGGTGCTGTGGAATAGAAACAGTCCTCTACCAGACTCCATCAAACAATCAACAATCATCTAGCAAGTATTTGCCATGTGCCAGGCACTTGTTTAAGAGCTGGGGATACAAACAAAGGCCAAGACATGGTCCCTGCCCTCAAGGATCTCACATTCTAATGGGCAAGACAACATGCAAAGAACTATGTCTGTAAAAACATATATAGGGTGAATGGTACATGAAGAAAGAGGATTAACCAATCAGGAGTTTGGGGGAACAAGCCTCTGGCCTAACTCATTTCTTGAAACTAAATTACAGTTTTAATCACAGTTTTTTTTTGTTTTCTACCTCTTTGCCCCCCTTTGCATTGAAGTCATCTAGGATCATGGCAGTCTTAGTTTCATCAATACTTTCCACAGTATTTTTTTCATCATCCTTTGCAACAGATCTTGGAAGAGGAGCTGCAACATTCTTCATGCTATTCTGTTTGTTTGCATGTGTGAGGAGTATTGCAGGGTAAAATGACTGAGCACAGCATGAAATCATACATCTTGTTGAGAGCCAAAAGCATATATAGCACATGGACTAGGTGTTCTGGCACATGCTGAAGAGGAATTCTCATTGGTCCTTTCTACACTTCTCTAGGAAAGGGCCAGTGGGAATGCTCACATCATATCCTGCCTCCAGCTCTGCAACCCTGTGTTAAGAACTTTTGAATGGCCCCCCCCAATCCCAAATGTTTTAAATCTTTAATTTGACTCTCCTAGCAGAACCTGCAAGCTCTTCTGTTTAACTGAAATTTTTTCATGTGTTCTGATTTCATTTATATCAAGAATACTAATTGTAATGTTCAATTCCTAGGTTGTCATATAAGGACAAGTCATTTAGAATACAAAGCATTCAATTAAATTTGAGGATGGGTTTTTTTTTAGGTATGAATTTGTCATTCTCTAAAGTTCTTTCAGGGGTCTCATGATGGATATCACTCTGGAAACTAAGTGGTAGGGCACAACAAACCTAAGGAACTTTTTTATTTCTTTATTTTAGTGGTGAAGTCTTTTAGACTTAGAATTGTAAACTTGAGATCTGAAAGGGGTCTTAGAAGTAATTCATTAGAGGTAATGACTTATTTTACAGATGAAGTAACTGAGGATAAGAGAAGTCAAGACATAACAACTGTCAGAGATGAAACGGGAATCCAGGTCTTTCTGATTTCAGCTCTAGGACTTTATTCCTCTTTTCAATATCACAGCCTATAAATAAATAGAATAGACAGGTTTCAGTTCAGCAGATAATCAATCATTTATCAATTGTTATACAGTAAATGAACAGAAAAAAACGTATTTCCTGAACAGAAATCTTTGGAAGATAAATTCTGGTCTAATTGCCATATACCTGGAAAAAACAGCCTGTATATTCCTCAGATACCATCCTTTAGTAGACTAACATTGAACCAGATGAAAGCTATGACAAAGGGGCCTCTAGTACTATGCCCTTGTGACTTACTCAATTTTGATGATAATGATGATAATAAAAACAAAACAAAAGAAAGCTGATCTCACTGAATCAGAGAAACAATGTCCTCTTTTCAGAACTTTCCTAATACCATAGAGGGCACTGCCATTTTCCTAGTCAGGTGGGCTCACCACTTCAGTCTCATCCTCAACATCTCATTCTTACTTACTATATATCCAATTCATTGGCAAATCTTGCTATTTCCACCTTTGCATATCTCTCATTCCAGTGCCCTTCTTTATGCCCACACACTCATCCCCCTAGCTTTGGTCTCATTACCTCTCTTCTGAACTATTGTAATAGCTTTCTAACTGCCCTCCCTGTCTCAGGGCAGTTATTTAGTCTATAACCATTTATTAAGTGTCTGCTATGTCAAGGATTGGGGATTAGACAAAGGTACTAGATAAAGCCTTCTCTCAAAGAGCTGACAATGGATGGTGGAGAAAAGCTACCAACTATGACAAAGAGAATAAATTTGAAATAATCAACAGAGGAAAGGCACTAAAGTTAAGGAGAATTAGGTTTCCTTGTAGAAGCCGTGATTTTGAAGGAATCCAGAGAATTTAGGAGACAGAAAATGAGGAGGAAGAACACTCTAGGTATGGGGAATAGCCAGTCAAAAGGTCTGTTGTTGAGAGATGGAGTATCTTGCTCAAAGAAGGAAGCCAGTGTCACTGGATCACAGAGTATGTGGAAGTCAGGGGAGAGGATAAAGCAAAGATGATTGGAAAAGTAGAGGGAGAAGATTATGGACTCTAAATGCCAACCTATTTGTTTTTGATCCTTGGGGTGATAGAGAGTCACTGGAGTTCATTGAGTGAGGGGAATGGGGTATATGTGACATGATCAAATCTGTGTTTTAGGTACCATACCACAATAAGTATTTCATAGATATTTATTGAATTCAGCTAAATTGATTTATGTTTTCTTTCTATGCGTTTTGCCTTTATAATTTCATTCAGCTTAATTCAATTCCACAAACAATTTTTACATACTTATTATGGGCCAGGCACCATACCATGTTGACAATACAAGGAAAGACAAAAATAATGTTTGCATTCAAAGAGTATGCCTCCTACTGGGGTATGGGGGTGCAGATGGGAATGGGAAGAGGAGAAGTGGTGGTGACTAGAACAACATGTACCAAGATGGCTAAATATGAAGAGCCAGTTACCAAATATTTACTGGTGTATGCCTCTCAGGTATAGTCTTACTAGCTTGTATTTGTACCCTCAGACTGTAGCATAGTGCCCAGGATATATTAAGTGCATAATAAATGCACTATCTACCTGCCTATCTATTTAAGCTATAAAGCAGATATATATGAGCTATTATTCCTTTCCTTAGTAGCATTTTCCTATCTTTGATGGAAATTAGTAGGAATATTTCCTAAGAGATATTATCTGGCACTGTATTTTTACTAAATTCTTCAGATTGTAAGTAGTTTTTTGAATATGAGTCATTAAAATAATTGTCTAAATCAAGCTACCTATTACAGGCTTCCATAGGAATTAACAGCAGTAGCATTGTTGAGATACTATCACACCAAATGGGATGACCAGTTCTAGTTGTCTACCTAGCTTTTAAAGGGAGGCTTCCTGCCAAACCATCCCACAAATTAAACGTTGGCAGACTTTAGAGCATGCAGTGGAGATTGGATGAGCCCATATGATTAGACAAATGAGTACAAAGGAAACATTTCCTTAGTCTTAATCCATTAAACATATATAGTCAAACTAATTGAAGGCCTGTATTCAATCCACTCAATTTAATTGAAAGAATACTCTCTTAGTTGAGTCTACATTTATATTAATGCACCATTCTATCCTTATATAAGAATAAATCAAAAAAATAGATTTTGTGGGAGCTCTGCAAAAACGGCATTTTACCTCCCACATACTGTGAATCTTTCTTTTGAAGATTCCTAAATGGTCAGCGAATAAATATTAGTCTTCACATTCTATGGAATGCATTTATGACAACATTTAACTAATATAGTAAGTGGTTTCCCTTTGATAATATGGTAATAGTTTACATTTGTACATTGTACAGATCCATTAATCTAAGTTTTTAGAGAAGTTTCATTTCTGTTGCCTACTTTTGTGCTCTAGATGAATATATGAAGCAGACAAAGCACCCATTCTTAGAATGAGATAATGGAACAAGCACTCAACTTGGAGTCTGAAGACTTGATTTTTAGTTGCAATTCTGCATAGGTAATCATGAACAAGTTGTTTCTCCTCTATGAGTCCCCATTTCCTCATCTGCCAAATGGAGATAACTGCGGCTAAAATATCTTATGAGGATTACACTTTTGCATATCACAAAGCACTATGTGAATACTGTCCTCAGCTGCAATAAGAGGGAGGGAAGGAAGATTATTCCTTTATTTATACTATGGCATTTATACCATGGTAGTGCTATGTGCTGGTTGCTATTTACAAATAAGAGAATAGTGACCACAATGAGAAAGTAAATAACTCCTCTCTGTCCTACTATGGTCAGGTCACACACTTAGAGGAGTGAGTTTAGTTTTAGGAATGCTATTTTTGTGAAGGCTGAGGTACATGAGAAAGAGTTACCTGGATAAAGCAGTGTGGAGCAGGACATTGCCAAGATGGCAAAGGAACGTGTCATTTATGGAAAAATGAAAGACTGTGGAAGTAGTGCAAGATTCAAAATCAGAGGACTGACATTCAAATTCTAACTCTACCCTTTATACTTTTGAGACCTTGGAAAACAGTTAAACCACTCTAAGACTTAGTTTCCTTGTCTTTAAAATAAGGGAGTTAGGCAAGAAGACCTCTAAAATCATTGCCATTCTAAATCCATTGGGCCATTAACCCAATACTTCCACGGAACTGTGATCTCATGGATTCAAGAGTTCCTTCCAGTGATATCCATTCATGCCTGACCATCCTATGTACCTCTTGCTCGTGTTCTCCCCCAAGTTTACTACATAAAGAATACCCAACTATTGGAGGTATTACTCACTTTGTGAGAGTATCAATAGAAAAACCTGACTGGGCACCAGTTAGCTTATCTTCCTGTTATACACTTGGGCCCTGGGTGAGAGCACTGGACTTGGAGTAGGGAAAAATTGAACTCAAATTATACCTCAGTCACTTACTAGCTATGTGACCCTGAGAAAGTAATTTAACCTCACTTAGCCTTAGTTTCCTCATTTGTAAAATAGAGATAAATAATAGCAGCCGCCACACAGGGTTATTATGAGGATTAAATTAGATAACATGTACAATGCCACTTTGCTACAAACACTGAAGAAGCAGAAGGGAGTGACCCAAGGTTGGGAGGTATTAAAATGTTTTGGTGGTTTTTTTATGGCTCCTGATGGCTGAAAAGAATTTGCCACCAAATGGTAAGCCAAGTGGAGAGGCTTGTTTCTGTTAGTTGCCTCCATCTTGGTAAAAGAATTAGGCTTTTTTTTTTTTTTTTTTTGCTTGACTTCAGAAGAAGGAGCCAGGGGTCAAGTTGCACATTTAGGTTTTATAGAAGGGGGTGAAATCTCCTTAAGAATTAGAATTGTCTCAGAATGGCTAGTTACTAGGTGATTGGTTTACTCCTCACTTGAAGCCTTTGAGTAGAGGCTGGATGATCATTTCTTGATACGTTTTAACAGCTAATCTTGGTCAGGTAGAGATTAGACTTGATGGATTCTGAGGGCCCTTTCAGTTCTTTGATTCAACGAACAACAATTCATTCTTATATTACAGATGAGGATCTTGAGTTACAAAGTGATAAAGATGAAAGTCTCTGAGAAGACAGAAAGAAATAGCAACACCTTTCAATAAGGCTTTTAAGGTTAAAAAGAGGTTTTGCCCATAGTATTATCCATTTTAAAATTGAAGAAATTGAGGTGCAATGAAGTTCAATAATTTGGTTTTTGTTGCACAGTTAATGCCAGCAGATTTGAAACTAGATTTCTTGATTCCATGTATAGGGTCTTTCCCCTACAGTAAACCAGGGAATGGAGGTACAGACAGGAGGTACAGACTGAAGGAGGTACAGAAGGAGAGAGGGAGGGAGGGAGGAAGGAAGGAAGGAAGGAACAAAAGGAAGGAGGAAGGGAAAAGAGAGGGAGAGAAGGAGAGTAAAAGGTTAAAAAGATTGAAGGAAAAAAGGAAGGAAATATAGAAGGAAGAAAGGAAGGATGGAAGAAAATATAAAAGAAAGATGAAAAGAAAAAGGAAATAAGAAAAGGAGGGAGAAAGGAAAGAAAGGTGGAAAGAAGGGAGGAAAAGGAAGGAAGCAAGCATAATAGGGAAAAATAAGGAAGCAAAGAGGAAGATGCGAAGAAAGGAAGCAGACAAGCAAAGTCAGAGAGATTCAAAAAGGGAAGTAAAAAAGAAGACAGAAAAAAGGAAATGAAAAGAAGAATAAATAAAAGGAAAAGATTTTTAAAGATAAAAACAAGGTCCAAAAAGTTGATATAATGAAAAGAGAATTTTAAAATGTTTGGTAAGTGAATTACCTCATATAAGCACTCTATCTAGTATCTTGCCGCATCATTGAAATTAATGTTCAAAATATTTCTGTTTGATCATTTCTATAGCCTGAATTATGTTGTTTAAAGGGAAGAAAGGGGTCTCTTAGTGTGGATACACCAAGTTAACAGATTTCTTCTTTCTGCTCCCAGTAGTTCCAGCTTATGAGATGATCAGCAGTCACCCAGATGGTTGAGTTTGACTCAAGAAATCCTTGGTAAAGCTCCAAACAACCATTGGTAAACTGGGTCTTCATGTTGTATTATTAATGATCCACTCTGGCCATTCTTCAGTGTTTTCATCACCTTGGCCCAAAGTAGGTTTTTCCCTCAGTATTTTGTGTCATCCTTTGGGACCTGCATATCTCTCTATGACATCATTCCGATATCCATTAAAATAATTACATTGGATTCTGCTACTAATGGCTGGTATTGCAGTAGATTCAGGATCCATGAAGTTTTGACTCAGATTGTGTTCTTAATAGATGCTGGAACAGCTCCAATCTATTCCCATGAATCCTGCAGATTCTTCCTTTTAAAATATAAATTCATAATATCTGGATTGCATTGTTTTCCTGTGTCATGTTTGGGGCTTTTCCTTCCCCTTTCTACTGCCTACTTATTTATTGTGTTGGCATCTGCATAGTTATTCACTTGAAGAAAACTGGAGTTGTGGTCTTCATATGCCATAATAGTGAAATGGTTTGAGGAAGGATCTAGAAATAGAATATTATTTATTATCCTACTAGGAGGAAAATAATTGGTTACAAAGTACAACCTTCCTGCCAGTGTAGGAATACCCTTTACTCCAACCCTTATAAATGTTGTCCCCACCAAAGTCTTAGCTTAAATACTGTCAATAATGGGCAGCTGAATCTCTGTCTGCCTCAATTTCCTTATCTGTAAAATGAAGATAATAATATCATTTATATCCTTGAATTATTTTGAGGATAAATTGAGATATTTGTAAAGCTCTTGACAACCCATAAGGTGCTATATAAATGTTAGTTATTGTTATTATTTTATGTTCTTTGAAACTTATGACTTTCATATGAAACCTGTTCTAATGGTTAACCCTTATTAGAGGCAGACCTGGTGTTTGGACAGAGGCAAAGAAGAAAGGAATTTTGACTCCTTTCTCCATGTAGGGAAAACAGAGAATTAAGGTAAGTTGAGAAAAATTTTAATTTAGTGTTTTCCTGAAGAATTTACTCCATTGAAATTATGAAAGTGTGGGCACTCAGCCAGAAGGGGGATTTGCTATATAGAAGTGCCAACCATCCCATCAAATGTCCATAGCTGGTCCTGGTATGTGGACATTTTATTACAACTCCTCTTCTGAAGCCTTAGAAGCTATTTGGTGCTGCTTAGCACCTCTTTAACTTGGGGCCCTAGTCAGAGGTGAAGCTCAAAATGTGCCTAAAGGAAACCTCATACCCCAAAACACATAATGAAAAAGAACAGGAGAGGAGGCTTGTATCGACAAGAATTACTGCTTGCTTCCACAGGAAAGCTCTGAAAAGGGAAATAGAATTCTCACGGTCAAGTGTTCCCATGGATCCTTCAGAGGGAGAGTACAAGCTCACTCATGAATATATATTCAGTTATAGTGGGGCTGAATTATTCCGAATCATTGCCCCCCATTCAGAGATGGCCCAAGGTGACATAAGTGTAGCGAGTAATGTAGCTAGAAAGAAAGAAAGAGGTCTATTCACTGAATGGGCATTGTCTCACTCAAAGTGAGAACCTGAAAAGGCCCTCACCCAAAAGGGCCAAGGTGTTCCATTGCATCCTGGTCCATCTCCAGTCATCCTGATAAATATCAGGTCACTGGATCCAGATGGCTCTGAAGAAGTGTGGCTGGTGACCTTGCACAGCCCTCCCTCACTCAAATCAAAGTCAACTGCAAGCCATGTCATCATTTCCCTGATGTCATGGTCCTGTTTGAAAACATACCAACATAACAAACTGTAGCCATTTTTGCAGCTTCTCAAAAGATTGAGGCCTTCATCTCTTTAACCTCTTCCTCCAGAACCTCCATGTGAGGAAGAACTCACACTAGCCATGGTCACTTCAAGGTCTGGGTTCAGATCCTTTCCCCTCTACTTAGCAACCATGTCACTGTCTGCAAGTCATTTAACCTCATATAACCCATAGAATGCAAAATAAAATAAAACTGTGATCCTTTGTCACTTTAACCTTTACTAGTCACAGTAGTTTTGTTTCTTCTAAATCATTTTACAACAAGGAAAATACTTCAGTAGAACTATGTGCTATCATAGAAAGAGCAACTGGTATTTTGAGTCTGAGGACCTGACTTTGAATACTATCTACTAGCTACTAACTACTTCATTATGTTAAGCAAGTGATTTCATCCTTATGGCTCTCAGATTCCTCATCTTTAAAATGAGGGGGTTGGACTTATGATCTTTAAGACCCGTTTGAGGTCTAAGGACAGTATGCTGAGGGTGGCGGCAGTTCTGGCTTTCTCAAGGCTGAGATTCATGGATTACTTGAACTACAGAAGCAGAGTTTTGGAACTGCAGTCAACTCAGCCTAAGGAGTATCTGCACTGACACCTCCATGGCGAGCTGCTGGGAGTGAGGACCACCAGGCTGCCTAAGGAACGGTGCACTGGCCTAGGTCATAAATGGAACAGGTCCAAACTCTTGTGTGAAATTGAACCTGTGAATAGTCCCCTCACTTCCAGTCTGGGGGAGATAGGGAGAGCCAGTCACAAAGCCATGAAAAGGAAAAGAAAAAAATAAAGACAATATAGGAAAATTCAAGGAAGCCAAAACAACTTTCTCCTTACCCTTAAACTACATTATCTCTGTTCCACAGAAAGAAGGACATAATTTCCTTGAACTTTCTAGCTACAAACAAAGTACTACAATAGGAGAAACCATTTGGATAATGGGATAAGATTAGAGACTCTTTCCTGAAAGATTACTTCTAGGGAAAAAATGTTTGCAGTAGTTAGGATACCTTATTATTTTTTTTCTTCCCTTTGAACTCATCACTGCAGATCTTTTTAATTTACAATGAAACCTAACTGAACTTTCAGATTCTTTGAAACCAGAAATTTTCATTCACAGTCATATGTTTCACCAATATTTCAATTCATTTAAATTTAAATTCATTCACCATTTAAAACACATTCTCTCAGCAATGGAAGAGTTAAACTGAATATTTTTTCATATACTTATTAAACACAGTAGAAATCCACCTTTGATTTTGCTTCTATGTAAACATGGCCAAAGGTGGTATGATGGGTAGAGCACTGAACCATTAGGAAGGCTTGAATTAAAATCTTACCTCAGAAAATATGCCTGGGCAAGTTACTTACCCTCTATCTGCCTCAGATTCATCAGCTGTAAAATGTGAATAATAATAACAACAGCTACCTTCCAGGATTATGTAAGGATCAAATGGGATATTTGTAAAACATGTTGCAAACTTTAAAGCACTCTATATGGTAATGCTATTTTTATTATTATCAATATTCCAATTACTCATACATTAAAAGATCTTTATTTACATAGCACAATTCATCCAGGCATCCATCTCAGATTGTTTTGAGTATTCTGTTATTTCTAATAATATTATAGGATTTCAGATGCTCAAAGGTTCTTATACCCAAAATCAATTTAGCTCAATTCAACAAACATCTATTAAGTTCCTACCACGTGTAAAGCATTATATGAGGCAATGGGGATATAACAGGAAAAAAAATCACTGAAGTCTCACTTCTCAAGATGTTTTTATGAGGACAGAGGGAGGAACTATAACATGTACATAGACAAACACAAATAATACAAAGTAATTTCAGAAGGGAGAGCATGATCTAAACTAAGGGAATTTGGAAAAGTTTCACAAATGGGGTATCATCTGAGCTGTTTCTTAAAGGAAACTAGACAGCCTATGAGATAGAGGAGGAAAGAGAATGTATCCCAAATATAGAAGAACACATGTACAAAGTCACAGAGGGGCAATTGAATTTATTGTATAGTCAGCAGTTAGAAGGTCAGTTTGAATTGAATGGAGAGCATATGAAAAAAAGTAATATGAAATAAGATTGACAAGATAGTTGAGAATCATTTTCTGAAGGGCTTTAAGTGACAGGTTTAGAATTTTGTTTTTTTATTTTGCATTGCTTACTAGAAGCAACAGGAAATCACCGAGGATTTTTATTTTTTTTTTCATTTTAAATTTATTTATTTAACTTTTAACATTCATTTTCACAAAATTTTGGGTTCCAAATTCTCTCCCCATTTGTCCCCTCCCCCCACCCCAAAACACCGAGCATTCTAATTGCCCCTATCACCAATCTGCCCTCTCTTCTATCAAACCTTCCTTCCCTTGTCCCCATCTTCTCTTTTGTCCTGTAGGGCCAGATAACTGTCTATACTCCTTTACCTGTATTTCTTATTTCCTAGTAGCAAGAACAGTACTCGACAGTTGTTCCTAAATCTTTGAGTTCCAACTTCTCTTCATCCCTCCCTCCCCACCCATTCCCTTTGGCAAGCAATTCAATATAGGCCATATCTGTGTAGTTTTGCAAATGACTTCCATAATAGTCATGTTGTGTAAGACTAACTATATTTCCCTCCATCCTATCCTGCTCCCCATTGCTTCTATTCTCTCTTTGGATCCTGTCCCTCCCCAAGAGTGTTGACTTCAAATTGCTCTCTCCTCCCATCGCCCTCCCTTCCATCATCCCCCGCACCCTGCTTATCCCCTTCTCCCCCACTTTCCTGTATTGTAAGATTTTATTTCTTCCTTTATAGGAATGTGATGAGAGTGAACTTCATGTTTTTCTCTCACCTCCCCTCTTTTTCCATCCACTAGTAAGTCTTTTGCTTGCCTCTTTTATGAGAGATAATTTGCCCCATTCCATTTCTCTCTTTCTCCTTCCAATACATTTCTCTCTCACCCATTTATTTCATCTTTTTTAAGATATGATCCCACCCTCTTCAATTCACTCTGTGCTGTGTGTCTCTGTGTGTGCACGTGTGTGTGTGTGTGTGTGTGTGTGTTTGTGTGTAATCCCACCCACTACCCAGATACTGAAAAGTTTCAAGAGTTAGAAATATTGTCTTCCCATGTAGGAATGTAAACAGTTCAACTTTAGTAAGTCCCTTAAGACTTCTCTTTGCTGTTTACCTTTTCATGCTTCTCTTCATTCTTGTGTTTGAAAGTCAAATTTTCTTTTCAGCTCTGGTCTTTTCATCAAGAATGCTTGAAATTCCACTATTTCAATGAATGACCATTTTTCCCTGAAGTATTATACTCAGTTTTGCCACTTAGGTGATTCTTGGTTTTGGTCCTAGTTCCTTTGATTTCTGGAATATCCTATTCCATGCCCTTCGATCCCTTAATGTAGAAGCTGCTAGATCTTGTGTTATCCTGATTGTATTTTCACAATACTTGAATTGTTTCTTTCTAGCTGCTTGCAATATTTTCTCCTTGACCAGGGAACTCTGGAATTTGGCCCCAATGTTCCTAGGAGTTTCTCTTTTTGGATCTCTTTCAGTGGGTGATCAGTGGATTCTTTTCATATTTATTTTGCCCTCTGGTTCTAGAATATCAGGGCAGTTTTCCTTGATCATTTCATGAAAGATGATGTCTAGGCTCTTTTTTTGATCATAGCTTTCAGGTAGGCCCATAATTTTTAAATTGTCTCTCCTGGATCTATTTTCCAGGTCAGTTGTTTTTCCCATGAGATATTTCACATTTTCTTCCATTTTTTCATTCTTTTGGTTTTGTTTTGTGATTTCTTGGTTTCTCATAAAGTCATTAGCTTCCATCTGTTCCATTCTAATTTTGAAAGAACTCTTTTCTTTAGTGATCTTTTGAACCTCCTTTTCCATTTGACTAATTCTGCTTTTTAAAGCATTCTTCTCCTCATTGACTTTTTGAACCTCTTTTGCCAATTGAGTTAGGCTAGTTTTCAAGGTGTTATTTTCTTCAGCATTTTTTTGGGTCTTCTTTAGCAAGGTGTTGACCTGCTTTTCATGCTTCTCTTTCATCTCTCTCATTTCTCTTCCCAGTTTTTCCTCCACCTCTCTAACTTGATTTTCAAAATCCTTTTTGAGCTCTTCTATGGCCTGAGCCCACTGAATATTTATTTTGGATGTTTGGGATACAGAAGCCTTGATTTCTATGTCTTTCCCTGATGGTAAGCATTGTTCTTCCTCATCTGAAAGAATGGGAGGAGATATCTGTTCACCAAGAAAGTAACCTTCTATAGTCTTATTTTTTTCCCTTTTTTGGGCATTTTCCCAGCCAGTGACTTGACTTCTGAGTGTCCTCTCCACACCCACCACACCTCCAGTTCTGCCCAGCCAGAGCTCGGGGTCTGATATTCAAATGCTGCTTCCCAGCCTCAGGGCAGGGGCAGGGGCTGGGCTGCTATTCAGTGTGAGATTAAGATCCTGTGCTCGAGTGGGGGCAGGGCTGCCACACGGGGCTCAGTTCCCTCAGGGGGTTTATGTGGAGACCTTCAACAATGGAACTGGGCTCCTGCCTGCTTTGGGAGCCCCTGTCCACTGCCGCTTCCTGAGGGGGCCTGAGTCATGGGGACCCCCACTCCTCTCTTGGCCAGCAGAAAAGACCCTCCCACAGACCTTTGCACCTGTGGGTGGAGGGACCCACATGGCCACTGGAGATTCCGTCCCTGAAGCCTGCTCAGATCTGCTTCTCTCAGTGACGCATTGCCAAGGCAGGGCTGGGCTCTCCTCTGGGTCCGGGGCTCGACAGACCTTTTGTGTTGGTTTTTCATGTCTCTCTGGAACAGAAATCTCCTCCATTCTGTTGTTCTGTGGCTTCTGCTGCTCCAGAATTTGTTGGGAGTTCTTCTTTACAGATATTTTATAGGTTGTAGTTTTGGAGCTAGCATATGTGTATCTTTCTACTCCGCCATCTTGGCTCCTCCTATTCACCGATGATTTTTGAGTAGGATAATGACATGGCCATACTGATAAAATTTGTTTTGGGAATACTAATTTGTCAGCAAAATGGAGAATGTTATTCTTAAAAATCATGTTGATATGTTTTATTTATCCTTAATTAACTGCAGAGGCAATCATAGTATAGCAGATGGAGATTTGGACTCTAAAGTCAAGGAGACCAGGGTCCAAGTACTGCCTCGGATGTACTAGCTGTGTAGCTCTCAGAAAGTCACTTAGTGTTCCAATACTTTAAGTAAATCTTTAGAATCATAAGTCAGAGAAAAGGTGCTAACTTTCATTGGTAGCGAAGGTTTTCTTACCCAAAACTTACTCATGTCAGTGAAATCATAAGTCTATTCTAATCAACATCCTTCAGTTAACTTACCTTACTTTGATCAAATGAAAAAGCCTATGTATAATGGTTTACAAACTTTAAAACACTATATGAACAAGATCTGCGCTGCTCCTGCTCTTTCATACATGTCTTTTTCTAAATTGGAAACTGATCTGTAAATTCCCTTTACAGTCACATTGGTTCTTTATATAACCACCCCTATTCTTCTTCATTAGAAGAAATTGTATATGTGTTGTCATAACATGACTTTTGAGAACATAATTGTGTTCTTGAATAGGAGTCTAGAGGAAGCTTATGAGTTTCTTGTTCTAGTCTAACAAAGACTGAAAAGATCCTACAGATGAAGCAACAATGCCCTGCTGTTGAAATGAATATTCAAATTATACGAAGGTCAGTTTTCAAACCTTAAGAAAAAGATTTAGATTTCCTAATAAAGTTAGAGCTAGAAAGGATTCTATAGGCCATCAAGTTCAGTCCCTTCAATTTGCAAATGAAAACAATGAGGACCAGAGAAGTACAAGTGATAAAAGACAGAGAGGCAAGGCTTGGGTCCAGTTCTCTGACTCCAAAGTCAATGCTCTTCTCAGTGTACCACATTGCTTCATACTTAACACTTTTTGGGGGGAAATGACTTAAAGTGATGACAAAGTAAATAATCCATATGGTACCTCAGAGGTCATCTATTTCAGTCCAATTAATTTACAGATGAGGAAGCTGTGGTTCAAGTAATTTAAGCGTCCTGGTGAAAGTCACACAAGCAAGATTTAGACACAATTCCTCTTCCCCCGGAGGCAGTTCTGTCCACTGTACAACACTGCCTCATAGAGAAGCAATATAAACATTTCTTGGTGCATTAAAAGATCCCAAGCTGCTTCCTAAAACAAAACTCTATTTTTTATATCATTATTCTTCAACATTAATAATAATTATTATTTTTAATGGCAATAATAATAATAGCTAAGATTTATATAGAATTTTAAAGTTTGCAAAGAGAGTTTTACAAACATGTCATCTGAACCTCACAACAAGCCTGGAAAGATAATGTTATTATTATCCTCATTTTGCAAATGAGGAAATTGAGGCACTTAGAGGCTAACTGATTTGCCAAGGATCACACTTGTAGTAAGTGGCTATAGTCACATTTGAACTCATATCTTCCTGACTCCATGTGCAGCATGTATGGTGGGCACCAGTATATAGGAACATAGGATCATAGATTTAGAGCTGGAAAGGACCTTAGAAGCCATTGATTCCAATTCTTCCATTTTATGAGATGAGGAAACTGAGACTGAGAGAGAGTAAGTGATTTGCTCAGGGTCACATGGTAAGTGCTTGAATGAGGATTTGAACTTAGGCTTTTCTAAAGCCAAACCCAACATGCAATTCACTGCAATTATTTGTGTTCTGGAAGTTGAATTTTTAAAGATCTAGGAAAGGCTCAGAATAGAAGGTAGGTCAGTCAGGTTCTCTGGCACCCACAGATTGTTAAAAGACAGAAGAAAGCCTCTATTTTGTCAGGCAGATTTTTATAAAGGATTTAGGGGAGAACAGGGGCAAGGAAAGCATAGGATGAGAAGGGGGAGATGGTATGACTTGCACTAGTGGAGGGAATACTTAAGTCAGAGAAATTGAAGATCAACTGAAGTCTTAAAGTAGTTTAAAAATAGGAATTATTCTTGCAACCAAATAAGATTTGATGGTAAAATTTCATCACATATGTCCAATAAGTAATTTGCTGTTTTTGCAATTTTTGCAATATTGTGACATTAATAATTATTTTGCCTCCTTCAAAATAATTTCAGGATATAAACTTATTATTGTTAATGCATAATGTTTTCCCTGAAAAATCCCCCTAAGGAAGAAAAAAATGATCTTTTAATTACCGGTACCACATTTCTATATTTGGAGGAATGCAAATTGAATAGAACTGTCTATATCTGTAATGACAAATATCCTCATAAACCAGGAAATATGCCATTATCTCCATATCTGACAATTTCTCAAAAGTACACACTGTTTCTGCTTATCACAAAACTGCTTATTAAATATTATATTTATAAAAAGACTAGTAGACTTGCCAACTACTATAAATCGAAGTGTTCTTTTGGGGATTAAAATATCCTTTAATTGTGCATGAAGACAAAAATTCAGGAATTTATTGGATTTTAATTACATTTAAAGACTCATTATTTTTTGTATTAACATTTGGCTTCACTTCTCCATTAGTTCAGCTTTAATTTTATTCATATTTTCATTTTGATTGAAATGAACAAAGAAATTCTTTTTTATCCATATCCATAATGCTAGGGAAGAAATTATCTTTTATTATTATTATTATTATCATTATTATTATTTGGTTGGTTTGAAGTGCCATTACAAATTCATGTTTTGCTTAAGCAATGATTCAATGCAGCAATGTTGAAAACCAAAGAAGGAAAAATCACAAAATTACAAGAATTGGATTTAACCTCTATTTAACCTCAACAATTTTCTATAGCTTTAAATACTAGAAATGGCAGACTTTGAGATTTTATTTGCAGACAAAACAGCATAGTTATTTTAATCACAAAACAATTAAATCACACTGTGATGTGACTTCGACTGACCAATCATATTTTTTTCATTTCAATATGTCAACCCTTCACAATTCTAGAAGCTGAAAATATTTTCCAGTCAGGGCTTCAGTTAACAAGGCTTTAGAGAACACTTAAGCATACAAAAATTGAAGACTCAAACTTCAAAATTGACTTATTGGACTGATTTTTGTTGAAAAGGATTATGGTTTAAGACTGCAGATGTCCAAAATGAAACAATCTTTTCAAGTTTGGTTTTGTGGAATTTTCATCTTTATATACACATTGTTTTTTTTCCCTCAGTTCATTTAAAAAGTAGAGAAAAATGTATGTGTAATGTCATGTATGTAATAATGATGTCCTTTTGGATTGAGTAGATCATATCTTAATGTATAATAACAAATATAAGCTAAGTTAGAGTACTTAAACAATTCATATGTTAATGCTTAAAACTCAAACTTCTTTGCCTTTCAGAGTCAATATCTATATTTGTCCCCAAAATGGAGAACTCAAGGATTGACTTTGGTCTATAGAGACGTCTTGATGAATATTTCTCTATTTAGTCTATACTGGACCTAATTCACTGGTAAAACAGCCCCAATTAGCATAAGAAATATTTTTTCAATTTGATATTTCTTGTATTTTTCACTCAGCTCTCATTTTGAGGTCTCATCATGTTATGGTGACCATATCAACAGATATGCCTGTGGCAGGTCCTACCAAGATGAAAATATTTTGAGTCCAGGATTATTTATGAAGTGTGTGTCTGTCACCCAAAGACTGGCCAAAAAGTTGTCCAGCTAATGATGAATTGCTTTGGCCATAGGAATTCATTAAACTATCTTTACTTTCTATCTAAACTAACTAAGACAAGGAGGTACTGCAATCTATATCAGAGGAAGGAATACCCACACTGATGAAATAATGAATCAGAGGATCATCGAATCTGGAGTTAGAAACTTCCTCTGGAATTTCCACCTGCAGCTGAATTTCAGAGAAATGAAATGACTTTCTTGAGCTGACTGAGATATTAAGTAGCTAAACTGGAATTCAGAATCAGTTCCAAAACCAGTACATTTTATTATGGTTGGTTGATACAGAGGATGGAGTGTTGAGCCTGGAATCAGGTAAAGCTGAGTTCAAATTTAGCCTGAGAAACTAGAAGTGGAACTCTGGGGCAAGTTTGCCTCCATTTCTTCAATTGTAAAATGTGGGTGATAATTAAAACACCTACCTCCCAAGATTGTTGTGAGAATTAAAATATCATAGTGACTAGCACATAGTAGGTGCTTAACAAATGCTTGTTTCCTTGCTTCTTTTCTTCTTGTATATAGATATAGTCTTGAATTACTTTTCTTATCCAATAACACAAGTGATTATTAAACTCTCACTGTATGTTCTTGCTATACTGCATACAGCAATTTAGGCGAGAACCTATGCCATTGGACTATTATCATAATCAGTCCATTTTCGATTTATTTAGATAATTTTCAAAGCTATTGGCTAAAGCTGAAATTGTGAATTAATATATTTTTTTCCTACTCAGTAATGAAGTCTTATGGGCCAAATTCACTTTCTAGGGAATGGTGCTGCCTTAATAATCTCAAGTGAAGCACAGTTTAGTAATTACTTCAATATTGCAATGAATCTATAATGTCATTGATGTGGGTGCTCCCTCCAACAGTGCAGATTCCAGTCTATCTACACCTTTTCATTCTGCATGACTCTTGTTAATGTTCTTTCATCAGTGCTGCACAGGTGGTCTCAATATTCTGGAGGTCCATTATCTAGATTTCCTCACATTACATGGATACTAGTACGGCACACAGATTGACTGTCATTCCTCAATGTCCTTACATTTCTGGCTCACTTCTTTTGGTCATACATTTCTATGATGATACATTTTATTCTATTTTATGCTAGATTTCATTATTTGTAATATGCCTCATCTTATTTGTGCCCATAATGCATCTGTTCCTTTGATCTTTGACCCACAAAGATGATTCTTCAGTGTTTTCATTATGTCATGATTCACATGAATTTGGTAATTGTTGGGTTCTTAGGATCAATGTTGACCATCAAGGTAGATTCTCTGGGTGGAAATGGGGCAGTTTACCTAGTTAATTGGACAGATTTCTCCTTTGTACATGGCAATTCCATATGTTTCATCCCACATTCTTATATGACATAGTATTTGGAGATTCATATCTGTGACAATGTCAGAGTTTTCCTATTCAGTATAACAATTTGTTATACAATTTTATTATTTATTACCATTACTTAATATTGCTTATTATTCCATAGAGGAAAAATTGAGCATTGAGGAGAATACAACTAATTTGTGATTTCTTTGATTGTAGAGAACTCCTGGTGTGGCAACTTCCTCCACTGATACAGATTAGCAATTTATTTGTAACTTATAGCCATAGAAACTTGCCTGGGGTCATTGAAAGATTAATTGAATTATCATAGGAGGGTTTTCATTCAAGCATAAAGAATATAGGCTTAGGGAAGATAACAGGAACTACACCAAACCAGAAGAAAAGACAAGAAATAATATCTTACAGGGATACATATTAGAACATTATATGACTTTTTTCCTTGGTTCATTCATGTTCTCTGAAAGTAGTATGTCCTTTCTCAATAATTCGGTTTATTAAGTGGCCATACTGACATTCGTTACCTGATCATGTTACAAGAACATTCAGAAGAAAACATATAATAAATAAATCCTCCAGATAAGGGTAACAGAGGCATCATGGTTCAACATTAAATACGCTGACCTGATGTTAGGAAACCTGGGTTTTAATCATGACCCGCTACAATTTTTGTGACCTCCAACAAGTTGTTTCTAGTCCTTAGTTTCTTCATCTGTAAAATGAGAACTGTTGGCTCTTGGGTCCTTTCAGCTTTAACACATGAATTTAAACCCAAGGTTGAAAAACCTAACATACTTGGAAATGTATCCAATTTTAATTTTTTTTAAAACTATATATTTATGCTGGAATTTTTTCTTGTTCTTGCAATTACCAGGAAATGACAAGTTGGGTTTTCAGAAATTCTGAGGAAATATCTTGCTATTTTAATGGGCCTATTGCCAACCATGATTAGGCATTCAATAAATACTTGTTGAATTGAACTGTTTTTGCCTCAGGCACATAATATGGGAAAATATATTTACTTTTTCCACTTAAGAAAATTCCTAGAAAGTCATCCTTGAAAATCAAACAAAAGTGTAATGCTCACTAGGAATAAACAACAAAAATGGACCTGGGGGCCACAGTATTTGACTTAGCGGCTTGTCCTCCATCCCTTATAACCAAACCTTTAGACTAATGGGAAGCAGCTGTGACAATTTCACAAAATGGCCCAGACTGTTGAAAAGCCAAGAGGAGTCTGATGTATGGAGAATAGAAGGGTTCATTCAGCTTTTTAAAAGATTTCCCAAAATGGAGTGCTATGTTATTTTATAACCAAGCCTTAGTCATATTAAGTTTAAATGCCACAGAGAAACTTAATGACCATGTGGCTGGCTTTTGGGTGGAATAGTGAGAATTCCTCAACATACCTAGGATTCCTTTAGTTTAAAAAAATGCTACCATCTAAAAAGTATAGTGTATACATTTCTAAATGCAAAGGTAGAAAACAATGATGTAGTGGTCAGTGCTTCTTAGAGAATGATCTACTACCTATACTTATAGAGAAATCTAAATAATTTGGAATAAATTTCTTTAATCCTGAAATATATAGACTCTATTGAAAATAATGAAAGCCACTTGCTTTCCTGAGTTTTTTGTATAGTTAACCATCAAGCATTTTCGACCAGTTTTCTACTTACTTTTTATAGGTAATGTGATTTTTTTAATAATTCTTGGACCTGATGAAACAAAGCTATCAGTAGGGTATAGAGCAGATTTCTTCTTAGTCCTGGCCCTCCTCCTCCCTCTCCTCACATTGAAATGAGCAGGTCAGGAACTTATCAGGAATGATAAAATCATTCTTTTATGTGCTTTATCAGGCATCTTAACTTATGGAAAATCATAATTTTCTTTTTTGAGGTTTTAAATAAATGTCATCAGGGTTAGAAGTGATGGTTGGGGTGATATAATCTGTTCACTTAACAAGATAAGCTATAGTATCTTGAGTAATGTTTTAAAGCTGTACATTCCAAAATCCCAAATTGAGATTTTAAGCTACTTATAGATTAGCTGAAGTGTTTTTCTGTTAGATGCACACACACATATACATGTATGTATGTGTGTGTGTGTATATATGTACATATATATATCTGTATCTAGAGAGATAGATAGATACATACATACATACATAGTATCAAACTTGGATTTCTTATGGTTGAGGCTAAAAGGCTCTTAAAGGTCTGTAGAGGCTAGCCTATCAGAGACAAGGCAAAACTTTTATGGAAACTCACCAAACACATTGTATGTAGCCAGTTCTAGACTATGTTTATCATCTGCCTGGTGTGACTGCTCCCCACGCCACCCCAATATCATTAACTTTCCAATTCTTGTTCTGGTAACAGTAATTAAAGCGATGTTACCATTGTAAATCCCTAAGACTACTCTGACCAAAGTTCCCTTTCATATTCACCATTCTCCCATATGTGCTCTTTCTCCCATTAGAATGTAGAACTCTTGAGAGAAGCTCTATCTCACTTCTATATTTGAATCCTCATCACCTAGAAGTGTCTGGCTCATAGTAGATGCTTAATCAGTGCTTTTTAATTGATTCAATCAGTCAGTCAGTCTGTCAGTGAGTCAGTCTGTCAATAATTCATTCAGTCTCAGTAAGGGCAGCTAGGTGGTGCAGTGGATAGAGGACCAGTGCACCAGCGCAGGAGTCAGGAGGACCTGAGTTCAAATCTCACCTCAGACACTTGACACTCACTAGCTGTGTGACCTTGGGCAAGTCACTTAACCCCAACTGCCTCATCTTGGGTCATCTCTAGTCATCCTGATGAATATCTGGATTCAGATGGCTCTGGAGGAGAAGTGAGGCTGGTGACTTGCACAGTCCACCTTCACTCAAAACAAAGTCAAGTGCAAGTCATTATTTCTCTGATGGCACGGTCTTCTTCCTTCTTCGGAAATGAAGGACAAACACACACACATAGGTCCAGTATCATAACCACTGTGCCTCCTACCTGCCCCAGCAAATAAATATAAGAACCAAAAAACCTAGAGAAAAATTATGGCCATGACCTATCAAATAACCAATACCTCAATAAACATTTATTCTGGAATTAATATGTATAAATTATTTTGTCAGGAGTAGTAGGGAATACAAAAATAATTTAACTAAATTCAATGTATCCAGCATTTGTAAAATGCTGACTATATTCCAGGCACTATGCTAAGCACTGGAAATATCAAGACACAAATAAAAAACTCCCTGCCTTCAAGCAGCTTATTATTCTGCTGGATAAGTGTATATAAGGTATGTGCTCGGCAACATATATATAGTTAGGTAAATAAACATATTTAAACATCACTTTATATAAATATAACACATCAAAATGCAAAGTAATCTAACTTTGGGGCATAGTTTGCTACAATTTGGGAGATCAGGAATAGGTTCATGCATGAGCAAAAGAAGCATATAGTAATGGAAGTAGAACAAGATATTTAAAACAATAAGAGAATATATTGTGTCATAACTGATTCTTCATTCAAGTCCTATCCCAGTGTTTTATCATGGCTTGAAATTGATTTTGAATTCTCAAAGCTCAAGGAAGAGCTTAAATTGTAACAGATTCTACCAAGCAGATTCTACGAACAGATTTTGAGTAAGGTCTGCTGACAGACTATATTTCTGTTGCCTGAAGAGGAGCCTAGCTAAATCTGAGGAATTTCATCAAGTAGAGAGGGTGATAGGCTTTTTGGCTATAGTTAACCTCAAGGACCCAATGTATCAGGATTATTAGGGCTGTGGCTGTAATTTCGCCTTGGTATTGTCACTGTTTGGCATATAACAGTGACTTTAAAATACCAGTTGATTGATTGGCAGATGGAGCAATGAAACATGGCTCACTGGAAATATTAAAGTACAATAATTGCTAAATTAGACGTATGAGGCGATAAATATTATGGAATTGCAAAGGAATGCATGATCACTGTGGATTGGGTAAAATTTCACAGGTTAGGTGAGTTGAGTTTTGAAGGGTGTATGGAATATAGATCATGGGAGCACAGGTTTAGAGCCAGAAGAGACATCATAGATTATCTTGTCCCCTCACTTTACAGATGAGAAAACTGAGGCCCTGAGAGGTTAAATGATTTGCCCAGGGTCACATGAGCAGTAAATAGTGGTGCTAGGAATTGAACCCAGGTTCTCCAACTCCAAATGCAACACTCTTTCTACCTTACTGTTACTACCTCTCACTAAACAACAGAGAGGCTAAGGAAGGAACTGTTAAGCCATTAGGACTAGGTGCTGGGAGTGCTACTCGTCCTGGGGGTGATACACTCTCCTCATTACCCACGTATTCTGGGGTGATGCTGACACCATCTTACTGACACCAGAAGAAGCTTTTCTTTGGCAAAGAGGGAAGAAGACATCAAACTCTTCATGGTTCTCAAAAAATTGGTGACCTCTGTCCCCACTTTTGCCATTTTTGGTTGCCGGTGTTCATTACATCAGTTTAGAGCTGTTATCTGCGTTTGTAGATTTAGTCTTTATCATAGTATATCCTCACCCACTGGGAAACTTCATTCTCTTCCTTTACCTACTACATTTCAGTAGTCCCTAGTCACACGAGAATGTCATTACTGAGTCAATCATCAAACTTGGCTTGTTTCTATGTAGTGTTTTACTCATTATCATAGCAACAAAAGGGATACATGTATATATATACATATATATACACACACATATAGTATACATACATATATAGTATACATATATATACATACATGTATGTATATATATACATGTAGGTTCTGGTCCCGACTGACATATAGTAGTTACTCAACAATGGGTAAATCAGTTCATCTCTCAGTACTCAAACGTTCTACAATAGTTGTTAATCTTTATCTAAGGAGGGAATTTCCACACTGGGGGTTTCATAGATTATGTCATTAGTATGCTCACACAAAAAGTGAAAGCAACTACCATATGGGCTGCATATATTCATGTCCTATCAGATATAAGCGATCCTGCCGTAGTCAGGAATTTCAGTGAAAAAGTTCAAATGTTTAGACTTGGACTCAGCTGTTCCCACTGGCAGCTTAGCAATAATCCCATAAAGGTTTTTCTATTCACGTGATTTCCTAGACTCAGCAGGGTTTCTTAAACTTTTTCCACTGGAAGCCCCTTTTCCAGTTTTGGCAGCCTTTGTTGGATTTGCTGTGGCCTGAGGGTATGCACAGTGCAAAGCATTCATGCTTTGTGTTTGGAAGGCTGCAGTAAAGTTGTGTGATGCAACCCTGGCAAGCACCACCAGAAACATCTTGGATTCATTGAATTTGATTTTAATTAATTTTCAGTTGTTGCTCATTCAGAAGCCTTTTACTATTGCCAAATTTTTCGACACCCTATATAGGGCAACTCATGGTTTAAGAAACGCTCTGAGGTTCAACATGCACTCAGGACCCAAAACACTGAGTTTTCTTCCTTACTCATTACTATTCTGTTGGCTGAGACCTTCTCTCTATCCTGCCACTTGTTTTTCATGGGATTGGTTCATCAGCTGGGCTACAGGAAAATCTCTGTACTACTATACACTATATTACTCTATACTACTATAAACACTGTATTACACTGTAGGTGTTCATCATGAATGCATTAGTAGATTTAGAATCACTGACAGGCTAAATAAGGGAAAGAGACTTTTCCAATAGACTTTCCTCTAATAGAGTTTCATTCCTTGAATATCTGCTTGGCCATGTCCTACTTCCTTTCTATCCCATATGGTACATTTGCCCCTTTGGCAGTCAAAGTTTGGTGGGAATATCCGCCTTCTACTTTTTTTTTAGGCTTACTTTCTTACTTCCTTTGCTTTCTTACTTCCATGTCCTTTCTGAACCCTAGAGTAGTCCCATCTCATTAGTCATGGTGAGGGAGAGAGGAATGCAAGATGACGTTATTCTACTATTTACTAACTACAGAATCTTGTACAAATCACTCCACATCTCTATATTTCAATTTTCTCATCTATAAAATGAGAGGGTTTCACTTACACCTCAAAGTTGTATAAACTGCATCTTTGAAATAACATGTCATTTGTCATGTCAATAAAGTACGTTATGTCTTCGAATGTCTTTGAAAAGAAAAAAATAGGTATGTGATACAAAATAATTATACAACATTGCTATATCATCCAAAAATTTTGAAAGAAGTGCGGCATAGTAGACAGAAGACTAGCCTTGGAGTCAAGTAAACTTGGGTTTAAATTCTGCTTCTGATACAAGCTAGCTGTGTGACTAATGGCAAGTCTTTGAACTTGTCAGTGCTCCAGACCACTCTCTAAGCAAGGAAGTATTTTAAGACTATATGTTATAGAGAAGTTGTTGATCTGCATTGGTGGAAGGAATTTTCATGCTGGAAGTTCCTCATAAGGTTGAAATTACAGAATTGGACTCTTCAGGAAAGAAGACATTGATTTAGGTAGAAATCAATTAAATAGATGTAGACACAGGCATAGACACAGAATATAGATACAAGCACAGACAAACACAGATACATAGACACACGTATATAGGAACATATAGATAAATATAGATAGTTGTAGATATAGATTATATAAAGAGAAACTATAGTGGAAAGAGGGATGAAGAAGTCAGAGGATCTGAGTTCAAATACTGGCTCTTCCATTTATATGTCTGACTGTGGACAATTCAATTGCCTCATCTATAAAATCAGGGAGAGTAAAGTAGATGAAATCCCTTCCAGTTCTAAATCTGGAATCCTGTGTGAACTGTATACAGTTCATGAAAGTTGGAGGATTAGGTTTGGCATAGTTTAGGGAGTAGGGTAAGGGCTGAGTTGGAAGATCCTGGATAGGGAGGTGCAGAGCAGCAGTTCTGTCTGGGCAAAAGAAGGGACACATGGTGTCACTGGACATCAGGCACCTTTGGCAAATTCAAAGATTGGCTTTGAGGTAGAGGAACAATTAAAAATTCTTTACTCATCCCTTTTCCTCTCCCTGCAAAATGGCAGAGATAAAGAATTACATTTAATTGCATCAAAATTTTATAAAAAATCAATTTTGAGGAAAACTACAATCTCTGTTCAGACTGACATGGAACTTTGCTATGCTGTGATGCTTGTCTTTTCAAAGTTATACTTTAAAATTATACAGAGTTTACTGTAAATAGACTAAATGCCTCCTCCCCTTTGCAGTCAAGATGGGAATCTTCACCATTACAGATGGTCAATTTGGAGTCCTGTAGTTTCCTGAGAAGCTGTGGGGGGCCACAGTCAGTAGGGGCTTCTTGATTTCACAAACAGCCATGGTTCCATGGCACTCTGTCTTTCACAGCAAGTGATGTTAGAGTTACCTCTTCCACATTGGGACTTTCCCCATCATGATTTCAATACATCATAGGTTGGCATAAGAAATTAAATGGGAATGTTGCAGAAACTGCTGGTTACAGAGCCCATGGCTAAATACTTAACTCAAATTTTATAATAAGGTGCTGTAAACACCCTACAAATGAAAAAAAAATTAGACTTTTCCTCTGGTACGAAGGGAGGGTCAAAACATTTTATGTAGATTTGTACTTTCCATTGGTATAGTGTTTGGTGTTTTACAAAATGTTTTCACATACCTTGTGTCATTCATGCCCTATCCTAGCCCCCTAAAGTAGCTCTGCTATAGATAAGGAAACTGAGCTATCATTAACTACCCTCCACCCCCACCCCAAGGAAATAAACTTTGGAAGAACTGAACTGTTCTTATAATTACTTATTGAGGTATCTAGATGGCACTATGGCTAGTATTTGACTTGGAATTAGGGAGTAATGAGTTTGAATCCTAGTTCAGACACTATCTGTGTGACCCTGGGCAAGTCACTTAATCATGCTCAGCTTCAGTTTCCTCATTTGTAAAATGGGGTGAATAATAGCCACTATCTCATAGGAGTATCCTGAAGCTCAAATAAGGTAAAGTGCTTTGCAAAATTTAAGTATTATGTAAATGCCAGTTGTCATCTTGAGTAAGAAAAAGAGGGAGGAAAAGCACTTGATTGAGCTGTAAAAGTCTTGTCTTAGAGTCAAACAGAGAATATGGTTCTGGAAGCATGATTAATGCAGATACTTTTAACTTCAATGAGTAGCATATGCAGCTTCAAAGAAAGTATGAGTTCCCTTGGTGAACACCATTAGTATTGACCAAATCTCAAAAGAGCCTGTAGTTGTTTTTGGATAAGGGTCCCAAATGTATTCAAAACCTGATCTGGCTGGAATTCTTGCATCATTTACAGAGGTTCCTGCTATGGTGGAAATACAGAAGAACTACCTTTTCAGGAAGCCTCAGAAATGATTTTCAGAAAGTATTAGACCTACTAAAATGTTGTTTTGGCCACAAGATTTACATTGGTCACAGTGGCCCCCTCTAACTCTCTCCACACCTCCTTCTTCCCACCTCATCAGGCTACTAGAATACAGGCATCTGTCCGCAGCAAATATTGCCATTTCCTGTGGAAACCAAAGTAAAATAAAGAAAAGCTAAAGGAGAGAAATAATATGTCAAATTTCCTTAAGGCCATACAAACCCCATTTTCTATGAGTGCAGCCTGACAATGCAGGCCAGTAGTTACGTTCTTGGCTGTTTTAGATGTTTTAGCACCATTGGAAACTAAGAATTCAAATGTAAAGGAAATTGAATTTTTAATCCTCTTTCACCTTAATCCCAAACTGGCTTGGATTCAAAATTAAAATTTAAGCCAATTTCTCCATTTGCCATTGGCCAGTTCCCGGAGAAAGATGCAAAATTAGAGCTGGTTTATAAGTTTAGGCTGCCTGACCTCTCTTGGGCTTCACTGATGCTCAGCAGCATTCTTCAGTTCTTTTTAAACTTTTCTCTCTTATTTCCTCCAACTTTTCTTCCAGACACTTTTCTCTTTTCTCCAGCCACACCAACTCTGTTGGCATCAAATGACTCAGGGCCCTGCTTAGCTGAGAAGATCATGGCTACCAGTTGTGAGTTCTTCTACTTTTCCTCTTCCACACATTAGAACTTCTCAGCAACTGGATAGAGTACTGGATTTCTCATCAAAAGGACCTGAGTACCAGTTCTGCCTTAGGCCTTTACTAGCTGCCTGACCCTGGATAACTCACTTCAGTTCTCTGGAACTTCACTTTCTTCATATGAAAATGAGGGGATTAGACTTGGTTGTCTAACATAACTTACCTAGATGCTTGATTCCTTTTTCTTTCCCATATCAGAGGTGGAGCTAGTTGTGCTCTGCACTAGAGCGATTTTTTTTATCCAGGTGCTTGATCTTGTGACCTCCAAACAGGTCATCAATCTTTCTTCCCCTCTCTCATGCATATTCAGCCTTTCCTCTATCATTGCTACCTTCCTACCTTACTACAAACATTGTCAAGTATTTTTAATCCTAAACAAAAAATTCTTTAGTTTCTTTGATATGTTGTCTCATTTCCCTCCTCTATTTTAATGCCAAACTTCTTGGAAAAAGAACCAATCAAAGCCCAAAGGCTTAATTTCATTGAACTTGGAGATCATATAATTCAAAACTTTCATTTTAAAGAATGAGCTGAGGTAAAAACAAAAAAAAATTAATACTTATTATTACTTAATTATTAGTTAATTAAGAATTATGTATTCCTCAAACATTTAAAGTCTAATTTCTTTCCCTGATACTCTTAATGGTCACTGATGATATCCTTATCATTGATGATGCCCTTAGTCTCCTTGAGGGCACCATCTCCAGTCATCCTAATCTATATCTTGCCATTGGACCCAGATGGCTTCAGAGGAGAAAGTAAGTCTGGTGACTTTGCATGGCCTTCCCTCATTTAAATCCAATTCACTTGCAAGTTATGACATCATCTTCCTGATGTCATAGTCCTCTTTGAGAATGAAGGACAAAGAACAACCTGTGAGTAGTCAGAGCTGCCCACTGGGGAAGCAACTGGTCAGTTCCAATTAGGTAATACAACTCCTTCCTTTCCTCTTTCCTTTCCTTTCCTCTTTCCTTTCCTTTTGTTTCCTTTCCTTTTGTTTCCTTTCCTTTTGTTTCCTTTCCTTTCGTTTCCTTTCCTTTCGTTTCCTTTCCTTTTGTTTCCTTTCGTTTCCTTTCCTTTCGTTTCCTTTCGTTTCCTTTCCTTTCCTTTCCTTTCCTTTCCTTTCCTTTCCTTTCCTTTCCTTTCCTTTCCTTTCCTTTCCTTTCCTTTCCTTTCCTTTCCTTTCCTTTCCTTTCCTTTCCTTTCCTTTCCTTTCCCTTCCTTTCTTTCTATTATTCCTAGCAAGGAAATGGGTTAAACACACTGGATCCTGTGCCGACTGGGAACTGAGGTTATGGGATGGAGAACCTAGAGATTTGGAAAAAAATTTGCAAGGAACACCAATAAAACAATATTAACAGGTTACAGTATTATGTGTAAAAGCAGAGATGAGCTGCTGAAGGAAAAAATGCAGACGGAAAGAGAGTTAGCTATAAGGATCCTTGTATAAGGATTCTCCATTTGGGCTTTCATTTAAAAGAGAAAACTGGAGGATCACAGGTGGAAGAAAAGGCTCTTCATTTAGCTCAGAAGAAGTGAAAGGCTGGCAAAAGAGGTGTGCATGCTAACTCTGCACAGACCCAGTCTAGTTGCCATGGTAACAATTGCCAAGAGAGTATGTGGGAGGAAAATGTAACAAAGTCAGAGAAAGAAAATAAAACAATTCTAGAGGGGGTTCTCAGGAAAAAGCATGCCCTATATAAAGACAAAAGCAGGAGAACCAGGGAGGCAACACAGTTTTTAGGGAGACAATTGAGGATTTTACTCAACAGGAGGCCAGAAATATTTTGACTTAGTTTGCCTAAAAGATGGGAGAATCGTGAATATCTTTGATAGTGAGAATCAGTGATGAAGGGGATGGAGGAGTATTGATAGATGGTGTGGATTGCTTAAAATTCATAGGTGTTAGTCACAATACTTTTTTTTTTTTAAGAAATCATATTTTAAGATTAGGTACTATTTTTAAAATTTATTTGTTTTCAACATTCATTTCCACAAAATTTCGAGTCCCAAATTTTCTCCTCATTTCTCCCCTCCCCCTGCCCCAAAACACCGAGCATTCTAATTACCCCTATCACCACTCTGCCCTCCCTTCTAACATCCCTCCCTTCCCTTATCCCCATTTTCTCTTTTGTCCTTTAGGGCAAGATAAATTTTTATACCCCATTACCTGTATTTCTTATTTCCTAGTTGTATGCAAGAACAATACTCAACAGTTGTTCCTAGAACTTTGAGTTTCAACTTCTCTTCCACCCTCCCTCCCCATCCATCCCCACTGGGAAGGCAAGCAATTCAATATAGGCCATATCTATGTAGTTTTACAAATGACTTCCGTAATAGTCGTTTTGTGTAAGACTAACTATATTTCCCTCCATCCTATCCTGCACCCCATTTCTTCTGTTCTTTCTTTTGACCCTGTCTCTCCCTAAGAGTGTTGACTTCTAATTGCTCCCTCCTCCCATTGCCCTCCTTTCCATCATTGCCCCCACCCTGCTTATCCCCTTCTCCTCCACTATCCTGTATCGTAAGATAGGTTTTCATACCAAAATGAGTGTGCATTTTATTTCTTCCTTTAGTCGAATGTGATGAGAGTAAGCTTCATGTTTTTTCTCTCATTTCCCCCCTTTTTCCCTCCACTGAAAAGTCTTTTACTTGTCTCTTTTATGAGATATAATTTGCCCCATTCCATTTCTCCCTTTCTCCTCCCAATATATTTCTCTCTCACCCCTTAATTTCATTTTTTAAGATATGATCCCATCGTATTCAACTTATCCTGTGCTCTCTGTCTCTGTCTCTCTCTCTCTGTCTCTCTCTGCGAGTGTGTGTGTGTGTGTGTGTGTGTGTGTAATCCCACCAACTAGCCAGATCCTGAAAAAAATTTCCAGAGTTACAAATATGGTCTTTCCATGTAGGAATGTAAACAGTTCAACGTTAGTACATCCCTTATGTTTCTCTTTGCTGTTTATCTTTCCATGATTCTCTTGGTTCTTGTGTTTGAAAGTCAAATTTTCTTTTTAGCTCTGCTCTTTTCATCAAGAATGCTTGAAATTCCACTATCAATGAATGACCATTTTCCCCTGAAGTATTATACTCAGTTTTGCCACTTAGGTGATTCTTGGTTTTAGTCCTAGTTTCTTTGACTTTTGGAATATCATATTCCACACCCTTCGATCCCTCAATGTACAAGGTGCTAGATTTTGTGTTATCCTGATTGCATTTCCACAATACTTGAATTCTTTCTTTCTAGCTGCTTGCAATATTTTCTCCTTGACCTGGGAACAGGAATTTGGCCACAATGTTCTCTTTTTGGATCTCTTTCAGGAGGTGATTGGTGGATTCTTTCAATATTTATTTTTCCCCCTGGTTCTAGAATATCAGGCCAGTTTTCCTTGATCATTTCATGAAAGATGATGCCTAGGCTCTTTTTCTGATCAAGGCTTTCAGGTAGTCCCATAATTTTTAAATTGTCTCTTCTGGATCTATTTTCCAGGTCAGTTGGTTTTCCAATGAGGTATTTCATGTTATCTTCCATTTTTTCATTCTTTTGGTTTTGTTTTGTAATTTCTTGGTTTCTCATAAAGTTCTTATCCTTCATTTGTTCCATTCTAATTTTTAAAGAACTATTTTCTGCAGTGAGTTTTTGAACTTCCTTTTCCATTTGGCTAATTCTGCTTTTTAAAGCATTCTTCTCCTCATTAGATTTTTGGACCTCTTTTATCAATTGAGTTAGCCTACTTTTAAAGGTGTTATTTTCTTCAGCATTTTTTTGGGTCTCCTTCAGCAAAGTGTTGACCCGCTTTTCATGTTTTTCTTTCATCTCTCTCATTTCTCTTCCCAATTTTTCCTCCACTTCTCTTACTTGATTTTCAAAATCCTTTTGATTTGATTTGAAATCCTTCCATGGCCTGAGCCCATTGAATATTTATTTTGGATGTTTGCGATACAGAAGCTTTGACTTTTATGTCTTTCCCTGATGGTAAGCATTGTTCTTCCTCATCTGAAAAGATGGGAGAAGATATCTGCTCACCAAGAAAGTAACCTTCTCTAGTATTATTTTTTCCCTTTTCTGGGCATTTTCCCAACTAATTACTTGACTTTTTCGTCCTTTGTCAAGAGCAGAGTATACTCTGAGGACTTGTAAGATCTCAATTCCTCCAAGGTGGCACAATCAAGTGTGTACACTGGTCTGGGAGCAGACAGAGATTTTTGTGCCCAGAATCTTAGCAGAGTTTCCTCTTCACAACCACCTAGTCTCCAGTTCAGCCAAGCCAGCACTGGGGGCTGAGATTCAGAGAAGTTGCAGGGGCAGGACTGCCATTCAGTGTGACATAAAGATCAGTTGCTCCAATCCCCCTGGAGTATTAGATGGGGGCAGGGCCTCTACACAGGGCTGAGGTAAGAATCAGCTGCTCAGTGCCCTCGGAGATCCAACAATGGATGCAGGCTGCTGCAGGGGCTGCTGTGGGAACTGCTGCTGCCTGCCCTATGTGGCCTCTGTGGCTGCTGCCTGAGGCCGGAGCTATGGGAAGGCCCTTCTCCCTTCTAGGCCAGCTGAAAAAACCCCTTCACTGACCTTTGGAGCCTGTGGGTTGAGGGATCTGCAAACTGCTGCTACTGGGACTGGAGATTCCGCCCCTGAGGCCTGTTTGCATGCTCCTTCCAGAGCTGAGTGGCCAAGGCTGGGCTATGCTCCACTCCATGTCTGGTGCTACAGAAATGTCCCATCGGCCTTTCAGGTCACCCTGGGCTGGAAATCTCCTCCACTCTGTTGTTCTGTGACTTCTGCTGCTCTAGAATTTGTTGAGAGTCTTTCTTTATAGTTATTTTATGGGCTGTGGAGGGGAGAGTTAGCATTTGTGTGTCTTTCTACTCTGCCATCTTGGCTCTGCCACAATTCTTTTGTATAGTAATCTTTTAGAGATTATGATACGCAAAGAAGTAACAATATGACTAATCTATTATCTTTGGCTGCAGAAAGATGTGTCAGTAGTATTCCACTGACTCTATGTGACCTAATGGAGATAGACCTTTGTATTCATTTGAGGACTGTCTGAGAAAATTAAAGAGGGAGTTAATAAATATTGCCAAAATATTAGAAATACAGATGTGTATTATAATACCCCCTTTGCAGTTTCTCATAGAAATATAATAGTGAAGATGGCTCCTCCTGCTTACAAGCACCTAGTTCTGACTAATGATTAGGGAAATAGGGAACCCTCTTTTGGAGGTGCTGGACAGGATTTCACAGTTAAGTGACCCAGGGGACTATGGAAATGATAAATTTTCTTGAGAGAAAAGAGTAGCTAGACAGCAGATTCAAAGTCAGAATACACTGACAAGAAAAGAATCTCCTGAGAACAGAGGTAGATTTGGGAAACATAGATGGTATTCCAACTAACGAACTATACAGAATGTACCAAGAAAAGAGGCTTGATACCAGATGGAATAGAGAAGTAAGAACTGCCCCTACAGATCCTCCTGAACCCTTATGTCCAAGTTTGTCACACCTTCAGAGAGAATAGGAAATTGACTGAGCCCCAGCTCAGATTAAAGAAATACACAAACAGGATTAAAGACCCCATATCAACTTGATCATATGTTGGAAAAATGGATCAAATACTGTAACTAATAGACACTTGGACACAGGCTTCCTTATATGTGGAAACCCTGATAAGTTTAAACATGAAACTCCTATCACCATCACAGGACTGGGAGGGGCTGAAATATCAGTCAGACAAGCCAGACTGATGATGAAAATTGGGCAATTACCTAAGAAAGAATATACCATGTTGTAATTGTACCCATGCCTGAATATATAGTTGGAATAGGTACATTGAAAGGTATGACTTTAAATTTACCTGAGGGGAGGTACCAATTTGCTGTAAGAAAGATAGACATTAACACAGTTTTAGTGGGGAAAATACAAATGGACCCAATCACTTTACTTGACCCTTCTGAAGTAATTACTTTAAAGCAATATTGTGTGTAAGGTGGGCAAGATGAAATTACCAATACTTTAAAGGAATATGTTGATGCAGGACTGTTAGTCCCTACAACCACACAAGGAATAATCTTGTCTGGCCAGTATGAAAGTCAGATAAGACATGGAGGATGACAATGGATTTTAGACAGTTGAATAAGGTGACTCCTCCCTTGTGTATGCTGCTGCTCCAGATACCATTATATTATGGTAGAAAGAATCCAGAAATTATGGGAAGATATATGAGATATGTCTTTGGTTACTAATTTCTCAGTTTTTCATGCAGATGCTCACGTGACCCTCAACACCCCAGAACATGAGTACAGTGCACATGCTGATCGACTAGCAAAGATTGCTACTCAACATATTGTCCCCACTCTGATACCAGCTGATGATCTGCTACTTGTAAAATGGGTCCATCAAATGGCCGGCCATTTAGGGGTGCAGGTCACACATCAGTGGGCACAAGACTGAGGTATTAGTGCCTCTCATTCATTATTAAAACAATTAGCAGAGGAATGCCATATATGTCAATTGGAAAATGAATGACCTACTCCTCGGGGAGTATCTAAAGAAATAACAAGGGGGAAAAATACTGGCCCAAATTTGGCACCTCTAATTCAAGATAAAGGATGCAAATTTATATGTACTTGCCTTGATACCTATTCAGGTGTACTAGTGGTTTGTCCCTATACAAATGCGACCCAGAAAAACACCTGTAAAACTCTGGCTATCATAAATCCATATTGTGGAACTCCAGTGCAGATTCAAAGTGACAGTAGGTCCCATTTCAAAGGTAATGAAATTAAGAGATATTATGTATTAAACAATATAGAATAGACATAGTCTATGTTATCCACAAGCATCAGGGTTAATTGAAAGAATGAATAGATTATTGAAAGAACAGTTAAGATAGTTAAGTTCTAATAATTCTTATCAACAATAGAAAGATAGTTTTTCACTGCTTTACATAATTTGAATTTGGGATGATTTGGGACAAAATTTGGGGGCTAAATAATTTGGCTATTGGGAGGAAGTACACTTCTAGTCAAAATGATAACCCCAAATCTGCAAATTAGAAAATAACAAGCACATTAAGTTCCAAATATTGAGTATCAGACTGTGAGGCCAGATGTCCCAGCACCATATTCTGGTTCAGCAGGATTTGATTTACATTCTTTAGAGGACTTTTGGTTGGATAGAAAAGAAATAAGAAAAATATCTACTAAAATATGTATGAGAATCCCTAAAAATCATTTTGGATGGATATCAGCTAAACCAGGAATAGCAACTCAAGGAATACATGTATTGGCTGGAGTGATAGATTTTAATTATGAAGGAAAAATTATTGTGACATTCCAAAATTTAGGTAAAGAACCTATATAGTTTTGTACAAATGAAAGTTCAGGAGATTACTGTGCCTTCTGAAACAACACCCCTTGTGAAAACTGACTCTTCTTCCAAAATAACTAGCAGAGAAACTGAAGGGTTGGGTTTGACTGATAGAATAAAATTGGCGCTAAAATATGGGTAAAACAGAAGCCAAATGATGTTCCAAAGCCTGTGGAAATTATAGTACAAGGGAAAGATAAAAACATAACTGTTGTTTATTCAGGAGAAGAAGATTGCCAAATTGTACTTTTAACTCATATATTCAACCATGAATGAGGCTACCATGAATGAAGTCCTGGACTCCAGAACCATGATTGACCCTATATCAACCCCACTTCTGGTTATTGTCTCCTTGTTTCTTATTGACTTTTTGTTTGTTAAACTTATTTACTAGACTTGTTTCCTGCAGGCTTAGTACACTTCACCTACAGATGCCTAATCATTAAATCAGATGTCACTCCTTATCCACGACTGTGATGTGCTACCCCTGGACCTGGCGTCAGCCAAGTTCTGGATACCAACTAAAGAACTGACCTCTCAAATAGTACCTCTTGGGGGAGGGACAGCATCATGTCTAATTTCAGCAAGAAGTAGCTATGAAAGAAGAGACTTTTTCCCCTTACCCCAAGATTTTGGGCCCCATTCGTTAGAGGAGGGAATGATGGGGTGCTTGTGCTCAAGCCCCATCCTTCGATATTGTTTTATGTGCTTATTTTGTGTGATCCCTGTTATATTGTTGTAAAGTTCTGTTGAAACCTGTTGTCCTATTGACCTATGTAATGGATAAGAAAGATGAGAAAGGCTCAATGTATTGTTAACGTATTTTTTCTTAATTTAAAGATCTTTCCAACTCATTAATAGGCCCATGTGACCTGCTTAAATCACATGGAAGCCTAAGTCATTCAGGAGCTTCCTGAATGGGTGGAACAGGAAGAATGGAACAGAACTAGAAGGACGTTGGTGAGAATGGTTAAAGCAGAGTAGAGAGGACACAGGCAGGCAGATAACTAGGATTGTGAGTGTTTGCTTGTGGGAAGGCCCCAGAAGAGGAGGGAGGGTTTGGGAATAGCATTGTCCCCTACAGTGCTAATATGTATTGACTTCTTGGTTACTATGGCTGATTTGGCTTTCTGGAGGCTGAATAAATGTTCTTCTTTTGCCTTCTTTATGGAGAGTCTATTATACTTTGTGAGTCAATACTGGCATATTCATAGTTGCTGTTGGTGCTGTGAATATTGCGTTGGCAATGCACTATTATACCCTTACCTATGTGATCTACCCAAAGAAATGACAATTTTGATTGCTGTTTATGGGAGTTTACGGGCTAGATTTCTTTCTTAAATACCATTCTGGCTCACATTGATTGGTCAACAATAGGTCCCAGCCCAAACTGTGTATAGCCATTGTTTGGGCCCTGTTGACTTAGAGTGAGTGTAAATGGCAATTATTTCGGTTTTGGCTAGCAATCCTGAGGTTCTTCCCCTACCAGATTGATTTTATTTTATTTTTTACTTAGTAAGAGGGGCCATTTCTTGCCTCATTTCTTACCTAGCCTTAATTCTTGAATGGGCTTTACCTCAGTCAAACTGAGATCTGGGAGGTCTTTGTAAAAAAGTCAAGTCTCCTATTACATCCAGGGCCATCTCCAGATGTCCTGATTTATATCTTGCCACTGGACTCAAATGGCTCTGGAAGAGAAAGTGAGGCTGGTGACTTTGCACATCCCTCCTCCACTTAAATCCAATTCACTTGCAAGTCATGGTATTTCCTCCCTACTTTCACAGTCCTCCTCCAGAATTAAGGACAAACAAATCTCGACTTTTCTGTAGGATAAAACACTGCTGATTAACTTTTTCTTCTATGGTTTTTGTGGCACAAGATCAGTTTTCTTTCTTTCTCTGACTTGTTTGCTGTGTTCTTCCTCAGCATCTTTTGACTTCTCCACAGATCTATAAAAGAAACTACCCAATAACTTATGCTCAGATCTTTGGTATTACCATTGGCTCTAAACTTTCCCCCATCCAAGTCAGTTACCAAATTCTCTATTACTTATGTAATTTTACTTGACTTATCTCTTTCTTTTTAACCACTCCTGCTGCTTACTATCTGTCATTACCTCCTGCCTTGACTACTGCAATAGTCTCTGAATTGTATTTCCTTGTTAGGTCTCTCCCTTCCATCCTTACCTTAATATATCTACTATCAGATGAATCATTGTTTTAAATACAGATGTGATCATGTAACTTTTATGTTCATAATATTTAAGGGATTTCCTCTTACTTACAGGATAAAGTCCTAACTCCTTAGTTTGAAGTTCAAGGCTTTCCCTAACCTCTCGTCTATCTTTACAGTCTGACCTCCACCTGTGTTACACTCCAGCCACACTACACTGCTTGTTTCTTATTAGATATCAATCAATCTGTCAGCAAATATTTCTTAATTGTTTACTAAGTGCCAGGCACTCTGCTAGGCAAGGAGATAAAAATGCAAGGAATGTAACAATCTCTTGGGAAGATAATAGGTAACTACATAGGTGTGTATTGAATAAATATAAAGGCAGTTATATGGATAAATTTGATGTAATTAAATACAAGGTCATTTGGAAGGAAGGGCATGAGCAGTTGGGTGATTCTCCAAAGAGATTATTAGAAGATGTTGCTTGAGGAAGAGAGGCTATTCTTTTTACCTGAAATGCCCTCTCCTTCCCCCTTGCCAATCTCTAGTTTCTGAAATACTATCATCCTTGAAGATCCAACTCAAAGGTCACCTCCTCCAAGAAGTCTTTGTTATTCCTCCAGTTGAAATTATATTTTCTTCCTCCAACCCTGTTTGGAAGTGGGTACCCTTCTATATAGGTAGCTGAGTGATGTGGTAGAGGGAGTACTGGTGTTGGAGGCAGAAAACCCCTGGCTCTTAGCTCTGTAACCTTTCTGGTAGTTATCATCCTTTTTTTCTCAAAGAGGACAAAAATGACATCACTATGCTCTACCCCAGGGTGGGCACAAATAGTACATATGAATACTTGAGGTGAATCTTCTAAATTTGTGCATTTTGCATTTCTTTCGAGTCATTTCAATTCTACTTTGCTGATGGAGCACAGGACTTTCTCTGATGTGGGCACACCGTGCTGAGCAGTCCTCTGCCAATGTCCTCCATGTCAAACAATAAATTGCAAGATTCTTTTATTTCCAGTCTCAGATTTTTTCTTTTTAATTAATTAATTAATTGATTTATTAGTTTTCAATAGACACACAGGATTTTTTTGCCCATTATCCAGAACCAGGGCAAACATGTCATCATGAAATTGAAATACAATATTGATGAACTTCTCCAGGCAACCAAATTTTGGCATAATTATCCATAAGCCTTCACAACTGTCAGTGTCAAAGGCCTTGATCAGATCCACAAATGTTGTGTACAGACCTCAGTTCTTCTCCTGGAATTTCTCCTGGAGTTGTCGGGCAGCAAACACCATATCATCTGTTCCTCAGCGCTTTCTGAAGCCACACTGGCTCTCAGGTAAGGATCAGCCTATTAAGGAGGACTCTAGCAAGAATTTTGCCAGCAATGACTAACAGAGAGATTCCCCCCATGATCGTCACAGGACAATATATTCCCTTTACCCTTATAGAGATGGACAATGGAGGCATCCTTGAACTCCTGGGGGATAACCTTCTCTTGTCATATAATCTGGAAAATTTCAGTCAGCTCTTGTATGAGCAATGGTCCCCTACCTTGCAAATCTTAGCTGAAATAGAATCAGCACCAGGTGCTTTACCACATGAAAGGCGCCTAATGGCCCTCAAAACATCTTCTTCAGTTGGAAGTTCAGCTAAGGAGGGATTGACTTCAACCTGAGGTAAACAATCAATGGCCTCAGCATTGACTGATGATGGTCTGTTGAGAACACTATGGAAGTGTTCAGCCCATCTCTATAGGATCATGTCCTTATCACTCTTGTGCCTTCCCAGTCACCAGTGGAGTGAAATAGGGCTGTGTGCTTTCTCCCATGCTTTTTAGCATGATGTTTTCAGCCACGTTGACAAATGCTTTCAGTGAAAATGAATATGGGATCAAGGTCAACTACCATACTGATGGTAAGTTCTTCAATTTGAAAAGGTTACAAGCCAAGATCGAAGTGGAAGGAGTGTTGATGCATCATTTTCTGTTTACAGATGATTGTGCACTCAATGCAGCCTATGAAATTGAGATGCAACAAAGTATGGATCAATTCTCTTCTGCTTGTGCTAATTTTGGCCTAATAATTAACACCAAAAAACAAAAACAAAACAAAACACCCCACAGGTGGTCCATCAGCCACCACCACACCATCCATATGTGAAACTGTCAGTTACAACAAATGGAGAAGTTTTGAATGTTGTGGATAAGTTCACTTACCTTGGTAGTGTACTTTCCAGGGATGTACAGATTGACAATGTCATTGATGCCAGAGCTAGCTCAGTGTTTGGGAGGCTCTGAAGAAAGGTTTGGAAGAGAAAAGGTATTAGTTGTGCAAAACACTTCCATAACATCATGTTGTGAAAGACTATATTTCCCTCCATCCTATCCTGCCCCCATTTATTCTATTCTCTTTTGACTCCATCCCTCCTCAAAAGTGTTTACTTCTAATTACCCCCTCCTCCCATTTGCCCTCCCTTCTATCATCCCTCCACCTTCTGCTTATCCCCTTCCCCCCTACTTTCCTGTAGTGTAAAATATATTTTCATACCAAATTTAGTGTGCATATTATTCCCTCCTTAAGCCAAATCTGAAGAGAGTAAGGTTCACTCTTTTCCTCTTCTTGCCACTTTTATGAGATAATTTGCCCCATTCTATTTCTCCCTTTCTCTTCCAAATATATTCCTCTCTCTCCTTTAATTTTATTTATTTAAATATCATCCCTACCTATTCAACTCACCTTGTGCTCTCTACCTATATGTATATAATACCTTCAACTACCCTAATACTGAGAAAGTTCTCAAGAGTTACAAATATGATCTTTCCATGTAAGATTGGAAACAGTTTAACTTTAATAAGACCTTTATGATTTCTCTTTCCTGTTTACCTTTTCTTGCTTCTCTTGATTCTTGTGTTTGAAAATTAAATTTTCTCTTCAGCTCTGGTCGTTTCAACAATAATACTTGAAAGCCCTCTATTTCACTGAATGGTCATTTTTCCCCTGAAGTATTATACTTAGTTTTGCTGGGGAGGTGATTCTTGGTTTTAATCCTAGCTCTTTTGACCTCTGGAATATAATATTCCAACCCTTGTGGTCCTTTAATGTAGACACTGATAGATTTTGTGTTATCCTGATTATATTTCCACAATATTTGAATTGTTTCTTTTTGGCTGCTTGGAATTATTTCCTCTTTGACCTGGGAGTTCTGGAATTTGGCTACAATATTGCTAGAAATTTTCCTTTTGTGATCTCTTTTTGGAGGCAATCAGTGAATTCTTTCAATATCTATTTTACCCCCTGGTTCTAGACTATCAGTGCAGTATTCCTTGATAATTTCTTGAAAGATGATGTCTAAGTTCTTTTTTTGATTATGGTTTTCAAGTAGTTCAATAATGTTTAAATTATTTTTACAGGATCTATTTTTCAGGTCAATTGTTAGGTTTTTTTTTTTTATTCCTTTGGCTTTGATTTATAATTGCTTGATTTTTCATCAAACCATTAGCTTCTATCTTCTCCCTTTTAATCTTTAAGGAATTATTTTCTTCAGTGAGCTTTTGAATCTCTTTTTCCATCTGGCCAGTTCTACTTTTTAAGGCATTCTCCTCATTGACTTTTTGGATCTCTTTTACCATTTGGATTAGTCTATTTTTTAAAGTATCATTTTTTCAGCATTTTTGGGGTCTCCTTTAGCAAGCAGTTGACTCAATTTTCATGATTTTCTTGCATCACTTTCATTTTTCTTCCCAATTTTTGTTCTACTTCTCTTATTTGACTTTCAATATTCCTTTTGAGCTATTCTGTGACCTGAGACCAATTCATATTTTTCTTGGAGGTTTTGAATGTAGAAGCTTTGACTTTGTTGTCTTCTGTTTGTATACTTTGGTTTTCCTTGTCACTAAAGTAAGATTCTATAGTCTGATTCTTTTTCTGGTTTTTGCTCATTTTCCCAGTTATTTACTTGACTTCTGAGCTCTTTGTTGAGGTAGTTCTTTGTTTTCAGGGGGGGATGGAGGGGTGTACTGTCAGCTGCTCGATACCCCCACCATCTGTGGTCCTACAGCTCTAGAAACAGTCCCTTCTGCTGTCACTACTCCTCCCTCTTCAGCTGTCAGTGTCCTGGGCTTGGTGCCCAACCATTCTTTTCTCTTACACAGGCTGCACTGGTTATTTCCACTGACCTTCCAATGTGTCCTTGGTGTTTTGTGGTTGTGAATCTGGAAATAGCCACACGTGCCCAAGATTCTGTTCCCCTGAAGACTGCTCAGGTCCATGGTCCACACTGGATTGTGCTCTGTTCCCAACACAATGTGATAGACACTTCCCAGTGACCTTCCAGACTGTCTTGGGCTGGAGATTTGCTTCACTCCATCATTCTGTGGGTTCTGCAGCTCCAGAATTTGTTTAAAGTCATTTTTTACAGGTTGGATTTGGAGAGAGAGTATTATCAAGTCCATGCTGTTATTTTGGCTCCCCCTGCCTCAAACTCCAAAATTCTTAAAAGAGACTTTGAGAGTATATTTGTATAGTTTCTTCTGACCATCAAGGGAAGGCTTGCCCAGCTCAAGTTCTCCATAAAATGGTCTTCTAGGCAACCATACTTTTGGCATTTGAATAATGTGGCCAGCCCATCTGGCATGGGAGTTTGAATGCCATTAGTAAGTCACTTGATCACTTGATCTCAGTTTCCTCATCTATGAAATAGAAATGATAATAGGATCTATCTCACTGGATTGTAGTGAGAGTAAAATTAGATAACATATACAAAACTCTTTACTAACCTTCAATTCACAATCTGGACCTTTTCTACCTTTTCCAGTCTTTTATTTGACTCCCTTCCATTTATTCTATGATTTAACTGCTTTGTTTCCTTGCTTTTCCTTAAAGATGTGATTCCAGGTCCCTTCTCTGTGTGTTTGTCCTGACAGTCTGCCATGTTTGAAATGCTTTTCTTCCTCATCTTCACCTTTTAGAATCCCTGGCTTCCTTCATGATTTAGTTCAAAGCCTTTTTCAAAAAGTCTTTCCTAGTCTCTCTAGTTGCTAGAAGTTACATGTTGTCTTTCATATTAGAAAGTAAGATCTTGAGGAAAAGGACTGTTTTTGCTTTTCTTTATATATCTAGTACCATACCTGGAATATAGTAAGTATAAAATAAATGTTTGCTGACTGAGTGAGTCCAATATCTCCCATTTTGCAGATGAGGAAAGTGACTTGCCTAGAATCTTGCAATTAAGAGAATGAATCTTAGGCAGGATTTGAACCTACTCCTTTCTACTTATTATTGTTATTTGTCCTTTGTTCTCTAAGGGGATCATGACTTCAGGAAGGTAATGACAAGACTTGCAAGTGAATTGAATTTATGTAAAGGAGGGCTGTCCAAAGTCACCAGCCTCACTTTCTCCTCTGGAGCCATCTGGGTCCAGTGGCAAGATATAGATCAGGACCTCTGGAGATGGCCCCCACTTCTTTCTAAATGCAAGTCCAATGCTTTAGCTACTGTTCCCTGTTGTTCTCATGTGCTTATTCTCTCACTGCTTTTTAAGTCACATCAAGAGCACTTAGTCTGTTTTCATAGGGACACTTCCACCCTCAAGGTGATTTAATTTCACACAGAGAGACTAAGATATTAGAATTATGCCAGCAAGACATAAAGCCTATTAGGGTTTGCCATCACTGTTCCTAACACTATGATCCCTCCATGGGGATTGGTGATAGGAGTCTACATACACTCAAGGTCATTGACTGGACACTAGGCTTTGGACACCCACTTCTGAACAAATCTTTAACCTTTGTTCTCTCCACGCTTCCATAGATCAAGGCTCATCTTAGGAAGAAATTCAATTTTTAGGAATCTACACATGAAATATCACCCCTAAGCTGCCAGAGATTTGTACCCCAAATGCCTCCTCATTCATAGTTAAGGCACTGTCTGCTTCCATACAGTCACATCACTCTGTAACCATTTTCACTCTTTAATTTCTCCAGTGATCACTAAAACCACTAACATTCCATCCAAACTTCATTCTCTGCATTCCCAGCTCTCAACACCCTCTATCAAAAACGCTAGGGGGGTCTGTTTCCAAACACATTTATTCCACAGATTACTAGGATCAGAAGAACATCTTGACTGCTCTTTTACAGAATAGAAGGCAATTACCAATTATGCATACCTGCACAACCCCTTTTTCCTTTCACAAACAGATGTCTGCCTTCCAAGTTGTGCATCCCCAGAGTCTAATAATAGCAAATGTATATAACAGAGGAAAAATGCAAAATGGTCCTCAGTTCTACACATCTGTATTTTGCTTTTACAGTGATCCAATCCAATCTAAGTGACAAATATTTATTAAGGAATTGTGCTAGGTAGTATAGATTGAGACAATGCAAAAAGAAATAGTTCTACCCTAAAGTGGAAGCAGAGGATTCTAAACATAACTCAAGACTTGGCAACAACTACCACAGCTATGGTAGGGAGCAAAGAGGGGAAAATTTTAGAGATGATATGTCAAAATTATGTACATATTTAGTTGAAACTGAATTTGAATGTGATAAAATCATTAATAAAGTGGAAGTGAAGAGCAAAATACATTAGAAAGAGAATGTAATAATATATTGCTTGTAAGAGTAGCATTTAAACAAAGATTGCCACAGAGTTAAAATGAGGAAATGGAGTAGAATTTATTAGGTTTCAAGTACATTCAAAAAGAAATGGTGGCAATCAGTTCTGACAAGAAAACAGTAGAAATAGATATAGTAAAAAGAAACAAACAGAGAAATAACATTATACTTAAAGAGACTATAGATAATGAAGCAGAAATCATACTTAATATATGTATATTAGGCACACATATATGTATATATATGTATACTTACACACATAGGTATATATATATATATTTATGTGTATATATGCTATTATATATACATATATACATATTATATTATATACATATATATATACATATATATATATATATACATACACACACACACACACACACGCACACACACACACACACCAAAAGGCATAGCAAAAAGTACTTAAAGGAAAAAAATCAGTCTAATGAAAGGGAGAAAAAGATAACAGGGCTTTAATAATTAGGGAAATCAATGTGTCTCTTTTAGAACTAGACAATTCTAACAAAAAGATTTACAAGATAGAACTTTAGAAAAGTTAAACATGAAGATTTTATAGTGCTTGCTGAATAAGAATAGAAAATAGCATATATAAACATAAATTTATTTCTTAATATATATATTCACATGTATATATGTGTGTATGTATTTCTCAGATGTTCATGGCACTTTTATACAAATTGGTTATATCTGAGAGCATTCAAATCTCATAATTAAAAAAAAAAAGTGAAAATATTAAACACATCTTTTACTGACCACAATCCTAAAGAGAGATTAAATAATATAATCTTAAAGAATAAGTGTGTCAAAATAAAATTGTGGAAACTATAGGTAGTTTCATTATAGAAAATGAAAATGAATAAACTTTCCAAAATTTTTGGAATATGGTCAAAGCAGTCCTTAAGGGAAATTTTGTATCTTTTTAAACATGTTAATCAACACCAGAGAAAAAGGACAGATTAACACATTAAGTATGCAACCAAAAGAATTTTTTAAAAAGATTGACAAAATGTAAATTCTGAAAAATAAAAAAAAGATTAGTGAATTGACAGCAAAATTCCTAAACATTGAATAGATAAATAAAGTAGATATATGTATGCACACATACCATATATACACATGTGCATGTGTTTACATATACGTTTTATATGTGTTATATATGAGTACACATATATATTGGGGGAAATATACATGTGCATTTGGGGAAAAACCAATAAAATAAATAAACTATAGTTTATAGTTTATAGTTTAAACTATTTGCTAATCCTGTTTTAAATTAGAGGAAAGCCAAATTAACATCAAAAAGTTTTGAAAAAAGGAAAATTCACTACAAAATGAAGGGAAAATAAAAGAAATTATTAAAAATTATTAAAAACTATTTTGCCCAATTATATGCCCACAAAATTGATAATAAATAAAATTTGCTTTATTTATTTTAAAATTTTAAAATTTAAGCATTTATTGAATATTTTAAAATTTTTATGTTTTAATTAAACATTTTAAAATGAATTCTATGATTTTAAAAAATATTTTAAGTGAATATTTTAAAAAATAACCAGATTAACAGAGCAGGAAATTAAGAATTTAAATAACCCAGCCTTGAAAAAGAAATTGATTGAGCTCTGAATCATCTCCCAACTGAATTTTTAAAAAATTCATAGATTCAGATACATCTACATGTGAGTCCAGTCAAAGATTCAAAGAAGAATTAATTTGCTTTGTGACATTGAAACCATCACTTAGACACAGCTAGGTGGCACAGTGGACAAAGTGCTGAATCTAGAATCAGGCAGAGTTGAGTCCAAATTCATCCTTAGACACCTATTAGCTATGTGACCTTGGACAAGTCACTTAACCTATTTTTGCCTCAGATCCTCATCTGAGTTTTTGAAAACTTTAAACTGTGTGTCTGGTAGTTATTATTATTATTAATTAGTTATATTTTATTTTAATTAGCAAAAGCCTCCCTTCTCTCCCTTTTTCTCTCCCAACTGAGAAAGAAATAACAAAACCTGTTACAAAATGTATAGTCAAGCAAAACAGATTTCTGCGTTGGCCATGTCCCCGCAGATATTTGCTGTATTTTGCAGTGTGTCCTTCACCTCTCCATTAGAAAGTGAATAGTCCTCTGGAATCATGCTTGGTCATTGTCAGAACTCCTAAGTCTTTTGAATTGCTGTCTTGATTCTGCTCACGTTACTGTATGTCAGTTTATACACTTCTTCCCCAATTTCTCTGAAACCATACCCTTATAGCACAATGGCGTTCCATCGTTTTTATATACCATAACTTGTTCAGCCATTTCCCAATGTATAGACAACTCATATTTCTATTCTTTGCCACATCAAAGAGAACTATAAATATTTTTGTACACATTTAGTTAGAGGGTTTTTTGTTTCTGCTTGGGACTAAATACCTCCCTTAATCTACCTTCCTTCTAATTATCCCTTTCCTCCTTTCCCTTCTATTTTTTCTGTTGAATGAAATGTAGAATAATACTTTACATGCATAAAATAAAATACATAGCATTGCAAAGGAAACAAATTATATTGAGATACATTTATCCAAATCTTTAAAAACACTAGTTATAGACTCCATTTTAAGGAATCCCTGGACTAGATTATCTCTGAGGCCCATTATAGATCTAAATCTATGATCTCATATTCAGATAAGTAAATATAATTTAATTTCTAGACTTGGTAACATAAAGAAAATGTCCTTACCTCTGGGAGCCAAAATGGTGATTTGGCAGGAAACAGTGATGCAAGGAGTTTTTTCCCCAAATTCCAAACATATTTTGCCACCACACACACTTTCACCCAGGGCATTCTTATTCTCCCTTTCCATTCTTCTTTTAAGTTCATTAAAGCATATTACAACTACTTCCAGGACTTATATTTCATTAAACTCTGTCTGTGACCCCTGATGATGATGGTAGAGAGAGAATACATGTATCATATTTCCCTATTAGAAAATCAACAACTTATCCTTATCTAGTCTGTTATGATTGTTCAATGTTTGCCTTTTTCTCTTTATTATTTGCACTTCAAAGTTTCTATTTATCTCTGGCTTTTTCATCAGGAATGCTTGGAAGTGCTCTATTTCACCAAAGGTCTATTTATCCCCATTAAGATGATACTCAGTTTTGTTGGGTAAATTATTATTGGTTGTAAGTCTATGTTATTTGCTTTCTGATATTATATCCCAAGTTCTCTGTTTCTTTAAAGTGATGCCTGTTAAATCACGTGTGATCCTGACTGAGGCTCCTCTTTACTTGAATTCTTTCTGACTATTTGCTGTAATTTTATCTTGATCTGGAAGCTATAGATTTTTGCTATAATATTCCTGGGAGTTTCATTTTGGAGTTTTTTTTTAGGAGGTGACCAGTCACATCTTTCTATTTTACTTTGATGTCTGGTTCTAAGTGATATGGATAGTTTTCTTTTAAGATTTCTTTAAATGAGATTCTCTCTCTCTCTCTCTCTCTCTCTCATATTTCAATGATCCTTAAATTTTCTATCATTTATCTGTTTTCTAGTTTGTATTTTTGCTATAATTTTCTTCTTTTTTCAGACTTTGGACTTTGTTTAATATATCGTGGGGTTTTTTGTTTTTTTTTTTTTTTTTGGTGTTGGGTTTTTTTTTTTTAATAAAGTGATTAGCTTCTATTTGTTCCACTCTAACTTTTCAGGAAATTTGTTGATTAGTCAAGGTTTTGTACTTCTTGTTTCAGCCTATTAATTCCCTTTCCAATTCTTCCATAGTTCTAATTTATTTTTCATTTTCCTGTAGTAGTCTCATTTCATTTATTTAAAAAAAAAACACTTTCAAATTCTTTTTAAAATTCTTGCTTCATATTTTCCAAGAATTCTAGTTGAATTGTGGCAGAGGTTGTGTTTTTCTTTAAGGCTTTGATTGTAGTTTTTTTAGTCCTTCTCTTTTTTTTGAGTTTGTGTCTCAAGACTCCTTTGTCACCATAAAAGCTCTTTCTAATGGGATTCTTTTCGTTTTATTTTCCACTCTTCCAGCCTACGTCCTGATTTTGGACTTTATGGCAGAGTTAAGCTCTGCACATTTCTGGAGGAAATGTCTGTACTCACCCTGCTGCTGCTTCCTTGGGGGTATTGTGTGTTGTGTTATTCTAGAATCTAAGGGATAGCTTACGTTGGAGATTTGTAAGCTGTCAGTATTCCCAAAGTCTGATCCAGGGCAAAATCTGACCTCTCCTTACCCTTTGTCTTATTTCTGTACATTCCTGACTTGAGTTTGAGTCTATACAACAGGTATGTCCCACTTAGAATTTCAGTAGACTGTTGTTGGACTCAACTATTATTAGCCACCTGCAAAGTTTTACTGGTTTAGGATGACAACTATAGGCTTCCCTGTGCTAGTTATTATTTCAGACTGGCTCAGATGCTAGGACTTGAGATCTTACTGTGCTTCTATGATCAAAGTCACATAACTACTTTTTGCTTCTGAACTTGCCCCTTCCTAGGTACACAGACTAGAACACACTATCAGTGCTAACCCTATAATTCCATCTTTAAGGGACCTACCTCAGTATACTCTGGATCTATGATCTGAAACTGAATAGAAAGTGAAAAAACTGCTAGTTAGCTAAATCTGAGACCTCTTCCAGTCCTTGTTCAAAGATTCTCTCTGCATTGGAATGTTCCATCCAGTGTGTCCCTGGCTGGACCCTGTTCCCAGTGTCCACAGACCTCTCTGACTGTCTCCCTTTCCTGACCTGGGGCTAGACAAATTATTCACTGTGATTTTTTTTCTTAGATCTGGTATGTTTTCTGTATCTGTTTGTAGCAGTTTTTCTTTTGGGGGTTGGGGAATGGGAGGGGGAATTCAGCTGTACATCTCCCTGCTATTCTGCCATCTTGGCTCCATCTCCCTGGAGATACCGTCTTTGGATTCTTTCACCCAAGCCACTAATTTCCTATATGAGGAAGTAGAAATGGCTTTTGAAAATATATTTGGTAAAAGCAGCTGGACCTGACCTAGCTCACACAGAAGAAAGCTATACTCGAGGCAGTACACACATTTATAAGATCTTGGATTTGGTTAAGTATATCATTCTGAAAAAATGTTCATAGTTCATACTCATATGGACTTATCATGAATGAATCAATGAAAAAGTGCTTACCATGTGCAAAAGACTAGCTATGTGGGATATGAGCAGAAAAGTTGGACAATCTCTGTTCTCAAGGTTTTCACATTCTAATAGGAAAGACAAGCAAAAGGATTTCAGCTGCAAGTCTGATGAAAAAAATCTCATGGTTCTTAGTATGTAGCAGCAAAGCATGTGGTAATGCAACAGCTTTAATATTTTCTCCACCAGTACAATCATATCAATGCCTGAACCATTCGATGATACTGAGGCATTTGACAGTGCAAAGGACTTTGAAGGCAAAGTGTTTTCTGGGTCTTGAATCATTATGGCTAAAGAACCTGTAGGAACCCTCAGCAGGCCAAATCTGTAGAGGGGATACTTTCCAGAATGATTGCGAGCTATGAGGGCTGGACTGGTAGCAAGTCTGATGGTCGCTTGTGGTGGGGTAGGGTGAGAAAATAGTGCCACATATAGAGTTCTTAGACTTACCTGCATATTTGTGTCACTTTCTCAGTAGCTGGTTCTGGTGATAGTGAAGAAAGCAGGCTTTTTTTCCCAGAGATTTTCCTCTCAAAAATGGGAGGTAGCTGGGCCAATTATTTGAAGGGCACCACTACTTACAAGGTTCATAAGCCCTGGATTCAGGGCAATGTGATTTCCTGGTCCTTGTGGAGGCAGGGGCCATGGTAGTGGTAGAATTTTCCGTTACATACTACCTCCTCTCTCTCCTCTAGGGTTTCTTGCTCCTTCAGCTAGGCTGGCTTACCCACCACATTGGTGGCTTACTATTGCAAAGTATGGATACCTTTATCTAAGGGTCTTTTCTTCCTGTTCACTTAAACTTTGCTCTTAAAAAGCTATTCTATTTTTCTCTTTGCTCCAGGATTGGTAATTGACCCTACTTATCCTTGGATTCAATGTATCTGCCACCTGGAGAATTCATTTCTCCATGAAGATCAACGTAAATTACATTGGATGCCACATTCTGGCTACATGCTGCCATGTCTTTTCACACCATCACTTAGCAGTAAAAAAAAACAAAACTGTAAAACTACAAATACTTCAAGGATGTTCTCTGCTTGGCCTCTGCCTTTCCCCTTCTTCACCCTTTCGGTTTGTGGAGAAGATAAGAGACAGAGCCCATGCTGGTGGAGTACCACTTAATTGGTTCTATCACCGTTTGCTCAAGCAGTCAATCTTTACCTAGATCACTAACTTGACCAGTTCTGTCCCATTGATTCATAACAGAAGACAGCAGGCAGGTCACCCAAGTTAGTCTGTCTCAGTGTGGGTCTCCTGTGATCCTTGGTAAGCATGACTGATGCAAACACAAGGAGAATTATTTTATTCTTTCCAAGGAAATAGTATTTCTTTTCCCCTCTCTCTGTATCCTAGTCTACTCTGACAAATAGGCTGATTAAAAATAATAATGACACTAACCACAGGTGACACTTTATATAGCATTTTGCAGATTACAAAGTATTTTATGTTATCTCCTTTGGCGCATGGACAGGTAAAGAAAGTATTAGTATCCTTATTTTGCAGATGAGGAAACTGAAATTATGAGAGGGTAAGTGATTTACCCAAGATCACCCACAGAGCAAAAGTACTTTAGCTGTGATTCTAACCAAAATAACAGAGTTCAAATTCAGGACTCAGATAATAGTAGCTAAATGGAACAATGAGTGATCAGAGCTATAAACTAAAGTCAGCAAGAACTGCATTAAAATCCTGCTTCTTATGACCCAGAGCAAGTCATTAATTTCTCTGTGCCTCATTTTCTTTATCTGTAAAACCTTATAAGGTTGTTGGGAGGATCAAATGAAGTAACATACATATAGCTCATTACAAAACCTTAAAATGCTACAAAATGGTAGCTATTATTATTAATTCATAAATGCATTGTTAGGTCACCGCTATTAATCTTAGCTGTACTTGAACCTTGTGGGGAGGGGGAACAAATATTCAGTTTGTGGCTATGGTGTGCCAGGCATTGTACTAGGTGTTTTATGAATTTAATAAATTTTTTTTACCTATATAGGAATACATGCATGAGACTTAGGGTACACACATAGAGCGTAGCCTGATGATTTCCCTTACCAGTCACAGAATTCTTAGCATAGCACAAAAACATACTTAAAAGGAAGCACTCCTGGGGAGCCAGAGCCCAGTTACTAAGATCACATGGCTCCTTTCAGTCCTTTGCTCTTTGTGCTTCTGACTAGAGTACCCCAGGACTAGTCCAAAGACCATCCCAGTAATGTTGGTCATTTTTCCATTCAAGAACACTGGCTCTCCATGTTCTGAATGTGGCTAGAAATGCTCAGCCAGTAGGTACTCCAGATTCCATAATTTAGTCGTCTTTCTCATTTTATTCACAGGTACATTTCCCCTGATATTAATGTATTGTCATGACTCAAGAACTATTCAATAATTATATTAAAGCTATGAACTATGTGATATTGAAGAAATGCACTCTTATCTTTTTAGCCTTTCTCCATTAACCACTATCCATTTCTGACTTTATCTGAATCTGTTAAATGAGGTTGTTACTCAGTTGTTTCAGTCATATGCAACTCTTCATGACCCTATTTGGGGTTTTCTTGGCAAAGATACTGAAGTGGTTAACTATTTCCTTCTCCAGTTCATTTTATAGATGAGAAACTGATGGGGCAGACTAAATGATTTCTGAGGTCCCTTCCATATCTAGCATTCTATGCATCTCAGAATCTGCCTTGGATTTGAACCCTGGCAGCTAAGTCTACTGAACTTCTAAAAATATTTTAGTGAAAGACTCAACATTGCAGTGTTATCATTAATGGTCACTGTTATCGCTGCTGACATGAACTTGTGAACTACGGAACTAAGGTTGACTTCATTCATTTTAATCAAGATGTCAGATAGGAGTGCTTATCCTCTCTTTTTTTTGACTTATGGGACTTTTATTTTCTTTCCCTACCAAATGATGTCATATCTGTTGATTACTGAACTGTCTCTTGAAGTCAAGTAGATAAATTAATTAAATCCTTCCTCTGAGTGTTATAGTTTGTGATGCTCAAGTTATTACCCAGTAGCTGGAGCTCATTTGACCTTGACCCAGCATGGACTTTATGGAAACTAAAAGAGGACACTAACTGGTTCTCTCCTCCATGTATTTGGGAAAGATGTATTGCTCAGAGCTCAGGAGAGAATTGGGTGCAATGTCAGAGGGAGATAGTGACTGTATTGAATACCAACAATTTCATTTATTACAATAAAACACTTGGCTCTGGTTAACAGTGGGGTAAATTATTGATGATTAAAATGCGTACAGATGTCCACTTACCGCAAGACTATAAACATGATGCGATGGATATCATGAGTTCTGACTTTCATTAGCCTAACAATGACAAGAATTAAGAGCAGTCCACATTGTATTTATGTACCTAAAAAACCTTAACTTCACTAGAAATGAGAGTTTTTGAACAAAAATCCAATTCACTTCTACTCAGTTCAGCTCAATGCAATTTAATTTAATAATTTTTTGTTTTGCCTACTCTGTACCAGCTCGTGAAATGGACAGTGAAAACACAAGGACAAAAGTGTTAACAGTCCCTGCTCTTCAGAGAATGGTCCTCTGCTGGGGTAAAGAGTACACACACACACACACACACACACACACACACACACACACACACGTATGTATATATGTATGTGTGTATATATGTCTATGCATTATATATGTATAAGTCTGTGTATGTATATATGTGTGTATATATTTAAAATGATACAGATATACATATATATGTACATATGAAAATATAAAGTACATAGAGAGTAATTAAGTTATTAACATCTCCCCCTATAAGAATGTGAGTTCTTTGAGGATAGGTACAATTTTTATCTGTCTTTGTATTCCCAAGGTTTAGAATAGTACCTGGTTCATAGTATGTGCTTTACAAATGCCTTTTGGTGGATTGACACAAGGTTTAGAAGAGTAAAATTTTTAAAATAGCAAAGTCTTGTTTTTAGAAACTACTGCTAAAATTGGATTTCTGTGTATGCAGATTTTGTGGCATAGAGTAACAGTCCAAACACACTTTGTAAGAGCACAAAATCATAATAGAGCAGGTAGAATGAGTGGGATTCTTCTTACTTACATTTTAAAGTAGAAGTATTTTAAAATCAAAAGTAGTCCATATGTCCAACCACGGTAGAATGACGTCTCCATGACCCCCATTATCTTTTTCAGTGCATTGCAATACTTTTTCTGCCAATTCAAACAATTCACCTCAGAAATTGCCTGTAAGGATATGAAATTTTAAAAAAATGATTGTTATCAATTTACTCCTATAGTCCTCAAAAAGCTTTTTGCCTGTTAAATGTAACCAGTGTTATTTCATCCAGGGTCAGTCTGAAACAAGCAAGGCTCACATGACTCTCTTTTAAAAAAAATAATTCTCTTTTGCAAACAGTACCTTCCTCCCTCACTCAAAGCTTTCTTTAAAGACAAAATAAACTTTTTTAACTATCTTGTCTCTAGCTGATTTTCCCTGACTTCCCCTTCTCTTTGATGTAATCTAAACAACAGATAGCAGGATCTGCACCCTGTGGTTACCTAAGCAACCTACAATGCCTATTAATTAGACTATCCAAAGCCTTCAGGATAAAATTATCATTCAGCTTGTTTGTAGTATCTTAATTCTTCATATTTTTTTCTCTGGCATTTCTATCACCTGTGCATAAATAATTTACATGAACATGGTCTATACAGCTATAAGAAACTGGACATGCAACCATACAATTCTGCCATTATAATTGGTAACAAGTCAACATGTACAACATAGGATATGAATTATGGTAAACCAGCCTGTCTGGAACTTTTGGGCTCAGTCCTAGGAACATAAAATTTTCGAGTGGGAAGGAACTTTAGAGATAATCTATATTCCAACCCCCTCATTTTCTGGAGGATGAAGGCCCAGTGAGTAATCATACATAAGATAATTGCAGAATAAAGAGCAGAATCCAGGTTTCCTGGCTATTACTTCAGTACTTCTCCTCATGTTCACCATTAAATAATACTCAACTTTTGTCATAAATTGTGATATTATCTTAACTGTAATAAGGTAGCATGGTGTGACTGAAAGAATCTGAAACCAGAAGACATGGAGTCAAATCTCACCACTGCCATTTATTATCTGTGTGACCTAGATAATTCATTTTATCTGGTTGGTCTCTGTTTCCTTATCTGCAAAATGAGACAGTTGGAACAGATGACCTAATACATGGTTTACATATAAATCTATGTAATCCTATTTGCCTTGGGGCTATAGGTTCTCCTGGGCAGCTAGGTGGTGCAGTGGATAGAGCACCAGTGTAGGAGTCAAGAGGACCTGAGTTCAAACCTCACCTAAGACACTTGACACTCACTAGCTGTGTGACCTTAGGCAAGTCACTTAACCCCAATTGCCTCATCCTGGGTCATCTCCAGTCATCCTGATGAATATCTGGTCACTGGATTCAGATGGCTCTGGAGGAGAAGTGAGGCTGGTGACCTGCACAGCCCTCCTTCACTCAAAACAAAGTCAAGTGCAAGTCATTATTTCTCTGATGGCATGGTCTTCTTTGGCAACAAAGAACACAAAAGGGATCATGAAGTCAGAAATACCTGAAAATGACTAAATAACAAATCAAGAGACAATTAGTGTTTTGAATTAACTTCATCCACCTTTCAAGGATATAGGCTTTAATTTGGGTGGGTGTTCTGTCCACTGATGAAAACTGCAATCCTTTTTAGCTAGTCTTAGTAATTCTTTGTGAATTGCTATGGCCCAAAATAATCTTCACATGGTGGCCAGACCTCTGATGATGAGACTCTTTGAAATTAGGTGAGTTCAAGGATATCACATCCACACTTCTCAGCCCTTTCAATAAATTCTTGTCTATGTTTTAATGCTTTTGCTACCCTGAGTGCTTGTAGGAGAGTAGGGATACTTTTGGCATAGAAAAATGAGTTAGATATTGAAGTTGGTAGCATTTCCCAGAAAGGTGGCATGATCTAGAGTGATTTTATGGAAGAATTCCCCCATCCCTATTGTACCTGGATAACTCTATTACTTAGGTAATCCTTATAAGAAATGTGCTTGTACTTGAAAACAGTTTGCCTTCTTTTATAATTCAAACTTTCCTCCTGAGACTATTTTTTCTCATAAGGAACTAAAATGTCACCTGTGAAGAAAAACTTTGCCAGGGGGAAAAGACTGAATTAATTAAATTTTATTATATTCAGTAGGCAGAAATTTTAAGTAATGGCTTGCAAATAAATTTTAAAAAGATTTATTAAGCTATGTATGATTATGTGTCAGACTCTGTGCTAAGTTCTGGGGATACAAGTTCGAGCAAGCAAGAAAGTCCCTGCCCTTGAGAAGTTCACATTCTATTAGTGAAAGACAGTGCACATTAGGAGATGGAGCTAGAAAGGAGCAAAGGAGAGATAAGATAGGGTGTAAACTGATCTATCAGAGCCCAGGGTTCCAGCTGTAGAATCTAAGTTGTAAGAGAGAGAAGGGGAAGGAAGGTGTAGGAAGCATGGTTTGGAGATAAACTAGCAAAGATGTGAAGGGGAAAATAAGTGGAGAATAGAATTCACTGAACTCTTAACTTCAGGAAGGAAGAAAATAGCCTAGTAAAAAGCAGGAATAATACAATTTGTTGGTATAAGTGAATTCTGAAGTAAAAGGAATCTTCATTAATTATGTAGAAAATACTAATCAAAGCATCTGTTAGAAGGGAAAACATCAAATTAATATTGGGACAGAGCAAGAAATAAAGCAGATTTTGATTACTCCTCTTTATGGAGTCCAAGAGAGAATCTTAGAAAATGAAAACAAGTACAGAGAGCAATGTCAACTTGCTCTACTCCTTTGAATTTTGGAAGTTAATAAAATATTATCCCCAAATAACATGTATAAAATTTTCATCTGTGCATGGCACCATGTAGCACCCCATAGACACGCTGCCATGTAAGTTAAACAGACATAACCCTGGTTGTCAAGGAGCTAACAATCTAATATAAGCTATGCATCTGGGAAACCATTGGGGGAAAAATATGTCTAACATTTGCTTTTTAAAAACACACAGGCCCAAACCTCATCTTAGATAATTCTGACTAACTCCATAAACGCCTCTTAATATATAATCCATGAGTTTAAATAGTCCAAAATAATTGGTCCTTGGAGAACTACATAGCAATAAAGAGTAAAAATGAATTTAGCAATACCACGAGCTTTTAACTGGGATTCAGCTGATCTGGGTTCAAGTGGAGGCTTTATCATTGCTGTATAATTTTGAATGTCACAAATTCTCTGGGCCTCAGTTTCCTCCAGGTAGTATTGGACTAGGTGACATCTAAGTTCCATTCTAGCTCAAAATAAAATACTATGAAATAAAGATAATAACTTGCATTTGTGTAGCTGAAAATATATAATTAAAGGACAGAAGTCTGAAACAGCTAACTATAAACTCCCTGAGAAGATATACAGGTTGGACAGTAACGTATTAAATACTTATTTTTAAAAGGCTGTACAATTCATTTTCACTTGTTAGGTTTGGTTTAAATGTACTTCTGAAACACAGTTTATTTAATCATATCTTTATATAGTGCTGTGTGACGAAGGCAAACTGAATATGACTGATATGTTTGACCTTTCAAGTCCATCAAGACTAATTTCCCAAGTTCCATAGTGCTGATATTTCTGCATCTCCATCGTATGGCATAGCATAGTGTATAATTGTGCTCTATGTGTAATTAATGAATTGTAATTAACTGTGTAATTAAGCTCATCTAATAAAACTAGATGAGATCAAATCATTCACTTTGGTTTGACTTGATCAATAACCATTATTTAGGCACCTAACTAAATGCAAAACACTATACTATACACAAGCAGGGTACAAAGAGAATTAAAATATGATCCTTGCCTTTCATTAACTTTACTCATGTATGTGACCTTTGATTCATTCACTTGTTTATTGAACAGCAGACATTAAGTAGACACTGAGGGATTACTTTGTACTATAGTAAGTTGTGGAGGCAGCTCATTAGAGGGTATCACTCCATGCTAATTGAAATAAGAGAGGAAGAAGTTATTATGATGAATATGAATGTAGTTTATATAATTTCATAGGTCAAAATAAGGGAAAATCTATTTCTTAATTTTTAAGCACAATTTTAGGGGATTCTTTAAAGTTCTTTAACCAAAATTATAAGCAAGTATTGTATTCTGAAAGAAATAATTGAGTATAATTTGGATGATTCATTTTATTTAGGATGGCTGATCCAAAATCTACCTCTATGAAATATTTTTATTTTCTTGGTAGAATTCTCTGTATGGAAACATATTTCTAATATTTCTAAGTCGATTGAAATTAATGATTTAAAATGAAAACCAAAAGCTAAAAGACATTCTGTTCTTTTATTCTCCCATTCAAGGGCTCATTTACTTTGACAAATGAGGTTATCATCTTTAATTGCATGATATTTTAGAAAATAAAAAAGAGGAATTTTATTCAACGGTTACAAAATGGTCCCATAAAAAAGAAGCTTTAAAAAAGGGACCTTTGTAAGGAACAATCACGCACTTCCTGGTGTTATACAGTAAGCATCCTGTGTGTTATTTAGAGATCCTTTATCATGGAGGGTGGTCCAGTGATTATTGAACACAGAAAAAAGGAGAGTGTACAAAAATTTAATTATTATTTGACCTCAAATAATTATATGCCACTAAGCTAATTAAAGCACAAATTAACAATGTATCCCTAATGGGCAGTCTGCTGCTCGCATGACTCACTCATCTTTCACAAAGAATAAGTGATTTGTATTAAGCTAGAGCTGTTAAGGATGTTTTGGGGGATAGCTGGGGCTGTCACTGCTATGTTAAATTGCAGGCTCAACCTCAGGATAGAAAGAGACAGACTTATCATGAGCCAGGAAAACTGCAGGGCCGGGACTGATAACTCTGACTTCAGGCCTTGTTTCAAAAGCTATGATTCAGTAAAGCCTTGGCTCTCCTTAGCTCCTTCCAAACCAGTCATTCACATCCTCTAAATGTTCAGGTTGCATGTCTCCTGCTGAAGTTTTTTTTGAAGTTGATCACAGTGAGTCTATTTCCTAATACTCATTCATCTTCATTTCAAGTGGATGAAGAAGGGAATTTCAGTGAAAGCTCTGTGCACAGAGCAGGCGGACATAGCCAACCAACAAAACAGCAGGCACTACTGCTTAGAGGTCATTAAATCCAAGAGAAACATCTGGCACATATTGTGGGTGCATGCATGCAGTGTACATTTGACCAATGCAATGAGAATGACTGTATATAATTGTAACATTTGGAAAACTGATCTGCTTATTTGCATATAACCTCCTAAATATTTTTATTAGGTTGTACTTTTTTGTGCTGTTTTCTTTTCTTTTTTTACTCCACAAACTTTACTTTTACAACTTTTCTTTCCCTTGTTCCCCATAGAGGAACCACAATGAACAGTACAAACTCTCATCTACCCACCAAGCCACGTTGGTCAAGCATTGGTGAATGAATATTTCCTCAGTTCCAACCCAGCAACCCTAAGCTGGTACATCTGGCAAAACATGATGGCAAATGCTGATGATGGCAAAATGAAGGGAGCAAAGCACCTGGATGAGAAGTTTTCATCAATTAGCTAGGTAGTTGGTTCCTACTTAACACCAAGTATTTGGATGTTTGGACATGCATAGATGATTGGAGATTTCATTTTTCAGTTGGACAGCTGCAAATTGTCAAAAATACTTCATAAATTCAAAGTGAAAACTTGAAATGGCTCATTAAAATCTATTTTAGAATTGCCAAGTACTATGTTTAACATGTTAATATTGGTTTATACTGAATCTCCATTTTAAATTACATATTGAGATGAGTAAAAAGAAAAATCTGATGACTGAACTTTCTAATTGAAATTTTTCCATTGCCTTTGTCTGCTATATAGAAAATACACTTTTAAAAAGCCCCAACTTTAGTGTAATGTTTAATAAAGTATACAAACCAATAAATGTAGCCATTTTAATTTTTACAGCCACACTGGTATTACTACCTTGTGTGTTAAAAATGTTAAAATATGTCCTTTATTAAAAAATGACAAGTATTATAGGTGAGTTAATATGCTACAGTTTTTGAATAATAATGCTTTCTTGTTAACCCAGAGAAGTTATTTTTAAAGTATATATTACTTAAATTGGATCTTGAAAAATAATTGCCATATTAATTAAATCTTTATTTACCAATTTACTAGTAGATTGAGATCCTGAGATATAAACCTTTCTAAGTTTGCAGAAATTAAGAAATTGTTTATTATATTGCTAAAACGTATTCCCAATTAAATTTGCTAAAGAATTGCTCTTAGATAATATAATTGAATTGCTGTCTAATAGTAACCCCACCCCTCCTAACACCCTTTCCCCCAACCCCAGAATATATTGTAGAGTCTCAGGTGTCCTTTGTAAAAGTGAAATTTGGAACAAATCATGCAATAATTCCCTAAAATAGCTTTCACTTTACCATAAGAGAAAATAAAAAGAGATGGAAATTAGCCTTCAATGTAGTTCCTTTAAGCAAAACAGTCTAGTTTTCAATATTCAAATAATTGGTTGCATAGAAGCATTCAAGGATGTACATGTATGTATTTGTGTGTATGTTTGTTACCTAGGAATGAAAAATTCCCATAAAAATTCATTTCATAATAATGAATAGGGGTCATTCATTTAAATAACACATGAATATGGTATGTGTGTGTTGTACGTGCATAAGAGGCAAAGAGAGGAAGGAGAGAAAATGTTAGTAGAAAAAAAAAAGAAAATACTTCAATTTATAACAGATGTTTAAATGTACCTAGGGATACATTCATTATGGATATATACAATTAATCCTTCATAGACTGTTGCTCACATCATGTTTTTTTTTTACCTGTTTCTCTGGTTTACACCTGCACATTAGTAATGCACCTGGTGGAAATGTGAGTGACTCCCCAAACCAGCTTGTTAAAATTTATTCTATAAATTTTCGCTCTTTAAAATGTGTCAAAATAAATGCAGAAACAAAGAAACACACCTACACAAACAAGGAGACACAGAAATACACAAGCAGTCACAAGACTCAAGCAGACAGCACAGGTGGAATGAGAGTTTAAAGGACCTTAGAGCACTATGAATTTTTTTTCACAGTGTCACAATTACAGAAACATCTGGATAGACCAATGTGTGATCTGTTGGGGAAATTTCCACAATGTTCAATGGGGCTCAGAATTACTCATTGCACGGAATGGGGCTACACATTGGATTGCAGTTTAAAAGATCTTGGCCTGTAGGCCATAGAGTCTATGGGTTATTCTTGTTTTATCCAAAGGGTTTGTCTTTACTATATATCTTTACTTGGCCTGCTCATAGTGAAATTCTAAACCTAATGGAACTTGCCTGTTGTGAGGTGTGCTTACATGATACAAACCATCTGGGTGCCACAGAGGTGTGGAGCAAGGAGACTTTCATTGAAATAATAAGCAAAATTGTTGGTCCATAATCAGACATATTTATGTTAAGATCAGAGCCAGTGGCAGGTCTTCTTCATCTTTGTTTTAGGAAAATGGCAGAATTAACCTGTTTTTTACCCTGATGACTACTTAGAAATAGAACGAACTTGACTCTCTGGACCAAATAGTTTCCTTTCACAGTCACCTAAGTTATTTAATGAAATATCTGGAAGTATTCTCGCTACAAGGTTCCTCTACTTACTAACAGTGTGATTCTACAGAAAGAACAATTAGAATCAGTAGGCCTGGTTTGAGTCAATACTATGGCAAGTAACTTAGCTTTCCTGAGCCTCAGTTTACTCATCACTAAAATGGGGAAAATGTCATTTGTACTAACTACCTCATGGGCTTTTAATGAGGAAAGTGACTTATTACTGTTGCTACTACGTCTACGTGTAACTTTCAGACCAATAGGAACTAGAGAGGGGAAACACTTTGACCTCTTTTTCCTCCTCCAGGGAAAGTGGAACAAACAAACAAATCTTTATTAAAAAGCAGAAATTTTTGGATTGGTAATCTGGCCTAGTGGAAAGAGCATTGCTTAGGGCCAGAAGAAATGGATTCAAGCAATGTTTCAATAAGTACCTTTATGACACCAGGCAGATCACTTAAATGCTCTTAACCTCAATTTGCTCATGTATTCCAAACCTTACCCAATGTCTATGTTGGAAGAGATGGGGGATGGGAAGTTATTAGCTTTGGTTGAAAGTCACTATATTCCGATGTCTTATTCCAGTAACTCATCGTGATATGATAGGGTTTTTTTTTTAATTTTTGAAGGCTTTTCCAGTTGAGGACAAGCTCTGATAGATACCATACATTGAGTTTTTCATTTGAGAACCAACCTCACTAAATAAGGAGATTCTTATCATCAGGAGGATGGCTAGAAGCTGATAATATTTTTTGACCATGACAATTCATGAAACATCTATTGAAGTGTGGGCAAGTTGAGATCTGTGTCAATCTGTGTCAAAAAATAGGGAAAAAAAACTGTTCATGGAAGAAATTACAGTTCATTTCAGGTATTTAGGACAAGTTGGCTTCCCTGAGTGAGGTAAGGAGAGAAGAGTGATTTGGAGTCAGGAAGTTTTAGGTTAAAGTCTTGCTTCTGATACTAACCAACTATCTGATTAGGGTTAATTTACTTAACTTCTTTGAGTCTCACTTTATGTGTAGAATGAGAAATGTGGTAGGAGTAATACTATCTTGCCCACTCATCCCCATGTCCCATTTTATGCAGGTTAAGCTAATAACTCCATTCAAGGCATTGAGACATTCCTTAAAACTCAGTTGGTTTAGACTATTGAAGTCATTTTCTCATCACCTGGGTATAAAGCAATCACAAGGCACTGGAGAAACTGAATAATTTGAGATTCATGGATGTGTTGGAAGCTTCTTTCAGCTGAATTAACTCAAGGTATCTTCAATGACTATCCTTGTTGAATAAACTTCTCCTGACATGGCTAAGTCTGTTTCCTTTATAAATTGTTGAATGACCTATTATTCTAATATCAAGCTAAATTACCATGGGACTGTCCCAAGTCAGGCCCAGCTCAGAACAAAGAGTTCTCACTAGATGACATCTAAAGTAAATTCCAGTTCTAAATCTATGATCCTATGATCTAGTTTCTTTCTCTGTTCCTTCTTACTGAAACCAACATGCATTAAAAGTATTCACTGAAACAAGTTCTAACAAAGCACATTATCACTTTAATATCACTGCACCTTTTCCTCACTCTGCTTTGCAAAAGATTCAGCTTGGCTTATATGCTTTATGTCATGACAGTATGGCTCTCATTTTCAAATCTCTCTGCTGGGTTCTTCAATTTTTCAAATTCGCTTAAAACTTCCTCTTTTTTATTCTTAAAATTCTTCACTAGTGTCACATATTTACATTCCATATCCCCTAGTAAAGTTTTTAACTGGCACACCTCTTTCAATTCATAATACTTAAAGTTTAGCAGCAAAGAATAGGAGAGGGATAGGATGATATTTTGTGATTGTCAGGGTTTTTTTTTAATTTTTGAAAGTTTTTTAAATAGGAGAGAACTAAATATGATTCTAGGCTGAAAAGAAGAAGCAGATGTAGAGACCCAGTTAATGATACACCACAGAAGATATGATTATTAGGGAAAAAGTCACAGAGGAAAAGGGAGGGAATGGGATAGAGTAGAGAAGTAGCGGAATTAGGATTAGCAAAGAAGAAAGTCATCTTTCCCTCTGAGAATGGAGGGAAGAAAAGAATGAGAACACTGAGGTTTAGAAAAATGGAGGAGGAGAGTTGGAAGTCACAGTGGATGGACTTGGTGTTCTAGCAAAGTTGGAGCCAATGTCATCTGCTGAATGTGAGGGGAAGCGAGTGAGTTTGGGGCTTGAAGAGGGAGCAAAAGACTTAGAACAGCCTTTAATTGGAAGGATTAAATAAATGATTGAATTAAGTCTTTTCTAGAATCTCATTTATTTTGGTATATTTCCCTTGTGCCTCTTAATCACATTTAATGTTGATCTGGGCATGGGAAAGGATGATTTTAGCTGAAGTCTCCTTCCAAATTGTGAATTTTCAAGTACTCAAACTCTTGCTCTTTGTGGGGTAAAGGGACCTAAAGCCCTAGAACTGTTTCACGCCACTTAACCAGAGATCAGATTTCTGGCTTTGTCCACCATCTGAAAAAATTATTGCTTCTGGATAAGTAGCTAACTTAAAGCCAGTGCACTAAAGCCCACAGATTTTGTTCTAAATGAGAAACTCCCTGGCTATCATTCAAATTTCATTGACTCTTACTTTTAATAGTATTTTGTTTTTTCCAATAACATATAAAGATAATTTTCAACATTCATTTTTATAAGATTTTGAATTGCAAATTTTCTCTCTCTCTCTCTCTTCCCTCCCCCTTCCCAAGACAGCAAACAATCTGATATGGTTATATGCGTACAATCATGTTAAACATATTTCCGCAGTAGTCATTGATTCATTTGAACAACAGTTACATCCACCTTGATTATTTTATTTCTGAGACCACTGCATATCAAGGCATCATGTTAAATTAGTTTGTGGGCTAGTAGAGCTTGGCATACTGACAACATATTTTCTGACAAACTGAAAGGAAGAAAAGAAGCAGAAAATCTCTTACATTACAACATAATTGACGTTTTATAGTGAATATAGAATCACAGAATTAGAACATACTTTACAGGATCATAGATCAAAAGTTGAAAGAGACCTAGACCATCTAGGTCAACCCCCTTATTTTACAGATGAGAAAACTGAAGTCTGAGGAATATTAAGTGATTTACCCAAGGTCACAGAGATAGATCATGCATCAGACAGCAAAAGACAGAGAGGGGATTCAAACTTAGGTTCTGCTATTTCAAGTTGAGCACTCTTTGCATTGTACTTATTTAACTCTAGACCCAATTGAATGCCCAGATGATGCCCAGATGCCTAGAGAAGTGTGATTTTCCCCCATAGGTCTAATCTAGATAATGGCAGATATAGCCCTGGAACTCAGGTCTCTTGACTTTACTCTGACTTCTACATCATTTCCCATGATGCCACTGAGTCATGAAGCAAAGGACATACGAGCATAACTTTATATTGTTTAAGAGGGAAGAAAAAGGCAGGTTTAGAAAAGCTTTTGTGGAACAAAACCAAAAATTGGTGTTTAAGCTTTAGCTGGAAAATTTTCTCATGTGGAAGACTCCATTCTCCAAAAAATACCTTCAAAAGATAAAGTATTACTTTGTTTCATAGAGATTATTTGCATCTTTTAGTTTGTCTCCCATGCCTGGAATGCTGCCTCTCTCCTTTCACCTCCACCTCTTAGAATACCTGGCTTCCTCGAGGACTCAGTGCAAATACTATCTTCTGCAGGAGGTCTTTTCAAATTCATTTCTCCTCCTATTATCCACTCTTTAAGGTAATTTGACATCTACTCTAAATGCATCGTGTATATACTTGTGTGTGTTATCTCCTTCACTAAAATATAAACTCCTTGGGGGAAGGAATTGTCATTTTGCTTTTTTTGGGGTTCCCAGAGTTTATCAAAATGCCTGGCACATAGTAAATGCTTAATAAATGTTTGTGGGGTTTGGGGTTGATTCTTTATATGACAAATCTCTTTAGAATGTCTTTATTCATAATTCAACATTTCAAGGAACCATGATTTTATGCTAGTGAATTTTTTTTCCGTTGACATATATAATAGTCTCTCTATAATTTGTTGGTCTTTGTATGTCACAGGCGCTAAACAAATGATCCTCCTTCCAAACTGGTGATGAGTTTCTTCACTTAGAAAGGCTGGTCATTTGAATATAGACACATAATCCATCACTAACCCATTTCTGAAGTCTTTCCAGCTTGGTAAAAGATCTACAAGAGGTGAGGAAACTGTGTCCTCAAGGCCACATGTGGCCTCCTAGGTCCTGGGGTGTGGCCTTTTGACAGAGTACAAGTTTTACAGAACAAATTCTCTTATTAAGGATTTGTTCTGTGAAGTTTGGTTTCAGTCAAAGGTCTACACTTGAGGACTTAGAGGGTCATGTGTGACCTTGAGGCTGTAGGTGTCCCACCCCTGGCAAATACTGCAGGCTTAATTCTTAAGAAGCCATGGTCACCCTTAGATCCCAGTGAATCAGGCAAGAAGAACTTCAGTAGAGTAAAACATCTTCACAGGGACCAGGAGTATTACTTAATGCTAGAATCTGGGCTAACAGAACTCACCAGGAAAACAACTAATAAAAGTAAGAGCAACTCCCAAAGTGGAAGTTTCTTTCTCTTACTTTATTTTTACATAGCCATTAGGCCAAGGTGCCTAATCTGGACTCTATTAGCAGAGCAGCTGGTGGAATTAGTCACTGCAGCAGCAGTCATGTTATTAGTACCTCCTTTTCCTATGAAAACCATAATAATCCAAACTAAAGGGAAGAATCAAGAGAAAGTAGCCTGAAAAATGTTGATTTCATTTCTCAATAGCAGGTGTTTCTTTGTTGGAAATGTGTACAAACATAGAGAAAGTCTGTTTCCTTTTGTTTAAATCATAAGCGTGGCAAAATGCAACCCACAGGTCCACACAGTAGAACTGGATTCCCAACTACAGTAAGGGCCAATTGGATGCAAAAGTGGACCAGTGGAAGGTGGAATGTGAGGAAAGTAGTAAGTCATATTTTGGGACCCATTGGTTTTATAGATAGGGACTGAAACTGATCAGTGATTTCACTGATATAAGGAACTCATGGATAAACAAGCAAGCTCTATCCATGTAGGTTGTCACCTTATAGACTTAGTAGCCTGCACTATGCTATATGGACAGTATATCTGAGGAGCCAGTCTTGATCCTAGGCCTTCCTAGTTCCTAGGTCAGCTCTTTATTCTCTGTGTCATACAGCCTCTCATGGACGATGGAAATCCAAAGATCTGCATGGTTCTTTAGCCAGAGAAGGGGATATATTCGATGTACTTTAATTCAACAAACATGAATCCTAGTATACTATGGTATTAGACCTTGGCAATATAAAGGCAGAAATGAAACAATCCTTTCCCTTAAGGAGATAACATTCACAAGCCTAAACCTCAGCAGATACAACATAATTTGAAGAAGGAGAGCAATACCAACTAAGGGAATCAAGGAAGGTTTTATAGAGGAGGAAGTATAGGAGACGTAGGTGACACTAGTGAATGATCTTAGTCCTCTGTCAAGACAAAAAGACAAGGACTGTGAACATGTACTAGTGAGGGCAGTCTGTAGCTTAAGTCTTTGGCCCTTCTAACATCTTCTACATGTCAAATGAACCTTCACAATTCACAACTATGATATCGCCCTATTGTATTGAATCCAGCTTCTACATTCATAGAACACTCCCTTTTAACCAAAGAAAGAACTGAGGAAAACTGAAAAACATCATATGCACTATTCTGTAGCTTAATCTTTTGCCAATTTCTTTGCTTGCTTACAAAAATGTAGTGTATTTCATCGACTGTTCTCTAGGGCCAAGACTTGTCATTGAGCATAACCTGATACAATGATGACTATCTTGTATTATCTGCTTCATGTCTGCAAGTTTTGTTTCCCCAAGAGTTTATGATCCTACAAGAAAGGCAGCATGACATAAAAGGAATGTGGACATGTGTTTCAGGCAGTTAGGTTTGAGTTCTGTCAAATGACAGTCATGCTAATAGCCAGCGGTAGATGCTTCGTGGCTTTGTGACTTTGTGGCAAACAACTTCACCTCTCTGAGTTCCCATTTCTTTACCTATAAAATTGGGTTAATAATACCTCACAATACACCTTTAACCATGGAAAGTAGAGGAGTATCCGGGCAGTTGGGTTTCAGAGTATTTAGAGCAGCCTAGACCTGAGAGATGTGCCTAATTCTTCAGTGTGAGTGATATCTGACTACTGATTTGGAAGAATGTGAAGGAAAGACTTGTCAGTTTGGATTCCAGACCCATGTATTGAAAGTTCTGTGTATATGTCATCTTGAGAGAAACACAAAATGTACTACAAAGTAATGCGAGAGAGCACCCCTGATCAGAAAGCAAAAATTTGACCCTTTTTTTCTAGAAAACCAAGAAAATGTGTGGTGTAAATTTCCATGATCATGTAAATGCAAATGTCTGTGTCTGACCTCCCATTCTGGCCCATGAAGCGCTAATTAAACAATTAGCTTATTTTTTCATGCCCATAATAGTTTGTACTACAAAGATTTAAGTTTCTCCTAGAATATTTTAACTACATTGTACTAATAATTATCAATGAAGCGACTTAAAATAATTCTGTGGAGGATTTCCCTTAATACAATTAGCACTTTATCACAACCATATTTCTTTCTCCCTTTTCAATATCTCTTCCTTTCTTCTCCCTTACGATTTACTTCTCTTCTTTTATCAATCCCTTCCTTTGTCCCTTCCTCTTCCATTTTTTCTACACATAGAAGTTCTGCATTTCTCTTTTTCTCAATCCCTCAAATTCTGAGTGACCGAAAGACTGGAAGAAGAGCCTCTGTACTCTAGCTTATTAGGAAGAATGAATTGGAAAAAAAACAAGAAAAGTGGTTCAAATTATTTCACCTCAATAAGCTTTTATTAAGCACTTATTATGTGACAGGAATGGCAGCCTGGTGGCACAACAGATAGAGTACCAGATTTAAAGTCAGAAGACTCATCTTTCTGAGTTTAAATCAAGCCTCAGACACTTACTAGTTTTGTGACCCTGGGCAAGTCACTTCACCCTGTTTGTCTCAGTTTACTCATTTGTAAAATGAACTGAAGGATGAAACAGCAAACCACTGCAGTATCTCTGCCAAGAAAACCCTGAATGGGGCCAGGAAGAATTGGACATGATGGAAAGGACTGAACAACAACATGACAGGAACTATGTTAGGTTCTAAGGATACAAAGGAATAAATGGAATAGTCTCTGTCCTCAAGGAGCTTAATCCTACTGGAAAAAATAATATGTAAATGGATAAGTACATATGCAATCTATACAAATTAAATAGGAGTAATTTGGGGAAAAGTGAGAACATTATAACAATCATAAATTTTTTTAAAAATGGTAGATTAAGAAAGGCCTCATAAAGCATATAACACTTATGCTGAGTCCTAAAGGGAGGTTTCTGGAGGTAGAGGTGGAGGGGGGGACTTTCTAGGTATGTGGGACTACGTGTAAGGGTACAAAGGTGAGCTGTGTCATAAGGATAGGGAGCCAGTAGACCAATTTAGCTGGAGTGTAGCATATGAGGAGGAATAATGTGTTCATTGGAAAAATAATAGGAAAAACAAATCTACATATAGAGAAGGAAATCTTTACCTGTCAGGAGATTGAAGATTATGATATAGATAGGAAGGAAATAAGGACCAATAATAAAAGCTAGGTAATAAATTTAAGGCTCTACCCATAGTAGAACTGGATTATCTGAGGAAGAAACAAGTTATTGTATCCTAGGGAATGACAATGAGGTTCCATATGTGTTGTAAGGAAAATGATCATCTAGTAATGGTCGGAGAAAGAAAAAAGCCATGGTAGTTGGTGAAAACCTATTGAGGGATAGTGAGCTATATGTTTATTTAATGAGAATAATTCAATTCATTTGGAAGGGAATTTTTAATCTCTATCATGTGCCATGCATTGTGCTGGACTCTGGAGATACAAGGACAAAAACCAAAACAATTCCTACCCTTAACAGTCTAGGTCTCTGGTAGACTTGAAGCAGTCAACAGAGCTCTTGGCTTTCTGGGAATAAATCAGGATGGAAAGCCTGCTGACAATTGTTACCCACTTTTGGTGACTCACAAGAGAATAAGAAGGTATACAACCAAAAAGAACCCAGAAAGTGTTAAAACCCTTGTTTTAACACTTGTGTTAAAACTTGTTGAGATGTTATAATGGGTATTCCTTTAGGGCATAAATTAGACTAGTCTCCTGTTGTTGTTCAGTTGTTTTCAGTTGTGTCCAACTCTTTGTGACCCTTTTTGACATTTTTCACCCAAAGATACTGGAGTAGGTTGCCATTTCCTTCTCAGGTTTATTTTACAGATAAGGAAACTGAGACAAATAGGTTTAAGTGACTTGGGCAGGGTCACATAGTACATGTCTGAACAACATATGACCTCAAGTCTTTCTGACTTCAGGCCTGGCACTCTATCCATTGTGCCACCTGGGTCCCTTCTAATTCTAAAATTCTGTGATTCCGTGATTTTGATTCATTGCTGGGGATTATGAAGTCCTGGGCAAGAGAATAAAGACTTTAGCTACACAAATGATGGACAGCTCAGTGGATAGAATGCTGGACCTGGAGTTAGGATGACTCTTCTTGAGTTCAAATCTGGCTTCAGACATTTACTGTGTACACTCTGGGCAAGTCACTTAACCCAATTTGCCTCAGTTTCCTCATCTGTAAAATGAGCTGGAGATGGAAATAGCAAACTACTCCAGGATCTTTGCCAAGAGAAACCTAAATGAGGTCATAAAGAGTTAGATACGCCTGAAAAATGACTGAAAAACAACATACAAGTGGTATTTTTGTCATGGTAACCAAATAAATGTTACAGCACCATCACCAACAGCTTAACCAGCTATCCAAATAATTTATTTATCACAAAGAATAGTACCTACAACATAAGAAAAAGAATATCATTGAGAAAGTAATTCACCATGGATATAATACAAGAGGAGAGTCACTAATAAACTTCATGACCTCAAATGATTGTACTCAAACTGAGTATGAATAATATGAAGAAAATAAACTTTGTTTATTAATGCAATTAGCTAAATTCAACTGCATAAATACATTAAAATTTGTGGAATACAATTAACTTTTATGGAATTTAACTCATGATTACAGTATGCTAAAAGAAACATATACTTAATTCAATAATATGGGTTTATTTATGCTTATCTCTTTTTGTATATTGAAATGTTTCTTTGCTAACAATCAAGTTCACAACAAAAAAGAAAATGTAAATGATTTGTTTGCAAAGGACTTTGAAGTCATTATTTCATTTGTACCACACACCCATTTTGAATGCCACTGAGCTTCAGAGGGATTGAATGACTTGTTCAGAGACACAGAAATATTAAATGTCTGAGGAGAAAATAATGAAATAAAAGTCAATTCTGAGGTTCTGCATCAAACCTATCACATTGGTAATGATGACAAAAGAGGAAAATCACAGCTGTTGGAGTGCATGTGGGAAAAGAGGCATTGTAAGAGCTATGATATATTCTAGCCATTCTGGAAAGGAAACTAGAACTGTGTCCAAAAAGGTACTAAACTGTGCATACCTTTTGACGCAATTATACTACCATGAGACCCAAACCCGAAGGGGATCAGGGAAAGCAGAAAAGTGCCTATTCACATAAAAAATATTTATAGCATCTCTTTTCATAGTTGCACCAAATTAAAAATTAAAAACTCACATATTGAAGAATAATAAAATTATACTATACAAATGTAGAAATATTATTGTGCCATATATGAGAAAAGATGAAATGGACAAATTCAGAGAAAATTTGGAATATTTATATGAATTTATACAATGGCAACAAAATTATAAATAAAAACAACTTGGAAAGACTTTAGATCTCTGATCAATGCTCAACAAACCAATAGATCAATGCTCAATAATCAATAAACTATACATCCAGATGAAAAATGCCATCTACCCTCCACTAGAGAGGGAATGGATTTAAAATGAAAAATCAGGTATGCATTTTTGGAAATCATCAATGAAGGAGTTTTCTTTTGTTGGACTGCACATATTTGTTATATGGCCTTTTAAAAAATCAATTAGGAAGACAATGGGGAGATAATTGTTATAAAAGTAAATCTATAATTTTAAAATATTATTTATTTACTTTAAACATTCTTTTCTTAAAATTTGAGTTCCGAATTTTCTCCTTCCTTTTCACACCATTCCGCATCCACTTAGCAGGGAAACAATATGATATCAGTTATGCATTTGAAATCATACAAGACATATTTCCATATCAGCCATATTAAAAAGAGAGAAATAAAGAGAGAAAATTATACTTTAATTAGCACTCAGAGTTCATCAGTTCTTTCTTGTGGTGGATAGCATTGGAACTGTCTTGGATCATTGTATTGATCAGAGTAGCCAAGTTTTTCACAGTTAATCATCATTATAACATTGTTGTTACTGGGCACTATATCTCCTAGTTCTTCTCCCTTCATTTTATAACAGTTTATTCAGGTCTTGCCATGTTATTTTGAAACCAACCCCCTTATAATTTTTCATAGCACAATAATACTCTATCATGACAATAAACCATAACTTGTTCAGCCATTCCCCAATTGATGAACATTCTCTCAATTTCAAATTCTTTATTGTCACATAAAGAGTTGCAATAAATATATTGTTTGTACACATTGCTCCTTTTCCTTTGATCTCTTTGGAATATAGACCTAGCAGTGGTATTGCTGGGTCAAAGGGTATGTAAAGTTTTATAGTTCTTTGAGCATTGTTCCAAATTGTTCTCCAGAAGGGATGGACCAGTTTACAACTCCACTAAGAGTTCATTAGGTTACCTATTTTTCCCTTATCCCCTCCAGCATTTGTCAGTTCTAATTGATATGAAGTAATACCTCAGGTGTGTTTTAATTTGCATTTCTCCAATCCATAGTGATTTAGAATGATTTTTTAAATGACTATAGATATATGAAAACTTCTTATGAAGTTTTCTTCTTATGAAAATTTTTTCATATTCTTTGACCATTTATCAGTTGGGTGATGTCTCTTATTTTGTATAAATTCTACTCAGTTGACATTCAGCATATATTTGAGAAATAAGGTTTTTATCAAAGAAACTTGCTGTAAAGATTTTTTTTTTATATTATGTTTATGGAACTTTTGGCATAATGTAGTTTCCCTTGATTACCTCCTTTAATTAGGTCTGTTTTTGCATTTCCTTTGTCTGGGATGATCATTGCTATCCCTGCACTTTTGAATTAAACGGTAGCATATTAGATTCTGCTCGATCCTTTTATTTTAATTCTGTGTGTCTTTCTGTTCAAGCTTGTCTCTAATAAAGAACATATCATTGGGTTCTGGTTTCTAATCCATTCTGTCATCTACGTATGTTTTAGGGGTGAGCTTATCCTATTCATATTCACAGTTATGATCATTAATTGTGTATTTCCCTCCATTCCATGATCTTGTCTCTTCTTCATTCTCCTTTTATTCTGTCCCTCCTCAAAAGTCTATTTTGCTTTTAATCACTGCCTCCTTTGTTTATCAAGAAAATGGACTTGTGTGAAAATCCATGAGTTAACATGGGACAGTATTTCATGGAAAATATTTCTATGAGGAACAAGAAAAAAGATAAAACAGAAGTGATGTTGTGGTTAGAATATTCTCTAAACTACCAGTCTAGAATTCTGGATTTGGGAAGCAGATCAAAAACATGGAACAAATACAGGGTTTTGAGTGTCCAGATATCCATTAAAATTCCGTGTTAAAACCAGAAGAGGTAATAGTTTCATAACTTGCTTTGATAATTTACTTCTTCAAAAAGTGAGAGAAGTGCAGTTAATTGGCCCGGTAGATGGAAAATCAGTCCTAGAGTCAGGTAGACCTGGTTCGAATCTGGCCTCAGATATTTATTAGCTGAGTGAACCTGAGCAAGTCTCTCAACCTTGTTTGCCTCAGTTTCTTCATCTGTGAAATGAGCTGGAGAAAGAAATGGCAAACCACTCCCACATCTTTGCCAAGAAAACCTCAAAAGAAATGACACCAGTCTAAAATGGGAAAAGCAATAATGGTTTCTATTTTCGACTTAATTCTGATCACCAAGGAAATGGTTACTGAAGTAGAAAATGAATTAGAAACTTTATACTTACAAGAAAGTGAGAGCATTTTAAAATTTGTGATTGATAAAGATTTTAGTGTACAGATAAAGATTTTTGCTCTAGATTTTGGCAGAGTAGATTCCAAAAAGTTAAAAGAATTGGTAGGAATGTATATCTAAAATAATATGAAGTCAGTCTAAAAAAGATGGGATAGTTTTAAGAATGTAATTCTAATGACAAAGGGTTATGAGAGAAAAGTGAGGAGGAGGAGGAGTTGCCTCAAGAAATTGATGAGCTCTTTCATCAGGTTAGATTTTAAGAAGGCATGGAAAGATGAGCAGGTCACAATGAGGAGAAAGAACAGAAAATTCAATTAATTATTAAGAACACCAAAACTTCAAATATTTAGAAGCTAGGAATGAATGTCAAAAATAAAATGGAGTTTCTTTCATATTATAAATGAAGTTTAACAGCATTTATTAAACACTTATTATGCGGCAGGAACTGAAGGTACAAAGGATGGCAATCCTCTAAGAATTCAGTCTGATGGAGGAGACAACTATTTGCAAAGGAGATGTAGGAAGGATCAGGAAAGGCGTCTCATAGAGAATGGGATATCAGCTGTGTCTTGAAGGGAATCAGAGAAGCCAGGAGGCGAAGATTTCGGACAGTGACAAGGGCAGTAGTGGTCGATGAGAATCAGTGTAGTTTCATCATATACAGGTCATCCTAAGATAAAATTATTTCCTTTTTTAGAAAGTGCAATAGGACCAGGGTTTTCCTTCTCTTTCCTTCTTGCTTCCCTGACACAGTGTCTTCCCTCACCCAACTTCCTTGATTCTGTCCCCATTCCATGGGGTACTGCATCCTCCCTCCTCAAAACCTGATAGACCCCAGCATCCCTGACAGACCCAGGTCCTGCCCTCTTTCTCAGTCACGCAATCTGATTGGCCTTAACTCCCTTGACGTCTCCAGATTCCGTCCTCTTCCTCTCTCCCGCAACCTGATTGGTCTATGTTTCTCAGACAGAAGCTGGAAATCACAGATTCTTCCCCTCTTGCAATTTGATTGGTCCCCAGATTAGACAAAGAAGATTCCTAGTCTAGAGCCCAAGGTGCCAACTGTGTGTAGTTAGCAATTCAAAAGAACCTCCTTTGTTTTTGATAATTGGAGAAGTATATCGAAAATCCTATGCTACGGTTAAAAAAACAATAGCAACCAAAACATCTACGAAAAGGGATAGATAGCCATTCTTGAAAGGCAACTATTTGACACGACAGTTGAAAAACAGAAGTCCATGAGACTATTTTAAAATAACAGAAACAGTAGCAAAAATAACAAGCTAAGCTAATGATCATTTGAGAAAGAAGAAAATAAATTTCAATTACTAACAACAGTAATAAACCCAGCCCACAGTAATATGTTGAGAAAGAAGCATCAAACCAATGACTGAGTCGTATAATTTTTTCGTTGGTGGTGTTTATGGGAGTTCATGATGGTAATTTCGAACCAAGTCATTTCCAACAGACATTATAGACAGGTTATTCTTAAGAAGCCAGGACTTAATAATCAGCGTAGGTTTCCCAAGGAAGGTAGAAACTATTCAATGTATCTCTGCACCTGTAAAAAGTTTAGCACCTACCAAATTATTATGTGGAGTGCCTTTGCCTTTTTGGGAGGTGCATAGTTGCTAATGGAAGGGGGCAGAATTAGCCATAGTTGGGAGGGGGGGAAACTGAGAAAAAAACAGCACTGTAGAGAAAAAAATAAAAAAATAAGCAACATTGTAGAGAAAAAAATGAAAAAGAAACAACATTGTAGAGAAAAAAATGAAAAAGAAACAACACTGTAGAGAAAACTTGTTGCAATGAAGACAGCTGAAATGTCCATTTCCCCGGCATATAATTAGTATGTGACTGACGGGAGGACATTGAAGTGATTAGCTGTGAAACTCTGGACCCCAGAAATGTTTGTGGTCAGTGGGATAAATGTACATTGTCTAGAGATGATGGAAATGTGGATTTGGCTTTATTACCATAAGAGAGAGGTGAGTCATCTCACTGAAGAGAACCTGCATTGACATGGGAGGGTAGTCTTAGGGTTTGCAGAGAGTCTGGAACTCAGAGATGCAAGTGCTTAGAAGATATTAGAAGACAGAAGAGCTCTACATAGAGTTGAGCTCAGGAAAGCCCTTTTTTGTTTGCTTTTTTCCCTGAGATTTATCTGAGAACTTTCTTTTCCACTTGCTGCACAGAAGGCTTAAAAATCTAAGTTTTACCTGTGCAGCTATGCAATGTCTTGTACAAGGAATAGCCCTTGAAGATTATTCCAAGGGGAAACAGGACAGAAAAAGTAGCGTCCCTGAGTGGTAAGTTGTTATCAGGGCACATGTGTTACCTTGAGAGATTTGTACTCACTCTTAACATAGATTATGTGTGCATTGTTGGGAAAGTATATCTCAATCAATGAGCAGAATTATTATTAGCACTTTGTCTTCTATTTAGTAGATGGTTCCGATGAAAAGTTAATGAAGTTCATGTGACTTGTTTATTAAATGGAAAGCACACCAGTGGGAGCACAGGAGTTATAGGAGGGAAATATGTATACAGGCCATGTGAGTGAACCTGGCCAGACTCAGTACCAAGAGATGAGGGAGTCCAGTTCACACCTGTGCTATATGAAGCAAGACATGGTGATTAGAATGAAATATCAGGAGCTAGATGGCTGTCATTTTTTATTTTTAAAGAACTATTTTCTTCAGTGAGCTTTTGAACCTCCTTTTTCAGTTGGCTAATTCTGCTTTTTAAAGCATTGTTCTCCTCATTGGCTTTTTGGACTTCTTTTGCCATTTGGGTTAGTCTATTTTTAAAGGTGCTATTTTCTTCAGCATTTTTTGGGACTCTTTTAGCGAGCTGCTGACTTGCTTTTCATGATTTTCTTGCATCTCTCTCATTTCTCTTCCCAATTTTTCCTCCACCTCTCTTACTTGATTTTCAAAATCTTTTTTGAGCTCTTCCATGGCCTGAGACTATTGTATATTTTTTGGAGGTTTTGGATGTAGAAGCCTTGACTTTGATGTCTTCCTTGGTATGCTTCGTTGGTATGCTGGTATGCTTCGTTCTTCCTCATGGAAAAGGATGGAACAACATTTTTCACCAAGAAAGTAACCTTCTATAGTCTTATTTTTTCCCCTTTTTTGGACATTTTCCCAGTCCGTTTCTTGACTTTTGAGTCCATTGTCAAGTGGAAGGTGTACTCTAGGGACCTGTAGGTTCTCAGTTCCTCCAAGGTGGCACAATCAAAGCAGAGGAGTTTGCTCCTTTCCTGGGTTGTGCTCTGGTCTGGGAGCAACCACAAGCATTCTTTTCTGCCCAGGAACTGTGAGTACGATTCTCTCTCCACAGCCACCACCAACTCTACCACTAGCTCCACCATGTCAGTGTTCCTACTCACTCAGGGACCACCACTCTGAACTGAGACCCAGATCTCTGCTGGATTTCCCCAGGGTCTTTAGGCTGAAAGCTCTAAAAGTAGACTCTGCTACCACAGTAGCTGCCACTGCCCTGGGGTTGGTACTAGGGCCAGACTTCACATTCTTCTCATCCAAGTGAAAGAACTTTCTCACTGACCTTTGAAGCTGTCTTTGGCATTTGTGGGTTGAGAAATCTGGGAACTGCAGCTGTTACCCATGAGTCCATACCCTGAAGCCTGCTCCAATCCTGTCCATGCAGTGCAGCAGGGCCCTAGCTGGGCTGTGCTCAGCTCTGAGACCAGTGTGATAGACCTTTCCTGTTTGCCTTCCAGGCTGTCTTGGGCTAGCAGCTACCTCTTTCACTCTGTTGTTTTGTGACTTCTGCTGCTCTAGAATTTGTTTAGAATCATTTTTACAGGTATTTATGGGATATGGGAGAAGAGCTAGAGCAGGTCCATCTTTCTACTCCACCATCTTGGCTCCACTTCCCCATCTTTTTTAGACTGACAAATGACAGTTCTCCATATTATAAATCCGGGCACCAACCCATCTTGTAGAAACCCAACCAAGATATTTTACTAAAACTGGACCATTAACACAGAACAAACTCATCCAGAATTATCCAGATAGAACAATGAATATTTTTTGAATACAAAAAAACAATCATCTCATTTACTTGTGCATCAGTCCATAGAACATTAAATATAAAAAACAAGTTCCAGAATAACAACTTGCTTCAGGACTCTTTCTTTCTGAACCACATTTAAAACAATGACAGTGAGATGATATATAACATTTTAACATATGCAAAATGTTTCCCATATATTGTATCATTGAAATATCAGAACAGGCCTTTGAGGTAAGCAGACAGGCATTAGTCATTCCCAATTTATTAATGAGGAAGCAGTGATATCAAAGGGTTTACGCTACTGGCCTATGGTCAGAGAGGTAGTATGTGTCAGAGATAAAATTTGAGTCATTTTCCTGAAAAGAGAGATGGCAGTTCTGTTGTGCTATGCCCTATTTACACCATGTGTGGTATACTGTGGTCAGTTCTGGGCTTCCTGTTTTAGGAAGGATAGCCACGAATAAGCACAATTACAGCAGAGATTTACAGATGTAACGAAAGAATTAGAAACAGAAAAGCAATGAGGCAGAGTGGAAAGATTGCTGGGCTTGGAATGAGATGATCAGGGTTCAAATCATGCTTCAGGTACCACCTAGATATGTGCTCTCAGACAAGTCACTTAGACTCTTAGAAACTCAGTCTCCTTATCTATAAAATGGAGATAATCACACTTCCATCATCTGCTTTGCAGTGTTGTTGTGGGTAAAGTGCTCTATAAATCTTAAAACACTAGAGAAATTAGAGTTATCATTTTCATCCTGGGAATAAGTTGAAGGAACCAAGGAAGTTCAATGTGGAGAAGTAAGGATTTAGTGGAGGCATGGTAGACGTCTTCATTTGTCTGAAGAGTTATTCTTATTGAAGAAAGAGTAGACTTGACTTGCTTGGCCCCAGGAACGGGAACAATGTGTGGACATTGTAGAAGAACATATTTAAGGAGGAAAACAAACAGGCAAACAAACTTCCTAATAACTAGAACTGTCTCAAACTGGACTGTGATCCTTTGAGCTAGTGTCCTCCTATCTCTGGACATCTGCAAATGGAGGCTGAATGACCATTTGCTATAGATGTAAAGGATTTTTTTTCAGGAATGAGTGGAACTAGCCAACCTGGGAGGTCCTTTTCAATTTTGAGATTCTCTGATTGCAAGTGGGTAGAAATTGCAGGTGGGTAGGAATTTTCCAACTGGTCAGCCTCTGCCCACTTCTTGCTCAATTATGTTTTTCCCATGTAGTCTAGTACCTCAAAGGATGGGCAGAGTATGGTGCAATTTTGTTGTAAAATAATTATTTTCTTTTGAAACTTTCTTCATTTAGTTAATTTAAAATTATTTAATTATTCAGTGAGCCCATGGTTCAATAGTGAAACCACACTAGACATAACTCTGTGCTGGGGAAATGACTTTTTAAAACAACCTTTTAAAGGATGTCAGTTTTCTCCATCTCTGAATTCTATAAGTATGTGGGCTGATGATGAATTTTTTCCCTTGTCAGCTCTTTTGAATAACCTGGGAAAGCATATTGACATGGGATAAATACAACACAAATACACATGTGTATATATATATATATATGTATATATATATATGTATACATGTGTGTATGTATGTATGCATGTAATGTTCAATAGAATGTTTTGATGCCCAGTTCACAGTTCTTCCAAGATTGTTTCCTTAGTTTGCTTAGACTAAAGACATTAGGTTTACATTTTATCAAACACATTTTTAAAATCAATATTGTTTAAGCCTCACACAATTATTTGATGATCTACATTATTTTATATGACTATGTACATATATAGATATATATGTACATATTGTCATAGTCAGTATTACACATTTGTTACAATGGCTCAGTCTATGCTTAAGGATTCAAATAGGTTTTTACTAAAACAACTTACTACCACCTTCAAGTACAAGTGGTTCCCAAGGTTATTAAGTGGCAGTTTGGAGGATAAAAGGAGTTTAAGGGATTAGAACAGGGGTGGGGAGCCTATGGCCTCAAGGCTACATGTAGCCCTCTGGGTCCTCAAGTGTGGCCCTTTGACTGAATCCAAACTTCATAGAACAACTCCCCTTAATAAAAGGATTTATTCTATAAAACTTGGATTCAATATAAAGGCTGCACCCAAGGACCTAAGAAGGCCACATATAGCCTCAAGCTGCAGGTTCCCCACCCCTGAATTAAAAAATATCTTTGTAGTACCTGCAGGAATTGCCATTTAAGCTAACGACTGAACTACAGGGTAGTAAGGTAAAGAAAGCATAAAGTCTGAGATGTATGATTATCAAATATCAGATACATAACTAGTATGTGGTGAATAGGACTTTGTCCTAGGGGACTTGAAGGTATATGAGACAAGACAAGTTGCTTTTTCCCCATGGCTTACATTATTTCTGCATTGTAATATTGCTAGGTAATGGTTATGTAACTGTCAGAAAATAGAGCCAAAGACTTAGCTGTCACTGACCTTCTAACACAGGTTCATCATAGTCAAATCTTTTAGCTTTCTACATCTGACCTTCGAATACCTGGTGGCATCAACAGTCATGCAAGGCTTCTCTAAGGAACATATAGCAAAGGGAGAAGAAATCCCCAGATACATAGAGAAAATTACTAGGAATGCCTGAAGATTTCATTATTGTATTCTGGCCAGATCCTATATAACCTATATGATAAGGCCTTATCCAACACCAGCAGTGAAAATCTGCTGTTTCTTGCTTTTCTACGTTGGTGGCTGGCAGCCTTACTATAGAAGAAAAGCTGGTGTACTCTTCAAGTATGTTGCCCACAGCTTTCTTTCAGCTGTTGCCACAGCATAACTGCTTTGCTTCCATGGCTGTGTTAACAGAATAGCTTAGTATCTTTCACATAGAAGCCTTTCAAAACAATGCCTGTTGATAGAGTGAACATTTACTAATTCATTATACTCGCTCTAACACTAAAAATAGGCAATATAGTGCTGATAAATTCATTACTCTTAAAAACAAGCTAAACAAGCTAAAAATAGAGTACAGCCATGAAATCATATGCAATCTTTTTTCTATTTTTACATAAGGAAATTTTTATATTTGTTCAAATGATAAAAAAAAAAAATCAAAGAAAGAACATTGACTCTGGAATCAGAGGACATCCCACCCTTAATATTGTCTTGGTTAACTTAGGCAAGTGACTTTACTTCCCTGGGACTCAGTTTTCTCATTTTCAAATGAGATTTTTAAATCTTAAATTTTTAAATTTCCTCATTTTAAAATGAGAGGGTTGAACTAGAAAGCATTCAGGGTCTCTTCTAGCTCTAACTCTATGATCCTATCATCTATTATTTTGGGAGGGGGGATTCATTACTGCTTTTATTTTTTTAATTAATTTATTTGTTTTCAGTTTTCTACATTCACTTCAGTATATCTTAGATTTTCTCCCCTTCCCTCTCCCCTCCTTTCTCCGTCTATTCCTCCCTCCTTCCCCAACCTTATATAGGTTTTACACACACATTCTTATTAAATACAAAACAAACCCAAAACATAACACAAGAGAAAATGGTCTGCTTCATTTGGGAAGGCATTTTGCCTCAAGAATCAACTGGGAATTTTTCAGGTCCTTGCATTGCTATGAAGGGCTAAGTCTACCAGAAAAATTCCTCGCACACTGTGGTTGTTGCTGTGTACAAAGTTCTCCTGGTTCTGCTCCTTTCACTCAGCATCAGTTCATGTAGGTCCTTCCAGGCTTCTCTGAAGTCTTCCTGTTCATCATTTCTTATAGCTCAATAGTATTTCATTACATTCGTAACATTCATATACCACAACTTTTTCAGTCATTCCCCAATTGATGGGTATCCCCTCAATGTCCAGTTTTGGGCCACCACAAAGAGAGATGCTATAAATATTTTTATACATGAGAGACCTTTCCCATTTTTATGATCTCTTTGGGATACAGTCCTAGAAGCAATATTATTGGGTCAAAGGGTATGTACATTTTTTGTAGCCCATTGGGTATAGTTACAAATTGCTCTACAGAATGATTGAATCAGCTCACAGCTCCACCAACAATGAATTACTGTTCCAACTCTCCCACATCTTCTCCAACATTTATCATCTTCCTGTTTGGTTATGTTAGCCAATCTCATAGGTGTGATGTGGTACCTCAGAGTTGTTTTGATTTGCATCTCTCTAATCAAGAGGGATTTAGAGCATTTTTTCAAATGACTAAATAGCTTTAATTTCTTCCTCTGAAAACTGCCTGTTCATATCCTTTGACCATTTATCAACTGGGGAATGATTTATATTCTTGTACATTTGACTCAGTTCTCTATATATTTTAGAAATGAGGCCTTTATCACAGACACTAGTTGCAAAAATTCTTTCCCAGTTTTCTGCTTCCCTCCTAATCTTGGTGGCACTGGGTTTGTTTGTGCAAAAACTTTTCAATTCAATGTAATCAAAATTATCCATTTTGTACTTCATAATGGTCTCTGTCTCTTTTCTGGTAGAAAATTTTCCCATTCTCCATAAATCTGACAAATACACTATTTCTTGCTCACCTAATTTGTTTATAGGATCAATCTTTACACCTAGATCATTTGTCATCTATCTTATACTAATTCTAGCTAGCATTTATATATTACTTTAAAGTCTGTAAAATAATGTACAGGTATCTCATTTTATCCTCACACCCACCCTGGGAGGTAGGGGCTTTTATTATCCCTATTTTATAGATGAAAAAACTGGGGCAGAGTTTAAAATCAAGTTGTCAAAAAGACATTGTATATTAATTAACTTTATATAAAATTGTACATAAGTGCCCAAGTGAGAAAAATATACAGACTCAAAAGTCAAATAAGAACTAGAAAGCAACATATCAGCAAATACCAAAAAAACCCCCAAAAAACAAAAACTAAGACCAAATGCAGATGCAGAGGGAATGTAGAGTAAATGGGTTATTAGAGGCATATTAAAAATATTACTAAGGGATTTCCCCAAAATGTGATACTATATTCCCAATACATGATTATAATCTTTTTACTTCAGCACTGTAATACTTTAAAAGACCTTTGATTTCATAATTTCATTGGAGTGTGTGTGTGTGTGTGTGTGTGTGTGTGTGTGTGTGTGTGAATTTGTTTCCTTCATTGCTTTGGGCCACAGATCTTCAGTACGTCACCAAAGGGCCTTCTTGACTCACTGTTGCCAACATAATCACCACTTTATGGCTGATCTTTTGGTGCTGAATTTCTATAAACTTTGTTAAGTCCCTTAAATGACACCAAGATCATACTTAAAATGATTCCAGCTTGGTATCCTTCAAGAATTCAGTCACTTTCACATTCACAACTTAGTCTTAGGTTATAATCTAATCAATTAAAATAAAAAACCCTTTGGTATTAGCACTTTATTCTCTATCTTCCATCCTTTTGAACTGATAATGAAGTATAATGACTATATTGTTGTATATTTGTACGCTGTATATACAATGATTATACTGTTCAATCACTTTATAATTCCTAAAGACTTGATTAAAAGGAAAAATATACAAAAAAAACCTCTTACATATTTCTAATCCAAATCAGAAAATTCAGTAAATGTAGACCCTCAATTTCCTTGTTTCAGCGGCATATTGAACTTCTCATCATTGTCAGCCAGTATTAAAGCAACCACATGTGCAGTGTACATCATGCTTTTGGTATTCAATAAACATTAGAATCTTTTAAGAATTTCTCAGCTTAACAGAAAAAAACATACTGGATAGTTAGTCCAGTGAGATTTGGTGACAAGTGAGAATTATTTTACAAGCATTTCTTTGATTATTTACAGTTATTTACAAGCATTTCATATTTTTTCAACTGGCAACAACCATTTTAATACAAAAGCCTGAAGAACACATTAAATTCCTTCAGCTGCTTCATCGACATAAATCTAAAGAGAATCTTTTCAGGCAGCTTATCTTCTGTGTATTCTGTGCTATTGTTACCAAACATAACTTTCCTTTTAGGGACAGAATTCAATGTGAAATTCCCATGAGTATTACTCATAACACGTGAAGTTTCTGTGAGTGAATAAAGTTTAATACTACTAAATAATTTTCCCAGCACAGAGTTCAGAATAGCTTTCTCAGATGAAGCTGTTAAAGTTAATGTTACTTTAAATTAATGTGTAGATGCCTTCCTTAAAATTCATGGCTTGCAAGACCATTGAATTTTTAATAGATGCGCTTCAAACTTTAGTCAACATATAAATGTTGACAACTCCAGTAATTTTGAATTGCTTTAATTCCTCTTGTCATGGGCAGCTGTTTGCATTCATTTCCCTTACATGCTCACTCTTATAGCCCATGGTTATGGAGGTGTGCGATGGGAAGAGAAAGTGGACTAATCATGTGGTGAGATCAAAGGTTGACAGGTGGACCAGTTCAAGTGCTTCGTTATAAGCATTTACTAAACATCTACTATGTGCCAGGCACTGCGTTGATAAAGGTAAAAGCAGTCTTCTCTCAAGGAGCTCTCAGGAGTCTAATTGGGGCAATGAGATGCAATCAACTATACAAAAGTAAGATATATACAGGATAAATTGGAGACAATCAATAGATGGGATGCTAAGATTAAGGGAGATCAGCTAGTAGCTAAGTCAGTTTTCTCACTGAAGGTGAGATTTCAGCTGAGACTTGAAGGAAGCCAGGAAAATGAGGAGGCATAGATAAGGAGGGAGAGTGTTTATGGCAGGGGGACCAGCCAATGAAAATGCTAGGAGGCCCATATCACTAGACCCTATCGTACGGGGAAGGGGTGAAGAATAAGGTGTATGAAGACCAGAAAGGTAGAAGGGAGCCAGTTTATGATGGGCTTTAATTCTAGAGTACATTATATTTGATTCTCCCTAATAGGAGGGCCTGGAGTTTATTGCCTAGGGGAGTGGCATGTTCAGACCTGCACTTTAGGGAGGTCAGTCTGACAGTCTGGACTGGATGGACTGGACTGGGGAGAGGCATGATGCAGGGAGACCAATCAGCAGGCTATTGCAGCAGATCAGATGTGGTGATGGGGGGCTGCACTAGGATAGTGGGAGTGTCAGAGTGGAAAGAATGTACATGAAATCTTATGAAGGTGAAATTGATGGGACTTGTGTGGGAGGGAGAGTAGTAAGAGAAGGTGAGGAGTTGAGGATGACAGGTAGGTAGGTTTCCTGAGAGACTGGGAGGATGCTGGTACCCTCAATAGTAATAAGGAAGTTCAGAAGAGAGGAGGGGTTTTTGGGGGAAAGATAAGCAATTCAGTTTTGGACATGTTGAGTTTAAGATGTCTACAGGACAGCAAGTTTGAGATGTCCAATAGGCAGTTGGAGATGTGAGAATGAAGGTCAGGAGAGAGGCAGGAAGAAGAAAGAAGGGCCTAGGATGACTGTAACATGCTGGGTGGACCTCATTACAAATTAAGGGGAAGGCAATTAGGTGACATTGAGGGTAGAATGCCAGATTAGAAGTCAGAAAGACTGGAGTTCAAATTCTACTTTAGATATTAGCTAGTCATGGGATTTCAGACAAATCATTTAGCCTCTAAATTTAAGCCTTAGTTCCTTCATGCTTACAGTGAGGGGGGGGGGGGCTGGATTAAGTGACATCAAAATTCCCTTCTAGCTCTGAATCTGTGATCATATGACCTTACAGTTGGGACATGATGGATAGGCATCGATGGGCGGTAATCTGTACTGTTAGAGGAAACATCTATATCTGTTAGGTCAGAGATCCATCTGAGTATTCAAATATATGCCAGGACTGCTGCTGAATTAGAATTTTGTGTGAGGAGTTTAATTAGCTTGTTTTCACTGGTTGTTTGTCCCTGAGGTAACAACATTCAAACAAGAAGGAAAAAAAAAACTCTTTCCCCTCCCTCCTTTGGATTATAGTTCTAATACTGGATTATAATTCTAAACCTTCAAAACTCTTCAGCACTCAGAACAAGGAGGTGCCCTTCTCTGTGTTTTTTAACATTTCAAGGACTAGAAAAAAGTTTGCCAAGTCTCTGGCAGTAGCCTTAAGGTCCCAGCACACACTTTCAAAAGACCACTGTCTGCTTTTTTGCAGAATCATTTATCACCTCAGTTCAGATTCACTTTGGAGAACAATTTGATGTCTAATGGTTTCATAAAATATCCAGATGTGTTTCTGGTCTGAATAATTCTATTAGATTATTTATTATCTAGTAAAAATTGTTGGTTTTGGTTTTTGATTAAGATCAAAATTAGTATTTTAGATTTTGTTCTGAAACTTGGGTTAGGAAATTAGTATGTTTCATTCTGGTTTTGGTTCAAAGCTTCTTTAAAATATTACCTGACATTTTTATAGAGCAGTATGGTTTGAAAAATGCTTCACAAGCATTATTTCATTTGAGGCCCACAACAATCAGGTGAGGTAAGCACTATAGCTGTTGTTATTCTGCTTTTACAGATAAAGAAACTGAGCCTCAGAGAGGTTAAACAACTAATTCATGGTCACACAGCTAGTAAATATTGGAATTCAGTCTTCTTTTTCTTTCTCTTTCTTACCTTATTTCTTTTTCCTTCTTACTTCCTTCTCCTTCCTTTCTCTCTCTTCTTTCCTTCCTTCCTTCCTCCTTTCTTTTCTTCCTTTCTTCTACCTATTATCTACCATCATCCCTTAAGTGGGACTCCTTGCTACTTTTCTAAGTATTCTCTCTAACAACCATTGTACTTTTTTAAAGCTTATCAGTCAAATCAATGTTGACTATTATAAAAAAGTTTCAGATACTCTATTTATTATAAATCTAGCTAATTTTGTACATCATGTTCAGCTTTGGCTAGGTCTGCCTTATCCTATTGGATGTTTGCCCTGAAGAAAGAGATCTGCTTCAGTTTGTGGGTAAGATTTTCATTCATCCTAGATAATGAACTGGTCTTTCATAAAATACAAAGTTTACAGGTATTCAGGTTAGATAACTGCCTCCTGAATTTTAGGGAATCATAGTTAGGGGGTAAGGTTGTGCTTTGGGAGAAGCCAGATAGCTCATTGTTATTGCAAATGAATATGAATATTTGTGTTTTTTAGTGCCTCAACTAAGGTTAAGTTGATGGGAAATGTATAAGTGAAAACTTTGGTTTAGTTAGTGGGTGATCTAAACTAGCAACAGAAGATAAGTGTAGACAGCTACAGTGGGAAGTTTCCATTTACAATACCAAATCAGCAAGATTTTCAAAGGTTTCCAGTAACTCATAAAGAAAAGATTATTTGCCAATAAGAAATTTCTTCTCCAAACTTTCCTGCGATGTTCTGAGTGGTGATTCCTTCTCCATTCCAATTCTTCGATTCTCCAACATTTAACTGAACATCAGATTGTCTCAATTTGTTTTTCAAGGATTAATTTGAAACCACTCTCTCTACCAATTTGGATGCCCTTTTGGTTCAAACAAACAATAAGAAACTTAGGTCAAATCATAATGTTTAGTTAGAGCGATAAATAATAAAACTTCCACAGCCAGTGTCCCCATAAACCAGTAGCAATAGCTACATCTTTATTGGATGATAAAGGAGTCCCTGTGTCTTTAGACTATGTCAGACAGAGGCCTGTTCATCAATCAAACAATGTAAAGGACTAAATTGGGGGGAAAGAATCCTAGGAATAAACAAGAGTTCTAAAAAGAGGTGAAACTTTCTGACAGGCAGCCTCAACAGAGCAATCTTGTTTCTAAACATAGAAGCAATTTAAAGGCCTCTCTCAGGGCAGGGGAGACAATTACTGACCAAACAAATAAGCTGGTGTCTCTGGACCTCAGGCATTCAGTGACTTTAGTCTGGGAGCCCATATTGCACTTGAACAGCAGAGTAGCTACTTGATCATGCCTTCATCCAACCTAGGAAGAAGCACTTGATTTTTTATTGAACAGCTTATAGATGTCGCATTAGATGATAAACTAGATAGCTAAAATAGAATGGGAGAATCTGTGGGAATGCTACAGACTCAACACGTTCTACTGTCAAAAAATATGCCCAATATAGACTTAAATTCTCTAATTTACTAGAAATTCAGATTTACCTCAGCATTTAAAGCTTTGATGTTTATTGGAGTGGCTGCGTGGGAATTTGATAGGGATAGCAACCAGAACTCTGATTTCATTGGTATAGAGAGTTGCCAAGTTAAACAATAAAACAAAACAAACTCTCTTGTGATGCCAGTTGTCCCCTTTAATGCAACTTATAGCCTAAGACAAATGGTTAGAGCACTTCAAAGTTTAGTTACTTCCCTAAGATCACACAGCCAGGCTAAATCACAATAGGAACTTGAACACAGGTTTTCTTGATTCTAAGGAAAGCTCTTTTATCCACTCTATGAAGCTGTCTTTCTTTCTGGTTTACTAGAATACTGGGTAGGAATTTGATGATTAAGTTTCTAAGAATTATAAATTTAGAGCTGATAAAGACCTTAGAAGCCATCTTGTCTGACCCCTTAATTTGGCAGATAAGGAAACTGAGATACAGAACGGTTAAAGGACTTGTCAAAGATCATACAGGCAGTATGTGGCAATCCATATTAGAATCTAGGTCTCATTATTCCAAATCTAACATTCTTTCAATTCTATATCATGCAATCTGAGTTATTTCAGAATTGTTTTTAGAAAACTGTGAATCATTGAATAAATATTTTCACAAATGCCCCATTACCACTTCCAGACTATTGCTTCAGCAGCATTATTTACCTACCGATGCTCTTTTGAAGTTTCTGTCATCCCCTTATGCCACATCCTTCCCCATCTTCAGAGCTACTGTCTAATGATTCTTAGGACAGTAATAAAATCACATAAAAATTTTAAACAGTTAAATGGACCTCAATAGCCATGTAGTCCAATCTATGCCTGCCCAAAATAATCCCTTCTACATCATTCCTAACAAGTAGTCATTAATGTCTCTAATGAAGGAGAACCCATTGCCTCCCAAATCAGCCCATTCAACTTTTGGATAGCTCTAATTACCCTCATGTGTGCTCTAACAATTATCTATTCCCCTACAAGAGGAACCTCATCATGCACTGATAGATGGGGTTTCCTCACCTGGGATTTTCCCATCCCAATGAAATTCTAGTTTTTAATCCTGGCACTTACCAATATCTTTGGTCTTCCCCTACAAACTGATTCCTTTCCCTCTACCTGCAAATATGTTCATGTCTTCCCCCAGTCTAAAGAAAACAAAAACCTTTCCTTTGACATTGCCATCTTCTTGAGCTACTGCTACATTTCTGTCTGTCTGTCTCTTCTCTGTCTCTCTGCCTCTTTTCTCCCCGTGTTTTTCTCTCTGTGTATTTCTATCTCTGTCTCCATGTTTTTCTTTCTTCTTTCTCTCATAACTGGTTCACTTTTAATCCTTTGTAAATAGCCTCTACCTGCATGACTCAACTGAAACTGTTCTTAAAGTTTATCAATAAGTTTTTGATTATCAAATACAATTTTCATCCCATTCAACCTCTCTATTACATTTAAAATTGGTTTTAGTTTAGCATTGTACATATCCCATTATCAATGAATCTTTACTACTTTGTGGTTAAAGCATTTCTCACAGAAAAATTGAAAAAAAACCACATATCTTATTTGGGAGGTATGGGTAGTAGATTAACCCATTACTACCTGTTACTAGATATTCATTTACCAATTCTCTATGTGGATGTAAGACCAAAACTTGAAGGAGGAGGAGGAAGAAATCAGGAAAGGACTAGAACTTGGAGTTGCTAAGGAAGCAGATCCAGTCCAGCTTCCATGAGGGACCTTGGGCAAAACCTTGTGGTTCTTTGTCCTTAGGTAGCTGCATAACAAAAATGAGGGAAGGGGGAAAGAGCAATGAAATAAGAAGGATTTTGCTGGGGATCAGTGCTTCTTCATCATTCCTGTCTTCCTCCTTACTGTAGAGCATTTCAGCTTCTTTTTCTGGAAATTTTTTATGATGGATGTGAGCTGCTTCAGGAACTAGTTCCTGACTGTAAGGCAAGTTATCGTGTAAATGATTAATCATGCTTAACAATGATGATCGAGACCTTTAATAAACTAGGATGCTATTGCCGGAAATTTTTTATTTCCTGTTGAGAATCAAAACTTCATATTCAAAAGCTATATTCCAGCCATCAAAACATATTTACATTAGTAGGCATTAAATAAATGTTTATTGATTGACATTAGGAATTTTTTTTCTTTAAAGAGATAGAAGTTGAATGATTATTAGCTGATCATAAAATTTCCACCATTATGTTATATGAGCATACAATGCACTGTTTATTTAGGCCTTTGAACTTGGTGATTAACTTAAAAACTTTCCCATTGCAATTTGTGAATGATCACAGGTGACTGAATTATAAACATTCCTGACATGCTTATTTTCTAAACTATGGCTTAGTGTAATTACCACTAACACAAGTTTTTGAACATTGTATATCTAATTGATTTGGTCTTTGAAAGTATATACCAGACACTGATAATGTGAATGGTCATATAATTCAATTAATTAATCAAATTTTTATTTATTCAGCACCAGCATTGGACCCAGACCTATGACAGGTTGTGTTGTTGTTGTGTTTGTCCTTCATTCTCGAAGAGGACCATGACTTCAAGATGATGACATGACTTGCAGTTGACTTTGATTTGATTTGTAGTTGAGGGAGGACTGTGCAAGGTCACCAGCCTCACTTTCTTTTCCTGAGTCATCTGGGTCCAGTGACCAGATATTCATCAGGATGACTGGAGAGAGTCCAGGATGCAGTGTGAGACCCTGACCCTTTCAGGTTAAGGTCTTATCACATTCTCACTTTGAGTGAGATATCATAGGCCTCCTTAAGTAGTTACTCAAGGGATGGTCCCTTTAATCAAAAAAAAATCAGACTGAGAAGGGGAGACCCTCAGGGTTCCTGAATAAAACAGAGACAGTTATGACAGTTTCTTCAGAGATGTCGGAGGGATCTAAGATATTGTCATTGTCCTCAGAGAGTTTAAAAATCTATTTGGTACAATAAGAAAAACACACATGAAATAATAACAGAATAATGTAGAACATAACTAGCTGTATAAGCTATTGATCAGTCAATTGCCAAGTATTTATTGTCTGCTAGGCAATGTTCTTGGTACTGGAAATATAAATACAGTGAATGAAACAATCCTTGGAGCTTCCATTGCAATTGGCAGAGAGAACAGGAAACAACAAAACCATAATAAGTGTATACAGAATAAACATATAGAGAATAAATAAAAAGCAAATACAAGAAATGTAAATACAAAGTGTCTTGTGAGGGAGGGCACTGGCATTTTAAGGGAACAGAAAAACCATGATAAAAAGGTGGTGCTTGAGCTATGTCTTGAAGTAAGAGAGATATTCTTTGAGATGTAGATGAGGATGGAATGCAATCCAGGTTTAGGGGACAATAAGCGCAAAGGTATGGAGTTGAGAGATGCAGTGTAATAATATATGTGGAACAGAAAGTAGCCTACTTTTGTGGAATCTCGAAGCACGTTCTCGTTCAGCTGTGTCTGACTCTTTGCAACCCTGTGAAGCATACTGTCTATGGGGTTTTCTTGGTAAAAAAAAAAACAGTAGTGGTTTGCCATTTACTTCTCTGGTGGATTAAAGCAAACAGAGGTTAAGTGACTTGCCCATGGTCATACAGCTGTTCATCTTCTTTTTTTCTGGAGAACCAATGACATCATGAGTGATGTCTTGATTTTGCACATAAATTGGATTTAATTGGCAGGACAAAATTCAAGATGAGTGGCAATGTCTGGGAATGCAATGGATGACCTTGGCATCTTTGTTGTTGTACCAAGCTCTACAAGCTCCACAGTGCCTGTTTCAACTGCCTTCATGACTATTGGAAAAAACAATTCTAATCCTCTGAAGAAGACTCCACATGCTTGGGGTAGACATCCCCCTAACTCACCAACAGGTCTGAGGTCTGTTGATTACCCTCAACTTAGTTTAATCTGTCTACCAAGACAGTTTTACTGGGGTGTAGCTGCTGTGCATGCTACAACTTCTTGGAGCCACAGTTGAGAATGGATGAGCGCCCTGAAAAGGGCTAGGCAAACCCTCACACCAAAGTTTCTAGTCCTCCCTAAACACCATAGCGAGAAAGCATCTGAGGCCAGATTTGAACTTAACTGTTCCTCTCTCTAGGCCTAGCACTCTGTCCACTGAACTGCCTAAGTATAGGAGGTAGATCAGTGCATAGTGAAGTTGGAAAGATAGATTGGGGGACACTGAGAAGAGTTTTTAAAGTTAAACAGATGAACTTATGTGTGATTGTAGATATAAGAGGAGCAATAGGGGAGCCACACAATCAGTTCTGTATTTAAGGATGATAACTTTAGAAGCAGTATAGAAAATGGACTAAAGTAGAAAGAAACTTGAGGAAAGACCATTTTGGAGGCAATTGCAATAATCTAGAAAAGGGGTGATAAAGGAATGAACTGAGACATAGCTGTTGGAGTAGAGAGAAGGGATCAGAAGTGAGAAATGTAGAGGTAGAAATGACAAGATTGGTTAACTGATTAGATATGTTGAGTGAAGAGTCAGGGATAACATTAAAGTTACAAATTTTGTTGCTTTCAGTCTGTCAGGCTTTGTTTGTGACTCCATTTGGGGTTTTCTTGGTAAAGATACTGGACTAATTTGCCATTTCCTTTTCCACCTCATTTTACAGATGAGAAAACTAAGGCAAACAAGGTTCAGTGACTTGGCCAAGATCACAGAGCTAGTAAGTATCTGAGGTCAGATTTAAATTTAGAAAGATGAGTTTTCCTGCCACCTAGCTATGAATCACAAAAGCTGGAAAATAATGGTGTCTGGGATAGATGTAGGAAAGTTTAGGAAAGGTGTGGGTTGAGGAGAAAGATGAAGTCATGAAGACAGCCTAGAAGAAAGGAAGAGGAGGGCCTCAAGGAATATCCATAGTTAGGAGGCATCCATGGATGATGGACCAGTAAGAGAGACTGAGAATGAGCAGTTAGACAGGAAGAGAACTAGGAGAGAGTACTGTCATGAACACCTGGGAAGGACAGAGTGTCCAGGAAGGTCCACAGTGTCCAGTGCAGCCGGAAGATGAAGGAGGATGAGGAATAAAAACATGATCATCAAATCTGGCAACTAAAAGACCACTGATAACGTAGGAATGAGCAATTTTAGTCAGAAGCCAGATTGCAAAGGGCTGAGAAATGAATGATCAAAAAGAGGTGGCAGAAGTGAATGTAGATTACTTTTTCTAAATTTGGCTGAATTAGGAGAGCAAGAAAGAGTTTACTTGTCAGATCTATGGGGAAGGGAAGAATTATCACCAAACAAGAGACAGAGAGTATTACAAGATGTAAAATGGATGATTTTGATTATATTAAATTAAAAAGGTTTTGCACAAATAAAACCATACATAGAAGGAAGGCAGAAAACTGGGGGAAATTTTTTTATAACAAGTGTCTCTGATAAAGGACACATATTTCAAATATTTAGAAAATTGAGTCAAATTTTAAACATACAAGCCATTCCCTAATTGATAAATGGTCAAAAGGCTGTATTCAAATGAAGAAATCAAAGCTATCTATAGTCATATGAAATTAAAGTAATTCTGAGGTACCATCTTACACTCATCAGATTGGCTAATGTGATAGGAAAGGAAAATGATAAATGTTGGAGGGGATGTGAGAAAAATTGGGAAACCAATGCTCTGCTGATGGAGTGGTGAACTGATTCAACTATTCTGGAGCAAAATTTGGGACTATGACCAAAGGACTTATTATAAAATTGTGCATACCCTTTGACCCAGCAATACCACTGCGAGGTCTGTATTCCAAATGAATAAAAAAAGAAAAGAGAAAAGGACCTATTTCTACAAGAATATTTATAGCAGCCCTTTTTGTGCTAGCAAAGAATTTGAAATTGAGGGAATGCCCATCAATTGTGAATGGCTGAACAAGTTATGGTTTATGATTGTAATGATTATATGTAATATAATGACCATATATATGACTATATGTAATGTGCTATAAGAAATGACAAGCAGGGTGATTTCAGAAAAACCTGGGAAGACTTTTATGAACTCATGCAAAATGAAATGAGCTGAAGAGAACATTGTATACAGTAAAAGCAAAATTGTATGATAATTAATTTTGAATAACTTTGCTGTTCTTAACAATACAATGATCCAAGACATTTCCAAAGGACTCAGTGATGAAAAATGTTATCAATATCCAGAGAAAGAATTGATGGAGTATGAATGCAGATTGAAGCACATTATTTTTCACTTTATTTTTGTTTTTTTATTTAAAAAAATTTAAAAATTAGTGACAACATGACTCATATGAAAAGTATGTTTTAGATGATTACACATGTATAGCCTATATCAAATTGCATACTGTTTCTGGGAGGAGGAAGGATGAAAGGGAGGGAAAGAATTTAGAACTCAATATTTTAAAAATACATGTTAAAATTGTTTTTACATGTAATTGGGGGAAAAGTAAAATATTATTAAATGAAATTAAGTTTTAAAAAGTGGCTGAGAAAAAGAGGAGAGATCTAGAACAGTAACTCAAGAGGATGGTTGATTGAATGATTTTTTTTAAGATGGAGAAGGCATAGACATCTTTGAATGTGGTAGAAAACAAACTAGTAGATAGAGAGAACTTGAAGGTTAGAGGAGAGGAGTTGACTGAGTTGCAATATTCTGGAGGAGATGAGAAGGAATGTGATTGAGAGAGTGGTTGGCCTTAGCAAAGGGACCTCATTATTGGAGACTGGAGGGAAGGAGGAGTGAGAGGAGGATAAAAGCTTATATTGAATGGTCTCAATTTCCTCAGTTAAGTAAGAGGCAGGAGGGGCAAGAGGGAGCATATAACGTTTGAGGACAAATTTAGAAAAAACTTCTATAGGGAGTAAAACAGGGAATCAGTTAGGGGGACATAAAAGAAATGCTGTTCTGAATTGAGGGTCCAGCTGAAGTTGAATAACTTGAGGTTATCAGTTACCCAGTCAGCATAGTTGTATGACTTCCACCAACATATGAGTAGGAGCAGAGGAGATGGATGGTGGGAATAATCCAAGACTGAATTTGGCAAGCAATGCATGGCCAATAGGATGAGGTGGCAAAAGATTTGCAAGTAGGGGAGTTGAATTGGTTAAATTGAAGAGAGAGGAAAGTGAAGCCACAGTAAGTAGGGATAACTTCAGGGAACATTAAAGGGGTGAAAGGATTAGAGGTCTCAATCATTCTGAAGAATAGGTTTATAAAAGTTGATGTAGAGAGAAATAGGTTATGGCCAGAGAGAGAATATCAGAGATTTTAGTTAGGAATGCTTGCGGGTAACAATCTAGTGTGTAATCACTCCTATGTGTGACTATGGTGGATTGAAGGGGTAGGTCATGGGATTTAAAAAAACTGCAGTTTTAAGCATTTTTAAGTACAGTATTAGTGCTTCATTTGCTTAAAACTGAACTAAGATTTTTCAGACACCTGGTATCAAGATGAACAAAAATATTCAGTATTTCACAAGAGAAAGTTAACCAATTCTAAGAAGGTCAGTTATAATACCCATACCTTCAGAAGCCTAATACCAGCATAATAACAAAATGAACTTGAGATCAACACAAAGAGGCAATTATAACCTCATAGTTATTTCTGAGACTTGTGAGAATAATAGTGAAGGCTTGTTAAATACTTTTATAAATATAATCAACAACCCTGGAAGGTAAGTTCTTTTATTATCATCCTGTGATGAGGATGAGGAAATTAAGACAGACAGAAGTTAATTGACTTGCCCAGAGTCACACACTGCTCATAAGTGTTTGAGGCTGGCTTTGAACTCAGGTCTGCCTGACTTTGGTCCAACATTCTATCCTCTGTTCCAGAAAGAATGGAAAGAATCTGACACATTTCCTAGATGTTAAGAAGAAGAGAAAAGGTCAGGGGCAAAGACTGACAAGATCCTATGGCTTGAGTCTTTGCAAAGGAAAGCTGTATTGCTGTATTAGTAAAAGAAATTGCTAAAATCAGAGTATATAATATAGAATCACCTGTATCAGGCCTTAAAAGCAAAATTCATATGAAAAATAAAAGTTTTCTTTTAAAACAGCCAGATTTATGACCTTAATGCCCTTACCTTTGTCAATGTATTAATTTGTACTCACTGAAACTGAATAATATACCTGTACAACTTGAATTGTTATAACCTACTAGATCTGACTGCTGTATCACCAGCTCATCTTCTTTTTGGTCATGCATATCTTTGATGCTAATTATTAAATACAGTTTAAATCATTGTTACTAAGAGGCTGCCTATTGGTATTCCCCATGTGTCTCTCCATTGCGCTTTGTGTGACCCATATTTTAGATTCTTTGAAGATTTTGGTAATCCCTTATTCATGGCCATACTACCACAGTCTTCTTTGGCAATGAAGAACAAATGCAACAACACCCCCAGAACAGTGATGTTGAAAAATGTGATTTTGTTTCATGTAAAAGCTTGAGGTCAGTGAAAGCAATGTGTTAGATTCCTAAATGCATAATTACTTCTACCTAAAAGTTAGCCTGTTGGAGAGTACAGTCTAGCTTACACGCTTATGTACATAAGCACATATACAGTCGTACATATATGCATATAAAACATGACTTATCAACTGAAAGAATTGGGCTATGCAATGTTTGAATATGGAAAACAACATAGTAAATTTAGGATGAATAATGTGAAGTATAAATATAAAATAAATTACTCTAATCTATCAGTTTTGATCTAGTGGAGAGACCTGGAAGTCATTCTAGGGTCATAGATTTAAAACTATAATGGACCTGAAAGGTCTCATAGACTAACTCCTATATTTTGTTGATGAGTAAACAGACCCATAGGAGTTAAGTGACTTTCCCAAGATCCCACAGGTAGTGATTAGCAGAGCTAGGTATAAAACAAGACGAAACAAATCAGTGTCTCTACTAGAAACTCAATGCTCTTTCCCCTGTTTTAATAATAATATTTTAAAATGTCAAAATGTCTGTCTTGAAAAACAGCTCAGTTGATAAAGGAAAAGTCACATTTACTTAAAATAGCCAATGAAATTGCTTCCAAATTGTTATCATCATATGTTGTTCTTTGAGGGTATCTCCCCAGTACCCTAAAATGACCCTCTGTGTTGAAGACCATCAGGACAAGTGGTAGAAACAAAACAAAAAATATGATTTAAAAGTATGATGTGCCAACACTTGAGATTCTGGTTATGGTTATCACTGTATCCTTAAGAAAACCTAATGGACCAAGAAGTAGTCAAGAACAAAGTAAATAAAGGAAGGAATGGAAGAGCTTCTGTGTGAGGAGAAACTAAAAGAGTGAGACTCTGCAAACTAAAAGGTCAAGATCAAGGGAGGACATGATCAAAACACATAAAATTACAAATGGTGGAGACTTATTTACCAAATCCTTCAAATACTAGGATCAACTGCTCTTGAGAGAGAAAAGTTTAAGCATAATAAGAGGAAATAATACTTCACGTAGCAGGTTGGGAATCACAACACTTGGCTTTTAATTCCAGTTCTTACTACCTATGTGGCCTTTGGCAAAGTTCCATTTTTAATGGGATGCTATCAGCCATTTTAAGTAAATATGACTTTTCCTTTATCATTGAGCTATTTTTCAAGATAGAAATTTTGACATTTTAAAAACATTATCTTTTGTTTATTTTAACCCTAGTTCCTTTCTGCAGCTTTAATGTCTATGATTTTCTTCAATGCTTTTCTGAGTCTCCTGAGAACAGTTTTTGAGAATTATATCATTCTCCTTCCCTGTTATTATTTTGGGCATTGAAAAAAAATTAGAAAATTCTTTTTTGCCATTTACAATGCAACCATGATGAGACAAGCCACCAGATTAGAGGCAGTATTGGCTTGGGTTAGAAATTTTTTTAACTCTCAAATACTAGTCCCAAATACTAGTCAACAATTTATCTGTATGGAGTGATGTTATGATGCTTGGGTCCATTGTGCAAATTTTCTCAAATTCTTCTTATCCTTTTTAACTAAGTCCTTCCTTCTGGTCCACTTGTCTCCCCTAGCCTCCTGGCAAGGAAGACAAAAGAAGCAAAAACTGAAAGAATCTTCCACAGCCTTTTATAAGGCAATTGTTCTAATTTGGCATAAAGGGAGGAGAGTCCTGTAGGAATTATGAAATGACCCCAACTTTAGGGTAGTCCTAAAGAATTGCAATATAATTCCAAGTAAATTAATGATTTATTCAATATTGACTTTTTCCTTTAATAAGTTGATAATAATTCTAACTTACAATAGGTCCCATTTGCAAAGTGTTGTATGCACTATCTCATTTGAACCTTACAAAACATTATCATTTTTATTATCCGCATTTACATATGAGGAAACTGAGGTTCAGAAAGATTAAATGTTTTACCCAAGGTCATGGATGGAGTAAGTAGGAAAACTAGGACTTAAACTCATATTCTGTGAAAAATCACAAGTCCTCACTCTTGGGATCCCCCATATTTCTCTCTCATAAATTTGATTTCCAATTTGGAGTAAATCCTTTGGAAGCCTGAATGGTTTTAGAGGAATGATCTTGGTTTTTAAGTTTGTTAAGAACTTTAGTTGCCTCTCTTCTTTCCTTGGAAAATTTATGTTTATTTTTGACATTGGTCCTTTATCCTCCTTAGTTAATTTAGTTTTAGCAATATCTAGAGTTCCTCTTCTATCAATAAATTAACCATATCATCTCATAGAGAGGCTTCTGTATACTTCTCACCTTTGGCACTTAATGAAACCAAAACAATTTCCATGGTATCTTCTGCAAGGCTAATTGCTCCACTTTTCATAAGAATTTTTAATTCAATCTCATTCTCTCTGTATGTAACATTTTATGCTTCTCTTTGACCTCTTGTTTACTTTAAACTGTCCCATTTTTTATTGTGAGTAGAATAATTAATTCATTAAAAAAACATACAAATGATAAATGTGCCTTCACCATCACTAATTTAAAAAGGATTCTGAAAGCATGTGTGATTCTTGTAATTTGGAGAACTAGCCAAGGTTGGAAAGGCTGGAGGTGGATTATCTTATTTTAACACAATTTTCAATCTAGAGACTTTATTGGAGATGTGCCTCCTTCATAATTATGATTGTCTTTTCCATTTTGTTAAAGAAATTCTGAAGTGCATAATAGTTAAAGTACAGAGGAGTTCACCCTGTACAAATTGGTTACAAAACTGAATTGGGTCCATCTATTGCCTGTCACTTATATGGCAAATAACTTCAACTCTGTATGCCTCAGCTACCTCATCTATAAAATGAGGGGTTTGACCTCAGAAGTTTCTTCTAGGTCTAAATCTATGAACCTACAGTCATAAAATCCTGCATGCTAGAACAGGGGTCAGCAATATATACCTACAGTTCAGGTTGACCTGCAGTCTTATTTTACATAGTCAGCAAGCTAAGGGTTTTTTTTTTTCCTTTTTTAAATGAAGTTGAGCTATATAAAAAGTCAGAAAACCCAATCTGGCCCTCGGGTTATTGTACGCCCACTCCTACTCTAATTAATAAACCCCAGAAACAGGGAGTTGGATGGTCAGTTTTAGTTCATTCCCTTTTCTCCCAAACCAGAGAGATGGTTCAAATGGTACTTTTTTAGTTTAAAAAATCATTATTTTTAACATTCTTTTAAAAAAAAAATGAGTTCCAAATTCTTTCCCTCTTTCTCTTCCACTGAGAAGGCAATCAATATGATATCAATTATACATGTGAAATCATGAAAAATGTTTCCCTATTAGTCATGTCACAAAAAAGTACAAGGTAAATAAAGAAAGTGAGAAAACTATGCTTCAGTTTGTATGCAGAGTTATTACTTCTCTCTCTGGAGATGAATAGCATTTTCCACCATGAGTCCTTTGGAATTGTCTTGGATCATTGTATAGATCAGGGTAGCTGAGTGTTTCAAAATTGATCATCATTACAATATAGCTATTATTGTATACAATGCTTTCCTAGTTCTGTTCACTTTACTTTTCATTAATTCATGTGGGTCTTCCCATGGATTTTCTGAAACCACCCCCTCATCATTTCCTGTAACAATTGTACTCCATCACAATCATAAAACAGAACTTGTTCAGCTATGTCCTAATTTATGGACATCCCTTCAATTTCCAATTCTTTGCCACCAGAAAAAGAGCTGTTTTAAATATTTTTGTACATATAGTTCCTTTTCCTTTGATCTCTTTGGGGTACAGATCTAGTAGTGGTATTTCTGGGTCAAAGGGTATGCACAGTTTGACAGCCCTTTGAGGACAGTTTCAACTTTTACTCCAGAATGGTGGGATCAGTTCACAACTATACCAGCAGTTCATTAGTGTATCTGTTTTTCCCTCATCCCTTCTAGCATTTGTCATTTCTGATAGGTATAAAGTGGTACCTCGGAGTTGTTTTAATTTGCCTTTCTCTAATTAAGGGCATTTTTTCATATGACTATAGACAGTTTTGATTTCTTCTGCCTATTTATATTCCTTGGCAGATTTATCAATTAGGGTCAACTACTCTTAAAGCTCTCCTGGGAAGAGTTTCCCCTGGGAATCAGTTTCCATATTTTATAAGTCTTATATAGTTTCTGGGGCAAATGCAGCCAATTACTATGTTCTTTGGACTCCACTTCTTGCAAGCTTTGCAGGCTTCAAGATTGTTATTCAGGAACATATTCAAAGGACATGAGATCTTTCAGATGCAAATAACAGACCACCTCCAGAAAGAGAGATGGAACAAACATGGCCAAGAAGCATCTCTATTTTCCTCATGGAACCAGGAATAGCATGCGCCACTGGTGGAGGGATGATTCTTCTAGTACAAGAGTGGGGAAACTGTGGCCTCCAGGCCATATTTGGCATTCTAGGTCCCTTGGTGCTGCCTTTTGACTGAGTCTAAGTTTTATAGACCAAATCCTTTTATTAAAGGGATTTGTTCTGTGAAGTCTGGATTCAGTCAAGAGGCCACACTTGAGGGGGTCATATGTAGCCTTGAGGCTGCAGGTTCCCCACCCCTGTATCCAGTGTCTTTGGAATTCCTTGTAATTTCTCATTATTAAATGTAGGATGCTTTGGGACAGTGGTGTCAAACTCAAATAGAAACAGGTCCTGGCAGGACAAGTAATGACTTAGAAAATACAAATTGACTTTATTCATGTTGCATTTTATTTATTTTGTTAAGCATTTCCCAAGCACATTTGAATTGGGTTCAGCTGCACTCTGGAGTTTTGGGGGGCAGCTGTAAGTTTGACCCTTCTGCTTTAGGATACCTAAAAGGGACTCAAGAAAATTTACTGAGGGCAGAAATAAGGGGATTTAGGGTTAAGAAATGACAAAATCTTCTTGGAAATTTGAAAATTTTTAAGGTGTTTGAGTTTTAAAAAATCTCTTAATTCTGACAAACAACTCATATAAAATAGTGATTTATAATATTAAAGGAAGGAAGAAAACAAATTAATTATTAATTGCAATAGCTTTAGAAATATTGTCTCATTTATTCCTTAGCACAAGCCTATGAGTCAGGTAATATTATTATGTTCATTTCACAGTTGAGGAAACTGAGGCAAACAGAGATTAAGTGACTTGCCCAGGGTGACACAGCTAGTAAGTATCTGAGACATTTTGAAAACAGGTTTTCTTGACTCCAGGCCAATACTCTATCTATTGTGCCATCTAACTGCCTCAAGGCATAATGACTTTGTATATGTGGTTTTGCATAAGTCCTGATTTTCAGAGTGATAAGTTTTAAAATAAGTTGACTCATTTTTATTGATATTTTGGTAAACTCTTCAAATTACTGGCATTTTATGGGAAATGTTTTTCATTTTTCTGCATAAAATAAAATATTTCATAATTTTATTAGTAATGTTGGATGGCCACCATGTGAATATATATATATATATTCATACATATATATGTGATTATCATAAAAGACAATGGATTGTAAATATATCCATAATTTAGACAATTTACCTTTATTCATGTCTTTCTTAAAAAGTTACCAGTTTTTGCTTTACGTTTGTATCCCCATGACCCAACACTGTATATAGGTACCAGCTTGATGACTGATTAATTAATAAATAATATATGTATGTTGGTTTCAGTTATATTTGATACCACTTGGGAAAAAATGTATAATTCCTGACTCTGGTCATATACAAATGTTCTACAAACATCATTTCTAAGTACACATATCTCTAGACATAGCTAGGTGGTAAGTCTCTGTGTTATAGATTACCTTGAAGGCAGAGAATCCTGGATTCAAGTCCTGCCTCTGACACATGCTGGTTGTATGACCCTGGGCAAGTCATTTAACTTCTCATTTCTCTAGGCCAAAGGTGTCAAACATGTTGACTGAGGGCTGCATACATCCTATAACATCTACAAGTACCCCTGAATGAGATTAAAATGTAAATGGAAAATACTAAATAAAACAAATAAAAATACATTAAAATAGATAATATAACATTTTAAAACATTGCCTATCCCTCTGTGAGTTTGACACAACTGCTTTAGCCAACTCTCTAACACTGAGGAGCTGACCTGCATCAATAGAGGGAGTTTTCTTACTGAAAGTTCCATAAATCAGTGAAATCACAAATTCAATTCCAACCCTATAGATAGATAGGATGATATTCATAATTAAAAGAAATCTGTGCTACCTAAAATATTGAAAAATAGCTAAAAATACTTTTTCAGGTCATATCTCAATGCTGTAAGTATCCCTTAAATATATTTCCTTAGAATTTTGTTGCTTTCATGCTTTACTTTAATACTTTTACTTTACTTTTTACTTTAATACTTATAGAAATTAATTGATAAAAGATAGTATATCACCTAATTTGAAAAAGTGAATGCTACTTCTCTGAATTGTCACTTCTTTCATAAGCATGATCTTACAATTCTGTTAAAATGTACCAACACTAAGATAAAGAAAAGAATTGCCCCAATCATTGTCTCTCATTACTATTTTTTTCTTTAATTTTTTCAGACCCCCTCAACTATTTTCAGCTTCTGAAAACCACGTTCTACGTTTGTGAATCTAAGTTTGCTTTTCAATGGATTACAACAAGTGGAACTGACTTTTCCAATTAAGTACTCAATTGACCTGGTATGAAGAAGGTTAAAGTTCCCACCTAATATATGATCATTAAAGCTTTTCATGTAGCTCTTCAGACAAGGCAGTCTGGGAAAACCCTGAGACAACATCGTCTTTGGTGCCAGACTGATAAAGCAGTTAGCATTTGTCAGTTACAGGAGAAAGACAGGATATACTGATGTATAAATTAGACACAATACCTCAATTTGGACAAACTGGAAAGGATTAGGTTACTTACATATGTTAAAAGCTATATTAAAAACCATCTGGTAACACAACTGAAGGTTAGTTTGGATAATGGCTTAATGGACAAGCAGGGCTGATTATCTCAAAGCACTCAAAGGTATTTTAGGTGCCTGAATTTGGGAATTTTGCTGGTATTTTTACAGTTTAAATATTCTTCCATACTGAATCCTCTATCACTTGATTCTCAAATATTCACAGGCATTGTAATTATTTGGTGTGCAGGAAAAACAAATGGAATTTGCACACACACATAAACTAAAGCTACTCCGCTTTGCCAAAAAAAAACTTATCAGTAGCCACGCGCCTCTTCAACTTTGTATATCTTTTTCCCAATTTCTGAAATGTTGCAAAAACAAACAGTAAGTAAATTCAGTAATTGTCCTCAAAGATTTTGATCATAGCTGAAATCTATCATGTAAGTCATTTATCTCCTCTTTCTCCTGCCGTTCCCCCATCCTGCCCGATTTTTGTGGGGCTAGTTACTTGAACTGTGGTCATCCACATGTGTTTCAGTTTGAGAATCCTCAACCATAATTGATGAAGGATTGTTTTTCTTTTTCTTTTAAAGAAGAGATAAACAGCTTGCTTAAGGGACTGGTGACCACAACAATTATGTGGAGAGAAAACACTCTAAATTCCGCCTCTGAAATATTTCTACAAATTTACAAAGGGAACATAAATCTATTTTTATAAATTACAACTCAGGAAAATGTGTTAGTATTATGTAATTCAGGAAGACTTATCTAGAGATTCAATATCACTGATTCATTTTACAAGGTTAGAGAGAACTTGAATTACATACTCTGCAAGGAGTAAGCACTGCAGAGACCTTTATGTTTCAGGTTTGGTACACATATTTATATACCATCTTTCATTAAAGTCTGACTCTGTTGGCTCCTCCTTTCATGGAGGTCACCCTGGATTCTTAAAGGCTTAACCAACAGTGATACCAGCTCTGGCAGTCCCTACCAAGCTCTTAAGGCTTTGAGCATGGGTCCAATAACAGGTAACATATATGTTCCTCAAGGACCAGGTTCGTTTATTTCAAAAAGACATCCCCAGAAGGTTAATTAGTGGTTTAGTGTTTTTTTTTTTCAGTCATAGCAACTCATGTTTACTTCTGCTGAGCAATATGGAATAGTATACAGAGCTCTGGACCTGGAGTTAGGGAGGGATGGGTTCAAATCCCACCTTAGATACTAGCTTTGTGGACCTGAGAAAATAATTTAGACTCATCCAGCATCACTTTACTCATCTATAAAATGAGAGGTTGGATTAAAGATTCTAATGTCCCTCTAAACTATATAAGTGCTGGTTAAGGAAGTATCTATAATGATGAAACCATGGATCTTTCTAATATTGAAAGAGAAACATTTATTTTATATGCTGTTAAAATCAGAGGATGTCTATACTATAGTAACTTGGAAGCCAATTAATTTCCACCCACTAAAACAAGGACATCTATATTTCTTGCTATAGGAACAAATCCAATTTCAGCATATTATTGATAGTAATTATGGACTATTTTTATCTAACTTTTCCCTCTTGAAAATTTATATATAAATGTTTCAGGTTAAAATAATTACAATGAAAATTATGAGTGTGATTATGATAATAACCTCCCATAATATCTTTTGGTGATAGGCTGGTTTTCAAAGCTTTTGAAGAAGAAAGTAAGTTTTAGCTATTCCTAGAAAAGCTTGGCAATGGGTGCTATGTCTACTGTCCAAGGACTAACTAAATTCAGAGGGAATCAGCCCCACAAGTTTGGTACCAGGTCAGGAGAATTCTGGCTCTAGCAATTTTACTAGTTTTAGCAATCTAGGATTTTTAAATCTAGAAATTTACTAATTTCTGAAAGAGCAGTGACTTCCATTGGTGGAAGCAACACCCATATCAAAGTATTGAAATAATAGAATAGTTTTCTGTAGCTTTTTGCAACTTTCAGATTGCTTAAACATATATCTCATTAATTCATATAGAAGGGTGGAAATTTATCATCCTCATTTTTAAGAGGCAAGAAAACTGAGGCTAAGGGAAGCCCAGCAATTTTTCCAAGGCAACATCCTGAAAGAATCAATGAGTAACCAAGAGTAGGTCTCAATTCTTCTGACTCCTAATCTGGTACTCACTGTTTAAAATATTGTAAAATATTCAGAAAACTCATAACCTCTAAGACTTCCCTTTTGACTTGAGGCTTTAATATAAACTATTATAGATTAATTTTTATCTTCAAGAGGAGAACTTTCTTTTCTTCAAAAGCAGGGCTCAAGGGACCTGAACAACTTGAATTACCCACAACTTTCCACTTGACCTTACATGACTAGACATGGAAATACGTACAAGTGCACTGAAAGCTTTGTTACAAAGGATGACTTTCTGAGATGCATCTCGAAATAAAGATAATATAAAAACAAAAAAAAATATCAATTGTTTAAAAAGAAATTTATTGAAAGGTATGAAATTTTAAAAGGTAACTGATTCATATTTACATAGTACTTCTAGAAGTATGATGACAAAACAGAATGGGGGAATCTGGATAGAATGCTAGATTTCAGGTGAAGAGGACTATGCTGCCTTAGACGCAGTGGCTGTAAAAATTTGGGAAAGTCACACAACCTCTCTGAGCTGGTATCTTAATTTGTAAACTGGGGCAAATGATAACTGTTGCACTGACAGACAACTGAAGATTGCTGTGAGGCTTAGATGAGATGGATGCAAAGTGCTTTGTAAATTTTGAAACAAATATATCCATGGTTAATCAATAAATCAAAAAAAATAAACCTTTATTAAATGTCTCTTGTGTTCTGGGAGCTGGTGATACAAAGACAAAAATGAAACAGTCCTTGTCCTGTAGAATGTTACATTGTATCTGAAAAGAGGACGATCAGTTACGTACAACACTTCATGACCCCATTTAGGGTTTCCTTGGCAAAGATACTGAAGTGGCCACTTCCTTCTCTAAATTCGTTTTATAGATGAAGAAAACTGAGGCAAAGAAGGTTAAGTGATTTGTTCAGGGTCACGCAGCTAGTAAGTGTCAGAAGCCAGATCTGAACTCAGGACGAGTTTTCCCGACTCCAGGCCTGGCACTCTATCCACTGTGCCACAGAGCTGCCCTGGGAAGATAATAAGTACACATATAGAGAAAACATAAGATAATTTAAAAATACATATAATGTTGAGTTGGGGGAGGAGTAAAGGCACTAGCATTTGCAGAGCAGCAATGCGTTCGTGTATAAGGTAGCACTGAGCTATTTTATATCTGAGGACACTGAGGGCCCAAGAGACTAAAGTGACTTGTCCATGGTCATATAGCTAGTGTTAGAAATAATAATTGAACCTAGGTCTTCTGATTCATTCTTCCTGACACTGTATTGCTTTTTGACAATTACTGTCATATTTGTCTGTTATTAAGTTGTTTTTAATCCTTGGAGAGTGCAGATATTTAGGGAAAAATTACCTGTGTGGTTATTTTTAATGTGGATTAGCCTTCATTTAGTTACGAGTCTTCATAATGCCTAATGTCATCCCTACTTGTTTTTACTTAAACCCTTGGGGGAAATGAGATTGTAAAGTTCCTCACATACAGAACCTGAGGCACACAGTTCAATTTCTTGGCTCTATTGAGACATGGTACGATAAGCCCTGACGATAGTACTACTGTCCTATTTTTCAGGGGGAAAAAATGTAATAAGTTACAACCACTGTCATCTCCCATTGATGTCAAGAGTGAAGAACTGATCATTTCTCTGTGGTGAGTCTTTGCTAGTGTATCTGAGCCTCAGGCTAAGGTCTTGATCTCACCGTGTTCCCATGAGTTCACATTCTGCTTCTCAAAATCCTTAAACCACCCAAGTACTGAGGCAACTCCACTGACTCGCAGGTTTATATTGAATGAAATATTTCCAAATGTGACTGTGATTCTCTCCAACTTTGGTCTTTTGGGATTGACACTCAGATTGTGAAATTGTTAGCTCTTTGTACTGTCTGTGGAAAAAGGTTCTTTACAGTACATGTTTAAGACACTTTTTTTCTCGTCAATCGAAGGAGACATCAGGGCTTAGCGTAGACTCATGCACAAGTTTTATAGGATGTCAGAACAAAATGATTTTTTATTGGGGAAGGGTCAAATGAGATGTGCTTTTTGTTGTGTCACACTATACAATATAAGGGCTGTGTTATAAAAACTCAGGGTTTCCACTCGAAGTCAAAAGGCTAGAAGAAGTGATTTAAGGCTACATTATCCTGTTTCTAATTCCTTCTCTTTCTTCCTGCGGAAATGTAATTGCAAGGGGCTGTGAGAAGGGATTGGAGTATGGGCTTCTATGTCAGCCTTGAAGAGAGCCATAAAGTCTATTTTATGAGTCTCTCTGTAGCCTCGTTCTCCTTTTCCAAATTAGAGGAGACAATATGACAATCTCACCAAGCTCTGATCTTATATCTTCATTTGCAAACTCAGCAGTAAATATCAGGGCTCAATTGAAAGCGCTCAGGGGAATTAATTGTTTTCCTATTGTGTTCCCAAAACATTCCTCTGTGCTGAAGCGCTAACCAAGTTTAAGCAAGTTCTAAGGAACTTGGCAAGAAAAGAAAACTTTTAGGGAGAATTGCTGTTTCTTGGGGTTGATATTCTTTTACTTTAGCTGTCTTAATAAGACGATGACGTAACAGACTACAGATTTAATAGCCCAAATTCTCAACTAGAACCTCAGATGAAAATTTGAATCTCCTTGTTGTTTAAAAATAAGTTGATAGGAGTCGATAGTTGGTTGCCATTTCTACAGCCTTAATAAATGAAGATGTTTTTCTTACCAACTACCATGTATAAAAGGTCTTTATAACTTTGTAATGTATTCTCACGGTTTTATTGCTTCCGCTTGTTCTGTGACTATTCTTTTTTGACTAATCGGGTTCCCTTGTATGTTATACAAGGATACTTGCTCCCAAACTTGTTTTGTAAGAGGGCTGAGTCCAAATCTTGACCACCAGCGGACCTTGATTCGAACTTTAAAAGACCACCCACTTCTGAGGGGTGTGGGGAGAGGAAGAAGGGCTGATTTTGACTCTATGTCAGTTTGATTTGAGGCCCTAGGAAAAAATTGAACCTTCTCCAAATGGAGCCAGATGACCCTAAGGACTATAAGCTTAACTCTGATGAACAAAAGATGGCGTCCTCTTGGATTTTTAGTTCTGTTTTATAGGAATGAAAGATTAGCCATGTTTTCTTCCCTGAAAAAGACTTTAAAGGGTGGGGGAAAAGTGCCAACTTTAGCCAAAGTGAATTTATGCCTAATGAGATGTCATTGATCATCTGGAGAGAAAAATAATATCCCATGACATAAAATTCTAAATATAGGGATCAGACGATCTAAATCTTCTTTACCACAACAAAATACTGCTAATTAGGCTGAAAAAAATGCATTAACCTGCAGAAAGAAAATAAATGTATTGACATGACTTTGCAAATCACAGTTAATTGAACCACAAACAAGACTTCAAATGAAGGAAATAATGTGGTAATTGGAGCCCTCATACTATATAATACACTTGCTGGCATACATTACAGGTTTGCTATCTTCTAACAGTATTAAATCATTGCACAAGAAGAGCATTGCCAAAAAAACTCTTCATTTCCTTTTAGTGACTTCTTACTGCCCTCAGTTGAAGTTTAATAGAAAAGGAAGGACATGATGTAGTTTTAATGACAGGAAACTCATGACTTCCAAATGAATAAATTCCATCACTGACTGCCACAAAGTGTGCTAATTATTTCCTTTGATAAATTAAAAGCCATAAAAGTCCAGAGTATATAAACTTGTGGTTTACAGTTATAGTCTACCTGTCTGCATTATTGAAAGTTCATATATGCCTCATTATTTTATTGGAATTGTTTTGTGCATCAGTGAGTGGCCTATAGAAAAAGAACATGGAGAGGTCAGACAGAAGGTTAAATATATCAGACAGAAGGTTAGTTGATCAAAATGTTTGGACTTTGTGTTCTATATTTATCAGTTCTTTAAAAACAAAATTAGGAATGTGGACAGGACATATCTATGCAAAGAGATTTGTAGGAGTCACTATGCTGAAAATAAAGGATAGGAAATCAGGTTTCTTTTGTGCTACTGTATTTTAATTATCATCTAGGATATTTAAATGGGGCAATTCAGGTTGATGTTTCAGATCTCATAACAGTAGGTCAGGAGAAAAAAAAAAACAAGGCCTCTATTTCTTTAAGTTTACTGAAGTATCACCAACTAAAATCACAAACTTCTGTTCTGGATAAATTCTTATACTTTGTGAATTTAACAATAGTAGCATTTACATAGTGGTTTCAGGCTTATAAAATGCATTTCTCTCCAAATGACCAATGACATCTCATTAGGCACAGAATTACTGGCTAAAGTTGGCACTTGTTTCTCCACCTTTCATCATTTGATCCTCACCACAACCCTTGGAGTTAGGTGCTATTGTCATGTCCATTTTACAGATAAGAAGATAGAAGCTGAGAGAAGGTAAGAGACTTCTCCAGGGTCACAAAGCTGGGACATTTCTGTGGCAGGATTTGAACTCAGGGCTGTAACTCCAGATCCAACACTGGGTCACTTAGTTGCCTAATTTAAATGCTATTGGCTTCTCAACTTAGATAATAACAGACAGACTGATATATAATTGTAACAGCTAGCATTGATCTAATTCTCTAAGGTTTGTTTACAAAGTATTTTGCACTTATTATATTATTTGATTCTCAGAACAATGTTGTGAAGGAGGTGCTATCATTAGACCCATTTTAAAAATGAGCAATCTGAGACAGATTAAGTGACTTGCCCAGGGTTACATTATTTAAGTGTCTGAGGCAGATTTGAACTCAAGCTTCCTGAATCCAAGTCTATCTAAATTACTATTGAATATCATTTTTTCCCGGGATTTTCCTTATGTAGATTAGATCAATCCATTATCACTCTTACCTTCTCCACCTCTGTCTTCCCTGCTCCCCCCACACACTTCTCAACATCTGTTTGAATCCAGTTTCAGTTGGTTGAACCAATGAAGTATTTGATACAACTTAAGAGCCTCCAATATATTTGAGTCATGGTTTCATATTGTCATTCATAAAGATTCTGTGTGCTGAAGTAGAACATATATTTCAGTCCCCATAGAATCTAGAGCTCTGGAGGCAAAAGGGAAGGATGAATTTACTTCAATGTGCTATTGAATATACTTGAAAATGTGTAAACCAAACTGATAAAAATAGAGTAGAAAAAGAGAACAACCAGCTCCAATTTCATTACCATATTTTCAAAAGCATTTGTTTAGTACCTAATTGACCATGATGCTGCAGGTTTTTCTTTGGCAATAAGATTCTGCAGCCACAGTTCCTTTGCAGCCAAGTTATACTGAATGTCTAAGATAAATTCCTCCTGTGACAAATTTTTCCTCTTTCCTCTTGCTCTGTCCTTAGTGCAAATAGAGAACAGCTGTTCATCATGCCTACATTATCCTCCATGTAATTTAAGAAGATTAAGAACCCACTCTTCCTCCTCATTCCCTTGCTCCTCTATAGTCTTTTCCCCTTCTTTACTTAAAATAAGCCCAATTCCTTTATTAATTGCTTTTATTAATTTCCTTTAATTCCTCATAAATTGGATTTTGCAAAGCATTAGTCATATTAACTATTTGCTTGTATCCTATCCAAGCACTCTGTATCTCACTGCTGGGCCCCAAATTAGACACATTTCTCTAGAAGAAGCACACAGTAGGTGCTTGATAAGTGTTGTTCAAAATGATAATGGCCCTGGTATGGCAGGAGGACTGTCTTCTGGCATGCTGTATCCCTTTTAAGTATCCTGGTCTTTTTAGTAATAACATTACTCTGGTGATTTAAATAAGCTTCATCTTTCTTTTCCCCATTGTCCTCCTAATGCACTAGTTTCTCACCCTCCTGGTCTGTGAGATTCCTTTTTGTTTTTTCCTTTCTGGAGTTCTACACTCTGTACATACCCCGATAATTTCTGTCCACTTTTTTAAGGTTATTTTAAACGTTAATCCTGTTATCCAAGCTGCAAAGCTTCCCACTTAGTTTGGAGAGACTAACAAACTTAATGAGCTTCTCTCCAATTCATCATCTGATTCATGGAAGGAGATGTTCAGTTTTTTGAGGTCTGGAATGATTACTTTGGGAAAAAAAAACACACACAAAGCTTCCAGGCTAACAGTGAAGTACTGATAATTTACCATTCCTGAGAATAACTCTCTGATAGCTTGTACCCTCCCCTAATGGTAAAATAACTTTCATAGGATCTAGAGTTCAGAGGGACCTTAGAGGACATCTAGTCCAATACATTTATTTCACAGATGAGGAACTGAGATCCCAGAGAAGTTAAGGAATTGCCCAGGGTCACACAGGAAATATGTGGCACATGTGGGATTCAAGCCTAGCTCTTCTGACTCCAAATCTTTCACACTTTCTGCTCAGTCATCCTCTGTAGACATAAAGGATGGTTAAAATGCATCCTCATATTAATGTTGAGTGCTCAGCACTGCCACTGATGGGCAGAAGTTGAGTTCTTTGAGATGCAGAATTTGTCCTTATAGACTGGGGAATTTTGGAATTTCTACTATTTTTCCCCAAGCAGAACACAAATCACCATGTTAGATCTGGAAGGGACCTTAGAAATCACCTAGCCTAATGTTCTCATTTTATATTTGAGGAGGCATGAAACAAGGGCAACTTCAATATTCAGGAGGTGGTGCTTAGACTGAGCCTTGGAGGAAACTATCATTCTAAATGGTAGACTAGAAAAGGGAATGTTGTTAAGGCATGGGAGATAGCCTGAGGAAACAGTTTGGAAATTCAGTGTCATGACTGGAGAATAACTAGTAAACCTGTTTGGACAGGTTATAAAATGCATGTGATTAGAGAAGAATTTGAGTTCAAACTCTTGGAGGTGGAAGAGCTTTAGGGTATTGACAAGGTATAAGGTATGATCACCCCTCTACAGAAAGTGAAAATGTAGGCAATGGAACCTGAGGAACTTGATGAACTTTAAGGTGAAGGTCTTTGAAGATTAATCAATATAAATGTTGAAGCCATCAAGGATTAGGGCAAAGGTATAGAGAAAAAAATGTGAGATAGATAGATAGATAGATAGATAGATAGATAGATAGATAGATAGGTAGGTAGGTGGATAATGAATTGGGCACTAATGTTAAGCTCCTGGGAGTACAGAGAAAAGCATACTCAACAGTTCCTGCCCTCAAAAAGCTTACATTTTACATTCTAATAAGGGAAGATCATATATAAAAGTGAATTGGTAAGAGGTGAGGATACACACAGGATATTCAGGAAATGATAAAAGCTGGCATATAGTAGCTCTAATGCTTCCTTATTTGTCTCTAATGGTTAGACTGTCTAACCACCATCTACCCTAGAGACTCCCTTCTTAATGAACTTTCATGGTTTTTAAGGTCTAAAGACCCCATTCCTCCAGATGAATAGGGCTAAGGGGTGAGGGAGGAGGTACCTAGACAAAACTAAGCCCAGGAGGGGCGGAGCCAAGATGGCGGAGTAGAAAGACACACATATGCTAGCTCCGAACCCACAGCCCATAAAATATCTGTAAAAAAGAACTCCCAACAAATTCTGGAGCAGCAGAAGCCACAGAACAACAGAGTGGAGGAGATTTCTGTTCCAGAGGGACCTGAAAACCTCTCACAAAAGGTCCATCACACTGCGGACCCAGAGCCAAGCCCAGCCCTGGCTTGGCCATGCAGCACTGAGAGGAGCAGATCCGAGCAGGCTTCAGGGATGGAATCTCCAGCAGCCTTGAGGGTCCCTCCACCCACAGGCCCCAAAGGTTGGTGAGAGGGTCTTCTTGGCTTGACGAGAAGGAAGTGGGGTGCCCCCATAACTCAGGCCCCCTTGGGAGGCAGCAGCAGAGGTGGGAGCAAACCTGGGCTCCCCAAGCAGTCAACAGCCAGAATCCATTGTTGAAGGTCTCTGCATAAACCCCCTGAGGGAACTGAGTCCCGTGTGGCGGCCCTGCCCTGACCTGAGCACCTGAACTTAATCTCACACTGAATAGCAGCCCCGCCCCCACCAAAAGCCCTGACGCTGAGAAGCAGCATTTGAATCTCAGACCCCAAGCACTGGCTAGGTGGATCTGGAGGCCAAGTGGGTGTGAAGAGAATATTCAGAAGTCAAGTCACTGGCTGGGAAAATGCCCAGAAAAGGGAAAAAAAATAAGACTATAGAAGGTTACTTTCTTGGGGAACAGGCATTTCCTCCCTTCCTTTCTGATGAGGAAGAACAATGCTTACCATCAAGGAAAGACACAGAAGTCAAGGCTTCTGTATCCCAGCCCACTCAATGGGCTCAGGCCATGGAAGAGCTCAAAAAGGAATTTGAAAATCAAGTTAGAGAGGTGGAGGAAAAACTGGGAAGAAAAATGAGAGACATGCAAGCAAAGCATGAAAAACAAGTAAACACCCTGCTGAAGGAGACCCAAAAAAATGCTGAAGAAAATAACACCTTGAAAAATAGGCTAACTCAATTGGCAAAAGAGGTTCAAAAAGCCAATGAGGAGAAGAATGCTTTCAAAAGCAGAATTAGCCAAATGGAAAAGGAGATTCAAAAGCTCACTGAAGAAAATAGTTCTTTCAAAATTAGAATGGAACAGATGGAGGCTAATGACTTTATGAGAAACCAAGAAATCACAAAACAAAACCAAAAGAATGAAAAAATGGAAGATCATGTGAAATATCTCATTGGAAAAACAACTGACCTGGAGAATAGATCCAGGAGAGACAATTTAAAAATTATGGGACAACCTGAAAGTCATGATCAAAAAGAGAGCCTAGACATCATCTTTCATGAAATTATCAAGGAAAACTGCCCTGAGATTCTAGAACCAGAGGGCAAAATAAGTATTCAGGGAATCCACAGATCACCGCCTGAAAGAGATCCAAAAAGAGAAACTCCTAGGAACATTGTGGTCAAATTCCAGAGTTCCCAGGTCAAGAAGAAAATATTGCAAGCAGCTAGAAAGAAACAATTCAAGTATTGTGGAAATACAATCAGGATAACACAAGATTTAGCAGCTTCCACATTAAGGGATTGAAGGGCATGGAATAGGATATTCCAGAAGTCAAAGGAACTAGGACTAAAACCAAGAATCACCTACCCAGCAAAACTGAGTATAATACTTCAGGGGAAAAATTGGTCTTTCAATGAAATAGAGGACTTTCAAGCATTCTTGATGAAAAGACCAGAGCTGAAAAGAAAATTTGACTTTCAAACACAAGAATGAAGAGAAGCACGAAAAGGTAAACAGCAAAGAGAAGTCATAAGGGACTTACAAAAGATGAACTGTTTACCTTCCTACATGGAAAGACAATATTTGTAACCCTTGAAACTATTTAGTATCTGGGTACTGGGTGGGATTACACACACACACACGTACACGCACATGCACACACACATAGAGACAGTGCACAGAGTGAATTGAAGAGGATGGGATCATATCTTAAAAAATGAAATCAAGCAGTGAGAGAGAAATATATTGGGAGGAGAAAGGGAGAAATGGAATGGGACAAATTATCTCTCATAAAAGAGGCAAGCAAAAGACTTATTAGTGGAGGGATAAAGAGGGGAGGTGAGAGAAAAACATGAAGTTCACTCTCATCACATTCCGCTAAAGGAAGAAATAAAATGCACACTCATTTTGGTATGAAAACCTATCTTACAATACAGGAAAATGGGGGATAAGGGGATAAGCAGAGTGGGGGGGGGATGATGGAAGGGAGGGCATGGGGAGGAGGGAGCAATTTGAGGTTGACACTCATGGGGAGGGACAGGATCAAAAGAGAGAATAGAAGTAATGGGGGGCAGGATAGGATGGAGGGAAATATAGTTAGTCTTTTATAACACAACTATTATGGAAGTCATTTGCAAAACTATACAGATATGGCCTATATTGAATTGCTTGCCTTCCAGAGGGAAGGGGTGGGGAGGGAGGGAGGAAAAGAAGTTGGAACTCAAAGTTTTAGGAACAACTGTCGAGTACTGTTCTTGCCACTAGGAAATAAGAAATCCAGGTAAAGGGGTACAGAAAATTATTTGGCCCTACAGGACAAAAGAGAAGATGGAGACAAGGGCAGAGAGGGATGATAGAAGAGAGAGCAGCAGATTGGTGATAGGGGCAATTAGAATGCTTGGTGTTTTGGGGTGAGGGGAGGGGACAAAAGGGGAGAAAATTTGGAACCCAAAATTTTGTGGAAATAAATATTAAAAGTTAAACAAATAAATTTTTAAAAAATAACAAAAACTAAGCCCAGGGATAAGGTTTTTATTCCACAATGGGTCCATGGCAAGGCCCCACTTAATGGCTGAATTTTGGGAACTCCTGGCTTTGAGTGAATTTGTGTATTCATCCTTTATTGCGGAAGAAGACCATGCCATCAGATAAATAATGTCATGCCTTGCACTTGACTTTGTTTTGAGTAAGGGAGGGCTATGAAGGTCACCAGCCTCACTTTTCCTCCAGAGCCATCTGAATCCAGTGACTAGATATTCATCAGGATAATTGGAGATGATCCAGGATTTGGCAATCGGGGTTAAGTGACTTGCCCAAGGTCACACAGCCAGTGAGTGTCAAGTGTCTGAGGTGAGATTTGAACTCAGGACCTCCTGACTCCTTCACCGGTGCTCTATCCACTGCACCACTTAGCTGCCCTGAGTGAGTTTAGAGTAGGTCTCAATGGTAACTGTTTCTCTTGGAGCAGCAACCCTGAGCATCTTCCTCTCCCAGTTTGATTTTTTTGTTTTGTTTTTTTTGTTTTTAGTTAAAGGGATCAATCCTTGACTCACTTCTTAAAGAGGTGAGGCCTGTTCCCTGAATGGGCATTACCTCACTTTAAGTGATTACCTGAAAAGGTCTTAGACTAAAAGGGCAAGGTCTCCTATTGCATCCTGGGCCATCTCCAGTCATCCTGATGAATATCTGGTCACTGGATCTAGATGGCCCAGGAGAAGAAAATAAGTAAGGCTGGTGACCTTGCATAGCCCTCCCTCACTAAAATCAAAGACAACTGCAAGTCATGTCATTATTGCCCTGATGTCATGTCCTCTTCAAAAACAAAGGACAAACACAACAACAATTGTGTATATGTGAAGAGCAAAGCCCAAAGCCTTTCCAGACTTGGAACTTTCACCTGAAGTGGTGAACAAATCTGAGTTCAGAGAGACTAAAGGGTTAGAAGGGAGAATGTAGGCCAAGTCTGAGAGTGATAGGCCTGAATCTGTTGACCAAGGGGAGGGGTAGAGGTCCATACAAGGCTATATCAGGAAAAATACACAAAGGTGTGACCATAGGGATGTTGATTAATGATTTGTTGAATGTGAAGATTCATCCCAGGGCATGACCATTTTATTCCATACCCTTCTCCAGTTGGCTGAAGAAAATATTGCTGAAGGCTCAGATACCTGTGGGAGGTGTCTTATCTCACATCTAATACTGGATGCCTTTGTGCCTGATGGCCCAGAATCAATGAGTATGAAAGTTCTGGCTATGATCATGCTATTGCCTATTAATGGTGTTCTTTGAATAACATCTGGTATTTTCTTGTCTATCTCTGAACCTGGGATTTTATCTTCTCTAATACTTTTCAAGGGAAAGATCAGTGTTTCTTGGGGTGATGTGAATTCGTATTTGTTACACAGTCCTGATCTTTTACTGCATATTGGATAAAAATGACATTAATGATAGGCTGGTTGAGAAGAAAAACTAGTGTGGTCTAGGTAGAAAAAGGACAGGGTCATATGCTGTGAAATTATCTAGAGTTCCAGACAATTCCTAAAAATCTTTGGTTAGTCTCCCTTTGGAAAAATGCCATGACTATGATACTGGCAGTTCAGTAGAAGCTCATGGCATAATGGAATAAACACATTTTAGAATTCCATAAGATCGCATTGGGTGGTGACACAAGGTTATCTTTGAGACATGGAAAATGAGTCTTAGTGATGGGTTGAAAGAAACATTTGGTGGTACACCTCCTCCTGCTGCTCTGTAAGAATTCCTGGAAAGACATGGTTGTCCAGTTGAATAACTAACTTGAGCTATGGGGTATGAGGTTTTGGTCTGATTTCCTATGCTGATTTGGGTGAAGAAGAAGGTAATAGTAAGGGAATAGGAAGCTCAACTTCTAGAAATAACAATAGGCAACATTTATACAGTACTTTAAGGTTTACAAAATGCTTTACATTTGTCCTCATTTGACTCTCACAGCAACTAGGTAAGTTAAGTGCTATTATTATCTCGATTTGAAAGATGAAGAAACTGAGTGTGGTAGAAGTTATAGGCAATGACTTGCCCAAAGTCACACTATGTTTCTGAAGAAGGATTCAAACTACGGTCTTCCTAGTTTCGGGTCCAACACTGCCCGACTGATGCTATCAGGTGCTAGTTAGATAGCTAGTTAGAAGTAAGAGAAAACTGAATCCTTGGTCTGTGCAGTTGACATTCAGTGGGACTCCACAGTTCTTGGAATTTCGGTGGTCTTACGTTCGTAGATTTAAAAGTGGAAAGATCTTTAGCAGTCATATAGTCCTGTCTCCTCATTTTATGGATGGAAGAACTGAGACCTGGAAAAATTAGAAGTTAAGTAACTAGCCCATGGCCTCAGAGCTAAGGAGTGAGTCAATGGTTTGCATTTCTTCCGTGGCATTACTCATGATATGGCCCAACAATGCTGGTGTAACATCCAGAAAGGTATTAACTAGCCAAGTGGGTGGGCTATCAGGACATCAGGACAAAGGAGAGTTTATTTCAACAAAGTATATTTTTTGGGAGGAGGGAGGGTTGAGAGGGTGTAGTCAGTTTGGTAAACCCACCAATATATTTGTTTTTAAAGAAGAGTAGTTTTCAAAGACTGGGAATATAGGGGAAAAAAAGTGATGAATTTGGGGCTAGGCCTTTGGCTCTCATCTCCTTGGGTTGTGACTAAGCTTTATTTTCTTTTTTAAAAAAGCAATTTTAAGAAAATAGTGTTTGACTGTTGATTAGCTAGTTATCCTCCTCCTCCTCCACCTTCCAAGAGAATGCAAGACAATGAAAGTATGATGTGTACCATACTGTAAAAAAAGAATCATTTGCTTAGCCACTTGTTACTGACATTTTCATGTACAATTGAGAGCTTTCAAAGCATTGTAAGATTAGAAAATGTTTTCCTCTTACACCTTTATAGGACTACTTTGCCTTAGAACTGCCCTTATTTACCTTTCTTAGTTTTAAAAATACCAAATACCAAATAGCTATTTATAAGAATATCCAGCCTGTTTATCCACCCTTACCATTTGCCTGGGCTATCACAATGGCCTCTTCATTGTTCTTCTTGGGTCTCATGGGCCTCCCCTCAATCCTCCAAGGTCTATGCAGCTGCCAATTGAAGCACAAGTCTGATCACGTCAGTCAGGAGGCTTTAGGGGCACGCGAGAGTAAATTACAAATGCCTCTGCTTGGCACATAAAGTTCTTTAAAATCTGGCTTTGACCTAACTTTCCAAACTGGTTCGACATTGCTACCTTTCACATGCTGTGTTTTGTTCAAACTAGCCCATGTGTTATTTATTCCTCATAAATACCATTCTGTCTCTGAGCCCTTGCACTGAATGTCCCCCATGCCCTGAGTGTTTTCCTACGTCAGCTTTTCTTTTGGAAGCTTGAATTGTTAGTACTCAGTTCCAGTATAGCCTCCTACAGAAGATCTTCCCTTATTCCTTTAAGAAGTCAGTCAATAAGCATTTATTAAGTTCCTTTGGTGCTGCTTCCCCAGTTAATTTTTGTATATAATTTGTATTTATATAGATTATATTTGTATATTTTTGTACATATTGTATATTTTTAAGTTACCTGTATACATGTTGTTTCCTGCACAGTAAAGTGTAAGCTTCTTGAGAGCAAGTACTATTTTATTTTTGCCTTTGTATTCTTCTTGCCTAGAACATAGTATATGCTTAATTAATGCTTGTTCAGTTGAACTGATGAAAGAAAAATGGATGTTTGAGCTATCATCCTTTGAGGAGTATACTAGTTTATCATTCATAATGGGGCTTTCTATATTCCAGTACTTTCAAGAAACAAGAAACAGGATTTCAGTGCTATTGTTCTAGAAAAGCCTTGTCATGTTATTGTTACAAAAAATTATGGTGCTAGTGGAGGGAAAAAATATAATTAGGTCCTTGTTAGAGCAACTTAGCATGATTGCACTATTCAGAAATTTCTGCCTGCTTTTCACTGTGTATAGGTTAGTGAGCAGGATTCCTCCTGTGCTGTGTGTGTTCTGCTGGGAATTCTTGTACACGCTGTCCTGTTGATAAATTGTCTGAAGTATTAGAGCATGGAGAACATCAGTGGGATTTGACCACATTTGAATCTATAGCAAAAGTTTAGCATCTTTGACAGAACGTGCTTAGCTAAAATGCCTGAGTTGAAGCCTGATCTCCAAAATTTATTAGACCTTTGTCTTTGGGTAAATCATGTAATTTCACTGCATTATTTTATTTATCTAGAAAATGGAGCTCATAAAATGAAATTAAATATTGAAAATTAAATTAAATATTGAAAGAGTCCGGACACGCTCAGTCAGGTCCTGTCATTTTGGGTTAGGTATTATACCTATGTCATTCAATAGTTGACAGAGTTTCACTTAGCCTTGGCAATGCAGGTTACTCAGTTAAAATACTGTTGCATATGGTTTGGATAGACTGCAAAGCAAATAGTAAGACATTTAAGTATGGTCTTGGTAAATAAGTAACTAAGTAAGATTGAATCTGCTTTCTATGGCCCAGCCTGACTAGGGAAGGAAAAGCTCACCACCAGTAGGATAAATAACTAGGGAAGAATAATAGTGTTTCTTAGCGAGAGCAATGTGACTGAATTTCATTATTTTTTAAAGCTTTGTGATTTAGAAATTCTGAAGTCTGGTTCTAAGTTCATTCTATTTCAACACTTGTCTTTAATGGCTGTCGTAGCTTTAAAAGATATTAATTTTTCTATCCTATCCACTGATTATGCAAAGGTCTCTTGTTGAAATTTGGAAATTGTATTCTTTCTGGAGACAATCACTTCCTTTTGCCAACTTGTCAGAAGATATAGCATTTTTACATTTTTAACAAATGGGTCCCAAATTCTCTACATCTCTTCATTTGCAGGATTATTAAATATCTTAGGGGGCGGAGCCAAGATGGTGGAGTGAAAGCAACAACTCACCTAAGCTCCTGGACAAACTCCTCTGGATATCTCTGAAAGGAGAATCTGACCAAACTTTGGAGGTGTGGAATCCAGTGGGTGACAGACTTTGACAGATTCGGAGCCCAGGTTAGACTGGAAGGTCCACGGGAAGGATCTGTTCCGCGGGGGTAAGCCCCCAGTGCACAGCGCAGTGCGGTCAGCACAGCAGGGCGGAAGGGACCTGAGAAGCCCGAGAGTGGTGGATGAAACCAGCGGAGCAGGAGACAAGCCAAACCGAGCTGTTGAGAGCCGCTGAGCGCCAGATATCAGCGCAGCAGCCCTTGAAACCTTCAGCCTGAAGACTAAACTTCGGTAAGTCACCTACTTGAACTTCCGGGAGCCAGGATGGCGGAGTGATCAGTAAATTCTCTCTCCTCCCCCCTGATGACCGTGAAAGAACCACAAAATATTTCCCCAGATAAATCCTGGATCAGCCGGAACAGCAGAAGGGGGCAAATAGTCTCATAACACCAGAGGCTAGAAAAATAGCAAAGGGGGATTCTTCCTACTGTGGCGGAGGCGATCCGGAAGGACAGACGACCCAGAGCAGAGAAAATTCGCACTGAAACCCAGGCAAGCCTCAGCGCCGGGAGATGAGCCCCAGGAGGGGCGGGAACACGCATTAACATCTAGGCGTGCCCCAGCCCTTCAGGGGAAAAGGGAAGACAATAGGGAAGCTGGGATCACCATCCTCTGACCTTGCCTTTGCCTCAGGTCAGCTGAGGAGATCTCCTGAGACCAGACCACCCCTCCCACACACCTAACAAGCTAACCCCAGGGTTGATCTGGGAAACAAAAAACAAAAACCTGCTTTTAGCCTCGACACACATCAGCTCAACACAAAGATCTGTACCTTCTGACTGAAAGAACCAGAAGCTACAACACTCAGCCAACATCATGAATCGGAAAAAGCAGACGAAAAGTGAAAAAACCATAGAATCTTTCTATGGGGATAAGGACCAAAACACAAACACCAAAGAGGTCAGAGCTGAGACTGTACTTCCATCTGAAACCTCAGAAGGGACTATGAATTTCTCGCAAGCACAACTAGATTACCTGGAACAGCTGAAGAAGGAAATAAAAGAAAAACTGGCCAATGATTTTAAAATTATAAAAAAAGAATTCACTGATGAGAACATCACTCTGAAAAGGAAAATTGAACAAATGGAAAAGGAAGTTCAAAAATTAACTGGAGAGAATAATTCCCTAAAAGGAAGAGTTAATCAAACGGAAAAGGAAACCCAAAACCTAATTGGGAAAATTGATCAAATGGAAAAGGAAACACAAAACCTAACTGGGAAAATTGGTCGAATGGAAAAAGAAGTACAAAAATTAAATGGAGAAAATAGCTCCTTACAGGGAAAAATTGGTCAGATGGAAAAAGAGATGCAAAAGTTAACTGAAGAAAACAATATGATGAAGATTAGAATTGGGCAAGTAGAAACTAATGACTCAATGAGGCAACAAGAATCAGTCAAACAAAATCTAAAGAATGAAAAGATAGAAGAAAATGTAAAATATTTAATTGGAAAAACAACTGACCTGGAAAATAGATCCAGGAGAGAAAATTTAACAATTAAATATCTTAGAAAGTTATGTTTCTAAATAATTTTGATAACCAAAGTTTTTCATCATAATTGTTTCATACCAGCATTAGCTACTATTTAAAAGCAACATACATATGGATGAAAATCTTTATTTCAAATGCTTTTCTTTTTTAAAAAAATTTAAAGGTAATTTATTTATTTTTAGTTTTTTTAAGTTTAGTTCAACATTCATTTCCACAAGATTTTGAGTTTCAAAATTTCTCCCCATCTCTCCCCTCCACCCCATCCCAAGATGGCATGCATTATGATTACCTGTTCCCCTAGTCTACCCTACCCTTTATCATCCTCCCCTTCTTATCTCCTTTCCCTTTATTTTCTTGAAGGGCAAGATAGATTTCTATATCCCATTGTCTATATATCTTATTTCCCAGTTGCAAGTGAAAACAATTTTTAACATTTGTTTTTAAAACTTTGAGTTACAAATTCTCTTCCTCCTTCTTTCTACACCCACCCTCATTGAGAAGACAAGCAATTCAGTATAGGTTATACATGTGTAGTTAGGCAAAATATTTCCATAATAGTCAGGTTGTAATAGACTAACTATATCTCCCTCTATCCTATTTCACCATCCAATTATACTATTTTCTCCTTTGACTGTGTCCTTTATCAAAAGTGTTTGTTTCTGACTATCCCCTCCCCCAATCGATCCTCCTTTCTATCATTCCCCTTCCTCTTATCCCCTTCACCCTACTTTCCTGTAGGGTAAGATACCTAATTGAGTGTGTATGTTATTCCCTCCTTAAGTCAAATCTGATGAGAGTAAGGATCAATAATTCCTTCTCACCTCCCCCCATTTCCCGTCCATTATGAAACCTTTTCCTTGCCTCTTTTATGTAAGATAATTTACCCCATTCTATCTCTCCCATTCTTCTTCTTCCAATATATTCCTCTCTCATCCATTAATTTTATTCTTTTGATATCATCCCTTCATATTCAACTCAACCTGTGCCGTGTCTGTCTAGTCTTTTCATAAAGAATGCTTGAAAGTTCTCTATTTCATTGAATGACCATTTTTCCCCCTGAAGTATTATACTTAGTTTTGCTGGGTAGGTGATTCTCAATTTTAATTCCAGCTCCTTTGACCTCTGGAATATCATATTCCAAGCCCTTTGATCTCTTAATGTAGAAGTTGCTAAATCTTGTGTTATTCTGATTGTATTTCCACAATACTTAAATTATTTCTTTTGGGCTGCTTACAATATTTTTTCTTGTACCTGGGAACTCTGGAATTTGGCAATAATATTCCTAAGAAATTTTCCTTTTAGGATCTCTTTTGAGAAGTTAGTGGTGGATTTTTTCATTTCTATTTTGTCCTCTGGTTCTAGAATATCAGGGAAGTTTTTCTTGATAATTTCTTGAAAGATGATGCCCAGGCTCTTTTTTGATCATGGCTTTCAGGTAATCCAATAATTTTTAAATTATCTCTCCTGGATCCATTTTCCAGGTCAACAGTTTTTCCAATGAGATATTTCACATTGTCTTCTATTTTTTCATTCTTTTGATTTTATTTTATAATTTCTTGATTTCTCATAAAGTCATTAGTGTCCATTTGCTTCATTCTAATTTTGAAGGAATTATTTTCTTCAGTAAGATTTTGGACCTCCTTTTCCATTTGACCAATTCTACTTTTTAAGACATTCCTCTCCTCATTGGTTTTTTGGACTTCTTCTGCCATTTGGGTTAGTCTATTTTTAAGATGTTATTTTCTTCAGTTTTTTAGGAGGTCTCCTTTATAGCTGTTCACTTGATTTTCATGATTTTCTTGCATCGCTCTCATTTCTCTTCCCAATTTTTCCTCTACTTCTCTTACTTGATTTTCAAAATCCTTTTTGAGCTCTTCCATGGCCTGTGACCAATTCGCATTTTTCTTGGAGGCTCTGGATGCAGGAGCTTTGACTTTGTTGTCTTCTTCTGGTTGTATGTTTTGATCTTCTTTGTCATCAAGGTAAGAATCTATAGTCTGAATTCTTTTATGATGTTTACTCATCTTCCCAGTCAAATACTTGACTTTCCAACTCATTGTCAAGGAAGGATTCTGCTTCCAGTAGGTGTAGATGTATTGTCCCAGGCTTCAGAGATTTTGTATTAGCTAGTGGGCCCAGAGTTCCAGAAGTGACCTCTGTCCCTGCTGCTCCTGCTGCTGCCATCACTGCTGTTATCAGCCACCACCACCTCCACCCTGGGTCTGGGGTTGGATCTGGTCAGACTGCCTACTTCTCTTTCACCCAGGTCACACAGAGTTTTCCCCCTGACCATTTTGACATTTGTGGGCTGAGAAATCGGGAAGCTGCCAATGATTCAGTCCCCTGAGGCTTGCTCCAGACCATCTGTGCTAGTGCAGTCCATGCCAGACTTTGCTTCTCTCCCTGCGTGGTGTGATAGATTCTTCCTGTTAACTTTCCAGGTTGTCTTGTGTTGGGGATTTGTTTCACTCTGCTATTTTGTGGGTTTTGTAGCTCTAGAATTTTTTTAGAACCATTTTCTACAGGTATTTGGAGGGCTTTGGGGGAGCTCAGGGAAGTCCCTGCTTTTGCTCTGCCATCTTGGTTCTCCCCTAACCCCAGATCAAATGCTTCTGATAATTTTGAATTGTTAACTGGATTTTTGCCATCTCTGAATCAGATCAATATTGTTTTTGTCTTATGATGTGGTCAACAAAGAGTTTGTACTAGGAATAGAAGTTTTAGCTCTGCCATTTTGTTGTTTGTCATGTAGCTATAATTACTATTTTCATCATGTCACATTTTTTGGAAGTATGATATTAAGTTACTCATTTTGTGAAGGTTAATTTATTTAAAATTAGTTAATGTGATATGAAATATCAGGTACACTACACTATGGCAGTACACTGAATGTGAACAAATGAATGAGAGTATCATTATTGACTCGCCTACATTAAAGACTTTTTGTTCTCCTCTAAAGATATCTCATGCATTGGACAGGGTGGGACCATCTGACATGCAATGTGCTAGTGTTAATCCATATATTAAATACTTATCAAGCTAAATTTCTCCTTGACATTTTAGATAAATAGGGATAAGTACCAGACTTAAAGGGAACTTCCAGTTTACTGGCTAAATGTAGCCACTGAAGGGAACAGTATTAGAACGTGAGAACTCTGGCCTTTGCTCTGATGTTAAAGAGTGCTAGTCAGCACCTTCTCTGCAATCGAGTTGACTAGAGCACTGAGAAGTGAAATGACTTAGCCAGAGTCACACAACCAAAAGGTATCAGAGGGAGGACTTGTATTCAGGTCTACTTGGCACAAAGACCAACACTTTCTCCATCATGTCTTCTTGCCTTTTACTTTTTAAACTATATAAATAGAAGTTCTAATATTCTTTTCTTGCACCCTGCAAATCATGCATCCTATTTTGTAGACCATTAATATAGGGGACCATAAAATGAGGTGACTGGACTAAGATGATTTTCACTGTCCTTTCTAGCTCAAAATGTATGATTCTATGATATGTATATATATATGTGTGTGTGTGTGTGTGTGTATACATATATGTATATATGGAAAGAGAGAGGGGTGGGAGGGAGAGAGAGAGAGATATTGGGTGACCTTTACAATTAGAGTTGAAAGAATCCTGACAGACTCAAATCACCTAATTCCTAATAACCCCTACACTTACTATGCCTACATTTTAAAGTTCCTGTATTGTTTTGAAAAAAAAAATTAGATAGTACCAAAAAGATTGATTCAATTCATGTTAAGACATTAATATTTTTAAAGAGTTAATCTTTTTTATTTAAACAAAAGCATTAATCATCCAAGTAATAGGTAAAGATTTGGAAGATTTCTTTCTTGAAAACATATATAGCGGTAGCTTATTAGAATCAATATTTTTTCATCTTAAAAAACTGTTCCATCAAGAGTTGTTGACTTCCCTTTGGAAGAATGTGAGCACACACACACACACACACGCATTTTATATATTTATTTTCACAAATAGAGCATGTGAAGGAGAATATTTAAGAGAGTTAACTGAAACCACTGAGGGAGGAAGATACTGTTAGAACCCAAGAACCCTGGCCTTTACTCTTGTGTTAGACTGAAAATGCACAGTGCTTGCCCCAGGGTTATCTACAGAGCATGTAGCTCCACCAATAGCTCATTAACATACCTATTTTTTGCTCAGCATTTGTCATTTTTGATAGGTGTGTGGGGGTACCTCAAGTTTGTTTTAATTCACATTTCTCTAATCAACAGTGATTCAGAGCATTTTTTTCTATAGCTTTGATTTCTTCTTCTGAAAGCTACCTGTTCACATACTTTGACCTTTTATCGATTGGAGAATTTCTTTTAATTTTAAAAATTTGACTCAGTTGTGTACTCAGTACTTAAATAAATAATGTACAGATTTTCTTTTTAGATAATACTCAAGACTGATGAACAGTCATTATGATAAACAATTTCATAGACTGAGTTTGCAAAATTACCTACTTGCTCTCAGATAAGCAGAGCAAGCAGGAAAACCTGAACCTAACTAGTAACCTATCTTTCTTCAGACATGCAACAGACAACTGAAACTGAGAGCAAACTGGTCCTGTCACTAGATGTTCCTCTGAGTTTACATTTCTCCAGTTTCTATGGTGTTCAGCCCCTCAGTCCCAGGAAGATGAGACCAGTGGCACTTTAGAGTCTAATTCCGACAGTGAACAAAAACACAAAGCATACACTTTCCTCGTGTTCATTAGCTCCTCCTTTCTACTATTTTCTGGAACCCCTCATAACTGGCAAGCTCTGCTCTAGAATAGAAATGACCAGGTTCCTGGATGAGTGTTTTATTTCTTCCTAGATTCCAGGAACTGGAACTCAATCAGACCTATTTGATCCAGGATCCCATTGCACCCTATGCAACTCAAACTTTGATCCAGAATCTGTCAGGACTGTGGAGTTGAAAAGGTCAAGGTAATAAACATTTGTTGCCCTGAAGCTTGGGCTTGAGAATATTAGCAAGACCTCAGTGTACGTAGCAATTTATCACAGTTACAGTCTCCTGCTTCTGGGTGCAGCCTCTAACAAGACCATTGTAGGCTATCTCTTTCTGCCATAGCCTGAAAGCCACAGTGTCAGGGTTTCCCTTTGATGACCCAGTTTGTATACCTTCCCTGCTTCTTTGCAGACTCTCTCTAAAAGCATTCATGCTGCCTGCAATGTGAAGTAGGGAAGTCAAAGGGCTATATGATAGGTTCTGTCATCCTTTGGGAAAAGTAATGTGTATGCTCGTTCTTCATTGCCAAAGAAGACCATGCTATCAAAGAGATAATGACATGACTTGTACTTGACTTTGTTTTGAGTGAGTGAGGGCTGTGCAGGTCACCAGCCTCACTTTACCTCCAAAACCATCTAAATCCAGTGACCAGATATTCGTCAGGATGACTGGAGATGACCCAGGATGAGACAATTGGGGTTAAGTGACTTGCCCAAAGTCACACAGCTAGTGAGTGTCAAGTGTCTGAGGTGAGATTTGAATTCAGCTCCTTCTGATTCCTGCACTGGTGCTTTATCCACTGCACCACCCAGCTGCCTGGGAAAGTAATAAATTGTTTTTCAAAATGGTAGATCAGTTCACAACTCCACCAATAGTTCATTAACATACGTATTTTTTGCTCAGTATTTGTCATTTTTGATGGGTATGTGGTGGTACCTCAAGTTTGTTTTAATTCACCTTTCTCTAATTAACAGTGATTCAGAGCATTTTTTCTATAGCTTTGATTTCTTCTCGAAAACTACCTGTTAACATACTCTGACCTTTTATCAATTGGAGAATTGCTTTTAATTTTAAAAATTTGACTCAGTTGTATACTCAGTATATATTTGAGAAGTAAGATCTTTGTGAGAGAAACTTGCTGTAAAATTTTTTATATTACTTCATTGTCAATGGTAATTTTTAAAGCAAAATGTAGCTTCCCTGATTATCTCTTAATTAGGTCTGCTTTTGCTTTTGCTTTTTCTGAGATCATGAAAGCTAGCCCTGCCTTTTTTTTTTTTTTTTTACTTCAGTTGAAGCATATTAGATTCTGCTTGAATCTTTTATTTATCCTCTGTGTGTGGGTGTCTTTCAAGTGCATCTCTTGTAAATAACATATTGTTGGATTCTGGTATCTAATCCATTCTGCTCTCTGCTTCCATTTTAAAGAAGCTCATCCCATTCACATTTACAGTTGATTGCTAACTGTGTTTTTCCCTCCATCCCATTTTTTTTGTTTCTTCCTCTCTCTTTTTAATCCTGTCACTCTTCAAAAGTCTATTTTGCTTCTAACCACTGCCTCCCTTAATATCCCCTGCCCTTTATCATCCCCCCACCCTGCTTCCTTTATCCTCTTCTTCTGTTTCCCTATTGGGTAAGTTTCATTTCTATATGTAACTGAGTGTATTTGTATATTCTTCTTTGAACCAATTATGATGAGAGTGGAGGTTTAAGCATTGCCTGCCACCTCCCCCTCCAATTTTCCCCTCCATTGTAAAAGCTGTTCCTTGCCCACCTCTTTTATGTCAGAAAAGTTTCCCCATTCTACCTCTCCCTTCCACTTTCTCCTAGACACTAGGACCTAGTGCATCCCTCTATAACTCCCTTTTATTTTGAGATCATTCTAACATAATTGACTCATACCCATGTCCTCTGTCAATATAAACTCCTTTTAACTGCCTAAATAATGTTAGATAAAGTTCTTAGGAATTGTGTGCATTATTTTCCCATATAGGAATGTAAACAGTTTTACTTAATTGAATTCCTTATGACTACTCCTTCATGTTTACCTTTTTATGCTTTTCTTGAGTCTTCTGTTTGAATGTAAAATTTTCTATTCCACTCTGGTGTTCTCATCAGAAATGCTTGAAAGTCCTCTATTTCATTAAATATTAAGTTTTTGCCCTGAAGGACTGCATTCAGTTTTTCTGGTTAGGTGATTCTCAATTGTAATCCTAGCTCCTTTGCCTTCTGAAATAGCATATTCTAAGTCCTACATTCCTTTAACGTTGAAACTGCTATATCTTGTCTGATCCTGACAACAGCTCCACAATATTTGAATTGTTTCTTTCTGACTCCTTGAAGTTTTTTCCTCTTTGGCCTGGGAACTCTGAAATTAGGCTATAAGATTCCTGGTAGTTTTCATTCTTGGATATCTTTCAGTAAGTGATCAGTAGATTCTTTCAATTTCTATTTTACCATTTGCATGTAAGTGATCAGGGCAGTTTTCCTTGAAAATTTCTTGACACATGGTGTCTAGACTCTTTCTTTCTCTATCCTGGCTTTTGGATAGTCCAATAATTCATAAATTATCTCTCCTTGATATATTTTCCAGGTCAATTGTTTTTCCAGTGAGATATTTCACATTTATTTTCTTCCATGTTTTCATTTCTTTGACTTTGTTTTATGGTTTCTTGATGTCTAATAGAATCATTAGCTTCCATTTTTCTGATTCTGCTGTTTAAGAAGTCTTCTTCAGTGAATTTTTGTGCCTCCTTTTCTGTTGGGCCAATTTGTGTTTGAAGGTATTATTTCCTTCAGTATCTTTTTGTGCCTCTTTTATCAAGTTCTTAATTCTATTTTCATAATTTTCTTTCATTACTCATTTCTTTTTCCATTTTTTCCTCTACCACTCTTATATCTTTCCTTTTAAAAACTCTTTCAGGAATTCTTGTTGGGTTTAGGTCCAATTAGCATTTTTCTTTGAGGCTTTTTTTTTGGTAGCCTTTTTCACATTTTTTTTCTTCTTTTAAATTTGTGTCTTGATCTTCACTGCCACCATAGTTACAATTTATGGTCAATTTATTTTTTTGTTGTTGTTTACTCATTTTTCCAGCCTATTTCTTAACTTTGAACTTTATGTTAAAGTTGGGAGTGGGGAGGCACTGTTACAAACTTCAGACTTTTCTATGCTGATGTTTTCAGAATGAGTTCTGGAGTCTATAAGTTTTTGGTGCTTCCAAGGTGGTGAGATCCACAGAGAGGTATGTTCACTGTTCTCCTGTTCTGTGCTCTGGTCTTTACCCAGGCAAGACCCCTGCTCTCCTGTAGTTATGTGTGCTGGTGCTCCTGTCTGCTTTTGTATTGTGGTCAGAGCCCTTATTTCCTTGTGCCTGACTACCTCCTCTCCACTCTTGAACTACATCCCAGAACTGTGTATAGGCAATAGAGCTACCATAAGTGCAAGCTGTCTCCAGTGCTAGCAAAGGGTCCTCTGTAATCTGTTTCTGAGTAGCTGTCCAGTTCCTTCAGTGTCTCTGGACTGAGAGCTCCCCAAGCTGCTGTTGTGGACACTGTTGCCACTATAGAGTATGTTAACCCCAGCAGACTTCTACCAGGTGTTACAGACATCCTGATGCTCCAGATCATTCCCTCCTATCTCCTAAGCTTTCTTAGACCAGAAAAATATCTTAACCTGACTTTTTGTTGGCTCTGCCTCTCTAAAATTTAATTTGAGTTGCTATTTTAAAATTGTTTGGAGAGGAGAGTTCAGGTGGGTGGATCTCTCCAATCTTGTATCTTGAGTACACCTTGAGAATGATCATTGCTACTGATTTTACTACACACCCTACCACTTATTAATGGCCTTCTCCTTTGGACCTTATTTTCAATTTTGTTTTTTTATATCTCTTATACACTTACATCATGTACATTAGAGCTACTTCTATTGTATATTGTAGTACTTCCCCCTACTATGCTGTAAACTACATGAATATTGTACCTTATTCATGGGCATACACACAATATGAACAGTACACAAGTACACCCTGGACTGAGCATTTTTCATAGTAACAGTTCTCTTTGTGGTGACAAAGAATTGGAAACTGAAGAGGTGCCCTTGGTTGATCAAGTTATCATAATACGAATGTAGTAGACTACTATTAAACTATAAGGAATGATGAAAGGATAATCTGAGGGAAACTTGAAAGATGTCCATGAACTGAAGTAAAAATGAGCAGAACCAGGAGGAGAATTTCTGTAATAATAATAATACTATAAAAATAACTAACTTTGAGAGTCTTAGGAATTTTTGACCCATACAGTGACCAAACATATTTCCAGAGGACTCATGATGAAATATGCTACACACCTCTATAATTTGGGAGTGGGAATGGGTAGGAACAAAACCAATGTGGAAATTTGTTTTTCTTAACTATATCTGACTATATGTATACTTAACTATATTCCTGTTTGCAACACAGATGGCAAAAGGGCCAATGATAATGTTTACCCTAAGTTTTGCTGGAATAACAGCTTTATACATACTTAAATCTTAATTAAATTATAGGTTTTTCTATCTTTTCTTTAGTACTTGGCAAAATACCCTTTACACGGTAAGGATTTATTAAAAATTTGTAGAATGAATGAACTAATATGCATTCCCTTTGTCATTATGCCCTGTAGAATGGTGTTAAAATGTGAGAAAAGTCTTAACCAAATTAACCATAGCCAATCCACATACAGTATAGGGACCATGTATTCTGAGAACCCAAAGCAGAGATTCAGGGTTTCTTTTCTTATGCTTTTATAGATCTTCTAGTCTATTTGGGCAGTGCTACTGAACTATTTCCTTAATTTTTCCCTAAATACTGTCCCATAGTGCTTCATTAATGGTAACAGGGGCTTCCTTTGCCTATTTGCCACTAAGCTCATGATTTTGGTTTGATTAAAAGAATTTTTTGAGCCCAGTAATGCTTCTGTGCTCAAACCAGCTTTGTAAGGAGGTGGGATGCATAACATAGATTTTTCTGGGGGGATGGGAGTTGATTTTTGAGACTCCAAAATCATGTTTTGTCTGTAATGTAAAAACTGACTTGTAAGGAATCTATGAGTGATGCTTACATTTCAGCCAAATGTTATGGAAAAACAACAAAGCAAATCTGTACAGAATATTACTGGTCATTCCACTCCAGGGGACCTTGCCCCTTCCTCTCACTTCAGGTAAGTGTTTCTGAACCAAATTCCAAAATGATTTAACTTAGGGAGAAGATTGACTAATCTTCATTTAAACTAAAGTTTAGTAAGATTAATTTGAGGGATGGAGTTTATATTTGTGAGTCTAGTGGAAGCTAGCTTTTTCAAAATAGCTAAAATTCATTTCATTTTCATTCAACAAACACCCAGTTTGAGAAGTTACTGTGCTAGGCACTGGTGAGACGAAGACAAAACAGAAGCAGTCCTTGCCTCAAAGAGCTTATATTCTTTTGGTGAAAGGGTGAGAATAGGAGAAAATGAATTAGTAAATGCAAAGTAATGCAACATAATTTCAAGAGGGATAGTAATACCGACAGTGAAAATAATAGCTGGCATTTATGTAGTTCCTATTATGTGCCAGGCGCTGTACTAAGTTCTTTACAAATATTAGCTCATTTGTTTTTCACAACAACCACAAGACCATTACTATCCCCATTTTATATTGACGAAAATGAGGTTAGAGTCTGGATTTGAATTGAGGTATTCCTGACCCCAGACCCAGCCCTCATTTAACTGCCCCAGAGCAATGGAAAAATGTCTTATAAGAAATGTGGTTTGACTAAGGATCTATTAAATGATCAAATATTTGGTCCAATACCTTTAATAACCTTTGCAAGTTAGTAACAAGAGAAATAGGCATTGACTGAAATAATTGTAAATAAAACCAAGGGAGAAAAAAAGTCTTAAAAACATGTGTAGTTCACAAATCTGTTTTAGACAGTGCTGGCAATAGACCTTGTTTGCATCAATTAATGTAACTTAAAGCTTCTGTATTATAACATAGTTGATTAACTCTTAAAGGTCATCTAGAAATAAAATTGACAATTTAAAGCAAGATTTTGTATGATATTTGATATGACTTTAGCTGGATTATATAATCCAGAGACTCTGAAATTTAGTGTTGTGAATTTCTTTGTCCAAGGAAAAGAAAGACAACGTTTTCCCAGTAGGATTAGCTTAGTTTATTTAAAAACAAAAGCAAGAATAAAAACAAAACAAACAACAACTTGCCAGTTTTTTTCCTTGAAATCATTTTATCTTAAATTATAACAGTTTTCTTAGTCATCAAAATCATCTATGCTCTGAGTGATAAAATTTGGACAATCCATGCTCATTGTTTCTTTCTTCGTAGCCACTTAAAAAATAAATCCTTCAGGAGAACAATTCTTTAGCTCCCTTTTTCATTATTTCCAGAGGCAAAACCTGGCAGGGCAATTTATAATTCAATTTTTGCTAAATCCACAACACCCAATATATATGTCAGGCATTTCAACGGCAGGGTACTTTGGGGATAGGTGATAAATTGTACTGATTATAAGTGCAAGCTGTTCTCCAAAAACATCATCTCAAAAGAAGGTATTATTAAGAAAATGTAATGCATCTTTAGATTGTCTAGAAATATAAGAGATAATCACTTCACATGAGGAAATATTCCCATTGGTGTTAAACAGTTAAATATTAAGATTTTTATTGTGTTTTTGATAGCACTCATCTGGAGGAAAACAGGGGAAAAAAAGAGCCCATAGTTTCCCCAAATCATGTTGGGCTGGTAGACATTCAGCAACCACATACCTCTTAGTGCTGCAATAACTCATCTCTGCCAGGAATGAGCTTACTCTGAAACCTGAAACATTGCCCTAATCATTTTAGGGCTATGTTGGTATATGTGAGAAGTATAAATATTATTTTATAATATAATCTCCTCTGATCTTTTAAACATCCTTTCAGTGTTTCCAGGTATTTTCTTGTGTGATATGTCTGGCTTAAGCTGTTTATCCACAGGATCAGAAAAGCCATGGAGCTTTCTAGGTTATCTGTGGGAGGAAAACCCTGTAAGGGGGAAAATAAGAAGTGTAAAAATATTTGTGTATCTGAGAGTGAGAGGGAAAGAAAGGAGTAAGAGAAAGAGAAGAAGAGGGAAAAGGAGAAGAAAGGGAGAAAGGAAAAGGGAGGAGAGAAAAAAGGGAAGAGTGAGAAAAAGGAAAACAGAGAGGAAAAGTGAGAATCAGGGAAATGGAGGAGGAATGGAGTAGGGAGGAGAAAGAAGAGGGCATGAGAGAGGAGAAGGAAGGAAGGAGAAAAGGAACAGAAGGGGAAAAGGAGAGGGAAAGTAGCAGAGAGGGGAAAGAAGAAGGGAGAGAAGAGAGAGTGCAGTGTTTGACAGTCTGATTAGGTAGTGAAGTGATTAAGAGAGCCAAAGCAGTGAGGCCATGGAGGGCTAAGAGTAGGCAGTGGGATATGGAGCCTTTCACCTCCAGGTCACTGGCTTCAGTTTAATCAGATTGTTAATGACTCAAAGTCATTGTTACCATCTGAGAGCTGTTTGGGGCTCCACGTGAAGTAAGCTGGTGGTCTGCTGTCAGCTTCCCATGTACAAATGTCTGGCTCAAGAAACCACCTCCCCATCACTTGCCCTCATGTTGGTGGACTCACCCAGAAATACAAATGTTGTGTGAAGGTGATGAGAAAACAAAAGTTCTTTTTTTACCCCTCAGAGGCAGCTTTACTAAATGAGAAAAAGCTCTTCTAAATAGGAACAGCTGCCTCTGGAGAGCACATGGGCATATGGTGGGAGCAGGAAGGAAGCTTAGGTGTTTAATCTCATTTTATTCTGCCCACTGCCTTCTACATGTATAATATAATATTTCCCAGTCTCTATGTAGAACTTTGATTTGGTGTTCCATGAGCCCTATGCCAAAGGATCCTATGACAAGATTTCAATGTTATCAATATTTTTCCCTTTTAAAAATGTGAACTTATGTATGCATGAAAATACATTAAAAATTTTTAATCATGAAAAATAGATTTAACTTCTTCTACTTGGCTCTAAATTTCTCCCAATCTCCCTTTTATCCTAGAAATAAGACAAGTACTTCTAGGTTCTGTCACTATATTTCAAGCTTTAAGTTGTTCAATCATCAGATTAATTTAGTAAGCACTGGAATAGCAGGTCATCAGTTTATAAAAATACTTTTCATATATATAATCTTCTCACTTCATCTTCTCAGTAACCATGTGAGACAGGCAGGATGGATGCTACAGTACCATTTTTACCAATGAGACAAACTGTCTTTACAGTTTGATTCAAGTGAAGTGACTTCTTCAGTGGTAATAGTAAGTGCTGTTAGGGCCAGGACCAAAACCTTAATTTTCTGACCCAATCTAGTGTTCTTCAATCACTCCTCCCCTGCTTCATGAGCACACTGATCTCTGACTGTTTATTAGAGGCTTGAAGAGGTATATTTAACCCTTTTTGAGAATTAAAGCAACTTTCTGATTGAATGTATTGGGTCGAATCAATGTCCTCTAGTTTAGCATTTAAAGGAGATATAGTTAATATGGGTTTTGTTTGTCCCTACCATTTCTTGTGCTGGGCAAGGTGTCCCTTTGGCATACTGGCTCTTAACAAAGATGACTATGTCAGAAATCCCAGAAATGATCATGAAATGCTTTAAGATTTGCAAGGTTCTTTACAATTATTTTCTCATTTTATCCTTACAACCACCCCTGAAGGTAGGTGCTATCTTTGTTCACATTTCATAGATGAGGAAACTGAGGCAGACAGAGTGATTGCCTAGGGTCCTACAGTTAGCAAGTACCTGGATTTGGACTCAGGTCATCTTGCTTCTGGATCCAACACTCTAACCACCAATCATCTACATATAGTTGTGATTATTTATGGGGAAGTAATGGCCTGGTTTCACTAGAAACTGCCTAGTGCTTAGAAATTCTCATAGTCTGTTTTGGTTGACCCTTTAGATAAATAGAATGCTAGCATTTGAGTAAGGAAGATTGAATGATGCTTCTGAAACTTACAGTTCCATAAACCTGGGCAGGTCATATAAGTCCTTTTTATGTAAGTTCCTGCTTTAGATGGAGATGATAATAGGATACTCATGGGTATTGCTGAGGGGTTGGTAGCAATCTTCAATAGTGAAGTATCATTGGACTGGAGACGGACATAAGCCCCAGTTTGTATAAAGAGGAGCAAAGGGGATTTGCAAAGCATAGTCTGAAAAACTACCTCAATGTCAACAACATTCACCATATTTTCTAAAAGGGTAGAGCAAACTTTGTAGTGAAAAAATGGGACTTACAAAGTTCTCCTACAAAAACGGTTTTCCATGAATATGTTAAGATTATTTAGGAAACTTTTGAAGACTTCTATAAACTAATGTAGAGAGATGTGAGCACAATTAAGAGAACCATTTGTAAAATATGACGTGCAAGAGAAAAAGCGTGGGTCTGTCAGATGAATGGAAGTGAGTACAACCAAAGAATATAGGGAAAGCCAGAGATTAACTACTGAGAATGCAAGCAAAAGTCTGAAAGACAAAAAATCCAGGAGAGAAGTTGGATATAAGCTGAACTCCTGAGCAAATAAACTAGAAATGAAATTCACAAAAAGAAGTATAAAAAAGTAAAAGGATTGAACATATAAATAAGTGCATTACTACAAAGGAGAATAACTACAAATCAAAACCTCACTGACAAAAAGAATTTTATAAGCTCCCAGAATGGGCACACAAGCAATGAACCCCAGAATTGTCCAACATAGAAATACAACTTTTAAAAATAAAATAGGATGGAAATTGGGTCAGAAATTAGATCTCACAAAGAAATACTGAAAACAAACCTCAGTGTATACAGCTTGAAACACACTATGAAGACTAATATAGCAGAGATTTAAAAAAAGAAAATCACAAATTTTTAACTAAAAAAACACGGAAATTAAAAAAAATTGTCAGATGAAAAGAACATATTGTATATAAACCAAAGCAACTGAACTGGGGGATAATATATCTGTATCTATATCTAAAAATGTAGATATAGATACATAAGAACTGGAATGTAATGCTGCATAAAAGAATATTTAAAAGGTTCCCAGAAATTTTGAATATGAAAAGTACTTGATCACATCTATAGATATGGCCCAGAAAAAAAAATCATGCTTGAAGTTCTAAGACAGGTACATTTCATAATTCAAATGACAATCAATTTTTTTAGCAGTCAGAGGAAAAACCTTAAGTTATGAATGAATCTCAGTTCATATAACCTAGAATTCCTTTGTAGCCACAAGAAATAAAGAAAAAAAAGAGAATGAATAAGGAAACTGTAAAAAGTAAAGGGAACAAATTACAATCATAAATGATAACATGCCAAAAATGGTAACATACTTCAAAGGAACCTAATAATCAGCAAAACATATAGATTTTCAACCAAAAAGAGGTACTTGAAGAAACATTTTCTTTCTCTTCTTTTTTTCTTTGCATTACACAAAATGATTTTCTTTTGAAAAAATGGCATCATAAAGGCAGAGGCAAGTACTCAGACCAGGGCACCAGTGCATGGACACTGTTAAAATTGATTCTTACAGACACTATGGAGGAAACCCGTCATTTGTCTTAGTTATGTAGGTGCCATTATTTCTTTTTCCTCTTTTATGCCTTTGTACTCTTTCATTTCTACATTTTCTTAGTGTGTGTGGTTGCATTTATATGAATTTACCAGTCTAATATACCTCACATTTTATCAGTCTGAGAATTCTCTCCACTCTGGCACATCTTAAACTCTCTAAAATTTATAATCTTAAATAGAGTTCCCTGAGGCTTATTATGGTCATGTATTTTTCTTTTTAAAAACAGTATTTATTGATATTTTTATTTATATTGTCTAGATTTTCTCCTCCTCTTTCTTCTCTCCCCCTAAGAAAGGTATCTTTTACAAAAAAATAAAATACGATAAAAAAAGAAAGAGGAGGAAGAGGGGAAAAATTTACAAAACCATTCAATACATGGAAAAAAAATCTGACATTTACAGTATTGCACATCCATCTTTTCTTGGGAACCAAGTTTTGTTTTTAATAATTTTGCAACATTCATTTTTAAATTTTTCAATTTTTTTCATTTAAATCAGCGTATAATGTTTTCCTGGTTGTGGTTCTTTCACTTTGTTTCAATTCATGTAAATTCTTATATACTTCTCTGTATTCATCATGTTCATAATTTCTCACACCTTTAGTACTCTATTACATTCATGTCCCATAATTTGTCTAGACATTCTCCCATCATTGGACATACACCTTTTCCTACCACATAAAATGATGATATAAATACTTTGATGTATATGGAATCTCATTTCTTAATGACCCTCTTGGCATATATGTATAACAGTGAAATTCACGGGTTAAAGGTTATGGGCATTTTAGACATTTTGTTTTCATAATTTCAAATTACTTTCCAGAATAGTTGTATAAATTCACAACTCTACTGACAATTCATTAGTGTATCTGTCTTTGCACACTCCCTCCAACATTCATTATTTTCATCTTTGCCAATTGGCTGGATATGAGATAAAAACCTTAGAATTATTTTAATTTGTATCTCTTAATATTTCAGAGAGTTGCTAATAGTTGCAATTCTTTTGAGAACTGTTTGTTTACATTCTTTCTTGCATTTATTTGGTATTTAATTTCCCCTAGTTACATGGAAACAAGAAGTTTTAACATTTGTTTTTAAAACGTTGAGTTCCAAATTCTCTTCCTTTCTCTCTGCCCCGTTCCCCCTTCCACTGAGAAGGCAAACAATTCCATATAGGTTATATATGTGTAGTCATGCAAGACAAATCCATAATAGTCATGTTGTCAAAGAAAAAAATACATAAAAACTCAATAAAATAAAGTGGAAAAACTACTTCATTTGGTAGTCAGTTCTTTCTCTGGGAATGGATAGCATTTTTCATCATAATTCCTTCAGAGTTGTCATGAATCATTGTATTGCTGAGAACAGCAAAGTCAATCACAGTTGATCATCCTACAATATTGCTGTTACTTTGTACCCATTACATTTCACTTTGCCTCAACCCATATTAATCTTTCTAGGTTTTTCTGAGAGCATCCTGCTCATCACTTCTTATAGTACAATGATATTACATCATAATTATGTACCAAAACATATTTAACCATTGCACAGTTGATGTACATCTCCTCAATTTCCAATTATTTACCCCCAGAAAAGAGCTGCTGTAAATATTTTTGTACATATAGTTCCTTTTCCATTTTGTTTTTTATCTCTTTTGGGACATAGACCTAATAGTGCTATTGCTAGGTCAAAGGGTATGCATGGGGGCATAGTTCCAAATTGCTCTGGAGAATGGTTTAATCAATTCAGAATTCATACAACAGTATGTTAATGTCTCATTTTTCCCACATCCCCTCCAAAATTGGTCATTTACCTTTTCTATCCTACTATCTAATCTAAAAGGTATGAGGTAGTACCTCAGAATGATTTTAACTTGCATTTCTCCAACAGTGAATTAGAATATTTTTCATATGACTATAGACAGCTTTAATTTCATCTAAAACCAGACTATATCTTTTGATCATTTAACAATTGGGGAATGACACTTATTTTTATAAATTTGACATAATTCTCTGTATGTTAGAAAAATGAGGCATTTATCAGAGAAACTTGCTTCTAATTTTTTTCACATTTACTATTCCCCCCATCTTATTCTCCCTACCCCTTTTTTATTCTATTCTCACTCTTCTTTGACCCTGTCCCTCCTCAAAAGTGTTTTAATTCTGATTGCTTCTTCCCCATTCTGCCCTTCCTTCTATCACTGTCCCTTTTTCTTATCCCCTTTTTCTTCTATTTTCCTGTAGGATACAATACATTTCTATGTCCCATTGCCTGATTATCTTATTTCTCAGTTACATATAAAATAATTTTTAACATTTGTTTTTAAAATTTTGAATTCCACCTCACAATCCAGTGCAGAAAGGCAGAGATAGTCAATGCATCCTTCTCAGAACATAATGTAATAAAAATTATATGTAATCAAAGATGATGGAAATATAAACTAAAAATTAATTGGAAACCAAACAATCTAACCCTAAAGAATGAGTGGGTTAAACAACAAATTATAGAAACAATCAAAAACTTCATTCAAGAGAATGATATTAATGACCTATCAAATCTTATGGGAAACTGCAAAAGCAGTTCATAGGGGAAATCATATCTTTGAATGCCCGCATGAATGAAATAGAGAAAGGGGAGATCAATGAATTGGGCATTCAGCTGAAAAAGCTAGAAAAACAACAAATTGAAAATCTACAAGTAAATACCAAATTAGAAATAATGAAAACCAAAGGAGAGATTAATTAAATTGAAATTAACAAAACTATTTAACTAATAAATAAAACTAAGAGTTGGTTTTATGAGAAAACAATAAAATTGATAAACCTTTGGTCAATTTGATTAAAAAAGAAAGAAGAAAACCAAATTATTAATATCAAAAATGTAAAGGGTTTAATTTCCTCCAGTGAGGAGGAAGTTAAAACAATAATTAGATATTACTTTGCCCAACTGTATGCCCACAAATTCAACAGTCTAAATGAGATGGATGATTATTTTAAAAAATATGAATTGCCCAGATTAATAGAAGAAGAAGTTGGATTCTTCAGAAACTCCATCTCAGAAAAATAAATTGAACAAGCAATCAATGAACTCCCTAGGAATAATCTCCAGGGCCAGATGGATATACAAGTGAATTCTATCAAAGATTTAAGAAACAGTTAATTCCAGTACTATATAGATTATTTGGGAAAATTGCTTAAAGAATCATATCAAATTCCTTTTATGATACAAATATGGTTCTGATACCTAAACCAGGAAGAGCCAAAACAGAGAAAGAAAATTATAGATTAATTTCACTAATGAGTGTAGATGAAAAACTTTTAAGTAAGATATTAGCAAAAAGAATACAGCAACTTATAATGAGAATAATATATTATGATCAGGTAGGAGTTATCCCAGGAATGTAGAGCTGGTTCAGTACTAGGAAAACTATTAACATTATTGATCATATCAACAACAAAACTAGCAGAAACCACGTGATTATCTCAATAGATGCAGAAAAAGCTTTTGACAAAATACAACACCCATTCCTATTGAAAACACTGGAGAACATAGGAATAAATGGAACTTTCCATAAAATAATAAGCAGTATCTACCTAAAACCATAAGCAAGCATTTTATGTAATGGGGATAAGCTAGATGCATTTCCAATAAGATCAGGGGTGAAACAAGGATGTCCATTATCACCACTGTTATACAATATGGTATTAGAAATGCTAGCTGTAGCAATAAGAGAATAAAAAGAAATTGAAGGAATTAGAATAGGCAAAGAAGAAACTAAGTTATCATTCTCTGCAGATGATATGATGATATACTTAGAGAATCCCAGAGAATCAAGTAAAAAACTACTTGAAATAATAAACAACTTTGGCAAAGTTGCAGGTTACAAAATAAACCCAGATCAATCATCTGCATTTCTATATATTACTAACAAAGCCAAACAGCAAGAGATAGAAAGAGAAGTCCCATTTAAAGCTACAGTAGACACTATAAAATATCTGAAAGTCTACCTGCCAAAACAAGCTCAGGGACTATATGAACACAATTACAAAACACTTTTCGTATAAATAAAGTCAGATCTAAGTAAGTGGAAACACATCAGTTGTTCATGGGTAGGCAGAGCTAATAAAATGAAAATGACAATTTTACCTAAATTAATTTACTTTATTCAGTGCCATTCCAATCAAACTACCAGATAATTATTTTCTAGAGCTAGAAAAAATAATATCAAAATTCATATGAAAGAACAAAAGGTCTAAAATACGTAGGGAACTAATGAAAAGAAATGCTAGGAAAGGTGGCCTAGCCCTACCAGATCTCAAATTTTATTTTAAAGCAGCAATCATCAAAACCACTTGGTGCTGACTAAGAAACAGAAGCTTAGACCAGTGGAATAGGTTAGGTACTCAAGACACAGTAGTCAATGAATATAGCAATCTACTGTTTGATAAACCCAAGGACCCAAACTTCTGGGATAAGAACTCACTGTTTGAAAAAAATTGCTGGGAAAAGTGGATAGCTGTGTGGCAGAAGTTAGGCATAGAACAATGCCTGACATCGCACACAAGAATAAAGTCCAAATGGATACATGATCTATGTATAAAGATTGATTCTATAAACAAATTAGGGGAGCAAAGAATAGTGTGTCAGATTTACGGAGAATGGAGAAATTTATGACCAACCAAGATATAGAGAACATTATGAAGTGCAAAATTGATCATTTTGATTACATTAAATTGAAAAGTTTTTGCACAAACAAATCCAATACAACCAAGATTAGGAGGGAAGAAGAAAACTGAGAAAGAAGTTTTGTGGGAGACTTGGAACACTAATTTATTGTTGGTGGAGCTGTGAGCTGATCCAACCATTATGGAGAGCAATTTGGAACTATGCCCAAAGGGCTAAAAATAATTTGCATGCCCTTTGACCCAGAAATATCACTTCTAGGGCTGTATCCTAAAAAGATCATAAAAATGGAAAAAGAATCCCCATGTACAAAAATATGTATAGCTGCTCTTTTTGTAGTAGCCAAGAACTAGAAATTGAGGGGATCTCCATCAATTGATGAATGACTGAAAAAGTTGTGGTATATGAATGAAATAGAATACTATTGTGCTATAAGAAATGAAAACCAGGCAGATGTCAGAAAAACCCAGAAAAACTTATATGAACTGATGCTGAGTGAAGCAAGCAGAATCAGAAGATCATTACACACAGTAACAGCCAGTGTGTGAAGACTGATTTTGGTAGACTTAGTCCTTTTATAGCAATGCAAGGATCAAAACATTTCCAAAGGTCTCATGATGCAAAATGCCATCACATCCAGAGAAAGAACTGTGGAGTTAGAACACAGAATGAAGCAGACTATCTTCTCTTTTGTTATGTTTTGTTTTGTTTTTCTCATGGTTTCTCCCATTCATTATAATTCTGTCTGTGTTTGTCCTTTGTTTTCAAAGAAGACCATAACATCATCAGAGACATTATGAGTCTTGCATTTGAATTTGTTTTGATTGAGGGAGAGCTGTACAAGGTCATCAGCCTCACTTTCCCCTCCTGAACCATCTGGATCCAGTGACCAGATATTCATCAGGATGACTGGAGAAGGCCAAGGATGCAATAAGAGACATTGGCCTATTCAGGTATTTACTTATAGTGAGGCAATGCCGATTCAGTAAATAGGCCTTTGTTAGAAGTAATCAGGGAATGGCCCACAAGACTGATAGGGAAGAGAGAGGAGGAGAGAATTTGTAACTTATGAAAGTGAATATTGAAAATGGAAAACAAATAAATTAATAAATTTGAACAAAATCAAATATCATCTTTCCATGTAGGAATGTAAATAGTTCAACTTTAAGAAGTCCCTTATGATTTCTCTTTCCTGTTTACCTTTTCATACTTTTCTTAATCTTGTGTTTTAAAGTCATATTTTCTATTAATCTCTGATCTTTTCTTAAGAATGCATTAAATTCCTCTTAATCATTTAATGTCATTTTTTTCCATCATGAATTATACTCAGTTTTGCTGCGTAGGTGATTCTTGGTTTTAATCCTAGTTCCTTTGACCTCTGGAATATTATATTGCTAGCCCACTGATCCCTTAATGCAGAAGCTGCTAAGTCCTGTGTTATCCTGATTGTGGTTCCATAATACTTCAATTGTTTCTTTCTGGCTTCTTGCAATATATTCTTGACCTGGGAACTCTGGAATTGGGCTATAATATTCCTGGGAGTTTTCCTTTTGAGATCTCTTTCAGGGGATGATCAGTTGATTCTTTGAATTTCTATTTTATCCTCTGATTCTAGAATATCAGGGCAGTTTCTTTGATAATTTCTTGAAAGATTATGTCTAAGTTCCTTTTTTTGATCATGGCCTTCAGATAGTCCAATAATTTTTAAATTATCTCTTCTGGATCTAATTTCCAGATCAGTTGTTTTTCCAATGAGGTATTTCACATTGCCTTCTACTTTTTCATTCTTTTGTTTTATATTTTTTGATTTTTCATAGAATCATTAGCTTCCATTTGCTCCATTCTAATTTTTAAGGAATTATTTTCTTCAGTGAGCTTTTGGACCTCCTTTTCCATTTGGCCAATTCTGCTTCCATTTGGTCTAGTCTGTTTTTAAGGTATTATTTTCTTTAGTACTTTTTGTGGTGTCCTTTACCAAGCTGTGGATTCTTTTTTCAAGATTCACTTGTAACACTCTCATTTTTCTTTTCAATTTTTCCTCTACTTCTCTTACTTGATTTTCAAAATCCTTTTTCAGCTCTTCCATGACCTGAAACCAATTCATATTTTTCTTGGAGACTTTGGATATATGAGTTTGGACTTTATAGTCTTCTGAGTGTATATTTTGATCTTTTTTGTCACCAAAGCAAGATTCTGTAGTCTGAGTTTTTTTTCTGTTCTTTGCTCATTTTCCTAGCCTATTACTTGACTTTTTAACTCTTTGTTAAGGTAGGGTTCTGCTTTCACTGTGGAGGGTGCATTGTCCAAGCTTCAGGGACAAGTTGTGTAGCTATTTTTAGGGACTTGTAAGTTTTTGGTTCTTCCAAAGTGATATGATCTTGGCTTATGAGTGACCACATGCTTTCTTTTCTGCACTGGAACTGTGAGGAGGGCTCCCTCTCCACTGCTGCCACAAACTCTGCTTTTCCATGGATCCTCCTCACTCCAGGGCTGTTATCCAGGACTGCAAACCAGATCCAAATATAGGTAAAGCAACAAAGTCCTGCCTCAGTGCTAGCAAAGAAAGCCCTGTGATTTCTTTCTGATTAGTTGTTTGATCCCTTTATTGTCTAGGGGCTGAGAGCTCTGGAAGCAGCTGCTGCCACTGCCACTGTCACTGCTGCCACTGCTGATTCAGTCACCCCAGAGTCTGCTCTTGGTTTGCTGTGCCTGGGTCTATGCTTGGGACATGGCTGGACTACACTCCTCTTTCACGCAGGTCTTACTGCTTTTTCCTACTGACCTTCTAACATGTATCTGGCATTTGTAGGTTGAGAAGTCTGGAAACCACATCATTTGCCAGTGATTCAGTCCCCTGAGGCCTGCTCCAAGTTTGCTGGGACCTGATCTGTGCTGGCGTGGTCTGTGCTGGATTGTACTCCTCTCTCAGTTTGGTGAAATAGACCTTTTCTGTCAACCTTCCAGATGGTATTGGGCTAGAAATTTGTTAAACTCTGTCCTTTTGTGAGTTCTGCTACTGTAGAATTTGTTTCAAGTCATTTTAGAGGTATTTGGAAGGGTTTTGGGGAGAGCTCTGGGGTGTCCCTGCTTACTCTACCAGCTTGACTCTGTCTTTGTTTATATTCTTTTAATAGTTTCCATTGGGGGATGAAGTCAGAAGACAATAATTAATACTAATTCTAATAATATAATTTACATAGCAATTTAAGGTTTGTAAACCACTTTACCAATATTTCCTCATTTTATCCTTAGAATGACTCTGAAACATATTTGCCATGTTTGTTTCCATTTTACAGATTAGGAAATAGAAGTTAAATAACTTGTCCAACATTTCAAAGGTAGGAAGTGTCTGAGGAGAGATTTGAAGTCAAGTCCAGTGTTCACTTCCAGTGAAACTGTAAGGGTCTATGAAGTAAGTGAAAGAGGAGTAAGCAGAATCAACATGTAAGTGACATCTCTTTTCTAATTGTTTGGTGAGAAAAGGGAGAAGAAATGTAAAATGATAGCTTGAGGTTGTGGTAGGAACCAATAAAAGTTCTATTGTTTGAATAAGGCAACTTAGGCAGGTTTAAAAATAATTTTGAAAGAATCAGTAGATAGGTAGAGGTTAGTAGGCAATGTGCTAGAGAAGATAAGAAGGGATGGAATCAAGATCAGATGTAGAGGAATTGATTTTGGAAAGGACAAAAGTGCCTCATTGGAGATGGAGGAGAGAGTAGGGCATGATGTTAGGGTGTTTTGAGATTAAGAGAAAGGGACAAGTTGGCATTCCTGTTGAATGGCTTCAGTTTTCCACCTCAGTAAGAGATGAGATCCTCAACTGAGAGAGCAAAAGAAGAAGGCGATATATAAGTCTTCAGGGGGCAAGAGAAGGTTTGGAATAGTTTCTGTGGGAAGTGAGATAAGGCATCGATTAATGAAGAAGAAAAGGTTGGCTTGCTGTAGTAAGGATCCAGTTAACACAAATTTATAGTGTACCCAGTCAACATAGTTGGGTAACTTCCTAAGGGTCCCTTCAGTAGAAAATGAACAGGAGAAAAGAATGTCAATAGTGGGAGTAATCCAGTGCTGAGGTTGGTCAAGGGATGAGCATAAATTGGACAAATGACCAAGGGATTTGAGAATTGATGACAGTATGATGTAAAAGGGAGGAACTCTGGGGTTGAGTTTGGGAGGAAAGGAAAATGGAGTCAGAGCAGGAGTAATGTCCTGAGTAAATAATCATGGAGATTAGAAGTTGCAAAGAATAAGCTTTAGGAGAGGAGTTTCTCATCTCATTAGAAGGTGATGTATCTTTTTCAGCTATGACAAGTCTACTAAATTGTAGAGGTATTGTTATCTTTTTTTATAGGAAGAAAGACCAACACTGATTCAATCACTGCTCCCTGATGTATTGGAGAATGAGTCATCTAGGGATTAAAAGGTAAGAAAGAGCGAAAACCCTAGGATCAGGAATAGGAGAAGGTGAAGAAAAGAGCTGCTATAGAGAGGAAACAAGCTGTTTTTAGGAGATCACTTAGGAGATCACAAATGTCAATCACTTTCTAATTTGCAAAGCAGAGAGGTGGAATCTAAGAGAAAAAAGGTGTAAGAGGTCAAAATGCAGGAAAACACACCATAGCAATCATAAGTGCAAACATGAGTGGAATTAACTCACTGATAAAACAGCAAAGATTAACAGAATGAACTAGAAATAAAAATCTAAATATGTCTACAAGAATGAGGTTTCTAAGTGCCCAACTTTATACTCATAATCAAGGAGGAAGACACTGCTTTCAAAACTATGAAATTAGTGATGTTTTCTTAACAGGAGAACAGTTAAAGGGGAAGTAAGTTTTAAAAGAGGGAAAATAAATCATTTGGCATGTGGATCACTATTCAGATCCATTTTCTCAGCACAGAAGTGTGAAGAAAATACTCACCAACACAGCTGCTTAACAAACAAGTTTTTTTACATTAAAATACAGTCAAAATGTTGAGTTTAGAAGCAGTTTTGAAACATCTTATGGAAAGAAGCAATGATTTTTAAATATAGTTTAATCTTTTTTCCTTTTTATTGTATATCTAAAGAGGAAATCTAAGTATAGGTTGCTTACATTAATTACTTAGTCATTCAAATAACAATATCTAGATTAAAATTACTATCTTGAGATCTTACATAGGAGAGAAAACCAGTAGAACGTCTTCCCTGTTTTATGTTCTTATTTGGGAGAAGAAAGATTAGAAAATAGAAATGTAGGAAATGAATAATCTCAATTATCTAGAACTGGATATTTGGTGAAAGATATGCACAAAATGGGAAAGAAGGGATACCAAGTCATTAGTGAGTTTTTATAGCACATTTTAAATTAAATTTTCTTTTTGTTATGAGCCAGAAAACATGAAAGAATATGAACATTTTAATATAAGCATAACAAAGGAGGTTGTATATATAATTACAGACTTCTGTGCTTTTTTAGAAAAGCATATACCAAATTTGACATAATATTAACGAAATTTTCCTTCTTGTCTGCAGGCTCTTTTGGACTTCCATTTGTTCTTTTCTGTGTATTTTTTTTAAAAAAATGTTTCATTGACAATTTTTTTTTTTTTTTTGCAGGACTACCACCACAGTACTAGATGGCGCAGTGGAAAGAGTTCTGGGTTTGGAGTCAGGAAGATGAATCTTCCTGATTTCAAATCTGACCTCAGATGCTTACTAGCTATGTGACCCTGGGCAAGTCACTTAACCCTGTTTGCCTCAGGTCTGCTAGAGGAGGAAATGACAAATCACTCTAGTATCTTTGCCAAGAAAACAACCAACAGGTCATGAAGAGTTGGACATGATTGAAACAATTGAATACCACAGCCCATCCACCTCAAAATTACTCCTTCCTCTCCTGAAAAAATCAATTATAGTCAGATAAAATATTCACACAGACATATATGAAAATGTATACCTAAGTCTGCACTTCTATTCCAACATCCATGCCAGCAGATTAGAGGCATGCTTCATGTTCTGACTCCTGAAGTAATGATTGGCCATTGTATTAATCAGTTTTTAAGTCTCTCAAAGTTGTATCTTTTATATATTATCATCATCGTATAAACTGTTTTCTGATTTTGCTCACTTCAATCTGCATAAAGTTAAATGTTCATTCATATTCCAATTGGTGGACATCCACTTTCCTTAGAATTCTTAGCTACACAAAAAGTGCTGCTATAATTATGTTTGCACATGTGGATGTTTATCTTTGTCTTTGTGGGGTATATGATTAGTGATATCACTTGCATACGATGAATGTAATTAGAAACTTTGGGCATATAGATCCAAATTGTTTTCTAAAATGACTAAATTCATTCACAGCTCTTCCAACAGTGCATTAAGGCACTTGTCCCCCTATAACCCCTACAATTGTCATTTTCCTTTTTTTTGGTTATTACCAATTTGCTGGTTGTGAGGTGGAACCCAAAAGAAATACTAATTTTAATTTCTCTTAATAGTGAGTTGTAGCATTTTTCACATATGGTTATTGATTATTGGTTTTTTTCTCTTAAGAATGACCTGTTTGTACCATCTGACCATTTACTCATTTGAGAATGCCTATTATTCTTATATATTTGAATTGTTTCTCTATATATCATTAATATCAAAGCTTTATCAGGTAAATTTTCTGCAAAGATTTTTTCCTCAGTTATCTGCTTCCCTTTTAATTATGAGTACTGAATTTGTTTTGCAAAAGCATTTCAATTTTATGTAATCAGATTTGTCTATTTGATCTTTTGTGATCATTTCTATCCCTTATTTAGTTAAGAACTTTCCCCCTCTAGCTACAACTGTAAAAGGCATCTCCTTCATTTTTCTCTAATGTGTTTATGATATGACCTTTTATATTTAGAGTCATGGGTTCATTTGAAGCTTATCAGGATATATAGTATGAGATGTTTTCTATACCTAATTTCAGCCTGACCATTTTTCAGTTTTCCTGACAATTTTTGTTTTTCCTTACCCCCATTATGGGGTTATTTGGAGTTATTAAAAACTATGTTATTATGTGAAATTTTTGTTCTGTTTCTTGCTTATCTAATCTAATCTAATCTAATCAATAGAACAACTTTTCAACCTCTTTAACATTAGTGACTTGGGATGGAAAAGGCTTATAATGTCATGATATGCAACTCTCATGAAAAAGTTAAATTCTGAGGCAGGAAGCTAGAATCAGGTCAGCAAAGTGAAGTAGCAACTTTTCATATTTTAGGTGCCCTGTAGTTGTGAAGATTTGAGTTCATGTGAGCATGGACTGAAAGGACTTCTGAAGTACACCAAATTAAACTTATTGCCCAGGATTTGTTTAAATAGAATTGAAATATAGTTTGTTAGGGAGCTGTGGACCACATGGTACCTAAACATTTGTTAATCTTAATGTTTTGCTTTTTATTGTATTTCTGTGTTTAAGATAAAGATTGGACCAGTGAGAAATTCCCAGTTGAGGAAACTCCCTCTATGACTCCAGGTCAGCACCTTCTCTGCAACTTATACTTGAGAGGTTAAATGACCTATCCAAGGACACATAGTCAGTATGTATCAAAGGTAGAATTTGGTGTTTAAGGTCATCTCTTTTTCTACTACAACATACACCCTCTCATTTCTCTAATTAACCAGCTCTTATAGTGACTGTACAACTAATGAATACTGCCATCTTAAATCATAGGTAATGTATTATCCTTTCAAAGTTCAGTGATGGGTTGAGGTTCCAGAATATTGAACCAGAAAAAGATGAGAGAGGAAATGATGGATTTAAAGTCAAAGCTAGAAATTATGTGTCCTACATATGCTATTGAGGAACAGGTCTAGATGAAAAAAGAAATAGATTGGAAGTAAAGATCAGAGAAGTCACTTAGAGAAACAAGAAGTTTACCTGAGGTGTTATACCCAGAGAGGTGTTAGTCAAGCAGAGCATAATCAACTGAATTTAGCCATACAACACAGAGCTTATATCTATCAAGGAATTTTTTATAGATAGTTCTTGACCCAGAAAGAGGACATTAAAGTTTACAGTTTTTCATAAGAGTGACTCTAATCCTTTGGGTTTTCCTCACTTACATGACTCATTTACAGGGTTCTGTGTGCCCATTTTCCCCTACAGATACTGGATGCATTGGTGGGAAAGTGTGGCTAAATTTTACGTGTGGATTTTGATGCACTTGCTTTATTATGTGAGTAGCTATGATGGTATTATTATTTCTTTGACTTATTACTAAGTATTGCTAAGTAAATAAATGGTCATATTTAATACCTAAAAGTATAGCAAATGGCTGGTTTTTAAGTAGAAATGCATTAATTAGGGCTCAAGAATTAGATTGGTGAATAAGGGAAGTATATTTCCTTATAAGAGGATTACCTTTGTGACTGAGAAAATTTGAGTGTAACTATATGGTTGAGAAGCTTCTGGGAGAACTTGGACTTGCAAAATCAAGTGAGAAAACCAGCCCAGAAAGTGAGTAGTTATCCACATGTCTATGTGAGAGTTTCAAAGTTCTATAATATGGGTCACCACTCCATATATCATAAGTGATTAATGTTGTCATTTTAAAAAAACATGTAAGACTGTACAATGTGCTTTCTCAATCAATTGGCCATACTCAGTATAAAAGCCTGTCATAAGGAATGAACACTGCCTGGTAACATATGCCTAAATTGCAGTCATAGGACATAGCAGAAAATTAAGATTGTTTTATAACTCCAGTCCTGCAATAGTGATAACAAAGTCATAGGAAGTAACAGTAGATTCATGAAGACAGGAAATGGTAAAGCAGCAATTATGATTGTATAGTTTAAGCAGGGCAGATAGATGATGCAGTGGATAGAGCACAAGTACAGGAGTCAGGAGGACCTGAGTTCAAATCTCACCTCAGATACTTGACACTCACTAGCTGTGTGACTTTGGGCAAGTCACTTAGCCCCAGTTGCCTCATCCTAGGTTGCCTTCAGTCATCCTGATGAACATCTGGTCACTGGATTCAGATGGCTCTGGAGGAGAAGTGAGACTGCTGACCTGCACAGCCCTCCCTCACTCAAAACAAAATCAAGTGCAAGTCATGTCATCATTTCTCTGATGGCATGGTCTTCTTTGGCAATGAAGGATGAACACACACAGTTTAAGCGGTTATGGCCCAGTTCAGCTGAGGAAGTGTTTTAAAACTTATGTACAGGACTGTGAATTATGTGAGCTAAAAAGCTGAGAACATTTTCAGAGAGAAGAATTATGTGGTATCTGAGGAAGTGTTATATGTATATATATATATATATATATATATATATGTATATATATATATATATATATACACACATACACACACACACACACATGTATGTTTGCGTACTGAATATCCCCAATCCAGCAATTTCATTAATTGTGGGCATGATTGCAACCAAAAAGACCTTTCCTGAATCTGCTGAAATTTATTTTTTTTTTCCTTTCTTGTTATTCTAGTGATTTATCCTACTGATAATAAAGGATTGTAAATTTCGTTAACAGAAAGATAGCTCTTTGAGGTAGACTGTGTTTTAATACTCTTAAACAGCCTGTTTCCCCTAGCAACAGCATAAGTCTTTTATCTAAATCAGGAATCCCTGGCCTTGCCAAGCTCTTGTACAAACCATTAAAAACACACCAAGTTGGAACACCATTGGCAAAGATTCGGGGTTTGATTCATTTTCCTCCTAGCTTATACTGCCTGTTGGCTCATGAGTCTACAGACCAGAAGATAGATGAGGCATTTTCTTTTTGCTGTTATTATTTTCAACACAATATCTCTAACAACATGGATAGAAAATGGAATAAAACAGTACTTGTGCAGAATGAGAGAAGCTGTAGGGAGAGATGGAAAACCCACTACTGAAGTGATGAAGAAAATGAAAGGAAAATAAAATATCAAAAGGGCTCTAGAAACCAAAGGATGTTCAGATACAACAGAAAAATATGGCAAAAAAAAAAAAGTAGTAGATTAGAAATACTGAAAAAGACCATGTAGAAGCTTGAAAATATAGCAAGAAATAAAAAAAAAATAAGTAAGAGAATGGCAAGAGAAAGCAAAGAAAATGATGATATGAGAAGCCTAAAAGGAATTTTTATCTTTTGTATTTAAGTTCTCTCCAATATAAACCACATGTGAATACAAAGCATTCATGAAAACAGCGCTGTCAGCTTGGGTATGTGTAATTATAATTAAAATATGTAGGGGGAGGATAAATTGATCATGCTAAATAATTCCAAAAGGTTTATCATTGGAAAGTAAATTATCACTTCTTTCTAGACTCCTGGGAGATGGGGGATAAGGCTAAATTTTATGTCCTCCATTAAGTAACTATCCTACTACAACAGGAAGTAAATTAAATGGCTTACGAGGTTCTTTCCAGTACCAACTACTAAGATTTTGACCACTTAAATTCACCCTAAATTGTAAATTTTGTCAGATTTTTTATTGAAAAAAACTGGTACTTTTCTATTTGCATTCAAAGCCCAAACCTACCCTTAATCTTTTCTTTTTATCTCTTTAAAAGTTCCGTATAAGGTGCAAAGGCTTTTGAATATGTCTTTAATAGGTTTCCCTACACCCTTTTATTCTCTTTAACAATGACTATTAAATCTTAGAACTAATGATACTACCCATTTTACAAAAGGCAAACTTTGAAAGAGAATTTGCTGTAATTTTGCAGAATACCTGCTATTAGAATAGGAAGAGTTTTTTTTTTTTTCAGTCAATGTGGAGTACTACAGTTCATAAATAAAAAAGGTAACCTTCATTTAAGGGATACTGTAGTAGGTATTGTGGAAATCTAAAAACATTTCTCTATTACCGTTTCCTTATATGATAGACTCAAATTTTAACTTCTTTCTAGATTTCATGATTGTCTTGTTAATAATAGTTGTTCATATTTATGTAGCTTTATAAGGTTTAACAAAACACTTTGCATAAATAATCTTATTTAATTTTCTCAATAGCCCTACAAGTTAGGAAGTTAATGATTTTATTATCTCCACTTACAGATGAGTAAGTGGAGATTTGGAGAACTTAAGTGACTTACCCATTGTCATATGGCTAGTGTCAGTGCGAGGATTTAAGCTCAGGTCTCTCCTGGTTCTAGATCCAGTACTTTTATGTAATGGTTCACAGGACCACAGGCTTAGAGCTGAAATCAATCAACACCCTCTTTTTATAGATGGAAAAAAAAATGAGATCTAAAGAGGTTAAGTAATGTTTCTAAAGTTACCCAGGTGGAAGAGATGAGATCTAAATCCAGATCCATAGATTACAAATCTAACAATCTTTCCCTTCATGTTCTCTCAAAAAGAGGATACTTCCTCCCCAAGTTATCCTCTTGAAATAAGTTTTGGAAAGATTTTATTATAATCATATAAACACAGTATCTATTCTGTTCTATCCTATTTTTCTACCTTAAGTGGGAATTGAATCCAATTTCAAAATCCATGTTGACTTTGATAAAGACTTTGATTTAGATTTAACTTCCAAAGAAAGAGCTTTGTTTGTAACCAGCTAACCCAAGCCAGCTATCAAGAATGCCAGACTCTCTTTGTGCAAGGGGGAGATCCTCAAACAAAGGGATTCATATTAGTCCAACATTAGGAAAGAAATCTGAACAAGCTATTTGAGAGATTCACACAGCTATTGAGTCGATGCCTGTCATGAACAGAATGGAAAGAATCAGGGTTCATATTCCTGGCTCTGTGGTCTTCTTAGAAAATGTTTCTCTGTGTCCCAAGAAGAAGACAAACTGTTTTAATGTGGGAAATGGAACCTTCTGTGCTGTCTGTTCTGGAGAAAAGAATGTGGTTGCTAAAATATTACTTTCTGAACTTCCTGTACTGTATTTATATAATTCTGTCTCTACAAAAGGCTAAATTGTATTATGACAAAGCCAGTGACTGATATTCTCAAGTTGTACTGTGAGACAGAAATGTTCTTCACCATCTATGTGCAGAAAGTTGCCTCTGTGGGTCAACGTTCAGGATTCATTGAATTAGTACTTACTCTCCACCCAGTAAGCCCATATCAGGGAAGAATGAGCCTAGGGACTATTTCCCTGATAGCCTGTGCTATGTATGTCCCCTCAGCTCCAATATTTGGCAGGTAGCAAACTAGCAAAGTCCTTCATCCTTTTTTTGAAGGAAGTAAATCCATTTTCTTTTTTTTGAGGGATTAACAATCACTTTAGTCAAGCACATGTATCATTCCTTTAACCAAGCACATATATCATTCACCTAGTTCCAGGAAGTCAGCACCCTGACCTTCAAAGAAAATACAGAGAAATTAAAAGTCAACAGACATGACTTCCTGTGCCTGACCATAATTCAATAGACAGGTATAACCGATATCTGGGTTTTCAAAGCTGGGGAGGGGGGTCTTCCAGAACCCCCATCTGGCCAAAAGAACACTTCCAGTCAGTAAGCACCCCATTTACTTTTTCTATGTTTTTATTGATATATTTTCTTTTTTTCATCTATCATTTCTTTATTTCTTGCCCTTTCCTTCTCAGAGAGTTATCCCTCTTAACAAAGAATAAAAAAGAGAGAAAAAAGACAATCCAACAAAATAACAATACATCAATTAAATCTGATAATACATGTGCTGTTCTTCCCCCAAAGTTGTTTTCTACCTCTGCAAAGAAGAGTGGGGAATGCATTCTCATATCTCTTTAATTTTTTTGTCTTTCCATTTGCATTGTTATAATCATTGTGTGTATTGTTTCCTTGTTCTGCTTTACATCAGTTCATATGTCTTTTTGTGCTTCTCTGAATTCGTGGTGGTCATTGTATCTTATTGCATAGTAATATGCCTATTGCCTTCATGTACCGTAACTCTTTTAGTTATTTAAATGGTTGTCTATTTTGTTTCCTGTTATTTTCTATTGCAAAATTGTCCTGCTATAAATATTTCACTACATATTGGACTTTTATTTCTATCTTTGAGGTCCTGAAGAGATATGTAGATATGTATATATGTAAGTATATGCCTAGCTGTGAGGTTTCTAAGTTAATAGAGTATGGATATGTTATTCACATAGCATAATTTCAAATTGCTTTACAGAATGGTTGGAGCAATTCTCTACTAACATTGTATTAATAAGCTTTTCTTTCTACAACAATTCCAGCACTGACTATGGAAAACTATTTTAATTTGTTGATATTATAGCAGCATAGATATTGACCTGGAAGGAATTCGAGCCCTTCTAGTCTAAGCCCTTCATTTTACAAATGAGGACACTGAGGCTCAAGGAGGGTAGTTGATTTGAAATGATGCAATAATAAATTTTGGAGGAGCTCATGTATGTGTAGTTTCATTTTCATGTGTAAATGTTGTGAATTTATAAATGAAGAATTGGACAAGGATTCTAACTATCATCCCTCCAAAATTTTGTTTTGTTTTTGTTTTTTTGTGTGTTCTTGTTAAAATAGCAAAAACAAAAATGGAAAAGAAAACCAATTTCATTATTTATACATTTATTTATTATTTATTTTAATTCTACAAATACTTATATTACAGCCTATCAGTTACACAGAGAGAAAATTTCTTACTTTGAAAAACATACATTTAACTACTTGCTATTAGGTGCCCATCATGTGGACAGACTGGAAGGATGTCTGGCTTGAACCTCCTGAAACTGAAGCTTAGAGAGCCTAAGTGACTCATGTAGTCATTGGCAGAGCTAGAATTTTAACCCAGTTCCTCTGACTCCAAATCCAAGATTCTTTCCAAGATGATTGGGGAATAGGATTAATTAAATGATCTTTTTTCTCCCTCTAGGTAGTCATCCATTTCACTGACACACTCAGAATCCCTCCATGCCCTTTCATCCACATTTTTTCCAAGAATCCTCTCAAGAGGGACTATATTAAAGACTTCTTTTATAGCTCATAGCTACCAATGAACAACTCAATGTGCCTATCTTTTTTCTGTCATTCTTATTATATGACCCCATTTGCTCATTACACATAACTTTAGCAGTCAACTTTCTGCCTGTTTTTGAATGTGAGAATTGTCCATGAAAGATAGTACATTTCTGTTTTATAAAAATGTACTCTCTCAAATTAAATACTTTGCCCCTACTACCAATGGAAACTTTTGAAAACATAGAATTAGGGTCTAAAAATGTACACACCAAAGGTGGGAAAAGGCAAAGTGACAGTTTTCATAACATTACTTTGTATATACTGGGTAATTAAGAGTAGACTTAGAAGACCAAGTCGTTTTCTGAAATGCTGCCATAATTAGGACAATTTAACACCACTTTGTGTAACTTAACTTCCTGTGCTGAGTGTATTTAACTCTGTGACTTTTAAGGCAACATATTGTAGGCTTTCTCATGTCTTGTTACCCTCTATATAAACATTTTTAAACTGAGTGTGCATGAAAATATCTTCTTTCTAGTTGAAATCCTTGATGAGACAATCATAAATCTAAAATAATTCCATATACATTCTATATATGAAAATATAATGAAGCTGCCAATGTAAAATTTATTTTTTCATTATCTTTTTTGGGAGTACTGACTCTTCCCAATGGTTAATTAATTGTAGACACATGAAATTCTAGAGTTTGGATGTTTTTGAAATATTTTTTTTGAAAATGTCAATTGGTAAGATAGGAAATGCACTTTTTAATTTTACTATAACTTCAGAATAATTCAACAGAATCTTTGGATTGAAACCAACAGTTGAATTTTTCATTCTGAAGAAGGCTTCTCTTGAAAATAATGAACTGTTTTTCTAAGTCCAAGTTTTGAAGTGCATCAGTTCTCTAAAAAGAGGTGCTAAGTGATTCAACAAGCACAATTAGTTTCATAAATAAGTAAATCTAATTTTCCTTTTCATTAGAAATTGAATAAATATTTCCTGAGCACCTAAATATGATGGAATGGGAACTTAATTGGCTGTCAGAGGACCCTAGTTAAATTCCTAGTTTTGTCATTTATTACTTATCTGACCTTGAATAAATCAGTTGTCATTTTTAGTTCTCATTTTTCTTTCCTCTAAAATGAAAGGAATGGATCTGACTACTTCTAAGATCCCCTCTAGCTCAAAATCTAGGATTTCTTGTGATTGACACTGTGCTGGTTACTGTGGAAGCTCTTTCTAATCAGATGTTTGTTATCCTGGGCACTGTTGCACTCCATAGCCCAATGCCTCCCTCACATGTGGCCAGCCTCTACTCCAGTGTATGCAGATCTCTTTTTTACATCTTTCCAAGCTGCCCTTGACTGGAAAAAATAACTCACTATGAGTTTTTGTTGATTCCCCCTTGGAATTTTGTTTGGCACATTTTTTAAAAGTCATTACAGCAGGGGTATGTTAAATGGGCTCAGTAAAACTTTTGGCTTCCCTATACTACCTTGGCTCTCCATTTCTGAATCAGAGTTCATTTACTCTTACATATTCTATTGTCTACCCTAATCTGTATAACTCAACTGATTTCTATTTTACTGCTCATTTGGATAAATATATTTGCTCAATATTCATGATTGTCTTTTGTGTAATACACATCTAATGGGAAGAAAACTAAGCAGGACAAGCATAAGTTTATAATTTACCTTACCCTTTGGAATGACTAGGGAAAGTGGTTTTGATTCTGAACTCCAAAAAGAACATCATATCTCTAGATTGTAAATATACGATGTGTAGTAGATAAATATAATTTTATCCCCAAACTCCTGCTGAAGTCAAGGGAGTGAAGGAGTGAGAGCCCAGCCACAGTTCTCTTCCAGTTCCTCATAAAGGTAGAAATCACAATTTTTTCTGCATATGGCATGGGCCAGACCCTAGACCTTATCTATCTAAATACATTCCTATAGCATAGGTCATCCTGGTACCCTTTGGCTCCACTATAAATATATTCAGTTATGCCATAATGCTTATTTTGAAAATGCAAATTTGTTCTAACATATTTGATATCAGGGACAATTTGAACATAACCAGATTTCAGAATTTCTTTATGTGTAGTTTCATCCAGAAGAAACAGTGAGAGTGATTTCAGATAACCTTTCTTTTACCACTTCAGAATAATTACCAAGCTGCAATCCTTCCCATGTCCTCTTTCACAAAAAAAATTCAGGTCTTTCTCAAGGTTATATTTATTATATGGCCATATTTATTGTGTCATATTTATTCTATGTCTTCTGCTTTAGTAGAAACTATGGGAGGAAGAAATATATTCCACACCCATCCCCTCCACTTCCCATTAACATCCCTCCCCAAACTGTGTTCATGGCTTTAGCTCCTTATTCCACATCTCATAATTGCCTTCTTGCCCATAACCATCAACTTTGCTGGACCAGATCTTGGGAACTGAGCAGAGCAGTGACAGAAAGCCATGAATACTGAAACTATTCATTGTAGTATTTATGTATTTCTTAACCACATAACATGTATAAAACTAAGCTACCATTTTTATTATGTTCCTATCTGATTTTTATGTGTCACTGTTGTAATTTTTGAGTGTTGTGCCCATAGCACCATTTTCCCCATAAGTCCTATGATTTTTGTCACATGATTTTGCATAGTATGGCTATTTTTAGGATCTCATGTATGGCATTATAACAGAACTACCTATATTGGAATTTTGGTAGACTGCACACTCATCACAATGTATTATGGTAGCCAAATATGTTAATGGATCTTGAACTCCATTAAGAGAAGAAATACTCCCAAGAATAAGGAAGTGATAGTTCTGCTGTATTCGGCTTTGGTCAACTCATGTCTGGAGTGCTAGGAACTACATTTTAGGAAGGACATTGCCAAACTGGAGAATATCTAGAGGAAAGAAATCAGAGTAGTGAAGGACTTTGAGACAATATTATTTGAGAATAAAAGACATTAAAAGAACAAAGGGTTAGTAAGACAGGAAGGAAAGAAAGAAAAAAGGACTGGAGAAGAGGAATGGGGCTCAATACCTGTATTCTGGTATTTGAGAGACTATCCTATGGAAAAGGGTAGATCCAGGATCATTAAATAGAAGATTCAAAAATATCAGAAGAATTAGAAAATTGGTATGAGAAAAATTATATAAAAGGAGAACAGGTTGCCTTAAGAAGGTTTCTCTGCATGATAAATCATCAAGGAAAGGTTTAATGTCTGTTTTTTGTATACTATACTGAGGATTCTTTTTCTGCCTATAAATTGGATTCCATGGTTGCCAAGGTCCCTTTCTTCTTTGAAATTCCATAACTCTGTAAAGAGGAAGGTAAAAGAGATGCAGAATAGAGGGGAGTATATTATGAAAAGCACATCATAAAAATATGATGAACATCAATTGATACAAAATATCATAGTAATTAAGAGACCACATCTTTTGGGGGAGAATAGTTCATAAAATGGTTTAAAATGTTTTGTTTACTTATTTAATAGTGATTTGAAGGGATTAGGCTGAGAAATTTCACATTTATGAAGAGATCATATTTGAGAGACATTCAACTTTGCTATAAGTAGAGGTAAAAGTAAAAAAATATACTATATAATAATTATTAATAAAAATTTGTGTTCACTCACAAATGATATTATACAGTATTGGAAGCCTGAAAATTAATCAGATAGGTTTGTTTTTATGTTTTATAGTAGTAAAACTTTCCTTTTTTTTCCTTTCACTTTATTCCATATGTGAGAAAATATATCTTCTGATTTAATAATAATAAATTAATCTTAAAATGACATGTAACTTTAAAAATCCCTATGTCTTGGGGGTAGTGTGGGGTGAGATTGTTGGTAATTTTTATTCCTATCCATATAAAAACAAAAACTTTCCAGGCCAAAGAAAACCTCTGATGTTAGTTAGTTATTATGGCTTCTGAGAAAGTTTTAGATTTCTAATGGAACTCAAGTAACTCATAGAATCTAATTCTAGTTCAGAATTACCCTAAAGTATTTCTCAGATGGCACCTGCAAGGAAGTAATTAAAGATTCTTTTGTTCCAGAGATTCATATCCAATTAGTTGTCTCAGAGTTCATGCAGCTGATTGGAATAGCAAAATTGTATACCATTGATTCCAGAAAGTCAGGAAAGTCCTGAGATGTCCCCAAGAAAAAAGCATCCCTCAGTATCCAGAAGTGCGAACATGTGCTGGAACACTCTGGCATGCATTTCATGGGGTAAAGGAGGGAAAAATTTGTAGATTTAAGTGGTAGTAGAGGCAAAAAGAAATAATACAGATTTTCCATGGTATTAATTTTTTAAAATGATTTTTACAAATTGACAAAGAACATTGACTTACTCTCAGACTGACTTCTTGATGTGTTTACATCTTTCCAGATACTATGTCAGAACTAAACCTAGGACAAATGTATCCCTTTTGTATTTTGGATCAAAAACAATTATTTCTATAAAAGTGAATCCACTTTTTGAAGGAAATATATGAAGACACTATGAATGGTGGCTGTCATTAAGGGTTAAATGGTGACTGTTGGTATAGGTGAAGGTTATCAGAAGAAAAAATATGGAGCAATAGATTACTTAACTGAGTTTGAAAGTATTGCTGTGGTTTCTTGTTTATGGAAGAGCACTGTGCGCTCTCTGATAAAAAAAACTTGTGGCAAAATCTTGGATTCAGTGAAAAATGTACATGATTATTTTTAGTTGAAAGAAAGGCTCTATTTTCATAGCTCCTAATCTTCCTGAAATAGGTGATGTAATATGGGGTAGAGAAAAAAGTGGTGATAAAGGCAGGGGACCTGGGTATTTAATCCTGGCTATGACAGTTGATAGTTGTGTGACCCTAGACCAGTCATTTAACCTATGGAAGTCTCAGTTTCTTAATTACTAAAATAATATTTATACTGCTTACAACCCAGAGTTGCTTTTTAAAACAGACCTTTGCAAACTCTAAGCACTATAAATACGAATTACTGCAAAGGTAATATGTAAAGTATAATGAAAAAGAAACACAGGTTTCAAAATATGGGTTAAAGCTTGTTTTCCATTTTTCCATTTATCTAAGTAAAAAAAATAACATCATGCTAAGATATTTTATAAAAAATTTTGAATTTTCAGAAGTCTAGTCATATTCAAGAATATGCAGTTAATAACATATAAGCATTCACAAATGTTCATTTGAATAATTACTGAAAATAATTTTCTATAAACAAAAAAAAGTATTTAAGGAAGGACTTGCATCTGAGAAAGTCACAAATCCAAACAAAATTCACTTGTGGTGAAAAATTACTATATTATTTACTAAAAATTTTGTGATCATTCTAATTTTGTTTTTTTTTTCATCCAGTACTGGAAACCTGAAAATTAATCATATTGGCTTATTTTTATGTCTTATAGTATTAAAACTTTCCTTTTTTCTTTCCCTTTACTCCATATAATGATATTCCAGAAAAAGAATTGCTTAATTTGATAAAGCCACACTGTTTTCATTAGAGGGACTAAATAGTTAAAATACAAGTTTGCAAGCAAGCTCAGATTTTTGACATTTTCACAAAAAAATTATTTCAGGTTTGGGGACTTCTAGAGAAGAACAATCCAATTTTTTAAATGGTTTTCTTTGCTGTTATTATTGGTTTTGCATTGTTTTGTTTTGCTTGTATGCATAAGGAGAGGTTAAGAGTAGAGTCAGAAGTTGGTTGGAAAGTTCAAGTGTCTGATGGAGAATGAGAGGAACTGAACAGAGATATAAGGGGGAGAGAGAGACACAGAAAGAGATATGGAAGGAGAGAGAGAGAGAGGATATATCAAAAGAGAAACTGGCCAATAAGTGAAAATGCTCAATAGAGAAAAGGAGCTAGAAATAAGAGGAGATAGAATGAAAAACTGAGTTTATAAAAATCTATATGCTAAGTAGGACTTTTTAAGAAAAATGCAAACTATGTTATTATATATATATGTATATAATGGGTAAATGATCTTTAGAACGAAAAAATCTGATGTCTTCATTCATGCTTTGATTTTAAAAGAGAAATCGACATCTAGCTGTCTTGGATTGTTGAAGGCATTTCTTTGTCTCAGCCTCCACAGCAACATGGTACATCATGATGACCCCAGAGCTCTAGGACTACTGACTATAAAGATTAACCACTGGAAAAGAAAGGGAAAGGCAAAAAGTAAACATATTCACCCACACTGAAGGTAGGTTCTGGGAACTCAGTAAGTTGGTCAATTTGATGAATTTCTTAATTTAAAGTTTAATCTCTAATTAGTCAAAACAGGTAAATTTAGAGAATAAATTTGTTTTAAATTAACTCTCAAATATTAAAGCCTAATTTGTGGTAAGTTCAAATTCCCAAATTTTCTCCCTACTTAATTTCTGAAAACTTTTTGCATATATTTTAAGCCAGATATCTTAAAATTATGAATATTTTAAATAAAATAATAGTTTAAAAAAATTCCTAGAACATTCATGCACACTGGTGCCTCACTGTGACACTGTTCTTTCTACAATGAATGTGACCTAAGAGGCCTTCATCTTGGATCCTACTAAAGTAAATTTTGGAAGAACCCAGCAGATCTTTGCATATGTTGTCCCACCAGGCAACACTCTAGAAGGGCTCCCCGGATGCTATGAAAATTATGTGAACTTGAAAATGACATGTAGCTTACAGATATTCTGGGACTCAAAATTCCAGGATTCACTAATATAGCAAACTCAATGAATTTCTCAGAAAAAAAGAAAAAAACAAAAGGAAACTCTGAGCAGCTAGCTAATTTAAAAAATAATGATGTCAGTCTTTTTACATTGGAAATATGCAGCCTAGCATACCGGAATGATAGGGAGTACAGATTTACTGATAAGGCTAGAGGGACTATAGTTGAGGTTAGATGAATGCTTACCATGTGTGACCAAGTGGGAGGAAACTGTGGTGAGACAGGGAATGAGGGAAATAATTCATTTAGTGTCTGGCATGATGACGATGAATTTCTTTAGTAATGATTTCTGTGTTTTGTGTAGGTTATGGGAATTTTGTCTTGCTTTATTGCTGCTACACAGAAATATGTCTCTTGGCTGGGATTAAATTGTGATCACTTCAATTTAGTAACTATTAATCAGTGTAGACATTTGCCGTTCTTTCCCAGAGGCAAGCAGCCATCAGCCTTTGAGGTCTCAAAAGCTATAGGATATAAACATCCACTCTGGCATTCAGAGGACAGGCCAGGTTTCATAAGACAGGGATTGTTCAGATTTCCTGCACTTGATACCCTACCAAGAATCTTATGCCACTGTGTGCAAGCCCATATACTAGATAATTTGGCTCATTGCAGCAGGAAATGAATAAGGAAGATAGGACATCAGCTCTAATACTTTAACCAAACTTTTATAGGCCATGTAGCATTATAGATAATAAAATTAGTGGGGACAGGCTCTTGGGTTCTTTCCAATTGCTGGAGAGAGAAGGAGAGAGAAAGAGACACAGAGAGAGAGACAGAGAGAGAGAGAGACAGAGAGACAGAGAGAGACAGAGAGAGACAGAGAGAGACAGAGAGAGACAGAGACAGAGACAGACAGAGACAGACAGAGACAGACAGAGACAGACAGAGATAGAGACAGAGACAGACAGACAGAGAGAAACAGAGAGGCAGAGAGAGAGGAGAAAGCAGAGAGGAGAAAACATAGAGAAGAGGGGAGAGAAAGACAGATAGACAAGACATTATTATGATTGAAATCTCTCCTTTATATTTGACATCCTGGAAAAGCAAAGTTCTCTTGATATTCATGAAATCAAAAAGTGAGTTTACCAAGCCCTCAGGAATCAGGAGACAGGAGCAAGGAGACTTGACATAATGAAGATTTGAAAAATGACTTCATTGAAGGTAACTATACATGGTCAAAAGGAAGGCAAAATTCATTCTGGCCCTTGCTGCACTCTTGAGATTTTCTCATTTTCCCCCAACAATTCCCTGAAGTTTTCTGATGCTTTTCTTATGATTTTAAGAGCAAGCCTTCTTCTTTCAGTAGTTCTTAATATCCTCTTACTCTAAACTCTTCCCCCTTCCCCAACACACACATACACACACACACACACACCATACTTCCTATTTTTAGGGGCTTTTTCTTACATTATTAGAGGTAGGACTAGTGAATGAACATTTTCTTTAAAATTTGTTTAGAAAGTCCAGGTTACATAACTTTGTCAAAAGTGGGGCAGTATAATCGACAGATCTAGTGTCTGTCCAGGTCTCCCTATAATGGAAGCACCTCCTCAAATTTTACATTTTAATTTAAAATAAATTTTACTTCCAATTTTTCTCCCTCCCTTTACCTCCCACCCACCCACTGAGAAGGCAAGAAGTACAATACTCATTATACATATCAAGTCTTGTAAAATTTATTCCCACATGAGTCATGTTGTAGAAAAGAAAGCAAGAAAAATAAGTATAAATAAGTAAAAAATAAGTAAAGAGAAAATATGCTTCAATTTGTACTGAGTCCATTAGTTCTTTTTCTGGAGGTGGATAGCATTTTTCATCCTGAGTACTTTGGAATTCTATTGATCAGAGTTGTCAAGTTTTACAGTTGGTCATCATTCCTCTGTTTCTGTTACTATGTATATTGTTCTGTTTCTACTCCCTTTACCTTGTATCTGTTCACGTGTCTTCCTAGGTGTTTCTAAAGCCATTCTTTTCATCATTCCTTACTGCACAATAGTATTTCATCATAATTATGTATCACAACTTGTTCAGCCATTCCTCAGTTGAGAATGATTCCATTACTGGATTTCCCTTTGTTATTTACCCTATAATTCTATCTCAATCAAAAACTTTAACGTTTAATATAAGATTCTTCTCTTGTTTCTCAGTAAAGTGTACATTAGACTGAGTGAAATGAGCAGAACCAGGAGAACACTGCACACAGTAACAACATTATTGTGCAATGACCAACTTTGATAAACTTAACTCTTCCCAGCGATACAATATTCTAAGACAATTACAAATGACTCATGATAGAAAATGCTATCCACCTCCAGAGAAAGAACTATGGAATCTGAATGTGGATCAAAGCACACTATTTTATCTTTCTCATGGTTTTGCCCTTTGGTTCTGATTCTTCTTTACAACATGCCTAATATGGAAATATGTTAAATATGATTGTACATGTATAGCTCATATCAGATTGCATGCCATCTTGGAGAAAGGGAATGTGAGAAAGGGCAAAGAAATTTAGTACTCAGAATCTTACAAAAATGATTGTTGGAAACTATGTATAAATATTATACATACATACATATACGTATGTATGTATATATATAAATATATATTAAGTATGCATTAGAATGGGAGCTTGAGTCATAAATTTATAATCATAGTTACCCAAAACACAACATAATGACACAGGTAGCAGAGGGTTCCACTATGTATTGAGTAGAACCTCCTGTTTCATTTGCATCATCTCATGTGGATCTTAATAGGCCCAAAAGATGTTTTAGATGGTTAAAAGGGGAAAAAAAAATTACTCATTTGTCTTTTAGGTTCCTGCATCTAAGTTCTCTGCATATGCCTAGGTTCATCCCACTTACATTACATCTGAATGTAATAAGAATATGAATTGTTTCATTTTCTGTGTTTGTTGTATCCCCACTGTCTAGCACAGTGCCTGGAATGTAGTTGGTTTTTTATAAATGTTTATTAGCTAATTGATGGCTATTCAATAGTCTTCAAGCCATTGGTGTGGTATTTGTGAGTAGATTTCAAGTTGAAAGATAGAACTTATGGATCAAGTTCAATTATATTCAGTCTTTATTAAGTACTTTGTGTTTGCCTTTCATGAAAACCTTATTCATGTGTCTCACAATGGCATGAAGAAAATGATTGAGCTCTCTAAGTCTTTCAAAAAAGTGCAAATTCTGGAAGGTACCATCAAGGTAGGAAGGTTTCAGTTGGACTTGCCGGCAGTCTAACTTTGTGGCTACTGTTAAAGAACTGACCCAGCAAAGTTTAATGAGCTCATCATCAGAAGGGCAGCTGCAGCAACTCCTGAATACCATCTAACAAGGCAGGAGGGTATAGTAGAGCAAGTACTCAGCCTGATGCAATCCTGGACCATTTGAAAATATTGAATTATACGAACAGCACAGTGCTGAGTGGTACACAGAAGAATGTAACGGAGTACTATTACACGAGGAACTTACAAGACAAACCTTCCATTTGGTATGAGGTTTCTTATTGGAGTCGAATGACAATTAAATTACGGACTAGTTCTTAACTCTTAGGATTTTCCTTTCTTGCCAGACCTCACAATATTACTTACTGAGATTATGACTACACCAGTGTCCTACTCCATTGCCTCATTGTGGCGCAGTTTGTGCTGAATCCATGAAGACTATGGCAGTAGAGTACAAGCACATGGAGGTTATAATGTACAGAGAGATAAAGCATTTATCTGGTTATGACTTACTATGTGGCAGGCATTATGCTAAGCACTGGGGATACAAATCTAAAGCAAGTAATACCATCCCTGCCCTCAACAAGCTGACATTTTAATAAGGGAAGATAGTAAATACAGAAGAAATGAAATATATGGAAAGGCTTCTGTGACAGTCCTCTCTACTGGTTCCTTTTTCCGTCTGACTTCTCATTCTCAGTCTTCTTTGTTAGCTCATCATCCATTTCAGCCCTCTAAATATGGGTGTACCTCAAGACTTTATTCTTGGTCCTCTTTTATTTTCTCTACACCACTTTGTGGTGATCTCAACACCCTCATGGGTTTAATTATCATTTCTCCTTTGATGACTTCAAGATCTACATGTAAATGTAAATGAATTTATGTATAAATGAATACATGACCTATATAGAGAGATATTACAAGCAAATTTGAAAAGCATGAAACATATTACTTTTCAAACATGTATAAGTGAACAATTTATGAATAAAAAAGAGATAGAAAATAGAGTGAGGTGTAAAATAGATCGTTTTGATTATATTAAATTAAAAAGTTTTTGTACAAATAAAAGAAATTTAATCAAGATTAGAAGGAAAGCAGAAAATTGAGGGGGAAATTTATAGACTCATATAGAAATTTATATAAGCTCAGATAAAGGTCTTATATCTCATAAATATAAAGAAATTTATAAAACCTACAGGAATGATTCATTCCTTAACTGATAATAGGTCAAAGGATATGAACATTTCAAATGAAATAAAAACAATTTATACTTATGTGAAAAATGTTGCAAATCGTTATTCTTTAGAAAATAAAAATTAAAACCTTGAGATATCATTTTATATCTATCAGATTGACTAAAATGATTGAAGAGGGAAATGACAAATATTAGAGAGCATATGGAAAAATTGGGACACTAATTCATTGTTAGTGGAATTGTAAACTGATCCAGGCATTTTGGAGAACAATCTAGAATTATGCTCAAAGAGTTACTAAATTCCTAGTATGCAGTTTAATGAATGAATGAATGCGAATCCAAAAAAAAAATCCCCTTAATAAAAAGATTTGTTTTGGAAAACTTGGATTCAGTCAAAAGGTTGCACCCAAGGACCTAGAAGGCCACATGTGACTTCAAGGCCACAGTTTTCCCACTCTTTGACCCAACGACACCACTACTAGGTCTATTTCCAAAGATGATTAAGGAAAAAGGAAAAGAAACTATATCTTCTAAAATATTTGTACCAGTTCTCTTTATGGTGGCAAAGAGCTGGAAATTGCAGGTATGCCTGTCAACTGGGGAACGGTCAAACAAGTTGTGGTATACAATTGTAATGGAATACTACCATGCTATAAGAAACAATGAGCTTGATGATCTTAGAAAAACATGGATAGACTTATGCAAAATAATGAAGAGCAAAATGAACAGATCCAAGGGAACACTGTATGCAGTAACAGCAATATTATTTTAAGAATAATAAGAACTCAAAGTTGTTCTTAAAATAATAACTTTGAGTGAACAAGCCATTTTGACCATTATAAATCCTGAATTAATTACAAAGGACCTATGAAGGAAGATGCCCTGAACCTGGAGAAAGAACTGATAATAGAAGTGGGTATAGAATGGTTTTATACACACACACACACACACACACACACACACACACACACACACATTTGTGTTTAATGGTAACCATCTCTAGGGCAGGGCAGGGAGAGGGAAGAAATAAAGGAAAAAATGTACATGATAACTTTATTATGTATTTAAAAGAAATAGCCAGTTGTACATAATAGACATATAGATCCATGTGCAATCATTTTTATTATACTTCTTTATGAAAATTCTTGTTTTATTCCATAAGTTAAAAATAAAATAAATATTTTTAAAAGATCTATGTTTATGTATATGTATGTGCTCTCTCCCTCAATACACTGTAAGCTCCTTGAAAGAGAAAATTATTTCATTTTTTTTGTCTTTGCATCCCTATGATATAGCACAATGTCTAGCAACACGCACTTAAGAAAAGCTTGTTGATTTACTAATGTATGGTCCCAATGACAGAATGTGTATATTGTCCAAGGACCCTCACCTGAGTTCAGACAGACCCATCACCAGTAGATGAACCAGTGTGTGATGAATTCTTGGGAAGTGGCAACCCCATGAAAAAAGGAGAAACGCAGAATGGTGCTCACTCCTCAGTGTCCCCCTTTCATTTCTCCAGTACCAGTGGCAAAACACTGGAAATAAGGACAAGCATTAAGCACCACCGAGTATGGTAACTCTGTAACTCATATTCTCAAATAAATACCAAGAACCCTGGAAGTTTTGAGAGGCTTCCCTAAGATGCTGCAGCTAGTATTTATCAGAGTCAGGACTTGAACCCAGATCATCTTGGATCTAAGGCCAGCTCACTACCAATAAACTGCCTCCACAGTTTATTTTTTTTATTCAAAACAAAACAGTTTCTAAGTAGGACAAATACCAGCCTCAAAGATACTCTTCTAAAATGTAGAAGTCTACATAGGATTTGTGTTACAAAAACTAAGAATTAGTTATAATTAAACTAAAGTTAATTAAAAATTAATTAAAGTGAGTATCCTTAATATCCCTTGTTTTTCTTTAATCACTGACCAGAAAAGAATTGCAGAATGTTCTCAATCCCTGAGAAGTCAGCACCAGGTCTTGTTAAGGACACGTCTACCATTGTTCTCTTTAATTCCCATTACAAAACTATAATTTAAAAGCGTGTCCTTTTGTCACTATGCTGTTGTAGCATTTTTTGTCTTTTATTTCACCAAAGAATAAAAAAGTAATTGAAAGTTGCTTTAGTATGTGGATTTTTAGATTAATAGAAAGAATTTTGTTGTCCAGAATCTCTCCAAGCACACTGCTTATCATATAATGAAGATGGCTCTGACAGACATTTTAGCTAAAAGGCACAGCGTATATTAGGCACAAACTATATTAAGAAAATACATAATTTCTTAATAGATAAAACCACTGAGTGAGTAACATCCTCTGATTAGCCATTTCAAGTAAGGAAAAGCAAGGCAGATTCTTATTCATTAAAAATATTTGTCACTATAAAGGAAGATGTTGTCTGCGGAGTCCGAATTGAACAGGGATTCACCGTGGATGGTAAAATCTTTTAGATCATCCTTTTAGTGATAATATTCTGATGATTTCATCACATACCAAATACTACAGGGTTTTCTCAGTGAGACTCACTACCACTCAAAAGAAATATGTTTAATCATGCATTTGGGAAGAAACAAAAGAATTTAAAATGACTAGAGTCTGTAATGTGGTATATATTTGAATGCATAGCCCATCATAGTAGGTTTAATAAACTAAATAAGAATCCATTTACTATGATTAAATAAAAGCAAAAGAGCAGATTGGCAGCTAGGAGGCACAGTGAACAGAGCACTGTATTTGGAGTGAGGAATAAGTGAATTAAAATCCAGCCTCAAAGCTGTGTGGCCTTGTGCAGATCACTTAACCTTCATTGATTCCAGTTTCCTCATTGCAGAATGGGAGGTGACAAATAGCACCTACCTCATAGGGCTGTGGTGAGGACAGAGTAAGATAATATTTGGATATCATTTAAAAACCTTGAAGTGCTACATAAATGTTTACTAGCTATTGATTATTTGGGAAACTGCTCAGGGCTTTCAATGATCCCAAGCTGCTCCTTGAAACAATTCATCTTAATACCAACAGTCTTCCAGGATGCTGTGAGGCTATAAATCACGGAATCTCTAAAGAATCAAAATTAATGGTGATTAAGGTAAAAAACAGCATCCATGATGGAAGATTGTAGAATATTACAAATAATAGTTTGTGTTTAAGAAGTGGTACAAAGGATATTATTCAAAAATATATGATTTGAAAAAGAGGCAGGATGGTTATGGTGTAATGGCAAGGAATAATAGATGGATAGCTCAAAACCTTTTTTGCTTCATGTACCCTTTTGGCAGTCTGGTGAAACCTAGGGATCCCTCATAAGAATACAAATAATTTGAAGAAATGTTCAATTTCAGTTGGATATTAGTGAAAATAAAGAAGTCATTTTTCCCCCATCCAAGTTAATGATCTCTCAGAAATCTTTCTACAGAGTACTTTGGGACCTGAGGAACGCAGGTTAAGAACTCTCAACCTAGAAAAAGCCTCAGTATGTTGGGTATTGTTTTCTAAGGTTTATGAGTGGACATAGCTATAAATAACAAAGTATGAGAATGAATGATGGGCTGCCATTTGCATTTCCATCTGTGAAGGGAGTGCCCACATTGAGAAGATCACAAATCCATTTTAAGCATTAAAATGGGAATGGGGATGATATTTGTAAAATATATATATATACATATATATGGCCAAGATTCTTGAAGCCCTAGATTCAAGTTTGACCCCCTATGGAGGAGGGAGAGAGCATATAACAACAGCATAAAGTTAAGTCTCTCCACGTAGAAGTGCATATACTGTGTTCTGAGAGAGTAAAGAATCTGTTAAGATGTTACTAAGCATTAGTGTTGGGGAAAAAATGGAACATGCAACATCTTCCCAGTCTCAGTGGCAAATGTTAAGAGCAGAATCTAGAATTTTTGATTCTTAGTTCAGTGACTTTTTCTTTGGATTAAGAATTGGAATTGGCCTTAAAATGACACTGAGTGACTGCTATCCTTCTACATTACAAGAGACTACATAAATAATACAGAATAATTTCAGGTTTTCTCCCACAGGAGAATGGTAAGATAGATGCATTGTAAAGAGAAATAACTTGCCCAGGACTTGGACCTGTCTTCTGACTCTATGTGGTTTTCTCCTCTACACCATGCTGCTTTTCCTGGTTTTTCCAACATTGAATTTGGTTCCTTGTCACCTTGGCCATTAGCTATGACCAAGGAGCATCATGAGAAAGGCAAATAAATATAGAATAGAAATACCTGAGTCTGCTGTCCTCTGAGATCCTGATACTTTTCCTTGTCCCGCCCCATTAGCTGGCATACCAAGCAAAAGCAGGTTACTTTTGACAATAATTGATTGTACCTTCCAACAGCTCTTACTGTATCATTAATAAAAGAAAGCAATAACTAACCACAATAATAACTACCACTTGTTTTTTAAGATTTATAAATCACCTTTCATGCATTATTTCAGAACTAGAAACTTGTTGCTTAACTTTTAATGCTACCAAGGATGAAATAAATCTTAGTATATTAGAAAATGAGAATACACTCCGTTTATATTTAGACTGACCAATGAGTACACTCAAAAGATGGCAAATTAAAAGTTGTTTGAGATATGGCAAGAGAAGGGTATCACAGAGTTAGTCTCTGCTTTAATATAGACATTGTGCTGTATTTCAGACAGCTGCCACAGTAATTTTTTTCTCTTGAAAAGGAAAACTGAATACTGTTGAGACAAGATAATTGCATTATAACAACCAGTTCAGCAGAGATGTCAGTCATCCCAACCCCAGTTTTATTTTCAGAATTGTATGGATTTGTGATTTGAATTTTCTTGATGCTTCCATGGCCCTGTCTGTATCTTTATTTCTTCTATATGCATATTTCATCTTCTGACATTTATACTCTTTATGTAATTATCCCCAAATGAAAGCTTCTGGCTAGGCAAGTCAGCTGTTGTCTGAGGAGTCATACATGTCTTGTCAGAGAATCCATTGCTCTGATCAGAAACCCTCAGGCCTAGTTTCAAGGCATCTTCAGGGCAGCAAAGCTTTCCTGTCTCCTTGAAAGTTTCAAATAAGATTACATGATGTACAAGATCAATTTACTGAGGACATTTAAGCTTTGAATGCTCAGCTTTTTCAACCAATCACTCTTCCTCTCAAGCTGTGTGGCAGAAGATTGAGCTTCTAGAACTCTGACAAATTAGATCGTGCCATGTCTAATTGTGTGTATTTAAGCTTATCAAACTGAATTGGGGTATTGTGAGTTTCAGATTATGCCGACAAGGACTCTATTTAATAAGTACAGTGCCATTTAATAGTAATTAATCACCCAACTAAAATGTCATATAAGGGTCACAAATATGAGAAGACCAAAGGAGGAACATGAAAGTCAGCTGATAAATAGAGGAAAAGCGGCTGCCGTGCCAAGGAAAGGTCTGCAGCCTCCACATTGTAAGGCACTGGTAAAATATCTAATCAGAACCAAGCCTTAGCATTCAGCTCAGATCAGAGACAATTTGATTCACTTGGTTCAGAAGAAGGTCATTTCTGAGCTCTCTAATGAGCTTTTGTCTGTAAATGAGGAGCCTTTGCCACTGCAGACTGGAAATTGGTAGTTCAGTTTACAGATGTTGCTCTCTCCACATGTGTCATTTTGAAATGATCTTTTGGTCTAGAGGCTCTTCCCCCCCCCCCCATTCTTTCCATGTACTTAGAAGAAGGAAATAGTTCAGATATGGGTGGTAATCTGAGCTGGAGCTCAGGAAACAGAGAGACAAGACAGTTATGGGAAACAAATAGAACAATTTAGTGTGACCTATCTACTTTTCTAACAAAGAAAAATCTGATTCCCTTGGGAGTTTTCATGATGGTTTTTGCTCCCCATGGGAAAGTTGCCAAATTGAGCTACAAGATTAAAAGCAAATACCTGGAGTACTGATTACTTTTTCCTTTAATCTCCACAAAGGTAGTCTATCAGTCTGGCACTGCCCAGTTATTGATAAAAGTCAGGCTGGTTTCCCAAGAGTTGATTTTGGTGAAAATGGAAGCTACCATCTTTTCCTTCTAAAGTCACATCTTCTCCACATTTGCCTTTCTTCGGTGGAGGGCACCACCATCCTGTTCTCTTAGCCATGCAGGTTTACAACTTTTTTTTCTCTCCATTTCAAATCAATTTCTGATTCTCTCTCTATTGTCATTTACATCCAGCCCTTTTTCTCTGCTTGAATAACCACCACACTAGTCCAAACCTTCACCACCTCCCACATGCACTATCATAATAGCTTCCCAAAGGTTATTCCTGCCCCCAGACTTCCCTCTCTCCCATTCATCCTTCACATGGTTGCTAATATAATTTTCCTAAGACACAAGTATGACCATGTTACAACTTTCCTACCACCAGTAACACCCCTGCTTCTTCCCAAAACCTTCAGTGGTTCCTTATTTTTTCTTAGATAAAATTCAGACTCTTTGCACTGGTATCTACTGCCGTCTATGATTTTAGTCTCCAAACTACCTTCTGAGCCTTATTTCATATAACTCCCCTTCACATGGTCCATGTTTCAACTATACAAACTCAGTATTCCATTTCAATTCTATTTGGTTTCACAAAGGCTATGTTCCATGGTTAGGTCCCCTCCTCAACTCAATCTCTCACCATTCTTCTTTTTCTTTTAAAACTCAGCTTAGATGCCTCCTCCTCCATGAAACCTTTTATGTCTTCCATTCCTATTGCTTCATCCTTCCTGAAACTAATTTGTAGTTACCTGTCAGTACTCATGTTGCATCCCTCAAATAAAATATAAACTGCATAAAGGCAGAGGCTATCCATTTTTTGTCTTTAAAATCCCACCCCTATCTTATTTTTTATAAGTAATAATAATATTTACACAGTGTTTTTGGTTTTGTAAAGTATTTTACAAACATCATCTCATTTTATCCTCACAACAGTCCTAGGAGGTAGATAAATAATTACTACCTGCTTTTAACAAATGGGGAAATTGAAGTAGACAGACTGAATGACTTACACAAAATCACTTAGCTAGTTAAGTGTCTGAAGCCATATTGGAACTCAGGTCTTCCTGATTCCAGGCCCAGAATTCTATCCATTGTGCCACTTAACTGCTTAAAAATAAATTTTAAACAATTTTGAAAACATGGCAAACTTTTTCATGCTGTCTTCTACGGAAACAAGGTGAGAAGATTCTTTGAAATCATATGGTGGGGGGCAGGGCCAAGATGGCAGAGTAGAACGACACACATACGCAGGGTCTCCCCACACAGCCCATAAAATACCTGTAGAGAGGAACTCTCAGCAAATTTTGGAGCATCAAAAGTAGAGAACAACAGAGTGGAGGAGATTTCTAGCCCAGGGTGACCTGAAAGGCCCATGGGAAATGTCAGTTGCACCAGACATGAAGCAGAGCACAGAGCCCAGCCCAGCCTTGGCAGTGCAGTGCTGCTTGTGAACAGCCCTTTGGGGCAGAATCTCCAGTCGTGGAATCCCCAGTCCCAGCAGCAGCAGATTCGCAGATCCCTCAACCCACAGGCACCAAAGGTCAGTGATGGGGTTTATTCAGCCTTGTCAGGAAGGGAAAAGGGCCTTCCATAGCTCTGGCCTTAGGCAGCCACCACAGAGGCCACATAGGCAACCATCATATCAGCAGGCGCAGCAGCTGGACCATTATTAGAGTGTAAAAACCTCTGGGGGCATCAAAGAGCTGAGTCTTGCCTCAGCCCTGTGTGGAGGCCCTAGGGGAGCTGGTCTTTGTCTCACACTGAATGGTGGTCTTGACCATCCAGTTTATCTGAAAATCAGCCCCAAGTGCTGACTTGGAGGAACTGGAGGCCAGGTGGCTGTAGAGAGGCAACTGCTAAGATTCTGGGCACAAAATTCCCTTACTGCATCCAGACCAGTACACGCTTGGTTGAGCCACCTTGGAAGAACTGAGATCTTACAAATTCCCAGAGTATACCCTACTCTTGACAAAGGATCCAAAAGTCAAGTTGGGAAAAATGCCCAAAAAAGGGGAAAAAATAAGACCATAGAAACTTACTTTCTTGGTGAACAGATATCTTCTCCCATCCTTTCAGATGAGGAAGAACAATGTTTACCATATGAGAAAGATATAAAAGTCAAGGCTTCTGTATCCCAAACATCCAAAATATTCAATGGGCTCAGGCCATGGAAGAGCTCAAAAAGGATTTTGAAAATCAAGTAAGAAAGGTGGAGGAAAAATTGGGAAGAGAAATGAGAGAGATGCAAGAAAAGCATGAAAAGCAGGACAACACATTGCTAAAGGAGACCCAAAAAAATGCTGAAGAAAATAAGAGCTTTAAAAATAGACTAATTCAATTGGCAAAAGAGGATCAAAAAGCTAATGGGAGAAGAATGCTTTAAAAGGCAGAATTAGCCAAATGGAAAAGGAGGTCCAAAAGCTCACTGAAGAAAATAGTTCTTCAAAAATTAGAATGGAACAGATGGAGGCTAATGACTTTATGAGAAACCAAGAAATCACAAAACAAAACCAAAAGAATGAAAAACTGGAAGATAATATGAAATATCTCATTGGAAAAAACAATTGATCTGGAAAATAGATCCAGGAGAGACAATTTAAAAATTATGGGACTACCTAAAAGCCTTGATCAAAAAGAGAGCCTAGACATCATCTTTCATGAAATTATCAAGGAAAACTGCCCTGAGATTCTAGAATCAGGGGGCAAAATAAATATTGAAAGAATCCACCAATCACCTCCTGAAAGAGATCCAAAAAGAGAAACTCCAAGAAAAATTGTGGCCAAATTCCAGAGTTCCATGATCAAGGAGAAAATATTGCAAGCAGCTAGAAAGAAACAATTCAAGTATTGTGGAAATACAATCAGGATAACACAAAATCTAGCAGTTCTACATTAAGGGATCAAAGGGCATGGAATATGATATTCCAGAAGTCAAAGGAACTAGGACTAAAATCAAGAATCACCTATGTAGCAAAACTGAGTATAGTACTTCAAGGGAAAATGGTCATTCATTGAAATAGTGGAATTTCAAGCATTCTTGATGAAAACACCAGAGCTGAAAAGAAAATTTGAGTCTCAAACACAAAAATCAAAAGAAGCATGAAAAGGTAAACAGCAAAGAGAAGTCATATGGGACTTACCAAAGTTGAACTATTTACATTCCTACAGAGAAAGACAATATTTTTAACTCTTAAAACTTTTCTCAGTAACTGGGTAGTTGGTGGGATTACACACACACACACACACACACACACACACGTAGAGAGAGAGAGACGCACACACACAACACAGGGTGAACTGAATAGGATGGGATCATATCTTAAAATAATGAAATTAAGCAGTGAGAGAGAAATATATTAGGAGGAGAAAGGAGAAATGGAATGGGGCAAATTATCTCTCATAAAAGAGGCAAGTAAAAGACTTTTCAGTGGAGGGAAAAAGGGGGGAGGTAAGAGAAAAAACATGAAGCTTACTCTCATCACATTCCACTAAAGGAAGGAATAAAATGTACACTCACTTTGGTATGAAAACCTATCTTATAATACAGGATAGTGAGGGAGAAGGGGATAAGCAGGGTGGGGGGGATGATGGAAGGGAAGGCAGTGGGAAGAGGGAGCACTCTTGGGGAGGAATAGGATCAAAAAAGAGAATAGAAGAAATGGGGGGGCAGGATAGGATGGAGGGAAATATAGTTAGTCTTACACAACATGACTATTATGGAAATCATTTGCAAAACTACACAGATATGGCTTATATTGAATTGCTTGCCTTGCCAAAGGGAATGGGTGGAGAGGGAGGGATGAAGAGAAGCCGGAACTCAAAGTTCTAGGAACAACTCTTGAGTATTGTTCCTGAAACTAGGAAATAAGAAATACAGGTAATGGGGTATAGAAATTTATCTTGCCCTTCAGGACAAAAGAGAAGATGGGGATAAGGGAAGGGAGGGATGTTAGAAGGGACAACAGATTGGTGATAGGGGTAATTAGAATGCTCGGTGTTTTGGGGTGGGGTGAGGGGAGAAATGGGGAGAAAATTTGCAACTGGAGATTTTGTGGAAATGAATGTTGAAAACTTAAATAAATAAATTTAAATAAAAAAAGAAAGAAAGCATATGGTAGACTTTGGGGCTACTTTTGTGGCTGTCTTTTCAATCAGGGATACTAGGGAAATGCCATTCTTCTTGACTGGACATTTTAAGACAGAATTTAAAAAAAATTGTGAAAAGTAACAAAATAGTATTCATTAGTCATAGTTCAGACCCAGCATAAACACCATGGACTCTAAAAAAACAGGACCACCTCTAACAGAGCAAATATAATATAATGTTCCTACCCACTGAGACAGCCAGCAAGGGAGCCTTTTGTGATATAAACACCTGCTCACTGAGACCACCAACTCATTCTGCCCAGACCAGTGAATAGTCAAATACATTTGGGCCATTACTGACCTGGGCCAGATGTGAACCCATGACCTAGAGGTGAAACACTTCCTGATCTATTACTAATCCTCTAAACCATGCAATCTCCTGGTTCTTCTGGCTCTTAATCAAAGAGCCAGAGAGTATATGTGAGCAGGCATACCATTGTAATCATGATGTTGATGATAAATAATAATGATAAAATTGAAAAAATGATATTATGAGGGAAATAAATATAAGAATTAGTGATGATTCACCCAAGAGAATAGAATGACTAAAGGGAATTTGACAAATGCATCCAAGTGTGTTAAGGACACTTAAGAAGAATGGCCATAGTAGAAAATCAGAATTTTCCATATATATGTTAGAACTAGAGGAAGCAATCAACATCTTAAGCTATAGTCGAGGAATTTAGGCTAGTTATGAGGAATAATTTGTTGAGAGTGAAGACTGTTTAGTATCAAGATGGTGCCTTCCTTAAATAGCTTTAAAAACACTGTAGAGCTTCTTCTGTCCCATTTTCTGAATTATCTGGTACTTATCCATGTGATTTCAGTAAACTTGTCTTTGAATCACCCAGATGACTTGTTCTTTGAATCTCTATGATTCTTTCATTTCACATTTTTATAATGTCTTGCTTTGGCAGTTAATGGATTCAGATTTATAACAAAAGAATAGTTTACTTTTCCTCACACCAATCAGGTAGGCACAAGTGTTACCATTATTTAGGAGAGGAGGAAAATAAGGTGCAGGCAGGACCAAAGTGAAATGTACCAAGTCATATGGTGAGAGGGAAACTGACTTCATGTTCAATGTTTATCCACTATATGATGCTATATAGCTCAAGTTACAAGTATCAAGATTACTTGGTGAGTACTTGTTAAGTGTTAGATTTTTTTTTTTTAATTTTGCCATCTAAGCTTGTGACTGCATCAATATAACAAAGGTGTCCAACTCTAGGCATCTGTCCACAAAACTCCCAAGAATAGTCTGAACCAGATTAAAGTCTAACTGGAAAATTTTTGACAAAATAAATAAAAATGCAAAACATCTTAGATAATGTTAATGTATGGTTTTTCACGTTAATATGAGACCCCCAGGGATCTCTATCTACTTTAGTTTGAAGCTACTGTACAAGGACTCTCATTGTCCTCACAGACGCAAATCAACAACTCCTTTGCAACATAAAACCTTTTAAATTCTTGGCTATCTTCCTATCATGGTATCTACTCACCAAACATAATCTTTATCCTTTCTCCCAATCAACCTTGGACTCCTGTTGACCTTGATTCTGAGAGATGAACTTTTGTTTTACTTTATCAGGGACCAGTCCTCTATCCACTTCCTGGCTGTTTCCTCTCCATACTCGCCCCTTCCTCCCCAATTTATATTTTCTCCCTTTCCTCTTTTCTGCTGTACCTTTAGATGTTATATTTTGTTACTAGAACATAAGCTTCTTGAGAGCAGGGACTAGCTTACTTAACTTTTATTTATTTCTCCAGCACTTAGCACAGTAGGGACATGCCAAATAAATGTCTGTCTGTCTGTCTGTCTATCTATCTATCTATCTATCTATCTATCTATCTATCTATCTATCTATCTACCTACCCAGATGACTGGGGGTACTGAGAGCTTAAATTGCTTGTATATGGTCACATTAATACATGCTAAAGGCACTGCTTAGACCTGGGGTATCTTGACTCCAAGGTTGGTATACCATCCATTATTCCATGCTCCCTCTCTAGTCTATTAAAAGTTTGTTTTTCTCTTAAATAAAAACTAAATCAATAGACGGATGGCTATCTAATTTAAAATTTAAGATTTAAGATTTGTCTGTGTGCTTCCTGAAGACTTCCTTAACCAACTCACCTGACAGTGCTCCCTTATTCCTCACATCTCTTCTAGGTCTTGTCTGTATCATTCATTTGGCATTGTGACATTCCATTGTGGCATTGTGGCATTCTATTGTGACATCTCTAATATTGGCTGACCTGTTTTGTTTAGCCCTTTTTGTGTTCATGCTTTGTCTCTTTTTCTAGATTGTAAGCTCTCCTCTTTCCTCTTCTTCTGTCCACGTAGGGTATCACCTTACCTGCAGGTGCTCTGCCCAAAAGAATGTAAATTTTATTGCTGAAATCTCACAAGATATCTTAGGGTTTATTTCTTTCTTAAGGATCCTGCCTTAAACACAAATTACTCTGACTCTCACTGATTGATCAAGGATAAGTCCCAGCCCAAGCTCCAATTAGTCATTTTTTGGACTCTGATGGCTCAGAGTAAATGTAAATAGTAATCGTTTCTGTTTTGACCAAGAACCCTGAGACTCTCCCTCTTCCAAACTGATTTTTTTTTTAAAACTAGGTTAAAGAGGCAGTTCTTTGTCTCATTTATTATTTATTCTTAATCACTGAATGAGTGTTGCCTTGGTCAAACTGAGACCTGAGAAAGACCTTACCTTAGAAAGACCAAGGTCTTCCACTTCATCAGGACCACCTCCAGTCATCCTGATTTATATCTTGCCACTGGACTCAAATGGCTGTGGAGGAGAAAGTGAGGCTAGTGACTTTGCACAGCCCTCCCTCCCTTAAATCCAATTCACTTTCAAGTCATGGCATTGCCTTCCTGATATCATGGTGCTCTTTGAGAATGAAACAAACAGTAGCAAGATTGTAAGCTCCCAGAGGGAGCTATAAAAATTCTTTGTATAGAATCATGGAATTCTAGAGCTGAAAGGAACTCTAAAGATAATCTAGTAGAGTCTCTTAATTTTGCAGATGAGGAAACTGAGACCCAGACAGAAAAGTGATTTGACCAAGGCCACATATGGAGTTTATGGTAAAACTGAGACTACAATAGCTGATTATACTGAGGAAGAATAAAATCTAATGATTCTACCTCTCTAGCCTAGGTAGAGAAAACTACTAGATTATTGCTTGAGTATAGATCCATTTAAACATTCAAGTATTGATATTTGATGCTTGATTTGGATGGGATATTAATGTGGGTTTTGTAACAATGAGATAATTGTGTTGATCCCATTCTCTGTCTTTGGAAAAAATCAATAATTTTTCTAGAAAATTCTATCCTTAGAGTTCCTTTATAAGAGGAAAACTTTTTTCTAAATAGCATAACTTTAAATCATTAGATGAAAGAACAGTCACTATGCATATATGTATATGAAAACAAGCTGAAATTCAAAGATATAAAAATTCAATCTACTTGCATAAAATGTCGTTGATTAAGTGAAAAGTAAAATTCATGATATGTTGATACATTGCCTGAAATAAGCTTCCAAACTGACTTCTGTGATATAATTTGGTATTTTCCAGACCAATGTTTCTGGCCTGTATTTTTATAGAGTACACTTGACATGAGGACTAATGGCCTTGGCTGATCACAGGTGTGTTTTTTTTCTGTATTTATATCTCACATCACAATTTTTCTTTAGCTGGAGAAGTCTAAATTTTCATTGGCTATTATCCAACTCTGAGTGAGGATGTAGAATTCACACGCAATGCATAGCCCAAATCATCTACACATTTAAATTTATCTTCTTCTGCACCTACAACCAGTGCCTTGCACATTAATAAATATTTATTTAATGAATGAATGAATATTTGGGGTTTGAGAACCCTGAGGATTCAAAGTAGAGGCCATTTATCATCTGTTGTATAGAGGATAGAAAACTGTGATGAAAGTTGTGGATAGGCAGATTTGGGCTTGACCTAAGAAAGGACTTCCTAACAAATTAGAGCTGCCTGGAACTAAAATTGGTTGTTTTTGGAGGGCTCCACTTTACTGGGGATTTTCAAGCATCTCCTTATCCAGGAGATTACAGAGGGAAACCTTGATATAGGATGAACTAGACGAATCCTGACTAATCAAGCTCTTCACATTCTGAAATTCTGGCTCTCCATTAATGGTGAACATAAGTAGGAAAAGGCAAATTGTAAATCTTCTCTCTACATCAGAGGTGCCAAACATGCAAAGACAGTCCTAAGTGTAGCTGAGCTACATTAACATGTAATTGGGAAACTTTCAACAAAAATAAAAAGACAACAAAACATAGATAATATTACATTTTAAAACTAAATCAGTAAGTGGCCTACAAAGATCCTTATGTACCATTTATGGCTGCTGTTTTTGTTTAAGTTTGACACCACTGCTCTAAAGACATCACTGTTCTAAAGAACTCATTATTTCTTCTCCTCATTCCTTATTAGTTCACACCCAGAGATATTTATCAATGTCAAAAATATCACTACTCTCCTAAGCATTTATTCTGCCTTTGCTGGGCATAATCATTTGAACTTCTACGGTAGCACAAAGAAACTTGACCCTTAAGAAAAGGTCGTATATTTGCCTTGTAAGTTGTGTTGCCCTAACTGTATCAGATAACATGGATATTCATTGTTTCCATGAGGAACTGTTAAATATAAATAAATGAAATAATTCAAATCACATAAATCAAGTGAGAAACTTATTCTTTGTTTGCACCAAGGATAATGCTAGAATTGACGCAGGGATATGATACTTCTGCCTTAGACTAAACTTTGTGGAACAGGAATGAACTCTTGCTAGGTATCAATGTAGCATTTTAAATACAGGAAACAGCATATAAGGCCTAACCAGAAGAAGGGCAAAGAAACTGAACAGAAAGCGGAGTACAGATCAATGGTTAGAAACCGTTAAGGAAACTGGCCATTGCACATGCCTAGCATACACTCCTTATCCTCATAACTATAATTATATACAGCTTAAAGTTTGCAAAACACCTTACATACATTATACTATTTGATCCTCACAGCAGCCCTCTAAGGTATAGATTCTTATTATTCTCATTTTGCAGACAGAGAAACTGAGGCTGAGAGTACTAAAGTGTTAACATCTTTATTAAGTCTGAGACAAAATTGGAACTCAAATCTCCTTGATGCAGCTACAGTGCTCTACCCACTGCACTACAAGATGCCTAGCCAGGGTCTTTTCACATCTACTTCCAAGAATCCTTGTCTCCTCTTAAGATACATCTCAGGCATCATCTTATGCATGAGGCCTTTCCTGATACTCCCAATTACTAGCACTCTCTCCTCTGAACTACCTTGTATTGAACTATTTTATATAGATTTGTTTTTATTCTTTCTGTATTTATACTGTCTATATTTATAGGTGTACTTATTGTCTCCCCCACTGGAATGTAAGCTCTTTGTGAATAAGGTGTGATCATTCTTTGTACTTCAATCCCAAGTGAATAATATAGTGCCTAGCACATAGTAGGCACATATTAAAACTTTTTGATTGACAATTAAGTACATACTCTTTAAAATGTCACCTACACTCAGGTCATCCTCTTTATCCACTTTTTAAGGGATCCCTAACTCTGCTCCTGAGACTCCGGGCTCTGGTAGGTGAGCTCTCATCCATTTGTAAATTCCTTGAGTGGGGGAATATCTTTCTGGTTTATATTTGTATTTGACAGAGCATAGCATTGTGTTTGAAATTCATTCATTCAATTATCTATCCATACATTCATTCACATATATTTAATGAAAAGATGAAAAATGTCACCTCATTAAAGTTATGTATTCTATAGGCATATTAGAATCATAGGGTGTTAAAAATATTAGGAACCATAGACATCATTTTTGTCCAACAATCTCATTTTGTAAATGAGAAAATGAAGGACCAGAATGTGGAAGTTACTTATCAAAGATATTCTGTTGTTATTTTAATGATTGGGAAAACACATTGTAGCAAAAGTATTATTGGTTAAAATGAAAAAAAAGTCACTATAGTTGGTAGTGTTTCCTTTATCAAGGGTTAGGAGTGGGGAAAATCCAAAAACATTTCCATATCCTTTGACAGACTGTTGTTTTTCCTTGAATGACCATACTTTCCTTTGGTCAGGAAATCTAAGTCTTGGTACTCTTATCAGTTTGAGAGAGAGCTTTAAGAGGGCTCAGCCTGAACCAGATAGACTTGTTTCTTTATTTGTTTTCTTTTCAAGATACCAATGATATATCCCTATTGAGTGTACAGTTTAGTGAGACAGATCACACATCACTCATTGGCAGTTCAAGGAAGTCTTACCTGAACTTGTTTACATGAACATGGTTTAGAATAGCCATTTAGCTTCCAACCAGTTCCACCCTGCTGCCTGGAAATGAGGGCAAAAGGAGTCAGTGGGCCTATAGGTCCTGATAAACTAAACCCCCATTTGGCAGGCAAGGAAGCCAAAATGATAAGGATTCTGATTTATGTTTTATCTGTCACTAAGTTTTCAGTAAAGTTAGGCACCCAGCCTTAACTGACTTAGTTCTGTTATCACCTAAAATGCCATCAGTTCCTTAAGTGGAGAAGATTCTTGGGGCCATTTTTTTCTCTTCCTCTGGAGTTGTTTCATTTGTTAGGGAGATGAAAGTAGGACTGCTTAAAAACCCTAACATCTGGCTCTGTTGAGTAAACATAACTAAAGAAATACTATAGAGAGATTAATTTGAAGTATGTGACAGTCCTTGAAACACTGGGGATAAAGGATAATTTAAGAAATGAAGTCTTTTCACTTTAATACCAAAACAAAAAATAAATTACAGTAAATATTTATTACATAATTATAATAGCTATCATTTATGTAGCACTTCAAAGTTTAAAAAGTGTTTTACTTATGTTAACTTATTTGAGCAATCCTGTGGGGTGGTGCTGTTCTTATCCCCATGTTATAAATGAAGAAACTGAGGCAGGCAGAGATGGTGACTTGCTCAAGTTTGGGCAGATACTAAGTGTACAACACAGGATTTCAAATTAAGTCTTCATACTTTTATCTACTATTCCACAAAGCTCACAAAAGTGTTAAATACAGGACAAAAACAAAACAAAACAAACAAAAAACCTATAGTTTTTCTCTAGCTATTGAGATAAAATAATTATGCTTTAACTAGGCAGAATTCTCTTTTTTAAAAAATATTTTAAAGTTTAAAAATATTTTAAAATATTTTAAAGTTTTAAAAATATTTTAAAATATTTTTAACACCCTATGACTTTAAAAATACAATTAATACAATATTTGTTGTATCACAATGAAACAAATTTCCACGTTAGCTATTTCCAAAAGTTTATCTCTTTCTGAATTCTGAACTTATTACCTCTTTGTCAGGAGGTGAGTGGTATGTTTCGTTTTTATTGTTTTAGACTCATGGCTTATCATAATGTCGATCAGAGGTCTAAGTTTTTCAAAATTGTTTTTCTCTATAACGTTATTATCTCTTCATTTCACTCGCATCACACAGAAGTCTTTCATATTCTTCCTGAAATCATCCATTTCATCGTATCTTATGGCACAATAATATTTCATTACATTCTTATACCATAATTTGTTAAGCTGTACTCAGTAGGAGGATACCCCCTTAGTTTTCAATTTTTGTTTATCACAAGAACTACTACAAATATTTTAGTATGTATAAATCCTTTTCCTTTTTCTTTGATTTTTTGGGGGATATAATAGTGTTATACTTGGGACAAGGAGTATGCACAGTTTTATAACTTTCTGGTCATAGGTCCAAATTACTTTCCACAATGGCTGGACCAATTTATGGCTCAACCAATGGTGTACTAGTGTACCTGCTTTCCTATAACTCCTTCAATATTTGTCATTTTCACTCTTTTCCGTTCTGATAGGTGTGAAGTAGAAGCTCAAAGTTGCTATAATTGGCATTTCTTTAATTATCAGTAGTTTAGAATACTTTTCATATTGTTGTTGATAGCTTTATTTCACCCTTTGAAAATTGAAAAAAAAAAGCAGGATTCTTTGGGATAACATGACTTTATTGATTCTTATTCTGAATTGGAAAAAATTCACTTTCTTTAGTGGGAAAGGAAACTAAAGAAGACAGTCTATCTTGAGGCAAATGTTACTAACAATAAAGCAACAAATGGTGAAAATAAAGAAATTAAATAACCTCATTTATCCTGTGACAGATGCAACAGTATGGTCTTGAAGATCAGTGGAAAATTAACCCATTCAGAGACTTCATCAGTGTGCTCTTATCTAAAATAACAAAAGCTCACAAAGAAGGGCCCCCTGGACCCAGCCATAAGACATAGCTGATTGTCTTTGCCCAAGTTTGAACTGCCCAAATAGTTTTTGTGCACAGATGAATGGATATTATTTTTAAACCTTATTTTGCAGTGAAGGAATGTATTTTACAAGTAAAATATTCCCATGGAAAGGGAAAGGACAATGAATCATCAACAGTGGAGAAGGAAATGTCAAACCAGTCCTGTATTTTTTCCAAGAAAACCTCCAAAAAGGTCATGAAAAGTTAGACACAACTGAAAAACAACTTAACAACAACAACATAATAATATGAATACTTTCACCATTATATGTATTTCCTTTCAAAGAATTGGAAGGAAAAAAGAAAAAATGAAATATATTGGAACAACCTTGAGATTACATTCTACTGATTAGAAAGATGGTAAGCTCTTTGGCACAGAGTATTACATTTTTGTCTTTTTTCTCCAGCACCTAATATGGTGGCATTTTTATTAGAATATATAATCCATTAAATGTATGAACTTTGGATGGGTAGAGCCAAGATGGTGGAGTAGAAAGATGGACTGACCTTAGCTCTGCCCCCATAGCTCACAAAATACCTGTAAAAAACGAGTCTAAAATTCTAGAGCAGCAGAAGTCACAAAATGACAGAGTGAAAGAGATTTCTAGCCCAAGTTAGCCTGAAAGGCCAATAGGAAAGATCAATTGCAAAGGGCTCGGAACAGAGTGCAGCTGAGAGAGAGCCCCACAGCATGGTATGGACAGGACTGGAGCAGGCTTCAGGGTGTGGAATCATAGGTAGCAGCTGCTGTTTCAAGATTTCTCAATGCACAGACTCCAAAGACAGCTTCAAAGGTCAGTGAGAAAACTCCTTCACCTAGGTGAGAGAGGTGTGAGGTCTGGCCCCAGTCCTGGCCCCAGCCCCTGCAGCAGCCACTGCAGCAGCAGTATTCACTTTTGGAACCCTCAGCCTAAAGATTCTAGGGTAATTGAATACCTGATCTGGGTCTCAGTCCTGAGTAGCAGTCCTGGGGTGAGAAGGAGCACTGGCATGGTAGAGCTGGTGGAGGCTCTGGAGAGGGAATCCTGCTTGCAGATCCTGGGCAGAAAAGAGTGCTTGTGGCTGCTCCCAGACCAGAGCACAGGCTCCCTTGATTGTGCCACCTTGGAGGAACTGAGAACCTACCCCTAGAGTATACCCTCCACTTTTCAAAGGACTCAAATGTCAAGTAACTGACTTGGAAAATGACCAAAGAAGGGAGAAAAAATGAGCCTATAGAAGGTTACTTTCTTGGTGAAAAGTTATTTTCTTCCATCTTTTCAGATGAAGAATAATAAAGTATACCATCAGAGGAAGATATCAAAGTTAAGGCTTCTACATCCAAAACCTGCAAAAAAATATGCAATAGTCTCAGGTCATGGAAGAGCTCAAAAAGGATTTTGAAAATCAAGTAAGAGAGGTGGAGGAAAAATTGGGAAGAGAAATGAGAGAGATGCAAGAAAATCATGAAAAGTGAATCAGCTTGCTAAAGGACACCTTTAAAAATATAATAACTCAAATGGCAAAAAAGGTCCAAAAAATCAATGAGGAGAAGAATGCTTTAAAAAGCAGAATTGGCCAAATGTAAAAGGAGGTTCAAAAGCTCACTGAAGAAAATAGTTCTTTAAAAATTAGAATGCAGGAGATGGAAGGTAATGACTTTATGAGAAACCAAGGAATTATAAAACAAAATCAAAAGAATGAAAAAGTAGAAGACAATGTGAAATATCTCATTGGAAAAACAACTGACCTGGAAATAGATCCAGGACAGATAATTTAAAAATTATTGGTCTACCTGAAAACCATGATCAAAAAGAGAGCCTAGACATCATCTTCCAAGAAATTATCAGGGAAAACTGCCCTGATGTTCTAGAACCAGAGGGTAAAATAAAAATGAAAAAAATTCACCAATCACCTCCTGAAAGAGATCTCAAAAGGAAAACTCCTATGAATATCATAGTCAAATTCCAGAATTCCCAGGTCAAGGAGAAAATATTACAAGCAGCTAGAAAGAAATAATTCAAGTATTGTGGAAATACAATCAGGATAACACAGAATTTAGCAGCTTCTACACTAAAGGGATCAAAAAGCTTGGAATATGATATTCCAGAGGTCACAGGAGCTAGAATTGCAAACCAGAATCACCTACCCAGCAAAACTGAGTATAATACTTTAGAAAGAAAATGAAATTTCAATGAAATAAAGAACTTCTAAGCATTCTTGTTGAAAAGACCAGAGATGAATAGAAAATTTGACTTTCAAAGGCAGAAATCAAGAGAAACATGAAAAGGTAAACAAGAAGAAGCCTTAAGGAACTCATTAAAGTTGAACTGTTTACATTCCTACATGGAAAGATGTTATTTGTAACTCATGAGATCTTTTTCAGTATTAGGGTAGTTAGAGGGAATACATACATATACATATGTATATATGTAGATTTACATGTGTATGTATATATTACATATGTATAGGTGTGTTTATGTACATGTATGTATGTATATGAAGGGAGAAAACCTAAAAACATAAAATTTATTGTTGAAAGGAATGTACTAGGAGTAAGAAAAAGGGAGAAGTAAAATGTATCAAATTATCTCACTTACAAGAGGGAAGAAAGAGCTTCTACAATGGAGGGGAAGAGGGAGGAGATGAGAGGAAATAAATGAGCCTTATTCTCATGGAATCTGGCTTAAGGAGGGAATAACATGGACTCAGTTGGATATGGAAATCTATTTTACCCCGCAGGAAGGCAAGGGAGAAGGGGATAAGAGGGGGAAGATAATAGAAGGGACAGCAAATTAGGGAAAGGGGTAATCAGAAGCAAACACTCTTTTCAGAAGACAGGTCAAGGGAGAGAAAGGAATAAAATAAGGGCAGGATAGGACAAAGGGAAATGTGGCTAGTCTTTTACAACAAATATTATGGAAGTGCCTTACATTGTTACACATGTATGACTTATATTGACTTGGTTGTTTTCTCAATGAAGGTGGGTGGAGAGGGAGGGAGAGAATATGGAACTTAAAGCTTTAAGAATGAATGTTTAAAATTGTTTTAGCATGCAACTGGAAATTAAGCTATACAGGCAATGGAGTATAGAAATCTATTTTGCCCAAAGGAAAATAGAGGGGAATGGGAGTGGAAGAAGGGTGGGTAATAGAAGGGAGGACAGATTGGAGGAAGGGGTAGATGTGGTGCATGATGTCCTGGGGTGGGGGTTGGGGAGAGATAGGGAGGAAATTTTGAATTCATATTCTTGCGGAAGTGAATGTTAAGAACTGAAAAATAAATAAGTTATATATTAGAATAAAAAAATAAAGTTCTGCCCAACTCTAAAAAATAGAATAAAATTAAGAAGTATGAACATTGTATAATAGATTGAATGATGATTTGGTACCTGTGAAATGCTCAAAGTTCTCAACCTTTTATGTGTATCATGGACCTCTTGGGTAGCCTGGTGAAGTCTATGGACTCCTCAAAACATCATTTTTTAATGCACGAAATAAAATATTTAGGAATACAAGGGAAATCAATTCTATAGAAATAAAATGTTTTTCTCCTCTAAGTTTATAGAGCCCCTAAAATCTATCTATGTACCTGTCTGTCAACCACAGTCTAAGAACCCCTAACTTAGAAGAAGGCCTCCAGAATTTTGAATAAGTCTGAAATATATAGACAAGAATTGGATTAGAGGAGAACTCTTAGGTAAGGAGCAGTCCACTCTGTTACAGGGCACCTTTCAATGAGCTTACAGATCCATGATATATTGAAATATGTTTTATTATTATTTCTCATTAGTCTATTTCGAGCTATAGAAATTAAAACATAATAGAAACACATTGACACTGTTATTTGTCTTCATTATAGTTTTATATTCTCATCCTTTCTCTTTTCTAAATGTCAGTGCAGTTTTTAAAACTTTATTCTACAAAATTCTTATCTTCTGTGTGATATAAATAGTGGTTCCATGGGGGGAAATTGATGCTAGTGATATTTTTCTTCTCTGAAATAGTTGCTTCTATAATTTCAAGTATTTATGCATGTAATAAAAATACTTATCACTTGTGGTAGTTTTGCAGTCTGAAAATAGGATTAATTTATTTCTCACTATCCTCCTTCATCCTGGGAGCATTCGCACCTCTGCAAGCCCCCAATGACCAACATTTGTTAGTACTATTACTATATTTCAAGGCTCCAGGACAAAAGTTAGTTTGACACTGCTACCTCCCTTGGAAAGCCAAAGAGTTGTATTTTTCCCAGTGTCAATCCTCCAAGGAGTTCTATTTCATTGGTATGGATTCACCCCTTAAGAAATCTTTGTATTTCTGCACAGACTTCCTTTTATTTTGAATTGTAAGCTATTTGTTTTAAGCCCTTAAGGATGTAGTTGGTTTTGTCAGCATCTTGGTCAAAAGCCCAAAACTCTCCTCAGCAACTGCAAGTAATGTATCACTTAGATGAAGTAAGGTTTTGAAGATCCACAGAGAAAGGAGACCACCAACTGGCAGATCCATCAGTTTCACTAGGCTATAGTTCATTTTTGGGTAAAGCAAGTTCATTCTAGTTTTGCACAGGAACTGGACCACTCTGGTGGAGTGGGGCTCAGCAATTCAAAGTATAATAAATTAGCCTAGACTGAAGTAAGTGGATCCCTGCCCAACTTGTCATCCAATGCCTGAATTATTGAAGGAAGGCCAAACTCCCAGAGAGGGAACCTCTGTATCCTTGGATCCTATTGTCTAAGTCAACATGACTAAGACATGGTTTCATAGCATGATATAATCATAGATTTAGAGCTGGAAGTTTCCTTAGAAGGCTACCCCTCTTCTCATTCTACAGGAGGGGAAATTGAGGTCTCAAGAGTTAAAGTGACATGTCTAGGTTCATAGAGCAAGGAAGTGTTCCTCCTAGGACATCCATTTTGTAGAGGGGCCTAAGTCAGCCTTCCTCCCCCTCCCAGCCCTGTTTCTGACTTCTGGACTTCAAAATCACATCCTTACACTTTTCAGTCTTGTGTATTTTTTCTTCCTTTATTAGAATATAAGCTATTTTGAGAGAAGGCATTTTCTTTCTGCTTAAATGAGTGTCTCTAGTGCTTAGACAAGAACCTGGCCCATAATAACCATTTATTAAATGCTCTCTTCCTTATCTAATTTGGAACTCATAATTATTCTGTGAAGTAGATACTATTATCATCTCTTAGAAGAGGAAATGAAGTGACTTGCCCAGGGTCTTTCTGACTGTAAGTCCAGTGCTCTATCCATCATGACACCTAATTGTTTGTAATCCACTTACCATACTGCCTCTGTATAGGGCACCTTGATGCCAAATCTTAAATCTAGGTACCTCTGGACATTTTTGGCAGAGCCTTCAAAGTATTATTATGAGGAAAAGTCACTTTAACCTTGCCCTAGCAGCATCACAATTTCCAGAATGTACTTGATCCTGTAAAAGATGCTTATCCCCAGCCACCACTGCCTATGTGACTGTGCCACTGAGTTGGTATCTGACATTCAGGTATTGATTGGTTTTATAAATATACCAGGGCCCTAGAGCACTTTTTATGAAAAACAAAAAAAAGTGTTAACATCTTTGCATCCTCTGCTACCCTTCTGCATCAAGTAAAATTGGTAACTATGAACATGTGTGAATGAATACTTTTCTCTACTGGGATTAATGGTGTTTTTTGGCTTAATATACCTTGACCATTGCAAACTCGCAAATCTTTGAAAATAAAGAGTCTCTGCCTGTCCTACTTGCCCCTCCCTCTGACTCTATATATTTAGCTTTATTGCCTTACTTTGGGAATGCTGTTGAATTGATACCTGAAGAAAAACTTTAATAATCTAATGGATTTGTGATACCATAGACCTGGATGTCCCTTCCATTGTAAATGCACCACTAGGGGGCACAACCCACAAGCTGGAAGCCTCTTTCTCTTGATATTGTAAAGATACCATCTTTTTCCCTTGATCAAGAATTTGATTACAAAGTAACCTCTCTATCTGTGATGCACTACCCCAGACTTCACATCTCTGAATATGTTCATGAAGATAGTTAATTTCCTCACATGTCAGGAAAGCCTATAGGAACTGCAGCCATGCTCATGTTCAAATGGAAACTTTTCTGACTATTGTCCCTTCATTCTGATAATTTCAGGCTTTGAGCTTCAATTTGTGTTGCATTTTTGGCAGAATGTTTTCTTCAGGTGTCAATTCAGCATCACTCACAAATTAAGGCAATAGAGCTATGGAGCTGAGGGAGAGGCAAGTAGGACAGGCAGAGACTTTTTCTTGTCAAAGATTTGCTAGTTTGCAGCAGTCAAGGTCTATTAAACAAAAAGCATCATTAATCCCAGTAGAGATAAGTATACATTCATGCATGTTCATAGTTACCAATTTTACTTGGTGGGGAGGGGTAGCAGAGGATGCAAAGATACTAGGCTGGAGAAGCACAAAAGGTTACTGAGAAATCTGTGAGAAGAGTTTGATTGAAGGAGCATAGAGTGGTAGTAAAAATGCTTCAGTCCCCCAGTTCCTGTGGCTCAGAGCCCCTATACAAGTTTAAGCTCCTGCCAAATGGTGGTCAACAAATCTTGACAGTTTTTCAGTTTTGACACCTGCTCTCAATAGGACTTATGCCTGAGCCTCCCCATTTCTGTTTGTTATTCAAAGCCCTTCATAACCTGGCTCCAGCCAACATTTCCTGATATGTTATACATCACCCCACCTCATATACTCCACAATGCAGGCAACGTGGCCTTCCTCCTATTTTTCACCCATGACACTCAAGATCCTGTGATCATGCCTGGAATGTACTTCCTTCTCACCAAGGTCTCTTAGAATGCCTAGTGTTCTTCAAAGTTTTACTGAGGCTTTTCCTGATTCCCTCTACTTTCTAAAAAAATATCTTTAGTTTACTTTACATACACTTTTACATATTTACATATCCTCTTGTGCATGGAACTCATTAAGACAGAAACTGTTTCTTTCTATCCCCAGGACATAGTAGAGCTTCTGGCATATATTAGGTATTTAATAAATGCTTTTTGATTGATTGATTCAGACTCTCTTGTAGTTATCCAATTCTGAAATATATTCCTGTCTCTAGCTTCAGCTCTGCCAGAAAAGATTAATAATAATAATTGCTGTTGTTGTTGTGTTTGTCCTTTGTTCTCGAATAGGACCATCACATCAAGATGATGACATGACTTGCAGTTGACTTTGATTTGAGTAAGGGAGGGCTGCGCAAGGTCACCAACTTCACTTTCTTCTCCTGAACCACCTGGGTCCAGTGGCCAGATATTCATCAGGATGACTGGAGGTGGCTCACGATAATAAATATCTAACATTTATATACTGCTTTCTATGTGCCAGGCACTATGCTCAATGCTTTAGGATTATGAACTCATTTGATCTTCACAACAATCTTTTTTGATCTCTATTTTACAGATAAGGAAACTAAGGTAAATAGAGATTAAGTGCTTACAGAAGGTCACACAAGTGTCCTAGTCCATTGTGCCACTTAACTGCCGCCATACGTGCACTAAATGCATACCATCACTTTGGCAGATATTTAACTAAGTTCTTACTGTTTGCAAGACACTGTGGGACACATTATTGGTATGAAGCTATTTAATACACAGACCTTGCTTTCAAGGAATTTACAGGGAGGAAACATGCAAATCATTGTGAATGCAAGGGAGACAGAGAAAAGGACAAAAGGAGAGGTCTAAGGGAAGTGCTGCGTGCTATTTATTTCCAGGAAAGGTTATGGAAGTGGTGCTAGGATCAAGGTACATAGTAGACCCTTTATAAAGACTTGTTGATTGGCTGATATGAGATGAAACTGAAAAGGCAGATTGTGGAGTGTTTTTAACACCAGGATTGGCAGAATAGACAGTAGAAAGAATGCTATATTTGCAGTTAGAGAACCTTGGTTTGAATCCTGGCTGTTACTGTCTGGATGATCTCAGACAAGTTGTTGAATATCTCTGGCCCTCATCTTGCTCATTTTATAGAGGTGAGCGTTGATGACTTTGGAGATCCTTTCTACCTCTAAATGCATTACCCTGTTATTTTCTTTAGCAGATAATAGGGAACTAATGATGGCTTTTGAGGAGAGGAGTCATACAACAGTACGAGTGACATTCTCTGTCCTCAAAGGCCACATCCATGTTCAAATCAAAACTTCCCCAGCTAGTCAGGGCAGATAGAAAATCAGTCTTCTGCATTTTTGATCACTTCAATAAAAATCATTTTGTAAGCTGCTAAATTCCACAGAGTGTTCAAACTAACCATTAAGACACCCAAGGAAAATATGCCATAAACTGGACTTCTGCCTTAAAGCAACTGTGCTGGTGACCAATCATACAGGCTTCTTTTCACTGTACTATGTGCTATAAAAGAGTTCATATTCCCTATAAAAATATTTTCACTTTACTTGCTTATCCACTGTTTACCACAAATATTTTTTTAACCACTAAAGTACCACAGGAAAATGCTTATGGTAAGCTTCAAGGTACCATAAGGTTACAATTGACATTCGATAGGGAAGGGGATGTCAGAAGGAGGCATCTGCACAGTTGGGTAGTCTCTGAACATTACTGTAAGACAGATTGTTACTTCCTAGAATGGGAGATACATCCTGGGCTGAAAGGAGTAAGAATATCAGTATTTCTTTTGAGTTTACTTACAATCCATGGTGTTTTTAAGTGCGAACCAAACAAGCCATTTTTTAAAACTCCTGTCACATAATAAGCCATTAATAAATACTTATTTCTTGACTGACTGTGATTCACTTTCCTCAGGCCCTAACTGTCTCTTTCCTAAATTATTTTTCTTCCTCACTATTACTCTTTCATTCTAGTTTATCTGCTTTACTCAATTATTTTCCAAGTTTCTTCAGGCTGTCTACTTCATTCTTATCTTTGCTTCCACCTTTCAATTTCTCAGATTCTGTGTTATGCATGTTATGCATCTATTATGATAGGTAACTTACAAGTTCTTTTCTCCTTACCCATTTCTTCCCTGGGACCAGGTCCATCCTTTGGAGGTTAGATATCTCTGTGATCTGATAGCTAGGTGGTACAGTGGATAGAGCACCAGTGCAGGAGTCAGGGGAACCTGAGTTCAAATCTCACCTCAGACACTTGACATTCACTAGCTGTGTGACCTTGGACAAGTCACTTAACCCCAATTGCATCATTCTGGCTTATCTCCAGTCATCCTGATGAATATCTGGTCACTGGATTCAGATGGCTCAGGAGGAGAAGTGAGGCTGGTAGCCTGCACAGCCCTCCCTCACTCAAAACAAAGTCAAGTGCAAGTCATGCCTTCATTTCTCTGATGGCATGGTCCTCTTCAGCAATAAAGGACAAACACACACATATGTAAATATATCTCTGCTTAATTGTAGCTTCCTGGGGGTGGGGAGGAAGCGGGGAGAAAAGAACAAAGTAAAACTTACAAGGAAGCAAAGAAAGGACAGCTCTCAACACAATTCAGTATTTATTACATAAGCTTACTTGAAATGGAAATTTATTGCTATGTATTATTTGAATCCTCTCTTTTGTTGTGCTGTCCATTGTAGGTTTTATTTCTTTTCTTATTTTGTATTTAATTTTAAAATGTTCCTTATATTGTGTATTTAAATTTTAGTATTCAAGTCTAAAATTTTAAAAATTTGTAGAAAAAATCAAGGACGTGATCATTTTTGTGTGTATCTATGGTGGGTTAAAGGATTAGGCAACATGAAATGAGTTAATTGAATAACTGGAAAATTTCAATGTTTGATTGAGTTATCATTAAGTATACTGAAGTCCTCTATTATAAAGGCAGGATTTCTGGAGGAGAGAAAGTCTGGGAGCTTGGTATTAATATAATTGAATAAGGAAGTAGAGTGTCCTTGAAGTCTACTAGAAATTTGTTTGCATAGTTAATGTGGATTGAATGAACCTCAAAAAAGGAGAGGGAGATGGATGGTTTTGAAGTGGCAATGGGGACCAAGGAGCATTCTGGTACCCCCACCATACCCAGTGATACATTTTTGGGGGGAAGGGGAGGTGGAGTATGAATGAAAGTGTAATCAGCACTAGAAATGGAGGCCAAGGAAGCTGTGTCATTAGGAGGAACCCAGCTCTCAGAGAGTACAAATAGATAAGAAGAAATGAGAAAGGAAAAGATGAAAGAAAGTTTGTTACCTATGGAGCAGGCATTCTAGAGGGAATGGGGAAGGGATGGGTAGAATGTGAATGGGATATTGGGGAAGAATTGGGATGATGAAGCGTGGAAAAAAGAATTTGTTAGTGGGAAATAGAGTTTGTTCAATGACAGAAATTCAGAATCACTGGGACAGGAGGAATATGAAGTTGTATAAGTCAGCTAATCATTGAGGAATGAGTTTAGGCAGGTTATCATCCTCCCCAGGGGCCCTGGCAGCTGGTGTGGATATGAGGTAAGTCAGTACTGGAGAAGGAGCAGTGAGGCAGAGCCTTCTTATAATATGGAATTGGAGACTCATCAATCATCGAAGTAGATTCAGGATGGAGTCTTCCCAAGACTCACGAGCATGGAAAAGAGGAACAAATTCCTTCAGAAATTTCAGAAACTGAAGATTTTTAATGCTGGCTATAACTCAAAGCAGGCTCCTACAAAAAGTTAAATTTTATTGGTCTGGATTCAGGTGGTTTTCTAGAGGTGCTTCATTCTGGAGAATGTGTTCATCTTAATTGGGACTGATATACTCATTCACCTAATAAATATTTATTAAATATCTACTATTACATCCCTGGTGCTGATGTAGGTCTGGAGAGACAAAGGAAAAAACCAGCCATCCTTAACTTCAAAGAGCTTATATACTCTTGGGAAAAAACACATGTATTCATGTAAATATATAATAGCTATGTCCACACTGGTAATCTAAATGTATTGTCATAGTTCATAGGTGGCAAAGAGAGATATGATCTGAGATTCAGCCTAACTGTTGAAAAGGAGGAGAAACATGGGCAATATTTATGCCAACAGCATACTAGACTGGGGTTAGGGGCAATGGAGAGAAAGCCAGGCAGATTCCAGCAATGAGGTGAGGTAGGATACTATTTCCTCCAGTCTCTGAGAGGCATATCAACCTAGACTTATATCTATCTGCCTCCCTCAAATATCCCTAGCCTGAGGGTAAAGTGTTAATAGGTTGATTAGCAAAACGGCTTCCCTGGTTACCCTTAAGGGAATATGTAAGATTCTAGCCCCTTCTCACTCAGGCTGGATACCTAAAAGGTCGTGACAAATAATGAATAACTAGTAAACCCATTAATCTAGGTAACTAGCAAACAGAAATCAGAGAAGTTCCTTTGGATCAAAATATGGCAGAAAAAGCACAAACGAGCATAAGTGCCAGCACAAGAGAAAGCACGAGAGAAACTCTTACTGAAAAGCTTTCTAGCAGTTAGGGAGGCAAGCTGGAAATCAGGGACATGGTGCAAGACCTGGCTTCTCCTGCATATCACTACTTCTGTCCCTAAAGACCTTCTAAAACTATGCTCGCCTAAGAGCATGTGGAACCAACTTAGTCTCATAGGGTAAGCAACAGTGTGCTCAGCAACCTCCAACATTATGTCTCCTTCCGCATAACAGCAGCACATAAAACACCCCAGGCTTACTTGGAAGTCCAGTTAAATAAACATAAATATATAAATTGGGTAGGAAGGGAAGGGAAAAGGGAATAAGCATTTGTGTAGCACTCACTGTATTCCGGGCATGGTGCTAAACAGTTTTACAAATATTATATCATTTGGTCCTCACAACAGCCCATGAAAGTAGGTTCTATTATAATGCCCATTTAATATTTGAGGGTCACACAGCTAATAAGTGTCTGAAGTCAATTTGAACTCAGGTGCTCTTGAGTAAAAGTCCAGTGCTGCTTCTACTGTGCCACCAGCTGCCTCTTCGTGAATACATACTCAAAAGATGAGTTTGGGGACCACTGAACTCGGGCATGGCATATATTAGCTGGACTTATGAATATGGGGCCATCCATGCAAAGAGCCAAATGACTCAGGGGCTCCCCACCACCAGCATTCAGCCAGACAGATCACCTGATGACTGCTTCTGAGGGACTGAAATGACTTTAAGTGATTTCTGAATGCTTATTACATCGTACACTTGATAAAGACATCATATTTTATATACTTTACTGATACTTTATATTTTATATATAGTACTTCATATACTTTATATTTGAGACTAGGTAGGGGTCAGATATTATATTTCTTCTTAACTAATGACATTGGAAAGTTTTAAGTACATAACCATTTAAAACACATGTTTCCTTTAAAAGAAAAAAAGAGTAAGGCATGGTGACGGAGAAAGTGCTAAGTCTTTGATTATGTACTCTGGTAGTTTATATAAATAAGTAGTAATACATTTCAAGAAATCTCTGTTTCTCCCAAAGCAAGGGGTCAGGAACAGTACATAGGCCACTAAGGGTGAGCTAGAGTTACAGAATAACTGAAAGGCTTCCACTTCACTTAGTTCAGATGGTACTGGCTGGCATGGGTGTTCACATCAATTGGGGCCACCCTAGAACTCAAGGAAATAGGAATCTTTTTGATGAGCTGTGTATTTTGCAGTGTCACTAGGTGAAGGTGTTTTGGGAGGAGGGGAGGGGTCTGGGATTTAAATTTATGAAGCCAGCATTACCAATATTATAGGTAGAGTAAGAGATGGTGACTGGAGCCACAAATGGGCAATTGTATTCTTTCTCTAAAAAGAAAACTGGTTGAAATATCCAGGAATAAGGAATTATGAGGCATATATAGGGCAAATGTTTCATCAGTGAGACTGAACCTGAAGGGTTTGACTTGCATACCATATACAGAGTTCAATCAAGAACTAGTAAGGTGAATTGAACACTCTCTTCCCCAAGTTTTTTTTTTTCTCCCTTGTCTGGCTCTCACACTAATCTTATGGTTTTCTCCTTGTTCGATCCAAATCTTTAATTTTAGAAACTTTTGAAAGGTATGTATGTAAAATGGAAGCAATGACTATAATGGGAAATGAATGGAAAGCTGCATCATGGTCATGGAAGAGTAGGGATAAGAGTGCTAAAGCTGAGAATGAGCTGCAGTTGGTGAGGGAAGATATATACATACATACATACATACATACATACATATATATGTATATTTATACATATATATAAAACAAAAGGAATGTTGTTGTTATTATTTTTGCTAATTTTAGGCTTTATTGGGGATAAAAGAAGCCTCAGTAAGAGAAAGTATCACTGTTTGGGTCAGCTGAGATGATAATGATGATAGCAAGTAATGGCGAGAAAGTGGGGCAGCTTAATTCATTTCATTTTTGTTTTTGCTTAAATGGAGAATGATCATTGAACTAGAATGAACAGGACAAAAAATGGCTAATAGGAAGCTGAACCTCATGATGGTTTGGGAAATCTTGATAGAGTACCTAACTGCCCTTGATGAGTTCAAGTCAACAGGCCCAGATGATTTGCATCTCTGGTTACTGATGGAACTGGAAGATTTTATTATTGATCCCCCCTCAAAGATCTTTGAAAGGTCTCAGAAAATGCATGAGGTGTTGAAGAGCTAGAGAAGAGCAAATAGTGTCCCAAATTTCAAAAGTGGGAAGTGAACCCAGTATACAAACTATAGGTCTATTACCTTGATTTCTTCCTGGTAAAATTCTAAAATATGTTATTAAAGGTATGGCTGGTGAACATTCAGGAAAGGAAGTGGTCCAAAAAATTAGCAGGGCTTCATCTGAAAAACTCACACCATTTTTTATAGGTAGTAGACTGATAGAACAAAAAAAATGATATTCATATGGGGGTTACCTAGATTTTAGCACAGAATTTCATAAAATCACTCATTATTCTTATAAGAATGATGTGGAATACATATAATGTACTAGATCGATTAAAAATGGTCAAATGACTGCACTCAAAGAATACTCACTAATGGTTCATTGTTGACTTAACGAGGTCTTTGCTGCACTATCCCAGGAATATGTTAATGATCCTGCGTTTTTTGTTTTTAACATTTGAATCAACAACTTAGACAAAATCAAAAGGGATCGTTAATACTTCCACAAAGATCTCAACATTAGGTTGAATCTAATAAGAGAAAGTCCAAGTTAGCAGAGACTCATGCTACTAGGACCTCTATATATAGGACCTCTATATCATTCCTTGTTCTTTGTTCAGGGTATTCTGGAGATGTGTAGTATATGCATTAGTCAGACTAGATGCTTTGTTTCTACTCAGACTAGGTATGCATAAGACATTTCTAAAATGATATTATTGGATTCCCTTTAATAAAGCAAACAAAAAAGATAAGTCATTACTACCTGAAGACTAGCACTCAAACCACATACAGTACTTTATTACTTAACAAAATGTGTCATTAGATAGACATGATCTGACAGCAACAGTTCTAATGGCACAATATGATGCAGTGGCAAGCAAATTAGATTTGGAGTGAAAAGACTTAGGTTCAAGTTAAAGCTATACCCTATATGATGTTTAGGAAGTTCCTTCCCCTTCTCTGAGTTTTGGTACCCTCATTTGTAAAATCACTATTTAAACTAATGTCATGTCTGCCATTTTTCATGTTTTTTGATACAACTTCTGATCACAGAGATGTGTGTTCGTCCTTCATTGCCAAAGAAGACCATGCCATCAGAGAAATAATGACATGCCTTGCACTTGACTTTGTTTTGAGTGAGGGAGGCTGTGCAGGTCACCAGCCTCTCTTCTCCTCCAGAGCCATCTGAATCCAGTGACCAGATATTTATCAGGATGACTGGAGAGGACCCAGGATGAGGCAATTGGGGTTAAGTGACTTGGCCAAGGTCACGCAACTAGTGAGTGTTAAGTGTCTGAGATGAGATTTGAACTCAAGTCCTCCTGACTCTTGCACGAGTGCTCTATCCACTGCACCACATATAGATATAGATATATACATGCACACACATACATATGTAGATACATACATACATATATAAACATGTACTTTCTCTAACGGATTCTTCTACTGATCTTTGTTTGTACAAATCTCTTATTTTCTATCCCTCCTGACTCCTCTACTTCGCTTCTAACCACTACCTTGCCCTTCTATTACTTAACCTACCTTTCCCTTCAAAGGGTCTTTCCTTTATCCTCCCATTTCCATCAATCTAAACACCCTTTTGTACCCTCCTTTAACCCATTTCTTCATGCTCCCTTCTAGAGACTTTTTCCTTATCCTCTCCTTCCTCCCTATCCCTTTAGTTATCCTTTTATTTCTTTCTGAATTTAGAAGACTTTCATATCTTCTGGATATATATGCATTGTTCTCTCTGGGACCCATTCCTGCTGGAAGTTGGTTTCCAGAACTAACAGCCCTCCACCCCCATCTCAATTCTTCTGTGTCAGTTCTTTCTCTTGTACCTCATTTGTATAATATAATTATTCATTTAGCTGTTCTTAAACAGTTTTACTTTTTAAAGTCGTATTGTACTCAGGTCTACCTGAATCTTTCCTATGAACTACCCAATTACTAATAACAATCTTAGACATACTTCTTACACTTTGCATACATAAAAGTTAAACAGTCTGTCCTTATTGAGTCCCTTGTAATAATCTTTGATATGTACCTTATACTTCTCTTGACTCTTGTATGTCAAATCTTCTTTTAAATTTAGGTTTCTTTTTAACCAAGTCCTGAAAGTCTGCCAATTCATTAAATGTCCATTTTTTTTCATTTCATGATTATGCTTAACTTTGCTGGGTATGATATTTTTGGTCTGAATTCCATTTCTATTGCTCTTTGATATATAGTATTCCAAGATCTGTGATCTTTTAATGTAACTGCTGATAGGTCTTGTGTGATTCTAATTGTGGCACCACCATATTTAATCTTTTTCTTGTTGCTTGTAATATTTTAGCCTTGAGTTGGGAGTTTCAGAATTTAACTATAATGTTTCTGTGAGTTTTCCTTATAGGATCTCTTACAGGTGGTGCTCAGTGGATTTTTTTTATTTCTACTTTCTTCTCTTATTCCAATGTTTCAGGACAATTTTCTTTAATTATTTCTTCCATTGTTGTGTCAAGATTCGTTATTTGATCATAACTTTCAGGTAGTCTGATTATTCTTATGTTTTCTCTTCTTTATCTGTTCTCCAGATCAGTTGTTTTTCTTAGATATTTCACATTCTCTTTTTCATTCTTTATATTTATTTTATTATTTCTTGATTTCTTATAACTTCACTGGCTTCCCCTTGGTCAATTCTGATTTTCAAGGAGTTGTTTTCTTCCTTAAGATTCTGGATCTCCTTTTCTAACTGGTTGGCTTTCTTTTCATAATTTCTTTTTTTTTTTGTTTTTAGTTTTTACTCAATCTCTCTCATTTGATTTTTAAAGTCTTTTTAAAGTTCTGTGAATTCTTTTTTGGGCAGGTGGTCATTTGACATTATTCTTTGGGGGAGAAGATGGTTTCTTTTTTTCACTGTCCTCCTCTCAAGATGAACCCCAGTCTTTTCTATTTCCATAGTAGTTCTCTATACTTGAATTCTTTCTCCTTTGCTTGGGCATTTTTTTTTGTTTGTAGTAGCTTAGTTTTTATAATCGCCTCTAGTCCGGGGGTATAGGGGATAGTGCTTCTGGCCTCAAATATTCCTTCAGTACACTCTTCTGGCCTAGAACTGAAACCATGACCTCCAGCTTCCTGTAAGTGCCCACAGACAGTGGTGTCCCTGCCCCACTGCTTCTGTACTCAGCAGGCACAGCACATCTGGGTCTGGCATTTCTTGTCATCAGAGGTTCCCTCAATCTTCCCCAGATCAGATGCCCAACTCTCTTCATTGTCAGAGGATAAAAGTTCCTGTGGAATTCTGCTATTCCCTTATCTAATCACTGTCTGCTCTCATTCCACCTATCCTTTTGGCTTACAACCCTAAACCCCATTCTTCGTGCTCACAATGTTTCATAATTCCTACAATGCTCAGTTCTTTCCTAGGCCATCACCCTTGCCCTGGTTAGATTTTCCTTCCATGCTATCTTGACCCTTTTGTGAGCTGTGCCATCTCTAGTCATGGATCTGGCCACTGGACACAGATGGCTCTGGAAGAGAAAGTGAAACTGGTGACTTTGCACAGCTCTTCCTCACACACATCAAAGTCAATTGGAAGTCATGTCTTTCTTGGACTTTGCTTTCTCAAAGATCAAGCCCTAAATTCAATTGACTCTGGATCTCATGGACTGGGCAACAAGCACCACTTAATGGTTATTTTTTGGGTACTCCTGGCTCAGAGTGAATGCAAACAGTAACTGTTTCTCTTTTGGTCAGCAACCTTAAGGGTTTTCCCCTACCAGTTTATTTTTTTTATTAAAAAAGCCATCTCTTGACTCACTTCTTAAAGAAGCTTATTCACCATATAGCCATTGCCTCACTCAAAGTGAGAATCTGAAAAGACCTTAGCTTAAAAGGACCAAGGTCTCCCATTGCATCCTGTGCCATCTCCAGTCGTCCTGATGAATATCTGGCCACTGGATCCAGATTGCTCTGAAGAGAAAGTGAGGATGTTGACTTTGCACAGCCTTCACTCAAATCAAAGTCAATTAGAAGTCATGTCACCCTCTTCCTGATGTCATGATCCTCTTCATAAACAAAGGACAAACCACAGCCTCTTTATGAACCAGTACAACTCTACACATGACTGGATCTTCTCCAATTTGTTGCATGTTCCTAACTGAGCCTTATCTGCTGCAAGGCAACCTTTTTACACCTCTTCAAATGATTTACTATCCCATTTACCATAGCTCTTTGAAATATTTTATCAAATGATAAATATCCCATGACTCTTTAATTTCTTCCCACTCATTTGAGAGTCTTGACTCACATTTCACTGAAAAAACAAATGAAGCTATTTTCTCCTCTCCTTATTTTATACCACTCAGGTGTTTTCTTCCATTATCTCCTCCTTTATTCCTGTCTCCTGAAGAGATGGTCCTTCATTGCCAAAGCAAATGATCCCATCATATCTAGTCTTCTCCAGTAGATTGTTCCATCTATCTTCCTCACTTACTCATTAATCTTCATACAGTCTATTGCCTACTTACCAACTGCCTAAAACATATTCATTTTTTCCCTGTTTTCAAATAATCTTCACTTTATCTTGTCCCCTCCCCCTTATCCTGTTGTCTTATTTCTTTACTCCTTTTCATGGGTAAACTCCTTGAGAGGACCTTCTATAATTGATGTCTTCAATTCTTTTCTTCTCATTCTTTTCTCAACTCTTTGTAGTCTGACTTATGGTCTCATCATTCATTTGAATTTTCTTTCTCCCTAGCTACCAGTGATCTGACTGCAAAATCTCATGTTCTTCTCTCAGTGTTTATCCTCAATGACCTTTCCGCAGTCTTTGACACTGTCAGATCACCCTCTTTTCCTTGAAACTATATACATATATGTGTATATATGTATATATTATATTAACTATACATATATGATTATACATTTCTCTCTAAACTTCTGTGACACTACTCTCTCATTCTTCCTGTACTGCCAGTTTGATCATTTCTCTTTAGTCTCCTTTGTGGGCTCTTCATATATATCTGTCCCACTACTGCTAAGGTTCTGCCTGGGGCTCTTCATTTTTTTTCTTTTTGTACTATTTTGTTTCATGATCTCATCATGAATGCAGTCATCATCTCTATGTAGATCATTCTTATGTGTATTTAAGCAACCCTAACCTCTCTCCTGATCTCTAGACTTGAATCTCCAATTGCCTATTATCCATCTCAAATTGAATGTCTCTTTTTGTTTATTTGTTTCAGTCACGTCTGACTCTTCATGACCCTGTTTGAGGTTTTCTTGGCAAAAATCCTAGAGTGTCTTATCATTTTGTTTTCCATCTCATTTTGCAGATGAGGAACTGAGGCAAACAGGTTGAATGACTTATCGTAGGACCACACAGTTAGTAAGTGTCTGACATCAGATTTGAACTCATGAAGAAGAGTCTTCCTAACTCTAATCCAGGCACTTTATTCATTGCACGCCCATTTCCAGAGCTGAACTCATCTTTCCACACAAACCCTCCATTCTTCTGACATCAATATTGTTGTCAAGGGTAGCACCATTTTCCCAGTCACTCAGATTCAGGTGTCACTCAGTTCCTCACTCTTTCACTGTCCATACTCAATGAGTTGGCAAATCCTTCCATTTCTACCTTAACAATATTTCTTATACTTCCCTTTCACTCTTTTGACCTTGCCACTACCCTTGTGCAGGCTTTCATAACCTCATACATGGACTATTGCAATAACCTACTGGTTTGTCTCTGTGATTTAAGTCATTTCTCATATTAATCTATCCTCCAATGTTCACCTACCAAAATGATCTTCCTAAAATGCAAGCCTGATCGTCTTACCTCCTCCCCCATTCCACAAACACCAGTGACTCCCTATAACCTCCAGAACTCAATATGAAACACTCTGTATAGCTTTTAAAGCCCTCCATATCCTGGTCCCTTTTTACCTTTCCAGTTTTCTTATAACTTACTCTTTCCACATAGTTTACGAACTACTGATCAGCCCTCCCTCACTCAAAACAAAGGCAAGTGCAAGTCCTGTCATTATTTCTCTGATGTCATGGTCTTCTTCAGCAACAAAAGACGAACACACTTGCACATGATCCACTGACACTAGCCTCCTTGCTGTTCCTCAAACAATATACTTCATTTCCCTGCTCATTGCATTTCCACTGACTGTCCATCATGCTTTCAGTTATCTTTATCCTTGTCTCCACCTCCCTATTTTACTGACTTCCTTCAAGTGTCCACTAAAATCTTACTTTCTTCAAAGTGTTTTCCACTTTTCCTTAATGCTAGTGCCTTCCCTATCAGATTATCTCCAATTTACCATGTATGTATGTGTGTATTTATACATAGACATATATGTGTGTGTGTGTGTGTGTGTGTGTGTATATATATATATAATATATATGTATATATATATATATATATATACATATATATTCTGTACATAGCTGTTTTCATGTTTCCCTCATTAGATGTGAACTCTTTGAGGACAGGATTTTTAAAAAATCTTTCTTCATATCTCAAGTGCTGAGCACAGTGGCTAGCACATATGCTTAATAAATTCTTATTTACTTGATGTGATCTTTTTTTAAAGTCTTTTAAGGGTTAGACATAGCTAATCCAGTATTTTTGGAACGATTCCCAAATTTACTTAAGTTTTTAGCAAGCACATGTTTCACGTTCAACCCATTTGTGCTTTAGTAAAGTGGGTTTTTCCCCCAGAAATTTACTCATTTTCTGAAGCAGGAAACATATGTCCCAGAGTTTATCACCACCTTCAAAAAGTAAATGCTAAATAATTCTAATATTAATGCTAATGAGTGACATTTTTTAAATTATACAATTATCATTTATTTTTCACAAGTCACTATTTCAGGTTATTATTATTATTACAAATTTAAAAGTAGTTTTCTTGTAAAGTCTGAATGGAAAGAAGCCTGATTTCACTACACTGAAAACAAAGATGAAGGTTTAAGGTTTTAAAAAATATTTTAGATAATTTCACCATTTTTGCAAAAACAGAAAAAAAGGAATCCAAATCTCCTTTATTACTCTACTTTAGACACACAATATTCTGGGCCCATTAGCATCTCTTCCTCAATTGCTATGTCTATTACTGCCTTTTTTGGTAGGGACAAACCCTGAGTACCTGACGATATGAGGAGTTAAGGTGAAGGTACAGAGCAGACTTTGGAATTTTGCCCTATTCCGTTTTTTTCCAAAATTTTTTCTATTAATTCTTTATAATGATAGACGTCTGAAAGCCCAGGTTTGGTGCCTACTCAGTCCTCCCTGTTTGATTCTCTGTCTTATCTCAGCTATGATAGGGTCTTCCAAAAGCCTGGAGACTATCAAGTAAAATAATCTGGGGTGCTCACATCTTTCAAAAGGATATAATTCCTTGGGGAAAAGCTCTGGAGGTCTCTGGATCACTAGAGTCCTAAAAGGTTCCCAAATTCCCAAGTTTCCTTTGGGAAAGCATACAGAAACTCTGGTCAGAATGCAGAGTTCTCCAGAACAACTTGGGCCTGTCTCTCACAATTAGGCACTTGCTTACATGAATTACACTGAGTACTTATTTCTGAGTATTAATGGAAGACCCTGAGGAGACCTTTAGACGGGTTAGAGCCAATCAGCAAATAAGGTAAGAGAGAGCTAGGAAGCTGCAGTTCACTCCAGTGACTCCTGAGGAGCACTGGGAGCAAAAGTACTTAGGGCTTGACCCCACCATTACCAGGGAGTTTCAAGGCTACCCACAATGATTAGGGAATTCTAACAGTGGGGAATCTTACAAAGAAAGTTAAAAGACTAACAAGAAAAGGAGAAAGGAGAGGGGGAAGCATATGACCTCATCTGTTCTCAGTTTATTATTTAATAATTGATACCTTGGTTTCTGGACCCCTTTAAGAACTCAATGACATTAATTAGCTTGTCATAGAGAGCATCCCTGAGGGGAACTTGGTTGAGTCTATATCTCTCATTATACTGTACATTGAACAGATATATTAATATTCACATTTCCATTTTATAGAGTATTTTTTGATCAAAGTGGAATTACAGAATTACAGAATCTCAGAATTTGGAAAGAACCTTAGCAGTCACAGATTTAGTCATATCCAGATTTAGTCATGCCCTACTCAAGAAGCTTCTGTGGCTCCCTTCTTCTTTTAAGATAAAATAGAACCTCCTCTGTTTGGCCCTTAAAGCCCTTCCCAACAAACTCCAGCCCATTTTTCCGGACTTATTTCATGTTAAAGCTCCTTGTGTATTCTGTATTCCAGCCAAATTGGCTACTTGCTGCTGCCTGTATGTATACACTAGTCTATCTGCCACCTCCAAGCCTCTACTCCAGCTATCCTCCATGTTTGGAATTCTTTTCTTTTTCACCTTTTGCTCTAGGCACTGCTAGATCCCTTAAAGGGCATTCTCTATTACAGTCCTCTTGGATTTCTTCCTCAGTTTCTATATTTATTTACCTATATTCTTTTTGGATCCCCCATTAAAATATAAGTTCTTTGAGGTCAGGGGCTGTTTCACTTTTGTCTTTGCATCAGCAATACTAAGAATTGTGCCTTGTATATTTTAGATATCTTATAATTTTTAATTGAATTTGTCATAGACATAGTTAAATGATTTTTATAATAGTGCTTTAAGATTTGTAAAGTGCTTTTCTTTGAGGCAGTTAGATTGCATAAGCCTTAGAATGCTGGACTTGGAATCAGAAAGAATTGAGTTCAAATATTGCCTCAGATACTTACAAGTTATGACCCTAGAAAAGCAATGCAACCTTTGTCTGCCTCAGTTTCCTCATATGTAGAATGAGCTAGAGAAGAAAATAGCAAACCACTCCAGTATCTTTGCCAAGAAAACCTCCGATGGGATCATAAAGTCAGACATGCTTGAAAACAATTGAACAAGAAGATTTGTGAGGGTCAGATGTGATAATAGATGCAAAGTGCTTCACAAAGAGTAAAACACTGTAACACTTAAAACACTACTAGCTGGTACTTGTACATCAACAGTATCCTATCCTGTACCCTGTGACCCCTACTACTAGAGAGTGGAATAAAGTGGTTCCCCTATAGCCTTTAGAGAGTGTGCCCAGGCTGGTCATCACTTTATTTCCCAGCAGGTTACATTCTTTGGACTTCTCTGTCATGCTCTGGGTACCTTTTCTCCTCCCTCTCCTCCCCCCACCCCGGGGCCTTTCCTTTCCTTTTGTGTGTTGTTATTGTGTGTTATTATTGTTATTCCTTGAGAGGAGAGACTTTCCTTTTAGAACTTGTTTGCCCAGTACTTAGCACAATGCATGGAACATAGTAGGTGCTTCATAAACATTTATTGACTGACTGACTAAATTAATGTCTGTGGTAGGATTTGAACCCAGGCCTCCTTATTCCAAGTCCAGCTTTCTACGCATTAGTCTGAGATGCATCAATATATTAAGAATGTTTTTAAACTTGTGCAAGGCCACTGATCTGAGCATCATTTTATTTGCTCTCCAGGTAATGATAGTACATGGCCACAGCAATCTTCAGCTCCTTTTTTAAAGGATTTGCTCTACCCATCAACTCCTTTGGTGTTCAGTGAAGCTAGGTGAAAGATGTGCGGCTACAGATAGGAGACTTTGGGGAGAAGCACCTCCTTTGTGATTTTCTGAAGCACAGGGCAGCTTGTTGGTGTACGAAAGCTGCTCTCCAAAGCTACCATGGAGGTAAAAATGGTCATGCTCCTGAAAGTCAAAATTCAAAAGGTGTAGACCAGTAAATGCTCCTTTTTGCTTTTGGGGGTGGCAAAAGAGATGATAGTCTACATAGCACTGGTAAGCAGTGGCTTCTTTGCCTCTCCCTTGTAATCAGATAGGCTGCCACCCTCTGCATGATGGGAAATTTCTGGTAAATGTTTTAAGAGATTTCCCTTTGAGAGAATGTTGCCATGGTCCCAAAAGGAAGATTCAGAGGTGTGGATGATATGAATATGATGCCCACTGGGGAGAAGAGTTTGTAATCAGTGCTGATCACTGCTCTAAAGAGCCATTCTAGACCCAGCCCACTGATCTGAAAATCCAGTGAACTATGTATAAGACGATTGCTCAATACTGTCTTTGTTTTAACTCCCCCTCCCCTCCCCCCAAAAGCATGGTACATAAAGAGAAAGAGAGATAGCTTTGGATTCCTAACACCTAAGGTGAAATGATGCCTTGGAAACCGTGTATGTGACCTTGGTCAAATCACTTCCCCCCTTTATGCTCTCACTTCATAAAAATGTTGGCAATTAATAGCTAACATTGCTATAGCCCTTGAGGAGCTGCAGAGCTCTTTACATGTATTACCTTATTTGATCCTCACAATAAACCTAAGAATAGGTTTGATTATTATGTTTATTTTATGGATGAGGAAACAGAGACCGTCTGTGATATGACTGCTCCAGGGAATGTCCCTCTTAAGTATTTGACGCAACGTTTGAACTCAGGTCTTCAGGACTCCAGTCCAACACTTTATATATTTATATGACACCTGGGACATCATCTATAAAATGAAGGAACTAGGATACATAACCTAATGCTTTCAGTTCTCAGTTTATGATCCTTTGACCACTTCTTTCCTTTGCCACTATGTTTGTTGAAGGGAAGCAAAAGAGGTGAGTGGACCCAGCAAGGTATAGCCACGTGGCAGACAAATATCCTCAGTGTTGTCATTCTAGACCCATAGAGATAGAGCAGAGAAAGCCCAGCCAGCTTATTTTACAGAAGAGGAAACTGAGGCAAACAGAGGTTAAGTGACTTCCTCAGGGTCACACAACTTGTAGGTGTCTGAGGTGGAATCTGATCTAGCTTTTCCTAACTCTAAATCCAAGACTCCATTCACCATTTCGTTACCTTTTCATCCATCTTTGCAACTACTGCCCCAAATTGTTGTCAAGGCCAGATTGAATACTGCCCTCACATTTCATGATGGTTCTGGGCATTGAGAAAGGCCAGCTGGTGACTGGGCAGAGACCACCAACCTCTAGACTGGCCTGAAAGCCAAAGCTCAGAAGGTGAAAGGTCACAGCCTCATCCCACTACACTACGTCTGGTCTGTTTCTTGTTACAAAACAATTTCCAGATCAGGCTTGGACACGATTTTTCAGTAGCTGCTAGGTCTAAAGGAGAGAAGGGGGTGGGGTGGTGGTAAAGGGAAGGCATTCTTTGGCCAGCAGTTTTTGCCCACAGATTTACAGAGCCATGCTGGTAGCTGGATAGAGGGCAGCTTTCCATCCAGCAGTCCCATCTACAGGATAAGTGCTGTAGTTGTGGTGAATCTGGCTTGCTATTTTGAGGACAGAGGATGCATTGTGAGCAGAGGAAAGGAAATGATGGACCTGCTAACAAACAGGATGGTGATTTCTCTGGACCCCTTTGGAAAGAGCCTCTGGCAGTAACCTGTCCCACCAAAGAGACGCACAAACCCCAACCCCATCTTGTACTTGGGGTGAAGGATCACCATAAAAAATAAATAAGAAATTCTAAATGTGTAAATCCTATATAAGCTGAACCATATGGTGCGGGACAAAAACATTTTCTCCCTACATCTTTGGCAAATTTGTTTCTCACTGCATTTTAATCACAAGAAAGTATTAGCACTACTCTTAGTCATATAGTTTAGCCACTGATCTATGGGACTGATAATATGAGTGGCTTAATGATACTTCCACTGTTTGCATAGCTATGAGCATGTTAAAGAAAAAAAAAAAGGTTGTGCACCTAGAAGTGCTAAAAACCTGGGATAACAGCTCATACATTAAGTGGCCTTCCATGGCGAACAAAGTCATTTTTCAGACAAGTCCTAAGGCAGCTTAAAAAACAAGTGTTTCAGTGTTTGCTTCCAATGAGGCAGTTGCCACGTGACTGCCATCCATCTGACATCATTCCTGACAGAGCTTTGTGTCTTTGGTGTCTGATTAAAGCTCCCAGCCATGGTGGTGCCAGACTAAGTACTTTAAGTGAGGTGGCTGAGGAAAATTAATGTGTCAGAGTTGCTAGAAGGTGAGAGTGCCTGATCTGGCCTTCCTTTGGAGGAAGCTACTTGGAATCGCTATTGATGCTTCTTGGGAGAATCTTTTGATGCTATTTCTAGAGCTGCAGCCTTGGTAAAGATGCGCTTTGGAAAGGAAACTTAGGCAGGACCAAAAGTAATTTGGAGACTTTCAGGACCTGGGGAGAAAAAGAAAAAGGGAGAGAGAATAATTACACTTATTCGTGAATGAGATTGAAAAGCTAACTGGGTAAAAGGAGGTCATGTGATCTGAGTGGGGGTGGAGTGGGAGGACTGTTCAAACCACAGTATCCCTGGGGTCTTTAGGCTTGTCTATCCCATTAACATGCCTCATTGCTTTGCAGAGTCACAGCTCTTCTCTGCCTCTGATTCTTTTGTTGCTGAATTAGGGGCAGGAAGCAATGCCATCCACCTCACAGAGGCACTGTGAGAGAATTAATCTTTGGTATCAGGGAGGGATTCTTAGATAAAGGTAAAATTATTCTCAGTGAGTTGTCTCCCTTTCTTAACTTTCTCAGGCATGAGCCTGACTTTTCCTTGCTTCTCCTCCCTCTCAGTATCCCTCATGCCAATCTTACAAGGTTGTTCTGAAGCAAATGCCTTGCCAAACTTAAGATGGTATGTAAATGTGAGCTGCTGTTACACCTCTTACTGTTCTCCTCATACTGAGTGGAAGGGAGTCAGACTGATGAAAGCATGTAGAAAGATGTCGTTGGAAATCAGGACAGTGCATTGGAAGAGAACTGGCTTCAGTGTTGTCTGAAGATCTGGGTTGAAATCTTACGCTGATGCTTTCTACATGACTATGAGGGAGTCTCCTAATATCCTTGGATCTCAGTTGGACCAGATGGCTTGGTCTCAATGATTGATTGATTTGGCATTTAAAAGCTTTTTATAGCCTGGCCCCCTCTTACCTTTGCAGCCTTCTTCCACTCTCCTCCTCTCTACAGACTGTATTATCCAATAGTTGAACTATTTGTTTTTCCTAAACATGACATTCCATGTCAGTTCCCCATATCTTTGCAGTGGCTCTCTCTCATGTCATTCTCACCTCTACACCATAGTTTCCATCTTTTTCAGAACTCAGATTAAACCCACTATATTCAGGAGATCTACTCTAACTCACCCCTTCCCCACTTTCTAGCGCCTTCCTTTTTAAGATTACCCTCAATTAAGTCCATATGTATCTTGTTTAAACCAAATAATTGTCTTCTCCACTGTGAATGTGAACTTTGATCTCCAAATGTGAACTTCTTGAGGGAAGAGACTGTTTTGTCTTGCAATCTCCAATTCTTAGAACGATGCTTAGCACACAGTCAGTGATTTATAAATGCTTGCTAACTGAATGAGTCTCTGATTTCCTCTTACAACAATGGCAGAACCATAACCAATAATCTCCTTTTTCAGGGCAAGCAGCACAAATTGTACCCTTAAGTCAACTTCTTAAGATAAATTCGGTTGAGACAAGTGTAGAGAGACCTGGGATGCCATGTGGAGACGAGACAGAATACAGAGCATAACTAGGTGAATGCTGAGGAAATTGCTAAGTGGGATGGGTAGAGGACCAGGAAAGGGGATGGCCAGGCCAGGAAAATCTCACCTAGGATGGAACTACCACAGAGTGAGGGAAAGAAGTTTGTCACCCAAGAACTTCATGTTTTAATGAATTATGCTTGTTAACTAGGTGCTAAGCTTAATTGTTTCTTTGTTATGGAAGGAGTGCATTACTATAAGGATCCTCCAAATATCAGTGACCTAAGGCAAAACCCTCAACCTCCAATCCTAGTTATGGCTCTAGATTTGTCACTCCTTACACTGTGACACTATAGATACTACCATGGCAGAATCTCATTCTCTTCAAGAAACTGCACTGTCTGTGGAGTCAACATGAGGGAACTGGGGCATGGTTAACAGCTGCATGTGAACAGTAATTCCACTGTTCATGTTCGCATGTACTTCTCTGTTACCCAGCAGAGGGATGTTCTTATGCTCCTCTTAAAATAGCACTTGAAATTCTTCCACTTTGCCAGTGACTATAGAGGTTGTTGACAGCCAGAAGGCAATTATAGGAAGAAAGGGAGAATATGGAAAGAGAGCAAAAGAAAAGGGAGGTCTCTTTCTCCCCACCACATGCCTTTTACTAGCATTCCCCAGATGTGAAAGGGAGAATGAAACTGACCTCATGTGAATTAACTAGGATTGTAAAGGAGCAGGTCATTTTAATTTATGAAATGAAGGATGTGTAGGTTTTATTGACTCAGCCATCAGGAGACTCCTTTCTGAAATCACAGTGGAAAATCTCAGTTCTAGTTTCTGTACCAAGAGACAGCATAGAGTAATGAGGAAGGAGCGCCCTAGTCTTAGACTCAGAAGAACAGATTTGGAATAGTTACTTTCTTACAGAATTGCCTTAAGCACCTTAGATACATATTAGTTCTTTGGCCTTCAAAAAGTCACTTTCTCTCAGAACTTTAGATTCTTCATCTATAAAATGGGGAGGATATTCTTTGTATTACTCATGGGTTTCTTTGAGGATTTTATTTTGCTAAACTTAAGGTGCTGGTAAGAATGTTCTCTCGTCTGACCTCTACCTCCTGAAATTTCTAGTCCCCTTTAAAACTCAGCTCAAGTAACATCTTCTACATGAAGCCTATCCTGGGTTGTGTTAAACTAAGTGCCTGAAAGGAGACGGGGTCCAATTTCTAATTGCATAGTTTTTTTATGTGAATTTAAATGATGGATGGACTTGTCTTTGTGAGAGTGGCATTGTGCTATATTTTTGAGTTGATGGGGAAATTTATCATTGTTCTTCACCTTCTGGGAAAATTTTGTCCCCATGGTACAGATATCTAGTTAATGATTTCATAAGAATATGAGTGGAGCTTTCAGCATCAGTCATAAACTCAAGGGGCTTCATGATTCACTGGGAGTAATTCTGGGACTATAGAATAGACAAATTCTCTCATTCAAGAATACACAGATGAGCACATGCCAACCAAGTGAGCTCACAGGTTTTCTGAGGCAGTAGATTTTATTTTGTGTTGGAGGCCCCCCAAGAATCTGGACATTTTAAGTTTAAAGAGGATCTTAATGTAGGTTAATACTAAGAAGTGTAGATTAGGAAGTTTAGGTACCAACTAATCTGGTACTAGATAGTTTTCTTAGATTAAGATAAAACAAAACATTTCTAATTACCTTTATAAAAGTAATGAAGTAGCTCCAGAAGAGGTCTCAAAGGCCATTTAGTCCACATCCTTTCATTTTACAGATGAAGAAACTGCAACCAAGAGAAGGTAAGTGATTTGCCCAATTTCACACAGATAAAATCAAGATTGTATCTAAGGGTCTCAGAATCCAAATTCAATACATTTTCCTTTGCATCTCTCTGCCTCCTAGTACTGTAACTTACTGTTTTCACATACCCAAAAACCCCATGCTTGGCACAAAGTGGGCAGTTAATACATATTTATTAAGTTGGATTGGAATGGATTAGAAGGCAAAAAAAAAATCCTTGACCAAAAAGAGTTTGACACCTAGGATTTGAGTTTAGAATGAGGGAATTTTTCTAAAACCCATCCTGTAGTGATGAAATTCCTGGGGCTAAGGTCAAGGCCCCCTAGGTTGCTTCCAAGGAGGAACTAGAGTTGCAGTAAAACATATTGAGATCATCAATTGATCAATCAATCAGCAAATATTTATCAGACACTTACTGGATAGATTCTGGGCACTGAGTTAGGTGTCAGAGATGTGAATACAAAGAATGAAGCTAAGCAATCACCAATCTTAAGGATCATTGTCTTAAATTCAGAATTACATTCATCATATGTTATACGGTCATACACTTTCCATTCTTCTGGTTTTTACAGATGAAACAACCAGTGTAGGGCTTGTTTCTTTTTTAATTTCTTTTTTGTTACTGTTTTTGTTGCTGTTTCACTTGCTGGGAAATCATGCACTGTCACATTACAAGTTTAGGCTGAAGGAGATATCACTTGACAGGACAGAGGGTGGAACTGAGACTATGCCATATAAGGATCACTTAAAGAAACTGGGGATGTTTAGGGTAGAGACATGAAGACTTATGGGGTACATGGTAACTCTTTTGAAGGTAAAATAAAATTTATCTGTTTGGCACCAGAGGACAAAACATTGAGCAATGGGAAGTAGCAGTAAAGGGTCAGATTTAGGTTTGATCTCAGGAAAAATTTCCTAATAATTAGAACTCCTCTTAAGTGGAATGGACTACTTCAGAGGGTCATAGTCAGTCAATCAATAAATATTTAATAAGCACCTACTATGTGCTAAACAGTATTCTAATCTTTTAAACTGTCAATTGGGAGTTTGAGTTAATGTTTATGTCTAATAATTTAATAAAGACTTTTGTATTAGAAAAACTAGATGGAAGAGGTTGTAAATGTTTTATATTTAACCAAACTTAGGGAAAACTTGACTGCTTGGAACATATGATCATACAAAGAAAGACAAAAGAAAGTCTCTGCTCTCAGGGTCAAAGTATAATGTGAGAGAAAATATGCAAAGAACTATGTAAAAAAACATGTACACAATAATTTAGATGTAATCAACAGAGAGAAAGCACTAGAATTTTAGGGAGATCAGGAAAGACTTTCTACAGAATATGAGATTTGAGCTGGGACTTGAAGGAGATGAGGAAAAACAGGATGTAGAGATGAAGAAGGCAGCATTCTTGGCAGGGAGGATAGCCAGTAAAAATACCTGGCATCAGAAAACAGAGGGTCTTGTTTGAGAAACAACAGGAAGACCAGTGTCAACTGGGTCACAGAATATATGGGGAGGGGCGAGTAGGGTGATAGGGTAAATTATAAGAAGACTGGAAAGGTGCAGGGTGGCGGAGACAGGTTATGAAGGGCTTTGAAGGTCAGAAGTTGAACCTGGAGATGATATGGAGCCACTTGAGTTCATTAAGTATATTATGGGGGAGGAAGGGAATGGAGGTAGTAGTGCATAAGGGACAGGGGAAGGGTCACCCTGTGCTTTAGGAGGATCACTTTGACATAGGTTCTCTTTTATTGGAAGTCTTCAATAGAAGGCTGGAGGACCTGGTGTCAAGGGCACCCTAGCTCTCAGGTTCTGTGATTATGTTTTTTTCTTCCTTGATTCCTTTTGGATTCTAAGTACATTCTATAGTCAGGAAAATAATGATTGCTTCTTTATGATCGTATGTTCCAAGCAGTCAAGCTTCCCCTAAGTTTGGTCAACTATGAAAAATTTACATTCTTTTCCATCTAGTGTTTCCAATATAGAAGTCTTTATTAAATTATTAGGCATAAACATTAATTCGAACTCCTAATTGATAGTTTAAAAGATTACACACAAGTAAAGCAAGATTTAAAGATTTAAAAATTATACTTATGTACATATCTATGAATACACCTATGTATATTTATATCTTTTCATCCATATATATGTATATATATGTCTAGATATATTTCTGTTATATATTTAAGAATCTTTATTCTTAATCTTTAGTATTACTTATCACTGTTTAATTAAATGCTCATCAATCTTTACATACAAATGTATATATATATATTTATACATGTGTATGTGTACATATACACCTAAGTATATTTACATATATATATATACCTATGTACATTAATATTATATATATATTTATCTGCTCTTAATTCTTAACTATTACTTATCACTGTTTAATTTAGCCTGCCTCAATCTTTAACTGTCTTAAAACAATCTTAATCTTATCCTAATTTTTCCTAAGCATGAGTAAAACATTTTTATCCATTGGCATAGCCTAAAATATGCCATTACAAGTCATTAGGGTAGAACTTTATTAGAGAAATTGTTACAATTGTTTAACATCTACTTTGGGAAGTACTATGTACTGAGATGATGAAAGATAAGATATAGTCCTTGACTTCATGAAACAAAGAGAGATGTCACATAAATAAATGATTATAATACAAAATAATATATTAAGGACACAAGAAAATTGTGAAGAAAGTATACTGTAACATCTGAATGTTAAAAAAAATCATTCTGATTAAGAACAAACAGGGAAAGATTAATAGAGGAAACGACATTTAAAGTGGTATTTAAAGATGGGTAAAATTTCAACAGACTGAGTAGGGAAAGGGGACATTTAAAGCATTGAAAAGGCAAAGGAGAAGAAAAGCATACAAAAAAGCCAGGATTTGTGAGAAGTAAAGTTTGATTGTATGAAGGGGATGCATGCATGGAAGGGAGTAGAAAAATATACCTGGTACACTATACCATACTCACATACATATTTATATTCCATACACACAGACACACATACACACATATACATACACACACACACATATACACACACACAGCATACTCTGGAAGACCTTGAGTGTCAGATTAAGAAGGATAAAACTTTCTTTGGTAATAGAGAGCCATTGAAAGAGTTTTAGTTTAGAAGTGACATGACTAGATAAATACTTAATGCTATGATTTTTTTTTTCATTTTGAGATATTCTTGGTAGGTGTGGAAACTCCCTCCATAATTCTAAATCACAACCCATTTATGACTTATTACTAATCCTAGAGAATTTGCCTGATGTAAATAGGAGTTAAAACACTTGCTTCCGGTCACATAGATAGCAAGGATCAGAGCCAGGATTTTAACCCATCTTCTGGTCTAAGCCTTGCTATCCACAATAATATGTTGCCTCTTCTTATAAGGATGCAAATAAATATGATTAATGAAACAGTGATGTAGCAGCGCTTCTTAAACTATGACCATACACGGGGTCACGTAACAGAATGTGGGGGTCTGGAAAAATTAGGCAAATATAAAAGATTTCTGAATATATTGTGACCAAAGGTCAATTCAAAATCAAATGTGTAATCAATTCGAGGTATTTCTGGCAGCTATCACCTGTGTTGCATCATGCAGCTTCACTTTAACTTTGGTTCTGAATGCACAAATACACACTTTGCACTGTGTATATCGTCACCCCACACAATACCAACAAATGCTGCCAGAAGCAACTTAACTCAGATTCAAGACTATTGTATGTTATGAATTGTAGTGTTTTTACTGTACATGTAAAGTTTTCTGCTCTTACAGAATCATAATAATTTACTTATAAAAAATAAAAACTTTTAATATTTTCATGCTCTTATTCCTCAGCATGTAAATATCAAATTAGTATATCTTTGGATGGTATTGTGTTAGAATTTTTGATTTTAAAAGTTACTATTATCTACTTCTTTTCTAAAAAAGTATGTAGAAACATGTGTTTAATTGCAGCAAGACAAAAGCCCTTCAATTATATTTCTCCACCATCACTGTTGTAAGTGTGAATATCAGTTTTTTTAAATTAAGTACAAAGAAATGAAATTTCATAAACTAAGGCTAGTATTTCTTTGAGAGATTATTAGCAATATTTAGTTATATTTTAGGACAAAAATAATTTTTGGTTAGAGGTAATTAGCTAAATTTAGACAGAAGAGGTTAAAATACAAAGAAGTTCACCTAAACAAGAAAAAAATATGTCAAATCATTTTTGCAATATGGATTTACTTCTAATCATGATGATGGTGTGGAAAAACTTCTTTGCTTAATTTATAATGAAGTTTTTGGTTGTAGAGAGCATGAAACCTGCCACACTAAAATGGCAACTTAATACTGAACATGCGGCATACTGCAATTAACCAAAGGAATATTTTGAACAACTTTAAAAATTTTCAAATAAAGATAAACAATGTTTTGACAAATTTGTTACTGTCCACAACAAATATTTACTTGCATCTTGTAAAACTTCTTATTTAATTGCAAAAAGCTAAAATGTCTGGCACAATAGATCTCATGTTACCTGCTGCTATTAAGATGTCAGAAATAGTTTATAGGAAAAAGTATGGGGATGAAATTCATAAAGTTCCCTCATTTAATGTTACTGTTTCCAAAAGCATTTCTGAAATTAGTAACGACCAATTCCAGCAGCTTATTATCAGGCTTAAGGACAGTTCAAAGTTTGCAATTCAGTTAGATAAAACAATTGATATTTCTCACAGCACAGTTGTTATTAAAGTAACAACTGTAAGATATGTTTGCTAAAGAAGCATATATGAGAAATTATTGTGATGGTGCTCTTTGGAAGGCCATACAAGAGGGGAAGATATATATATGAAATCTTAAAGTCAATTAATTTTTCACAAATGAAGATTTATAGTGGAAAAATTTCATTGGAATCTGTGGAAACGGTGCTGGAGCAATGATGGGTGGGAATGCTGGATTTGCAGCAAATGTTAAAGCTGGCTGGCAATGAACATATCACTTTTATTCACTGCATGAACCACCTGGAGGCACTTGTAGCCAAAAAAAAAAATCACCAAAGTTAGATGTTGTACTTCACAATATTATCAAAATCATTAACTTCATTAAAATCCATGCCCTTAACAGTTATTTGTTTTCAAATATTTGGAAAGACATGGATCCCAATTACATAAGCTTATTACTATATGCAGAGGTAAGGTGGCTATCAAGAGGGTAAAATTTAGACTATTGAAACTGAAAAATGAAGTTGTTTTATTTTTGACCAAGCAGAAATCCAATTTTGTTAATTTTTTTCATAATAACATGGCTTTTAAAACTGTGTTATTTGTCAGATAGTTGATTCTAAAAAATAAGCTTGGTTCATAAACTACACCTAATTGAAACTAAAAATGTAAGTTATTACATTAAAATGTAATAATGTTAATTATTGTAATGTAATTTAATCATGTAAATTAATGTAAGTTATCACATTAAAAGTTCAAGAAGAATTTGCTGAGTTATCAACTAATGCAGGTTTAAAACTTGAGTTTCCTTTAAAAATCATTAAATGACTTTTGGCTTGGGATTAGCACAGAATTTCCAACAATTTCTGAAATAGCCCTAAACATACTTCTGCCATTTTGTAATTTGTATTTATGTGAAGTGACTTTGACAATTATGAAATGTTGAAGATGCTCTTTATCCTGCAGATCAGATAATACATCAAGATTTAATTCTTTATGTAAAAATAAACAACCACATCCATCTCATCGGTATGCAAATTTGCTTTTGTCTTTAATAAATAGTAAAATTACACACATACCAAAGCATTGTTGTAAAATAAATTTCTTTTTGATTTATTATTAGAAAATGTTTCATTTGTATACCTATTTTACATACCTATATATCTAGGGTCATGTGAAAATTTCTTAGGAGAAATGGGGTTGTGAGTGGAAAAAGCTTAAGAAAGTATGGATTATAGAGGGGAAAGGGGGAGACAGGGAGCCCTGTTTTGCAAAAACAGTAATGAATGTTTTTGCAAATAGTAGATTAGTGTTGTGGCAGTGGTAATAGAGAGGAGAGGATGGATGCAAGGATACTGAGAAAATAAAACCAATAGGATTTGATGACTGAGAAGATATGGGAGATAAGGGTGAGGGAGGATTGGGCATGATATTTCAAACAAGGTTTTCTTTTTTTTTCCCCTTTATTTATTTATTTAACTTTTAACATTCATTTTCACAAAATTTTGGGTTCCAAATTTTCTCCCCTTTTGTCCCCTCCCCCGACCCCAAAACGCCGAGCGTTCTAATTGACCCTATTCTGCCAATCTCCCCTCTCTTCTATCATCCCTCTCTGCCCTTCTCTCCATCCTATACCCCTTTACCTGTATTTCTTATTTCCTAGTGGCAAGAACAGTACTCGACAGTTGTTCCTAAAACTTTGAGTTCCAACTTCTCTTCCTCCCTCCCTCCCCACCCCTTCCCTTTGGAAGGCAAGCAATTCAATATAGGCCAAATCTGTGTGGTTTTGCAAATGACTTCCATAATAGTAGTGTTGTGTAAGAACTAATTATATTTCCCTCCATCCTATCCTGTCCCCCATTACTTCTGTTCTCTCTTTTGATTCTGACCCTCCCCATGAGTGTTGACCTCAAATTGCTCCCTCCTCCTCATGCCCTCCCTTCCATCATCCCACCCACCCTGCTTATCCCCTTATCCCCCACTTTCCTGTATTGTAAGATAGGTTTTCATACCAAAATGAGTGTGCATTTTATTCCTTGGAATTAGTGGAATGTGATGAGAGTAAACTTCATGTTTTTCTCTCACCTCCCCTCTTTATCCCTCCACTAATAAGTCTTTTGCTTGCCTATTTTATGAGAGATAATTTTCCCCATTCCATTTCTCCCTTTCTCCTCCCAATATATTTCTCTCTCACTGCTTGATTTCATTTTTTTAAGATATGACCCCATCCCCTTCAATTCACTCTGTGCACTCTGTCTCTATGTGTGTGTGCGTGTGCGTGTGCATGTGTGTGTGTGTAGTCCCACCCAGTACCCAGATACTGAATAGTTTCAAGGGTTATAAATATTGTCTTTCCATGTAGGAATGTAAACAGTTCAACCTTAGTAAAGTCCCTTATGACTTCTCTTTGCTTTTTACCTTTTCATGCTTCTCTTCATTCTTGTGTTTGAAAGTCAAATTTTCTTTTCAGCTCTGGTCTTTTCATCAAGAATGCTTGAAAGGCCTCTATTTCATTGAAAGACCAATTTTTCCCCTGAAGTATTATACTCAGCTTTGCTGGGTAGGTGATTCTTGGTTTTAGTCCTAGTTCCTTTGACTTCTGGAATATCCTGTTCCACGCCCTTCGATCCCTTAATGTAGAAGCTGCCAGATCTTGTGTTATCCTGATTGTATTTCCACAATATTTGAATTGTTTCTTTCTAGCTGCTTGCAATATTTTCTCCTTGACCTGGGAACTCTGGAATTTGGCCACAATGTTCCTAGGAGTTTCTCTTTTAGGATCTTTTTCAGGTGGTGATCTGTGGATTCCTTGAATACTTATTTTGCCCTCTGGTTCTAGAATCTCAGGGCAGTTTTCCTTGATAATTTCATGAAAGATGATGTCTAGGCTCTTTTTTTGATCATGGCTTTCAGGTAGGCCCATAATTTTTAAATTGTCTCTCCTGGATCTATTCTCCAGGTCAGTTGTTTTTCCAATGAGATATTTCACATTATCTTCCATTTTTTCATTCTTTTGGTTTTGTTTTGTGATTTCTTGGTTTCTCATAAAGTCATTAGCCACCATCTGTTCCATTCTAATTTTGAAAGAACTGTTTTCTTCAGTGAGCTTTTGAATCTCCTTTTCCATTTGGCTAATTCTGCTTTTGAAAGCATTCTTCTCCTCATTGGCTTTTTGAACCTCTTTTGCCAATTGAGTTAGCCTACTTTTCAAGGTGTTATTTTCTTCAGCATTTTTTTGGGTCTCCTTTAGCCGGGTGTTTACTTGTTTTTCATGCTTTGCTTGCATGTCACTCATTTCTCTTCCCAGTTTTTCCTTCACCTCTCTAACTTGATTTTCAAAATCCTTTTTGAGCTCTTCCATGGCCTGAGCCCATTGAGTGGGCTGGGATACAGAAGCCTTGACTTCTGTATCTTTCCCTGATGGTAAGCATTGTTCTTCCTCATCAGAAAGGAAGGGAGGAAATGCCTGCTCACCAAGAAAGTAACCCTCTATAGTCTTATTTTTTTTTCCCTTTTCTGGGCATTTTCCCAGCCAGTGACTTGATTTCTGAGTGTCCTCTCCACCCCCACCTCGCCTCCAGATACGCCCAGCCAGCACTTGGGGTCTGAGATTCAAATGCTGCTTCCCAGCTTCAGGGCTTTGGGGGGGGGGCGGGGCAGGGCTGCTATTCAGTGTGAGATTAAGTTCAGGTGCTCAGGTGGGGGCAGGGCCACCACATGGGCTCAGTTCCCTCAGGGGATTTATGCAGAGACCTTCGACAATGGATCTGGGCTCCTGCCTGCTTGGGGAGCCCTGGACTGCTCCAGCCTCCGCTGCTGCCTCCCAAGAGGGCCTGAGTTATGGGGGTACCCCACACCCCTCTCGACCCACCCAAGAGACCCTCTCCTTGACCGTTGTCACCTGTGGGTGGGGGACCTGCGCGGCTGCTGGAGATTCTGTCCCTGAAGCCTGCTCGGATCTGCTCCTTTCTGCACTGCGCCGCTGAGGCAGGGTTGGACTCTGCTCTGGGTCTGGGGCATGAGGGACCTTTTGCGAGAGGTTTTCAGGCTCTCTGGAGCAGAAATCTCCTCCACTCCATTGTTCTGTGGCTTCTACTGCTCTAGAATTCGCTGGTGGTTCTTTTTTTTTACAGATATTTTATGGGCAGTGGGTTTGGAGGTAGCGCATGTGCGTCTTTCTACTCCTCCATCTTGGCTCCGCCCCCTCAAACAAGGTTTTCTATGGCACTTTTATCTTCAGGACAGTTTACCATTGCAGCTTCCATTGAATTTAAGAAGACATTATGCTGATTTCAAGAGCCTTTACTTTTGAATCTGTTCTTCCAAACTTCTAGCCCCCCTATTTATTCCTGACTCTTCCTGTTTCATACAATTTGACAAAAGTCAGGAAAAAGAACTCACATGAGTAGTATGACATTCTCATGATTATTCCCCCCTGCCAGAAGAAAAGTTCATGGATCTTTTATGAGATTAATACAAGCTTCCTCCTTCCACCAATGCTATCTAGTATTGTTGATTTTTTGAGGGATAGAGGGAGATGGGTGTGTGGAGCTGAGGGGAATGGTCTGGGATCTCCCTCCACATTGGCAATTTGTCTGTCAATTATATGCAATAAAACTATACAAGCAAGCTAGCCAATTTATCTTCCAAAACTCAGGTCTGAGCACATGGCTGCCCTATTCCATAACTTCACTGATTGCCCATTACCTCCAAGAGGAAATATGAAATCCTATGTTTGACTTTTAATGCTTTTCACAATGTGGTCCCTTTCTACCTTTTCATTTTTGTTACATATTATTCTGCTCTCCTTATTCTTCAGTCCAGTCACACTAGTCTCTTGGTTGTTCCTCTCACATGATACTTCATCTGTTGACTCCAAGTGCTTTCACTGGTTGTCCCTCATGCGTGGAATGAGCTCCCTCCTAACTCTGGCTCTTAGCTTCCCTGGTTTCCTTCTAGTCTCAACTAAAGTCTTACCTACTGCAAGAAGCCTTTTCCTGTCTTTCTTAATCCTAGTGACTCCATTCAGAGATTACCCCCAATTTATCCTGTTTATAGCTTGTCTATACATCATTGTTTGCACATCTGTTAGACTGTGAGTTCTTTGGGAGCAGGGATAGTTTTTTTTACCTTTCTTTGTATCCCTTTAGTATAGACACTTCATAAATGTTAGCTGACTGACAGTCTTAGAAAGTCATTTGTGGTACTATGAGGTTGCGACACCTCTATAGTCAGACAATCACAGTATGGGTTAAAGAACTTGAACTTGCTTTGAAATATCAGTAAACTTTTCCTGACTCCGTAGCTGGCAATTATACTAAGCAACAATTTTTGCTTACTTAATTTACATAAACTGTTTTTTTACTTGTTAGCTAAGTTTTAGACAGTTCTACATCACAAATTTGATTCAGATGAAAACTGTTTTCTGAAACCGACACCTTTCCTTAAGAATTAGGAGTTACAAAAATTTTAATTTTATAAGAGCTTTAAAAAACACATGTAAACTGAGCTTAACAAATATGTAATATGCTTTTTAAAAATAGTGTAGTCATATCTGCATATGTGTAGCACATTATTCTATTGTGGCAATATAATGCATTCCAAAGGGATTGAATGAATACCTAGTATGGGCAAAGAATTCTACTAGGTACCAAGACATATAACAAAGAAATATAGGAACCTTTTCCTTTGAAAAGTTGGGAAGCAAAAACATAAAAATTTGGAATGCACAAATAGCCACATAAAACAATACACTATTAAGTGTCATGAGACTTCAGAAAATAGAAAAAGCAATGTGGGCCTGAGGGTAGGGGGAGAGCCTGTAGAGAAAGCAATGTTGGGTGAAACATTTCACCACCCTGGACCTCAGTTACTTCATCTATAATATTAAGAGGTTAAATAAGATCTTCAACTCTAAAGTTATGCCTTTCTACATTGGAGTTGAGAAAGAATAAATAATAGGCAGAGGGGAGAAGACAGACATACAATTAGGATTGTGTACTGTGGGTGTGGGGTGTTATGAAGAAATCCGTCTGGCTGATTCATGTTGGGGAGTACAGGGAGGCAAGATTTGCTAGGTAAAATGGGACCAGAATGTGGAAAACCTTCAATGTCAGAGCCAAAGAGTAGCATGATGAAAGTTGTATTTAAGAGAGATTAGTCTTTTGGCAGTATGTCAGATGAATTGGACAAGAGGGAGAGTGTCAAAGATGACTCCCAAGTTTGGAGCCAGAGTGACTAGGAGAGAATAGTACTTCCACTTTCATGATGCAAAACAGCCGTTTAAAAACTACACTTTGTTCCTGTCTTATTCTAGCTAAAGAAAGTTAGGAATTTGGTACTTCATGGTAAGATTGCCAGGTTGTGAGGGAGAAAGAAACTGAAATTTAGGATCCCTTGCTTTTTTATAAAAGCATAGTTTGCCTTTGAATATCTAAACTCTTTTTTTCTGAGATTTTACCAATATGAATGGAAGAAATTTTATATTCAGTAGGTTTCAGATTTATAGAGGAAGGAAAGGAATGAGTATTTATATAATATCTCCTATGTGCCAAGATTGTGCTAAGCACTTTTACAAATTTATCATATTTAATATTCACAAAAGCCCTTGGGGTTAAGTCTTACTATTATTCCCATTTTACAGTTGAGGAAACTGAGGTAACCAGTGGTTAAGTGATTTGCCCAGGATCACACAATCAGTAAGTATTTGAGGCCAGATTTAAACTTAGAATTTACTGACAAATTTGTAGAGTCCTGTCTAGGCAGCACCATCAAGATAGGCAATGGGATGGAACCTGACACCAAAGGGAGGAAATTAGAAAGCTGAACTTTAAGCCGTAATTCTTATCTGTTATCCATAATGAGTTGTGCACATTCCCAATGATATGTTCCTTCTGACAGTCATTTCTACTTTTTTCAAAAAGATTTTTCTCCTAATACCATGCTCTGCAACCATGAAAGAGAGATCACACATAGATATCAAACTTCATGAGAATTATCTCAATAAATCATGGCAGTTTTCAGAGGCACAGAGTAAGTTCCACTTTCCTGAGCAATAGATGAAGCACAAATGGAGTGCCTTCCTGGAAGTCACCTAAATAAGACCAGAAGCCAAAATAAGGAAAGGAGGGAAAATGGCAGTGCTCCCCTTTTTTAAAATTCTTTGATAGGATGTCTCCCCCTGCTTTATTTAACGAAAAGTGGTCCTTATTTTCATTTGGGTACCTATTGACATTCCAAACCTTTTTTTTCAAAAAATGTTTCAAAATAATGCTCACTTTATTATCCTTCTTTTCTCTGACCTTCTGAGACAGAATAATTCCCTTTTTTTACAGTAACATTTTTTCCAAAGCCAGTAACAAAATGTCAATGAAATAATCTCTCACTTCTACAATCATGTTCTGAGGGCACCTGAACCAGCTACTTTCTATATAGTCAGATGTTCCTACTTACCTTCCAAGAAGCCAAAGAAGGAAAAAATATGTGTGGCATCTATGCAGCCTGGATTATCAACTAATGGACGCATAGTTCACATAACTAAATTAATTTTACTTAAGGAATCAGTAAAGACTTGAACTCTGGTCTGAAAGGTGAAAAATGACCCTTTATCTGTGAAGGTACTTAGCTCCAACCATCCCTCTAGGCTTCTGAAGTGCAATTTCATCTAAGTAATGAGCCACGACTTCATCAACCTAATACTGTAGCCCTTCTTAATAAAAAATCTTTGAGAGATTAAGAAGCTGTGGATAGCTATTCATCTGTTTATTGAGCAAATTACCTGTTTTAAAAAAAAAGAGTGAGGGCTGAGCTCTAGAGTTTTCATTCATTTAATTATGATGATATTACGTGGAGGAAATATTAAGCATATTCAAGATAATGCAGAATAAATACAAGTGGAAGTATAAGTAATATTGTGTGTTCAGGGCCATTGGTGTTTCTAATAACAGTAAAATCACAAGCTTGGTCCCAAAAATATTACAGCCTTGATACTCATTCTTATAAATTCCAGAAAAAAAACATTCAATGTTCGAAAGATATAAATTCTAGGGGTTCCCTTTAAAAAAATCACACTATAAATTCTGGAGGAGAAAGTGAGGCTGGTGACTTTACATACCCCTCCCTCACTTAAATGTAATTTGCTTGCATGTCATGCATCACCTCATTGATGTCATGGTCCTCTTCAAGAATGAAAGACAAACAACAATAAAAATAACAACTATTAGGTCAATGTAGAAATGATTTTCACTGGCATGCTGGCTGTCCCCAGATCCCAAGGCTATTTTCCCACTCCTACAAGGCTCTCCTACTTCTTCCTAAATCCACTGATCCATCTACATATCAAAAACTGTCCTCACCAAGTGTGCCAAGCATAATATACAAAGTTACACTAAGAATGTGAAAGAAAAGGGGCAGCTGGGTGGCTCAGTGATTAGAGCACCAGCCCTGGAGTCAGGAGGACCTGAGTTCAAATCTGGCTTCAGACACTTGACATTTCTTAACTGTGTGACCCCACTGGGCAAGTCACTCAATCCCAATTGCCTCACTTCTTCCCATCCAAAAAAAATAATATGTAGAAAAAAATGCTAGAATTTGGTATCAGAATACTTGACTTTGAATCCTAGCTCGCGTAGCTTGTTAGCTCCTAGTTCTGATACTTTCATAGCCTTGATCATATCTCTTTGCATCTATCTACCTTAATCTTCTCTACTACAAAATGAAGGGACTGTATTACTTGTGCTTTACAAATTGTCCTGCTCTCTTTCTCTTCCCCTGCTCCTTCCAAATCAATGCAATCTTAGCTCAGTGTTGATCTGATTAAAGCAATTTATCAGACAAGAAGTTTGCTTCCAAAAGCAAAGCTTGCAAATCCAAATAAATCTCCAACTCGTCACATGTGGATGTGTAGGGTTTAAAGATATTTTGTAGCCAGGGAGCATTTTGGAGGAGTTCTTTGTCTATTTCAGAATGTATCACACTGACATTGACCCTCCCCCAGCTCTTCTGCTCATGAAATGAGGTGCAAAATGACAATGATGATGGCTCACTTTTATATTATACTTTCAACTTTGTAGATGCTTTACATCCATGATCTCATTTGAGTATGTATTCTTTACTATTATTGCCCTGCTTCCTATCTTGCCTCCATCTTACACTTTCTCTCACCTTTGAAAGTGTCTCTGCCTCCCACTGAGTCAGTAAAAACAAAGTCAATGTTGACAGAGACAGTATTGATCACACAAAGAAAGTCCTGAACATACAAATGGCCAATCTGCAAATCCAAAGGCTCCATCCTCTCTATTTACCTTTTTTTATCAATTATTTTCTCTTATTACATCAAATACATCTTTCATCAAAGCTGTAAGAAAGGAAAAATGAGTGACATGGTTAGTGAGATGGAATAGAATTAGATGTAAAGGAGAAAAAAGAGTTAGGAAAAGGGGGTAATTTTCTGAGAAAAGAGGCTGATGTTAGTTTGCTTCCATTTCTGTTTGACATATGTGACTATTGTCTCCAAAGAAAGCAGTATGTAGTTAATTTAAATGATTTTTTCCTATTCCTCTCTATCCCATGAAGGCATTCTCAAAAATAACTTACTCAGTAACATATTAAGATTCCTGGTTTTAAAACTATCACTTGGCACTCATTATTTGGAATTCAACCACTGAAAAGAGCATCTTTATTCCATCAAATTCATGAAAATTTTAATATATAGTTTCCTAGATCCAGCTCTCCATTCTTATTTGGGGGGAGGGGAAAAGGCCATACAATTAGAAATTTCTATTATTCTGTGAGAGATAATACAAAAAATAAGTTAAAGATTTATTCCTAAAATGTGATGTAGAAGACTGAATGGAGTGAAAAACAAAAAGGGTTAATGATTGCAACACAGAATCCTATCATTGCCTAATTAAGTAATTAAGTATTAAATATAAAAGCATTTTGTAAGCAAAGTGAAATAGTATGCCATAGTAGATGCAAAGATGACTTTAGCATTGTTGCTGACACAGAATAACTGTGTGATGCTGAGCAAATTGCTTTTTCCCTCAGTGTCCCAGGAAACTCTAAGACATTAAGTTGGAGAGAAGATATCACCTGACATTGGTAGATTCTGATCCTACCTAGGAGCTACCTATGCTAATGAAATCACAAGCCTAGACCCAACAACAACAAAAAAGGAAACAGAAGCTCAGCCTTAGAGCATTTATGTTTTGCATTCTATCAAATGGGATAAAGTAAGGGTATTAAGGAAGAAAACAAGCATTTGCCAAATGCCTTCTATATGCCAGGCTCTATGCTAAGTGCTTTACAAATATTATGCTATTTTAATCGTATGGTAAATAGAATTAAAACATTAGACTTGGAGACAGAAGACCTAGATTCAGGTCCCAGCTCTACCATTTGTTTGGGTCTCAATTTCTTATAAAATGAAGGCATTGAATGACCTCAAGGTCCCTTCCAACTCTACTTTGTTGATTCTATGATTCTACAATGTCTTTAACAGTAAAAAGGCAGCTGTGGAGTAATGGGTAAAAGACCTGAGTGTGTATCTGGAGGACTTAAATTTGAGTCTTCATTATTAACCTTCCATCTTAATTCTGTGATCATAGACAGGTCACTTAACCCTGCTAAGTCTCATTTTTTCTATTTATAACGTGAGAATAATCATACTATATGTCTATTTAAAAAATTATACTTGCATAATCTACATCATAGATTTATACTGGATCTTATAAAAGATGGCATTATAACAGAGTACATAGAAACATAGTTTCAAAGTCAGGGAAACATGTTCCAGTCCTTTCTCTGATACTTACTGCTTATGTAATCATAAAGAAGTCACTCAAGCCTCTCAATTACCTAAACAACTTTAAGATTACAAATTGCAGAGAAGGTGCCAGTCAGCTCCAATAAAGGGAGTCCTTATGCCAATGAAATCACATGTTCAGTCTCCATCTCTGCCAAAAAAGATAATGTATGTGAAGTGTTATATAAATTCTAAAACACTATAGAAATGTTTACTGCATAGTAGGAAAATGCAAATAGACATATAATGAGAGACATATAAAGACAGTCCAGGGATATCAATATAGAATGTTGGCACCTTTTGGATTCAAGCATTTGCTTGGTAGACAGCTATGGGCTTGCTCCTAAAATGGCATAAGCTATTTCTGTCATCTCTCTGCTATTTTCATACCTAGAAACTCAATTTCACTTCTAGCAAAAAGGAAAGATAGAAAAGTTACTGAGTGTTGAAGATTTTCATTCTGCTCTGAAAATGATCCATAGTTACAATTAACTATGGTAAAAAATGAGAAAAATCTAGATTAGATACAGAATGCCATTCAGGATATATATATATATATATGTATATATATACATACACATATATATATATATATATACATATACATTATTTGCTTTATTCTCAATCAAGTTGAAATGGAAAAGGTCGAAGCAAGGCTTAAAACATTACCTCATTAGCAATTCAGCAGGACTGGCTCCTTTTGTGGAACGTGGTAAGACATGTTGAATGATGAGAAACACATTGAATGTCATTGGCCAATCTTTTCCAACAATCTACTCCCCAGCATCCTGAGTCTCCACCATCCTTTTGATCTGACCATTTGCCTGAGTGAGATTAGGTGTAATGGTGACAGTTTGGATAAGGCTTCTGTCTACAAATTCCTTTAGTTTGAGGTAAATGAAGAACAGTGATCAGAAATGATAGTCTAGCAATCTGAGTGTTACAAATAACTAACTGGACAAGAGCTATGGTTTTTGAAGGAGAGGTATTAAGATGCAAGTATGAGCAAGCACATCAAGGCATTTTGAAAGAGAGTCTATTAGAATGAAAAAATTCTCCTGAAATGATTCTATAGAATTTGGATTCTCGAGCAAAACATCTTGTTCACTTTCAATATAAAATAAATGCTGTTGGCTAGTTATATCAAATAGTGTCCATATGATAAGTTTCCTAGAAGACATTTCTATATAAGAATTAATTCCAGACTTCAAGCCAATGCTTGTATGTAAAAAAAAAAAAAATCCTGGTTATCTTTGTTGCATATAGTGAGGTCTAGCTATTACAATGCCTGGTTTCTGCAATAACAACAATTCAATTTCACCAATTACATGTATTGTTCATAGGCAAAACAAAACAAAATCATCATAGTGGGTTGTGAAGACCTTAAGTAATTCATACACTTTCTTTGTTTGACACTTTGTCCATACCATAGAACCACCATAGAACAATAAAATCAAAGAGATGCAAAGGACCACAGAGGTCACCTAGTACCTAAAGTGTGGAAATGAAACAACATGACACCTTTCACGATTAATTATATGATTTGATCACACCAAATTGTTGGGCCTGAGATGCCTATTAAGTTTCCAGAGGCGGTAGAATAATATATGAAATCTACCATGCTGAATAGGCTTATAGTCCTAAGTGCTGAACAAAAAATATAAAATAATCCTAAGTACTGAATAAAATACTCCAGTGATAAGTATTTGGTAATATAATAGTCTGTGAGAATTGGACTATGAGCGAGAAGACTAGAATTTGAGTCTCAGTGACATCTCTTGATAAGCCATGAAGGCTTATCCTCAGAAAAATCTCCTATGAAGTCTTGTGATCAATACAGTGATAAAGGTTGAATGTAGAAGAAATATGGAATTTCTTGACTCTCTGTACATAGTCTTATTCAATATAGGTCACTTTTCTAGAGAGATAATCAATTAGTGGCCTTCTTTTCACTTGACATTTTGTGGCTAACCACACATCTAGCACTATACTAAAGTGCTGATGAGGTAAGAAAGCAGCAATGTGTGGAATCAAATCAAAAGGTCTCCATAGGAAACACTGAAACATATTCAACCAACAATAAGATAATAAAGTGGTGAATAAATAGGGGTCATGTTGCATATAGTGAGATCTAGCTATTATAATGACTGGTTTCTGGAAGAACAACAATTCAATTTAAAGCAATGGAATAGTTGTGATGACAGTTAAGGATTAGGTCATGACCACTAGAAATAATAGATGACAAGACTAAAGAAGACTTATTGATCAATATAGTGTATACAAGAGAATAGTATAATATGCACAATGCATCACTGTAGGCTACACAGGTTATCAGCTAACTAATCTTTAATAAGACATAACCTGGGGGCTAGAATTACACATCAAAATAAATTACACATCAAAATACAATACAATAAAAATAAATATTAAATAAATCAATATACTATAAACATAGAAAATATGCTTAAAATTCAAAAAACTATACTGAAAGAAGACATTTTAAATATACGTTGTACTAGAAATAATCTCCATGCTACATGAAATGAAAAGCTTTTTAAAATAGATATCTAGCAGAAATCAAATTCATATGGTGAAAGGATCAACTGATCAGTAATCACTTATTAAGTACCTATGATGTACCAGGTCTAGGTAATAGAATACAAAAACAACAATGCCTTCCCTAAAGGAATTAACAGTATAATTAGAGAAGACAAAATATACATATATAGATATGACCAAAATGTATATGAGGGAATTTTGAAGGGAATTGGTAATTGGAAGTATCAAGAAAAGCTTCATATAGAAGGTGACATATTAACTGAGCCTTGAAGGGAACTAGGGATGGAGGAGGCAGATGTAAAGTATACATTATTCTCATTGTCCTGTTTGCTATTTGGAGATGGTCTAAACATGCTTTCAGTGAGCCTATGGGAGATGAGTTTACATCCGGATACTTTTATTGTTATAAAAAAACAAAAGTATTTTATCCATCTGTGTGTATTGATAATGCATTCTATAATTTTGCTTCTTAATGGGAAGATCTTTCCCATCCATTAATAGGTCCATGTGACCTGCTTAAGTGGCATGGAAGCCTGAGTCACATGAGTTGGCACATAGAACAGGAAGGGGTGGAGCAGGAAGGGTGGAACAGGAAGAGGGGAATCTAGAGCAGAGATGAGAGAAAGTTAGAGAGCAATCAGAGCTGGGAAAGGCAGCAACTAGAGTGAATGAAAGCTTGTTTGTGATTTGTTTAAAGGAGCAGGTTTGTGGGAAGCCTAACAGAGGCAAAGCTTGGGGATGGCATGGCTTCTGCATTGTTATTGTGTATAGATTTTTGTTGCTACGAAGGATTTGGCTTTTTGGTGTTTGAATAAATGTTTTGGGTCTGTCTTCCATGTGGAGAGTCTGTTGTATTTCATGATTCAGAATTGTGTGGGATATTCATGGCTGCCACAGGCTCTGTGAATATCACTTTGGTGCTACACTGTGCAATAGTCTGAAAAATACAAATATAAAAGAATAATAGTAGGATAGTGAACTCTCCCAGGAACATTTCTAGATGAATTCCATTAAAAAGATAAAAAGAATAAAATTAATAATGATAATATTTATCATCACCATGATTATATTATCTTATATTATACATATATTATTATATTATTTATGTTCATATGGTAATTGACAGTTCACAGAATGCTTTCTTTCAAAGTGTCTTAAGTTGTGCATTGGAAATGGACCGGTGATATCATTGGTTTAGGGAAAACCTAGAAGAAACTCTCTTAACCAATTCCAGTTGGCACCTTTCCTGCAATTTATAGTCTTGGAGAGTTGTTCAGAGCACTGAGAAGTTAAATGACTTATCCAGTGCTTTAGAGTCAGTATGTGTCATAAGAGGAACTTGAATCCAGGTCTTCCAGACTCCAATGCCAACTCTCCATGCACTCTGCCAAGCTGCCTCTCTGCATAGCAGTATAAGTATTATTGTCCTGAATTAATGAACAAAGAAACCAAAACTCAGAGAGGATATTAGACATGCCCAAATGATTAATAAGTGATGGGCTAGGACTCAAACACAAGCCTTTTGATCCTGAGTTCAGTGATCAGAAAAATCAGTGCCTCAAAATTTGAAAGTCTCTCAATAGTCACCTACCCCAACCTGTAATGGCACTCTACTCCCATAGAGTAAAGTGAATAAATGATCATCCAACTTCCACTTGAAAATTTCAGGTAAGGTAGAACCTTACTCTTTTCCCTCTCCCCTTGCCCAAGGCAGCCCTTTTTGTTTTGGGATAGCTCTAAACATTAGAAAGTTTTGTATTTCTAACATCAAATCAAATTTTTCTCTCCGAAACTACTACTCATCTCCACTTGTACCTCTGGGACCACACCAAACAACTCTACTCCCTCACCCACATGACAGCCCCTTCATATATTCAAAAACAACTTTATCATCCCCCCTAAATTTCCTCTTCTTCAGCTTAGGTCTTTTGTCTTCTCACTGGTTTTTTGCCCTCCTTTGGACTTATTTCAATTTGTTAATGCCCATCCTAAAATGAGATAGCCAGAACTGAACAGAATTCTCCAGCTATGCTATTACTAGATTAAAGGAGTTCTATTGCCACCTTCATTGCAGCTTTATCTAACTTAATGCAAACTGAGATTGCATTTATTTATGTTTTTTGGTTGTTATAACTTTATGATGTAGTACTTCCTATACTCTTTCCATAGGTTCACACTATGGGAAGTACATCATCAAAATATATCACACTTAAAATTCTTATAAGGAGAGTCTCAATGAACTATGAGAAGGTGGAAGGGGCCACAGAAAGCCCCAATGGCCTGTGATAATTATTTGCACATCAATGATAGTCAGTTGACAAGCTTAGGTACAGCTAAATTTTTGAAAGACCAACCTCAAGCAACAACCATAAGGACTTGAATATCTTCAGAGCGGGAATGTGGACGTCATTTAATTGCTTTACTGACAATGTGCTCTTAGTCCCCACAAAGTCTCATTGTAGCATTAGGTTAGAAAAATTGACTATAGTCTATCAAGTGCAGTTCATCAACTGGATTGAGAAAATCTTGTTGGGTTAGATGCTTGTAATCTTTGATTTTATGTGTGTGTGTGTGTGTCAGATAGAAAGTTACTTTAAAGGAATGATGCAATATTTGAACCCAGACGCAATGAATTACTTGGTTCCTTGAAGAACAGCTTGAGACATTTGTTGTCAGTTTCTTATAATAAGGTTGTTCTCACACAGTAGTTCTTAATCTTATTGTGTCATGGATCTTTTGGGCAGCCCACTGAAGCCTGTCTCAGAATAATATTTTCAATGGTATAAAATACATAGCATTACAAAGAAAATAAATTATATTGAAATAGTTATCAAATTGTGATGGAATACTATTATGCTATCAGAAATGACAAACAGGATACTCTCAGAAAAAGATTTGCATAAACTGATGCAAAGTGAAGTGAGCAGAAGCAGAAGAACATTGTACACATTAACAACAATTTTATATGATGATCCCCTGTGAATGATTTACCTATTCTTAGTGATCCAAGACAATTCTGAAGGACTTATAATGAAAAATATTGTCCACTTCCAGACAAAGAACTGATGGAGTCTGAATGCAGATCAAAGCACACCTTTTAAAAAATATTTTATTTTCAATTAGGGAACAAAACAATCACTTCCATAACACAGTACAATAAAAAGATGATTGCACATGAAACTACAAATTGACCATGTATGACTTGCTATCCTCTTCCCTTTCCCTTCCCCTGCAGAGGTGGCCACCATAAGACACAAATAGGTACAGATTCAGAAAAGATAATTGAAGAATTATTTGACAGCGTCTTTCAAGAAATCATCAAGAAAAATTGCCCTAAGGTCTTAGAAGCAGAGGGCAAAATAGTCATTGAGAGAATCCACCAATTATTTCCTGAAAGAGATCCCAAAATGAAAACTCCAAGGAGTATTGTAGCCAAATTCTAGAATTATCAAGTCAAGGAAAAAATACTGCAGCAGCCAGAAAGAAAAAAAAATTAAATATGGAACCATAGTCAGGATTTTGCAGGACCTACCAGCTTCTATATAAAGTATTGGAGGACTTGGAATATGATATTCTAGAAGGCAAAGAAACTTAGATTGCAGTCAAGAAACAACTACCCAGAAAAACTGAGCATAATCTTTCAGAGGAGGGGATGGACATTCAATGAAATAGGGGACTTCTAAACTTTCCTGATTTGAACAAAAAAATAACATTCACACTCATTTGGGTATAGAAATCTACCTTACCATATAGGAAGTAGTAGGAGAAAGGGGAAAGAAAAGGGAGGAGGGCTGATAGAAGGGAGGGCAGATTGAGAGAGTTGGTAGTCAGAAGCAAACCACTGCAGAGGGGGGAAAGGGAAAGAAAAGCATAAATGGAGGAAAATAGGATGGAGAAAAAGATATAGTTAGTATGTGTCTTCATCCTACATTGCCGAAGAAGATCATGCCATCAAAGAAATAATGATGTGACTTGCACTTGACTTTGTTTTGAGTAAGGGAGGGCTGTGCAGGTCACCAGCCTCACTTCTCCTCCAGAGCCGTCTGAATCCAGTGACCAGATATTCATCAGGAAGACTGGAGATGACCCACGATGAGGCAATTGGGGTTAAGTGACTTGTCCAAGCTCACACAGCTAGTGAGTGTCAAGTGTTTGAGGTGAGATTTGAACTCAGGTCCTCCTGATTCCTGCACTGGTGCTCTATGCACTGCACCACCTAGCTGCCTTTATAGTTAGTAATCATAACTGTGAATATAAATGGGATGCACTCTCCCATAAACCAGAAGCAGATATGAGAGTGGATTAAAAAACCATAATAATACAATATGTTGTTCACCAGAACCACATTTAAAGCAAAGAAATACACACAGAGGAAAAGTAAAAGGCTGGAGCAGAATATATTATGCTTCTTCTGAAGTAAAAAAAAGCAGGGGTAGCAATCCTGATCTCAGCAAAAGCAAAAACAAAAATAGATCTACTTAAAAGAGATAAGGAAGGAAACTACATCCTGCTGAAAGGTACCATAGACAGTGAAATAATAGTAGTACTGAACATATATGAAACAAGTGGTATAGCATCCAGATTCTTGGAGAAGTTAAGTGAGTTACAGGAAGAAATAGATGACAAAACTATACTAGGGGGGTACCTCAACCTCCCCCTCTCAGAACTAGATAAATCTAACCATAAAATAAACAAGAAAGAAGTTAAGGAGGTGAATAGAATTTTGTAAAAGTTAGATATCATAGATCTCTGAAGAAAATTGAAGGAGGATAGAAAAGAATATACCATTTTCTCAGTGGTACATGTTAGATACACAAAAACTGACCATGTGCTATGACATAAAAACCTCACAATTAAATGCAGAAAGGCAAAAATATTAAATTCATCTTTTTCAGATCATGATGCAATAAAAATTATGTGCAGTAGAGGACCAAGGAAAGATAGGCTAGAAACTAATTAGAAACTAAATAATCTAATCTTAAAGAATAAGTGGGTCAAACAGCAAATCATAGAAACAAACAATAACTTTATCCAAAGAATGACAATAATAAGACAACATACAAAAACTTGTGGGATGCAGCTCAAACCCTTTTATGGGAAATTGTATATCTGTAAATACTTAAATAAAACAGAGAGAGAGAGAGAGAGAGAGAGAGAGAGAGAGAGACAGGGAGAGAGAGAGAGAGAGAGAGAGAGAGAGAGAGAGAGAGAGAGAGAGAGAGAGAGAGAGAGAGAGAGAGAAATCAATGAATAAGTCATATAACTAAAAAGGCTAGAAAAAGAGCAAATTAAAAATACCCAGTTAAATACCAAATTAGAAAATCCTGAAAATCAAAGGAGAGACTAATAATATTGAAATGAATAAAATTATTAAACTAATAAATAAGCTAGGAGATGGTTTTATGAAAAAAGCAATAAAGTAGATAAACCTTTGGTTAGTTTGATTTAAAAAAAAAAAACAAGAATGAAGAAAACCAAATTACCAGTATCAAAAATGAAAAGATGAACTCACCACAAATGAAGAGGAAATTAAAACAATAATTAGGAGTCATTTTGCCTAGCTATACATCAATGAATCTGACAATCTTAGTGAAATAGAAGAATATTTACAAAAATATAATTTGCCCAGATTAACAGAAGAAGAAATAAAATACCTAAATAATCTCATTTCAGAAAATGAAATTGAACAAGTCGTCAATGAACTCTCTAAGAAAAAATTTCCAGGGCCAGATGGATTTACTTTTAAACATTTAAAGAATAATTAATTTCAACTCTATATAAGCTGTTTTAAAAAGGAAAAGAAAGAGTTCTACCAAACTCTTTTTATGATACAAATATGGTATTCATACTTAAACCAAGAAGAGCCAAAACAGAGACAGAAAATTATAAACTAATTTCCCTAATGAACATAGAAGCAAAAACTTTTAGGAAAAATATTTGTAAAGAGGTAACAGCAACTTATCAGGAGGATAATATACTATGACCAGGTGGGATTTATATCAGGAATGCAGGGTTGGTCCAGCATTAGGAAAACTATCAGCATAATTGACCATATCAATAACAATATTAACATAAATCATATGAATATTTCAATAGGTACAGGAAAGGCTTTTGACAAAATACAATATCCATTCATATTAAAAACACTAGAGAGGATAGGAATTAGTGGAGTTTTCCTTTAAATGATAAGTTGCATCTATCTAAAGCCATTGGCAAACTTTATATGTAATGGGGATAAGCTAGAAGCATTCCCAATGAGATCAGGGGTGAAACAAGGATATCCATTATCACTGTTATTCAATATTGTACTAGAAATGTTAGCTTTAGCAATGAGAAGAAAAAGAAATGGAAAGAATTAGAATAGGCAATGAAGAAGCAAAACTATCACTCTTTGCAGATGATATGATGGTATGCTTAGAGTATCCTGGAGAATCAACTGAAATGCTACTTGGAAAAATTAAAAACTTTAGCCAAGTGGTAGGATATAAAATAAACCCACATAAATCATTGGCATTTCTATATATTCCTAACAAAGCCCAAGAGTAAGAGATAGAAAGATAAATTCCATTTAAAATGACTATAGACATTATAAAATATTTGGGAATCTACCTGCCAAAACAAACCCAGGAAATATATGAAGACAATTATACAACACTTTTCACATAAATAAAGTCACATCTAAATAATTGGAAAAATATCAGTTGCTCATGGGTAGGCCAAGCTAATATAATAAAAATGACAGTTCTACTCAAGTTAATTTATTTATTCAGTGCCATACCAAAGTACCAAAAACTATTTTATAGAGCCAGAAAAAATAATGAAATTCATCCAGAAGAGCAAAAGGTCCAGAATATCAAGGCAATTAATGAAGAGAAGTACAAGAGAAGGTGACTTAGCCATACCAGAACTAAAACTCTATTATAAAGCTGTAGTCATCAGAACTACGTGGCACTGGCTAAGAAAAAGAATGGTGGATCAGTGGACTAGGTTATGTACTCAAGACACAGCAGTCAATGACTATAATAATCCACTGTTCCATTAACCCGAAGGTTTCAGTTTCTGCAATAGGAACTCACTATTTGACAAAAACTGCTGGAAAACTGGGAAATAGTAAGGGAGAAACTAGACATAGACCAACATTTTACACCATGTACAAAATAGGTACACTATTTAGACATAAAGGGTAATGCCATAAGCAAACTAGGATAGCTAGGAATAGTTTACCAGTCACATCCATGAAGAAAGGAAGAATTTATGACCAAACAAGAGATAGAATACATTATGAAATACAAAATGGATCATTTTGATTACATTAATTTTAAAAGGTTTTGCACCAACAGAGCCAATGCACCCAAATTTAGAAGAAGAGCAGAAAGGTAGGAAAAATTTTTTATAGTCAATGTCTCTGATAAAGACCTCATCTCCAAATACAGAGAATCAAATCAACTTTTTAAGAATTCAAGTCATTCACCAATTGATAAATGGTCAAAGGATATGAACAGGCAGTTTTCAGATGAAGAAATTAAAACTATCTATATTCACAAGAAAAAATGCTCTAAATCACTATTGATTAGAGAAAAACAAATTAAAACAACTGAGGTGCCACAACATACGTATCAGATTGGCTAACATGATAAAACAGGAAAATGATAGATGCTGGAGAAGGTGTGGGAAAATTGGAACACTAATGCATTGTTGGTGGAGTTGTGAACTGATCCAGCCATTCTGGAGATCAATTTGGAACTATGCTCAAAGGGCTCTAAAACTGTGCATACCATTTGATTAAATCATATCACTAATAGGTCTATATCCCAAAGAGATCATAAAAGAGGGAAAAGGACAAACAAAAATGTTTATAGCAGCTCTTTTTGTGTTGGCAAAGAATTGAAAATTATGGGGATGCCCATCAATTGAAGAATGACTGAACAAATTGTGGTACATGAATGTAATGAAACAGTATTGTTCCATAAGAAATGATGAGCAGGCAGGTTTCAGAAAGACTTATATGAACTAATGCTGAGTGAAGTGAGCAGAACCAGGAGAACACTGTACACAGTAACAGCAACTTTGTGTGAGGACTGACTTTGATAGATTTGGCTCTTCTCAGCATTGCAGTGATCTAAGACAATTCCAAATGACTCAGAATAGAAAATACTATCCACATCCAGAGAAAGAGCAACAGAATCTGAATCCAAGTCGAAGCATGCTATTTCCTTTTTTTGTTTTCTGTTCTTTTTTTCTCATAGATTTTGGTTCTGATTCTTCTATTACAACATGAATAATGTGGAAACATATTTAAGATGATTGTACATGTACAGCCTATGTCAGATTGCCAGCCATATTGGGGAGAAGGGAGGTGAAGAAGGGGGAAAAATTTAGAACTCAAAATCTTAAAAAAGTGAGTGTTGAAAAGTAAAAAGTGGTTTATTTAAAAAAGATACATATAGTAAAATAAAAAACAAATTCCCATACTGGCCATGCCCCAAACTGTAGGTCTAACTCTGATCCTGTGTCCATCACCTCCCTGGTAGGAGACAAGTAGTCTTCATCATTAGTACTTTAGAGTCTTGCATTTTCAATAACACCACAAATTCATCAGATCAAAGAAGGGACGCTGAAGGATTTTCTAATAGAAAATGTTTGGACTGCACAGACTATCAAAAAAAAAAAAGAAAATGCTTTTTTTAGCTTTTCATTTCCTCTAAATTTAGAGCAAAATTGTACTATACAATTTTCCTTGGATGATGACTGATATTGTACTCTGAGTCTGACAAAGCAGTCCTTTAAAAGCATAAATCTGCCCAGTTTCCAAAATGGCATTCATATCAGTTTGCTTGCTTAAAGTACAAGAAAGTTAGATTACATTGCTTGTGGTTGGCCTACTTTAATAAGATCCCATCCTTGCCATTAACAAAACAAGTTTAGTGAAATGTAATCATAGGAGTAACTGATAAAATGAGGAACATGGAGTCAGGAAACCTGAATGAGAATTCTATCTCTCATCCTTCCCCTCATTAACGCATTTCAAAACCTCAGTTTGGGAAATAAAATGGAGATTTTCCAACACCTGATATTTCAGATACTTGTCTCATGGGGTTATTGGGAGGTTAAAATGAAATAATATATATGGACAATGCTTTGCCAAACTCAAACTTTTGTATAAAATGATGTCAATTATCATTATTCCATTGGTAGACTTCATACAAGGTGACATCAAATCATTTCATCTGTTCGTAAGCCAGCTTTTATCATCTAGCCACTTTTCTCTTTATTGTCCATACAACATAAATAATTTAGTTAAATGCCTTGCCAAAATCTGGGCAAGCAATGACTATGTCATTCTTACCGATCTAGCAATCTTGTCAGAAAGGGAAAAGAGATTGCCCTGGCATGACTGACAAACCCTGATGCTTTTTTTTTTGCATTTCTTTTTATAAATATTAAATGCATCATCATTCATGTTATGTTTATTCCATCCCTGGGCAGGAATGCCTCATTCCTATATTTTAATCCTTGGTCTGGACCTGTGATTTTACTCACATAGGATATTTCCAATTACCTCCACCAAAACAATTCAGTACCTGCTCTGAAACTTAGAGTCTTAAGGTGCTGCCCAGGTGGCAGAGATTTTCAACATGATGGCCTATTTGTGTTCGGCCTATGGTAGAGTTATCCAAGCCCATACTAGTCTGATCAGCCACAGTCAGACACACTGTGCCTTGACTCCAATGTAGTGATGTCATCTTGTTCCTCTTGGAGAATGAAGGACAACCACCACCGGCAACCACCACCATACCTCACTGATTCTCATTCTAAGCTCATAGGCTCAAAGACTTGGAGGTGAAAGAAACTTTGGAAGTCACTAAGTCCAACCCCCTCATTTTATAGATAAGGAAATTGAGATACAGAAAGGTTAAGTTACTTGCCCAGGATCACACAGCTTGTGTCAATAGTAGGACTTTAACCTATGTCTTTTTGACTCTAATTTTAGTACCCTATCTATTATTCCATACTATCTCTTGTTAATATGGATGATGCTACCATTGGTGCTGATTGTCATCCATCTCTACCATTCTATATAATTTTTGCCAAAGGTCTTTCATAAAACCTTGTTGGTGATGGTATGATCAAAGATATGGCTTTCTCTGTATATAGCTGAAGTGGAGTGGAGCTACATGTCATGAGAACGGAGTAGATTGAGGAACTGAGAAATTATAGTATTTGAGGAAACATCAGTATACATGTTTAATTCCCCTAGTTTCAGGGCAGAAGTTGGGATGGAAAGGAAGGCTATAATCTATTGAACTCAGTGAGGAAGGAGAATGTCCTGAGAGATGATCAATAACTACTGCTAAGATTTAATTGGTTAATAACTTTTGATGGTATGAATCTCAAAGGAGAAAATTTGCTGAGTGATGTTAGAAAGCATATAGAAGGAGCACTTAATGTAACTTCTGAGGCTGAGATGCAACAGAGTGTAGACTGATTCTCTGCTGTTTATACTGATTTTGACCTGACAATTAACACCAAGAAAACAGAGGTTCTTCACCAGCCAGCACCATACCATCTATATATGGAATCTTTAGTTACAGAAATAGAGAAAGTTTGAATAATGTGGTGGATAAGTTCACTTACCTTGGCAATACACTTTCCAGAGATTTAAACATAGATGATGAGGTTGACACATGCATTGCCAGAGCTATCTCAGTATTTGGGAAGCTCTGAAGGCAAAGGTATCAATCAGGTTGCATATCAAACTGATGGTCTACAGAGCTATTGTGTCTATCTACCATATGCCAGACACTGTGCTTCTTGCTGGAGACACAAATAAAATATTGAAACAGTCCCAACCCTTGAAGAGTTGACCATCAAGCCAGGAGAGATAACATATACATATGTTGTATTAAATACAGAATAGACGTAAGATAATTTAGGGGGCAGCTAGGGGACCAGCTAGAGAAAAGTTGAATGTAGATAGCACTTGAAGGAAATTAGGGCATTTGAGAGCTAGAAGTGGAGAGAGTCCATTCCTAGCAATGGAGAGATCGCCAATTGAAAGGCATCTGATGCCATATATGAAGAGCAGTTTGGCTAGATTATAGTGTGGGTAAATGTTAATAATGCATAATAAGGATAGACAGACTGGGACCAAGCTGAGTTTAAATCGCAAACAAAAGTATTTATATTGTGTATATATATATAACGGTGTTGGGGAGTCACTAGATTTGATCAGATTGGGAAGTGATGGGAATTGACCCAAGAAGCAAAGAAGCAATGCAGTGTTTTTAAGACAGACGTGATTGACTTGGCCAAAGTGGATAATTTTGTAATTATGCTCGACTATATGTGAAAGCCCAGGAAGGATAAATAATGTACCAAAGAGGCATCACTTAAAGTTTTTCTCCAAGAAAAGGCCAAGCAAATATTCCTCTCCAAGAGAGGCTGAAACACAACTACTCTCTTAAAGAGTGTGATTTATTTGGGGACTGATCTTTGGTGAATAATCTGGGTCAAAATACCACCCTCCCACTATCACTAGAAGTCTCATGTTAATCATGCTTTGAACTGAGTCTATAACATTCTTACTCTTTATTGAATAATGAATAATTCAAGAGCTATGAATGACAAGGGATTTGGGAAATTTTTTTAAAAGTCTGACAGTGGATTCACTGATATTTTCTACTTGCTGTTTCATTTGAATCTCTTCCCATCTAGCCTCCTACTCCCTGTTGGTTTGAATGGTGTGGTAAAAGAATATTTGATTATATTGGTTTTCTTGCCTAAGGTTAATGAGTAAAGTTTGTGTCCAAAACAGGTATATTGCAGCAGGAGTGTCAGAATACCCCCCACTGGGTAGAAAAGGTGTCAAAATGCCAATAACCAAGTATGTGCTGAAGGTCATAGGTGATATATCAGGCAGCTTGGTTTGCAGATCATAAACCCTTAATAAGTAGTACTTGGGCTGGGAAAGCCTCATAATTTGTCTACACATGTCTTTTCTTCTTAACCACCACACCCCATCAATTCACAGCCTAAGGCTTTAAAACATTTTCACAAGTAAGTCTCAAGGTGTTTCTTCCCAGTGCTCCTGTAAGTAGATGATAACGAGCTGAATCTCCTGAGAGTTAAAAATGTTTGATCATTTTTTACCTCAGAGAAGTTCATTCATTTCCATCTATTTCTATACAAGCTACATACACGCAGTTACAACATTAAGAAAGTCAATGCATTTTAAAAAATAACTGAAGTATGAAGTTGTATTTAAACTCACAGTGCCTGTCATAACAGGAAGGCTGGAATCATCTTGGCCTCCATATGAGTATGTGACACCTCTAATCCAGTTATCTCATTGCCTGACGGAAAGACTATCCCTCATGTCTGGTCGATGAAAATCATCTGTTTGGTCTGATAATTGGTGTTTGTCACATATGCCTTTACTCTGTTGTTTTGAATGAGTTTTGACTGTTAGCAAAGGGGAAAGTTAGCAACTAAGGTGAATTCAAATATGTTCCAACTATTTTATTTCAGAAATGTAAGCAATAATGTTAACTTCTGAAACTAAAGGTACTGTATATTACTGTAAAGTAATAAAGTTTGTAGTGATGTGTGTATGTTATAGATAAGTTATGTCTATAAAGTGAATAACATCTATGAAGAATAATGAAGAGAAAAAATGGCCATGTCTTTTATACTAATATTCTCCCAGTAATACATCATTCATATGTATCTTCAAATCATTGAGCATCATCATCTTGAAAGAATCAAAATTCCAAGTGACTCAAAGGGCACTGGGAAAATGCAGATAGGCATGAGTGGGTGGCTGTGTTTTATTCATAATAATGTTCTTGTGAGAAATGGCATCAAAGACATCACCAGGACAGTAAGATCAAGGTTAACATGAACACAGAGATCATTACAACATGATTTTTCACCTCTCCTTTCTACAATCCTGTGAACTACCCATGATAAAAAAAAGTGAGATAAGGGACAATAAATGGGCATTTTTAGAGCTCCATTGTTACTGCTGCAAAGTTTAAAAGAACCAGAAGACCTCTTATACATGGGGATGGAGGCTTTGTGGAGAATTTAAAGTAGAGATGTAGACCAAAATAACACATGAGGAAAAGGGGTTAGAGGAGCCTCCATATAAACCAGTGGAGAGAATTCCCACTCCAGTGAGATCTTATATTCATCACATCAATAAAATATAAACATTTATTTTAAATTTGTTAACTATGGCTCTTATTGAAAACATTTACTATAAAGTTTCCTTGAGAAGATTAGGTTCTTCCAGAAGTGAATTTCATAGATTTAGAAGAGACCTTAGAGTTCATTCAGTCCTATCCCCCATCACCCTTAACACACACACACACACACACACACACACACACACACACATACCATCAGCATCACAACCTCTCCTTAGGAAAACTATGTGACCCAGTAAGTAGAATATTAGTCCTTTAGTCAGGACAACCTGTTTGAATGTGGCCTCATATATCTGCTAGTTGTGTAACTCTAAACAAGTCCTTTAATCTGTCTGCCTCAATTACTTCATCTGAAAAATTATAATGATAATAGCACCTCCCAGAGCTGAGTACCAAATGAGATAATATTTGTGCAGTACTTTGCAAAACTTAAAATGCTATATAAATTCTTGCCATTATTATTCTTATACTTGCTTAGTAGAATATAAGCTCCTTGAGAGTAGAGACTTATTTTTTTTTCAAAATATCCACAGTACCTAGCACAGTGCCTTGTACATATAAGCATTAATTAATGTTTGTGAACTGAAATAAATTGAACCTCTCGATTATATATTTTAAAAGAAATATTGTAATCACCACTTTTTGGTGCCCATGATGCTAGTCTTTTACTTGGCAGGATCAGGATGAGGCAGCCAAGTGAGGACACTAAGTAAAACCCTAAGGAAAAGTGACTTTTGCCTACCTCTCCATATCCTTTCTCTATCTCCAGTTTCCTTTTTTCTTCCATCTATGGTCTCAACATTTCCTCTATTAGTACTACATTGGGAAAATGAAGAGAAAGAGTTGGGAATCCGGCTCCACGTGTTCCATAGCATATAGATCTTTCACTATTCGACAGAGGCTTGTTTTGATTATCAAGGAAGTAACCTTTCATACACTATTTAACTCATATTACAAATGGTTCTGATTTGTAATAAGCTATGGCTGTGGAATGCATTAAGTCTCCATGTTGAATGTTTTGCAATCCTGTTGATTTTTTTCCATTGTAAAAGACATGTTTATGTGCTAAGATGTGGGAGATTTGAGTTGGAGTTTGTGAGGGCACATTCTCTCAACTCTTCTCTTGCCCATTACTGAAGAATTTTGATGACTAGGTTCTTTTGCAAGAAAATATTGTCTTACTTCTTAGAATTTACTTGTCACACTTACTGTGTCAATAAATATAATTAATCCTCCTCTCTCATCTTAAAAAAACCTTCTTATGTCATCAGTTATGGACTATGTCTTGGAGAGATATTTATAGGAAAAGTCATGGGAAAAGATATCTTCTAAAAGCAATCAAAATGTTTTACCCAGCTTTGTGAGAAGGAGTTTCCCTTTTATAATTCTAAGAAATGTCAGTGGTTCCATATTCTGCCAATAATTTTTAACATTTTTAGAAAGGGGACTTTTTTTATGAAAAGAACAAACACTGTCTACGCTTGGAGGGGTTAAAACCATATGCTGTGAATGAGGGATTCCTGACTGCAGCACTATGTCCTTATTTGACTGTGGGAAAGACATTTAATGCCTGTCGGAAATAAAATATGACTCTAACACAAGTAATAAAATTATTTAAAGAAATAGAAGGAAGCATGAACAAAGCATAATATATGAAGTAACTAAGTTGATGATTATTATTGCCATATCATAACAGCAGTGCACCAGACTAGATAGAGTGCTTGACCGGGAGCCAGGAAGACCTGCTCAGATTTCACCTCTACAATGCCTGGATAGGTGACCATGCACAAATCACTTAGCCTCTCTTGGACTCAGGCAACTCTCTAAGACTATAAATTACTGATGACTTGGGATTATGACTTGGGATCAGTTTTGGTGGGAGGATTTCCCACACCAAGAGCTCCTATTCTGAAGAAATTTAAACCAAAGTCATCTATTAGTTGATAACTTATTGCTTTGGAAATATTTTTGATTAAGTTCCCAAGCCAGGAAGGAGGTGAGTGGGTGCTGTTTAATGAACATAATACTTTGAAATAGTGGTTATTAACACTTTTGTCTTGTGAAGCCCTTTGGCAGTCTGGCAAATCCTTCCCAGGGTAATGTCTTCAAATGTATAAAATAAAATACACAGGATTACAAAGGAAACAAATTATATTAAAATACAGATGTCAATTAAAAACACACAATTTCATAGATCCCAGGTTAAGAACTTCTCCAGTAAAGCCACATAGATCCCATCAGAGAAATTCAGACTTTAAAAAAAATTAGAATTGACAACAACCAAAAGAAAGAATAGTTTCTCTTTCAGATGACGAAGATGTTTTTAAGAGCAAACGCCATAAGGGAATGTATTTGTTTCTTTGTCACAGTTGAGAGGATATATTGGCTGCAATTTGAAATTAGTCATTTCTATAAGAACTAAAGCCAGCTACCATTTAATGCTGTCATTATTGTCATGCTGAAAGTGAAGCTATGGGTGCTGTAGGCTCAGCTGATAGTTTTCTGCAAAGCCCCTGTGAAGTTTCCTTTTCTCAACTGTACTTTCTGTCTCCTGTAGAAAGATGACCCAGTGTTATGATTTAGGCAACTAAAACAAATAGACAGTGACTAAGTTCCTTTGAGATTAATTAGCTGGAAACCTGGCAGGGTTATTTATTATGTGCTAAATGCAAAATCTTCAGTCTACTTTGAAGCAAAGGCTAATGGGGCATAATACTAATTTCATGCATATTGCTAATTGTAGTAAAAAATGAAGCAATTTTCCAAAGAACTTGGAAATGATGGAAAAATAATTCTTGTGATCCATGCAGGAAAAAAATAAAACCCCTCACAACTTATGGTGTTACCAATTTATTGATATAAAGGGTGTCCCAAAATTTTTGTTGCAGTATTAAGCTACTAAAATTTAAGATTGCAGTAAGATTTTGAGGACACCCTATATATTCACGGGTTAGTTGAGAGTGGAGAATGGGCAGGGAAATGGAAAATACAAACCTGTGCTTTTCTCAGTGGGGAAATTCCCTCTACTGATGTTGATCAGCAACATATCTATAATTTATAGTTTTGGAGAGTTACCCAAGGCACCAAAAAGTCAAATGGGTTTCTAACAGTCACATAGTCAGTATATGTTACACTGGGCAAATCATTTAATCTTTCACTTTTCTAAGTTGTGGAGCAGGCACCAGGCAGCAGTGATAGAAGGAATTTCCTTTTTGGGAGTACATTATACCAATGGAATCAGATCCAGTTAACACACACACATTTATGTAATTCAAGAAAAAAAACTCTTATGTACAATTCGAGAATGCCAACTTACCCAAGTAACTTTAGTCCTTAGGAGAGAATTGTGAGCTAAATATGTAGCCTTGGGAATCAGATGTTTAGAAATACTAGTTTAATCTATAGGAGCTGATGCAATCAATGGTAGATATTTAGAAACTGAGAATCTATTCTTGACTTTTCTTAATTTCTTAAAATTATCTCCTATATCTTTTAATATCTCTTACATTTCTCATTTATTTTTAACATCTGTGACTTATGGAAATGTTGCTCCATATAGAGCAATAATATAACAAGGCTGAACATAAACTTGAGTGATTTAATATATAAGAAACAAAGAGGTGGATATTTAGTGTGTATTGTTATGAAGGTATGTCTACTTCCTAGGAAGAGAACATTCATTTTTATCTGTCCTAATACATAGAGAGACAATATAGTGAATTGTATAGAGTTGGATTTCATATCTTGAATTATCTCTTTTCTACCATTCTTGGCTATGTGACCAAGTCAATTAATGTCTTGGCATTCCCATCTCTCTTAAGACTCTCTAATTTTCAGAGAAGGTATTAATCTGCATTGGTAGAAGTTTTCCTCACCTGGAAGTCCCTAAACCAAGGAAATCATAATTCTGGTCCCTATCCCTTTTTGGCTTCATAATCTAGAATCTATGATTTTTATCAATGAGGTACATCCCTCATTGACATCAATGGCAGCCTCCCCATAATTTAAGAATTGGTTTCATGACTTGTTATGGCCAAAATAGACTTTACCTAGTCACAGATCTGGTGAGTAGCTTCTCTGAACTTAACAAAACTGTTAACCTAGAGACAGCCCTTTACTCTCTTGTATAGTTTGTATCTTAAGCTTTTCTAGCTTGGTGGGACCTACCCAACTTGTCATCTCTTGGAACAGTCTTTGACAAGCCAGATTTACCTCCATGCTGTCATAAATCATTGGAATAGAACTTTTATGAATGTCTTAGGTTCATAATTAAGTCAAAAGCTAGACTAGCTTTAACATAAATAAACTAATTGTAATTCTCAATGATGTAACATAGTTTTACATGAGGTATTTTATAAACAACTATGTAAGAATATAATTTCCATATTGTGGAAGCAAAAAGGCACAATGAAAGTAAAAGCAAACAATGAAAATGATAACTTCAGCAAAAATTTCATGAACAGTCACTATGTGATCAACACTGTGTTAGGTCTGGTGAGGTCCCTAAGAGTAGAAAACATGTATCACACCCCCAGTAAGCTTATATTCTTATGAAGGAAATAAGTCATACACATATGAAACATGTAGATCACAGTAAGTTCTCTATCCAAATCCTGATCTGAGTGACTCTGGGGACTCAAAGGACATGGTGATTCATTGAGTGTGTTTTATTACATGACAAACTTTCCAGATGCTTCCACTTGTGGCATAACACTGAAAGGACTTTATTTAAATGATGTGGCACACCCCAGGTGACCCCTCAGATTTTCCCACCACCTATGTTGGCAACAGTGGGAGGAGGAAAAAGGGGAGAACAGAGTACTACACCTATTAAAAGAAGGAGCAGCTTCTAATGGCAACGAGGTGGTGCAGTGAATAGTGCACTGAGCCTAGACCCCTTGGCATTTCCATCTCCCTAAGATTCTCTAAGTTGCAGGGAAGGTGTTAATCTGCATTGGTAGAAGTTTTCCTCACCTAGAAGTTCCTAAAATAATTAAATCATAGTTCTGGTCCCTATCCCTTTCTAGCTTCATAATCTAAGATCAACAAGATCTGAGTTCAAATCTGGTTTCAGACACTAACTGTGTGTTTGTTCTTCATTGCTGAAGAAGATCATGCCATCAGAGAAATGATGACATGACTTGCACTTGACTTTGTTTTGAGTGAAGGAGGGCTGTGCAGGTCAGCAGCCTCACTTCTCCTCCAGAGCCATCTGAATCCAGTGACCAGATATTCATCAGGATGACTGGAGATGACCCAGGATGAGGCAATTGGGGTTAAGTGACTTGTCCAAGGTCACACAGCTAGTGAGTGTCAAGTGTCTGAGTTGAGATTTGAACTCAGATCTTCCTGACTCCTGTGATGGTGCTCTATCCACTGCACCACCTAGCTGCCCCACTAGCTGTATGTATGACCACAGACAGTTCACAACTGTCTACTTCAGTTGCCTCAACTGTAAAATGGGGATAATAATAGCACCTGTCTTCCAGAGCTGTTGTGAGATCAAATGTGATCACATTTGTAAATATACCAAATAACATAGGTAAAGTGCTTAACACAGTGCTTATTCCCTTCCCTTCTTTCTAGCTAAAATGGCCAAGGTCCCACATAGCATCCTGGGTCATCTCCAGTTGTCCTGATAAATATCAGGCCACTGGACCCAGATGGCTCAGGAGAAGAAAGTGAGGTTGGTGACCTTGCACAGCCCTCCTTCACTCAAATCAAAGTCAACTGCAAGTCATATCATGGTCCTCTTCAAGAACGAAGGATAAACACAACCTGTGAGTGAATAGCAGCTCCTCCCCTACCTTCTCCTTCCCCTCCCCTCCCCTTCCTTTCCCTCTCCTCTCTGTCCTTACCTGCTGTGCTCTCCCCAGAGGAAGGTACACTAACATGACCAAAAGCTGCATTTTTTCTTTGGGTTTTCTAGCTAGATTTCTTGCTCAAAAACCAAGGCTTAAGCCCAATTTAAACCAGAGAAATAGAAACTATTGTGATGTCTTTGGAAGACAATGAAGAGATTAAACTAACTGGGTCAGAGCATCAATATGGGAGAGGAGTGAGTGAGATAATTGCAAAGATTGTTTGATGTCGGATTGTTGTGGTTTTGAGATGCAAGCCTGATGCATGTAGACTATCCCATAACAGTGATTTTTCAGAGGGAGTGCTTTGGCACACTAGTACCCTATGGAATCGTGGCAGTTATGCTTTTGAAAGTATAGGGACGGGACTAATGATTTCAATTGTATGGGGAACTACCAGGCAAAGGACACTTTAAGCAATTCAAATCAGTACCTGCTTTACAACATATAGACCTAGAGAGTTCCTTAGAGCACTCAGAAGTTAAGTGACTTGTCTAGGGTGACAAAGTTTGTAGGTGTCCGAGATTAGACTTGAACCCAGGTCTTCTTGCCTCTGAAACCAACTTTCTCTCCACTCCTTCACACTGTTTCTCACATTATTGTTGATAATAGGAAGTTAATAAATTATTTTGTTTAATATAAAGTCTCTTTACCCAGCAAATATAGTAGGGCAAATATAATATTTAATAAATAAAAATAGTAGATAAAATTTACCTATTACACATAGATACCAAGGCAAAACATGTCAGGCTGTGAACTCACAAAGAACACAACTACAACGCCTTTTATTTTTGAAGGGAAATAGCACCTTCCCCAGTCTTCTGACTCCCATGTAATGACAATTTAGAAGATCAATAAGTTTTGATTCTTCATAGCAAAGAATAGTGTCATGATCAACAACAGTTTGATAACCACTATCCTATAGTAAATAGAGATTTAGGAGGGGGAAAATTAAGACCAAAATGGTATTTTAGAAAGAATTCTTCTGGTAGTATTATGTGTGACAGTTTGATGGAGGAGAGACTGAGAGTAAGACTGAAGATGGAATGTAGTAGAAATAGGGAGAAGAGGAGAGATATGATAGAAATATCTTAGGAATGATTAAATTCTGTTTCATGGACCTGCAACATATTGAGTAGATCAAATATGGAGGATTTATGAAGAGGCCTGGACAAGGGTCACACAAGATGCATAGAAAAAGATTTAATCTGCATCAATGGAAAGAGTTTCAATACTGAGGAAATCATGGATCCATCAGTTTCCACTTCACTCAGATCATAGAGTTGGAACTAGAAGGCTCTCTATCAGTCAATCAATAAACATTTAAGTGCCTTCTATGTGCTATGTAGTCCAATGCTCCCATTTTATATGTGAAGATGCTAGAGGTGAAATGGTTGTTACCAAGGTTATATAAGTAGTAAATGTCAAAACTGGGGTTTGAATTTGGGCCCTCTGCCTCACAATCTCTTTTTCTTTCCACTGTACCACATTGCCTCCCATGAGAGATGAAAGAGAATTATAAAGGGATGCATGAACATTGAGTATGAAGGGCAACTTTTGAGATCTCAGGTTGAACGCTGCTCTCTTTTGTGAGTTTATGACAGCATTCAGAGTTGATGGAGAATTAATAACAGAAAATTAGAGATTATGATAGCTTTTCAAGCTGCTAGTGTTAGAAATAGCAGTTGGGGTGATTTTTTTGAGGGGGTAGACTCAGCTGTGTTAAAAATTAAGGTTACAATCTGAACTGGGTCATTAAGGCCTTGAAGAAAATCTCTTTTAACATAAGATTGACAGCTTTGAAAATCAGCCCAAGAACATGAAGCTTAAATGTACTAGAAACTCCAAGATACTGCAATCCAAGAGAATGGTTTTCGTTTCTTTTAGCTAAATTACTTCAAAGACTATTTTTCTGGTGATTGTCTAATGAATCATTGAAGCTGCTCATTTTTAATGGCATGCTAATTTAAATTTCAAATGAATAGTTTACCCATTTGTTATTATGAAATCAGTTTATGATTATTCAAAAATTCTTCAAAATTATTTAAGAGGTTCTGCCCTGTATGAGCTTAGATTTGCAAATGGAAGCTCTTTAAATCACTTTGTGAGTTCAAGTCTTTCGAGAAAGATATTAAGTCAGTTGTTTAATATGTAACAACCATTCTTTGCGTGATCTATCAAATACCTGATGAAAGGGAATATGAGTAAGACCTACCAAAAAAATAAAAATCAAATAATATATAAACCCAAGTTATAGAGATTCTCAACAATTTTTTTATGAAGCAAAACTACAAAATGACCTTTTCATTCTGCTACAACTTTATGGGAGAAAGTAGATCAGGGATATTAGGGAGCAAGAGTTCTTTGGAAAGAAAATTAACAAGTGTTTTCAAATTAATTAGGCCAGAGGAATCCCAGTAGGATTGTTAAATCTGAATGTCTGCTCCCAAAGAGGAGTTTTGTATGAGCCCAAACATTTTGACATTGATGCAAAAGAAAAAGAGTTAAACATTTTTCCAACCTTGATTTCAAGAGAAAAGAACAGGATTTCCTATAATTAAAGAATATTGAGAAAGGTACTAGATTATACTTATCCATTTTATAAAGCTTATTTAATAGAATGCTTGCTTAGCTCTAAGATTTATTATGTTTAGCTAAGTTAATAATAAATTATATTGAAAGGTAGCATGGTACAATGAATAGAGTTGACCTTGGTATCAGGAGGACTTGGATTTAAGTCCTGTCTCTGGCACATACTGACTATGTGACTCTGGGCAAGTCATATAACCTCTAAGTAATTTATGAAACTCTGAAAGACAAAAACCAACAGAAAAGGTGCTGATCTGCTTTGGTGGGTGAAATCCCTCTCAAGGAGCTCCCTGTGCTGATGAAGTCACAGTTCTCACCTTACATATCTACATACACACATACCTACAGATGAAATTATACATTATTATATCCATAGAGCATATATCTTAAAATCATGAATTTCATATTAGTGAAATATACATATGTACATATTAGTAAAATAAAATCTATTATTTTAAAGTGTATTTAAGATATGCATATTATGACATGATGCATTTTCCCAGGTAGCTCTTTCTATTAAAAATAGGTAGGGTCCCAGATATGAATCTACTATGTCTACTTTGGAGTCTGTTAGATCTTTTTTTCCTAATAAGCTTGATTCAACCCCTCTCCCTTCCCAACTACATCATAATTAGTACCTTCAGACATATTGAGATCCGCTGGTCCACCAGAGACTCATACTCTCCTTAGAACAAACAAAGTGAAACCTGTCTTCCCTGGACTAAAGTGGTCACTGGGAAACACATACAATTTCTCTGTCTGTTTCTATATCTCTCTCACTGTCTCTGTCTCTATGTTGGTTTCTCTCTTTCTCTTTCTTACTCTCTCTCTCTCTCTCTCTCTCTCTCTCTCTCTCTCTCTCTCTCTCTCTCTCTCTCTCTCTCTCTCCTATGAAAACAATGACAAAAAAAAGGAAACAGAAACTACCCTGTCTTCAAAAAACTGACATTCTATATGAATGAAAGGGGTTCAACATGTACCTAGATAAATAAATGCAAGATATATGCACAGTAAATACAAAGTAATTTTGGAGTTCTATTGGTTATAGCAGGGAGAGGGTCAATAACTGTATGAATCAGAAAAGACCTTATATAGGATGTAGTGCTTGAGGTAAGCATTGAAGACAGCTGGGATCTGCAAAGAGTCGTATTATTTCCCTTCCTCTCTCTTTTTAAAAAAAAAATTTCTATCATACCCTTTCTGCAATAGTTTCCAAACTAAGATTTTCATTGGGTAACAACTAGAGATTATTTAAGGAACAAGATGATCCTAGTGTCAGGAAGTATTTCACACAATAACAAATGAGGCAATAAAAATGTAGTTTTGCTAGAGTTCACATTGGGTACAGCCAACACTTTGTCATGGATATGTTTTACCAAAGTAAAGTTTCTAGGGCTCTCTTTTTCCAGGTCCATGAAGATAAAGGTAATTGAAAGTGGGAGGTGGTATTTCTGTTCACAGACCTGCAGGACCTCTTGTACTTCTGGGCACCTGTCATAAATGTCCTTGTCAAAACATGACAGGGCAAACACTGAGAAATCAGTGGCAAAGCTATGGGTCACATTTAAAGGAAGCAATATGAGCAGGGCAAGGGACTATGTCATCAAAATATATATGACTATATTCTATAGATTATTTAACTAATCTAAAGTTGTCACCACAATAAGGAGGCCAAAACAACCTAGAAACTCCATCAGCCAAAAAACACTCAATCTCCTTTTAAAAGAAGAGAAGAGTTATGATAGCTAATCTGCGACAATAATCAATTTAAAATAGAAACTCATTTGAAAAAAATCTCTTGGAGGTGAATGGTGAAGTGTTATGACTAATAATAACTCATTAAACATCAAGAACAGTAGAAGAAAAAAAAAATGTTGAGAAAGTTTGGAAAAAGACCAATTAAGTCAAATCATTCCAAGAACATTTGAAGATAAAATTGAAGAACATACACCTCAAGAGAGAGAACCAATGAACTCTGAATGCAGATTGAAGTATATTTTTCCTACTTTACTTTTCTTGGGTTTGGGTGTCTGTGTTTTCTTTTGCAAAATAGCCAATATGGAAATATGCTTTACATGACTTCAAAAGTATATCAATATAAAATTTCCAAGAAGGGGAGAGGGGCAAGAAGGAGGGACAATTTGGAAGTCAAAATTTTTTTAAGTAATGTTAATATTTTTACATTCATTTTTTTTAATTTAAAAAAATTGACATGTAATTGGGAAATATTCATATATGTGTGCATACATATGTATGTATATGTACTGGAAGAACAAAAGATAGAAAATATAACAACATTGTTAGCATTTTATTAACAAATTGCTTTCATTGTAAATGATAACAGAACCATCAAACTATTACAATACCTACTATAATATATTAAGGAGCAGGCTCCCTAGTATCTTCCACATGGAGAATTGAATTTTATCATGGTTGCTGCACATGCTCAGAAAGACTAGGATCATTGGCCAGTCCCTTGTTGCATGCAGGGAAATCTTATAACAATTTTATAAAAATAAGAAAATATGCAGATGAATCATCAATTATTGTTATACTCTCAATCACCTTTCTTCAGTGAATGCCATACCATTGGTTTCTACATTAATTCTACAATGCCATAGCATTGTTTTCCATTATTTTAGAGTCTTCTCTTTCAACTATTCTGAGAATCAGTCCTTAAAGCTTTCAAAATTATGTGCCTTATGAAATTCTTCTTTGTCCACTTGGTCTGGTCCACTCCCTTTTCATATCTTTTTTATATAATTGCTCATGAATGCACATATATCTCTAAAACTATGCTTTGGGAGAAGACATTAAATCTTCTGAGAGTTTCTTACAACACTTCAATCACAGATGTTATCCTCATTCCTATTCATAGCATTAAAATAAAATTTTCAAAAATAAGAAGCATATTCAATTACATAGTGCTCACAAAATATCATGTAATATTTAGCAAGAGTAAATGGATTTTCAAACATTACTAAACATTTTTATAATGTATTTCTTCTTTTTTATTCTTTTTCTATTTTATTTATGTTTATAATGTACATAATTATATTATGGCAGTACTGTATAATATATAAATAAATAAATACACCTATTAGGGAGTACACTCAAACACTATTTAGAGACCTCTATTTTAGATTATAATATGTAGATAGGTAAGCAGCCTATTGAGTTCATCTATTAGTACAGATGCTTTGGATGGGCAATGAAAATGGGCTCAGAATGAATTAGGCCCAAAAATGAATGGGAAGCAGAAAACATATCAAATTTTACTTGAAAAATTGTGTTATACTTTCTAAAGTCCCTATCTTTTTTCTGACCAAAAGTAAGAAGTCTCACAACTTTTATCAACAATATTCTTCCAATAATTCTTTATGACTAGAAATAATAGAGCACTACAGTCTCCAGAATGTCAAATAGAAGGTGACCCCCAAAGGGAAATGGAATTCAATAAGTTGTGTCTGGAAAGGGCAGACCATGTAACAATGAAAGAAGTTTCACAAAACCGAAAAGGAAAAGAGGTTTGGCAGCTTCTGCATAGGAAGAGACACTGACATTTAATTTATTGTCACAAAATTCTTGAGTGAATAGTTAGTTGGCTTGGTTTGATGTATATTGCACAGATATGACTGGCCTGATGAGTGCATCCAAATTGAGGTAGCTGTTTCTTAACAACCTTTTAAGGGTGGTGGTAACTTACAAGAATTTGTAAATTCTATGGAAGAGAAGAAGGTTTATTATCAAATAAAATACTACTTGTAAAACACTTATTATAGTGCCCATAGTAGGCACTTCATAAATGTTTGTTTCCTCCCCTTATTATTGGCCTTATTGCTAAGTAAGTGGTTATATTTAAGATCTTAAAAAATAAGGAAGAGAACAGAAAAAAAGGAAGAAAAAGTTTTGTTAAAGATATCATCCAGGAAATGTATATTTGGAAAAGGAGGTGAGCTGATCATACAGCAAGAATAGGACAGTTAAATGGAGAGAGAAACAGAAAGGAAATGTGTTAGGCCACGGTGCGGTGATGGGGTGACAGTGGGAGAGCAGTGATTGGATTTTAGGATCAAAAAACATCATTCTGATTATTGGCTCTGACACTTGTTAGTCATGTGCTTGTCATTTAGCTCAGTCATTTCATCACTCTGAGGCTTAGTTTCTTTTTTTCTCTTAATTATGTAATCCTTTTCTAATTTATTATTTTTTAACATTCTTTTTAAAAATGTTCCAAATTCTCTCCCTCCTTCTTGTCCCTCCCATACCCACTGAGAAGGCAAGCAATATGATATTAATTATATATGCAAAATTATACAAAGAATATTTCCATATTAATCATGTCATAAAAAAGCAAGAAAAATAATGAAACCAAGAAAATTATACTTCAATTTGCATTAAGAGTTCATCAGTTCTCTCTCTGGAGATAGATAGCATTTTCTTTCAAGATGAGTTCTACGAGATTGTCTTTGGACCATTGCAGTGATCAGAATAGCAAAGTCTTTCACAGTTGATCATCATTATAATACTACTGTTACTATGTACAGTCATCTCCTGGTTTTGCTAACTTCACTTTGCATCTGTTCATATAAGATATTTGCAGGTTTTTCTGAAACCATCTCTTTGATTATTTCTTACAGAGACTGTTTCTTAATCTAAAAATAAGAATGGTAAGTTGTAAACCAACACGAGAATGTAGAGGAGATTATGATGATGGTGTTAGATCATTTCTTTCAGGCATGGGGTAATAGTCCCAAGAGTCTACTTTTCAAAGAAATTTCAGAAATGATCCTGCTCATAATTGTACTTCCAATTTTCTTTTGAAGCATAATACTGATGAATGATTCTTTTTTACTTGGCTGGTTAAAAATCCAACCTGTTTATGGGGTATAATCTTTCTAATATACTGTTGTAAACTACTTGTTAATATTTATTGGCAAAGTTTTACATCCATGTTTGTTGAGGATAGTGATCTATAGTTTTCTTTCTCAACTTTGTGGCTTCCTGTTTTAAACCTAAAGACTATATTTGTGTCATAGATAAAGAAGTAGTTTTGGAATTGTTATTAGAATGTTCAACAAACTTCACTTGTAATCCATCTGTCCTGGAAGCTTATTTTATTTTTTTTCCCTTTTGGGAGTTCACTTTATGATTTATTCAGTTTCTTTTTTTGTTATTGAATTGTTTAAACACTGTTTCTTCTTTTGTTAATCTGAGTATTTTATATTTTTGCCAGTATTCAGTTGTTTCTTCTAAGTTGTCAGTTTTATTAGCACATTGTTGGATAGGATTGTTTCTGACCATTTCCTTTTTCCCTGTTAAATTACTATGATTTTTTTCCAGTTTTTGTATGATTTGGCTTTCCTCTCTCTTAAGAAAGTTATATTAGCTGTTTATCTACCTAACTAGATTTTTAAAAAATCAGCTCTTAGTTTTACTTATAAATTTAGTAGGGTTTTTTTGCTTTCAACTTTATTCATCTCCTTTTTTACTTTCAGAATTTCTAATTTGTTAGGGATTTTTTGTTTGCTATTTAAGTTTTTTTTAATTGTATGCTTAAATTATAAACTTGTTCTTTCTCTTTTTTCATATGAACATATTTAGATGTGTTCATGTTTCTTTTAGAACTTCTTTATTGGGTAAGATATAATATTCGCTATGACGTCTTATTGTTGTTATTATGATGAAATTTTCTATTATTTCCATAACGTTCTTTGGCTCATCAGTTCTTTATAATTATATTGTTTAGTCTATAATAAATTTTAAATTATTTCATCTTAATTGTTATTCAATATATAAACTTAATTTCACTGAATGATAATTTATTATTAAATTATAATTTTCTTAAATACAATTTTGTTGGATTATGATCAATAATTGATTCACTAGTATTTCTACTTTTCTACATTTTTGGTCGGGTCTTTAGGCCCAATTGTTAATCATTTTTTTTTTTTGCAAAAGTACCATGTACACCTTAGAAGTATGTAAATTCTTTTCAGTAATCATTAGAGATCTATCATCAATAATTTTCCAAATTTCTAGACAGGTCCTTAACTTATTTCTTGACTACCTTTCACTTAGATTTTTTTCTAGGTCTGAAGAGTATTTTAAGTTTCTCCACTATTATAGTTTTATCATCTCTTTTTCCATTTTGAGTAACCTTTTTTCTAAGTATTTAGTGTCTTGCTAATAAGTGTGTATTAAGTATTGATATTCATTTGTTATTTATCATGCCTTTTTATTACAATATAATTTCCTTGCTTATCTCTTTTTATCTTCTTTATACTTAATGTAACTTTATCTGAAATCATGACTTCTATTTGTAATTTTTTTAGTTCAGCTAAAACATAACAAATTTGTTCCAGCCTCTCATTTTAACCTTTAAAATTTTGACTTAATCTTTGTTTCAAGTGTCTTCTTACTTTTTAAAAAGATTTATTGATGTTTTGTTTTTGAACATTATAAACATTTCAAGCTGATCCTCACTCTAAGACTTATAGTGAATTAAAACAAGAAAAACTAAAAATTCAGCAACTTCATCAGAGATTACATGCAAAATTCTACATCTGGGACCATGCCCTGTATGTCCTTCCCTTTTGCTGCTATTCCTACCCTAGGGGCAGTTAGATGGTGCAGTGCATAGAGAACCAGTGCAGGAGTCAGGAAGACCTGAGTTCAAATCTCACCTCAGACTCTTGACTCTCACTAGCTGTATGACCTTGTGCAAGTCACTTAACCCTAATTGCCTCATCCTGGGTCATCTCCAGTCATCTTGATGAATATCTGGTCACTGGATTCAGATTGCTGTGGAGAAAAAGTGAGGCTGGTGACCTGCACAGCCCTCCCTCACTCAAAACAAAGTCAAGTGTAAGTCATGTCATCATTTCTCTGATGGCATGGTCTTCTTTGGCAATGAAAGACAAACATATTCCCACCCTAGACTTCCTGAATTACTCAGGCAGGATTTTACCTACAACTTTTCTTCCAGAATCTTATCACTAGAACAGTGGTGGATCACCTTCCCCACCTTTCCCAACAATTTGAGGCTCCTTTCTCTGGTTGGGTGCCTTTAGCCATGGGTTTCTTTAAAGAAGGTTGTAATTGGGCTCAGGCTGGGTTGGGTTGGACTGGACTAAGGCAGGGAGGGAGTACCATTTTGCACCTATCTAGAATGTTGAAAAATTGCTTTGCACAGCTGGATTCCTTCAGTCATGACTTTGGAGAAGGCTCAAGCTGGCCTCAAGTACTGGCTGTTCCTGGGCTCAGACAGACAGTGCTAAACCTGTCCAAAGCCTCCAGGAACCTGTTTTCTGTATCTACCCTCTACCCACAATGATTTGTCTATCTCAGGACCACTGTAGGACTTCAGGGTCTCTCTATATATTTCTGGGCACAGTAGGGGAGTTGAGTGGTGATATTTTCAATCTCTTACCAGGATGAATCTTGCCCAACAATCTTTCCACTATATCGTACTTCCTCTCATTGATAAAATCTTAAATAGCATAAGATTAAGGTCAGAGCTTTGGGTCACATTACTAAAGACATGAACCCAGACTGACATCAACTTGTTAATAACTACTTCTTGGTTCCAGTCAGTCAAGTTTCAAATGCAGCGAATTGAAACATCATCGAGTTCTAGGGAGGAGATAAAAGATATGCTAAGTAGTATGGGAAGTGGAGGAAATGCATTGAGTATACAGAAAAGTTGCCAATATTGTTAAAGAGTTCAGAAATTAGGCATAATATGTAAAGAGCATGAGATGTAGTTGACTGGTCAGCCCAGTGAGTTAGACCATCGTCAATGCACATGCTTTGTATAGGAATTGACAAAGATCTAGGCCTAGAATTAAATAGGAGATCAGGCTTTTAAAAAGTTTTACATTGAAGAAATTCTCCAACACTTTCAGTGACCCTAAACTTTATGCTGCTACAAAAGCTTATATGTACAATGCCATTTTCTTCCAATAAAACATTATTGCTGCAAATCACTGAATTTCTCAGAAGAATTAAAACCGTGTCCGAGAAGAAAGTTTCATGGAAGATACTTGGTGAATATAAGAAGCTTCCATTGTACCACTAGTGATAACTTCCATTTGATAATTAATGTGAAAGACAGGATCAAGCATTTGTATGACTAGAAAAGAAGGTAGAATAGATATACTAAGAGAGATAGACAGACTGTATGACATACTAGTATCCATGAAATGTTAAATGAACCAGAGAAAGGTCATTATCACATAATCTTCTTTGAAGAAACTATAGAAAGACATGGATGAGACTCACATGGAATGAAAATCACATAGGGTTTATAGCCTCTGCTAATAGAGGAAGTACCCCATGGATGAGACCATGAATCCATCATTAACCATGGAAAGATTAATGAAACTGAAATTCTTCATCTTGGAAAAGATAAGACTGAGAAATTGTTTAGTAATAGTTTTCAAATATATATATTTTTTAAATGCTTCTATTTTCAATTTTCATTGAGCCTCCGGAGAGGTTGGCCTGTATGACTATGTTGATGCTTTGGGATTAAGAAGCTCTTAGAATCACAGAGTTCTGGTACTTTAAAAGACCTTAAATGTCATTAGATCAAATGTACTCATTTTCTAGACATGGAAACTGAGACTCTAAGAGATTTAGTGATTTGTTTGTGATTATACAGGTTAAAAATTCCAGAATTAGGATTTGAACTCAGGATTTCTGACATCAAATAACAGACCAAGGTAGTGAAGTATGATGAGATTCAATGGCAGACATTCTTATTAATGAGACAGTCATTATATAACATTATATAACTTGTTTATATAACATTAGGGCTCTGACTCAGAAATTCAAAATGAAGAGCTAATTGTTTAATTTTTGCTATTCAGTCATTTTTTAAGTCATATCTAGCTCTTCATGATTCCATTAGGAGTTTTCCTGGCAAGGATGCACAGTGGTTTGCCATTTCTTTCAGTGGATCACTTTACAGATGAGTAACTGAGGCAAACAGATCAAGTGACTTGTACAGGGTCACACAGAGTGTAAAGTGTCTGAGGTCAGATTTGGACTTAGGGAGATGAGTCTTCCTAACTCTAGACTCAGCACTCTATCCACTGGACCACTTGATAGCCTTAGAACTCAATGACTAATGACTAAGGAAACAGACCCAGTAGTAGATGAGGTGTAAGTGACCACCTTAGGTGACTAAGCTACCTGTCAGGAGTATAGGCCACCCTAAATCCCTGATAAATGTAAACATTATTATCCTATTTCACAAAAGAGGAAACTAAAAATCTCAGAGTACCTTGTACATAGATTGGTAGTTTGAGAAATATGGAACCTTAGAGATTATCTAGTCTAAACTCTGTTTTTTATATTAGTAAATAAGTCAAGGCAAATGATTTAACTCAAGATCTCCTGGTAAGGTTAGTCAATTAAGGTGTATGAGCATACTTAGAAAGTAAATTAGGTAATATCTGCATTGCTAAAGGAAGACTTGAACTAAAAATATCCTAGTTCTCTAAATATGTGTGATGAAAAATGTGTTAGTATACATTTGAAAATATCTAATATAGGGCGCAGCTAGGTGTCAACATGGATAGAATCCTAAATCTGGAGTTAGGAAGACTCATCCTTCCAAGTTCAAATCCAGTCTCAGACACTTACTAGTTGTGTGAACCTGAGCAAGTCACTTAATCCTGTTTGCCTCAGTTTACTCATCTGTAAAATGAGCTGGAGAAGGAAATGGCAAACAGCTCCAGTGTTTTTGTCAAGAAAATTCCAAATGGGGTCACAGAGACAGACACGACTGAAAATGACTCAGCAACAAAAATTATAACAATATCAAATATATAGGTAGAGTATCTTCTTTCAGTGGGCTCTGACATGTTCCATCAGCATCTTCATATCCTATTCAAATGACCTTTTCATTAAAGAGAGTAAGACTTTATTAATTTCTTACTAACTTTGTTTCATTGATCTCTGAAAACAGAAGTCATTCTGTACATTTGCCTTATATGGAGTGTTCCAATAAGTTTAGGGCAGTATTTTCCGGTGTATCATTTATAACAATAAATTAAATTAGAGTATTTCATTGTTGGAATGAACAAATAACAGTAGAATTTCTCCAGTTTGCAAGAAAATGGGTTTTTGGTACTGGACAGGGAGAAAAAAAAAGATAAGCAGAGGGAAATTATTTGTCTCTGTTTTCAAAATAATCCACATTTTCTCACAAAATAATTGAATGTTTCAATGATTCTAATATTTTTACTTGAATACTAATCCTTCCAGTGTTTGTTTCTTAAAAAACATGAAATGGTTCAATTAAAGCACTATTAAAATATGGCCATTATTCTACATGCTTATGATCATCATTACTATCTTAGATTTTTCCCCTAATTTGTTAGTTTATTAAGACCACCATAACATGTCATTTCCACTTCATGTCTTTCTCCTCACACCTATGCTAATAATGAAAAAAAGGTGTAATAAAAGCAAACAGCAATCACCCACATTCATATCAACCTCAGGCTTTTCACAGAACTGGAGGGACTGTAAGGAAGCCGATTTCCTATAGCGTTGCTTTCTTAAGTGTACTAAGGTAATTAGCCTCAACAGGAGATAATTTCAGTTCACAGGGGTTGCTGTTGTTTTAAGTCTTGCTGGGAAATTTGGATTTTCCATTGATAGCAGTTTTAACATGTCACACTGGAGCCAGAGTGAATTAAAGTGATGAGCTGCACAGTCTAAACAAACAGTCCTCCCCATTATCAGAAGCCTGACAACATAATAGCATAAACTCTGCTCATGTGGCCATGCCTCACAAGTAATTCAGGAACAATTAAAAATCAAAGAAATGCTACATTTTCTAAACCCAGACTGATGAGTTTGGGTGAGCTGACTCAAAATGATCACCTTTCTCCTCCTGGTCCTTCCTAACCCTCCCCATCTTGTGTACTATGTTTTAAGTCTTAAAAAGAGAAATAAATTATCCCTGTATTTTTGCATGGTCTCCCTGATTAAATCAGTCTCCTTTGCTTATATTTAATTCAACAAACATTGGTTAAGCAACTGTTATATGCCAGGAACTGTGCTAGAAACTGAGAATACAAAAAGAGGCAAAGACAGATAGGAATCAATCTCTACCCTCAAGGAGCTTACAATCTACACTATTTTTATAAACAATATAATGAAACCTTGATGTGATATGCTCTCACTTGGGAAGTATAATAGTCAGATCAGTATTTCACCAAAACTGGAACATGTCTTTCCAAAGAGCAAAGAACTCCATTTTAGATTCATTCATTCATTCATTCATCATTTATCAAATGAGAGAATATTTGTAAACTGCTTAACAAAATCTTTGACAACATGTATAACATAGCACCTACTATGTGTCACCTACTATGCACCTACTATGCATATATATATATATATATATATATATATATATATATATATTCCCTTTTCCCATTCATTCATTTATCCCTTCCATCTTTCCTTTAATCTTTCCCTTCCTCCAGTGCTATGCCCACTCTGTTCTCCTTGTGCTCTCAAAATCTCTCCCTCTTGAAGGAGGTAAGTGTGAAACATTCCTGAATTCTTGTAAATCTCATGAGTTTCCTTTTTTCACAGGGAAGTTCAGAGAGTATGGACTCATTGATAACTGTCTTTTTTAACTGTAACTAATGTCACAGAGTTCCCATGCTGCTGCAATTCAAATGAGCCTTCTTCCATCCGCTATGTTTATCACTAGTAATTTAGATTATTATTCAAAGAATAACACTTTTCTCTTTTATTCTTCTCTACCAGAAATTCTGAGAAATAATGAGATTTCATTTTATTGAGGCAGCTAGGTGGCACAATGGATAAAGCACTAGGCATAGAGTCAAGAAGACCTGAATTCAAATCCAGCCTTAGATACTTACTGTGTAGCATTGGGAAAGTCATTTAACCTCTGTTTGCCTGAGTTTTTTCAACTATAAAATTATGATGATAATAGCACCTACCTCTCAGGGTTGCTGTGAGGATGAAAGGAGAGTGCCTGGCATATGGTAGGCACTATATAAATGCTTTTTCTGCCCTTTCCTTCTCTTCCCTTTTCTTCCATGACTTTGAAATGTAAATACTCCATAACCGAAGACTCAAGGTATTCTAATAGCCTTTCTCCTGGTTTTTAGAGCAGCAGCATTCATAAAGTTTACACCAAGAATCACAAAAAATCTGATGACTTCTGACTCCAAAAACCTCCTATTTTGCTGTTAGCTGTAAAGACAGAGATGTTTTAATTCCTTGGCCAAACATCAGAACTGAGAATGGTTATTTTCCCTGATTTTTATTTCAAGGATCCTCACAAATCCTGCTAACCATCTTCTGAGACCTTCTTGTGATAGCAGATGATGTTACCTGTGTGTGCTCTGGAGCGTCATCCAGAGGATTTACGACTTTGTGGTCCTCCTCGAGCAGCTCCTCCAAAGGGTAGTCTGGTAAACAATTCTTATTACCTTCTGCCTTATCTGGGCTCTGTGTCTCCTCACCACATCTGCTACACACATCTGATGTAGGCAATCTGGGCCAAATTATAGATGGGAAAGAATAGAGAAGTGGGGGAGGGGGAGTAGGGGGAATCCAGACATACCAATGGAAAGGGCAAAAAGCATGAAATTTTACCTTGAAAAATGCCCAAGTGTAGACCACTCTGCCTATTTTAGTGCATGTAAATTATAAGTGAAATTTGAGGTAATTAAATTTGAGGGACAACATAGAGTAGTGAAATGAAGGTGACCAAGAGTCGAAAGACTTGGGTTCAAGTCCCAGTTTTGCCAATTACTAGCTTTGTGGCCTTGAGCAAGTCATTTAACCTCCCTCAGAGTCTCAGTTTCCTTATCCGTAAAATAGGAGCAATAATACTTATGCCATTTAGTTCCTAGGGAGTTATGAAGAAAACACTTAGGAAATTATAAATCTGCATTAAGAATGAATTATTATTCATTTTGATCACACTTGTGTACCCTCTTAACTACTTTATACATATGGTCACATCCTTTTGGAGATCACTCTCCAAGGGTTCCCTTCACCGGCAAAATTCAAAGCCTTCTTCCCTGACTAGTCCTAACCAGATGCCGTCACTTCATTCATTTCAACATTTGAGAACTTACTATGTAATTCTATACAGATGTGGATTTTCTTTTTGCAATGTGTTTATAGGGGTGCTTTGGTATGTATTCTTCATGCCTTTTTCAAGTGTTTACCTTGTTGCCATTAGACTATGAGGTTGAGGGCTTGGTCTCTCCTTTTTCTTTGATATTTCTCCCTATCAGCCAATTCCAAGGCTTGGTCTCTGGCGTCTCTGAGTGAACAAGTGACTGATAAAGTCCTTTGGAAACATTAGCAAGGCACTATTCACCACATGCTAAATGGACACTTAGCACCTTCTCTGCTGCTGTAATAAGTAATTCATTAACAAACATTAATTAAGTACTTACTAGGTTACAAAGCCTGGATTACAAAAGAAACCTTCACTTGACTTGTCACACTTCAGAGCCCTTTCAAATTTACTCCCAGGCATGGCTTTTGGACATTTTGTATAATGGACAGAGTGGGCATAAAAATGAGGAAAAAGGAAGGAAAAGGAAAGAAAGGTAAAAATGAATGAATGATTAAAAAACACTTTTAAGTGCTTATCATGTGCCAGATAAAAAGAATAAATACGTAATGTGACCCCTTTTTCTTTCTCCCTCTAAGTGCCTATCTATCCCTCGCTTTGTAGCTCTGGCTTTATTTTAGAATCTCATCTTTTACATTTTATTCATATCATTTCCAAAAATCCATTTGTCTCTAAGTCAGATTGTACCCAAATTTATCTTCATCCCAAACAATAATCTTTCCTTTCCAAGGATAAGACTTTGTAATTGTTTAGAATATTTTACTTCAACTAAAATAACATCTACTTGCACAATTTCTAATAGAGTTAGGCTGGAAGCTCTCTATGGAAACATATGTCTGATGTATCTTTTGCACATTTAATAGATTATAGGAAAAATAGTGATATTTCACAGCTTTAATGCCATTAGACAAATAGTTATAAATGCCTTTGACAATGTCTCCAAGTTAAACTAGCTGGATTGGAGTATGGAAAAGGAAACTTTGGACTAGAAATCCTTATGAAAACATAATAGATTTGTTTCCTTCGAGTATTTATCCACTCCTTTCTCTCCACCCTTACTCTTGATAGGTAGCAGATGAAAGGACCAGGAGGAACAGAAGGAAATCTTGGCACTGCTGTCAAACGCAGCAACTGTTAAGTTCTTGCTGAAGGAAACTTTCGGACTGTAGTCTATAGTAAAAGAATTCAGGTTTAAGTCATACCATACTTCTAATGTGCTTGACCTCTGATTCTGAAAGACTTTGATTCCAGTTCTTCTACACAATTAAAAATCCCCCTGGAACAAGACATGGAAAAAAATACTAAAGACGCAAGAGGGATTACATCCTGGAAAAGATACCTTGCAACAAGAGGTGCCAGTGGAAAACTGGACATTAAGAACAGCATATGAAGTGTATTTGGGTGTTGTAGGGCTGTGGAAAGGAGTACTATTTTTTAATAAATGTTTCTGGAAAATGTAGCAACAAATTGACAAAGGATGCAACAGAACTGACTTTATCATAAAGAGTTCTTGAGATGTAGGGATTCTATCTTTTGAGAGGTAGCTCAATAGTGCAGTGTGTAGAGGGCTAGAACCAGAGTCACGAAGTCCTGAGTTCAAATCCAGCCTTAAACACTTAATAGCTGTGTCACTCAGGGCAGATCTCCATCAGTTTCCTTATCTGTAAAATGAAATAATAGCACCACTCTCCCAGGGTTGTTGTAAGGATAAAGTGAGATAATATTTATAAAGCATGCTATATAAATCTTAGCTGCTATTACTGTATCTTCTTAAATGTAATGTGCCTGAGAAAAAGAACACTACTTAGTAGTAGTAGTAGTAGTAGTAGTAGTAGTAGTAGTAGTAGTGTAGAGGTAGTAGTAGTAGTAGTAGTAATAGTAGTAGTAGTAGTAGTGTAGAGATAGTAGTAGTAGTAGTAGTAGTAGTAGTAGTAGTAGTAGTAGTAGTAGTAGTAGTAGTAACAGAAAAATATTGATTGGTCCTAATTCAAAGATTTGGTTATATTATTCTCCTGACTATAAGCCTGTTGTGACTATTTAATCCAATTGCTTATTATTCAATTCTATTGAATAAAACTTGTATTCTCCCTCAATCAGCCAGTAAAGAAAGGCCCTCCACAATTTGGCTCCAACCTGCCATTCCAATCTTATCTCAGACTACTTTGTCCTTGGACTTTATGTCCCAGCCAAGTTGAACTATTCATTTTATCCCCTTAAACATCCTGTACTCTCTTATCGCATCACCTTGGTTTAGCATGCTCCTTATCCTTGACATACCCTCCTCCCCAAATCTAGGCCTGTTGATACCATAGCCATTCCCCAAAGTCCCACTCATATGCCAACTCCATCAGGAAAGGTGTTTATTTTTGTGCACAGACAAATGTAATAAAAATTAGTAGATAATAACGTGATGGCAAAAAGTAGATTTCAGAGTTAGAAAAGCACCAGATTGGAATCTGACCCAGATTCAAATTCAGTCTGTTACTCTTTTTACTTGTGTGACTTTGAAGAAATGAGTGACTTCACCTCTTGGTCTCAGTTTCCTTATTTATAAAATGAGATGGGACAGATTAGGTGACCTCTGTGTTCTCTTCCAGCTCTAAATCCATGGTCCTGTGAAGTTCATGTGAGAAGTTTTAAGTGCCAGGAAATCAGTTTAGGAAGGTTTCAGTTCTACCTGAAGAGTTCAGGGAAGGTTTGATATTAACAGGAATCATATCATCTCTTTTTACATTTCTCCAACTCCTGGCATGCTTCATATTCTCAGTGTTCCTAAGTATTTGTGGAATTAATAATACAATCTTTTCCCTAAGATGACATAACTGAAAGGATTGACTAAGAATTTCCTCTAATATCCTCAATAGTAAAGTGAAAAGTTTCAATAAAATTCTGTAGATTACAAAAAAAAAATCACTCACAGCTTCTATAATCATTCAGCTTGTATTTATGCAATACCAATTACATCAGTAAAGAAGAATAAAAGTGGTCTCTGTCCTAAGGAGTTTATACTTAAGTGGGGAGTCAAGACAGATAATCATTAAACAATTCTGAACCATCAAGGTATTCTTGTAGTAAAACAGGTTGTCCCCTTTCTAGTTTGGTCCATTGGGTTTCCTCCTTTACTTCTTGCTTAATCTTGAAATAACTACTGTTTTGAGTCACTCTTTGACAATAGGCAACAAAAACGACTGTGTTGGTCTGTTGCTTATGAGGTAACTAGATTATTTTTAGATTTAGAGCTGTAAGAGGTACTAGGGGGTCATCTAATTCAACACCCTCATTTTTTTACAGGTGACAAAACTGAGAAACCCAGAGAGGACAAATGACTTGTTCAAAGTCAAACCTATATCCTTTCATTCCAAATCCAATGCTATTTCTACTGTCACATATTTATCCCTGAAGATAATCAGGGATACGGATTCAAAACTCATGAAATTACTACTCTAGTATGTTGTCCTGGACATTATAATTTCAATTAAATTTCTGTAGAAATTCAAATTGTAGGACAAACTTATTGGATACTACGCCTGTCCTGTCTTACTTTAAATCTTGAACTTCTCAAAGACAAAGGATGTCACCTCTTGATGTTTCATGGTACCTAACATGAATAAGCTGCCCAGGAACTTTCAGCTGGTAGATAACTGAAGCAGAATTCATATCAAAGCTATCGTGACTCCAGGTTCAGCACTCTTCCTATGATGATACTACACCACCTCACACCTTGGAAAGACACTGCAGGTGGGTGGTAACTTGAACTCAGAATTGAACAGGAGCAAGAAGAGTAGGTGAGCTCCATTTGGGAAATTGTGCTACACTTTTTAAGATTCCAAACCTCCATGTTTTAACAGCAATATTCTTTTGGTGGTGCAATTTGTCTGGACAGCATTGTCTGTACATCATGAAAGACCATAATCTCTGAGGAATCCACATTGACCAAAGAGCAACAGAGGGGAGATGGATGTCAACAGGCTGTAGTGCATTACTAACAATGACTGACAAACTACAAATGTGATGGAAGATATCCTTCAGGAAATGTGTAATCAGAAAAGCAGGTAGACTACTCATGCATCAGGTGACTGGTCTGTAAGTATTTATTCAGCACCTCTTAAGAGTCTGGCACTGTCCTATGAATGAAACAATTCCTATCCTTGAGGAGCTTCCAGTCTTCCAGTAGAGATACCAAATACACAGGGATTTTAGATTTAAAACTGGAAGAGGAATTGGGGGTCATCTAATTCAACACCCTAATTTTTACAGGTGACAAAACTATGAGAAAACTAGAGAGGAAAAGTAACTTGCTCAAAATCAAACCCACGTCCTTTCATTCCAAATCCAAAGTTGTTTCTATTGTCTCGTATTTTCCCCTGAAGATACAGAATTTTAATCAATCAATCAATATTTATGAAATTACTACGATAATATGATAGTCCTAGACATTATAACTTCAGTCAAGTGTAAAAATTCAAATTATAGAACAAATTTATTCTATGCTATGCCTGTCCTGTCTTACTTTAAACCTTGAACTTCTCAAAGACAAAAGATGTTACTTCTTGACGTTTCAAGGTACCTAACACACTTTGGATAACAATGGAATTGTGAGTTCTCTGTAATACAAAGAAATAGATCAGGAAAACTCCCTCTCTCAAAGCAAGTCTTCTGAAACTTGTAGCTCCAGAGAGTCACCTCAAGCAGTGACAGGTTCCCAGAAAACGTCTGAGTCAGGACTTGAAGCGGGGCTCTATTTAGTTCCAAAGTCAACTCTCTGACCATAGATACCATACTGCTTCTGGAATCACATGTCAAAATAATGATAAAGGGAAAAAAACCCAAATAAATGCAAGGTATAAATACCCCCCCAAATAAATGTGGGGAAAGTTCAATAGCAGTTGGAGGAATGGGGAGAGCTTCATATAAAAGTTAGCAATTGAGCTAAACTTTGAAGGAAACTAGTCTATGAGACAGCTGTATGAAGGAAGTGTTTTATATGAAAAGGGGACAACCCTTGCAAAGACATAGAGACAGGAGATGAATGTAGTACCATGTATGAAGTATAGAGAAAATGTCATATTGGTTGGATTGTAGAGTGAGGAAAAGGAAGTAATACAAATTAGTAGATAATAATGAAATTACTACAAATGTAAATGAGACTGGAATGATTATGGTGCAGCCCGGTTTTGTATAGGACATAAAGGTTGAATAACGGAGTTTATATTTTTTTTCAAGAGGCAATAGGGAGATACTTGAGTTTATTGAGTGGAGGAATTAGCAGGTGGTCAGGATGTCATAATGGGAGTATAGCCCAAGTATCACGATTTACCTTTGTAATATATAGAAACCTAGCAGAAGACCTCCAGCACATTGGGTAACTTCTCCATGGAAAAATTACAGGCCTGGCACAACGACAAGGAAAGGATTGCAGTCTATACATCTGAGTTGGGAATGACCATCTGGATGAGATCACAGATGCATTCAGAATTATCAAACATAGAGAAAGAGAGTTTGAATGAAGAATGGATGGAAAAGAGAGAGGTACTATAATTGACAAAAAACCTTGGTTTTAAAAAAAATTTTGTCAGTGCATGCAAAGAGTCAAGAAATTTTATTTCTTGTACTAAGCTGTTGGTAAACTTGAAAAAAAATTATTTTATTTCTTTGTTCTTCAGTTTCCTCCATCTGTAAAGGATAAAGGAACCTGCTTCTCTCAACTTTACAGTGATGTAGGGATCTAAATGAGATGTTAAAAGCAGATGTCACACCTTAGGGGCATTGTGTATATTTTATCTTTCAGGCTAGCATTCATCTTCAATGAAGTGAGAAAAAGGCAAGAACTTTAGAGGTGAACAATATTTTTTTAATTATTCATGCTTGTTCTAAGGGTCCAGCCAATGAGCAAAATATTTTCAAATTGGGCTATCGTTTTCAAATATGTTAGCCAAAATGTTCATAGTAGCACTCACTGCAGTAGCAAAAGAACTAAAAATTAAATGATCGTCTGTATATTGGTGAATGGCTGAAATAGATATGAAATATAAAGATTATGAAAGATAGCTCCACTAGAAACAACAAATATGTGGAATTCAAAGATGTCACACACAAAGTGATATAAAATGAAGAAAGCAAAATGACTGATAAAAAATCCAAGAACTATAAAAATGTAAAGAACACTTCAAAGCAGTTGAATTCTGATGAATTATCATGTACAATATCCATCATGAATAGCAAGAAATACACTTTGCTTTCCTCAGTGGAGAGGTGGGAGTCATGGATATATAATGAGGCATACCTATCAGACATAGTTGCTGGGTCTGTTGGCTACACTTAAATGTCCTTTTTAGCAGGGAAAGATTCAGTGGCATAGATGGAGTGGTACATTTAACAAGAAATGCTTGGTGTAAAAATAAAAGTAAATAATAAATATAGATAGATATACAATATCCACATACAATATACATATATATACATGCTATATATATGCATATATGTGTGTGTATACTCACACGTATTAGAAACTGGATTAGATTACCAAAATATCAATTTACTAGACATAAAGGACATGACGTTCTTCTCTAGAATACATATATACACACACACATATATATATATATATATATATATATGTGTGTGTGTGTGTCTCTGTGTGTGTGTGTGCGCACGCACACAGTACTTTAAAATCAGATAAGACCTATATTTTAATCTGGTTAGGGCAATACTCTGGAGTGTTGTGCATATGTGGAGAGGGAAGATTGTGGATGCCTTTACTCTACACCTTCAAAGGTTACTTCTCACCTTGGAAATATCCTCTAAACCATGGCTTCTCCCTCTGTTTGACTGGTTCCTCACTGGAGGCCCAAATCAAGCACATCTTCATTCCTTTCCAGGATGCATTGCTGAGGCATCTCCACAGGACTTTCTCCCGTGCCCTGAACCCTGCCTCCTACCACTTTCCCATGCTACCTGCCCCATTTTAACCCCCTTTAAAGGGTTCTCTTCCTCCATTATAATGTAAGTGGTGTTAGGGCAAGGACTGCCATTTTACACTTTTCTGCACTTTGCACAGTGCATATTAAGTACTTAATCAATGTTTATTGACTTGACATAGTAGGTCTTTTCCCTGAGAGCCCAGTAAATGTTAAGTGGTAATGATTCTTGGTATTTCTAAAAGTATGAAGAACCATTAAAAAACAAATCCTTCTTTTCAGAGATGTATTCATTAATTCCACTTAGGAAATAGTTCATCACAATCACTTCAATATCATATACTTTGTATAGTCTTTTTCTTTCCATATTATAGTTTCTAGTCCTAGAATTGTGGTAAAAGTCCAAGCCAAGTATAAGAAAATGGCCATATAGTCAACCTTCAGTCAACACCTGACATAGGTTCTGAGCTTCTTGAGGTCTAGCATAAATTTTTAGCTTCAAGAGTTAAAATTGACTTTAGCTAGGTTATTTTTAGCTCTGGAATCATAGAAAGGGGAGCTGGCCTGAAACTGTAGATGGAGGAGCTCTGTAAGGACTTCACACATGCCAGGTCAATGTGGAAGAGGAGATATGGAAGACAATTCAGTAAGGGGGAGGATGGAGATGAGTTATTTGCCAACAGAAGGAAATTACAAAGGGGAGGATAAGAGAAGGGAATGGGGAAAATGATGTTCCAGGATGGGGGAGGGAGAAATTAGGGATATGGAACATGGAGAAAAGGAACACAGGGAACTACAGAATATATAATGATGGCACTAGGCTTTGGATGGAGTTTATTTTGAAATTTAAGGATTTTAATTTCACTACTAAAAATCTTAATATTTTGCTTAAGAAATTGTGATTGGCAAATTATCATCCTTATTAATTGAATATGACTTTTCTTCAGTTTAATATCTCTGTTGGATTAGTTTCCCAGTAAAAGAATAAAATACAAGAAAACTTAATTATAAAAGCCTGTAGAAATTAGGCAAAAAATGGCTTCTTTATTTAAATTTTGATAAAATGCATGGGAAATTCCACAGAGTCAAGTCTAATTACCCCAGCTTTCCTTCTTAAATTAGAAAGAAAAAAAAGAACAAGAATTTCTCTACATGTTAATGATAGATTGTCCCATAAATAGGCTTTTTGTATGTAATTTACAAGAGTGATCAACTCAGGACAAAAACTAAGCCTCGAATTAAAAAAATTGCCTGTGTTGGGAGTGGTCAGGGCAATAGCCCAGATTCTCCAGTAAGCTAGATTCAGCAAATGACAATAGCCCTTTTTCCTAACTTGACTCATGCTAGTAAGCCAAGTTAGGAAAACAGCACTGTTCTGGCTTTAAAAATAAAATAAAAATTAGTTGCCCAAGAAATTTGGGCCCAAGCTTCTACTCAACTCTCTGGATCCTATTCTTTTCTACTCAATATGTAATAATATAATCATATGCATATAGATCATCTTTCAGAATCAAATCAGCATCTTTAATAGTTATGATCATTGGTGACAGTTTATAAAACATTCTTATTAGGCAAGAAAACAGACAAGGACCATATTGTATTAGCAATTTCTTGGGCTGACAGTCACTATTAAGACAATGAAAAATATTCTCTAAATACTCACTGTGAAGTAACATTAGATGCTTTAAAAGAAATAGGACATATGGTCCCAAGCCCTCAAGGAGCTCAAAATTTACATGTGCCACTGTAAAGATGTATCTAAAATAAAATCTTCTCTCCCACTGGTTTTATGGATGAGCACAGGCACTCACAAATTCCCCTGTTTATCTGCAAAATCCTGAGCAGTCTTGAGGATAGTGGTAGTCCTTATAACCATTGTTCATACTAATTTGGCATATAATAATCCAAGCAGAAACAAAAATGCTTTTGATTTCTTAGAAGTTTGTTTGGTTTCTTATTTAAATCTTTTCTCAGAATTATTTTTATGTGGTTCATAAAGGTTTAAAGGTCAACCTTAAATTCATTAAGTTTTAAAGTGGTTACCAAGTTAAGTGTATTCAATGGAATTCCATTTACTATGTACAACAAATCCTTGGATTTAAAGAGTTATTTCCTTACATCAGAGGCATAGTGGGGCTAATTTTAAATTAGATAATAGAGGAAAATGTGCTTTGAAATTTAAAATACTATGTAATATAAAGCCATGGTGATGGTTCAAAATATGATACCAGAATAAACAAGCATACTATCTGAGTTTTTTAGAAACAATCACGAATCTGTGACTATTTTAAAAGATCAATAACTTTATTGTGCCTCATTCTCTTGAAAGAGTTTGAATCCACTGTATTAGGGGAAAACATTAGTACTGCTGATGTTGAGTCTGAAATCTCTTTATTTACAAAGGATACTATGTTCATGTGCTGTGTGCTAGTCATCAGATAACTCTATCTCCCTCTGCTGGTTAAATAATGATTCCTGTTTCCTTGTCTTTGGACTTTAAAAGACTCCAGAAACACAACAGTAAACCAAAGAGAGTTATGGTGCTTAATTCCTTGAGGTTAATTTCATCTGAATCAGGCTGTCTCAGATAGGTTGAACCAAAACACTTGGGGCAAGAATTCTATTTTCATATAAGTAATAAATTATTTCCACAAAATAAAAATATTTCATTTTATTATAGAAGAAAGTAAAGTTTGTCATAATTCAGGATACTGAATATAACCAGTAAAATCTTATGCTAGCTTGTTGAATATTTCAATTATGTTCATCCTCAGGATAAAAAATGTCATAATTATTCAGAAAAATTTTAAAACACCCTTTTTAGTTTTGGAGAATGCATGGATATTTAAAAAATTAAATGTTTATCTTATTGTTAAATAGCTCATTAGTGCACTGCTACTCGAGTGAGTGAAGTCAAAGCCTGATTTTTGGTATTTTAAATGGTATTACAAGTTGCCTTTAGGTTCATAGGGTTAAACAGGTAAATGCTTTCACATGTAGGTCCTTCCTAAAAATGAGGACAATAATGATGAGCCAGCCACTTTTCCAGAGGTGGAAAGAAACTAGTTAGAATACCTAATCTCTGGAGACATATCCCCTCCATTAAGTGGAACCTTCTGACTCTATCGAAGGTCCTGAAAGCCAGCAGCTGGATTCTGTCATCCCTGACTGGGGCGGACTTGTTAGTGTAGTGTGACCCCTGGAACACTCACACAGATAATACTGGCACCTCTTTCTGCTCTAATCTACTACCAGTCTGAGCAATTCCACAGGAGATAGGGGCATTAAGGCCAGAGTATTCCAAACAACATTTAGCCATGGTAGCAGTGGATTGTGACAGCCCAAGACTGATTCTACAAGGCAAATACTTTTCTTCTCAGGGGGAAGAAAAGTTTTGTGGGTTTTTTCTTTAATACAGTGGAGACCCAATGTTCAGTTTTAAAACCTTACCACAATGGAAAGCCCAACCCACTTTCAGCTGAGCCTAAGAGAAATCTCAACTCTAGGTCAAGGATTCTTAAACATTTGTGTTTCATGTTCCCCTTTGGCAATCTGGTGAAACCTATGAACTCAGAATATTACGTTTAAATTCAAAATCAAAGGGAATGTTAAATTTAAATATAATAAGGATGTAATTTTTCCTCTCCAAATTCGTGCAGCACAGTTCATTACTAGTTCTTGAAATCCAAGTAAAGAGCCTTAAGTTCTAAAAAGCTATAATTAAACATCACCAAAAAAACAATTGAAAATCAAACATCTCATTCAATTATCTGGATAGTTTGGTCACATCATGCCAAACTTCTGGATGTCAGGAAATGTTCTGGTAACTGACTGCTTTCTCAGTGCATATATAGAGGGATACCAATAGTATACAGATATAGTACAACCAGGCTTCTGGAGATGGGAACATCTTATCATAATTAAACACTTTAGTTCATACCAGGCCTGGCTATAGCTTGTGACTCTCACATGAACTTAACTCATTTTTTTTTTTTTGAAATCTCTATTTATGGTTTTAGCCAACACTGAGCACACAGCCATAAGGTAAGGGAAAGAATTTTTTATTTTTTACAGATATTTTTCTTAACTGTATCCTATTTAAGGTCAGAGGACTTGGGCAAGGCACTTAATTTTCCTGAAACTCAGTTTCTTTCTCTGTCTACGTGGAGACTGGGATAGTTGGAATATATATGTGGCCTCTGAAGTCTCTTCTAGCTTTAGAGTTAGTGTGCCAAAATAAATTCTTTTTTAAGTTGATACTTAGGTTTTGTGGGTGACAAGAGCTATGTAAGAATCACTTTCACACTTGTTTGTTTGCTTAAGAGTCATAAAAGTAGGCCTTATCTAATAACTTGATTTAAATTTAAAGTTCTGTTAACAGGACTTCTTGGAAGAAAACTGTCCGTCCGGTAATCTACAATGTCTGGTACTCTAAAATAAAATCATACAATATTCAAAGGTCATTCTTTCCTGTGGAAAGGCATTGTGTTCTGGCAAAGACTGATTATCATTTTGTTTATGCTTGAACAAAAGCATGACAGCTTCTATTTTAAAATCATATTAGTATTTAGGAGCAGAGTAGTTATAAAGCAGAGCTGGTACACTCCAAATATCTTTGATATGCACAAAAATATTAATTGATTATAACTATTATGAAAATTGCTGTTAGAAATCATGCCCTTCATAGTTACCATAAGCCGGGTGTGGGGATGGAGAAAGAGAGTGAGGTATTCCTCACTATATGCCATTTTTCTATAGCAGCAATCTAAAGAGTATAAGAGAAATTAACAGCCATAACGATGAGGAGTAAGTCATTCCTCCAACAGATAATTGATCCAAGGCTCCAAAGAAACAGCTCTCCAAAGAAGAAACACAAACTATCACCAGCCATATGAAAGATCACTGACAATGAGAGAAATTAACAGTGTAGTTTCACCTGTCACCGTCACAGGTGAAAAAAGAGACATGAGAATAATCAAGTGTTAGAGGGAGAGGACAAATACATTTATACACCGCAGAGGACTTTTATTCTGCAAAACAACTTAAAATTATGCTAAAAAAAAAAAATGGCTAAACTGACCATATCCTTTGATCCAGACATCCCACGGGTAGACATAAATCTCCTCCCATTTTCCAGGAATGTCTTGCTTGCCCCAGCACAGGGTAATCACCTGAAATCTCTTCCCTATGCAAATTCACTCAAGTTTTAATACTCAGGACTTTCCCAGCTCTCTCCGTTGCCTCTCCACTTTCACTGAATGACCGGAGAGTGGAGCAATAAAGACTTCCTTTGGAAAGGGCTCAAAACTTTTAGGTAACTGAATTTTCCTCCAAAGGCTTAAATCAAGTACCACCCGGTCACCCACGGGGTGTGTTTCCCCATTAGATTGTAAACTCTTTGTGGGCAGGGACTATCTTTCTTTTTTCTATTTGCATTCCTAGCACTTAATTAACATAGTGCCTGACACATGGCAGGTGGTTAATAAACGTTTATTGAATTGAATATACCCCCAATAAATTAAAAACAGAAAGGTCCGATATACAGTAAAATACTTGAAACAGCTCTTTTTTTTTCAGCAAAGAATGTAATGGGGACACTAGGAAAAGGAGGAAAGCAGATATATATCAATTGGAAAATAACTCAAGATATTGCATTATGAAATTAATAGAATATTATTGTGATATAAGATAAAATGAATGTTTTCATTGATGTACATGGCAAGAATTTTTTTTAAAATGAAAAATGGAGCACTGTATAATTATAATGACTCTTCTTAACCAAAAAGAAAAAAAAGGAGATAAGTTACCTCCTTTCTTTACAGAGGATGGAGAGTATGAGTGCTGTATTACATATGCTGTCAGACTCAGTTGATGTATTGATTAGTTTTGATATACTGTTTTTTTCTTCTTTTTAAATAATTCTTTGTTGTAAGGGATGACTTTCTACATAGGGGGAAGAAGAATTCCTCAGGAAATAAGGTGATAAAAACCAAAAAAACATCCAAATATATTATTAAAATAGTTGATGATGATCAACAGTTCTTCTGGAGTGTGACCTTAAATTGAATGTTTTTCTAGAGAAAATATATCTTCTACATCTCAATCAAGACAGATTTTGTGGATGACTTGGGCCAAAATTCCCTGAATTGTTCCATCCAGCTTAGAGATTTTAAGATTCTAGTCTGTTCTAATGGTGGGAAGAGGATAACAGCTGATAGCCCTGTGTCGGAAAGATTTGGTTCATTCTGCTTGGTCTCAGACTTCAGAACTAGAAATGATGGATAGAAGTTGCAAAGAGACAGATTTCAACTTTATGGAAGGAAAAACTTTCTTATAATTAGAATTGTTGACAAGGAAGGGACCCCGGAGTCACAAGTGTTACTGCACTGAAGCTAAAATAGTACTGGACTGAGAAAAGTGAATTAGAATTCTACCTCAGATACTTAGTGACTTTGCGACCCTGGTAGAATCACCATCCTTCTCAGAATCAATTTCCTCACCAAGAAAGTGAAATTAATAATAGCACCTACCTCGCAGAGTGGTTGTAAGGTTTAAAGGAGATTTTATATATAGATAGATATAGATATAGATATATGTACACACACACACACATACATATATACACATATGTATATATGTGTGTGAACGTATATATATAGTGCTTTGCAAACTTCATAGAGTGCTATATCAGTTTCTACTTTTATTACTTAGTTTAACAAGGGGATGACTTTCCTTTAAAATTTTGGTCCAGAGAGGCTTGAATAACCAACATGGTATGAGCAGTTTAATCTTCGTTGAGGACTAGGTGATTTACTCTGTGCTCTTTCTAGACCTTAAACAAAGGTTGTTATTTATGAACCCTTTACCACCTCCCCCCCCCCCCCCCCCCCTCCACTTTGTGTCACTAGAAGTCTTAATGAAGACGCTCAGTTGCTGTTTTTTTCCCTTTAAAGTCCAGGGAAATTCTCTGGGGCTCTGTTTTGTACCTTTGTTTTGCTTTTTCATGTAGCTTCTTATGCTGAATACTCATGGAATTCACTAAGCTTAGAGCCCCCCAGACTAGGTTAGAATTCTATCCCTTTGCTTAGAGCCCTTGCCTCTAAGCAGAGAATGGCCTCTCCATAGATCTCTGAAAAAGCTCTGCTAACCACTGTTTCACCTTTCACTCCTGTATAGCAAATAATCAGAACACAATAAAATTTAGCTTATCTCTTTAACTGGAGACACAACCCATTATAAAAGTCCTAACAGCAAATAAACAAGGTCTTAAAAGAGCAGGAAATTCTGAATGAGTAAGCCATGGCCATTCATCAGGCAGAAATGAGGCAGGGGGAAGAAGGTAGGAGTGGGTTAATAGAGAGAAGATAAATTCATCAGGTTTCAGAAGAAACACAAGGCAAGCACATTCAGGTAAACAGCAAGTTCCAACTAGGCAGATCACTCCTTCAGCAGATTAGTGACCCAGCAAGGCTCCAACTGCTTAGAATTATACTTAATCGGGTGTAGCAGTGTCTTTAACTTACAATCTGTTCTTATTACTGGGGTGCAACCTCTGTGCTCCTCTCTTTGGAGCACCAGCATTCCTGGGCTCCTTTTCATAGCTCCCACTTTTCATGATACTTGTATCTTTCTTTCCATCCTGGAAAACTACACTTCCCAGAAGCTCCCACTCCTGTTAAATAGCTACATTTAATTTATTGGCATCTCATTTTTACATTGAGGAGACCACAGTTCCATTAAAGCTCCAAAATATTCATTATAAGTCAATTGATAAAAACCAAAGAAGTAACAATATAGTTAAGATGTCATGTTATCAAACATTACCAGCCCTCAGAAAAATTTCAAAGTAGATAAAAGTTTATCTTAGGCCTATTCTTGGTTAGAATTTTCTTTTCTTAAACAGAACTTTCACTTAGCAGAGGTTAAGTGATTTGCCCAGGGTCATAGAGCTGGTAAGTATTAAATCCAGCCTCAGACACTTACTGGCTGTGTTACTTTTGCCTGGGCAAGTCATTTAATTTATCTGCCTCAGTTTCTTTAAATGTAAAAAGGTGATAATAATAATACCTGACTCTAAAGGGTGTTATGAGAATCAAATAATATACATATATAATAAAAAATAATATTTGTAAAGTACCTAGCACTGTACCTAGCACATAGTTGTTTCAATGATTTCAACTAGGTCCAACTTTTCATGATCCCATTTAGAGTTTTCTTGGCAAAGACACTGAAGTAGTTTGCCTTTTCCTTCTCCAGTTCATTTTACAGATGAGGAAACTGAGACAAACAGGGCTAGGTGACTTGCCCAGGGTTGCACAACTAACAAGTGTCTGAGACTAGATTTGAACTCAGGTCTTCCCAACTCCAGACAGAAAGCATCTGCCCCATATAAGTAGGTGCTTGATAAACTTTTGCTTCCTTCTTTCCTCCCTTCCTCCCTTTTTCCTCTTTTTTCTTCTTTTCTTTGTTTCTTCCTTCCCTTAAAATTCCCTGTCTTCATTCCCTCTCTACTTGTTGAATTCCTACAATTTTTGAAAATCAAACTTAAATGCAGTTTTATCAAGTTTTCTCTCATACCCCCAATTAGTAATGGTCTTATCTCCTAAAAATTGATGTAGAACTCTTCTGGACTTTTCCATCCAAGATCTTTTCAACCCTGGAACTTAGACTTCAATCAGTACCCTTGGGGCTCCTCCATCCATCTGACTGGAGATGACAGAAGGCTCACTCAGCCCACCCCCAGAACATCTATTTAAGAAGGGTACCCAGGTCAACCATCTCCATTTCCCATCAGACTACACTCCTTTGGACTTACCCATTATGCCCACTGCCAGATTTTCCTTTTCCTTTTATATAATGTCTTCCACTTTTAGATTGTAATCTCCTTCAGGGGAGGAACTATCTTTGACCTTTCTTCGTATTTCAAGCACTTGGTACAGTGTCCTCAAGGGAAAGACAAAATATTTTCACAGAAATGTCAAGATAAGGGCAATTTCTAATCGAATTGGAACTGGATGGTGAAAGAGAGAGACAGAAACTCATAGACATGGGAGAGCAGCACCAGGCCTTGCAGTTCCCAGACTCTGAGGATAGCCACAGATAAGAAACTGACTCCTGGCAAGAGCTGTGAAATTGGACAACAGGAATTGACTGTAAGTAGGAAATAAGATCTGAAGACAGAAATGTGACTTTGATGACCAACTTACTACCTCATCCTGTGAGAGTGAAAGGTTACTGCCATACCTATTTATAGACTGTCTGTTAGACTCCTCTATTTAGCATGTGTACAGCAGAAAATTTCATCAAGTAAATAAACTTCCTGGCTGTATTTTTATCTCTCTCATGTATCATTAGATTGAAAGGAAGGGAAAATGGGCTCCAGATTGGGAGTAGTGTTGGGCCACATGGCATTGGAGGTGGGAAATGCTTGGAATATCAAATTTTATCAAACAGTGGCTAATAACACCACTCATCTTCTTGATTGTACCATGCTTTTACTGAGCTCATTTAACTATCACTTAGCCATAACCTTGAAGTACGCATCTAGAAGCAACTGGACTTAAAATAGGAGTTTTTAGTCTCGGACCCTTGGACTGGTCCATGGATATATTTCAAGGAGTTTGTGAATTTCAATAGGAAAAACAAAGCAAAACAAAACATTGTGACTCTATTTTTGCTGTCTTCTAACTGGAATTTAGCATTTGCTTCCATTATGAATGTAGGCAATAAAACACTATTCTAAGAAGAGGTATTCGACTTCACCACATTAAGAACCTCTGAACTTAAAAGGAATAAAAATGGCCATTGGAAAGTGAGGAACCATAGGTGACATGTCATGATTGACACATACTCCTAGATAAGTAGCCCAGGATGTGCTAAGGAAGAGTGCACCTTCACCCCAAATGACTCAACTCTAAGAATTCAATTTTTTAGGTAAACATCACTTACCTTCCTTTCATGTACCCTATCGCACAGCAAATGAGACCGTTCACTGTTTCCCAATCAATCAACAAACATTTATTTAGCACCTATTATGTGTTAGACATTTTGTTAGGTGCTAATTGATGGGACTGATGAAGTAATGGGACCCCTAAAAAAGGATCCTTGAACTTTCCCCCAAATTTCAGCAGCTCGGATTCTTGGTGTTCTCCTGGGCCTTCCAGTTCATCCCAGTATAATCCTTTCAACTATCCTTTCATTGTGGCCCCAATCCAGCTCAGTCCTTCATTCTCTGTTACCTTTGCACCACCCCACTCCTTAATTCCATCCATATCTTCCCATATTCTTTCTTGTATAAAGATATCAATCCCATCTCAATCAAAGGCAAGGATTTTTAAAATCTGACCCGCTTGTATTGGCATCACAAATACTGCATTCACTTAGAACCTGGTCCACTTCTATTGGCAAAACAATAAACCTCAATATTTGAACTGAAAGAAGTGCATTTTGGGAGCACCATGGTCTAGGGGTGCTAGGAACTCTGAAATGCAAGGGCACAGGGTGGGGGTCTAACTCAGAAGTGTTCATCCTCTCAAGGTTTCTTTCAGTTCAAGTGGCAAGTTTATTATGACACCAGTTGGGTGGATGAAATTCTTACTGAGTCTGAACATTTGATAAGGACAAGACTGATGCTTTTATAAGGGAAGAGACTGTGGGAAGATCTGAATGGAATCTCGGAATGGCAAGTAGCCTGGAGTGGTCTGGAGGTAACAGAGAATGAAGGGCTGGGCTGGGTCAGGGGCCACAAGGAAAGGACAGCTGCAAGGATTTTACTGTAACGGGCCAGATGGCTCAGGTGAACACAGGAATCTGGGTTGTTGAAATGTGTGGGAAAGTTCAAGGACCCTTTTTTAGGGTCCCATTGCTCCATCAGCCCCATCACTGATGATCCAAATACAAAGAGTAAAACAATTTCTCCCCTCAAGGAATGGTTCACACCATTCATTCTGCCCAAAACACCCTCCTCACCTCTTTTTAAAAATTCTGCCCATCCTTAAGTCTCACTTCAAATGTTATCCTCTCCACAAAGCTTTCCATGATATTCATAGCTGAATGTGAGTTTTCCCTCTGAGCTCACATACCACTTTATACCTCTCACTGGATTTTCACATGTTCAGTCACATTCGGTCATGTCCAACTCTTCATGACCCCATTTGGGGTTTTCTTGGCAAAGATACCAGCATAGTTAGCCACTGCCTTCTCCACTTACTTTACAAATGAGGTGACTGAGGCAAACAGGGTTAAGGACTTGCCCAGAGTCACACAGCTAGTAAGTGTCTGAGGCCAGATTTTAATTTAGAAAGATGAGTCTTTCTGACTTCAGGCCCCAACTCCCCTTGTGCATTTTCATAATCTATTTTTTATTACAACTATTTAACTGCCTCAAACTTGCTGTGAATAGGACATAAGAGAATAGATATAAAGTATTTTGTAAGTCATAAAGCATTACATAAATCTGTTATTATTATTATTATTTGATTTTTTACAAAAAAAAACAAACTTGAGATTTTATCAGTGAGGAGGAACTCTCTCTCCCAATGCAGATCAGCATCTTCTTTGCAATTTGCAGTCTTAGAAAGTTGGATGGGGGCTGATAGGCTATGACTTGCCCAGGATATGTAGAGATAGAACCTGAACCCAGATCTTCTCGTCTGATGCCTATTCTCTGTCCACTATGCAATGTGAGTCTGATTACTGTCATTATTCATAGTAATGCCTTAGCTTTTATATTACTACTACTACAAGGGGCTGTCTCCAGTCATCTTGATCTGTATCTTGTCACTGGACCAAAATGGCTCCAGAGGAGAAAGTAAGATTGGTGACTTTGCCCAGCCCTCACTCATTTAAATTGAATTTATGTGCAAGTCATGGCATCACCTCCCTGATGTCATTGTCCTCTTCTAGAATGAAGGACAAACAATACTTCTATTACAACTGACAACAACAGCAACAATTGCTTTTATATAGTGCTTTAAGCTTTGCAAAGCATTTTGTATACATTAGCTCATTTGACCCTCTTAACAAATTATATCAACAAGCATTTATTTATGAAGAGCTAACTATGTGCTACACTCTATGCTATGTTCTGGAAATACAAATAAAAGCAGTAAGAAGGATATTGCCTAGACTCAAGAACCTTACATTCTAATGGGGAAAGACAATATATAAAAGAGAGGTAGAAAGGGGTCGGGGGGAAGATGAAGATCCTTGGCAAGGAGATATTGTAAAGAAAGTCTTGGAAATAAATCAGGAGTACAGTCTGGAAAAAAAGACATTGGTGACCTGCTCAGCCTCCTTAAAATGGAGGTTCTAAGAGGAACCAGTCAATTCAGAACCACCCAGTCTCACCAGAGTGAGTAGCCACAGGAAGGAAAATACTTTCACTGTGTAAAGCCCAGAAGTGGCCAAGTGTCCAGAGTGAAGAGTTCTCTGGAACTGTAGATTCAATTCAATACAATTGCATTCTAGGTAAGATCAAAGCAGAGAGTCAAGAGTGCAGCCTGAAGAAGAATGCAGACCCTCTAAGACTCTTTCAGGCTTTTTTCCTCTTCATCCCCATTCTCCTCCCCTTTCATATGCTCAAAGAGAGTGTATGATCAGTTCTTCTGGCTCTACTTTTTTTACTTTGTCTTATTGCAATAGATCTAGCTGCATTTCTTTGTAGTCATCTTACTCTATTTTAAACGCTTTTAGTATCATATTACATTAATTTTCAATGCATCAAGGACTTCAGATGTTGTCAGTCATATCAACATCCCCCTGACATGTCAATCACAATGGTCTATAATTTATAGTCTTAGAGAGTTGCAGAAAACTTAATCATGGAGATTACATGATTTGCCTATGGTCACACAGATAACTTTTAGAGACAAGACTAAAGTGCTCTATAGGCTACACCATGCAGCCTCTCCTGCATTAAAATGCCAGGATTTATTCTTCCATTTCCCTATAATTAGGTATTTTAGTTATATCCAACTTTTTATATTCAGTAATGCTATTATTAAAAAATCTTCAGATAGCTTTTTATTTGCTGCCTTTGTTAACATACTCAAGTATTTTTCATATTTCTTTAAAATTTCTTTTAAAATTTTAACAAAATTTATTCTTTAAAATTATTATTTTTTATTATTTGTATTATTTTATTCCCATGAGACTAGCACAGGGTCTTCTATATAAAAGAAATCCAAGCAATTTTTGTTGAATGAATGAATGAATGATTGAAAACTGAACAAATGTAAAAGCGATAAAATTTTGTAATTTTACCTAACCTTCAGCAAGGAATCTACTCCAAATTAAATTATGTATAAAAATTATTTTTATCTACATGATTATTATAGCAGACAAAGGCTTCAATGAGATAATTCTGTACTGAACCTACTACATCACCTTTAATTTTTTCCCTATAATTTACATATTTAAGTGATAAGGTGGTTAATATTAAAATAACTGATTTTTATATCCATTTTTAAACTTTTTATGATATACAGCTAGCTATGCTAATCCTGATAGAGTTCTGTGAGTTTTATCCTTTGATGAAATTTGTTAATTTCAGATAATTCTTTGACACCTCCCTTTCGAATGAATGAAGCAATTATTTAACACATAATTACAAAGACATATGTTTGAAATATTACAATTGTCAATAGTCACCGTTTCTAAGTGGACAACTTTCAGTCATAAGATTCACCACCATCTAACTACAGAAATCAGATGTAGTTTCTTTGCATAGTTTGGCTTTTCATCAGGACCTCCAGTTCTGCAGCTTGTGAAGTCTCCAGCTTGATCATTTGACATGGGTTTCCAATGAAATACTTGAAAATCCATACTATCCCCCTACACTTAATGAATCATAATCTTGCCTCAAAAGAGTTATTAGTGAACAGGGTAACTTGGAGGAAGGTAGATACTCTCATAGAAAGCCAATTAAGAGTATTTATGTTCAGCTTATCAATTCAGTCAATTCTGAGCAACTGCTGGCAATTGTGCTTAATGAGTTAGGGAAGCCTCTGTATTAAACATCTTTAGTTTTCTTCTGCTTTCAACTCTGCATTCCACTTTCTTTCATAGGAAAAGCCAAAGAAATCCAAAAGAGCTTACTGCATTTAACCCACACATTCCTAAGCGACCAAATCTGTATGGATTCTATACTTTGGCACTGTTAGGAGTCAGGATATGTGCCCAGGAATGAGCTTTCACAGATCCCCTTCATGTCTCAGAAGATCAGAAATCTAAAGAGGGAATTTGATGCACTGGAATCAGAAATCCTTAACTATGGTCCTCATCAGAATGGAAATGGTAGATCTCAACTGGCAAGCCTTCAAAGGCTATATAAATGTCAGATTACACAGGAACAACCGTGGCAGTATTTCAGTTGTTGCATATATGTTTGCATGTGTGTGTGCTGGTAAGTTTATTTTCCTGTTACTAAAGCTATGAAGATCACTGAGTATAGCTCCTTGAAAGAGCTGGGTATGCTTACTGGAAAACTCTCCCTAGCTATCCAATATGCATAACCATTTCATTAGAAGAGGAAGAAAATACCAGCTCTAAGAGATAAATGCTAGTATAGGACTAGGGGGTATGCTGGAGGAACTAGTCTAGAGACAGTTGTTAAATTTTCAGCAAACATTTGTCAGAAATTGGCATATGCTACAAAGCAGATCTTAATCTGATGTTTTCCTGATTGTCTAGACTTTAAAAAGTGATGAAGAAAATGTTAAAAATGCAGATCAGACTTCAAAGTTTGTAATGAGTACATTTTTTTCTCCCAAAGAGTCAGTTGTTAAATATTTACTAGCATACTGCTGGAGAGGACGATAGCAATTTTTTAAAAATCTACTGAATCTGAATAAGACAATTCATTACTGATATTTGTAAGACCCAGTAATTATACTAATAATTAGATTTTCACAAGTCAAAATTGCTGCCAATTGGGAGGGGGAAATTTCATTTACTTTAGGGAGAGAAAAATGAGCTAGCTTGGATAAATTAAGAAGTGTGATATTAACCTGGAATATTAAGATGACTTATCACATTTAGTAATATTTTATTTTTCCCAATTACATGTTATAACAGTTTTTGACTTTTAAAAAATTTTGAGATTCAAATTCTGTTCCTTCCCCCTCCCTGAGATGGCAAACAATCTGATACAGTTTACATATGTGCGATCATCTAAAACACTTCCATGTTAATCATTTTGTACAAGAAGATTTGAATAATAAAAAAGAAAGAAAGTGAAAAATAGCAGTCTTCACTCTGTATTCAGACAGTATCAGTTCTTTCTCTGCAGAAGGATAAAATGCTTCACAATGAATCCTTTGGGATTGTCTTAGATCATTGTATTGCTGAGAATAGTTAAGTCATCCACAGTTCTTCATCATACAATATTGATGTTACTGTGTATAACATTCTCCTGGTTCTGCTCACTTCATTTTGCATCAGCTCATGTAATTCTTTCCAGGTTTTTCTGAAATTATCCTACTCATCATTTCTTATAGCATAATAATATTCCATCACAACCATATACCACAACTTGTTTAGCCATTCCCCAACTGATGGACATCCTCTTGATTTTCAATTCTTTGCCATCACAAAAATAGCTACTATACATATTTTTGTACATATAGGTCCTTCATAAGACTTACCATTTTAAAAGCTTTTCTTAACTATCTGGCCTTTTTCTTCAGTCCATTTAACCTCTGTTCTATTGAGAGTGAGCCACAATTAAGAAAGTTAAATGCAAAGAACATTTTTCTCCTTACTCCTAATATGGTCAAAGCTGAGAAAACCTGGAAATCTGGTTTGAGTCTTTTATGTAAGATTCCAATTTCTTGGCCAAAAGAGCCTAAATTATTTTCAAATAACTAAGTGATCTTTTGCACACTTTTCTGACCCTTTCAATATTTCCTCCTTCCCTATATAATTAAGTCCCACCCTCAAATGACTAAATGACTTCATATGTTCAAACCTGGAATAGCCAAGAAAATTAGCCTTTGGCAAGAAAATGAAAGCTGTCTTTTGAAGAGTTAAATACCAATTTTTTTTAAAGTTGGTTTTTTTTCAATTAAGGGTGTCTACCTTGATTGGCTTTCTGATCTATATGTGAGAAAGTTAACAACTGACAGATAGATGGAATATGGGTTTAAGTACATGTTTATGTTACTTGTTTCATAGATTGGGTAAGGGTGTATCTCCTACACATTAAGGAAAAATGACTATATGGCATATCAACATAGTGGGAAATGTGCCAACAAAATTTGGGGGCCTAGACGCTAGTGACCCTTAGTTTATAGCTTAATTCTCATTTTGTCATATGGAGTTCCACTGTAAAGTCTGATACACACTTTCAAATTGGCCAGCTATTGCTAATGTCTTTTCAAGTTACTCCTAGATCTGAATAAATGGGAATATTAAATATTAAAGTTCAGCTTTCTGACTGTGAAACTATGAACTAGAACCACTAAAATTTTCTCTATACCTTACTCCAGCACAAATTAGTGATGGTTATTAATATATTTCAATAATTGTCCCCAAGATTCCAGTGCTGTACTAGGTTATAAAATGGGGCTGTGGAACACTCCTTCTTGGTTGTGTTTAGTTAGGATCAATGTTTATAGTATCCTATATTTACAACTGGAAGGGAAGTCATCTTACAAGTCATCTTGTCCATACACTTGATTTTACAGAAGAGAAACTGAGGCCTGGAGAGAGAATGTGACTTGCCCTTGACCATACAACAGACCTAGGACTAAAACCTAGGAGCTTTAACCCCTAATCTGGGACATTTTACACTGTACTATGTTGCCTCTTTGCACATAAAAGATAACTTAGATGCACCCTAATTGATAACGGGGAGCAAGCTTGGGAAACATGAGTGGAAAAGATTGAGTTCTTTGATCTATTAGTGTTTCCTACTGCATGTTGTATCTATGGTGTAGCTTTGCTGTGTTAGTGATCTGTGATTAGATGAATATAAGTAAGCATCCATAAGCCAGGCAGTCAGTTTTTATTTGCATTATAATTTAGTTTTTTGAGCCCAATTTTCTCCAAAGTCATTTTCTCCAATGATCTTTTTCTAGCCCCCTCCTAACAGTACTGAGTTGACCTTTGCTTCTTAAAGACAGTGCCAGTAAGATACAAGTCATATCTAGACATGAAATCTGGAAAGGTTAAATCTCTGGGTCAAAGGGTGTGGACATTTTTAACATTTTTAAAAATGCATAATTTAAATTGTTTTCCAAAAGGATTAAAGATCATTCACAGCTTTACCAATAATGCAGTCAACTGCCTATCTTCCTTTAACTTCCCCAAAGTTTACTCTTCATGTGTTGTTATTTTTGCCAATTTGCACGGTATAAAGAAAAACAGATTTTTTTTCATTTCAATTTGCAATTTTCATGTTATTGGCAATTTGTTGCATTCATATCTTTCTCAATAGTCTGTAGTTCTTCTTTTGAGAACTGTTTATTCATACCCTTTGACAACTTATCTACAGGAGAATGGTTTTTAGTTACATAATATATGTGTGGGTATACATATTTTAGTTGTCTACATATCTTGGATACCAGATCCTTATCTTATAAATTTGATTAAAAGATATTTTGTTATACAATCACTTCTCTTCTTAACCTTGAGGCATTAATTATGTTTGTACAGAAACTTTTCATTTTCACATAATCAAAGTTCTATCTCTTGTGTGGTTAATATTACATATCCTACCCATAGTTAGGAAAGATATATGATCTGTTTTTCTTATAATTTTTATGGTATGAATTCATGCCAATTTAGAATGTGTTGTGGAATATGTTGCAAAGTGTTGGCCTGAGCCTAATTTTTGCCAGACTACTTTCAAGTTTTCCCAGAACTATTTTTTTTTATCAACTAGAGAGTTCTTTCCAAAGAAATTTATGTTTTCTGATTTATTGAACAGAGTCCTTGAATTTCATCACTTCTGATTCTCCCTTGTCCACCATTTACTTCAGTTTTCTCATTTTAAAATGAAAATAATAATAACTACCTCCCAGGGTTGTTGTTGAAGGTAAAATGAAATACTTTTGTAAATCACTAAGTGCACCGCCTGCTGGCATACAGTAGGTGCTATATAAATGTTGTTGTTTTTAATCATTATTCCTAGACTACTCAATTGATCTCTTTATCTGTTTTTTAATCAAAGGCAAATGATTTTGGTGACTGCTACTTTGTAGTACAGATTAAGATCTGGAAACTCTATTCCCCCTTCATCCCTACTTCTTTTATTATTTCTCTTGATCTTCATGTTTTACTTCTCCAAATGAATTTTGTTTTTATTTATCATTTTATGTAAAGTATTAATTTGGTAGTTTGTTATAATATTAAAACTATGAAACTTTTGCTAGACTTTGCTTTGCTAGTATTATTTTTATTGTATTGAAGTGGCCTAGCATGAGCTTTAGCTATATAAGTTTTTCTTTATTTCTTTAAAGGAGCAAAGCGTAATTGAACTTATATAAGTATTTTGTGTGCTTTGGTATACTGATGGTCAAGTATTTTATACGTTTTGTAGGTATTTTGAATGGCATTTTCCTTTCTGTTGTTGACTGTTGGATTTTGGTGTTATTATAATGAAATGGTATCCATTGGAGTGGGGGTATTTTCTAGCCTACAACTTTACTTGAAGCTACTAATTGTGCTAATTAGTACTTTTGCTGATTCTTTAAGATTTTCCAAACCATTGTCATAAGTAGAATTAGTTCTGTCTACTTTACCTATCTTTATGCCTTTAATTTCTTTTTCTTTTCTATTTACTATTGCTAGCATTTCTAGAACTATCTCAAATAAAAATAGGATGAATGGGCATTTTTGCTTTATTCCCCTATTTATTTGAAAACTTTCTAATATAGTCACATTGTGTGTCATGCTTGCTTTTGGTTTTTGATAGGCTTTCTAGTCTGTACTTTTTTAGGGTTTTTTTTAGAAAAAATAAGCTTGTGTTTTATCAAAGACTTTTCCCACATATTTCACAATAGTCATGTAGTTTTAGATATTTTTGTTGTTAACATGATTGTTTTGTCAATGGAGAACTACCCAAGTATCCGTGATTTAAATCCAGCTTGACAATAATAAATGATTTCATAAATGAGTTACTGTAGTCTATTTCATAGGACCTTATTTGTACTTTTAGAAAGAAATCCCTTAATGGTTCTTCTCTTGCTATTTTGCTGTTTGTTTTTGTCATTATAGTTGTTTTTTACCCTGTAGGTATATTTTCCTTTCTAGTTTATTTTCTTCTTTTTGGGGGGTAATTTGTTTTATTACTTTAACTTTCCTTGATTGCTGAATTTGGTTACCTGTAATTGTATTTCTATTGCCTGGTGTTGTGTAAAACATGTAATTTGCTCACTTCTCATGTTCTTTCTAGGAATTCTTAAGATGCTACTCTTTTATTGAATGTCTATCTTTTTCATTTTTGGATAAGCTCAGGTTTGTAGGGTATAGAACTTTGGTTCCATTCCATACTCCTTTGCTTTTTTGGAATACAATATTCCATTCCCTTCTGAAGGTAATAGTTGATATAGAATAATTTTGTGTTATCTGAATTAGGCTTCTGTGCTCTTAATTTATCATTTGTTACCTCATTAGGGTTCTTAGTGTCATAAACCCTGATATAGAGACATATGCAATGATTTTGCTTCTTTCATATAATTTTTATTTTGGAAAGGTTTGAGAAGTCATGAGAATTGGAGAAAGTGTCTCATTTTCCATCTTGTTGGTCACATGACCTAAAATTTTCCAAGTCTCTAGACTTTTAAAGGTATATCTCATAGACTTTCTCATTTAATGGAAACTAATTCTATGATATAGTTATGGGAATGTAAAAGAAAAGGTAGTTATACCAGAGACACATAATATGCATTTGCTTCTCCACTGATGGGGCCAGCTAAGTGACAGAGATTCTTGCTAGTAGCTATCAGTGTTTCACGCAGACAAGAGAAGTGAGGCATTGCCTCATTCCTATTCCATATAACACATTTATTTCCTGGGGTAGAATAACAAAATCACAAGAGGAAGAATTTCTGTGATGTGATAAAGTTTTTCTGGGACCCAATTCCCATGTGGATCTAAAAACTGTCCTTAATCAAAGTTACATGATCATACTTTGTCCTTGAAAGGGGCTTAGAGGTTATCACATCCAACCCTCTCATTTTACAAATGAAGAAACTCAGGTCCAGAGTGGTTAAGTGACTTGCCCAAGATCACAGCTGGTAATTGGTAGTTTTATGAGACATGATTCAAATCCAGGGATTCCTGACTATGAGTCCAGTGCTCTTTTCCCTATAGAGGAAAAGGTGAACCTGGTTACTTTGCACAACCCTCCCTCACTTAAATCCAATTCACTTGTATGTCATGGTATCACCTCCTTGATATCATGGTCCTCTTCAAGAACGAAGGGCAAATAGCAACATTCATCCTTTTACCATACTGCCACTTAGCTTTATCCCAAAGCCACAGAGCCTGTCTCTGACTGCCAGATCATTATCTTCTCCCACCAATTACCCAAAATGGTTCAAAGTAAGGCTTTCCTGAATATAAAAGCCTGGGTATTTCCACTCACCTATCTTTTGCTAATGCCAGTTCCCATTAGGCAAAAGAACAGACATTAAGCAGAACCAGGAGGGTCATGCTTCCAAGATATGGACAAAAAGAGTAAGCCCTGAATAATGGAGAGTCATTGTTGGCACCTTAATTGGTCTTTGTAGCTTTATGGAGCAGATGGGATTTCTGAGAGATCTGTTTAAGGATAACTGAAGTGTGGCATATATTATCTAAACAGATGTATTCCAAATTGAAGAAGAGATCTGAGAAAAACAACTAAATCAAGAGGGGGCTAAAAAAGCATTTATTGTTAGTCATTATTTGTGGTCCTCTCTAGATAGCTGTCACTTCATTTGACTACTTCTGTGCAAATCAATTTAAATTAACTTAACTAGGAAAAAATGCATATTACTGTAATCAAGATGTAGGACTTCTACTCCATGCTATTCATCAGCTAACCATATTGTCAAATGTTGGGATAATTGCCTTGAAACTCATCTTTAACCCTTTCTGCTTTGACTGGTAAGTCTTTTATTAGACGTGCACCCCCTAAACCAAATGATGGCTCTATTTGTCTCAGCTTTCCCGTCATTCACTTGAGAGATAAAGGATATCATCTTTACTTCTAAAGAAAACCAAATTAATGAATGGTTTGTTTTTAATAAAGATAAAGCATTAACTTTGCTCATCTCTAAGAACAGAAGACAAAGCATTCATGCAATATGCATAAAATGCTTTTAGTTTCATATTGTGGCTCATTGAGGAAGAAGAAAATATGTATGGGAGAGGAAGGCATGAGATAAAGAAAGAAAGGCAAGAGACAGGGAGGGGCAAACTCAGTGGGTTCTGAGGTGAGGGTTAGTGAGAGATAAACCAGTCACTGGGACTATGTTCATCAGACCAATGAACATGACCTCTGCCTTAATTTGTCAACAGTGTCAGTTCTTAACTTGCTCTTAAAAATGTTTCCTAGTATGAATAAAATGAGAAATAATGTGGTGCAGTGTATAAAGAACCACCCTCAAAGTCTGAGATACCTATGAAAAAGGTGGGATACCCACTTCTGACACACATGATCAGTGTTTGCCCAGCAAGTCATCAAAGTTACCTTCTCTTTTCTCTAGTATTAGATGAGAGGTATCAAATTTGCTGCCAGATTTAAACACCTTTGGGAGATGTTTAATAAAAACAAGTAAAAACACAATACAACATAGATAATGTTAATATGTACTTTTCAAAGTCAATATGATAATGCCAGATTAAAATGCCATTAGAAAATATTTAGCAAAAATAAGTATAAATACAATACAACATAGACAATGTTAATAGGTGGTTTTCTAAATTGATGTGGTACTGTCAGATTAAAATGCCGATGGGAAATATTTAGCAAAAATAAATAAAAGTATAACAGAACATAGATAATGTTAATGTGTGATTTTCTAAATTGATATTTTGCTGGCAGGGATCCTTATATAAGATTGAGTGGCTTTGTTTTTATTTGAGTTTTACACCCGTGCTCTAGACATCACTTTAAGAGTATAAATTTGCTGTTCACAATACTGATTAAATCATAGGTTCATTTCTTTTTTCTATTACTATGAGTGGTGAACCATTACTCTGTATGGCAAGATTGTGGTTACAGCAATTTCAGCCATAGAAAACCAATTTACTTATAGAGATATTTAAAGCAAATCCAAGGGTAAAATCATACATTCCCTACCTATGCTCCTCATGCTTCCACTGAAATCATTGTTAAAGGTTATCATAACACTAAATTGTATCTTGCAGTAACTATTCAACTCACTTTTTTTTGGAAGAAGTTTGATGGAAAAAAAATAAACACACACATATAAATAATATATGTGTGTATGTACATATATACACACATACATACATACATATAAATATACATATATATGAGTATATGATATATATAAACATATATGTACATATATACACACATACATACATATAAATATACATATATACACACATACATACATACATATAAATATACATATATACACACATACATACATACATATAAATATACATATATATGAGTATATGATATATATAAACATATATGTACATATATATGTATGTACATATATATGTATATGCATCAAAGCCTTTGGAAAAGCAGACCTCAGTTTTGACCTACTTTAGAGCTGTTCTTCCACATTTTATCACTCCAGTCTCTGAAAACTCTCCCTGTTCACAAAGGACAGAATCAAGTGCAAGTTACATAAAACCCTCTCCTTCCCTATTCCCAACATTTAGTGTTATGCATAAGTGAAAAAGGTTGTTATGAAATGATGATTGTCCCGTCACTGAAGGCCTTAAAGCAGAGACTTCTGTTACTTCTATTATTTGTAATGGAATTGGGAAAGAAGATTCCTGTTCAGGTATGGGTTGAATTAGATGACTTCTGAGGTCCCCTACAGTTATGAAATTTATAATTCTATGATTATGGCCTATAGAAACTACAAGAACATTTCATTACAATAAGTTCTATACTTTGAGTTGGGGGGGGTGTATTATTTTTCAAGCAACAGTCTTCAGTTATTCGGAATCATCCCATGCTCTCTGTCCTGGTCTTGTCTTATAATCAGTGGCCCTAATTTCTGAAGCAGCACATGAATTAGATGACCAAAGGTTTCATTCTTGATAAGAGAAGAGAGACTGCCTGTTTCAATAACTCTAAGGCAAAACAGATTTCTCTAGGAAGAATTATAGGTCTTTGGAGCAATAGGGTGAGGCCTCATACCAAACTCCATAAGTTTAGCACCGAATCAAGAAAAAACCCCAAAGGATAGGCTATTGTGCTATAAAAGCCCCATCAAAACTATACACTTCTGAAACCAGTGTGAATATTTGAGAGTATACATATACTAAATATAGGTCTGTGCAGGACATGTGGGTACATACACATACACATCTACACAAATATATACTCTGTTAGGTATGAGAAAGACCCAATGGATTCCTTTACTGAATGCATGGATTTATCCAACTGATAGAAGATAAGAAAAGCTTCTAACACCATACCTTCAAGAGAAGAAAATCATACACACCCCACATGCAGCTTCCTGCCCTCAATCCATATGTGCCTGGAAGGCTATAAATCATGCGGCACTGACCAGAGCAAGAAAAAAAGTGTTCAAAATCTACTATGATTTTCAGGTAAATGCTTGGCAGGTTTTCAAAAAGAATAAAAGTATATGAATATATAAGAGCCATGCGAGTTGTTCTCATCTACTGGATGAACAGACACATACTTTGTTATAGCTAAGGAGAAAAATTTATGTAGTATTTATGTGGTGGCCAGTTTTCTTATCTTCTTCTCCCTATCTTCTCTCCTTTCTTATCCTCTTCTCCCTAAAAGAAAAATACTTTTCTCTAATTTGTTGAATTGTAGTTTTATATATATATATAATTATGAATTATAGAAGTTCTGTATAGTTCCTATTGTTTGTCCATCATTTTTAAAGACCAATGACATCATAGCATTGGAGTCAAGGTCAGGATATGGTGTGTTTGGTTGTGGCTGATCAGACAATAAAAGTTCAGAAGGTTCTACCACAACTTGGGCAAAAGTGGTCCATTAGAACATTTAGAGCAGAAGTGGCTCTGGATTTGTGCAAGTCACATTTCTGTTGTACTTTTGCAATTCTATTTTGTTCATGGAATACAGTGCCTTCTTTGATGAGGGCAGTCCATGCTGGATGGTCGTACGCTGGTGTTTCCCATGTCACATAGTAACTACTAAAGTTCTTCAGAGATATCTTATACTGCTTCTTCCGACCATCAAGTAAGCTCTTACCATGTTCTCCATAAAATAGCCTTTTGAGTAAGCATGCATTTGGCATTCAAACTACATGAGTTAAACCTGTAATAGTGTTGGATATTCCAAAAGTTCTCGTGCAGTAAAGAACATAAAGAACAAAGTGAACATAGGCCAACCTACAGTACGGTTTGGGTGTTCACACAATTAGAGGCAAGCTCCTCAAAGAGAGGGACCATATTTTCTTTATCCTCCACTATTTAGACTTATGCTTTGCATAAGATAGAGTCTTAAGAACTATTTTAAGTGACTAAGAGATAAAAAGCTGGGAAAAGTATCATCTGTGCAGAATCATAGAATTTGGGACTAGAAGGTTCCTAAGAGATCATCTGTTATAATGCCCTCATTTTACAGATGAGAAAACAAAGACAGAAATTAAGTAGCTTTTCCAAGAGTGAACAAGTAATAAGTTGCAGAGCTGGCCTTCAAACCTAGGTCTTCTAACTCCAGAATCAGTTATCTTTACATCACACTGTTTCATGTGTGCCTACATTCTTTTTTGCCTTCCTAAAGGGTACAGAGAACATAAGGTTTCTCTTGCCCTTATTATTCATTGACTATAAGAAAGGCACTTAATTCAGTTGAGCAAAATGTTTTCTTAAAAGTCTCTCCTTCAACAATATATATCAAATGCCTCTCTTTTAGGAAGTTCTTAGTATTCTGAAGCTTAATGCAAACAACACAATGTCTTTTCACAAACAGAAGCATCTAAAGGAACTTAAAAAAAATATGACATCTGAGATTACTTCATCTGGTTACCCTCTGATTGTAAGCATCACATGAAATAAAAAGGAGGGAAAGGTTTCTCACCAAAGGTGCTTGCTGATGTAATGGTAACTATTTGATAAGGAATAAAATGGAAGTGCAGGGATAGTGTGATTCCTTGCAGATGGTGATGTCCTTTATGTGCTTTTATTTGCAAATTACGTGTTTGATTGTATCAAGCATCACAATATTGCAAAATCTCCTAAATGAGATTAATAACTCTTCAAATGCTAGGCTTCTCCATCCACACAGGAAAAACCAAGTGGATAAAAGAAGTCTCTTGTCTAGGTTATGATATATAAAGAACCAATAGACCTGTTCTATCATATGTATGTCATGGACAAACATCACAGACAGATAATAAACTAGCACCCAAGATAACTGGGAACATAATGGACTAGAAAACATGTGGAAAATCATGCAATGTTTTGTTTTGTTTTGTTTTGAATACCTTCAAGCTTCTCCCTGAAACAAAGTCTCATCTTTTATAAACCTAATGTTTTTCTGGTGATGACATGTGAATGCAAATTATAGAATACCACAGTATCCAAAGAATTCAGGTTACAAAGAGCAATTGAGAGGTATGTGATGGCTGTTAGTAGGCTGCAACCTTAGAAAATTGAAATAAAATAAATCATATGACTTGGATGACTGGGAAAGCAGATGGGTCAGAAAGAAAGGAATAACCAATAAATAAGTCATGTGCCCCAAGGATACTTGCACAATATCAGGAGATCTAGAATAAAGCTCCCCAGAATGTTAAGGTGATACCTATAAAGGCAATTCCTGTACAGGATTAATGGGAGGCCTTGTACTAGATTGGATAGGGCAAAGAGGTGTGCTGGGAATGGAAGCTCAATTCCATGTGGACAGTCTCGGGCGGGTAAAGGTGGGAACTTCTAAATCTTAGAGTTCTCACGAGGCCCCCCAGGAAAACGGCTGGGAATCGAGGTGAACCGAGCTATCTCGTGTATTTCCGCCTCTTCCTGTGAGAAACATGATGGGAGGAGCATCCCCCTCGAGACTGTCCCGGATCTGGGCACGCCTATTGTTATCTAACAGGCACGGTATTCAGATGCAAACTATGCGACTGGAGAGCTTAATTGGGGTCAGGAAAGCCTGAAGGCTCTCTTGGGCAGAGGGGCCACGTGTGAGGACAGAAGGCTCCACTTTTCCTCTCTCCTCTCTCCCCTCCCCCTCTCTCCCCACTTACACTTCTACTTCCAATCTCTTATTGTAAGATCTTTGCCTCCTTGGGAGATCTTTCTCTCTCCCTCCTAAGGAAGAATTCCCCCTGCACTTGTAACTGAGACCCTGAATAAAGCTCAACCCTTGTTCGACTCTGGAAGGTCTCTTCTCTCATACGACTATCCAGTTTGGCCAGCCGAAGACCTCCGATAGAGGCAAGGTAAGAAGACTCGGGTAGCCCACAGGCCTCTAGGCCTGGCAGAGGTGTTGTAATCTACACCATTGAAGGGAATACAAATATCAGTGAGAGCACAGATCCATCAAAGCAACAAAGAAGATGTGTAGCTACTACTACCAATGATAATAATATTTAAAAGTGTATAGTAATACACATTATAATAAAGTAGCTAGCATTTACAGAAGGCATTAAGGTTTACAAGGCACTTTACAAACATCTCATCTGATTCTCTCAACAACCCTAGAAGGCAGGTGTTATCATTACTCCCATTTGACAGATGAGGATGTTAAGGCAGACCAGAGGTTAAAGTGACTTGTCCAGAGTCACATAGCTAATAAGCGTCTGAGAATGAATTTGAGTTCATGACTTCCAGACTCCAGGTCCATACCATGCCATCTAGCCACCTTTATAATGTTGTTTAACATGATGGTAACAAAACTTCCTTGTCTGGAAATCTACAAATCCTTCTGCTCTTTTGGTGTGAGTAGTTTAAGTGTTCCATTAATGTTCTTTTTTTTCCTATTTTCTATCACTATTAAAACCTATCAACCTATTCACCCTCCCACTTGTGAAGTCCTCCTTTATAACAAAAAGTCAAGCAAAAATCCACATGCTCTCCATATATGAAAATTTATGTCTCTCTCTGAACTGTTAATCCATAGTCTTTTTCCCAAGAGGTGGGAAGTATGCTTAATAATCTTCTTGGACATGATCAGTCATTCAGATTGCAGTTTAAAATGTTTCAAAACCATTTTCCTTTACTAAGCCTTTTCCTGGTTTTTCTCAATTCAATCTATATCAGTTCATAGAAATAAGCTTTGAATCTGTCCCTTTCATCATTTCATATGACACAGTAGTATCCCATTACTTTCATATAACATAATCTGTTCTGGCATTCTATAATTGATGGACTCCTACTTTATTATCTAGTCCTTTATTATAACAAAAAAGTGATGCTAAAATATTTTGTATACATCTTGGTGTAGCACTAACACAATATTCACAGTGCCTACAGTGGCCATGAATATTCAGTGCAATTCTGAATCACAAAATACAACAGACTCTCCGCATGAAAGACTGAACAAAAATATTTATTCAGACACCAGAAAGCCAAAGCCATAAAATCTAGCAATAACAATGCAGAGGACAACACCATCCCCAAGCCTTCCCTCTGCTAGGCTTCCCACAAACCAGTTCCATTAAACAAATCACAAGCAGGTCCCCTTAAACAAAATAACAAACAAGCTCTTTCACTTATGCTAGCCAGCAGCCTGCTTGCCTGTATCCTTCCTAGCTCTAACTAGACTCTGACCAATTTCCTCTCAGCTCTGCTGTAGCTCTGCCTCTTCCTGTTCCACCCATTCAGCAAACTCCTCCCACCACAGACTCCATGCGACCCAGGTAGGTCACATGGGCCTATTAATGAGTGGGAAAGATCTTCCTATTTAAACTACCATTACATGTGGCCCCAAGGCCGTTCATATTCATTTCATAGGTCCATGGGGCAACTGATATCAACAGAACTTTAACAGGGATAACAGAAGACAAGCACATAAAACAATATCTTAGGGTAGGGCTTGAATACAAGCACTTCATCATTCCCCCATTGAACAAATGGGACCCAAAAGCCCTTAGGATAAGGGGTGAAAGTCTGTTCTTCCATAGCCACTTCCTGCTGAAATTAGATGTAGAGCTGTCCTTGCCCTAAGAGGTCCCATTTGAGGTCTCAGTTCTTTAGCTGGCATCCAGAACTTGGTTGATGCCAGGTCCAGGGATGACATATAACAGTCATGGAGAAGGGGTGACATCTGGCTTAAGCAATCAGGCATTTGCAAGTGAAGGATACCAAAGCCTGCAGAAAACTAATTAGAAAACTAATCTGATAAACAAGGTGAACAGACAAAAAGCCAAAAAGAAAGAAGGAAACAATAACCAGAAGCTCTAGCTCTGCTTCTTCCTGTTCCACTCTTCCTGTTCCACCCCTTCTTATTCCATGTGACTTAGACTCATGTGACTCAGGTTTTCATATCACTTCAGCAGGTAACATGGGTCTACTGGGAAAGATCTTCCCATTTAAATTACCATTACACTTGGTTCTTTTCCTTTGTCCAATATCTTTGGAGTACTTGCCTTTCTTTTATTTATTAATGATTTGGAGAATTTTTCAAGTGGTTAATAGTTTGCATTTGTACTTTTATTTCCATTCTTGTACTATCTTTGATAATTCATTCTTTGGACTTTAGTAAAAGTAAAAGAAAGATTTTAAAAGAAACACCTAAGGCTACATACAGAATGCTAAGGGGGAAAACTCAACTACATGCAGTAGACATTTGATAGGTATTGACTTGTACATTAAAGAAGTATACATATTTTTCAAAATTGTATGGCACCTTTACAAAAATCAGTCATGTAGTTGGTCATAAACAAATGAAGGAGAAAGAAATGTTGAACATAATCCTTATGGATCATAAGATAAAAATTTTTATCAGTAAAAGAGTTGGTTAAAAAACAAATTATATAAATAATAAATTATAAATAATTATAATAATTAATTATAATTTAATTTAATTTTAATTTTAATAATTTAATTAAATATAAATAATTATATAAATAATTACATGTTGAAATCATTTCAGTGAGACAAAATGTACAAATTTAGGGAATGCAATTATAATAATCCTTAGAAGAAAATCTATGCCTCCAAATATAGGTGTGCGTGTCTGTGTGTATACACAAAAGCAATACTGAGAAGATTACCAAGAGGTGGCAATTGAGCAAGCAACTAAAAAAAAGAACTTGAAAACAAAGAAATGAATAATTCCAAATCAATCAATCAACATTTTTAAGTACTTATTAGGTGCCCAGTGCTGGCAACACAAAGGCAATCAAAGGAATGATTTGTAAAAATTGATAGCAAAAATACATTAAGAATAACCTGGGGAGGGGGAAGGGAGCTATTTTTTGTTGTTGTTTTTTGGGGGGTAGGGAGGTTATGAAAATCAGTTCATAGAGGGTAGGGGAAAAGAGATTTTGTTCCCAGTGAATTTAAAAATGAATTCTATCCAACACTTAAAGAAAAAATAATTTCTATTTTGAATAAACTATTTGCAGAAAAAAAGAAAGAAGTCATCTTCCAAAGTCCTTCTATGAGTCAAATATGGCCCTTATGCCAAAATTAATTAAAGATCAGAGAAACAATAATCAGAGGCATAAAACTATAGATCAATATTGTTGATGAACATCATGAAAAAATAGCAAAGAGGGTAAATTAAAATACATTAAAAATTATTCACTGTGAAAAGATTAGACATACTAGAAATGAAAGAAAAGATCACTATTAAGAAAAATATAAAATAATCACATTAATGACATAGTAACAATAACATAATAAATAGCTACCATTTTATAGTACTTAAAAGTTCCCAAAATGTTTTACATGGGTTAACCCATTTTATCTTCATAACAGGCCTGTAGGTGATACTATTATACCCATTTAAAAATGGAAAACATTCTCAGAAAGGTTAAGTAATTTGGCTAACTTAACTCCCTAAGGCAGGATTCAGTCGGGTCTTCCTGAATTAAAACTCAACACTCTATCCACTGTGCCTTTAACCTGTTATAGTCAAATGTAAGAAAAAAGCTATCGGTGAAATACAGCACTCATTTGTTAAAATTACTTTTTTTTAAGGACCTGTCCTTAAAATTTAAGTGTGGGGTGTAGGGTGTGTTCAGTGAGGACCAGTACCTTTGGTGTGATGTCTGCCGAGCCCTTTCTGGGGCTCTTTCCACCTTTGGAGTCCACCTATTCCGCCTAACTCTCATCTGTGGCTCCAAGAAGCTGCAGCATGTGCAGCGGCCACACCCCAATAAACCGTTTCTGCAGACGGGCCAAACCAGGTTGCGGGTTCTCAAACCCACTGTTGAGTTGGGAGGGATGTCTGCCCCAAGCATGTGAAGACTTCCTCTGGTGGAATGGGCAGATGAGAATAATTTGTTCCAAAGGCCATGAAGGCAGATGAAGGAGGCAATGTGGAGCACTTACAGCTTGGTTAGGTACTGAAGACCCCAAGGTCATCCACTGCATCCTGAACCATCCCCAGCCTTCTTAACTCTGTCCTGCCACTGGACTCTGATGATTCTGGAGGAGAGAGTGAGTCTGACAACTTCATGCAACTCTGCCTCACACTTAAATCCTTTACAAACGACTCAAAAAACATCACCCATACCATTTCACTGTTATACCTCCAAGTCTTGTGATGACAGGCAAGTGATTAAGCAGCAGATGCAGATACACTGGGACCTATAGTCACAACCCTGCACACAGGTGGCCCAGGCCATAGGGTTGTTTCTCACTGGAAGCAGCAGTGGGACTCAGCACTCCCCTGGGTGTCTGAGCAGCCTTTTAAGGATCGCACTGCTCACCTCCTGGTGTGAGGAAGGGGGCTAGAAAAGGTGCCCTAAATTCTATCTGCTTACCCAACCCTGGTCTGATTACCTCCTCAGGCAAGGAATCCCACTATGTGGTCAAAACACAAAAAAATGTACAAAATATACAAAAACATCTGCAAAGATGATTCCATTTGCCATTGGCACATGGAATGTAGAGCGTAGAAAGCTAATGCCAGTATTATGAAGGAGCAAATTTTGGTATCTGAAAGTAATGGAATATCACTGCCCTATAAGTAATTATCAACGTAAAGAATACAGTAAGATATAGGAAGATTTGTATGAAGTAACATAATGAGGAAAGCAAACCTAAAATAGAATTGGAGACAATTACTCTAGCACTGTAATAAACAGAATCAACCAAGTTACAATAAAATTCTTATCAAAGAAAACATTGATCGTAGATCGTTATCAACATGATAATTAGCATAGTCCTTTTAAGACTTGCAAAGTACCTTATACATGTTACATCATTTGATCCTCACAACAACCTTGGGAGATTGATGTTATTGTCTTCATTTTACAGATGAGGAAATTGAAACTGAAAGGGGTTAAATAACTTAAGACCACACAACTAATAAGTGTCTGAAGCAAGATTTGAACTCCGGTCTTCCAGGATCCAAGACCAGCATTCTAGTCACATAATTTACTGACCACTAATTTTAGAGGTGGAAAAATCTTAGAAGTCTAAGTCCAATCTCCTCATTTTACAGATGAGGTAACTGAAACATAGAGAGGTTAAGTGACTTGCTTAGGGACACACAGCTAAGTTGATATCAATAGCACAGTATCAGTTAAAAGACAGTTCTCTTCATTCTGTTAATCAATGATAAATTGTCCTTTAATATAATGTCATTTGTAAATGTATATGTCAGAGAGTATTTTTTTGCATCAAGACAAAAATACATAAATTTTTTCTAATCAAATATAATTTGGTATTTATTAAACACTTACTATGTATAAAGCTCTAGGGACACAAAAATGGTTCCTCCTCTCAAGGAAGTTGCATTTCACTGACATGTCACAATATCATTTTGTTCATATTCTTTGATATACTCATTTCATTGCTAGAACAAAATCCGAGAATATTAGTGACAGGAATAAATGATGGTGTATGCATCTTATCAAATATTACTGCATTACAACTGATAAATATGAAGAACATATAGAAATATGAGAAGGCATATCTGAAATGGAAGTACAGAAGAAGAATGGAATGGAAGAATCAGAATAAATATATGATTATGTAAGTTTGCATAAAATATGTATTTTAAAAGCACACTAACAAAAATTTACTAATTTATGGACAGTGAGTTTTAGAATGCATTTTGAATATTGGGGGATTGTTTATGATTGCTAAGTTTATAATAAGGTAAAAAATGTGAAAGAAATAAAACTCAGAGAAGGCTATTAAACTTATGCAACCTTACTGAACCCATATCCTTACACATGAAAATAAATGGACTGTGCTATAGAATTTCTTTTTAAAAACTGAGATCTGTGTTTGTGACAGAACTGCTTCCTGTGGATCATTAAGACAAATCAAAATGAACAAATGCTAAATGTTTTCATATTGTGATTTGGTGTGTTAGGCCATGGCCTATGCTAATCTACCTTAAACAATAAAATAAGGAATAGTGCTAGTAAAACTTGAAAACTTCTTAACAAAACTAATAAAAGAAAATTAGCAATATTTAATAGACCTAACAGGAACTAGCAAAAGTGAGCTCAAACATTTCAGTATTACAGTAGGGGCGGCCAAACTGCTACCTTTTTTTTGCCAGTCTTGATTCTGGCCCCAAATCTGAAATGAAATTTAATAATCTTTTCAAGGAAATAGAAGTTTGGCAGAAGTTTGTTTCTTGTTAGACATAATCAAATAGGATACCGGATAAAGCATTTCCTCTCTATGCCAATCCTGAAATGTTACAAATGGAATTCTATATGATAGAAATTTTAAAAAGACTATCCAAACTCTATATCAATGATGCAGATTTGTATTCTCTTAATAAATTCCTATTTGGAGAGTCTTGAATTATTTTATGTGAATAATGAGAATCCTGATCGGTGAGGTTTCAATTCTGAAAAATTGGCACAGCATATTTATAAAGCTTTTTTTGACAGTTTCAGCATCAGTTAAGTGAAAAACAATATTTTTAGGGGATTTTAATTATTTTTATATTGCTTTTTAATAATTTTTAAAAATTGAACTTTCTGGCAGGGAGATAAAAAGGAGGAGGGCTTTAAACAAGGGAATACTTTGGGCATATAATTTCATAATGGGAAAAGGTCCCCTTTATTAAACTTGCAATCATATAAATATATATATTTATGTCATTTGTAATGTTATATTATAAATATAAGTATATAAATTAAATATAAATATTAATAGCACCTTAATATATCTGAAGTCATTTTCTTCTTCAATACTAGTTTCTCTGTTATGGGAAAATAAATAAAAGGTAGCAGGTTGGCTCTAGTGTCCCAAACTTTAGTCAAGAGAGAATCACAGAATCCTAGAACGGCAGAGGTGCTATGCGACAGCTATCTGGGACATATGCTCCAACCTCTTGCTAGTGGACATCATGCATGAAACAGCAACTTCTGAATGGTCACTTAGTCTCTTTGACTGGAGACCAGGATTCACACCCCACAGAAAGGGGCCAGTTCTCATATCCATCTCTGCAAAGCCAGAGCACATACCCAGATCCTGTCCCAACAAAATCACAGAATTTCAGAGTCAGAAGAAAGCTTGGAAGGCATCTAGATCCTCCTATACTTGAAGAAGAATCCTCTCTATAATGGAGTCCGCAAGTGGTCATCCACCATTTGCTTGAAGGCTATCAAAAGAGTCACTCGATTTTTGGATAGCTCCAATAGTCAGGCAGTTCCTTCTGACATCAGGATTAAATTTGTTACTTTGCAACTTCATGTATTGTTCCTACTTCTGCCTTCCAGGACCAAGTAGAAAAAGTTTAATCCCTCTTACTTAGGACAGCCCTTCAGATATTTGACGATAACCCTCCTCTTCCTCCTGAATCTTTTGTTTTCTATGTTAAACATCTATAGTTTCTTTACCCAGTTCTCATGAAGCAAAAAATAAAAAGGAACTCACTTATGATGATCCTCAAATAAAATAATGATTTTCCTATGCAATATTAGATTTTGTCTTGAAATGTCTGCCATAGTTTTCTTATGTAACCTTGAAATCCTTTCAGAGGCAGGCTCCCTCCACTCCAACCTCCCCAGTCTCTTTTGGCTACTGTTCTCTCAAGTCACTCTCATTCTGTTCCCTACCCACAGTCCAGTGTCCCCATTGTTTCAGAGCTATAGTTGACCTTTTCAGTGTCCATTCATAATTTGGTCTTGTCACAGCTACCATGACACCCACCTTCAGGATTTCTCAGGGATTTCCTCAGTAAATCTCCCAGGATTCCTCCCTTAACTTCACAGTTAGCAATCTTAACCATTATATAAACACAAAATTACACAAGAAATGGTCCCTACCTTTAAGGATATTATAGGACATGTGTATGGGAGCTATGGTGTATAGATAGCTATAAAAGTAATAAAGGCAGTCTGTGACAAGTGCTGTGAGTCATAGGGCTCTTTTCAGGGAGTAGAGAGCAAAAAGGGTGCACAGGACAGTTAGGTGAGATTGTGGCAGGCCTTGAATGTCAGGCTAAATATGCTTGGCATTACCTAAACAAAATATCAAATGATTGCCTATTTCTATTTGCATCCAGATGTTTGGCATCATGTCAGCCTATGACTAGGAGTTTTAAGATAAAAATCAGAAAGCATTAAACCTATGCTAAAGGTCAAGAGAAATCTGAATTGGATTTTGGAGCAGTCTTTCAAGGGGGGAAGCAAAGGGGGCATTCTCAGCACTATCCTTTGAGACTTACTACCAAAAGAGAACAGGACTAAAATCATAAATTTTAAAGAATTGTCAAGACAACCCCAACTAGTCCAAAAGATATGATGAGTCTTTTCCAGATCTGATTTTTGTAATTTTATGAGTATTGATGTTTTTAATTATTTTTTGACAAGATTGCATATTCCTTCACCTTCCCAAACCTAAATCATGCCATCTTTGCATTGGTTGTTTCTAGGTGAAGGTTTTAAAGTGAAGCAGGAACAGCAAATTGTAGGCCACTGGATGTACTTTGAGGTCCAGGAAACTTTATTTATTAGTGCATGAGCTTAAAACTATAAGCTGGGAAGCCCTGTGTTCAATCATAAATTAGGTAGTCATGAATTTGTAGGAAGTTTTGAGTTCAATCATAAATTTGGGCGTCATGAATTTGGCATTGGTTTCAATCTTGCCAAAATGCATCCTCCTCAATCTCATCATGACATCACTGTGGCCTCTGGGCTGTAATCCTTACATAGGCTAGAATCCAACTGCAAATACAAGGAGTTTTTCAGTTTCTACATTGTACTACCAATGGAGCTAATAATTTGGCAGGATTTATAAGGAAAGGAAAGGAAAGGAAAGGAAAGGAAAGGAAAGGAAAGGAAAGGAAAGGAAAGGAAAGGAAAGGAAAGGAAAGGAAAGGAAAGGAAAGGAAAGGAAAGGAAAGGAAAGGAAAGGAAAGGAAAGGAAAGGAGGGGAAAGGAGGGGAAGGGAAAGGAAGGGAAAGGAAGGGAAAGGAAGGGAAAGGAAGGGAAAGGAGGGGAAAGGAGGGGAAAGGAAGGGAAGAGAATGGAAGGGAAGGTAAAACATTTATTAAACTAATATTTTAAAGTCATTTAAACATGAAAAGGTCCCAGCCCACGCTTAAGTGAAATCTTTTTTCTTTGTCTCCAATAAAGCATGAGTCACAGTCTGTCTGTCACCATAACTCTGAATTACCAGGTTTGGGTAGGCTTTTTGCAAGCCTTAATGCTCTTTAAATCCAGTTTCTCTTGTCTTTTGTAAAATGGACTAATCTCCACATCATCATGGAAATAAGTCATATAAATGAAAAAACATAAATTACACAAGTACTCACTAACTCATTTGGTTTATTTGGAAACAAATGCCTGGGGCTTCAAAGAGAAGTCTTTACTATAACTCCCATTCATCAGTCAATATCCATTGGTTAATTTCGCTTGCCAGGGAAATGACAAATGAGTTAACAAAGTGAAAAGGGCCAATGTGATTTTCAGCTACATCTGCAAAGGGCTTGAAGTAAGGAGCTCTTGGTCTGGAGCAGTGTTTTGCAACTCTGGTTCTGCAACACTCCCAGAGTATTTTTCAATTTTATTGAAAGGAATAAGGTAATGTTTAAAAAAAAACAAATTAATTATAATTCATTTGATTTAAAGTGTATGTGACATAAAACAAACAAAAGGTCATAATCCCAAAGAAGTAAGGTCTCATTGATATAAACAACATGGCAGGATGGAAGAACTAGATCTAGAGCCAATAGTCTTTGATTCCGGTCCCAACCCTTCCACTAACCTGATGTCTGACCTTAGGCAAGTCAGTTAATATCTCAGAGCTTCAGTTTCCTCATCTCTAAAATGACAGACATTAGCTGGGATGAGTCTAGCTCTTTTTTTTTCTTTTTGACTTGTAGCTTTCTTAAAAGTGCTTGATAGTCTACAATTTAAATGAAAGCAAACTAAATGAAATGCTCTTCTACTTCCAACATCCTCCAAGTTTAAGTCACAATCCCTTTGGGCTTTGATTTCCTCATATGTAAAAAGTGGGGTTTACATTGGAGCAAAATTTCCCAAGACTTTTATGTCATAGACCCCTTCTCAGAATAATGTTTTAAGTACATAAAATATATAGGATTATGAAAAATCCAATTATGTTTACATATAGTTACCAAAATAGCTTCAAAAACAAGTTTGCATATCTCAAGTTAAGTGTTCCATCCATAACAGGATGTTTAAGATACCTTTTTGTTTGAAAATATATAGGGATAGAGACTAGAACTATAATTTCATTGTTATAGGGCACTCAGATGAAAAAATTCTTTTTACCAATGCAGGTATGCCCACTTTCACTCTTTCAAATGACCTTTATGCCATACTTAAATATATAACTATAGAAAAATCAAAATTTTCCTTTGAGTCATCATTATTAGAAATAAATATAGTGATTCCACCAGGATGACAAGAATAAATTTGCCCATCAACTGATGAAAGCTTGACAAAATGGGATGTTTTGAAAACTATGCAACATTTTGCATTGAGTGTGAACAACAAGCATGATTGATCCCAATGGCAAAATGAGCAAAAGAATAATATACAAAAAATAATTTTAGCTAGAAAAGAAAATCCTGACTGTGCTCATTTGTCAGCCTTCTGATGAAGAACTAAATTAATGAATGTTTTTACCTCTCAGATCACTGAACTGCTAGAGAGTTGGTGTTTCCTATTACCTTTCCATCACTTAATGGCACTGAGCCACTTTTGGAAAGAATAAAAAAATCTGCCTATTGATGCTTGAACTGCCTCATAGAGAAGCTTATTGCTTTTTTCCACACTGCTTTCTCCCTTCTAAAGTGATGCATTTTGAAACATGGTACCTTATTATACAAGCATGGACAAAACCATTTTTCTTTTTGTTTTTTAAAGCAACAAAGTATTGTGATCAATTGGCTAACCCCAGGACTGAAACCTGGGTAAAATTTTCAACTGTTTTCAATCATTGCATTTTGGATGTACCAGTGACAAGTGAGTGTAGACACACCCTAAGGGATAATCTGGATAGCAAATTCTGAATCCTTGTTGATGTACAGGAAGTAGAATAGAAATATCACATCAAAATGTAAAACAGAACAGAATACAATATTACAGCAGACCACGCAAGTGGCTCAGTCAAAAATGGCCTGTCTGGGAATTTTCTGTTATCCAGATGGGTCAATTTGATACATGCATTTATATACATCTCACTAGAGTCCATGAAAGTCTCTGATAACTGGAATGTATCACAAACTGACAGCTTAGAAAAAGGCAAAACACTGAAAAGCAAGTATAATGTGAGGAAAATTGGAATGTGTGTAAAAAAAAACCTAACTTGAATAGCTTGGGCATTATTTGGATCCAAATTAGATCACAGGTAGAGGCCATTATAGAATCAGTATAGACAGAGCATGAGACTTAGAGTCAAGATCTGAATTCAAATCCCATTTCAAAAGCCTCTTAGCTTTGTAACTCTGAGCAAGTTATTTAGCCTCTTTCACCTTAGTTTCTTCATTTGCAAAATGAGGACATCTTAGAAATGTTCAGGGGCAGACTGAAAGATAATTGAACTTTCTACTGTCTTAAGAAAGTGATAGACAATAATATTGCTTAGTATTATATACTGTAGTGGATAGAGAGCTTGTCTCCCAATTAGAAAGGCCTAGCTTCAACTACCTATGCTGTCACATCCTGACTGTATGATCCTGGGCAAGTCACTTATATTCTATGTCCTCTACCTGTTCTAGGAGTAAGAAGGAATGTGAGTTATAGAGCAAATCATTACCAATATAGGTAATGGGAATGTCTATTATGAATTTATGCAGATTTTATAATGAATTTAGAGATTCTAAACAAGAACTAAAATGTTGGAGATTAGATTTTTGTGTAAAGACTTACATGATAAAATCCCCAAAGGAAAAACTTTTTTTAAAGTACAGGAAATTCACATTGCAAAGTGTGTTTTTTATCTAAGCAAACATAGCTAGGGACTTGGAAAGAAAATAATACATAATGAAAATAAAATGAGATGTAATTTAGAGAAGCCTTATTTTCCCTTTCAAGAAAAGTCCTCAATAAAATTTAATACTTGCTGTAGTGAAATTAGAGAAATAAATTTTTTTAATGTGTGATGGATTTGGAATTGATAGCTATGAATAAATAGGGCTTTCCTTAATAACATAGGCAGAAGCAGTTATAAAAATCTATACTTGCAATCAGTAAGCTCAGATAAAGCTAAGTTTCTCTTTCTACTAAGGGGAGAGAGATGACTTTAGGAATCCAAAAAGTGTGCCTACCTTGTCCCGAATTTTACACCACTGAATACCTTGTGAAGGAAGTCAGCATTTCCTTCTGTCTTCATTCTCCTAGTCTCCACCAGAGAGTGGAACAATTGAGACAACAGACCATAAGTACCTGAAATCTTTTATCTTAAATGCAGTTATCCCTTCCCCATCATGTCTTTCCCCATCATGGTTTGGTTATGTCTCGGATCAGCATAAGAAATTAAATGGAAATTTGGGGACAGTTTTGTAGACACCCAGACAACAGGTGAAGGGCAGCAGATGACACACAAAAAAATGTTTAGAAACGTGGAAATGCATAAAATATGTGCACTGTATTGTATAGGATTATATATATTTTATCTTTTAATGTCATAATAATTTAGACTTTTTCTCTGGTAAAAAGGGAGGGCAAAACATTTTATGCAGATTTTACAGATTGCTAGTGCACTTTGTCCCTAACCCTCTATGTTTAAGTTTAACTGTATGTCTTTGTTTGGGGAACACCAGATTCATACCCTGACCAATAATACTAGATAAAATCTATTTTCTTCATTTCCTTCAAATGTAGGAGTCCTGTGTTGATTACCTTTCACAGACCTACTGGACCTTCATTTCAGTTCTAAAGCCATGTGACACCTGGACTTTGTGAGTATAACCTGCTGTGACAAATAAAAATAAATAAGAAAGTTTCCCATAGTTGGTGACCCAGGTGGAAGTTTTACAACAAATTCCATTAGCCACTGGGAGCTTCAACTGAAATGAATTTTATTTAAACACACTTTTCCTCCCACAGGGAGCCACCAAAAGCAGAAAAATCATAGATGCACATAAGGCATGAGTGAATTTTCTGTCTCCTCTCCCAGCATACATCTTTTGGTAAGCATTGCTTCTAGATTGCTTAGCCTCTACTTCAACCAATTGCTCTCTCTGTCTCTGTCTCTTTCTCTCTCTCTCTCTCTCTCTCTCTCTCTCTCTCTCTCTCTCTCTCTCTCTCTCTCTCTCTCTCTCTCTTTCCCTCTCTCTCTCTCTCTCATTCAATCAAGCAGTAGAGAGTTACATAACTTGGGTCATTTGATAAAAATGCAAAATATCTTTGTCAGATTTTCAAAAGATCATAGACTGAGGCAGGAAGGGACTCAGAGAGCATCCAGTTCAACCTCTTCATTTTAAAGATAGAAATCTAAGGCTTAGACTAGGTGACTTGACCAAAGTCACACAGGCAGTAAAGCGAAGAGATGGAATTCGAAATCAGGTCCTTTTTGCCTAGATGCAGAGCTCCTTCTCTTGTGCCAATCTGTCTTTGAAACTATGTGCCCAAAGCCTTGGTCTTTCTCTGAAATAGCCTGGAGAATGAGAAGAGGATTACAATGCTTGAGAATTTTCATAAAAGCATTAAAGTTCTTAGAGACAACAGTGGCCTAAGGGAGAAGAATTGTAAGTCAAAAGACAAAGGCTCACATCCCATCTATAGTCAGTCAACAATGATTTATTCCACATAATAAGATGTGCCAAGTACTGTGCTAAGTGATGAGCATATGAAGAAAGACTACTAGACTAGTAGTAGTAGTAGTCTCTGTTTTCTCTCAAAGAACTCACAGTCTGATGGAGCAAGCAACATGAAAACAATTATGCACAAACAAGATGCATATAGGGACAATCTACAGGTGTACCTTTTGAGCAGGATCTGTGTTGACCCTATATTTGAGCTTTGCTTGTTGTCATTCAGTTGTTTTAATTGGGGGTGTCTCCATTACCCCATTTGTGGTTTTCTTGGTAAAAAAATACTAGAGTGGTTTGCCATTTCCTTCTCCAGCTCATTTTTACAAATAAGGAATCTGAGGAAAACAGGATTAAGTGACTTGCCCAAAATCACACAGCTAATGTCTGAGGCCAGATTTGAACAAAAGAAGATGAATCTTCCCAACTCTAGGTCTAGCACTCTCTCCACTGTGCTACTTGGAGATGCTTAAGAAAGGTTCACCGAAACATTATTTTAGAGGACCAGTGTTACCCATTCTCATACAATGAGACCACTGGCTCAGGATATGGTATAAGATTTGGCCATTGTGATTTGTTTACCTTGTCTATGCATATTTGGTAAAAGGGTTTGGGTGCTGTTACTATTTCTCTTCCTTTCAATTTGAGGAAAGATTGGGGGAGAGTTTGAAGAAAAAGATTACCAAAAAGAAAAAAAAAAGGAGTAAGAAAATACAATAATTAAAGTAGTTTTGTTTTGTTTTTTGTTTTAATGAACAGAAAAGAGCAGAAGGAAAAGGTCAATAGGAAACAGACAAGCAGAATTAATTGGGGGGGGGGAATGTTGAATTTTTGGAATACTTAGAGAGAGAAGCAGGCTATCTGTGGGGTAGATTTCAACTGCATATGCAAACATTCCTTTCTGTCCTACTTTGCACAAGGATATGCTTATCTTTTTTGTTGTTAATTTCAGAATAAATCTATTACAGATTTTTAACAATTTTGTTATCCTAGTTTGGGCTTCACCAATTATATGAACTTATAAGACACTTTTCCCCCTTTCTGTGCTTTAATGTCCTATCTTTTGGGGCATCAGTCCTACTTTTTCAAAAATATTGCAGATCTAAATTGTCATAGGACCTTAAGGTAGGGAAGACCTCTGAGAATACCTGGTCCATTTTACAATGACATTAAAGTCTAGAGAACTTTAAGTGACTTCAAACCCATGCACTTTGACTCCAAATCCTGGGCGCTTTCCACTTTTCACTTTGCAACACAGATGTTGTGTACAAGCTTCTTAAAGCAAAAGCAAAAGCGATATTCCTCATATAGCTAATTCCAATTCTTCCAAAGATCTGTGATTTATTGATGTGGGTGCCCTCTCTACTAATGCAAATTGTACCCCCTTTACCCTTTGGTAGTGTTCAAGAGTTGCTATGACCAAAATAGCTCCTATGAGTTTGGGGAAAATGTTAATTAGGTACTAATGGAGAGAAGTTTTTGTTCATGGTCTCTTTCAAATAAAATTGCTGCATCTCAGATATCTGAAGGCATGAAGGAAAAGAATAACTCATTTCACTGTAGCAGTCCTCCTGATATCCTGTGTTTGGACCATTATGGCAAAAAGGCAAGTACAGCAACTACAGGCAGGTATAAGAACCCTGGATTTTAAATGAGAGGACCTGCCCTGGAGTCCTAGCTCTGCCCCTTTGTTGTCCTTACTGTTCAATCATGTCTGACTCTGTGAGCCCATTTGGAGTGCTTTGGCCATTTCCTTTTCCAGTTCATTTTACAACTGAGGAAACTGAGGCAAACAGGGTTAAATGATTTGCCCAGGGTCACACAGTGAAGAATCTGAGGCCAGATTTGAACTCACTAAGATGAGTCTTTCTGACTCCAGGTCCAGCACTCTATCCACTCTAGCCACCTACTTGTCCCCATCAATCTGCCCCTTACTGATTCTTATGTGATACTGGTTAGGCTTTCATTTCTTCATCTTAAGATGAGAATAATAACCGTTGTACTGTCTCTCTCACTGGATTGTTGTGGGGAATGTATTTCTTAAGTCTTAAAGACGTGTAAAAGTGAGCTGGTGACATTATGAGGCTTGTCTTTGTTCTCAGAAAGACAAAGAAAAAAAGATGCTATTTCTCTACTTTCTTATAGGATAAAAAGATTTAGAGTTGGAAAAGATCCTAAAGATCATTTGGTTCACCTCACTTTTACAAATGAGGAAACTGAGGCCCTAAAGAAGGGGAATGATTTGCCTGCCTTCATCAATATATTTCCTTACCAGAGAAAAACAAAACCATATTTTGATTATACAAAAAGAGTTGAGCATGAGGGTTGGCAAGAGAACTCCATCTCAAATTCCTCCATTTCTCCAGGATTCTTTGTAAAACTCTAGCTCTCCTCCACTGTCTACCTTTTCAGCTACCTCTTCTAGTCAGCCTAAAGTTGGCAAAAGTGCTGCTTCTGAAAAAGTCGAAGTTGTGTCTAGTCTGAGCAGATGGTTGTTAAACTAGAATCGACAACTGATATGAGAATGACAATGATTATTTTATAATTTTTATTATTGATAATTATGATGAAAAGATTCCCCAGCATTATCCCTATTACCATAGCTATTGAGAATGACACTAAAATAGGAACTTGAATTTTCACCTTACTTCAAGATTTATAGTATGCTTGCTTCACAAAAGCCCTGTAAAACTCATATGCAAAATATGACTATACCCATTTTACAGATGTAGGGGGAAAATTCAGGGGAGTGTAAATGATGGGTGCAGGAAGAGTCAGACATGACTAAACAACTTCTGACTGCAAGTCTAGTATGATTTTCCCTACAGTGTGCCAAAAATGATCAGCGATCATTGAATTAATTTGCTTACCATGCTTTGAAATTCACTACCCTTGTCTTCAATAGCATTCAGGACTCAAAAGGAGCTTGTGTACTCAGAGTATCAGTAATATGTTTTGCTTATCATTGACAAAACAGAAGCGAGCACCCATAATGAAGGTCTGAAAGAGTGAAAATTCAACCTCCTTGATGCTGGAATACAAGAGGAACACCCATTTCTAAAGAGGAAAGGATAGAATCAGTAAGAATTGTGAAGGGTTTGGTCTTCCTTTAGCACTATCCTTTACATTACTCTGCAGGTGCTTTTGGACTGACCAAACTGTCCTTGCTATATTCCTCACATACATCCTTCTATTTCCTATTTCTGGGTTGTATTACTCACTTTTTATCCCCCCACGCTTCTTTAAATCCTTACAAATTAATTTCCTACAAACCTCAGAGGCTTTCTCTGATGCCTCCAGCTACAGTGATTCCTCCCAAAAATTTGCCTTGTATTATTCTACATATGGGAGCAGCTAGGTGGCACAGTGGATAGAGCACTGAGCTTGCAGTCAGAAAAATACAAAGTCAAATCTGGCTTCAGGCACTTACTAGCTGCATGACCCTAAGCAAGTCATTTACCCTGTTTGCCTCCATTTCCTCATCTGTAAAATGGGCTGGAGAAGTAAATGACAAACCACTCCAATATCTTTTTCCAAGAAAAACCACAAAAGGGGTGGAAGAATTTGGCATGACTGAAATGACTGAACAATAATTAACTATACATAATGTAAAATATTATTTGTACACATATCATCTACCCAACAGAATGGAAACTTGATGGTAAGACTATTTCACTTGTCTTTGTCTTCACAATACCTAGTACAGTGCCTGACCCATTGTTGATGCTAAATAAATGCTTGTTGATTAAGTGATTAATCAGTTCTTCCAAAGATCTCTGATTTCATCCTTGTTTATTTAACATGCAAATGTACTGATGTGCATAGATGCAATGTTAAGAACCATCCTGCTCAGTCATCTTTGGCAATATGGCAGATTATCAATTGATTCCTGATTCCAACTTACCTGTTCAGAAAGTGAGGTATGATATGTTACCTTTCCCTCAAAACTATCCTTGGGGCAAAAATGAGTCAGTCAGGGCATACTACCCAGGAATGGAAATGCATCATGGGACAGTGCAAGGAATCTGTGTTGCTCTAAGACTGACCAGTGCTAGAGATGCAGGGAGCAGGATTGACCAGGGCTGTAACTTACAGATGGAGAAAAGATACTCCAGAATAAGCTGTTGTCCCTGAGAATGGATTTGAGCAGGGAGGCTTTCACTTGGTTTGTGTCTCTGTGGGGAGCTGGGGAGAGAAAGAACAATCCATGATGTTATTGTACCTAGAATTTTTGTAATTTAGAGAAAAACTTTCCTTGTTTCACCCTGATTATTGTTCTCCTCATCTCATTTATCTTCAGAAAGAATAAGAGACCTCAGAAAAGTGGAAACCAAACTAGTCATGTTAACAAGATTGGGGGAATCACCTTCATTCAAAAGTGTCTCCTTCCTTGGAAAAGGAAGACCACTTCCATTGACCTTCCTATTGGGCAGACCTTGGAATTGTTTTAAATTTAAAGAGAGTAGACCTAGATTCTAGAATGCAAACTTACTTGAACAGAAATAGTGGCCAGACTTGAAGACCCAGGTATATATGGAAATGTACCTTTGCCCTTACTTGGTGCTGTCTGCCAGACAGAAAGCTCTGCTTTCAGCTTCTCTTCTTTCAGAGGAAATGGAACAGTGAGGAGTAGCTTGGCTTCTCACCATCTCTTTAGAAAGTGGTAGATAGGAAGCTACCATTCAATGGGGGTGTAGTACAGTGGAAAGCATGCTGGGTTTGGAGGCAGAGAACTTGTATTTGAATACTAGCTTTTCTACTTTCCTCCTGTGTGACCTTGAGCAAGGCCCTCAGTTCTCCATCTGTAAAATCAAGGAGCTCCATTAAATTGCCTCTAAGGGAGTAGGGGGAGCAGGTGGCACTTGAACCTCATTCTCATCTAAATTGGTCAAAGAAGGGAAAAGTACACACACATAGTTGGGTAGAGAAATATATTCCACTTAATAGAGAAATAGGAGGGAAAAGGGGAGAAGGATCCTAGAATAAGTAGTCATTATAAATAATATTAAAAACTTTATCAAGTTTTACACTAAAAAATTGTCTCTAAGGTCCTTTCTCATTCTAAATCTATGGATTCTATAATCTGATGACTATTCTGATGGGGAAAAGGTTAATTAACAATCTCTCTCTCTCTCTCTCTCTCTCTCTCTCTCTCTCTCTCTCTCTCTCTCTCTCTCTCTCTCTCTCTCTCTCTCTCTCTCTCCCCTTCTGCGTCCCTTCCCCTCCCCCCCAGCAAGTGAGTACACATGAATTTATGTCAACATAGGCTTAAACAGGCAGTCCTTCTTTAAGAAATATCTGTCTCATAGCTTTAAGACTACTGCTAATGATTCTATTTTCTTTGTATAATGAGGCAGTGTGAGTTCTAAGGCCACCTCAAATCATTTAAATTCTCTGAGCTTAAGTTTCTTCATTATAAAAAGGAGATAATACTAGTATTTATCTCACAAGATTGTTATGAGTACCAAAGGAAATAATGTATGTAAAGTACTCTCTAAACCTCTTTAGAAATATCAGCTATTATCATCATCATCATCATTTCCCTGCCTAGTCAACTTGCTTGATAAGCCTCTGTTAAATCTCCTTCTCACTCTAGATAAACTGCCTGATTCTTTTGTGGAATTCAGCCTTTTGGGTTCTCAGTTGGAGGACCGTCATTGCAAGCGGTATTGGCCATTAATACATGTAGGATGTTGAAGTCTCATTAATAGGATAGTGAATAATGTCTCCTCTTCTCCCATCCTGCAGCAGTTTCTTGGTGGGAGAGTGACAATAGGGAATTCTTGTTCCCTAAGAGTTCTTGTCATAATATAATTCGTAGAAAAAACTGGGCAGTTTCATTAATATCAAGTTTACCTAGGTATGCAAATTTAGGAAAATTATTTTGTCCTTAAAAAACCCTTAAGTTCACGATATACCAGATAAGTACCATGCCACTTCTGCTCATGTGTTTTCTTTTCTTAAATGTTTTATTTATGTCTTCTTGTATTTTTATACTACAGTCATTTCTTGATAGACTCCCTAATTGAACCAGAGCTATGTTGGAATTGGCTCTAACATACTTATGAAAGCTGGTTGTTAAATTTTCAGCGTGAGCATGTATACCACATTTGCAACTCAGAAATGATACAAATAAATCTGGTCTTGATTTATTGTTTCATGTTCTCCACACTTGAGAAAATATTAATAATGAAGATTAAACAATCTTTTTTCACTGCTTTTTTTTCCTGGAGAGCTGGTTGTTAAACATTTATTAGCACATTCCTGTATTGCTTTATAAACATTATTTGAGCAAAGAGGGAATATAGTAGGAGGCTAAGGTAATTAAGGCAGCACCAGATTGGAAACCTGGTAACTATAGGCTAACAACCACAACAATTATAACTGGAATTTATTTGGAGCTTTAAGGTTTGCAAAGTGATTTATATCCATTATTTCATTTGGAATGAATGAAAAGAATATGTGAAATATTCCACACCCATAGTCACTCACCTCAATAAATAAGGGATTAAGTTTCATTTTTTCTTCTCTTCTTTGGGGTCATCTGATTGCATTTATTCTAATACTTTTAATTTTTTATTATTCTGTATATGAAAACACCAATTAATATAAACATTTCCACATGTTAGGAATAAAAAGTTTACTACATAAAAAACCCATGAATTTCTATTATAAGCAGCTTGCCTTTTAAAAATAGCATATAATAAATTTAATATTAGATTTAAAGCTGACCTGCTTGAGTCTTCCTCCAAATCTCCTCCTTTTCTTCTTTTCTGTGTTTTTAAAATGCTCTAATGACCCCATTTTCTCTCTTTTCTTTTTGTATATTACCATCAATTACTCTCTCACCCCAAAATCCCCTTCAACTAAAAATGAAACAAACAAAAAACTTCTCCCTTATGACATATAAGTACAACGAAGTCAAACAAATTCACACATTGACCATATCTAAAAATGTAGATCTCATTCTGCAACTCTTGTCTATTCCCTCTTGGCTAGGATGTGAATAACATGCTTCATCTTAGGACCTCTCTGGAAACATGATTATTTCCAGCTTCATCAAAGTTCTTAAGTCTATCAAAAATATTCTCTTCACAATATTGTGGTCACTATATAATTGTTATCCTAGTTTTTTCATTTGGTTATACACCATTTCATGTAAGTCTTCCTATGTTTCTCTGAATCTCTCCCTTTTATCATCCCTTCCGGAACAATAATATCCCATAGTTTGCTCAGCTCCAATTGTTAAACAACCATCAACTTATTTTCCAGTTATCAATTATTTTCAATTTCTACATTAAAACAAAAATGTTACTATAAATAAATTTTTGTACATATGGGTCCTTTGCCTTTGTCTTTAATCTCTTTGGTGCATAGACCTAATATAGATATGTCTGGGTCAGAGGCTGTTATTGACCATTCCACAGGACAGTCTTTCAGAAGGTTTTTATTATTTTGTAATATTGCGATTTATGTTGATTTGCTCATTGTATAGATTGTTTTTACTATTTCTATTTGCCATCTAATATTTTCTCCAGCTTATATGTTTGTCTGCATACATAAATATAGGATGCTCCAAAAGTCTTCATGCAGTTTTGCTGCACTAAGCCTTTTGGAACACTTTGTAGATATACATAAATAGGACAGAGATATGGATAAGGACATAAGTTATATAGAAAGATAAATGGAAACTTGTGATTACAATGATTTAGGGAACCCCTAGACTAGAAAACTTCCTCCACCAATGCAATTTGGCACCTTCTTTGCAATCTTACAATCTTGATCAAATGAGATAATAATTGTAAGGATTTAGCACAGAACCTGACACATAATAAGTCCTATACAAATAGTAGTTGTTGTGGACATGCCTAGAACACTGAGAGTTAGTGACTTGCTCAAGGTCACACAACCAGTTCATGTCAGAGACAGGGCTTGAACTCAAATCTTCCTGGCTCTGGGACCAGTTCTCTATCCATTTGCTATGTGGCTTTTAAAAATATTTTGAAACTGTATGAGATAATATATGGAAAAGCTAGCTATTTATAGGGAGAAAACACTATATCTATTCAAGTTATTGTTACTAAACTTAAATATGAAACATCATCATCCTTTTAATACTTTCCCAGGGGGCGGAGCCAAGATGGCGGAGTAGAAAGATGCACATACACATAGCTACAAACCCACAACACACAGAACGGCTACAAGGAAGAAACTCACAGCGAATTCTGCACCCAGAGGCCACAGAACATTGGAGCGAGGGAGATTTCTGTTCCGGAAAACCCTGCAAACCTCTCGCGGGGGGTCCTTCGCTCTGCGGACTGGGCGCCGGGACTGGGAGCTGAGTGCAGCCCTGCCGCGGCCACAGCATTGAGAGGAAAAGATCCGAGTGGGCTTCAGGGACGGGATCTCCAGCGGCCACGTGGGTCCTTCCACCCACACAGGGACCTGCAAACCTCTCGCAAAAGGTCCCTCGCGCTGCAGACGCGGAGCCCAGCCCAGACCTGCTGCAGCTGTGGCTGCGGCACCAAGAGAAACAGATCCGACCAGGCTTCAGGGACGGGATCACCAGCGGCCACACAAGTACCTCCACTCACAGGTGACAGGGGTCGGTGAGAGAGTCTCTTTGGCGGGTCGAGAGGGAAGTGGGGTGCCCCCATAATTCAGGCCCCCCCGGGAGGTAGGCGGCTGCAGACCGGGGCTCCCCAAGCGGGCGGGAGCCTGGATCCATTGTGGAAGGTCTGTGCATAAACCCCCTGAGGGAACTGAGCCTGAGAGGCGGCCCTGCCCCAACCTGACCACCTGAACTTAATCTCACACTGAATAGCAGCCCTGCCCCCGCCAAAAGCACTAAGGCAGGAAGTAGCATTTGAATCTCAGACCCCAAATGCTGGCTGGGAGGATCAGGAGGCGAGGTGGGTGTGAGGAGAATATTCAGAGGTCAAGTCACTGGCTGGGAAAATGCCCAGAAAAGGGAAAAGAAATAAGACAATAGAAGGTTACTTTCTTGGAGAACAGACATTTCCTCCCTTCCTTTCTGATGAGAAAGAACAATGCTTACCATCAGGCAAAGACACAGAAATCAAGGCTTCTGTGTCCCAGCCCACTCAATGGGCTCAGGCCATGGAAGAGCTCAAAAAGAATTTTGAAAATCAAGTTAGAGAGGTGGAGGAAAAACTGGGAAGAGAAATGAGAGAGATGAAAGAAAAGCATGAAAAGCAGATCAGCTCCCTGCTAAAGGAGACCCAAAAAAATGTTGAAGAAATTAACACCTTGAAAACGAGCCTAACTCAATTGGCAAAAGAGGTTCAAAAAGCCAAGGAGGAGAAGAATGCTTTCAAAAGCAGAATTAGCCAAATGGAAAAGGAGATTCAAAAGCTCACTGAAGAAAATAGTTCTTTCAAAATTAAAATGGCACAGATGCAGGCTAATGACTTTTTGAGAAAGCAAGATATCACAGAACAAAGAGAGAAGAATGGAAAAATGGAAGATAATGTGAAATATCTCATTGGAAAAACAACAGACCTGGAAAATAGATCCAGGAGAGACAATTTAAAAATTATGGGACTACCTGAAAGCCATGATCAAAAGAGGAGCCTGGACATCATCTTTCATGAAATTATCAAGGAAAACTGCCCTGAGATTCTAGAACCAGAGGGCAAAATAAATATTCAAGAAATCCACAGAACACCGCCTGAAAGAGATCCAAAAAGAGAAACTCCTAGGAACATTGTGGCCAAATTCCAGAGTTCCCAGGTCAAGGAGAAAATATTGCAAGCAGATAGAAAGAAACAATTCAAGTATTGTGGAAATACAATCAGGATAACACAAGATCTAGCAGCCTCTACATTAAGGAATCGAAGGGCATGGAATAGGATATTCCAGAAGTCAAAGGAACTAGGACTAAAACCAAGAATCACCTATCCAGCAAAACTGAGTATAATACTTCAGGGGAAAAATTGGTCTTTCAATGAAATAGAGGATTTTCAAATTTTCTTGATGAAAAGACCAGAGCTGAAAATTTGACTTTCAAACACAAGAATGAAGAGAAGCATGAAAAGGTGAACAGCAAAGAGACGTCATAAGGGATTTACTAAAGCTGAACTGTTTACATTCCTACATGGAAAGACAATATTTGTAACTCTTGAAACATTTCAGTATCTGGGTACTGGGTGGGATTACACACACACACATGCACACACGCACACATACATAGAGACAGAGTGCACAGAGTGAATTGAAGAGGATGGGATCATATCTTAAAAAAAACAAAATGAAACCAAGCAGTGAGAGAGAAATATATTGGGAGGAGAAAGGGAGAAATTGAATGGGGCAAATTATCTCTCATAAAAGAGGCAAGCAAAAGACTCATTAGTGGAGGGATAAAGAGGGGAGGTGAGGGAAAAACATGAAGTCTACTCTCATCACATTCCACTAAAGGAAAGAATAAAATGCACACTCATTTTGTAGGAAAACCTATCTCACAATACAGGAAAGTGGGGGATAAGGGGACAAGCAGGGTGGGGGGGATGATAGAAGGGAGGGCATGGGGAGGAGAGTGCAATTCGAGGTCGACACTCATGGGGAGGGATAGGATTAAAAGAGAATAGAAGTAATGGGGGACAGGATAGGATGGAGGGAAATATAGTTAGTCCTATACAACACAACTATTATGGAAGTCATTTGCAAAACTACACAGATTTGGCCTATATTGAATTGCTTGCCGTCCAAAGGGAAGGGGTGGAGAGGGAGGGAGGTAAAGAAGGTAGAACTCAAAGTGTTAGGATCAACTGTCGAGTAATGTTCTTGCCACTAGGAAATAAGAAATACAGGTAAAGGGGTATAGAAAGCTATCTGGCCCTACAGGACAAAAGAGAAGACAGAGACAAGGGCAGAGAGGGATGATAGAAGAGAGAGCAGATTGGTCATAGGGGCAATTAGAATGCTTGGTGTTTGGGGGGAGGAGGGGATAAAAGGGGAGAAAATTTGTAACCCAAAATTTTGTGAAAATGAATGTTAAAAGTTAAATAAATAAATTTAATAAAAAATAAATAAATAAAATAAAAAAAAAATACTTTCCCAGAGCTGTGGTTTCAGCCCTGGGGGTATGCCCTCCTCTGGTGGTGATCACAACCCTTCAGCACCTTAGCAGATGAATTTTTTGAGTTATAATCAACACAAAACTCGTTACCAGTGGCCAGTCTTTTAGAAATGAACCACTCTGAACTCAACTAGGTTGGAATTCAAACAGCATTCAGGCACGTATTCAATGTCTGCAAGTTTGATAGGACCTGCTGTTGCTTTACTGTCATGATTTTGAGTTATCAAAGTCATTGTGTCCAGATTTCTCATTTTATAGATGAGGAAACTGAGACACAGAATTTAAGTGAGTTGTCTAAAATCATGAAGCTAGTATCTTAAGGCAGGGTTTGAACTCAGATCTTTCTGACTTTTCATCCAATACTCTATCCACTGTGCTAAGCTGCTTCTCCTGGGCATAACTTTAGAGAAAACACAGCCAGTCATGAGGACTTATCCATGAAAGTCATCTAGCAGATAGCGATATTCTCTTCAACAAAAATAATGTTTTGAATTAATTTTATATCTCATTTGTAAATATATCTGATACTTGTGTCCCTCATTATAAAGTTTTTAAAAAAAGAACAGAAAAATGAAATGTTCTTGTCTATAAAAATGGTCATGGAAAATGCCTTGTATTTATGTCTTTATTATCTGGCTTCACATGAGACAGTCTTATAATGGCCCCATTTCAGGATTTCAGTGATGTCAAGTGAGAGAACAATTCAACACACCCTGCTTTCCCCAAAGGCTAAGAGGCCAGTGAGTGAGAAACTAGGCCAGTGAGTAGGAAAGGGGTGGGTTTTTTTTTTGGTTTTCTTTTTTTTTAACTGTCTACCACTCCTTTTGAACAGCATGGGTGGTACCTAGGAGACTCTGGCCCTGTTCCCAGAGCTCTTTGCCCTTACAAAGTTGAATCTACACCTTAAGAAGGGTAGCTTGCCTGCCTGATGAGATGTCATTCTCTTTTGTAAGTTGGTTTTCTGGGAAAGTTATAACACTTCCAGTCTGGTAATGGGGAAGATACGAGGAAGAAAAGTCTGGTACTAGTAGGTAGCAGATAATCTGACTCCCATCTCATTCCATCTGTTTAATCTCCCTTTCATTTTGAAGACTTATCTTCCCTGGACCCAGAATTTACAAAAAAAAGTCACAGTTGAAAACAATGAAGTTTGTTGAGTTTATTTTTCCTCCCTTTTACATATAGTGATATAAAAAGGTTTGTCTTCCTAGCCAACAGCAGTCAATGTACAAAGCTTTCTTCATTAGAGGGTTGCCTTTTTTTTGGGCTATTTAAACCATCAGCAGCATTCACTGAGGACACCACACATATGCACGCCAGATGCTGGGAAGCAGTACCTTAGGAGGACCCGACTCAAGTTAGCAATAATCTGAGGACAGCGGGTGTGAACCTGAGCTGGGCCAACACCTCATCAGGCTGAATAGCTAATTGATTTCAAAATTAGACTTGGTATTTCTGAACAATAATCTTAAAAGGCAGCCATAAAATCCATCAGGATCCTTTGAGCTGGCCAAGCTTTCATCCAAAGGGCTTATTACAAAGAGCTGGCACACCTGAACTTTGGCACAGACAAATAAATCCAAAACAGCAAATGGAAACCACATTTGGCACTGGGGGTTTGTCCAGAGGAGTTTGGCTTCATGAGGAAACAAGATTTTCAATTTCATTTTTTTTCTCTCCTTCTAGTGGCAGGAAACAATTCATTTAGAGTGTTTTACTATGACACTTGTGATTTATACAACAAAATATGCATAACCACTATATGAGGGATTTGAAGTGTCCCATAAGCCTTCAGGCCCCAGAAACTACCAGAGCACAGCAAGGGTTAGCAAAGCCCATTAGTGATAACTTAATCACATGAGAAGGCTGCCCCCTTTGAACTCTGGAGACCCGCTCTGGGCCATCAGAGTGCAGAGGGGTTTAAATCTGATTTTTCTATGGTGACAATAAATTACATCCAACTATTTGAGAAATGTGGAGAATCTTATCTTGACTCCACAATGAGGTAAATGAAGATTACTGCCACTGGGTTAAGAGATGGCATAAATTCTGAGCACAACCTTCATCTAGGGTTTACAGAAGGGCAAAGACATATGTCATTTTGTTTATCTGTCAAACTTATGGAAATCAACATGTCTATATGTAAGATTATAAGGGAAAATTTTTAAAAAGCAAATAAATAGTCCCTGGTAGACTATGTCCACATGTGTATCATAAACTGAAAAACTGAACCTCTTACTTGAATAATTCATGGGCTTCAGTGTGACTTCTACTTCTGTTTTCTGGACATTTCAGACAAAGTTGTTGAATTAAAGGTATTATCTTTGAGTAGATGGTAGGGTAAGGTATTAATTTAGAAAAATAAGATCATAGAATCATAGATCCAGGACTGTAATTTGAGCAGAGGTCTTATGATTGTGTGTGCAGGTGGTACAATGGAAAGGTCACCAGATTTGGAGTTAGACTACAATCAATCCTTACTGCCAGTGGTGTGGCCTAGAAAAAGTCATCAACCTCTCTGAGCCTCAATTTCTTTGTCTGTAATTTAAAGGGATGGGTTGGGGGTTGGTTAGATGGCCCCTAAGTTCCCTTTGAGTTCCCTATCTGTAATCCTATAATTCAACCTACCATTCCAGCCTAATTCTACATTGCATCTTTCCCCTGACTCTACAATCCAGCCAAACTGGCCTTTTTGCTATTCCTTGCCTCCCAGTCTTTGCCCAGGCTAGTTCCCATGCCTGGCATGCACTCCCTCTTTACCACCACTGCTCAGAATCTCTAGCTTCTTTCAAAGTTGTACTTAAGCACCATCTCATTCCTAAATTCCTGATAACCAGTCCCCCACTAGCACTACCCTGCTTGATCAATTCCATTATACTTATTTTGTATATATTTGGTATCATAAGGATGTATGTAAAATTTTTGCATTTTATGTATATGCATGTACATATACATATGCATATGTACATGCATGAACATATACATGCATGTGTCATACACATTTGTTAGTATACATTAGTTAATTCTTCAAGCATATATATGCATGTAGATAGATGATAGATAGATAAATAGAAAGATAGATAGATAGATAGATAGATAGATAGATAGATGATAGATAAAAACACACACATATCTCCAAAAATGTTAATTCATTCTCTGAGGAATATATATATATGAGAAATACATGATACATTCATATGCACACATTATATAATATATATACACATATCTTCATAATGATAGTCACTTTAAAATATTCTCAAGCAATTTTAGTAACTGAAAGTTTTGGTATCATTTCTCCTAAAGCTCATAAAATAGAAATGTGGAATATACAAAGGAAAACAGAACAGCTCAAAACAGAAATGGCTTTCATTTGCATATAAATTGCATATAAAATGGAAACAATCATTCAAATAAGAGAAGTCAGTGGCTAAAGTTATCTTTCTAATGTATCTATCTGGTCACATCCTGCCGCATTTTAATGGCTACTGTCTACTTGGTCGAAAATAAGCTTCTTAGCGTGGCATTCAGGGCTCTCTACAGACTCCAACCCATCCTTCAGGCTTTATTGTACATGATTTTTCTTCATGCATTCTACTTGTCTTAGCAACTTTTCGTTATTCTCTAGTTGTGTTCTCCCCTCTGTACATTTGTTCAAGTTAGCCACCAAACCTTCCACACCTCTACCATTTGAAATCTTTCTCTTCTTTAAGGCACAAATTAAGTGTCACTAGCTCTATGAAGTCTTCCCTAGCTAGGTGCAGTGGACAAAGCTCTGGGTTATGGTCAGGAAGATTTGAGTTCAAATCTAGCTTTAGGCATGTACTAACTGTGTGACCCTGGGCAAGTCAATTAAATTTTGTCTGCCTCAGTTTCCTCAACTGTCAAACGAACATAATGATAGGCACCTCACTGGGAGACATATATACATATATATATGTATGTGTGTATGCACATATACATATATGTGTGTGCATATATATATATATTTCTACATACATACATATATACATAGCCTAATGAATGGTTTCTGAATCAATCAAGGATGGAAAATTATATCTCTTTGCTTAAATCTGTTCCACCAAGTGGAAGATATTGGTAAAAACTCTCCAGAGCAAAATTAGTTTCTGAGATTTTATCACCATAGCCACATTCTGCATTCATATGAAAGCAGTCAACAGCGTACAGTCAACTCAATCAACAACTTTTATTGAGTCCTCATTTTAGGAAGGCAAGAGAGTACTTTAGAAACTGAATCGTCTAGAGAAATTCTCTTGTTGAGAGTGTCACATTGCCAGCTGAACACCTTTGAAATGTACCCTAGCTGTGTCTTAGGGTTGTAAGTCATGGAATAAAATAAGAACTTATGTTGACTATGTACAGAATCTCAAAGTCTCAGATCTTAAATACTAATAATTTGCTGAATACTTTTTGAAGGGTCCTGGGTTCAGTATCAAGACTCATGGAGTTTTTTATCTGAATAAATTTTTATGAGTCAAAAGTCTTTTATCATCTGTGTACCTACATCTAGACTACCAGTCACACAGATACACACAGATACACACAGATACACACACACACACACACACACACACACACACATACACATGCACCTATGATGTTTTCCCATCAGTGAAGGATGCTTTTCATCTAAATTAACTTATTTTCCTATACTTCTAGAAGCATACAGCACTGTATATAATTAATATAATATAATTTAAAATGTATAGCTTATTTAAAAGTTTCCAATATAAAAAATATTATAATTATGATAAACAGGCTTTTGTCATCCCAAAATCAGATAAAATACAACCTCTCACCAATAGTTAATGAAAATAGATTTATTTCTTTTTGGGAGTGGGAAGGTTTTTTTTTTTTGAGTAAAGATTTGGTTAGCACAATAAATACGCTTACATCAATACTTTGCCCATCAGTGTATATCTTTGTCTTCTACTAATCTTTTTAATTTATGTCTCTATTAGGTGACTCTGTCTCAAGAGTTCAGAGGCAGCTTAAGATCACTGCAATTTCTGACTTTTGCCTTGCTGTAGAAGTTCTTCTCATCTTCAATATATTTTCCATAGCTTCAGTGATTTCAAAGTCACAAATAACAAGTCTGACCTAAATATCCTCACATATAGGTGCTAACTTACTACAATACTTAGAGTTTCTTAAATGTGTGTGTGTGTACGTGTGTGTGTATATGTGTGTGTGTGTCTTGAGATGGGCTCCATTCACAATCTAGTGAAGACTATAGACCTCTTCCCAAAATAATCTTTTTAAATGAATAAGATAAAATACCTAGAATAACTAAGAGAACCAATCTTATAGAAATAAAGTCAAAATATTTTTTAAAAGAAGTTCATAGACTTTACCTTAAGAACTCCTGTATCTAAAGATCTAATGTGAATCTTCAAGGAACATCAAAATCACTCTTTTCCCTCAAATTAATTGTGGTCATTGAGTCTCAATTTAGCCCATCCTTGAGTAATCAGGTTTTCCCTGGGTGTTTTATAGTTCACATCTTATGGCTCATCAGCAGCAGTTAATAACCCTGGTCTAAATTCAGCTCCAATCTCTCTAATCTCTCCTTATCCTTTATTAGGATTCCTTTTGAGCTTGCTTCCTAGCGTTTTACAGGTCTTCTCTGTGCACACAGGATCCAGAGATGCACCAAAAATAACTCCACTAGTCCCCAGAGTGCACTGCATCTCTCTAGCAAACTGTGTGTCAGCTGGTACTCTGATATGTTTTCTATTAGAGGCCGGTGTTTCCTCATAAGAGACCACCACAGAAGTGTGAAGGCTCCAGGACACTGTGAATGCTCCCCTTCAGTGGGTAACAGCAACACCTGTGACAAGTTAATTTATTCTCGTCCATTGTGAAAACATATAGGGTTTCACACCCTTCCTTACCTGCCAAGGAGTGGTCCTTGAGCTCAACTGCTGTGTAGAACTTTCAAGAACACAGAGACAAGGGTCTTAAAAAGAATCTTCTGGGGGCATTATTTAAGATTTATCTCCTCCTTTGTTCTTGTATCATTACAGGGCCTCAGCTTCTAAGGCATTTTGACTTTTCCAGGAACTTTACCACCACTAGGTTATTAACACAGACTATATTGTGTCAACACAGATTATATTGTGTTAACGCAGACACCATTTGTTACTTTACTATAGAGAAAATAGAGACACAGCAAAGGGTCAAGAAGTTTACCCCAGGCAGAATCAAGGTGGCAGAGTAAAGGCAGGGATTCACCTGAGTTCTTTCCCACACCCTCCAACTACCTTTAATAATGATTCTAAACAAATTCTAGAGAAGCAGAACCCACAAAAAGATAGAGTGAAATAAATTTCCAGCCCAACACAACTTAGAAGGTTGGCAGGAAAGGTCTGTTGAACCAGGGTGATAGAGGAGCACAGACCAGTGCAGGCCACACCAACACAGACCTGGCCCCAGCAAAATCAGAGCCAGCCACTGGGCAACTGAATAACTTACAGTAGTGGTGGTTTTCACATCTTTCAGCCCACAGATACCAAAGACAACTTAGAGGATGAACAGAAAAGGTCAATTGCACCTGGGTGAGAGTGAAGTGCAGACCAGCACAGACTGCACCAGCAGAGGATACACCAGTACAGCAAAGCCCCGGCAAACCAGGAGTAGCCCATGGGAGTGACTAAAGCAGCAGTAGTAGCTATAGTGACTACTTCTGAAGCTCTCAGCCCACAGATGGTAAGGGGGTAAAACAATTGGTCAGAAGGAGATTATGGGGGTCTTTTTGCTAGCATTGAGGACGCTTTTGTTTTCCCATACTCAGATCTAGGTCCTCGATGGCAGTACCAGGGTGAGAAGGAGAATTAGTATAACAGAGCATACATCCACAGAGAAGGCGTGGTGGGGGGAGATGGGTGAGGGGGGACCCTCTTCACAGTTTCAGGGAAGAAAAGAGTTCTTGTGATCACTCACAGACCAGAACACAGGCCAGGAAAGGAGCACCTCTGCTTAGCTTAGAAGAACTGAAAATTTACAGATCACTAGAATTATCTCTGAAAATAGCTGCACAAGACCCCTGAAAATTGGGACAGGGTGCCCCCCTCCTTGGAAGCAGAGCCTTACTTTAACAAATGCTTGAAGAAAATTAATAAGCTAAGAAAATGAGCAAACACAGGGGAAAAAAACAAACCTCTGACTACTGAAAGTTAATGTGGTGACAAGGAATATCAAAACACATTCAGAAGATAACAAAGTCAAAGACTCTACATCCAAAGCCTCCAAGAAAAATATAAATTGACCCAAGGCCATGGAAGAGCTCAAAAAGGATTTTGAAAATCAAGTAAGTGAAGTAGAGCAAAAATTGTGAAGAGAAATGAGAGTGATGTAAGAAAATCATGGAAAATGAGTCAACAGCTTGGTAAAGGAGACACACACACAAAAAATACTAAAGAAAAAAACACCTTAAAGAACAGACTAGGCCAAATGGTAAAAGTCAATGAGGAGAAGAATTCCTTTAAAAGCAGAATTGACCAAATGGAAAAAGGAGGTCCAAAAGGTCACTGAAGAAAATAATTCCTTGAAAATTAGAATGGAACAAATGGAAGCTAATGACTTTATGAGAAATCAAGAAACAATCAGACAAAACCAAAAGAATGAAAAAATAGAAGACAATGTGAAATATCTCATTGGAAAAACAACGAACTTAGAAAATAGATCCAAGAGAGATAATTTAAAAATTATTAGATGACCTCTAAGCCATGATCAAAAAAAAGAACCTAGACATCATCTTTCAGGAAATTATCAAAGAAAACTGACCTGATATTCTAGAACCAGAGGGTAAACTAGAAATTGAAAGAATCCACTGATCACCCCCTGAGATTCCAAAAAGAAAACTCACAGGAATATTATAGCCAAATTCCAGAGTTCTCAGGTCAAGGTGAAAAGACAGCAAGCAGCCAGAAAAAAAAATTCATGGTCAGGATAACACAAGATTAAGCAACTTCTGCATTAAAGGATTGGAGACCTTGGGATATGATATTCTGGAGGGCAAAGGAAATATAATTACAACCAAGAATAACCTATGCAGCAAAACTGAGTATAAACCTTCAGGGGAAAAAACTGAACATTCAATGAGATAGAGGACTTTCATGCACTCCTGGTGAAAAGACCAGAGCTGAATAGAAAATGTGACTTTCAAATACAAGACTCAAGAGAAGCATAAAAAGGTAAACAGGAAAAGGGAATCATATGGAACTTAATAAATTTAAACTGGTTACATTCCTACATGGGAAGATGATATTTGTAACTAATAAGACCTTTCTCATTATTAAAGTGGTTAGAAGAAGAATATATAGACAGAGGGCATAAGTGTGATTTGAATATGAAGGGATGATATCAAAATTAAGGGGTGAGAGAGAGGAATCTACTGGGAGAAAGGGGAAGGTAGAATGAAGTAAATTATTTTACATAAAAGAGGCAAGAAAAAACTTTTACCATGGAGAGAAGAGATGGGAGGGAAGGGGAAGTGAGTGAACTTTACTCTTTTATCAGAATTGGCTCAGAGTGGGAATAACACACACTCAGTTGGGTATAGAAACTCTTTTACTCTACAGGAAAGTAGGATGGTAAGGGGATAAGACAAGGTCAGGGATGGCGGGGAGGGGGCATGGGCTGGGAGAATGATAAAAAGGAGGGTAGATTGGGGAGAGGTAGCCAGAATCAAAACACTTTGGAGGAAGGGCAGGGTGAAAGGAGAGAGACAATAGAATAAATGGGTAGGAAGATAGGAGGGAGGAAAATACAGCTGGCAATAATAACTATGAAAAAACTTTTGAAGCCACTTTCACTGATAAAGGCCTCGATTCTCAAACATATAGAGAATTGAGGCAAATTTATAAAAAATAGGAGCAATTCCTCAATTCATAAATGATCAAAAGATATGAACAGTTTTCAGATGAAGTAATCAAAGCTATCTATAGCCATATACAAAATATTCTGACTATTGATTGGAGAAATGCAAATTAAAATAATTCTGAGGTACTACCTATTTGATTGGCTGATAGGATGGAAAAGGTAAATGACAAATGTTGGAGGGAATGTGGGAAAAATGAGACTTCACTGTTAGGGGAGATGTGAATTAATTCATCCATTCTGTAGAGCAATTTGAAACTACTCCTAAAGTAGTTATAAAGTATATAAAGTGGTTATAAAACCATGCATATCCTCTGACTTAGCAATACCACTACTGGGTCTGTATCCTCCCAAAAGATAAAAGAACAAAAAGGAAAAGGAACTATATGTACAAAAATATTTATAGCAGCTCTTTTCTGTGGGTTAAGAATTAGATGTTGAGGGGATGCCCATTGATTGGGAATGGCTGAACAAGTTATGGTATGTGATTATGATGGGATACCATTGTACTATAAGATGTGATAAGCAGGGTGCTCTCAGAAAAACCTGGAAGACTTGCATGGGCTGATGCAAAGTGAAATGTACCGTGTACAAAGTAACAGAGATGTTGTAAGATGATCAGCTCTAAATGACTTGGCTATTCTGAGCAATACAATGATCCAAGACAACTCTAAAGGACTTATGATGAAAAATTCTATCCATTCCCAGAGAAAGAACTGTTGGTATCTGAATCCAAATAGAAGCATACTTTTAAAAAAGAAGTTTACTCAAGTATACACAGAGAATGAGGGATTGGGTGACACTTAGAATTGGGAGCTTCTCGCTATTTCCCCTGACCTCAGAGACACTAAGTTTATTCTCTTAGAGTTAATTCCAAGGAGGTAAAAGGTTGTTACTCCTTCCCCGTCTTCTCATTGATCTTCTAGCAATTGTTTCATTGCTTGTTTTTTTATCCACAATACCCAAGAAAATGTCTAGGACGTAGTAGATCCTAATAAATGTTTAATTGCTTCCTAACATCCTGATGCGGGTTCTTATTAAATGCTTGTTTTTGACTGTAGAAAAATACCTTCTCCTGCAAAGTATTAGTCCAGTATGAATTTATCAAGAAGGGAAACAGAAAAGTGACTTGAAGAATTCATTTTCTGACATCATACCCTCTAATTTTTCTTTTAAACCAACATTGTCTATTCTGATGAGCTATCTCTTGGTTCTTCTCTCTTTTGACCCTGCTGTGTGGAAATCCTTCACTAGTTCCTCTTCTCTGCTTACCTCCCCTTATCTCTTTCCTGTGCTATTTTTTTTTTTCATTCTTTCAGGACCAGCTCTCTCAATCCCATAATCTTAGCTACCGTTCAAATATAGCAGACTTTTCTTCTACATTTGACCCTATTCACTCAAGTTGTTTAGAAATCACCTGTGCTACACAAATTTCTAACTGCTCCAAGCACAGTGATCAGTCCCATTATATCATAGATCATAGCATCATTTAAATTTCATAATCATGGTTCTATTGCCAGATTCCCTGCTATTGACAATAACATTATTGTCTTACCTATTAATTCTTTTTGGTGTTATCTTTCTTTTTAATTATTTTTGGTTCCAAATGTTCTCCCTCCCTTTATCCATGCCCCACTCCCTTACCAACCCATTGAGTATTCAGGCAATGCCCCTTATACATTGTGAAGTCATACAAAACATTTTCATATTAGCCATCTTGCAAAAGAAAAGAAAAGCAAGAAAAGTTTTTTTGAAAAAAGAATGTGCTTCTATTTACATTTAGAATTTGTCATTTTTCTCTTTAGAGGGGACTAGTGTTTTTCAACATGGGTCCTTAGGAATTGTCATGACAACTTATTGATCAAAGTAGCTAAATCTTTCATAGTTGATTGCCGTTGCAATATGATTACTACTGTGTATCATTATAATATTGCTATTACTGTGTATAATGTTCTCCTAGTTCTGCATCAGTTTGTATAAGTCTTACCAGGAAACTATCCTCTCTGTCATTTCTCACAGAAAATAGTATTTTACCATAAATTGCTCAGCTATTTCCTAACTGATGGGCATCCCCTTAGCTTCCACTCCTCAGTAGCCACCACAAAAAGAGTCTCTATAAATATTTTTGTACATGTGGGTCCATTTCCTTTTCCTTTGATCTCTTTAGGTTATAGACCTAGTAGTAATATTGCTGGGTCAAAGGGTATGTAAAATTTGATAGCTTTTTGAGTCCCAAATTGCTTTCCAGAATGGTCCCAAATTGCTTTCCAGAATGGTTGGAACAATTCACAACTCCACCAACAGTACATTAGTGTACCTATTTTTCCACATCCCCTCCAACATTTATCATTTTCCTTTCCTGTCATGTTAGTCAAATTGTACATATGAGATGTTACTGCAGAGTTGTTTTAATGTGCATTTCTCTAATTATTAGTGATGTAGAGCACTTTTCATATAATTATTGATAGCTTTGATTTCTACTTTTGAAAACTGTCTATTCATTGACTGTCCTTCATCATCACATTCTTTAACTTTATCAATTGGGGAATGGCTCCTAATTTTTTTAAAATTTGGCTTGGCTCCCTATTTATTTGAGAAATGAGACCTTTATTGGAGAAACACTGTAAATTGTCCCCCCAATTTCCTGTTTTTCTTCTAATTCTGGCTGCATTGGCTTTGATTGTGTAAAAAACTTTTAAATTTGATATAATCAAAATGATTAATTTTACCTCTTATGATCCTCTCTGTCTCTTACTTAATCATAAACTCTTCCTTTTTCCAGAGATATGACAGGTAATTTTGTTTCATATTCCTCTAATTTGCTTATGATATCACCTTTTATGTCTAAATCATGTAGCCATTTTGAGCTTATCTTGGCATACGGTGTGATATGTTGGTCTACACCTAGTTTCTCCCAAACAGACATAGTGGTATTACATTTCAATCAAATCAATTAAAAATATTTATTAAGTGTGTGTACTGTGTGCTGGGCACTATGTTAGTTTCTGGGGCCACAAAGGAAGGAAGAAAGGAAGGAAGAAGAAGAAAGGACTCACTTCCTAAATCTTAGGAAGGCAACATGCACATGTATAAGTATATTAATATACATACACATATCCATACGAGTATATTAAATACTATTGTTATCCCCATTATGAGCAATAATTATAGACAGAATAAATACAAAATAAAAATGACATAGTAAAACACAAACTGATTAAGGAAGGAGAGTGCTAGTAGTTGGGTGAACTGCAAAAGATTTTTTGAAAGAAAAAAGAGGTTCTGTGAGGTAGAAGTCAGAAGGGAGTACATCTCAGGTTTGGGAGACAGTTATAACAAAGGTGCAGAGATGGGAGACAGTGTGCTGTCTGTGAAGAAAAGGCAGTTGACTGAGTTGAGGAATATGAAGCAGGGAATAATGAGGCTAAAAAGATAAACAGGAGTCAGGTAAAAAGCTTTAAAAGCCAAACAGAGGAGCCTATATTTTATTTTAGAAACAATAGTCAGTCACTGAAGGTTGTAGAGTGGGGGAGTGACTGGTCATATCTGCAGTTAAGTAAAATCACTTCAACAGCTCTGTGGAGGACCAACTGGAATATGGAAGAACTTGAAGGAGGAATCCAATTGTGTCATAGAAACAGGGGTCACCAATCCCTACAAAAAAATCCTTGCAGCTCACATACTGACTTAGCTTTAAAATGTAGTGTTATCTATGTTTTATTGTATTTTTATTTTCCTAAATACTCCCCCATTATATTGTATTCTGGTTTCAGCTTCACTTGGGAGTGTTGCAGGCTGGATGTGTTTGTCATCTCTGAATTAGGAAGGCTTTGTAATCGTTTACGCGAGAAATGACAGGAGCCTGAACTCATGTGGTGACTGGGAGTAGAAAAAAGGTTTCTAATTCAAGAAACATTGTAGAGGTCAAAATAACAGTGTTATCTTTAAAGCTACTTTTGTTTTATGTTTTACAAGATAGCACACATATAAGATATCAAATGGCTTACCATTTTTGGAAGAGGGGAGGGAAAGGAGAAAAATATGGAATTCAAAATCTTGTAAAAATGAATGCTAAGAATTGCCTTGACATATAATTGGGGGAAAATAAAATATTTTTTTTAAAAACCCCTACTTTTGATGTCCGTGTACCTCAGCTCTTCAATGAATCTGCAGTCTTACTAAGCTTCACCTAATCATACTGTCAAGGAATCTATCATGACTATCATATAGCAAATGCTTGGTCATCTTATGCAATGTCATTGAGTAATTCGTACATAAAAGCATCTACCCAATGCTCTGGGAGCCTTTCTCGAAATTTTCAATATTCTCTTTTTGCATGTTTTTGTATGTTGTCTCTCCCATTAGACTATGAACTGTCTTTTGCCTTTCGTTGCGTTTTGTACAGTGCTTGGCCCATGATGAGTACTTAATAAATGTTAGATGACTGACTCCCTTGGTACCAAAATGGTACCAAGATACAGTGGTACCAAGATAGCACACAGGCTACCTGCTATCTCTCCCTCTTATTCGATTACTGGCCTGCCTCCTTATTATGGTTTTGTATTTCCTGAGTGATATTCCATCTTTAAATGCAAACCATCATTAATAACATGCAGCAACCTACTTGAGTCTACCATAGGTCTCCCTGTTGACTTTTGGATCACCCACAATTTGGACTATTTGTGGTCTATAATTCAATGATTCACAGCCACATAGCACCACAGTAAGAACATTGGCATTAAAAACACATTTTTTTCTGTTCCTTTTTTTGTTTGTTTTCAAGTGAAAGGGAGCAATTTGGGATTACTGAAAGAACTTCATATTTTCCCAAATGCACGATAGCATTTATATAGTGTTTTGAGGTTTACAAAATGCTTTACAAATATTATCTCATTTACTCTCAGAAAAGCCCCAGGAGTGAGATACTATTTTATCCCTATTTTACAAATGAGGAAGCTAAGGCAAATAGTTTTGTTTTTTTTTTTTAAGTGACATGTCAGGGTCACACAGCCAGTAAGCATCTGAGGCTGGATTTGAATTCAGGTCTTGTTGATTCTAGGTTCAGCTCACCATGCACTGTCACCTAGATGATTATAGTTCCTGGAAATGATTTTTTTAAAGTCCCTTCACTCATTCTTCATCCTTCATTTCAGAAGTCATAATCTGAATATTCTCAGTCACATTATCTTATGACATCAGTGACCCTATGTACGTTGGGGCACTCTTTTCCCAAAACAGATTGAGAAAGCTCAGAAAAGTTCAGATAAGTGGAATGAGACCAAATTTTATAAACAACCTCCTCATCACAGCTGTTCTGTAATGGTATGTACCCTGCTGTGGTCTCAACTCAGAGTTAGGGCTGACTGGCTCTGTATAGGCATGGCATTCAAACTCTCTTTAGACCAGACCACTCACTGGAGGTTTTTCTTTAAACCCACTCTTTCAATGCTCTCTCAATCAGTTCCCCAATATACACACCAAGTCATTCATACTCCTACTCTCTCACCCCATGCTGTGATTCAGTCTCTGCAAAATCTCAGGCCATGTTCCTTCTTTTTTTTTTTGCTAGAGCCAGGCCTGTTTCTGACAAGCAACATCATCCAAAGGCAACTTCCTGACACTCCTAAATAGGTCTGGGGAAAAGTCCAGGGAATAACTGGCATCTGTGTGGCTGCCAAAGCTGCTAGTGCTCAGCTGTCCTCCTTTCCTGCCATCTGAAAACTTTGACTTCAGCTTGACAGCCTCTGAGTATATTGCAGAATTTCTTCTCTGCCTTTATCTAAGTTATTATTTACTATCAACAATAAAAACTAGCTCATATTCTCTTGGTGTTTTAGGATTTAAAGAGCATTTTTATTATTTGATCCTGACAACCCTATGGGGCAATACCACAACCATTATTTTCCCCCAGAATATAATAGCCTCTGTCATCACATTCCATATGCTTTAACACTTTTGTCTTTTAATCTAAGCACATCCCACATCTATAAAGGGGCCTTTCCTTATTAAAATCCCACTCCAAGTATCTCTTCCATCTATAATCTATCTACCTCTATTGAACACAGATGCATATTTTATGTATATTCTTTCCAATAACTGAGCAGCAGTCCATGTTTTATATATAATCTATGTTCCTAGTCTGATGACATACACACAGAACTTCTGATTTTTCAGCAACTTAAAAAAGAACTATTTAAAAAAGTATTGGAGTATTTGAATACTTTTAGGTTACTCATAACTAGTTTTAATGTATTTTATCTGTGCTATGTAGTAGTGAAAGTATAAAAGAACAACCCACTAATTTAGTAATAATACGCAATATACACCATATGTAATGAGCTAGGCTCTTCCCCTGTCTCTCACTCCCTGATTAAAAGTTAAGTCTTTGCAAAGCATTCTAACTTTGGCAGGAGATTGGATATGGGGTTGGAGAGGGAGAGAGTCAGGGATTAAGGTGTAATTTAGTACCTGCCACTGGGAAATCTCATCCTTTAAACCATTAAAAAAAATTTAAAATAATTTTCATTGCTCTAAAGAGAAATTTCCTGTGTATACAATCCATATCCTCAGTATTAAGTGAATATAAATATATCTTGTGTTTGAGCTGACTTACTTCATCTCAGCATTCAGAGCCTGGGTTTTTTAGTGTCTTGGTACACATACATACATGCATGCATACATACATACACACATAAAACTGGCCTTTTGAGATCAGAGCAGTCTATCTGCCTGATCTTAAACTGACTTAGTACAAATAATCACAAATTCTATATTCTATCAATATTCATCTGGTGGATCCATACATCAGTGAGTTATAAGACTGGAGATTTTTGTTGTTGTTGTTGGTGGTGGTGGTGTTTGTCCTTCAATCTTGAAGAGGACCATGACATCAGGAAGGTGATGCTATAACTTGCAAATTAATTGGATTTAAGTGATGGAAGATTGTGCAAAGCTACCAGCCTCACTTTCTCCTCCAGAACAATCTGGGTCCAGTGGCAGGATATAGATCAAGATGACTGGAGATGGCCCAGGATGCAGCAGGAGACTTTGGCCTATCTAAGCTAAGATCTTTCCCTCAGTTTGACTGAGGCAATGCCCATTCAGTGATTAAGGCTAGGTAAGATTTAAAAAAAAATCAGTATGGGAGGGGAAGGTACTTGGGTGTTTCTGGCCAGAACAGAAACAATTGTTATTTGAGCAATCAGGGCCCAAATAATGACCAAGGGTGGGGGAGAGAGGGGCTGGGCTGGGACCCATTGTTGACCAATCAAGAAAAGGGATTATGATCTCCAAAGAATTAAAGTTATAGGTCACCCAAAGGGTGATGGAGGAGCATGATTGATGGATTACTTCCAGCTTATGTAGTCCTGGATGTGAAGCAAGGAATCTCTGGGTTTGAATCCTACCCGTGATACTTACTAGTTGAATGTCCCTCCAAAAGTCACCTTACTCAGGTAGTCACCTAAGCCCCAGTTTTCTCATCTAGAAAATAGGGGAGCTGAAATTGATGGCTTCTAAGGTGCTTTCCAGTTTTAATCTATGATCCTGTTTGATGAATTGAGGAGAAGAAACATCACAAAGATTATCATCAGAGAGATGACTTAGGTCAAGAATATCTGAGTTACAATACTTGCTTAATTTGTACTTTTTTGATGCTTACTAGCTGTATGACCCTGGATACGTCAATTAAATTCTCAACTTGAGTTTCCTCATCTGTATAATTTGTAAAATAATAACTCTACCTTACTGCATTGTTTTGAAGATTGAATGAGGTAATTAATATATGCCTATCTTAAAGGTACTAAGATGAGGGGACGAGGTTGGTAATGAAAATGATGACAACATGAGCAAAGACAATGGACTTGTTAAGTAGTGTAGAGCCAATGTATTCACAGCACCTGTGTGTGTGTTCATCCTTTGTTGTTGAAGAAGACCATGCCATCAGAGAAATGATGATATGACTTGCACTTGATTTTGTTTTGAGTGAGGGAGGGCTGTGCAGGTCACCAGCCTCACTTCTCCTCCTGAGCCATCTGAATCCAGCGACCAGATATTCATCAGGATGACTGGAGATGACCCAGGATGAGGCAATTGGGGTTAAAGGACTTGTCCAAAGTCACACAGCTAGTGAGTGTTAAGTGTCTGAGGTGAGATTTGAACTCAGATCCTCCTGACTCCTGCACTGGTGCTCTCTCTGCTACACCACCTAGCTACCTTCACAGCACCTAAAGTGGCCATGAATATCCTGGTGCAATTCTGAATCACGAAATACAACAGAATCTCCACTTAGAAGACAGAACCAAAACATTTATCTAGACACCAGAAAGCCAAATCCATCATAGTAACAAAATCTATAAACAGTAACAATGCAGAGAACAACATCATCCCTAAGCCTTTCCCCTGCTAGGCTTCCCAGAAACCAGCTCCATTACACAAATCACAAGCAGGTTCCCTTAAACAAAATCACAAACAAGCTCTCACACTCTCAGTCAGATATGGGCTTACCTGCATCCTTCCTAGCTCTGACTAGACTCTGATCACTTTTCTCTCATCTCTGCTCTAGTCTTGTCTCCTCCTGTTCCACCCATTCAGCAAACTCCTCCCACCACAGACTCCCATGTGACCCAGGCACATCACGTGGGCCTATTAATGAATGGGAAAGATCTTCCCATTTAAATTACCATTACAGGTAGTGAGAGTGAGTGACAGTTAATGGACAACTTGAATACTCAAATGGTGTCCAAATAATGCCAAGACATGGGTGGACTCCTTGTGAGAACTTATGGGAAATGGACAAGAATTAAATAGGATGAGAAGGCACAATTAAAGAGAAATCTGTATAGCTAGAAAGAATACTCTCTCATTGATGAGCTTACAGACCCACTGAAATTTCAAATTATCCATATTAGTGGGGCCCAAAATCTGCGCTGTATTATAAACTATACGTAAGATTAATTTTATGTTACATATATACATATACATATACATACTTAGATATATAGAGATATATAGATATATATCTGGTATGGGCAGCTAGGTGATGCAGTAGAGAGAGTGCTGGTCCTAGATTCAGAAGGACCCAAGTTCAAATCTGGCCTCAGACACTAGCCGTGCAACCCTGGGCAAGTCACTTAATCTGTTTCTCAGTTCCTCATCTGTAAAATGAGCTAGAGAAGGCTCTAGTATCTTTGCCTCAAAAAACCCCAAATAGGGCCGTGGAAAGTTGAACATGACTGAAATTACTCAACAGCAATAAATCTGTTAGACTTAGCTTTTATTCATCCTAGAGGCTTTTAAAACAAATATAAACACATGCAAAATGATCCTTAAAGTGTCCAAAATGCATATAAAGAAGAGGTCTTGCTATCTCCTAGTGAAGATAAAAAATAGTAATAAATGTGATATGTGATTTAACTAATAAACCAATCAACAAACATTTGTTAAACACTTGCCCTGATCCAGGAATTGTGCCCTGAGTAAAAATAAAAATGGAACAGTCACTGTTCTCAATGGAAATATAAGATGTTCATAAATAAATAACTATAGGGTCTATGTATGTAAACACACATGGTGATAGCGGCAGTGAGGAAGTGAGACACTTGTTATGCAGAGAATAAAGATTCTGGCCCTTTGGGAACCAGCATCAGGGTACACTGAGAGGCCAGGGACAGAATAGACAGTGGCTTACCAAGCCAACAACTCAGGCCATTTATTAATGATATGCTTTTTATGAGGTCTACCTAAAACAAACAAAAATGAATTCAGGAAATTCCATTATGCTATCAACTTTGGATCAGTTATTACAGTATGAAAGGATGCTTTGACATTTTTGTTTAAAATACACATGATATCTCATGATCGTTCCTACTCCCATCAAGAAAAATTATCTTGAGACCAACATGATTATTTTGGGGCATTTTCCAAATAGCCTCCATTTTAGCTTAGGAAGGGCCAATTTTAATTGAACTTAAGAAGCAGAAAAGTTAAAATCAGGGAAAACTAATTTTGATTCTTTTATACTGATACATTCCACAAGCAAAGAAGACTTCATTTTTTCTCCTTGAAGAGAAGGGAAAGCTATTTGAATCCATGGCTTTTTCTCACTCTAGTAACTTCTGTGAAGGAAGAGGCTGTTCAAACTGATAAAGGAAGAACTTTATCCCCCAGACCCCAAGAGATTCCACCTGCAGTAACCTCAGTTAAATTGTGCTTCCTAGGGGACCAAAGTAGCCTCAACACAAAACTTTTAAAGGCATTGGAGTTGTACAGGTGTGCTAAAAATTATACTAATGAGTAGCATGTGCTTTTAATTATATTCTTATTTAAAGAATTACCAGAGTCCAAAAAACTTAGAAGTACATACATATAGTGTAGTTGAGTTGGAAAAAAGTTGGTGGGGTGGGCTCTTTTAAAAGCAATGATTCTGGGAACTATGACTAAAACTTTTTTGGATTATTGTAGTAAAATCCATTTATAGCAAACTTCTGCAGTGAAAAATCTATTGGCAAAGAATGTTTTAAATTCTGTTGGAAAGTTTCTACAACTCAATGTATAATCTATGTTAACAGTCACTGGTGCCCTATTTTGTCAGTCTGGGCCTACCTAAAGCAAAGGCAGTTTCTAGATCCAAAACAGACTTTGCCAGACATATTGCTCCATTTATATATGTTCTATTAAGCATTTTTCTCGTAGGTTTTTCATCAGTACTTACAACAAAGAAACAAAATGGTTATAAGAGTAATCTCAGTGTTTAGCGTTCCTTGTCCTGAGGAGCTCTGTCTCTCAGCTACTAAATACACAGTTCATACATTTCATTCTCATTTCAGCTCCTGGTCTTTGTTCATCTCATAGTACCAACGGAATCTTACCTATCTTTTCAAAGTATCTTCCTTCCCACATCCCCCATGAAGTCTTCACTAACTATTCCAGTCTACCTTGATTTCTCTCCTTTCTAACTTTCTTAAGCACTTATGTAAAGTCAGACTGAAATCTACTCCCTATTTTGCCCAATGTAGTCGAAAACAACCATAAAGAGGAATTTATATAGGGGAAGCTAAGGGGGAATTAGTCTTACAAAATTTTACTTTCCTAGGCTCATATAATCTTAGAGACTATTTAGTCCAGTATGAACCTGAGCAGGAATCTTCTTGATGATAACTCTAACACAATAACCTAGTCTCTGCCTAAAGACCTCTAGTGATACAGAACTCTCTTCCTCTAGGCAGCTAATTTCATGTTAGAACTCTTATGCTAGGAAGTTTTGTATTATGTTGTGGTGAAATCTGCTTCCATTAAAATGGATCAAGTTGACCTTTGGCTTTATGTGAATATATGAATGAATATATGTATATATATGAATGAATGAAAAACTTTTACTATGTGCCAAGCACCCTGACAATACAGGTACCAAATGCCACGTATGAAGAGACAAATACAAAAAAGCAAAGTAGAAAGATAGAAGCAGAGAGACAAAGGCAGAGAAAAATAGAGAGGGGAGAGAGAAGGAGAGAGAGAGAGAGAGAGAGAGAGAGAGAGAGAGAGAGTTAGACTTGGCCCCCAGTGAGATTATTTTCTAATGAAAGAGACAACATATAGAGCAGAATTATTGCCTAGGAAATGCATTCCAGTCTGGGGAGTTGCTGTGATGGTGAAGGGAATAGGAAATCAAGAAGACACACCCTTATAATAAGGTTAGTTTGATTATGATTTTCAGAGAAAGAGGTAAAATGGGGGTGAGAAGAACAGGATTCCTTCTATGGCAGGGGGGTGGTCAGGGTAAGAGAAGGAAGTTGATTGGTCTTAGACCAATAAGATATAGCAAGATATCACCAGTCGGGGCAGCAGCCTAGTCCCAGGACTGAAATCCAAAGTTCCTCCAGATCATAGCCTGGAAGATCAATATATAAATATGTGTCATTTTGCACATATGTGCACATACAGCCACAGATTGAGACAAACTTTTGATATGCAGATTTAAGTTTAGGACTCACATACAAATGCACAAATATGCCTTGTCAGGTGGCAAAATTGAAACATCCTTAATAGTTTTATCCTGGCCGGGGGGAGGGGGGGGGCGGGGCGGAGTGGAAAGAGAGAGAATAAAGGGTAAGGAAAGCTCTAAACTACCAGACTTTGTGGTGGTTGTTGTTCAGTTGTTTTAGTGACCCTATTTGGAATTTTCTTGGCAAAGATACTGGAGTAGTTTGTTGTTTCCTTCCACAGATCATTTTACAGATGAGGAAACTGAGGCAAACAGACTAAGTGACTTGTCTAGGGTCATATAGTAAGTGTCTGAGATCAGATTTGAACTCAGGAAAATAAGTGAGTCTTCCTGACTCCAGGCCTGGTGCCATCTAGGTGCCCTAAAAAATGGCAGTAAAACAATTGAAAATTACATAGTGGAACAATTTGCCAAGCTCAGATGGAAGAAAGGAATGTAGGAGACATTCTCTTGTCATCTTTTCCCCTCCTTCCTTTTTAATTTTGTGGCATGTTTCACCGAGTCAGCATACCCATAGACCTCTGGCAAGTTTTTGTGTCTATTACAGACAAGCACTGCAATTCATTATGTACACATGCATGCAATAAATAACTGAATTGTGCAAACCATGTGGTTCTCTGCCAAGACCAGAGAACAGTTCTTGTCCCCTCTCCTTGCTCCTCCCTTTGGAAGCTGTTGACCCCCATCATCTTCTTACACTAGGGGAATCCATAATCAGAAATCCATCTGTGAAGGTCACATGAATTTAATGATATAATTAGTGGCATCTAGCTTCAGTTTCAGTTACTCATTGAACCAAACCTGTTAGCATGACACCTGGAGGCAGTCAACTGCAAAATAGTAGGAGCAGGTGGTTAGACCCTACAGGCATGCTAGGTCATGAATACTAGGTAATTAAGTTTTTTAAAAAATGCTGGAAATCTCTGGGGCAAGTGGGTAGTATGCTGACCTGTTGAGTCCAACAGAAACCACATCCATCCAACCAAATTTTCTATTTCTGTCAATGGCACTATCATTCTCTCATACTCCAAACCTCAGTAGTCATAGATTACTTCTTTATTACATCTGTTATTTGATCTGTAACCAAGTTCAGTCAATATTTTCCTTTATAATATCCCTTCTTCTCCATTTCCACTATTACCATAAAATACAAAATCTCATCATCTCATAATCGGATTCATCACATCTTCCAGAAGTAAGTTTATCCATACTGTAATGGAAAGAACAAAATAAAACATAAAAAGCCCTCAAAATTTGAATCTTGCTATAAAATGTCTCTCTTCCCACTCCCCAGTCAACTAATCAATAAATACTTATGAAGCGCCTACTATGTGCCAGGCGCTGTGCTAAGAGCTAACACTATAAATATAAGAAATTAAATTTTTCTCATCCTCAATGAATTTACATTCTAATGTGAGAGACAAAAATTACCTGTTTTTCTCATTGTTAAATAGGAACAAATAAATACCTCTGCTTATAGCTCCATGATTTTACTTCCGAAAGGACAGGGCCATTCTTGTGATCTCACTATAATTTTTCACTCTCATGAATGAGTGAATGGAAGGCATTTATCAGACACTTACTATGTGCTAAGCACTCAGGATAAAAATGTAAAACTAAATCAGTCTCTGCCCTCAGAGAGTTTACATTTCAGTGGGGAAGATACCATACATACATAAATACATACATATACATATATACATACATACATATATATTATATATATATATATATCCTCTAATCTTTTTCTACTTCTCCATTTCATCAGGTTTATCCCTGTCTTACTTTCTTCCTTTTTCTTTTTATTCTTTTTTACAATGTCAGGGAAGATCAAGGCACAAACACAGGAGAAGAACATGAAAATAGTTTTGAGCAAAACCTCAAAAAAAAATACAAACTGAACACAAGCTCAACAAGAATTTCTGGAAGAGCTAAAGAAAAAGTTAAGAGTAGGAGAGGAAAATTTGTGGAAAGAAATGAGAGTAATACAAGAAAATTATAAAAAGAGAATTAACAACTTGGTAAAGAAGAGAGAAAACCCTATATGGACCCTGTAGTCTTTCTGACCAGTTGCTCACCTCCCTTACCATCTCTGAATTAAGAGCTCCCAAAGCTGCTGCTGTTGCTACTGCTATTGTGGTTACTGTTGTTGCCCACTGCATTGTGAGCTTCAGACACCCCAGTGGACACAAAGTTCTCCTGCTGACCTCCTAAATTTTCTTAAGCCAGAAAAAATTTCTAACCTGACTTTCTGTTGGCTCCAACCCTCCCAAACTTGATTTGAGGCATTACTTTAAAAGTGTGTGGAGGGGAATGTTGAGAGAGTTCAACTAGTTTGCTCCTAGCACTTGTGGCTGTAGGAGAACAGGGGCCCTTCCTAGGTAAAGAACATAGCTTATCCTCTGGTTCTAGAATATCATGGCACTTTTCCTTGATATTTTTTGAAATATAATTAGACTCTTTTTCTGATCATGGCTAAATTATCAGCATCTTTATACAAGTGAAGTAGGAAGAGACAGAAAGAGAAATTCTATTTAAAATAATGGCAGACAATGTAAAATACTTGGGAGTCTACCTGCTAAGAAAAACCTGGAAACTGTATTAACACAGTTACAAACCTTTTTTGACATAAATAAAGACAGAGATAAATAATTGGAGAAATAGTCATGGGTAAGCCAAGTCAGCAGAATGGTAAACAACAATTGTACTGAAGTTAATTTATTTAATTCAGTGGATGCCAATCTACCAAATAATTTTTATAGGACTAAAAAAAATAAAATTCATCTGGAAGAACAAAAGGTCAAGGGAATTAATTTAAAAAACTATGAAACAAGGCGGCCAAGTAGTATCAGATTTCAAAGTATATCATGGAACAATAATCATCCAAACAATCAAGTACTGGCTAAGAAATAGAGTCATGAATCATTGCAATAAATTAAGTATATAATACACAGTAGTAAATGTAATCTATTGTTTAGTAAACCCAAAGATCTATGCTTTTGGACCAAGAACTCACTATTTGACACAAATTGCTGGGAAAATTAGAAAAAAGTTTGATAGAGATTAGGTATAGACTAATATGTCATACCATGCAGCAAGACAAGATTAAAATGGGTGCATGATTTAGACATAAAGGGTGATAACATGAAGAAATTAGAGGAGAGTGGAAAATTTTACTTCTAAGATCTGTGGATAATGGAAGGATTTTTGATCAAACAAGAGAGAGAGGATCATAGGAAGTAAAAGATACTTTTGATTACATGAAATCAAACAGCTTTTGTGCAGATAAAACTCGAGGGAAATTTTTATAGATTTTTCTGATAAAGGCTTATTTATCAAATATATAGGGAACTGAGTCAAATTTATACAAATAAGAACCATTTTCCAATTGATAAATGGTCAACGATGTGATCAGGCAGTTTTCAGAAGAAGAAATTAAAATTACTATAGTTACATGAAAAATGTTCTAAATTGTTATTGATTTGAGAAATGCATATTAAAACAACTCAGGTACTGCATCATACCTATCAGATTGGCTAACATGATAGAAAAGAAAAGTGACAAATGCTGGAAAGGATGTGGAAAAAACGGGACACCAATCCACTATTGGTAGAACTGTGAACTGCTCTAACCATTCTGGAAAACAATTTGGAACTATGCTCAAGAAACTATCAAATTGTATATACCCTTTGAACCAGAAATATCACTACTAGGTCTGTATCAAAAACAAAAAAAGATCAAAGAAAAAGGAAAAAGACCTATATGAATAAAAATATTTATAGCAGCTCTTTTTGTGGTAGCAAAGAATTATAAATTGAGAGGATGCCCATCAATTGGAAATAGCTGAACAATTTGTGCTATATGATTATGATGAAATGCTATTGTGCTATTAGAAATGACAAGCAGGTTTGGGGTGGAGCCAAGATGGCGGAGTAGAAAGACGCACATACACATAGCTCCGAACCCACAACCCATAGAACATCTACAAAGAAGTAACTCACGATGAATGCTGCACCCAGAGACCACAGAACGTTGGAGCGAGGGAGATTTCTGTTCTGAAGAGACCTGCAAACCTCTCGCAAAAGATACTTCACGCCGTGGACTGGGCGCCGGGACTGGGAGCTGAGTACAGCCCTGCCGCAGCCGCGGCACCAAGAGGAAAAGATCTGAGTGGGCTTCAGGGACGGGATCTCCAGCGGCCACGCGGGTCCCTCCACCCACAGGTGACAGGGGTCGGTGAGAGGGTCTCTTTGGCGGGTCGAGAGGGGAGTGGGGTGCCCCCATAACTCAGGCCCCCTCGGGAGGCAACAGCGGAGGCAGGACCAGACCAGGGCTCCCCAAGCAGGCAGGAGCCCGGATGCATTGTTGAAGTTCTCTGCATAAACCCCCTGAGGGAGCTGAGCCCGTGAGGTGGCCCTGCCCCAACCTGAGCACCTGAACTTAATCTCACACTGAATAGCAGCCCTGCCCCTGCCCAAAGCACTGAGGCTGGGAAGTAGCATTTGATTCTCAGACCCCAAGCGCAGGCTGGGAGGATCCAGAGGTGAGGTGGGTGTGAGGAGAATATTCAGAGCTCAAGTCACTGGCTGGGAAAATGCCCAGAAAAGGGAAAAAAAAACCAAGACTATTGAGGGTTACTTTCTTGGTGAGCAGGTTTCTCCTCCCCTCCCTTCTGATGAGGAAGAGCAGTGCTCACCATCAGGGGAAGAGACAGAAGTCAGTGCTTCTACATCCTAGCCCACTCAATGGGATCAGTTCTGGGAAAAGGCCTTAAAGAGCCCAAACAATTTTCAAAATCATGATAGAGAGGTGGAGGAAAAACTGGGAAGAGTAATAAAAGACTTGCAAGCAAAGTATGAACAAAAAATTAGCACCCTGCTAAAGGAGATCCAAAAAAATGCGGAAGAAAATAACACCCTGAAAAATAGGCTAACTCAATTGGCAAAGGAGGTTCAAGAAGCCAAGGAGGAGAAGAATGCTTTCAAAAGCAGAATTAGCCAAATGGAAAAGGAGATTCAAAAGCTCACTGAAGAAAATAATTCTTTCAAAATTAGAATGGAACAGATGGAGGCTAATGACTTTATGAGAAACCAAGAAATCACAAAACAAAACCAAAAGAATGAAAAAATGGAAGATAATGTGAAATATCTCATTGGAAAAACAACTGACCTGGAGAATAAATGCAGGAGAGACAATTTAAAAATTATGGGCCTACCTGAAAGCCAGGATCAAAAAAAGAGCCTAGACATCATCTTTCATGAAATTATCAAGGAAAACTGCCCTGAGATTCTAGAACCAGAGGGCAAAATAAGTATTCAAGGAATCCACAGATCACCACCTGAAAGAGATCCAAAAAGAGAAACTCCTAGGAACATTGTGGCCAAATTCCAGAGTTCCCAGATCAAGGAGAAAATATTGCAAGCAGCTTGAAAGAAACAATTCAAGTATTGTGGAAATACAATCAGGATAACACAAGATCTAGCAGCTTCCACATTAAGGGATCGAAGGGCATAGAATAGGATATTCCAGAAGTCAAAGGAACTAGGACTAAAACCAAGAATCACCTACCCAGCAAAACTGAATATAATACTTCAGGGGAAAAATTGGTCTTTCAATGAAATAGAGGACTTTCAAGCATTCTTGATGAAAAGACCAGAGCTGAAAAGAAAATTTGATTTTCAAACACAAGAATGAAGAGAAGCATGAAAAAGTAAATAGCAAAGAGAAGTCATAAGGGACTTTACAAAAGTTGAACTGTTTACATTCCTACATGGAAAGACAATATTTGTAACTCTTGAAACTATTCAGCATCTAGGTACAGGGTGGGATAACACACACACACATGTACACGCACACGCACACACACATAGAGACAGAGTGCACAGAGTGAACTGAAGAGGAGGGGATCATATCTTAAAAAAAAAATGAAATCAAGCAGTGAGAGAGAAATATATTGGGAGGAGAAAGGGAGAAATGGAATGGGGCAAATTATCGCTCATAAAAGAGGCAAGCAAAAGACTTTTTAGTGAAGGGAAAAAGAGGGGAGGTGAGAGAAAAACATGAAGTTTACTCTCATCACATTCCACTAAAGGAAGGAATAAAATGCACAGTCATTTTAGTATGAAAACCTATCTTACAATACAGGAAAGTGGGGGATAAGAGGATAAGCAGGGTGGGGGGGATGATGGAAGGGAGGGCACGGGAAGAGGGAGCAATCTGAGGTCAACACTCATGGGGAGGGACAGGATCAAAAGAGAGAAGAGAAGTAATGGGGGACAGGATAGGATGGAGGGAAATATAATTAGTTCTTACACAACACTACTATTATGGAAGTCATTTGCAAAACTACACAGATCTGGCCTATATTGAATTGCTTGCCTTCCAAAGGGAAGGGGTGGGGAGGGAGGGAGGGCAGATTGGCAGACAGGGGCAATTAGAACGCTTGGTGTTTTGGGGTAGGGGGAGGGGACAAAAGGGGAGAAAATGTGGAACCCAAAATTTTGTGAAAATGAATGTTAAAAGTTAAATAAATTAATAAAAAAAAATGACAAGCAGAACAGTTTCAGAAAAACCTGGGAAGACTTATATGAAGTGATGCAAAGTGAAGTGAGCAGAACCAGAATGCCCTACACAGCAATAATGTAATGATGGTCAACTGTGAAAAACTTAGCTGCTCTGTTCAATATAATGATCCAAGATGATTATGAAGGACTTGTTATGAAAATTGCTATCTACTTCCAGAGAGAAAATTGATGGTGCCTAAATGCAGATTGAAATATATTTTTTACTTTATTTTTTTTTGCTTTTTTCACAATATGACTATTATGGAAATATATTTTGCATGAGTGAGTATAATCGATGTTATTTTGCTTACCTTTTTAGTAGATAAGGGAGGAGGTTGAGAAAGAAATGTTCAAAACAATTTTTAGAAGAATTTTAAAAATAAATAATATTTTTAAAAATGAAGAAGGCTACCCATCCATATTTTTGAGCATTTATCTATTGGGAATTGGCTTTTAGTCTTAATATATTTAATCAGTCCTTTATACATTTTGAAAATGAGACCTTTATCAAGGAAACTTGCAGTAAAGATTATTTCCTGCTTATTACTGCTTCCCTCTTAATTTTAATAGAATAGACTTGTTTCTGCAAAAGCTTTATATACATTTGTGATTCTTAGCACAAATGTTTAGGCTGCCATAAATATCAGCTTCGGCCCATCTAAGTGATACAGAGGGTAGAGTGCCAGGCCTGGAATTCAAAAGACATCTTCCTGAGTTCAAATCTGATCTCAGTCACCTATTAGTTATGTGACCCTGAGCAAGTCACTTAACCCTGCTTACCCTAGTTTCTTTATCTGTAAAATGAGTTGGAGAAGGAAATGGCAAACCACACTAGTATCTTTTCCAAGAAAATCCCAAATGGGGTCACAAAGAGTCAGATATGACTAAATAACAAAAACAAAACATAAATTTAACTATTGATACTCTGAATGTGAGGCCCTTGTCTAATGACAAGTCAACAAAGTACTGAAGGAAAGGAATCATATCAATATCAATATTGTCTTTATAAACTAAAGAAAAGATATAAGAAAGGAAAACTTCCAAAGTGGAGGAAAAAATCAGTTTTAAGCTGAAGATACTGATCTGGTATGCACAGGGAATTCACAAGCCAACTGAAATTTTTAAAAAGAAAATGTATAGAATATGGAAGCAAGGTCATATAGCAGAGGATGAGTATAAAGCCATAATTAGGGTCTATTAAAATAGTATAGGGAATGCTACAGAGCCTAGTAAGCTGAGGCTTGCAAAGGAAAGTTTGTTTAACAATACTGGAACAAAAATTAGGTTCAAAGATGAGATATGGTAATGTTTGAGCTAAATGGGACAGTGATCACTAACAACAGAGAGATATTCAAATTTTATTTCATTTCTTTCTTCTCTGCAAAGGAAAAATACCCTTATGATGGAAAAAGCTTGATACAGAAGATAAGTAAGAAAATCATAAAACAGCACCAAGCTGCCCTCAATCAGCTCAAGTGACTTGGGCAAGATGAACTGCATTACTGAAAGTAACTATGAGTTTGACTTTGATTTCCATAAATTTTTTAAATAAGACCATTCAGATACAGTTAACAGACATTTAGAAAAGGAAGCAGTGGTCACAAAGAGCCAGTATGGCTTCATCAAGAACAGATATGCCAGACTAACTTCATATACATAGTAACCAAGCTAGTTCTCAAGAAGGATGGTGTGAATATAGTTTTACCTAGATTTAATTTTTTTCTTTAAAATGATACATTGACATGTTTATTTCTTTTTTGCATCACTGGCCCTTCCCAGTTCTTCCATCTCCTACCCATGGAACCCATCCTTGTAACAAATAAATGTAGCAAACCAAATCAACTCATTGACCATATCTGAAGTATGTACCTCATACCACATCATATTCATAGTCCATCATCTCTCTCCCAAGAGGGGAAGCCATGCTTAAATATAAATCCTTTGAAATCCTTGTGGACAGTGATTATAATACTTTTGAAGTTGTTCTTAGATTTTATTTTTAAGTTAAATTTTTTTTCCAAGCCAATAAGCATTTATCAAGTGCTTATTATATGTCAGGCACAGTGATAAGCACTGGCAATATAAATAGAAGCAGAAAGAAAGAGAAACTCTGTCCTCAAGGAACATTAATTCTATTTTGGGAATAGAGCTAAAAAGGTAACTGAAAAACAAGGGAATCGTGGATAGGTGAAGGCATCCAGTGGGGACACTACAGAGAATGTTCAAAGAAGACTTTGGAGAAGGTTGTAGACATATGGCAGAATGGCTGTCTGTACTTCCTCCTTAAAATTAAAATTCTGGGAAGAATCAGCCAATCAGAGGGAAAGGATTTCGAATCAAAGATAGTCTGCTTTCTTCCACTTTCCACCCCCACCATAAGAAAGAAAGAAAAATAAAAGTCCCACTACAAACATATATAGTCAAGCAAAATAAATTCCACATTGACCAAAAAATGTATTGATCTGTATTATGAATCCACCACCTCTCTATGGGGAAGTTGGTGACATTTTTCTTACTTACTCCTCTGGAATTGTGGCTGGTCATTAGGATGTTGAATTCCTGAGTTGTTGGGGTTTTTTAATTGTTTGTCTTTACAACATGTTGTTATTGTATAACTTCTTCTCCTGATTCTGTTCACTTCATTACACATCTCTCCAAATTTCTTTGAAACCATCCCCTTTATAATTTCTTATAAAATAATAGTATTCTATCATGTTCCATAACTTATTCAACCATTCTGTAATTGATGGGCTTTCACTTTCTATTTCTTTGACACCAAAGAAATGAGCTGCTATAAATGTGTCCATAAAGTTGCTCAGTTTGACTTTGGTTTTCTTAGAACTAATCCCTCCCTTAATCAGTTTTCCATCTTACTACCTTTCTCCCTTTTTCCTTTTTCTTCCTGTTTTCCTTTTGAGTCAAATGTATTTCTGTACCCAGTTCTATTTGTGTATGTATTCTTCCTGTCTGCTTTGATGACTTCAGATGAGAGTTAAGTTCCATTGTCTCCTATTCCTCCTCCCCCTTCATCCTTATTTATATAGACTTCTATTTGTGCAGCTGGTTATATGAGATAATAGTCTCCATCCTTCCTCTACTTCCATTCCACATATACACTTCTCCTCTCTTTCCATTTTTCTTTTAAGATCATAAAAACATAACATGACCATTTCCAGGTGTTCTCTCTCTCTCTCTCTCTCTCTCTCTCTCTCTCTCTCTCTCTCTCTCTCTCTCTCTCTCTCTCTCTCTTTCTCTTTCATAACCTTCCTCTATGCTCTCTAATTATAATAGGGTTCTAAGAGAACATATGTATTATCTCCTAGCATTAAAATATAAACAGTTTAATCTTTTTTTTAAACTTTTATGATTGTTCTCTCATGTTTATCTTTGTTATGTTTCTCTTAGCTCTTGTGTTTGCATTTTAAATTTTCAATGCAGCTGTAATCTTTTCATCAGGAATGCTAGGAAGTCCTATATTTCACTAATGGTCCATTTCCCCACCCCACCCTTCATAGGATTATGCTCAGTTTTGTGGGGTATATTATTCTTGGTTATAAACCTAAATCTTTTGACTTCTGGAATATCATATTCCAAGTTCTCCATTCCTTCAGAATTATGGCTACTAAATCTTGCATGATCCTGGCTATGGCTCCTTGGTACTTGAATTCTTCCATTATGTCTGCTTGCAGTGTATTTTCTTTCATCTAGAACCCTTGGATTTGGGTGATAATATTTCTGTGAGTTTTAATTTTGGGGTTTCTTTCAAGAGGGAAACTGTGGATTCTTTTTATTTCTACTTCACGCTCTGGTTCTAAGAGATCTGGGTAGTTTTCTTTGTTGTTTTCTTGAAATATGATGTCTATTCACTACATTTGGATGACTTTCAGGAAGTCAAGCAATTTTTAAAGTATCTCTAAAATATGTTTTCACGTCATTTATTTTTGAAGATATATATGCAAATACATGTATTTGCATACATATGTACATATACAATTTTCAGTCTTTTGACTTTATTTTAATATTTCTTATTGTTCTATGGTCTGTTCGGTCCATTCTGATTTTTAGAGAGTGTGTTGTCAGTTTTGTACCTCATATGCCAAACTGCTGATATCGTTTCCAGTTCTTTCTTTCATAGATTTCATTTCCCCCTCCTTTATACTTACACAATTGACTAAAAGTTAAAGATAATATAAGATTCTAGTGTGACTGTTTGATGATTATAAGAAAGGATTCAATATAGTAAAGCAAAATGGAGACATAAAGGGTTTTCTTTCAATAAAAATGTTTCACGTGAATATGTAAATTATTTGATAGATACACAAAAGAATTTACTTTGTTCTACGATCCTCTGATTTTTAATATCAAGAGAGTCATAAAACAGATATTTTTCTCTCCAAAAGTGTTTGATCTGTCATAAATGATATCTAATTCAGAGGCCAAATGAATGAAAAAAATTCATTAACCATGAGCTACATTAATTTCTGGGGATACAAATAGTAAAAAGTTTTTCATATGTTCCCCTTTGTAAATAACATTATATTAATTTCATGAAGGCTCACGACATTGGAGAACTAACTAAATCAGGCTCACAACTATTCATTTATTCATGTGCTTCTAAAGCAAGCATTTATTAAGCACCTACTATGTACTCAATACCATGCTAGGAACTGAAGCTACAAAGTCAAAAACAAAATGGTTCCCCTTCCCTCAATTAGATTGCATTCTCAACAAAGTTTAATTCAGAAATCCCGGGGTGGGGATGGGGGGCAGGGATAGATACACAACGCCTATTTTGGGCTAACATGGCAAATGAAAAAAAGCACCAATTCAATTTAAAGTACTTGAAGGCATAGGACTTGGGCTCAAGTCTCAGCTCTGCCACATACTACCTATGTGGCATTGGATCAGTTACTAAAACTCTCCTAGACTAGTTTTCCTCATATGTAAAATTAGTGGGTTGGATAAGATGACCTCGAAGGCCCTTTTTTGTTCCAGATCTATGGTCCTTAAAGTTATAATATACAGTTGGATGTGTAGTTCACTGGGTTGTTCCATCAGTAACAATCTCCAAAAAATCAAAAGTATGAGTTACGCAAAAAGGCAGTAGAAATATTTGTGGTGGTTTTAATTAAGATGTTGCATTTTAACCAAAAATGTATTCCACACAAGAAATCCACACATAAAGATTTTCATTAAGAATATGCATGGGGCGGAGCCAAGATGGTGTAGTAGAAAGACGCACATACACATAGCTCCGAACCCACAACCCATAGAACAACTACAAAGAAGTAACTCACGGCGAATTCTGCACCCAGAGGCCACAGAACATTGGAGCGAGGGAGATTTCTGTTCCGGAGAGACCTGCAAACCTCTCGTAAAAGGTCCTTCGTGCTGCGGACTGGGCGCCAGGACTGGGAGCTGAGTACAGCCCTGCCGTGGCCGTGGCACCGAGAGGAACAGACCCGAGCGGGCTTCAGGGACGGGATCTCCAGCGGCCGCACAAGTACCTCCACCCACAGGTGACAGGGGTCGGTGAGAGAGTCCCTTTGGCGGGTCGAGGGGGGAGTGGGGTGCCCCCATGGCTCGGGCCCCCTCGGGAGACAGAAGCTGAGGGGCAGCGGCAGACCAGGGCTCCCCAAGCAGGCAGGAGCCTGGACCCATTGTTGAAGGTCTGTGCATAAACTCCCTGAGGGAACTGAGCCTGAGAGGCAGCCCTGCCCTCACCTGAGCATCTGAATTTAATCTCACACTGAATAGCAGCCCTGCCCCCGCCCAAAGCCCTGAGGCTGGGAAGCAGCATTTGAATCTCAGACCCCAAACACTGGCTGGGAGGATCAGGAGGTGAGGTGGGTGTGAGGAAACTATTCAGAGGTCAAGTCACTGGCTGGGAAAATGCCCAGAAAAGGGAAAAGAAATAAGACTATAGAAGGTTACTTTCTTGGAGAACAGGCATTTCCTCCCTTCCTTTCTGATGAGGAAGAGCAATGCTTACCATCAGGCAAAGACACAGAAATCAAGGCTTCTGTATCTCAGCCCACTCAATGGGCTCAGGCCATGGAAGAGCTCAAAAAGAATTTTGAAAATCAAGTTAGAGAGGTGGAGGAAAAGCTGGGAAGAGAAATGAGAGACATGAAGTCAAAGCATGAACAGCAAATCAGCTCCCTGCTAAAGGAGACCCAAAAAAATGTTGAAGAAAATAACACCTTGAAAACTAGCCTAACTCAATTGGCAAAAGAGGTTCAAAAAGCCAATGAGGAGAAGAATGCTTTCAAAAGCAGAATGAGCCAAATGGAAAAGGAGATTCAAAAGCTCACGGAAGAAAATAGTTCTTTCAAAATTAGAATGGCACAGATGGAGGCTAAGGACTTTATGAGAAAGCAAGAAATCACAGAACAAAGCCAGAGGAATGGAAAAATGGAAGATAATGTGAAATATCTCATTGGAAAAACAACTGACCTGGAGAATAAATGCAGGAGAGACAATTTAAAAATTATGGGCCTACCTGAAAGCCAGGATCAAAAAAAGAGCCTAGACATCATCTTTCATGAAATTATCAAGGAAAACTGCCCTGAGATTCTAGAACCAGAGGGCAAAATAAGTATTCAAGGAATCCACAGATCACCACCTGAAAGAGATCCAAAAAGAGAAACTCCTAGGAACATTGTGGCCAAATTCCAGAGTTCCCAGATCAAGGAGAAAATATTGCAAGCAGCTTGAAAGAAACAATTCAAGTATTGTGGAAATACAATCAGGATAACACAAGATCTAGCAGCTTCTACATTAAGGGATCGAAGGGCATGGAATAGGATATTCCAGAAGTCAAAGGAACTAGGACTAAAACCAAGAATCACCTACCCAGCAAAACTGAGTATAATACTTCAGGGGAAAAATTGGTCTTTCAATGAAATAGAGGATTTTCAAGCATTCTTGATGAAAAGACCAGAGCTGAAAAGAAAATTTGACTTCCAAACACAAGAATGAAGAGAACCATGAAAAGGTGAACAGCAAAGAGAAGTCATAAGGGACTTACTAAAGTTGAACTGTTTACATTCCTACATGGAAAGACAATATTTGTAACTCTTGAAACATTTCCGTATCTGGGTACTGGGTGGGATTACACACACACACACATGCACACACGCACACACACATAGAGACAGAGTGCACAGAGTGAATTGAAGAGGATGGGATCATATCTTAAAAAAATGAAATCAAGCAGTGAGAGAGAAAGATATTGGGAGGAGAAAGGGAGAATTGAATGGGGCAAATTATCTCTCATAAAAGAGGCAAGCAAAAGACTTATTAGTGGAGGGATAAAGAGGGGAGGTGAGAGAAAAACATGAAGTCTACTCTCATCACATTCCACTAAAGGAAAGAATAAAATGCCTACTCATTTTGGTATGAAAACCTATCTTACAATACAGGAAAGTGGAGGATAAGGGGATAAGCAGAGTGGGGGGGGATGATAGAAGGGAGGGCATGGGGAGGAGAGTGCAATTTGAGGTCAACACTCATGGAGAGGGATAGGATCAAAAGAGAATAGAAGTAATGGGGGACAGGATAGGATGGAGGGAAATATAGTTAGTCCTATACAACACAACTATTATGGAAGTCATTTGCAAAACTACACAGATTTGGCCTATATTGAATTGTTTGCCTTCCAAAGGGAAGGGGTGGAGAGGGAGGGAGCTAAAGAAGTTGGAACTCAAAGTGTTAGGATCAACTGTAATGTTCTTACCACTAGGAAATAAGAAATACAGGTAAAGGGGTATAGAAAGCTATCTGGCCCTACAGGACAAAAGAGAAGACAGAGACAAGGGCAGAGAGGGATGATAGAAGAGAGAGCAGATTGGTCATAGGGGCAATTAGAATGCTTGGCGTTTGGGGGGGAGGGGAGAAAAGGGGAGAAAATTTGTAACCCAAAATTTTGTGAAAATGAATGTTAAAAGCTAAATAAAAAAAAAAATGTCAAAGAATATGCATGAATGGAAAAGCATGTAGGCAAGTCAGAGTAACAGCAAACGGACAGATCTTGTTTTTATCTACAGGGCCTACTACAGAGATACGCATACAGCATGTGCTTAATAAATGTTTGCTGAATTGAACTGAAGCCACAAAGTACATTAACTAGCACACCTGGAAAATAAGCTTGGGATTTGAGGAGGTTTGAGTACTTTGTGCACACACATTAGTTTGAAGACACTGGGAATGAGATATTCTACAATGTCTGACCTCTGGGTCAGCAGCAACACTGGAAATCGTTTGCTCTTTTCTCTCCTGGCCTTTCTGCCAGTTTCTGGGAGGACTAATTGGCTAGCCTTCCACCTCTTTCGGTGAAATGTTGGACATCATATACATATCTGAGTAAATATTGTTAACTCCAAATTCTTGCTTTCCCAAGTGGAGCAAACTTTGGAAAGGGGACCCCAAAACTCCTTTGTGCCTTAAAAGAGGTTATGCAAAGTTCTCAGCTCACATCCTTGTGTAGCCTTGCATTTTTTTTCTCCCTTGACACTGACTCTGGGGCATGAGGAGGGGTAAAAAGTAGGCCCCCTAAGAATGAGAAATGCAAAATGAGCTTGAGTTTAAAGTAAGAAATATCCTTCCTGTCCAAGGACTTGTACACTTAGCCCCTTTAGCCACAGGAGATAGTTTTGTGATTGAATGGATGTTATTGACAACCAGCAGTGTATTGGACCTTCACAGAAGAGGCTTTGTACCTGCAGAGAAAGAAGTTTTATGATCTAATCATTAAAAACTCAAGCAAGGATGGAAAGTACACTCAGGTGAAGAATAAACAAAAGGTATTAAAATGTTGACACCAGCATACAAAGAACTCTAAGGATTCTGCCGTATTAAATTCTTCACTTTTTGTCTACAGGAAGTAGAGAAAGCACCAAAAAGCATAACCAAAATTGGCTTTGTTGTCACAATGGATATGCTTTTATGTTGGTTTATGTGATTCTGGTCACTTGCAGTGTGATTCAGGTAGGGAATTTCCATTGTGAGAATTTCTTCCACTCATGCAGATTGTCAATATTGCTGCAACTTAGAATCTTTAAGAGTTGTCTAGGGCAGAGAGAGGTTAAGTGGTCACTCAGTCAGCAGTGTGATCATTGATAGATAGATCATAGATTCAGAGGGAGAAGGAATCTTAAAGACCATCTAGTACAGTCTCCCACTTAACAGGTGAGTAGAATGAGCCCTAGGAAGGTGACGCAAGGAATGAGAAAGGTAGGAAGGGACTTGAACAGAGATCTTCCTGACACTAAAAAACTGTTCTGTCCACTACCTGTCAAAGAGTAAGTTGTCATTTGGTCATTCCAGTTGAGCCTGACCCTTCATGACCCTATTTGAGGTTTCCTTGGCAGAGATAGTGGAGTGGTTTGCCATTTCCTTCGCCAACTCATTTTACATATGAAGACACTGAGGCAAACAGAGTTAGTTGAGTAGCCCAGAGTCACACATCTAGGAGGTGTCAGAGGCTGGATTTGAACTCAAGTCTTCCAGAGACACTCTATCCAATGAGCCACCAGACGCCGTTCAAATCAAATATACATTGTCAGAATAAAAATATGAGATATTTGGTACATGAAAATAAATTAGAATAGAAATGTCACCTTTATCCATTTGCTATTAAAGTATATGTTGAATAAAAACACAATGTAGATTATTTTAAACTGTAATCATCAAAACATAGTGGGTAGAAAATATCAGATTAGACACCCCTCTCCCTTACCCATCCAGCATGTGGGCAGCAATAATAGAATTAAATGATGTGCTGACTAATCTCACTTATCCTAAATATATTATTTTCAGATTTGACCTAAATGGTCAAGTTACTACTTTATCTCTTGCCATCCAAATCAATTGACTCCCTGCCTTTCCTTATAGCCTCTCATTTCTACTTTGTTCACTGTTATCAAGCCAAGTTCCAAACCCAATTAAGCAGCCCTGATTCCAAAATCTCTGCTCCTGGAGAAATGCGTCATGCAGCCCATCAAGGTAAATGAATTAAAAAAGCATCTGAGCAGGTATCTGGTGAATGTCACAGTTCATCCTTCCCTAATAAACTATGTTCTCTTGCTCATTCATTTGTCAGTCACAATAACTAAGGATTATTATTTGCTGCCTGTACGTGACACCAGCAATTTGCAAAGTCTGTTGGCCAGAAAATCAGGTTAGAATGACAGAGTGAGAAATTAAGCAGAAGTCTGATGTAATTAGCTACAACAATCAGTGCTCTAATTTCTGATTTATTGTTTCCTGTTTTCCTGCTGTGCTCCACTCCATGCATACTGTATGGGCTTCATATAGGTCAAACAATTGCCTTATCAGTCCTGGCCTAGCAAGAGGTCAGAGTTAACAATATTTATTTAAACATGCAGGATGCTTCCCACTGCAATTAGGAAATAACTATTACTAATAGGTTCTTGGCACTATTTCCTCATTTATACAATTTTGTGAAAACAAAGGGGGAAGAAATAGGTTGAAGCTCAGTTAGATTGGGGATTTTCTTCGTGCATAGACATGGATATTGCTTTGCTTTTACCCTCAGAGGATTTTTTCTGTCAAAAGAACTATAATTCTATAATGAGCTGGACAAAGCATCATTGCTAGGACTGCCATCAACTCAGAAATATGGGATACATATGCTTCCTGGTGGGTGGTGAGATTTTATTTTCAAAGCTCTGGCTGTCTTTAATTGGTATACACACTAGCGATGGAAAGCCTCTCTTGGGCCTAGTTAGATTTTACATGTTTGTTATCTTGAGCTCCCAACCCATTAAAAGTGAAATGGATCTTTTTTTTTCAATTTCTGATTCTGAAATCCCATTTCTAAGAAAATCTTAGGAATTTCTAAGAAAATTCTTAAAAGCTATATTTTCAAAGGAAAATTTTAAGCTTTCTACATCCATACTGCCAAAGACATGGAATTTAAGTATAGAAGCACCTTTTTCCATCTTTTTGGAAGGGGTATAGTCAGGACCTCTCACTTCCTTAGTATATCCAGAATGGAAATATATGTCACTGTTGTGGTTCTGGCACTTGTAACGAGTCTTCAAAAACTACTTGGGACATTATGTCAGAGACAGGATTTGAACCCAGCCTTTTTGTTCATTTAAGGCTGACCATCCATCTAATCCACCATGATGCAGCCTATTTTATTTTGCATTCTATATGATGAAAATACAAGTGTAATATACATTATGCAATAGATGGAGCATGAAAATGGATTTGACATAGCTCAAATTATATCTTAAATGCAATATGGGTGCTGGATCCTCGGGGGAAAAATAGTAGATGCTAACAAAACACTTTAGCATTTACAAGATACTTTATTGACAAGATGCCACATGAACCTCTCCACAGTTTAAAGTTTGCAAGAAACTATATATACGTGACATCACATGACCCTCATAACAGTCCTACAAAGTAGTAACTACAGGTATTGTGACCTTTATTTTATAGATGAGGAAACTGAGGTTAAAAGAGTCAAAACTGTCAAACTGACACAGCTGAACATGTGAGGAAGGATTTAAATCTGTGTCTTTGCTGGCTCCAAATCCAGGGTTCTTTCTACTTTTCTCTTTTAGCTTTTATAAAGATAGTCACAATATGTCCTCTGGATAAATCAAAGGAGTCATTTACTAATGCAAATAATAATGCTTTCATTTTTGTGGGGGTTTTGTTCATTGTTTAGATTTTTTTTTAGAAGTAATGGTCTTTCTTTGAGCAGACCACACATAATGTGGCATAGTGGAAATATTGCCAGGTATGCAGTCAGGAGAGACTTGGGTTTGAATCCTGCCTCTGAGCTCACTAACTGTTTGACTCCAAGCAAGTCACTTCACTCTCTGAGCCTAAATTTGCTCCTCTATAAAATAGATATAATAATAATGCTTCTAGTCCCTCCCTCATAGGACTGCTCTGAAGATGCAAGGAAGTAACATAGGAAAATCATTTGCAAACCTTAAAACAGTAAAAATGTCAGCTTTTATAATTAAATCTCTGCTACTCTATATCTAACTGCTTTGCAGTTCAAGTAATACCACATGGCAAACATGCTTTGCCTATGTAGTAATACACATGTGCATACACACACAGACACTCATGGAGAGACAGAGGGGGAGGAGAGAGAGAGAGAGAGAGAGAGAGAGAGAGAGAGAGAGAGAGAGAGAGAGAGAGAGTCTTGCATCCAAACTTCAATAAAAGCCCAGGAGGTCAAATTGTAGAGACCTTTAAAGCCAAAAGAGTTTAGACTTAATGTGGTAGGAAATAGGGAGTCACTGCAGGTCTTATATAATTAGAGAAATTGTTCAATTAAAGCAGATTTGGAGGAAGACAAATCTAGCAGAAGTATCCACAGTGGATGGACCAGAGAAGGACTAGATGTGTAGGTAAATCTGTTGGAAAGTGAGTAGTCTTAGAATAACTTTTTTTCTAAAATGAACATCTTTGAAAGGCTTACCTTTGATCAAAGCAATGACCAGCTGCCCTTACAGAGGACCAGGGATGAAGCATGTTGCCCACATCCTGACAAAGAGGTGAGGGGCTAATATGAAGAATGAGACACATTTTTGAATGTAGCTAGTATGGGGATTTGTTTTGCTTGACAATACATATTTGTTTTGTTTTGTTTTTCTTTTTTTCAGGAACAAGGGAAAATGTTAAGGGGAAGAAAATAAGTGCTTGTTAATTGGAGAAAACAAAATTTAATTTATTTAATCAAAATTTAATTAATTTAAGTAATCCATGGATAAACAGAAACAGGATGAAATTAACAGGATCAGGAGAATGGTTTCTATGATGACCACAGAAATGTAGAGAAAACCAGCATCGAAAGGCCAGTGCAGCTTATGGTATAGGCATAGAGCACTGGGCCTGATGTCAGGAAGACCTAAGTTCAATTCCAGATGCTTACTAGCTGTGGGACCTTAAGAAATCATTAACTTTTGTTTCCTCACCTGTAAAATGGGGGTAGATACTGATCTACCTCCCAGGTTATCATGAGGATCAAATGAGATAATGTTTGTAAAGCACTTAGCACAATGCCTGACACATAGTAGGGGCTGTGTAAATGCCTATTTCCTTCCCTCCTCAATACAATCACCAGTCATGACTTTAGAAAACTGGAGATGAAGTATGGTAAGCAGCTCTTGACAGAGAAGTGATGGACCAGAGGTGCAGAAAGAGATAAACATTTTCATCCTTTGATAGGTTGATATTTGTTGTTGATTAAATTCACAATATCTTTTTAAACAAAAAGAAGCATGTGCAATGTGATGTGTCTGAAGCAACAACAAGATCTCAAAGAGTAATTGGAAATAATTAGAACCACATGCAGAGGCCTTTAATGAAAACTTGAGTATTTAGAGTATACTTCAATAGATGATGAGTATTCCTTACTGTTCTTGAGCTACAGAGCAGCATTTTAGAATAATTCCTCAGTCTGGTATGTAGATCGGATTGGAGGAGGGAGCTGAGACTAGAAGTAGAAACAGAACTCTCTGAAGAGCGGGGCTCTTCAAATAGTCGAGGAGAGAATGCATGAAGGCCCAAATAATGGGAATGGAAATGGCATTGGAAAAGAGAAGACAGAGGAAAAAGATATGGTGGAAAGAGATTCTAGAAGACTTGAGAACAAACTAGGTGTGAGGGGAAGCAAAAGAAAAGAAAAAGTCAAAGATGACTCCAAGGTTTCTAGTCTGGATACCTTGGGAAAATTGTGGTGTCACTGACAGAAGAAAGGAAGTCAGGAGGTAATAAGTCTGGTTTTGTATACGCTAAGAATACACTCTGATAAGGGCAGAGAGGGATGATAGAAGAGAGAGCAGATTGGTGATAGGGGCAATTAAAATGCTTGGTGTTTTGGGGTGGGGGAGGGGACAAAAGGGGAGAAAATTTGGAGCCCAAAATTTTGTGAAAATGAATGTTAAAAGTTAAATAAAATTAAAAAAAAAAAGGATTGCTTCACTGCTTCCAAAGAATCCAAGCATTTTAGCACTGGCTCAGTGCATAGGGTTTATAGTGGTGTGGTTTGCCCTTTCCTTTTTCAGTTTATTTTACAGATGAGGAAACTGAGGCAAACAGGGTTAAATGACTTGCCCAGGGTCACATAGCTAGTAAATGTCTGAGGCTGGATTTGAACTCAGTTATTCCTGACTCCACTGGGCCACCTAGCTGGCCTTATATGACCGGACCATCTCCTTTTCCAAACCATTCCAGTATCTTTGCCAAATTAAACTCCATGAATAGTATGGTCCATGGGATCATGGACCTGAACAATTGAACAATAAACTCCTTTTCCACTTAAAAAAAAAAGAAGAAGAATACGCTCTGTTTCTACAACTAGATGAGATAGGCAGAGATTCTTTGCATACCTAAAATGAGAGCAATAAGGATTATTTTGGCAAATTCGGAACCTGTAAGCATATTTTAAGGGAAAAAAATGAATAATTCTTCTGGAATCATTGAGTAAAGCTATCTTCCCAATATGGTATAGAAATCTCCAAATCGATACAAGTATGTAGGTACGCTTCCAGGTCATCAAGGGTAGCAAACTGCTAACCTTCATGGAACAATTATGTTCATTCTCATTTCCTCACTCGTTGCTGCAAATTTCCTATTCTTTTCTCACCTTGGAGCTATTTTATTTTACTTGAAATGTTTCTTCCAATCCTCCCTACCATCTCCCTAATCAGTCAACCAGTCAACCAACAAGCATTTATGGATTTATTGAGCATTGCATATGTTTCAGGCACTGTGCTATGCAAAGAAAGACAAAAAATATGGTCTTTGCCTTCAAGCAGCTTGCATTATAATGGGGGACACAAATGGGAATAACTATGTATATTTTTTATAATATGTATAAATATAACATACATATATAATATGAATATGTGTATGTACATAGTATTATGTACATATATCTTTCTTGTACATTATATATTCACACAATATTGTATATGCATACATTATATGTATAATGTATATGTATATATATATACATATATATAAATATGTGTGTATAAACACACAATATTGGGTGTGTACATATGGGGGCACCTGCAGTAGTGGATGGTTGAGGAGGTGGGAGGGAAAACTGGAGAAGACCTCATATTCCAGTTCAAGAGCTTATTCTTGCAGGTCCATTTTTTAAAAAACTGACCTTTAGCATCCCCCCCACCCCAATCTTCCTAAAATACAACTTTGATCTTACAACCAAAATCTAAATGAGATATAGAGATTTCATGCTACTAAATGACCCCATGAATGGAGCATTGGACTTCAATTCAGAACAGATCTGAGTTTAAATTCTGCCTTAGATGCTATGTAAACTCCTTAAGAAAAGGTTATTACTGACTATTAGGTTTCATGAAGGAGATAGCATTTAAGCTAGCCTTTAAAGGATGGGTAGGAATGCTGCAATTGGTGGAGGCTGGAGAATCTTCCAATGGAGCAGTGGAAAAAAGGTTTACGGTATTACAGAAAGTAACCCAGTTTAGGTGGATCATAGAGTGAATGAGGTGGAATAATGTGAATGAAGGCTATAAATAATAGGTATTATTTAGGCTGAATGAAGTGAATGAAAGGTGGAAATATTAGGTAGTGCCAGAATGTGGAGGGACTTGCATTCTAAGCTAAGGAGTTAGAATTTTATTCAACGGGCAATAAGGATCTAAAGAATTGTTGTAGTACTAGGAGAATGACAATTTTTTCCCTAAAGGAGGATTATTCTGGGAGCAGTAATGAAGGATGGATTGGAAGGGAAACAATAGAGGCAGAGACCTGTTAGGAGACTATTTCTCAAATTATTTTTTTCTGTATTAATGCCTACTTTGCCCAACTAAATTGTAAGGTTCTCCTTAGCAGAAATCATGTCTCAAAGTTCTCTGTACCTCCGACAGTCCATAGTACATAATAGGCATTCATTAAATATTCATTGATTTGAAATAACCCTTCATTTCATTAAGATGGCAAAACATAAAGTGACTGGACTAGATAACCTCTTTAGGTTCTTGCCAGCTCACTAATTCTAGGATTCTATAATCAGTCTCCTAGATGTCTGAGACTAAGCACATAAGTGCCTCAGTTCAAAAGAACCCATTATTTGGCAGAGATGTATAATCTAAAGTTTCTGGGAAGAGTCTTACAAAATGGTTTTGCCTGACTTGGTTTCTGAATATTTCAAATCTCATGTTTAAGTACCTGTCCTGGTAAATCGACCAAATTACACACCCTTATGTACATTTCTGTGAGTAAATATTTTGATGTAAATGCAAAGGAGAAATTACACTGATGGGTTGATAGATCAATTCAATATAGCAAATCTTATGTGTTATAATTCTGTAAATACTTGAATGATCTCTTACATTTTAATTTAAAATGAAAGATGATGGAGAAGGATAAATCCAAGAAAAGCTTTACAGAGATCAGACTATCTGAATACCTGTTTTGTAAGAAGGAACCTAGTTAATACTAACAAAGTAACAGCAAATAAAAAAGCTTGACTGCATCTGAACTGTATAGCAAATAACAAGGTTTCTCCATGCTTATCGTTAGTTCAGCACTTTTAAGGTTTGCAAAATATTTTTCACACATTATCTCATTTGAATCCCACTGCAATTTTGTGTTACAGTGGAAAGAGAACTTGCTCTAAAGTCAGAGCATCTGGATTGAAACCCTGCCTCTCATATCAATTACCTATGTAACCTTAGTCAAGTCACCTTGCTTTCCTAGGTCTCAGTTTTCTAGTCTGTAAAATGAGTAGTTTGGAATGAATGTCTTCTGAAGTCCTGTCCAGCTTCTGAGCTATGATTCATTTTTCAGATGAGGAAACTGAGACTCAAATGGGCTTAAGTCACTACCCTACAGTCACATATGCAAGCAAGTATCAGAGGTTGGATTTGAACTCATTTCTATTTTATTTAATATTTTTTTCCAAATACATGTAAAATAATTTTTAACATTCTTTTTTTTTTACATTTTGAGTTCCAAAGTCTCTTTCTCCCTCCCTCCTGTCCCCCTCTAAGATGACAGGCAATTTGATATAACTAATACACGAACAGTCGTGGAAAATATTTTCACATTAGTCATGTTGTGAAAGAAAATACAAACAAAAAAACTCAGGAAAATCAAAGGAAGATTTTTGAAGAATTTTGAAGAATATATTCAATCTGCACTCAGACTCATCAGTTTGTTTTTTTTTTTTCTGGGTGTGGGTAATATTTTTCATCATAAATCCTTTGAGTTGTCTTAGTTCATTATATTGCTGACAATAGCTAACTCATTCATATTGATCGCCACTGTACTAGTGGCTGTTACTGTGTACAACGTTCTCCTGGTTCTGTTCCCTTTGCTTTGCATCAATTCATATTTAGTCATTCCCAATTGATAGGCATCCCATCAATTTCCAATTCTTTGTCACCACAAAAAGAGCTGCCATGAATATTTTTGTACGTTTGGGTCCTTTTCCTTTTATTTTTATAATATATATTTGGAATACAAACCTAATAATAATAGTGCTGAGTCAAAAGGTATGCACGGTTTTTTGGCCCTTTGGGCATAGCTCCAAATTGCTCTCCAGAATGTTGAAACCAGTTCTTGATGTCAAGTCTAGTGCTTTCCCCACTATACTACCCTGCCTCTGATTAATGTTTTAAGCATTATTCACTTAATGTCAAGCTCTAACATCTGTAACTCAAGGAAAAACACTTTTTTTCTACGTGCCATTCCCCATTCCCACCACCAGAGTCAAAGCAGACATCCCCAGTTTTTGCATTCTGGATCATCCCAAGCATTCAACACATTAAAAACAAAATGGGCTTCTGCTAATATTTCCAGCAGGGGCTAGAGCTTGCAGGGTCCCTGTGAAATGTTATAAGTGATCAGCTGCCAGTGCAAAAATATAAAATAAAACACCAGAATTTCAACCTGGCTTTTGACTTTATAACTTAATACCAATATTACCACCCTTATTAGTTTTGCTGGCAAATCAGGAGCTCATGGCCAGGGTCCAGCTGTGACCCCAGGGCAAGAACTTTTTGCCTCCTGTCACCTTCTGACAGTTTAGGCCATTAATTACCTCAATCAGCTTGAACACAAGCCCATCTCTGTCTGCCAGCTGGCAGTCCCCAGCTTCAGCAACTGGCAGCTAGCAAAGATTTAAAACTAGTAAAAAGGGCTGCTATGTAAACAGTTTATTGTATCAGATGCAATGGCCACGGTAGACGCACATCAGTAATCAAAGGTAGGCTCCACTCTCGAGGGCCTTGATAAGTTAGCTGAGATGGAAGCCAACGTCATTTTTTGTTGTTTATCTATACTTTATCCAGGAGAATGAAGCCAGCTCACAGCCAGCCTTGGATCTCCCTTCTCAAGAACTTCTGTCAGTTCAGAGGGAGACAGCAACAGCTCAGTCTTAAAGAAAAGCAACTTGTATCCAGCCCAAAGGAAAGAGCCTTTGGCCATGATGTTTATGTTTCAGAAATCACAAAATAGGAGGGAAGGCTTAGAGCTCATTAGTACTTATGGCTACCTCATAGGCATTCCCTGTGCCACTGAGCTGGGACTGACTCCTGAAAGAGAAGCAAGTCTCTTGCCAGGCTCATTTGTAAAACACTTTAAGTGCTACAGGCTGGGAAACATTAAGCTTGTCCTCTAGTTCCAGCTGAAATATTGTTTTAACCTCTCCATGGCTCTTTTGAAAAGTATTCACCATTATGGTCCCCTAACTTCCAAGATGATCCCTGATACTCTAGCCATGCCTTAACCATCATCTCCAAATAACTAAGAACTATTTGATAACTTGATCATATGGATAGTCAAAAGATAAGACAAAATCAGCTCGTTCTGTCATGTGGTGACCATTCAGGGCATCTGGCAGTTAACAGGAGTGAAGCAGAAGGGGAGCTTTATTTGGATTCAGAGGGTACAGGTTTGAATTCTGGTGCTGTCACTTACTAGTTCCATGGCCTTGGGTAAATGACCTCACCTTTCTTAGTTTCTTTGTGTCTAAAACAAGAATAAGATAAAGGCAGTTTAGATGACTTCTAAGGACCCTTCAAGATCTAAATCTTTGATCTGATCATGTTTAATGATTTAAGAACAGGGCTCAAATCCTAGTGGAAGCCTAAATAGTTTTGAGAGAACCAATAATCCTCAGACTGATCACCAAACTCTTGGCATTCAGAATGAGGAGACCAAGTGACAGTTTGGACATTTTTATTCAAAAAGCCAATTATTGCCTTCATGCTTTCCCTCCACTTATATTCTCTTCTGGCATGTCATCATTGCTCAATACCGCTTCATTCTTTCATTCAACATATAAATAGATCAATATAAGTTGAAGAGGGAAAAAGAATAAAAAACTAGGGAAATCAGGAAAGACTTCAAGTAAGAGATGATGCCTGAGTTGAGCCTTAATGGAAACTAAAGGCTCAAAGAGACAGAGATTACGAGGGAGGGCATGCCTGGGGTGCATGATAGCCTTTATAGAACATGGAAGCATGATATTAAGTGCCAAGTGAACAGTGCATTACTTTGTCTAGAATGTAGAGGGTGTAATGGATAGTAATATGAAATGTCTGGAGAGGAAGAAAAGGATGAAATCTCTCTGGAAGGGATGGTTAAGCAGATTTTTACCCAGGGATAATATAAAAATATTTATTACTCTATTTTGGACAATAAAACATTCATGGAGATTTGGTATATTTGACCCATCTTGTGGAAGAGGAAAAGTATTATTTCTTTGAACCTAGACTCAGGCTGTGTTACACATGTATAAGTGAAGTCCAATATCTATGTTGCTATCTAATCAGTCACCAAAACCTATCAATTCTTCCCATGTATCTCCTTTAAATTTAGCCTTTTAACTCAGTACTCTCAACCTTGGCATTTGATTCTTTTTTTTTTTTTTGAGGCAATCAGTATTAAGTGACTTGCCCAGGGTCACACAGCTAGTAGGTATCTGAGGCTAGATTGGAACTTAGGTCCTCCTAAATCCAGAGCCAGTGCTCTATCCCCCAGTATTTGATTCTTAACAAAGGGCATGGAAGTGGTGTTTTGTTCCTCTGGTTTAGGCCAAGGGAGATGGTGGCTTCCATTCTATTCAACAAACAAATATTAAGCACCTACAAAATGCAGAACACTGTTATTAGGTACCTGGGGAGATTATAAAAGTAATTTAAGATATAATCCTTATGTTTTCTGGTTTTACAATTAGCATCTAGAGTTAATCCAAAGAACCCAGTGATCAACTGTCTTTCCTCCTGTCTTTCTTTTGTGAATCATCATGCCTTTAGCATAGAGAAAAAATGGAATTAGATACTATTTCTAGTTGCAGTCAAATACACTACCTCTTAAGGGTGGTGAGCTCCCTGGCCCCTCATTAATTCAAGCATAGGCTAGATGGACATTTGTTAGAGTGGAAGGGGGAGTTCGTGTTTCTGGTAGTTGTTGAATTAAATTCCTCTGAATTAGATTCAAATTTTAATATTCTACAGATATACTCCTTCATTTATATTATCACTACTCTAATTGAAACCCATATTACTTTACCCTTGGCTCTTTTCAATAATGTCTATGATTTAAATGTACCACTAATCTATTCTAAATACTGATGCCAAACCAATATACTTTTAAAAATAACATATTAATCATCATTGCTCTTCTCAAATATTTCAATACCCCCTTTCCTCCCCTGGACAAAACCTTTTAATGACTTGCAAGTGCCTAGATGATAAAGTCCAAACTCATGCCTGGATATAGTATTCAAGATTATTTGCTGACTGTTCTTAAGCTGTCTTTCCAATCTTTTTTTAACATACTATCCTATGGAAAACCCTTTACTCTATTCAGATTATTTGACATGACTTGCATGTTCTTACTTTTATGCCATGCTAGTGTCCCTATCAAGAATACTCTTTCCTCTGAATCCTACCCCTGCCCTAAGCTCCAGTCCTCCATTTTCCAGGAAGTCTTCCTTGACCATTGCAGCTCATGGTCTTCTTTCCTTCTGAAGAATTTCTATGAAAGTGATTATCCTATTCTTTTGGCACTTATCATATATCTATTGCCTTATAGCATTAGTCTTTTTAAGTGTATTTATATTGTAATGCCAAGTGGAATAAATCTGTGCAAGACAGTTAATGTGTCTTATATATGTTATCGTATTCCTCTAATAAAATACCCAACACATTGTATAATAAATAAATGATAAATGATTGTGAATACAAATTGAATATGAAAGAAAAATAAGAATTATGTGAATGAAGAGTTGGAGATGATTACTTTAGTAGTCAGTGCAAGGACCTATGATCCATCCCAGCAAATCCTCTTCCCAATTGATGTAGGTCACAATCCCTTAAAATGTAATAGACAAATAGATAAAACAATTATTACATGCTTACTATGTGCCAGGCACTGGACTAAGTTCTGGGGATATGAATACAAGCAAAAAAAGACAGTTCCTACCCTCAAGGGGCTTATATTTTAATGGAGAAAAGACAGAAAACAACATTAAAGGGAAATGGAAAAGACTATCGAAGGAGGCGAAAGAAAAAGAAATATGGAAAATGAAGTGAAGTGTGAGTGAAATGGTCTTCAAGAACTGATATGGCCAAAAAATTCTTGTGCAGGCAATTCAGTAATAATGAGCTTCACTAAGCCTATCTAGGCCAATATAAATGAATAAATGAATAAACAAATGAACAAATAAATGAATAATCATTGCAAGCAATTATACAGTCCTTCAGGATTTGCAATGCATTTTATACGTTACCTCATTTGATAATAACACAAAAACCTTGTGAAGTAGATATGCCCATTATCTCCATTTTCCAGATTAGTTCATTGAGGCAAAGAAAGGTTAAGTGATTTGCTCAAGGCCTCATAACAAGGAATCATCTGAGCCAGAATTTGAACTCAAGTGTTCCGTCAGAAACACTCTAATCATTGGGCAACCTAGCTGTACTCTCAGGCAATATATTCATTCTATACTCAGAGTCTTGCCACCTTGGTAATATCTTCCAGATCTTGCACACCATTGTTATAGCTTTCAAGGACTCAGGTTCACTTCTAGTCTGTGAAGATGTATCAGAGAAATACTTTACTGGAATAAGATTAACATAAAAAAAAACATATTTTTCCTACAGAGGTGAACTATTTCTATGTCTTCTACACCTATCAACAAAAAGTAAGGCTGGACCCCAGAAAAGAAAAATCTATATAGAAAAAAAGGTCTTATGAGATCAAACTCTATACATTTCAGTTCTTACTGTAGAAAAATGTAGTGATCCATTTGTAATTGGTCTTGTTCCCACAAATCAGATTGAATCTCCTTTCTTGTACTGATTCTAAACAGACAAGTTCAAGGATGTTATTAAAAGTGAAAGATGCGATTCTGAATCTCAGGTCTCTTGTGTGACCCTGGGTTAAACCTTCCTGGTACAGCCACTTAACCTATTCAGTAAGGACAGTCATGTCTACCCTTCTCGCAATGTGGCATAGAAAGTGGAGGCATCATTCCATTGGTGTGAGCACATCTTCTCCCAAGGCATGTTGCAATGCATCTATGCTCTTTTGTCTTGTCTATTTCTTTTCTATATCTTCCCATAAGCTTTTCATGGAAGATCTTCCCAAGATATTTTAAGGTTTCCTCTAGCTTAGAATCTTAGAATGGAAGAGACCTCTGAGGCTATCAGTTAGACCTGTACCTGAACAGGGAATATTCTCTATAGCATCTCCATCAAGTGAATGCCTAGTCTTTGCTTAGAAACCTTCAGTGAGGTGGATTAACCCAGTGCTCGCTCCTTCAAATGATCCTCACATGGTATAAACTTGAGGCCCTTTACCATCCTGGATTTTTTCCAACTCATCAATGCCCTTTCTAAAGTGTGGCTCCCAGAACTGTAGCCAGTGCCTAAGTCTGGCCTGACCAGGAAAGAGTGAAGAAGGACTATCACCTCACTAATCCTAGACACCATCTGACTAGGCGTAAGACTTTATCCATATCCATATCCAAATTTTATCTTATCCTATTTGACCCAATGTTCAAATCTGCAGAGATATTCTTGAATAGAGAGTAGGTCTTCCAATGAGTTGCCAATCCTTCTTAACTTTGGGTCACCTGAAAATCTCGTAAACCTGCCATCACTCAGCTGTTCAGTCATTAGAAGATAAATGTTTTCTTCATGAAGTGGATTAAAAATACAAAACTGCCCTTTTTCCTCTTCTAGAGAAATATTAGCTGAATGGAAGAGAAGGGGGCCAGGTTCTAAGAATCATACCGCTTTTACATCATATGCAAAAACATCTATTTAATTGCTAATAATATAAATAGAATATCTGTACCCAATGACTAACATGCTGGTAACTACAAGAAGACCTGAATTACCTTCATATTGACATTCTCATGCTAAATAGAGAGAAAAAAATGAAATTGTAGCTAGCTCATAGGTTTCTCTGAGTCAATCCCAATTAAGGGATTGACAGAATTGATTTCCTCATGTGTCCATAAACAAGAAAGAAAGGAATCACCATAAAGACATCCAGGACTTCTATACCAGCAGACATACTACAACAAATGAGGTAGTGGAATTCTACAAAGAACTTGCCAAGGATTAAGGGGAAGATAAGGCCCCTGAGGACACAGACTGTTTTGTTTTTGTTTTTGTGTCTCGAATGCCCAGCATAGTGCCTTGCACAGTTTTTTTAAAAAACTAGATATGTAATTTCATTGTTTTAGGGAGCTCTCAAAGAGAAAATTCCCTCTGCCAATACCAATCATCACCTCCTCTGAAACATAAAGCCTTGAAGTATCTATTTCATAGGGCATTGGGATATTATTTGTAACTTGCCCCAACTCATGTAGCAAGTCTGTATCAAAGGCACGACCTGAACTTTGACCTCTGAGGCTTTTCTATCTCCCATGCTATGCTCCCTTTCTTTGAATACAGTAGGTGCTTAATTAATATTTGAGGGACTTAACTGAACTCTCTAAGTCATACAATCATAGGATTGAAAAGAGCCTCAGAAACCATCTAGGTTCAACCCTTTTGTCTTATAGATGATTAAACAAAAAAGCCAAAGAAAGATAAGTGATTTCCTCAAGGTTACATAGATAGTTAATGACATATACGTGGACTGAATAGTCACTTAAATGCAAAGAAGAGAATGGAGGAAGGCATTGACAAATATTTAAGATATCTGAGTAATCAATTAGTCATTTGTCTCCTTCATTTCTTGGTCCCAAACAATTTTCTTAAACATTTGTCACTGCCCTCCTGAATTTTCTTCTTTGCATTTAAATGACTATTCAGTCCAGTCCAGTATTTTTTTTAAGAAAGATATATAAAGAAACAAGTTATATGACTTCTAAAAGATGGAGAATCTGGCTTCTCTTCTTTTACCGTCAAACTCCTGAAATGTGTTAAACAAAATGTTCTCTGGGATAGACTCATTTCTAATTCTAATGCACACTTTCTAACCTGCTAAACTCTAGACTATGTAATTTCTTACTAAGAAAAGAAAAAAGATTTTATGGAAGAATGATTCAAGGTGCAATAAAACATGTTTTTCTAGACCAAAATATGAATATCATTTTATAATGTGTAATATTAAAAAAGAAAATCATATTTCAAATGCAGGGCTTCCCATCTGTTAATAAGAAATATTTCCTAGGAATGCAATCATGTCATAAAGTTCACCATGGCAAATCTCTTTTATCTCTCTAGTGCTATTTAGCCTGTGCATTGTAGTTTCCTAGAAGTCCCATCTTGGAAATACATCCTTTAATGATTACACTATTTGCCATTTAATTTTCTAATCACTTTCCTTTTAAGAAGGGGAAAGGATTAAGAATCAGGAACTTTATTCTTCCTGAGGCATTAATCAGACTAATGTCCATTTTGTAGAAATGGTTCAAAACAGTTACTTAACATACTTAGTATTCCACAAATCAAGTCAAATCAATAAGTATTTATTAAGTACTTGCTGTATTCTAGGCACTATGTTGTCACCAGTAAAAGAATTTAGATGCATAAAAAACAAAACAAGATGAAAAGGGTTCATTAATAGAGTTCCATTGCCCAATAACTAAGTGTATTTCTTTATACCCCAAAGAAAAGGTGACTCTATAAATGGCCACACAGACTAGCCCATTTGCAAGTATTCTCAAGATAGTGTTCCTTATGCATGCACATCCACCCACACCCATATATGACTTCATGGAAATGATGAAAAAACACCTCATACCCAGTTGCAATGGAAATTCCCTTATTGCCATCTGGACAAAAAATCATTGAAACTAGAAGGAGCCAAGATCTCTTTTAACCAGACCAGCACCTCTTGCCAACCATCCTGGATGGTGCTCCAGTTCCCATTTATTTCCTGAAGAGCTTAAAGTTGTAGTACTTATGAATTCTGGACAAATTAGAAATAGTATCAAATATACTTAGTAAAATGGCAAAAAAATTTAAATTTAAAATGACTTGGTTCTAACAATCTTTATAATAGGTGTTTTTTTTTTTTTGTAGCAATCACAGAACAAACTAAGGAAAGGCAAATATTTATTATTGTGTGTAAAAGGGTGCTGACACTGGAGTCAGAGAACCTGTATTCGAATTCTACTCACTATGTGGCCTTAGGAAAGTTGATGGGTCTCAGTTTTCCCCTCTGCCAATTGAGGGGGTTGAACTAGATGATTTCTAAGGTCACTTTCAGTTATAAATCTGTAATTCCATTAAAACTGAGCAATAGGCACTTTCCACCCATTTGTTTTTCCTTTGCAAATTGTTAATCCATTTCTTTTGAGTGGCATTCTGGATACAGTGTCATCTGCAATTCTGATTGCTAAATGGCTAAAGGACGTGAACAAGAAACTTTTCAAAAGAAGAAATTCTTTTGAAATAGTCATGTGAAGCAATAACCATGTGAAAAACTCTCTAAATCACTCTCTAAATCTAAATTTAGAGAAATGCAAATTAAAGCAACTCATACTCATCAACTTGGCAAAGATGAGAAAGCAACGAAAATGACAAATCTTAAAGGGCCTGTGGAAACAGGCATACCAATGTCCTGTTGGTAAAATGGAAAATTGATCTAATCATTCTGGAAAACAATTTTGGAACTCTGCCCCCAAAATAACTAAAATTTGCATACCCTTTGAACCAGCAATACCACTACTAGGCCTAGAACCAAAGAGATATTGCTTTTTTTTATTTGGGTATTTTTAGAAACCAAAAGACCTATACATACAAAAAAAAATTAAAGCATTTGTCTTTACAAAAAACTGGAAATAAAGGAGATGTCCATCCAATGGCTAATCGTTGAAGAAATGATTATCTATAAATGTAATAAAGTACTATTGGCTTATAAGAAATGAGAAGAGGGATGGTTGAAGACAAACTTGAGAAGACTTCTATAAGCTATACTTGTATGAAGAATAATTTATACAGTAACAACACTGTAAGGACAGTCAACTTTGAAAGACTTCAAAACTCTGAAAAACACAATGACAAGCTGTGACTTCAGAGGACCAATGATAGAGGATGATAGAGAAGTGATGCATTTTGAATGCAAAGACAATTTTTTTTTGGATAGGACGACAATACAGAAATTTGTTTTGCTTTAGTATTCCTATTTATTCCAGAAGTTTTATTTTTCTTTTTTTCCCAGTGAGTATTGGTTAGGTAGAAGGAGAGGAAGTAGATTTTTTGTTAAATGAAAAAAAATTTAATGAAAATGCTAAAATATCATCTGAAAACAGAAACATCTAAATAACTTATATATGAGGACCCCTTCTTCCCTTCAGACTTTTCACAGGACATCCTCCATAATGGGTAATACATTGAGTTACTCCTTTACCATGTATATCTTTGACAGGTACTGTTTAGATGAGTAATGAAACTGAACCAAGAATCAAAGGGGAAATGAGTAGGTTAGATTCCATGGGAAAAACTGCAAAGAACTTTTAACGATTCCAAGCTAACTCCTGACTTGTCTTAAGCACTGATATCATACTGGTGACACACTATGCATGCAAAATGTAGAATAACCCAATCTCAAAAGAATCATTTTGTAGGTAAATCACAAAGCAATGGAGGAAGATACATACCAGGCAAAAATAGATTGCATATTATCAATGTAATTTGCATCCAAGAAATGATGTGTGGGATATTGCCTAGGAGGTATATGGTCAGAAAAGAAGATGGGCAGGTCATGTAACTGCCAACTGTGGCAAGGGATAACAGATAGACAGCTTGAGTAACACACTAGTACCTACAAATATTAAAGTTCCAGAGGAAGACCTCCAACATATTGGTGAGAATTTAAAGATGTGGACAAGAATGAAAAGTATGAGATGACAATGATTAATTTGTAGTGGTGAAGGAAGGGATTGACCACATTGATGAGATCATGAGTCCCTTGATCTCATGTAGACAGAGCACTGTAATGGGAGTTAAAAGTCTTCCTCACCCATTAATAGGCCTCAGGTGAGACTACTGAGGAAGGCTTGATTAGGGGAGGCTTGTTTTGTATGACGGTAGACACTGGGTGACCAGGAGTAGTGCCCTCCAGCTCTGAGGGGTGTATAAATACCCTAAGGTGAGGTTTTGCTCTGGGGCTTAGTTTTTGGAAGAAAGTTCCTGTGCCAAATGAGACTTTGGGCAGCTTTGAAAACCCAAATGTTGGTGCTTCTTTCTCTGGTAATGATGTATGTATTGCCTATGGACATACAATTGGAAGTCCTGTCTATTGGTCTCTGTAGTTTCTGCTTGTAATTTCTGTTTGTATTTTCTCTGAAGGTCAGGGTGCTGACTTTCCCCCCTGAACTAAGTGAATGATATCTATGCTTGATTAAAGTAGATTGTTGACTCCTCTTAAAGTTACTTTCCTTTTAGAAAAGCAGATCTAAAAACCTGTACAAGTGAGTCATCCTGGGTGCCAGGGTGCTTGCTCTTATAAACACTGTGCTAGCCACTGTGGGGAGATGAAGTTTACATAGTTTACACAAGTTTACACAAGACTATTCCTCATTAGCCTGAGATTTTGCTTGGTTTCATTGATGACATAACGGGCTTAGAGTAGGAAGACCTGAGTTCCAGTCCCATCTTGCACATTGACTAGCAGTTTGACCCTAAACAAGGTCACTTAACCTTTTTTCAGCTTCAGTTTCTTCATCTTTGTAAGTCTTATAACACTATATAAATGCTAGCTAATACTGTTATTATTTTTATTGGTTTCTACTTCAAGCTCTGGTACCTATTAGCTATGTGACCTCAGGCAAATTATTTCAACTTTATGTATTAGTTTCTTCCTTTGAAGAATGAAGTTGTGAGGGGATGAGGATGAGGAAATATGTTATATCTGTTATATCCCTACTTGGAAGTCTTTGGTTCTGTATTCCTATCCAGTGTTTAGCACAGACCCGGGCACATAGAATTTGCTTAGTTAAGTACTTACAGACTTGATTTGACCGTGTGCCTTTCTTATAGCTCTCCATCCTCTCTAACAGAATTTTTCTTACCACTTCATCTTGGGGCAAAGTTGCAGAGAACAAAAGGAAAAAAATAAGAAAAGAAAGATAATTGAGTAAATTAAGACAGTAAATTGAGACAGACTCAAAAATATCCCCCCTCTCCCAACAGTTCATTTCTCTTCATGTAAGGCCTATGGCCACTAACAGAATACAACAAAAATTTTCTGAGGCCTTAGACCTTAGATCTATTTTGAAAAACATCATATATTTAGAAATTGAATAATTGGTGCAGAAAAAAATGTTTCCAAGTTGTGCATTAATCTCCAGAAAGTTCTTTAAAATACAGCATATTGTTGCCAGCTTTATTACAGATTCTACCAGTAGTTTTTGTCAGGCTTGTATAGCTCTTACTAAACTAGATGAATATTTTAACAGCAGTGGCAAAAGATAAGTAAAATCACAGTAAAGACAGAGAATCCTTTTTGTCTCGTTGTGAATAAATCAAAGGACTGAAATAAGCCAACCACATGACTGCTGTTCAAAATCCACCATGGACTCCAGACTTTCCCATTTTACTGTTCTGTAAATCTCAAGGCTGGGCCAGGTATAACGATAGGATTTACCAGGAGGGAATGAGAGAGTTTGGCTGGTGTAGTTTCACTTCATTTTTGAATATAAAACTTAGTAAATAAGAACTCAGTTTGGCAAATACTCTGGAAAGTCAAAATCAACTTGCTAAAGTAATAAACATCTCACAACAACTGGCAATGCTGACTTCCTTTGAAATATAATGTGTGTCTATGCATACCACACAAAAGACCAGTAGGAGGGTTTACATTTTTACCAACTTAAAAGGATTTTCTGCATTTTTTTCCCCTTTATAGCACAACAGATGACAGTGATCAGGGAAGGGGGGAGACAGGAATGACACTCTTCAGCCTGTTCTCCTTTAAATTTTTCTGAACAAAATTTATCAGTAGTCTAAAACACTCTGTTGTATAAGCAACCCACGGTTTTACTTAAGCCGCTAAAATGTACAGCAACAGATTTGGAATGTCAGCATTTTCTTGGGTTCCATAACTTACTTATGTGATCTTGCACCCTCTAAAAGATTATAAAAATCTATTTTGACTTAGTTTCTCCATATGTAAAATAACAATTCCTCTTGCCTCCCCAGAGTACAGTTGAACTAGTCTATTGTAGTCATGTCCAATTAATTCTTCATGACCCTATTTGGGTTTACTTGGCAGAAATACTAAAGTGGTTTGCCATTTCCTTCTCCAGCTCTTTTTATAGATGAGGAAAATGAAGCAAACAGGCTTCAGTGACTTGCCCAGGATCACAGAGCTAGTAAGTGTCTGAGGCCAGATTTGAAATCACGAAGATGAGTCTTCCTGCCACCAGGACTTGCCCTCTATCTCCACTGCACCACAGAGCTACCCCAGAGCTACTAGGTGCTAAAAATTCATAAATTTGGAGCTGGAAGAGATTCCAAAGGATATCTAGCCTCGACTTCCCATTTTACAGATGAGGAAACTGAGGCCCACAGAAGTTAAGTGACTTGTCCAAAGCCTTACACAAGTATCAGAAGTGGAATTTGAACCGAGGTCTGATTGAAGACCTTTCCACTATATCAAACTTCCTCCTAGAACAAAGAAAGACATCCAAATCCTAGTGGTATTCTTAGGTGCCAAACCCAGGCTGTCTCTGCTCAAAAGCAAAGTAACCAGACACTTCATACAATATATTCTTAGACATCAATAATTCTCTATAAAGGGCTGCAGAACAAATCACCCTTGCCATTAATGAGCTCCATTGATACAGATGCCCGAAGTACTATGTGACTCTGTCACACATGGTACTGAATAGGTACCATGCCTGCACCTGAATACAGGAAAACATGGAGTAGGAAGCAGGGAAGAGAGAGCACTAGCTGACTTCTTCCTCTACAGTTTGAGAAATTGAAGACTGACCTTTCTGCTTACTCCATGGACTTTTAGTATTTGGGTAAAAGTCAGTGTCCAAATGTTAATTTTGACTCCATACCTAGCCTAGCACTTGATGTCACCATACTCTTCAGGTCTCTAGACTGGCTTCACTCCACATGATGGGCTATGGGCTCTGGGAACCCCTTTGAACTCTCCTTGAATCTTCTCACTTGATTTGGCTTTTCATGCCCAAATCTGTTACCTTTAATGTAGCCTATCTTGACTTTGTCTGTTACCTCATTGCCTCCAGTTACCCTTGATCTTATCAAAATCCCATTTTCTTGGTTCTGACGTTTAGTCGCCTTAGTCCCATCAAGATCCTCCTTAGATTCCTCATCAGGACCTTCCCTAAACCCCTCCTCTAATTACCCCAGACTACTTGATCAACCCTAGATCCCTCCCACAATCTTTCCGTATATAAGATCCATCTTGCCTCCATGAAGGAGCACAGATTCAATCTAACTCAGATTCTATCTGGCCCACTTGTCCATAAAAGTGTCACAAATGCTCAGATTCCTTCAGAGTCTAGCCAATGGTGAGATTTCTTAAGAGTCTGGACAGTATGGTGGATCTTTAAAAAACTTTGTTTTTCTCTTTGACTGAAAGAAGGCTTGGGTGGAATTCATTCGGGCAGAACCCAGCATGTTGGCATTTTGGGATCCCTGGCACCCTAAACCTCAACACCACCCTTAAAGAAAGCAGCAGCTGCCATATCTTGATCTTTCAGCAGTGCATGAAGTAAGTACCAATGGAGACTCCAAAACCCAGATTCAGCACCTGCTGTAGCCATCTGAAAACACAAATGGCTAGTCCAACATTTCTAGTTTTCTTAAAGTATGCCATGGTGCAAGGACCAGACTTTGGTGGCATGACCATACAAAGTTCATAAGCTTCTATCTCTGAAGGGATGGGAGGAGTTGAAGTGATTTACTCCCTCATACATAGTACAGAGTTGTGGAAGTGTTTAACATTAATGTTTATTCCTTGATATCACAATGCTTTCTAGCTTAGGTTGTTCTTATTCCACTTATGACATAAGGTCATGTGACAAATCTTAGCTAAACTATAAGTGGGAAATTGAATGAGTAGGAGTTCAGGAGTATTGTCATCAAGTTTTTAACCCCCAAATAGTCAGTTGGGGCACAGTTATATCTCTATGACTTCATAATCCTATTGTTGGGGACACTTCTTACATTCAATCTGAAATCTCATCCACACTTTCTTATCCCATGTGACTCAAAGCCAACCTATAACACAGATATAGAGTTGGAATCAACCTTAGAGGTCATCTGGTTTAGCCCCCTTACTTTTATAGATGAGGAAACTGAGGCCCAAGGAGGTTAAATAATTTGTCCAAAGTCACACAGGTAGTATGTATCAGAAGTGGAATTTGAACTCAGGTCCTCCGACTCCTGAGCTAGTGTTTGTCTCCCCATAGGTCCTCCACCCAACAATCTAAAACCCTTTCTCATAAATATTTTGCACATATTGTCAGTACCAGTGGTACGCTTGAGCTGTCTAAATATATTGCAGTTCAAATATAAAATAATTGTGTCCAAATATAGTGTGATAAAAGACTCTGAAATAGCTTCCCATCTGACTACCACTGAACCTAAAATTCCACCATTAAAGCTATCCCTTTAGGCTGCCACACTTGGTTTAACTCAGTTATATGACTTGAGAATTCTACTTACAACCTCCATTAGGCAAAAATCCCACATTAAGATTCTCTGTCCCATCGGCTACTATAATAGTTTAATACATAAGAAGAGGAACTTCAGATTGATCATAAAAAAGCCATGTGGAACTAAGGAGCTTTTATTTGAATAGCACTGGGTCAAGGCATTTTGTTACCTACCACCATTAAAAATGTATATGTGAAATCAATTCAAAAGTGTTCCCCACAAATCAATAAACTATGAGTGCCCTTTGATCCAAAAAGATTCCATTCCTAGGCCTATTTCCCTGAGAGCTAACAGACAGAACACCTATATGTACAAAAATACTCATAAAAGCACTTTTAGTTATAGTAGAAAACAACCAAACAAACTGAAAACTAAGGGGGGGTCCATCAGTTGGGGAGTGGCTGAACAGATTATTGTAAATACATGTTGTGAAATAATATTACATCATAAGAAAAGATAAAAGATACATTTTTTAAAAAAATCCTGGAGGACTTTATGAATTGAAGCAGGGTGGAATAAACAATCTATACATAAATAAATACACAGATATAAATAAATTATAAATAAACCATGTCTACGACACTGTGAATAAAGACAGATTTGCAACGGTTAAGATTGTGGTTCAGTCCAGTAACCAACCATGACTCCTGAGGACTCATGAGCGAGAACTCACGCTCTCCTCCTCACAACAGAAAGAGTCATGGACTAGAGGGAAAGAATATATTTTCAGACATGAACAATGTGTGGATTTATGTTTATTGATTACAAGGGAGGGACTTTGGAGGAAGGATTTGAATCAATGATAATCATATAAAGATGATTAAATAAACATTTTAAGTATAAAGAATAGGAGATTGTTACAGAGGGAAATACAAGTTTTGTAATTAATATGCTCTATCTTCAAAAAAACTAAGATGTATTTAATAGAATTCCGTAATGGAAACTTAGTATCATATACAACTCTCTTCAGCTGCAGCTGAAAGATGACACCAAAAAGAAAACAGCTTGCCATTCATCTGGGGCATTGTGGCATGGGAGTATATTAGTGTGGTCACCATAGGTCTAGGACCTGATTCTTAGCTTGATAGGCTCAGTAGAACTATTTTATCTAGGGATCATTAAGCTATAAGAAACCAATCCACACAAACCAAACTCATATGGAACTGACTGACAAACCAAAATGCAAATTTATTAATATACAAGAAGAAAGAAAACTGCCAAGGTGAACAAGACACTTCTATCTGCCAACCAGCAAGATGGCTTCCAGCAGCAAAATTTACATTTTTGTGTATCTATATGTAGAATTGTGATTTCATCAGCTTAATGAACTCCCTGTGTGGAAATACTGTCTGTTGCTGCAAATAGTTCCTCTTGCAATTCATCGTCTTAGAGAATTACCTGGGACATGAAGTGGTTAAATGACTTCCCCAAGCTCATACATCTAGTATATTTCAGAGGCAAGACCTGAACCCAGGGCTTCTTTCCTGCAAAACTGGCTCTTTTGCCACAATGCCATGCTGCTTCTCTATGTAGAAAATCAAATTAGCAATAAAAGGTTTGTTGTTTTTTTTTTAAACAGATTCAGAGTGAAAAAGGAGAAAGGAAAGAAAGGAGACTGAGAAGGAGTTATCACATAGATGTCAGGGAAGCCAAGAGAGTGGTGAGTATATAGGAGGAAGAAAGGAACAATCAAAGGAAAGAAGGATCCAAAGTAGGAGAAAAGTCAAGATCATCGGCATCAAACTTCCAAATGAGGAATCTTGGGCAAAGAAGAATAAATCTGACTCCCCAGAGATCACTTAAGCAGTTAGAAAGATAGCCACCATCAGACCCCATGTCACCTGAATGCTTTCTGCTCAACCAAAGAGTGACAAACCATCTGCCTTCAGATGTTTATTTCAGCAGGTAGATAATCTTATCATTTTATATTTCTTCACTTTTTTATTTCAGGAATATTTCTGACCTTACATCCAAATTCTGAAAGTATACACTTTCAGGAACTTCTCTTTTCCCATGCATTGACTTAAGTATCATCTATGGAAGATAAAAAACAAGCAATACTGATTGAAAAAAAAAAAAAGGAAAATCTCCAACCTTTGAAAATGACTTTTGTCAGCCTTGCCAGACATTTTCATCAGAATCTAAAAATAAAGCTCCCTTAATTATTCAATTGGATTTTTCCAACAAAAAGAAAAAGAATCACAAAGGACAAATCTTTGTTTTTCCAAGAAAACTTCCATTTTAATCTGAAATTTAATCTAAAATCTTCTTTGTTTCCTGAAACTGGTTATAGATCTTTGCAGTTCAACTTTCCAAAACCACCTATTTTCTTTAACCACATACTACCTTACTTCCCTCATTCAATTAAATCAGTTCATTACTATATGAGAGTCCCTTCCCATCCCTTGTCTATGCTATCACAATTCAGAAATCTCTGGCTGTAGCCATGACCCAATTTTAAATGCTGGGTCTTCAGGGTCTGAATCTTTTAAACTACGATGTCAAAAGGCATCCTACCACTTTGGGCACTACCTAGAATGATACAGCAGAAAGGATACACTGGATTTGGCATCAGAAAACCTCAGGGCAAATTCTGGGTCTGTTCATAACTAGGTTTTCTTCATCTGAAAACGTAAAGGGGTTGGACTGAATATAACTTTGGTCCCTTTCAGCTGGAATTATTCTACTGTCCTAGAATGAAGGCATCAGCTCTTGCTTACAATAAGCAGAAGAAGGGAGGATAGTTTTTACTTTCCTTTGTCTAGGTGGGGGAGGAAAAAGCAACAATTATAATCTGTACCCAGATCAAAATGCAAAGAGCTAATACCCAAGGAGAGTTCATCCTTCACCTGAGTGACATTCACCTCCCTAGTATTTTAGGCGCAACCATAACAGGCAAAGGAAGGACTTTTACAAAAACTGGACTGTATTAGTACAGAGCCATTCTGCACAAAATTCTACTTTAGAATGACAGTGACTTCAGCTATAGTAACACAAAAGGTTTACTATACCACACCATACCAAAATATACTATTTTGTTGTGGTGGTTCAGTCTTTTCAGTCATGTTCCATTCTTTATGACCCCATCTGGGGTTTTCTTGACAAAGGCACTGGGTTGGTTTGTCACTTCCTTCTCCAAATCTTTTTACAGATGAGGAAACTAAGGCAAACAGAGTTAAATGACTTGTCCAGGGTCACACAGCTAGTATCTGAGACCAGATTTGAACTTAGGAAGATGAGTCTTCCTGACTCCAGGTGTGATACCATGCTGCCCTATATACTATACTATACTATACCATACCATGCCACATCATACCATATACTATACCATACCGTACCATACCATACTGCACTATGCCATACTGTACCATACTATACCATACTGTACTGTACTATACTCTACTGTACTATACTATACTATACCATACCATACCATATTAAACCATATCATACTATACTATACAATATTATACTATACTATGCTATGCTATGCTATGCTATACCACAAAAACCAAGGAATTTAGACAGAAGGGTAGCACTCTGGAAAAGTGCCCCTAAGCTCACATCTGTGAAAATAACCCAGATGGAAAGTGAGAAACCCATACCTCTACTATTCTCTATGCCCGGGTAAAGAAGGGTTCTGAAGTAGATGTAAAGTTGTCCTTTTAAAATGTCGAATTCTTCTGACATGAAGTGATCAAATCATTATAAACCAGGTTATTGGTGTGAATTTCTGACTTTGCAGTTTTATTTTTCTCCCCACTGGCACCCCTGGGGAAGTGTAAAATCCTATAATTCAACCCTTTTCATTGTATTTTTTCCAGGATCCTAATTCTTTTATAAGGCAGCTATAGCTTGCATTCAAAAATGGTGCTGAGGAATAAAAACTTTGTTCAGTTATTCCCCAACATTGGGCCTAAAATATATTATGTAGGAAAATTAAAAACTCAGAATTTTTTTTAATGGATGTCATTTGCACAGCTCGTTGTTTGATATCAAGATATATTTGTAACAGCTCAAAAGAGTCTGCTGTGATTTTTTTGGACACATTTTATAGTACCCAGCTTCAGTTAACAGAAGTTGTAAATTATGTCTAAGTGGAATTTATAAACAAAAAGTTAAAGTTCTGCCTGCAAGAGAATGCTGAGAAGCTCACATAATGCTGTCAACATGTACCGTGCCAATGTTCATCCTTTCCTTTATTATTAACTGGGGTTTTCTTTCTACCTACATAGATATATGTCCAGCTAAGTATGTGTGTACAGATTTATGTTTTCAAATGAAACAAAGCTGTGCAGTTATTATTCCAGAGGTCAGCAAGTCTCTGAAAGCACGTCCTTCCTCGGTCCTATTAAAGTACAGTACCTCCATTCCTGCATTGTCATTCCATGAGTGTAATCCAAACTAAGCTTTTGTTTCTGGGGGCAGTGCCTGGAGAATAGCAATTTAATTTAGAACCAGTGCAACTCAAGTGTTTCCTAGGTTCTGACAGCATTGCATCAGGTGATCAGATACACTTTTTAAAAAGATTTCCCTGCAAAGAAAAGGAATTACTGGGAATTTCACTGAAAAGGTTAAATTAAATATATTATTCCTGCAAGTGAATTGCCTTTAAACATCATTTAAATTTATACCATGTGTCAGATTTCTGTGTTTTATTACATTACAGGAATCAGATGCTAGTTTCCTGCTTTCAAACTATTTTAGTCAGGAGCATTGGCTCTTTGTTGAATTGCAAGTGTTGCTAGACAGTTGCAGCCTGTTGGGCTAATTTCCAAACAATATTTGTGCAGCAAAGGTGAAACTTGTTAATGCTACATGTTCCTTTGAATATTTACAAAGTCAGATCAGAAAGAGGCACAAATACTGTGCTCCTTATTCCCTCTCCAAAACACAAAAAAATACTTCATATATGTTTTGCATTCACCTGTCTTTACATGCTGCCTGCTCTGATAGAATCTAAGCTTAAGGACAGAATCTGAACTCTGCCTCTCCAGCACATTGCCTAGGTGTTTAATAAATGCTTGTTGATTGATTAATGTGGACAATAGTTTTGTATTCTTAAAAAGTATGCCTCTGTCATAAAGGTGACAAAAATAATTTTGATGCTATCTCTCTTTTGTGAGATGGAGTAATAAATACATTTTTCATTCCTTGTACATTCTAGCTCTGAGATTTTTTAAATGTGTCTGAAGCATACAAGGTAGTATTGTCTTTGAAAAGGCCTGCTCACTAACTTAGAGAAGAGCTGGGTGAAAAACTGACTGGGAGGATAAGGACAAAACTTATTTCTTGGGAAAGGGAAACTTTTTTATATTATTTTATTTACTTTCCCAAAACTGAAAGCATTGAACACAGAAGGAGTTAAATTGGTTTTCCTTTCTGCCAGTGCCAGACAGGAAAAAAAAAAAGATGGTTTGATTCAAAAGTTAGGACTGTTTCTTCTAAGTGGACTTATCAACTTGCATCCCTTCCTGCCCTTTAAAAAATTATTATTGAATCCATACTTTGTATTTCAGTGGCCCATTAAATTCTTCCTGCTTATTAGAGTTTCTTTTTAAGTATTTGAGGCAAACTGTAGGAGCATGACCAAGTCTGAAAAACCCAGCAATTCTCTTGCATTCCCCAAACAACATCAGTGATTTCTTTGTTTTTTGTTTTGTTTGGGTTTGGTTTTAAGTGGGGAGAGTGGGGTAGGTAGAACATTAGCCCATGACAGCAGTGAGATTCCACAGATCGATTTTTGAGTTCTTTTATCTAGTAAACATCCTAATGATCAACTTCAAAGGATAAAGAAAGAAGCTGTTCTGTTCTCTGTGCCAGAATGAGAGAGAGTATGCTTTTTTTTTACATCTCATATGGGAGATATGAGGAGCCTTTGAATGGGTCATTGCCTTTTATGAGTAGTAATGAGGTGAGAAGCATTCTAGTGTGTGGCACAGGCCTTCATTAAAAAGCGTGAAACAGAGTGGCTTATGGTTAAAAGGGGTAATTTGTTCTAACATACTTGCTAAATTGTGTGGTAACCAAGCCAGGGAGCTGGACGACATTTTCCATAGGATTCCCGAATGCATTTGTGTGCAATTATTCCGCCTGTACAAAGTTCAGGGATTTTTCCAAGAGCTTGTGCTAACTAGTTGACAACACTCATTCCTCCAATGGAAAGTACACTAAGCCCCACATTTAAAGAGGTGTGGAAGCATCCAGAGATGTTCTCATTCTGCTTTGAGAGCCAAAGTGTTCTCATAAAAGTAAAAAATTCATGGAACCAAAATTAAGTGGATATCATTAGATGAACAGGTAATTTCAGAAATAATTGGGAGTCTCTCCATGGATGAAAAATCACACAGAAGTAAAGTAGCCAGCGCATGAAAGGCAGTGGCATCATATGTCCTACCAAGACCGTAAATCAAGTCTTGTGGGTCTATGCCCTCTATTTAAAAAAAATAGGAAGGAAAGTGTGTAGTAAACAACGACAACTTTGCAATCTCTGTGGAGAGAGGGAGAATTGGAGCTTTCCCTGATTTGATAGGAATATACAGATTATTAAACTGGTGAGAGGCAGTATGACAAAATGGAAAGTCCCCCCTCAAAGTCATGAATACCTGATTTCAAGTTGTAGCTCTGATACATCCAGGGTGTAAGTAACATTGTAAAAAGTAAGCTTCTTGAGAGCAAGAACTGCCTTTTGCCTATCTTTGTATCCCCTTAGTATGGAGTTTGACACATAGCAGGCACTTCATAAATGCTACTTGACTGATGACTGATAATGTTTCAGCGCTCTAGTTAACTCTGGCAATAAAAGTTCCAGAGGAGATGCTGAATTGTGATGGTAGAGGTGATCTCCTCATCGGAGAATTCTCTATATCAAAGAATTCATTGATCTAAACTTTGTTTCTTCTAGACCGGTAGATCAAGGGAATGCTAAAGACATGGGCAATTTGGAGTTCAGAAAAACACTTGATAAATCGTCTCAAACTCTCTTTGCAGACAAAATGGTGACAAGTGGAAGAGACAATAATACAATTAGGTGACTTTAGAGTTGGTTAAATGACTGCCCCCCAAAAGTAGCCATTACTGGATCAGTGTCAACCTAAATCTAGTCTTGATCCTTCACTGCTCAGCACCTTGCTAGACCCTGGGCAAGTACTTCACCTCTGTCTCAGTTTCTCTCAGTTATAAAATGAAGATAAATGACAGCATCGACCTTACAGGATTGTTTTATGCATCAAATAAGACGAACTTAGCACAGTACTTGGCACATAGCAGGTGCTTAATAAATATTTAGTTCGTTCCCCTTTATAAATTATTTGAATGCAGTCATAGATGACATGCTTATGAATGAATGAATGAATGATTTCTTAATCATGTACTATGTGAAAATCACTATACCAAGCGCTGGGGTTAAAAATAGAAAAGTTAGCATCCTTGCCCATAAGGAGTTCCTATTCTAATGGAGGAGGCAACACTTAGATAAGTTTTAGTTGACATCAAGCTTAGAAAAATATCTGCTTTGTTTTATTTGAGTCTAGATCTGCCCCACTCAGCAAAAAAAGTCTAAGGTGATCATCTCAATCTATTAAGAAATTCCATGGGCATAAGTGTAAAATCCTATATCTTAATCTAAAAAAAACACCTATACAAATACAGGTTCAGAAAGGTATAGGTAGACAATAATTCATGTGAATAAGATTTAGGCAATTTTATGAACCACAAAATCAAAGTTATTTAGGTATGGCATGAGGAGCAAAATGTCATTCTTTGGGATTAATAAAAAGAGTTTGTTCACCTCTAATCCATCCCCTCTCTGAAGGGGGTACATAATCCGTCAGTTTTAGAGTTGTGGTTGGTCACTGCATTAATGAACATTCCTAGTCTTTCAAACTTGTTTTCCTTTACATGCTGTAGTTCCTGTATAAATTGTTCTCCTGTTTCAGTTTACATTGTTCTATATCAATTCACACAAATCTTCCCAGGTAACTTTAAGTCTGTACACCATAGATCTTTTTGTTGTCCTTTAGGTTGCTGGTAATTTTGATTTTTTGTCTCATAATTTGTGTCCATTAATATTAAGGAAATGGTCTTTTGTGACATCAAGCACTGGCATGTCTATAAAAAGCACTTAGCAATTTCCCAAATGCAATTCAACCTAAAACCTTTTCCTTCTTAATTCTAGGTTTAGTTCATTGTTTAGCAGAAGTCCCTATCTAGATAGGCTGATGGATAGAGAGGCAAACAGATGGGGGTGGGGGGAGAGAGAGAGAGAAAGAGAGAGAGAAGTGATAGGTGGGTGTGTAGCCAGACAGTAACTCAGAAGTGCCATTCCTGTATACCATACATATTTTTTTCAAGTAGAAAGAAGACATTGGAGACATCAGGTACAAAGTAACGTCATTAAAAACAAAATTGACTGTACCTTAAATAAGAAATGACTGGCTACAGATGTAACAGGCATTTCAGAAACCTCTGTAAAATCACATTATGGAAAATTAGAGCAAAGTAAAAGTGAATGCAAAATTCTAAGAAAGGATAAAGATGAGAAAGCACTGTATGTGATTATAGGCAATATATTGACTCCAAATGGGGGGGAAGAAACAAGAATAAATCTATTGATTTAACTTTAACAATTTTTAAAAGAATTTAACTAAAACAAAACCACCATCAAAACAAAAAGGTCAAAAAGACCCTAGAAACTGCTTCATTCAACATTTAATCTTCCAGTTAAGCAGACAGAGATGGAAACCAACAAAGTCAACAATTATTTAGATCATGAAGGCAACGACAGTGGAGTCTTGTTTTTTCCCACCCTTTATGTAAATAACTCTATCTTTAAGTTAGCCTCTGTTAATTGAGGAGACATACCCACTCTCCTTTTCTGAGGTTTTAGCCCTTGTCCCAGTTTCTTGCTCTGACTTGCTTAATATGTTCTATGCATCATCATCAATGTCCTCACAGGGATAAAAAGATGCTAAAAGTTTGTAAAGCGGTATCTGAGAATAACGTATTCCACCTTTATCTCTTCTGGTATGAAACAGTTACCTCACAGTTTATAGCAATATGTGATGCAACATAACTTCCCTTGCTTACTTAATTGACATAGATTTTTTTCCCTGTGAGTCAACTGACTTCTCATTACCATGGCTTGTAATAAGAGTCATAATAAGGTTTCTATCTATCTGCCTTCTACCCTAAACTTTGAGCTGTAGAGGTTTTTCCATGACAAGAGTACAAGCTTGTATACAAAGATTTATTGAGGAAGACCTCACAAAATAGTGAAAAGTTCTAGAAACAAAAGTCTACAGAGAGGGAGGAGTCTAAGGCAAATAATCTCTAGCATATTTTTCAGCAAAGACAGCAAAAAGACAAATGCTAGTATTTCCATAACTGCATAGTTTCTTTGATTACCATTGGTGGATTTTTGCTCTAGCACTCCATACCCAATGTAGTATTAGGAAACTATTTAAGAAGATCAATGGAAGGACAGTGTCTTGAGGTATAGCAGTAGGATTTAAGTGAAGAGACAGTGACACAAGATTGAGGAGAATGAGTGCAGTAATTGCAGCAATAGCAGCAGTACTGAGATTGAAAAGGAAATAAATGATCAACAGACTTGTCAACATAATGTTTAGTCAATAACAGAAGTCACTACAGGATGATAACTTCAGGACCCAGTGAAACATGTCCATGTCTAGATTGGAGAAGATGGCTGTGACAACCCACAGATCAAAGTGGATAATCCTTCCTATTTACCATCTTTCTGCCCAAAATGAGATGATTTCAATCTGAACATTCATTCAGGGGGGCCCTACCCATTTTCTGACATGATGCCAGTTGAGTGGGAGACCTATAGTGTTTATTGATGGCTTTGCTACAGTATATCCTCAGGTGGCAAAGATGGAGAATGCCCCTAGTGTCTGTGAAAAGGATGAAGGAAGGGACAAGCCAAACAAATGAAAAGAGCAATCCAACCCTATCCTTCAATTAAAAAGATTTGGTTGTAAATTTTCCCTCATGTAGTTATAACAGTAGCATGGGACATGCTCATATTTACTCTTCTTGGTGGGTTATACAGAGCATAAGCAGATAGTCTTTGCCCACTTCTAGTCAACTATAAGGAAATTTGCAGAAAGCTTACCTTTGGCTATTAGAAAGGGGCTTGCATTCTATTTGGCTGCTGGGACAGAAGAACTATTGACACAAATAAACTACGGATCTCTTTGGAACCCTTTGCTGTGTTCTTTCGGGTTGTGAAAAGCATGATTTTTTTTTTGAGATGGTCCCTAGAGTTGGATGAGAGATGGGGTAGCTTCTTTGCTGTTGTGCTCTACACAGTCCATGAGCACATGGTCCTTTCTGTCTCTTTGTATTTATTCTTTCTTAATCTTGGGGGATGTGGGGGTGGGACATGTCCCATGGTCAGTGTATCTAAAACTGGAAGCCACCTTCTCCATCAGTGACAGTGCTTGACAAGAAGAGGAGCTTCAAAGAAAACAGACACACCAAGAACAGATGGATGTAGAAAAACATTTACCTGAAGAAGGGAGCAACTTCAGGCAAAATGGGTCCCGGGGAGGGAGGTGGACTCCAGGAATCATGGCACAACTGAACACATTGGATACCAAAAGCTCAAAGATAAAGCCATCTCCACAAAGGCTTAAGTGAGCAGGTTGAGGATAAGACCTTCCCCATGGATCCCAAGACATATTCTTTGACTCCTTGCTACTGTCCTACGACCAAATATGATAACATGTGAGAGGAAAATCTTGAACCTCTCTAATTCAACCACAGTAATGAACATGTCTCCCTCCCCCAACACCCAGTTCCCTTCACCTCCACAACAATGAACAAATCTTTAAGAATCAAGAGATAGTCTCTCAAAGATACTCAGATGCTGACAATTACAAACTATTTCTGAGTGAGATACTCTTGTACAAAGACTGTCTGCCATCTGCCTGAAATGCTTGTTTAAGCTCAGTCTGAAAGAGGACAGTAAACACAAAGCTTTGGTGAACAATAAGGCCATCTGTGACTATAATATCAAAAGATGCTAAATGAAATTACATAGATTCAGAGAATTCCTATGTAGTATTAGGTTTTGATAGCATCTAGTCCAAACTTCCCATTTTAAAAATGAAAAACTCATGCCTAGCAGCAGCTGGGTGGCACAGTAAATGGAACACTGTACCTAGAATGAGAAAACCCTGGATTCAAATCTGGCCTCAGTCGCTTAGTAGCTATGTAATACTAAGGAAGTCACTTCACTTCTCTCTATCTCAATTTATTCTATGAACAAAGAGAATAATAGCCCCCAACTTCCAGGATTGTCGTGAGGATAAAACGAGATCATATTTGTAAAATGCTTTGTATACCTTAAAGTAATATATAAATGATAGCTATCATACATATGTATTTATATTTATGTCTATATATCTATACATACACATACACATACATATGTACACATATACATCCACATATGTATATTTTTTTTGTCTTGTGCAAGACCATACTCAAATGCAGAAGGGAAAAACACATACAAAAGTAATCCTGCCATACACAGTATGTCAATAGCGAAGGTATTAGATTCAGGAAGGGGCAGCTAGGTGGCACAGTGATTGCCAGGCCTAAAATCAGGAAGTCTCACCTTTAAAATGAGAAGATCATATTCAATCTAATTCAATCTAATCTATGATTCTTTGATTTAGTTGCACACACAATTTTACTTAATAAATACAGAGGAAGAGAGAGGGAGAAAAAGATTAAAGACACAAAGAGGAAGTGCACTATATGTAGATTCTGCCCCACTCTGTTTAGCATTGCATCTAAGTATATGGCAGGACATTCTGTATAATGAAAGGAAAAATCAAAATGCACCCTTTAATAACTGATAAGTGAGAAAAGTATACGAATATGAAGTTCTCTTAAAATAAATCCTTTTGAAACTTTTGTTTCTTTAATGTGAGGCAATGTGGTAGAGCAGACGGAGTAGGTAAGATTTGGATTCAAGTCCTGCTTCTGACATATAATGATCATATGACTCTGGACAAGTCATTCAACTTCTCAGTGACAGTATATACATATACAAGAGTATAAACCTCCAAAGTGTGAAAGAGTGGCTGATCTGCATGGGTGAATGGAGTTTCCTCATCAGGAGGAACAACCTTGTTGGAATTATAAGCCATGTATCTCAAAGTATGCTTAGAATTGAAACCTACACTCTGACTGACATATAACAGTTTTATCATCATAGTATTTAGAATGAGAACGGAACTTGAAGATCATTTAATCCATTCTCCTTGTTTTGCAGATAAGGAAACTGAGACCCAGAGACCTAAAAACTATGTGTTCTAGATCACACAGTGAGAAAATAGAAGAACCATGAATTTTCCTAGGTTGTCTGACTTCAGTTCCAGGATGTTTTCCCCTAGACCACCCTGGACCTTTCTTGGGGTTGTGCCTTTTATTTGTGGAGCTTCCAAAATCAAATAAATAACCTGATTCACCCTTCTTTTCCCTAACCACCAAACAGAAAGGAAAAAGGGATTCCCTTCCCCCATAAAGCAGCAGAATTTTAGAAATGGTAACAACTCTCAAAGTGGATCACAAGTATTGTGTTGGTGCTCTAAGCAGGAGTAGCTATGCCACATAGTTGGCTGCATGCCACATATGGAGACATTAGGTGGAAAAGGCTATCAAAATCAGTGAAACAGGCAAGGTTGAAATTCATATTCATTATAATGGGGAGAAGTCTCTTGCTTTATTCAAGGCAGACCAGATCAGTCCATGTTTCATGGAACAGTTGATGCTCAAACTAGTCAAATGTGGAATCACTTTCAGTGTTTGTCTACAGACTTTCATTTTTCAATGCAAAGTGGTTTTCAGAATTATAATGAAAGATGATGGCTTCTCTTGCAATATTTTGTTTATGACAAACAATACATATATTTTGACAAGGTACAGCATTTCCCCATAAATCATTAGAACTAAAATAACTTCCTTTTGTCCAAGTCTGATCCTAAAGATTATTCCCTAATTAGTGTCACTGCACAGCTTAACACAGAGATTTTAATCTTTCATTTGCCAATTTTATTTTAATGCTATTACTCGGCATATGCTGGCTACATTAAACCATTACAGTAAAATTAAAATGAAAGTCATATGATTTATCCCCCTTTAAAAGTGTTCAATAGGACTAATAAAAGTGGAGTGCCAAATACCAGATGTCTGATTTAAAAGACATTCTAAGCAAAGGGAGGAACAAACCAAAAACCTCCCATTATTTTTACATGTTGTGTAGTTGAAATGAATGTCAAGAAGAAAGAAAAACAATTTTTTTCTTTAGAGAAGAGTGGTGATATATTTATTTCAAGTAAGTTTAAAAGAACGAAAAAGTAAAGAAAAAGCAGACACTACCAGAGAGCTAGTTAACTGTTGGAAACCTCACCCTAAAATAATAAATATGTACAGAATTTACAGTCAGTTGCTAAGTCGGCTTCGGACTTTAAAGACAATAAGGAGACTTATTCCAGTTTGAAAGTAAAAACGGATAAAGTCCAATAGAATGGTTATAATTGAGATTGATAAGTAGAATCAAGTCTCCTTTTGTCCATTTCCCTCAAATCTTACTGTCTCCTCCATATGAGTGTCAGAATTGTCTCTAATCAAAGCCACCTGCCTTGGATAATAAGTTGACTTTAATGCAGCCAAAAATAGGCTTATCCATTTTTAACCACTTCTAAGGATAGGCAATCTTATGAGAACCAATAGTGATAGCAGACAATCAGCTAATTTGGATTTGTTAGTGCCCAATACTTATTCAAATTCAACTTCAAGAGTATCTGTTAAGTACTTATTATATAAGAGGAATTGAGCTGCCTGCTGAAATTACAAAACCAAAATCAAAATAGCCTTACCTTCAAGGAGCTTATATTCTACTGACATATATAATATTTATAGATCAGTAAATACATAGATTATGCAAAGTAAATTCTAGAGAAAGTAAGGTATAACAAAAGAGAGGATCTAGAAAGGCCTTCTCTAGGGGGCAGACCTGAGTGATATTTTGAAGGAAACTAGCATTATGAAGAAATCCAAGAATCCCTTTGTCTCTCCCTGTCTCTCTGTCTCTACCTCTCTGTCTCTGTCTCTGTCTCTGTCTCTCTCTCTCACACACACACACACACACACACACACACACACACACACACACACACACACACACACATTCTCTCTCAAAACCAAAGCAGCTAGTAACTTTTCAACTTGCCTTAGTCATAATTTCATCCTTCAAAGACAGGAGGTACCAATAAAGGGAAAGGCTATTCTGGATCTGATTCTCACTAATGGGGAAAAAGCTGACAAAAAAATGATGGCAATCTCAGAGTAATGTATCTAATCTATCTTACAATTTTTTTAAATTTATTTATTTAAGTTTTCAACATTCATTTCCACAAAATTTTTGGGCTCCAAATTTTCTCCCCATTTCTCCCCTCCCCCCACCCCAAATCACCAAGTATTCTAATTACCCCTATCACCAATCTGTTGTCCCTTCTAACATCCCTCCCTTCCCTTATCCCCATCTTCTTCTTTGTCCTGTAGGGCAAGATAAATTTCTATACCCCATTACCTGTGTTTCTTATTTCCTAATTGCAAGAACAATACTCAACAGCTGTTCCTAAAACTTTGAGTTCCAAATTCTCTTCATTCCTCCCTCCCCACTCATTCCCTTTGGGAAGGCAAGAAATTCAATATAGGTCATATCTGCGAAGTTTTGCAAATGACTTCCATAATAGTTGTGTTGTGTAAGACTAACTATATTTCCCTCCATCCTGTCCTGCCTCCCATTTATGCTATTCTCTCTTTTGATCCTAACTCGCCCCAAGAGTTCTGACTTCTAATTGCTCCCTCCTCCCATTGCCTTCCCTTCCATCATCCCCCCACCCTGCTTATCCCCTTCTCCCCCACTTTCCTGTATTGTAAGATAGGTTTTCATACCAAAATGAGTGTGCATTTTATTCCTTCCTTTAGTCGATTGTAATGAGAGTAAGCTTCATATTTTTTTTCTCACCTCCCTACTTTGTCCCTCTTCTGAAAAGTCTTTTACTTCCCTCTTTTATGAGAGATAATTTGCCCCATTCCATTTCTCCCTTTCTCTTTCCAATATATTTCTCTCTCACCACTTAATTTCATTTTTTTAAAGATATGATCCCATCCTATTCTATTCACCCTGTGTTCTCTGTCTCTCTCTCTCCATGTATATGTGTGTCTATATGTGTGTGAGTGTATGTGTGTGTGTGTGTGTGTGTAATCCCACCAACTACCCAGATACTGAAAAAAGTTATCAAGACTTACAAATATTGTCTTTCCATGTAGGAATGTAAACAGTTCAACTTTAGTAAGTCCCTTATGATTTCTCTTTGCTGTTTACCTTTTCATGCTTCTCTTGATTCTTGTGTTTGAAAGTCAAATTTTCTTTTCAGCTCTGGTCTTTTCATCAAGAATGCTTGAAAGTCCTCTATTTCACTGAAAGACCATTTTTTCCCCTGAAGTTTTGCTGAGTAGGTGATTCTTGGTTTTAGTCCTAATTCCTTTGACTTCTGGAATATAATATTCCATGCCCTTCTATCCCTTAATGCAGAAACTGCTAGATCTTGCATTATCCTGATTGTATTTCCACAATACTTGAATTGTTTCTTTCTAGCTGCTTGCAATATTTTCTCCTTGACCAGAGAACTCTGGAATTTGGCCACAATGTTCCTAGGAGTTTCTCTTTTTGGATCTCTTTCAGGAGGTGATTGGTAGATTCTTTCAATATTTATTTTGCCCCCTGGTTCTAGAATATCAGGGCAGTTTTCCTCAATCATTTCATGAAAGATGATGTCTAGGCTCTTTTTTTGATCATGGCTTTCAGGTAGCCCCATAATTTTTAAATTGTCTCTCCTGGATCTATTTTCCAGGTCAGTTGTTCTTCCAATGAGATATTTCACATTATCTTCCATTTTTTCCTTCTTTTGGTTTTGTTTTGTGATTTCTTGGTTTCTCATAAAGTCATTAGCCTCCATCTGTTCCATTCTAATTTTGAAAGAACTGTTTTCTTCAGTGAGCTTTTGAACCTCCTTTTCGATTTGGCTAATTCTGCTTTTTAAAGCGTTCTTCTCCTCATTGGCTTTTTGAACCTCTTTTGTCAATTGAGTTAGCCTATTTTTAAAGGTATTATTTTCTTCAGCATTTTTTTGGGTCTCCTTTTTAGCAAGGTGTTGATCCGTTTTTCATGCTTTTCTTGCATCTCCCTCATTTCTCTTCCCAGTTTTTCCTCCACCTCTCTTACTTGATTTTCAAAATCCATTTTGAGCTCTTCCATGGCCTGAGCCCACTGAATATTTATTTTGGATGTCTGGGATACAGAAGCCTTGACTTTTATGTCTTTCCCTGATGGTAAGCATTGTTCTTCCTCATCAGAAAGGAAGGGAGAAGATATCTGTTCACCAAGAAAGTAACCTTTTATAGTCTTATTTTTTCCCCTTTTTTGGGCATTTTCCCAACCAGTTACTTGACTTTTGGGTCCTTTGTCAACAGTAGGGTATACTCTGGGAATCTGTAACATCTCAGTTCCTCCAAGGTGGCACAATCTAGCATGTACACTGATCTGAAAGCAGGGGGAATTTTTTGCGTCCAGAATCTTAGCAGTTACCTCTCCACAGCCACCTGGCCTCCAGTTCTGCCAAGTTAGTGCTGGGGGCTGATTTTCAGATAAGCTGGATGGGCAGGGCCACCATTCAGTGTGAGACAAAGACCAGTTCCCCCAGGGCCTCCACACAGGGTTGAGGCAAGACTTAGCTCCTCAGTGCCCCCAGGGGTTTTATGATCCAACAATGTATGGGGGTTGAAGTAGGGGCTGCTGTGAGATCTGCTGCAGCCTGCCAGATATAGCCTCTGCGGGCCGCTGCCTGAGGTTGGAGCTACGGGAAGGCCCTTCTCACTTCCCATCCAGCTGAAAAAACACCATCACTGACCTTTGGCACCTGTGGGTTGAGGGATCTGAGGACCCCCTGCTGTGACTGGAGATTCTGCCCCTGAGGTGCCCTCCTCCAAGAGTCTTGTTGCGCCAAGCCACGTGAGCAAGGCTGGGCTGGGCTCTGAGCTCCTCTCCGGGTCCCATGCAACCGACGTTTCCTGTGGGTTTTTCAAGTCACCCTGGGCTGGACTCTGTTGTTCTCCACTTCTGCTGCTCCAAAATTTGTTGAGAGTCCCTTTCTACAGGTATTTTATGGGCTGTGTGGGGAGACTTTGTGTATGTGTGTTTTTCTACCCACACAGTACATCTATCTTATAATTTGTTATAAAGGAAAGTAAATCTGGGCATTGATCCTAGATTTTGAGAAGCAGATTTCAATAGGTTCAGAGAACCTATTGTCAACCCTTGAAAGATGAGAGACCCTCAAGAATGAAATTTGAAGTCACAAAGAGAAACAATTCCCAAGAAGAGGAAACAATATTTGTCTTAAGGTAACTCAGCACCCAGTTTTTAAAAAGAAATGTACAGAAAATGGAATTTGTGGATGAAATTGTCAACTATCCCTTTGGCAACTTCAAAGGCTGATTTGTATCTAAATTGTCTGATATAAGTGACATTTTAGAAAAGTTGGCTTTTTTTCCATTTTGGCAATGGAAATAGAAGATGAATATAGGATTCTGGCAAAGTCTTGTAAAGACTGATTCAAGTATACTAACACTCAGAATGAGCTGAGGGTAGCAAAGGAAGCTAGACAAAAAAAGAGTTTATAGGATTTGTTTCATTTTTTTTATTATTATTTGAGGGGAAAAGGAAAATCAAAGAAGAATGGTTGCTTGGGACAGATGGGACAATGATAACTGACAACAAAAAGAAGGCAAAACTACTCAAACCTGGAAAGGAGGATGACCTTTTATACTGGAAGTGAGAGAAGAAAAATGACTAATAGCAAGTTGATACACATGAAAAATAAAGATAGTATGAGAGTACTTAATTGCTCTGAATGCATTCAAGTCACCTGACCAAGATGAACTACATTCTTAAATCCAAAATAAAATAGCAGGTGTGATTGTTGATCCTCTGTCATTAATATCTTAATGATCATGGGGTGAAGGAGAGAAACACCAAGATTAAAGAAGATCAAATGCTACCTAGATTAAAAAAAACAGGAAAAAGAACATCAGCTGCAAATTATGGTATTGATGGTTTAACTGTACTTCATGGTGAAATTTTAGGAAATTATGGTTAGTAAATATCTAGAAAAGGAAGCAGTAATGGCAAAGAGTCAACCCGGCTTTATGAAAAGTAGATTATGCCAGGACAATATCATTTCCATTGTTGTATGATTAGTACTGTAGATATGTCACCTGGATTTTTGCGTCATTTCCTCCATGCCTCTCTACCTTCTCCATGACAGAGATATCAAATACTTTGTCACAAGTTTTGCTAAAATCTAGGTGAGTTTCTAGATGTTTGTTAACCATCTCTTTCATTTCAAAGGAATTACATTAAAAATGTATAAGAAATAGTGAATAAATTTCTATAGTTTGGTTGGCACACAGATTAATTTGGGAGTAGTTAGAAATGAGGATAGAAATGAAATTTGAGATCATATTGTGGAATGACTTGCTTGCCTATTTAAGAAATTAGAACTTCACTCAGTAAGCAATGGCAGCCAATGATGACTTTTGAGTAAAGCAATCATATGACCAGAACTGGGCCTTCTTAGGGAGATTATTCTGGCTACCAGGTATTTGGTCTATTTGAGCAGAAGAAACTGGAGAAAATGAGTCCAGTTAGGAAAGTTATATAAAATGATAGGGTATATGAGGTGTTCAAGACCTTTGGTATGAGGGCTTGCTGAGCTCTTTTCAGAGCTGTTCATCCACATTTGGTGTCTACGTGGCATTCAGCTCTCACCTGCAGCTTCAAGAAGCTATAGTATGCAAAGAGGCTAAACCCTGGACATATCAGTAGATGAATTAAACCAGGTTGATGGCAACTAATGGGCCTCAAGTCCATCTGTGAGTTGGAGGGTGTCGATCTCAAGTATGTGTAGACCTCCCTCAGTGGGAGGGTAGATGAGAACAATTTATTCCAATGGCAGCTGAAGCAGGTGCTATGGAGCACTTAGAGCTTGGTCACACATCAAAGATACCAAAGTCATCCATTGCGTCCTGGGCCATTGTTAGTCATTCTGACTTTCATCTTGCCACTGGACTTCGATGACTCTGGAAGAGAGAGTGAGGCTGATGACTTTGTACAACTCTACCTCACTTAAATCCAGTTCACTCATAAGTCAAGACTGGGATGTGATTGGTTGTCTTTGAAAATGAAGGACAACACAACAAAAATATACAATACTCCAAACAAGAGGTAATAAGGGACTAAGCTAAGATTTTGGCCTTAAGAATTGAATCATTCAATCAACTAACCTATATTAAGTACCTTTTGTATGACAAGCATGGTGCTACACACTGAAGATAAAAAGTCATAAATGAAACACATTCTCCTCCATAATGGAGAGGTGCAGAAGGTGCTGTAAAAATGGAAGGGAGAGAACTTTGTAAGTGATTAAGATGCAGGGTCAAGGGAGAAAGCAATTTAGGATGACTTAGCTTTGGTGACCTGGAAAGTGGTAGTGCTTATAGGAAAAATTGGAAAGAAAAGAGGAAGAGATGGTTTGGGGAAAGAAATATATTGAGAGTGATGATAAACAAGGTATGTCTGAGATGCCCAAATGCATCTTCTTTGGGTGGCTGTTCATTCTATCTAACACTTTTCTACAAATAAGCCCAAAGCCCTACACAGGAAACTCTTAAGCTACACTGGTAGCAGTATGAAGTAGAAAATGAGGGAAGTCAAAGGAGGGAAGGAAGAATAGGGAGGAAGAAAGGAATGTAACCAAAGTTGCCCCTGGGAATTCAGGAAAGAGTTGAAAGAAGGAGCCACCAGAATATTGCAAAGTTTGTCTTGCTGTCATTGCTTCTGATCTGATGAAAAACACTATGGTACTGTAGAGTCCTGGACATAGGTTCAAATGCCACCTCACATTCTTACTGAACCTTCCTAAGACACAACCTCTTAATGCCTCAGCTTCCTAATCTGTAAAAGGATGGGGCTGGGCTTGATGAACAGCTCTAAATTCAAATCTGCTCCTGTGTTTCCATAGTTTCACTACAGATTCTGCCGTGGATACCTCAGGCTTCTTTTTCACAAGGCCTTGTTTCATTTTATTTTATTTTATGGTATTTTTCAATTAACAAGCATTTTTTTCTCCTTCCCACCTTTACTTCTTTTTAAATTGACAAGCATTTATTTTCTTTCACTCCAACTCCATCTCTTCCTCCCCCATTAAAAGAGAGTTTTAAAAAAAAAAACAACTTGTTTTAGATTTAACTTGGCTTTTCATGGAAGTCTGATCCCCAAGCAAAATCATGAAATTAGGAATATTCATGCTTTGATAGCTACTCTCCAATATTTGACTGTTTCTCCCTATGGGGAACTCTTCCTGAGCTTCCTTCTCCATCTTCCAACTCCAACCTAATGCTCTTTCAACCTCTTTCCATTAAATTGAGCAAAGTTAGCACTCAAGCCAGAAGGATCAAATTTATTTCAAGATAACAGATATAGTAGAAAGAAAAAACAACTAAATTAGAAGACACTGACTCTTATGTGGAGCCCAAGAGACCTGGTCAGCTATTAAGTGGATGAACTGCAAGCAAGGGCTGAAGTTGAATCTTTTTTTACAAGACTCTCAGAAAATAGAAAAGGAAAGTAATTTCCATCCCTTACCTAATAAAAGTACACACCCTGGACTAGTAAAAGTTAAGTAATATGCTACTTTGATGATAAATATTGCTCAAAATGATGCCCTCCAGCAAACTTGGGGCACATACCCACCAAGAATACATTGAGTAAAATTCTTTAGCAGAAGAAAACGACTAGAAGAAAAAAAAAAAACACATATTATGACACCTAGTGGCAATAAAAAAAGAAGACAAGTCATCTTGTCTAGTACATATTCTTTTCTTTCATTTTTTTTGAAAGGGGCAATCAAATCAGTTCATTAATACATCACAGTAGAATCTCAATTCACAGTACTTCCAATTAAAGATATACATATATGTGTATATGCATGCAATCATATACACACAGATATGTGTGTATATGATTGCACAAATATGCATATATGTGAAAATATGCATATAGAACAGAAATAAATATAATATATATGTGAGCAAAAATATGTATCTATACTTTTCTACATGTATGTACACACGTGTATATATATATATATATAGAGAGAGAGAGAGAGAGAGAGAGATGTACTAATTTAATTTTTTATCCAACACATCCTTTCAGAAAAAGAGTAGAGTAGAAAGAGTCAGGTTGATAAAATTTTATTCCTGTCTCATACTAACTCAGGGACTTTTAGCAAACCTAGGGCTCAATTTCCCCACCTGTGAAAAAAAAGGATTAGACTAGATGATAGTATAGCTCTGCAATTCAAGGACAAAGCAATCTCTCAGATCTTCCTCAGCCTCAAAATTCTAAGCTTCTGAGTCACCCAAAGTGGAGAGTCACTGCCAAGAATTTGCTGTTATCTATTCCTATCCTTTTTACAAAGCTCAGACAACTCCCTGTTGGCCAAATTCTTGATTAGGTAATGATCCTATAGCAGAAGAGTTAAACACTGGCAATACTCCCCAGTGCAGCCCAAAACAGATTAAAATGTAATTGGGAAATAATCAACCAAATTAAATAAAAACACAATAGAACATGGATAAAGTTAATATATAATTTTCTAAATCATCAAGCAACTACAGGGAATCTTAAGTACGGACTTCAATCCTACTTTTTCTAAATAGGAATGGTTTCACTCTGATTACATGAGCATTAGCATTATTGTTGTTTATGTAAACCAAGAGTATTTTTAGATGATTTGTCCTGATTTTTAACTGTTAAAATCTAGTTATTATGAATTGCATCCAGTAGACTAACGTCTCACACATTTTACTCAATGCTCTGAGGTTATCAGTTAATCTGAATTCCAAAGAACTCTGATAGTCATAGCTAAAATGAAGGATTAAAAACTAAAAGTCTCAATGCAGTAGCAGATAGAGCACAGAACACGTCAGGATGACCAAGCCAAGTTACTTAACCTCTCTGTCTTCGGCTTCCTCATCTGCAAAATGAAGGGATCAAACTAGATAATCTCTAAGATCTCTTCCAATTTTAATCTATAATAATATGGAGACTATTTAACAAGAGGAAAAGAAGGCAACAAACACTTATTGATTGCCTACTAGTGCCAGACACCCATGTTAAGTGCTTTACAAACATTATCTCATTTGATCTTCACAGCATCTCTGAAAGGTTCGTGCTCTTATTGTCCCCATTTCACAGTTGAGCAAACTGAGGCAGACCAAGATTAAGTGATTTATCCAAGGTCACACAGCTAGTCAACTGGATTTGAACTGAGGTCTTCTTGACTCTAGATTAAGTGCTCTATGCACTGAGCCACGTGGCTGTCTGGGAGCAGTAAAGAGCACATTCTGTCAAGGGTTACAACTACAGTTTTTCAGTCTTATTTCCATTCCTATTCATTCAACAGAAGATGACTTTGTACAGCTCTGCCTTACTTAAATCCAATTCACTCTTGTGATGTCATTGGTCCTCTTGGAGAACGAAGTATGAAAAACAACTAATTAAATGTGCACATACATAAATATACAATATAACAAGTTAGTACAGAAAGTTTTAAATGCCGTGTGAGGTTGGAGGTTGGAAGGATCATTTCCTGCCCTGGAAAACCAGGACAAGTGACATTGCTAAGGCAGATGACATTTCATTTAAACTTTTGGGCAGCAAGCCAAAATATAAAGGAATGTCATGCCTCAAGTTGGTCCCAAAAAATGCCAGGGAGAGAAAAAGAATTATACTTTACATGCCTAATGAAATTGAATTTTGCTTCAAGAATATGTCTCATCCACACCACTGTTGGGATAAGAGTTCTTTGGCTACCCAAGGAAAAAAATCAGAACAGTGAATAACATTAAGTGAGAAAAGAGCCTAATTTTATATCTCTTCTTTAAAACTGTCCTTTTGACATTCATATTCTGTAATAGGCACTTACCTCTCCCTGCTCTCCTCTTACTCTTATTTTGTGACCTAAAGAGAACAGTATACTAGGATCTGGATATGAACAGCCAATCCCAGAAGCATATATTCTAGACCTAGGATATGGGCCAAGAAAGATTTTAAAAGTAATCCATTTCAACATCCTCATTGTATAGAAGAGGAAGCTAAATATGGGGGAGTATGCAAATCAAAATCCAGAGTAATTAAAAGTTGAGTTAATGATGAATATCATTATCTTCCAATTAGGCATTGCCTAAAGTGTAAAGTCTGAAGTACAAATGAGCAGAGACACAACTTTCAGGCTGTGAATTTAAGTCTACTTACTGAGAAACTGCTCTCTCAATAAAGAGAATTGTGCTCATATCAATATGAAATGCCTTTAATTCAGGAAGTGGATGAAACTGTTCCTCTGTATGGTTGCTGTGGCAATGGGAAACCATGAAAGCATCATGCCAAGATGGGGAGTGGCTTTGTGTTGGACAAATCTGTAAAGCACCAACTCCCTTGGATTCTCATTGAAAGGTTATAAGCAAAGTTATGCCTTGAGTTGTCTTGGGAATCCAGTGTACTGAGGGCTCTGCCTTGGATTCTCTTGACATTATGAGGCAAACAAAGGGACATTTGGACTGTCTCTCCTTCCTTCTCACCACATTTCCATACTATGTCTCCTTGTTAATCATATATTCCTTTGATCTTCTCTGGTTGTTATTTAAAGGACTGGTAGCTAGGGTGCCACTGGTAAGAACCCTTGAATGCCACCAAAGGAATAAAGGAAGGATCCTCTTTCCTGTCAAGTCTAGGTTCCATGTGATTGAAAGTGACTAATGACTTCCTTCTGTGAAGAGTTAGGTAGAGGAAATTAATATAAGATCATTGGGAATTAAATGACAGAGAAGAAAAACAAGAACATGGAAAGACAAAACATATAGGAACAAATACTAAGATATGAACTGAGTCAACATGAGTGGAGCAGCCAAGATAAAAACAGAAAATAAAGGAAGAAACAGGCTAGAAACAGCCAGTAAAGGAAACAAATAGTAAAAGAGGATTGCACAAACTTTGGGTAGTCCCAAAGAAATTAGTTTGCTATAATGGGGCTTCCTTGACATAGAATGGGTTATCTGATAGTCACTTGACTCTCCCTATCAATTCTTCATCCCAGTCTTACAGCCTAAAGGGAGCAACCCAGTGGGATCTGGGTATGAACCTCCAATCCCAAATAGGATAGAATGGGAACTACTGGAATTTCATTGCTTTAATGAATTCCCAGTAAAGGAAACACTTTTCATCAATACAAATTAGGACTCTCTCTACAACTTGAAGTCATAAAGTAATGGTATCAAATTCAACTATAAATGGAGGCCACTAATTTCTACATAAGGATGCCTGTTGGGGCACATATTTACTCAGTTTTTAAATGCATTATTATTTAAACTTTGCTATATCTTTATTTACTTTGTTAATATTTCCTCCTCACATTTTAATCTGTTTCTAAATGTACTGGCACATGTTCTTCAGGTCCTAGGGCAATGCTAGGTCAAGTAAATTACTCAGGATCACACAGTCAGCATGGGTCAGCAGCAGGATTTAAACTGAAACCTGAAGGCCAGTTCTCTGTTTGCTATGCCATGTTTTCCATACAGTCATCTAAATAGAGGATTTGAAGCTGGAAGGAATCTGTGACATCATCAAATTTAAGCCCTCTGTGAATAGGTGAGACCCAAGAAAGTCCCACAACTTTTCAATAGTAGACTCAGAACTCAACCCTAGATCTTCTGATTGAGTTCCAATGCTCTTTTTACTAGAAAATGCAAATATCTTTGATCATATCTTTCCATGTACCTTAGATCTGCCCAACTAGGCTATTAACTCCTTGAGGACAAGAGTTCTATTTTGTTTTGTTTTTTAACTTATCTTCTCCCTCCAGTCCTTTACACAGTTCTCTAGAGTCGGTAGATATTCATTCACTCATCTATAGGAATCATGCTTGTAGAGAAACTTTGATTTATTTTCACCTGTCAGATATATTTGTTTCCTCAACCTGGAAAAAAAATGGGAACAGTTAAAATAAATGCACATAGTGAAGAGGGAAAGGCAGTATCACTGATAAATGTGGTTATAATGATAACTAAAGAGCCACCTCCTCTTGGAGGCCTTCCTTAGTATCCCTACCTACTAATGCCTTCCCTCTAAAGCTAACTTCCTTCTGCTCTGCATTCATCATTTTGTTCTGATTTTTAGATGTAGCTTCCTACATTGCTATATAAGTTCCTTGAGTTAAGGGATTATTTTTGGTTTTGGTTTTTTTTTATCTCTCAGCACTTAACATACAGCATGGCACATAGAAAGTGTTTAATACAATTAAGTAACTGAGTGATCACAGAAACTGATTTTTCATATTAACTATGATCACCATGGTAATAAGAATACAAATGATTAAAGATCAGAGAAAAAATTTTACCAGGTTTCTTTTAATCATTTAACCATTGCATCTGGGATCCTTCCTTTCAGATAAGTCAGAGTGTCTCCAAAGGTATGAATACACACTAAAGACCTTATAAAAAGGTTTTTAGATTCTTCTTACAGAAATAAATGAAGGAAGCATGAAATGAGCCTTGGCACAAGACTGTATACATGTACTGAAAGGGACAAAGGCAAAAATGTATCATATTCTAGTTCTCCAATAGCATTTCCTGTAATCTTGCAAATCATTACTTATCCTTATTTGGACATTATAACCTATTCCTATGCTGATCCATCCATAGGTTCACTGCAGGAAGCCCTCTCAACATGATTGCAGCCTACCCTACATTCTTTTGACATTAAGACTACCCATGGTGCTGTCTATCCCTTCTCTACATGACCACATCATCTTTTTTCAATCATATACTTCTTTGATGACATTTTTATGCTACTTACGCAGTGTACTTTCTTTTTTGTAAGATATGGCAGCTTGCTCATGCCTACCATATACTTCTCCTTTGACATTTGGGTAATCCTCAAGTGCAGTTTGGTCAAAATATTACATGTTCTATGAATTATGGATATACAACATCACCAGAAGAATATTGGTGCTCACAAGATTGTCATTTATTTCACAGAGGAACCTGGAGTCACTAAAAGAACTTTGCCAATAAAATGGTAAAGACAAATAACTTTAAAAGATTTAAGACTTTCAATCAACTTAATTCTGCAATTCCAGAAGCCACATGATGAAACATGCTACCCACCTCTTGACAGAGAAGTCGTTAACTCAGGTAGATTATTGAGACATATATGTGTAAATATGTGTGTATACATATGAATGTATACACACATACACACACGTATATATATACATAGTTTTTAATATAGACAACACATACATGTTTGTTTTGCTTGAATGTACATAAAGACACTTCTTTTTCTTTTTTCTCATAGAGGGAGATGAAAGAGAGGGAAAAATAATTTTTGTTAATTTTTAAAAGTTAATTTAATATAACAATTTTGCAATCTTACAAAAGCTATCCAACCTAAAATTTAGATTCCAATTAGTTGCTACCACTGAAAATTCTTGAAAACAGGGTGGGAAAACTTTTATATTTAATGGTTTGATCTAGAGATGGAGAGCTGTTTCTTTTTTTCTCAAAGCTGTTTCATCCAACAAAGGAAAATTAATTCTGATATCCATTCCACATTCTTCTATGTCAAAATACACTAAGAATCATAGAATCATAAGGCCCGTAAGGCCTCCAGAGATCAGTTCTTCCCATTTATATTGTAGCAATCATCATGTGTATTGTTTTCTTGGCTCCACTTACTTCAATCTGCATCAGATCATGTAAATCTTTCTATACTTCTCTGTATTCATCATATTCATCATTTGTAAATTACTTAGCTTTGTGATCTTGTGAACCTTTGCCTGCTTCAGCTTCCTCACCTGTAAAGAGAATTCACCTGTAAAGAATAATTCAATCTCCCTCATAGGCTTGTTGTGAGGATTAAATGAGATAACCTTTGTAAAGCACATGGCAAATCTTAAAGTATGATGTAAATTGCCACAGACCTTTGTTTCCTGAAATACAGTTACTTTCTCCATTGAGCTGAAGAAGTGAATGCTAGAACACGTAATATATATTTCATAGGTAAGTACTTCTTAAATGAGCTCAGTAGCAATACCACAAAATAAACGTTAAGGGATTTCCATTTCCTGTACTCCTTCCTGAGTTAGACACCTTTATAATAGGCATCAGCTCTCTTAAGGTCTCTTGAAATAATACAAAAGGAGCATATTGTTAAACTGTGAATTCAGTGGAGGGGCAGGTGATAGAAAATTATGTTTTTACTTCTCAATTTATAAGTGGGGTAATTTCACCTCAACCAAGGACAGAATGTGGTCCTGCGCTGAAAATGCATGCTACAAAAGAATCTTCATGAACAGAACTGAGAGGTCCTATATAAATGCTTATTCCATTTCCCAAACTATAAAATTGGAATAATAATCCTGGCACTATTTGTTTTGTGGAATCTCTGTGAAAAAAGCTCTTTGTAAACCTCAAAATATGAAATAGATAGAAAATAGCATTTTCATAGGGAGCTGACAACCATGTGATCTCAAGTGAGCAGCTCATTTGAGGAATAATTTATTTATGTACTCCCCCTCTCCACTCTCTCCTCCCACCCCCAGCACTTTGATTTAATAGAGCTCTAGGATACCAGAGCAAGAAGAGACAAAGTAGAATGGGGCATAGCGCCCTGGGCTTGTTAAGAAGAAGACGCATTCGGATTGTACTTCTCATACTCACTATCTGTGAGCTCTGTGCAAGTCATAGGACTACAATGAGCCTTTGTCATCTATGAAACAAGGCAGGTAGATTCAATGGGCTTCAAGTTTCCTTTCAAACAAGGGATGCAAACTTTTCTATCTTTTCTATCTTTTTTTTATTAATTTATCTGCATACATATTTGCCCAGTAGAATGTAAACTACTTGAGGACAATTCTATTATATTTTTTGCTTTCTGTCCTCTAACCCTAGAGTAGTTTCTGGCCAATAATAGATGCTTTAAAATATTTTGTCAAATTTTTAGATACTAACTTCCATGTTACAGAGGAGTTCCATCCCTATTTTTTTCCTTTTGTGGGTCTAGACAGTATTAAGATGGCAGGCAATCTTGGAAGAGTCTTTTTAATTAATAAGAATCTAGACAACTTGAACTTGCAAAACAAGCAGGCTGTTCGTTGTATTTAGCTATGTGTTGGGCTTTGTGAATACAGCACTGATTCTTGAGACATGGTATAATATTTTTTAGGTTTTAAGATATTTTATTTGCCATTTTGATCCTAGGACTTACTTATTTGTGAATGGGATTCACTGGATTTTGGTACTGGGTTTGGATTACGGGTTTCTAGTAAGTGACCCTAAACTTTGAAAAACTATATAAACCATGGTCCAATACTTCATGCTCGGAATTTATAAAGAATAGATTCCGTATCAGAGGCTAGCCAAAATCACTTTCTCTTTAGGCTATATTGTCCCCATTTGGAGTAGGCAAATCTCAGAATATAGTTTTTATCCAGGTATCCATAAATGTGAGAGTTGTATATACAAAACTATACCCCATTTGTAAAGTAAAACTAGGGCCCCAATGGTAGATAGATGAGAGAGAGAGAGAGAGAGAGAGAGAGAGAGAGAGAGAGAGAGAGAGAGAGAGAGAGAGAGAGAGAGAGATGAAAGAGGAGGAGAAAAAGAAGGAGGAGGAAAAGAAAGAGAAGGAGTAGAAGAAGAAGGAGGAGGAGAAGAAGAGGAAGGAGCAGGAGGAGGAAAAGGAGGAGGAGGAGAAGGAGCAGAAAAAGGAGAAGAGGAAGGAGGAGGAGAAGGAAGAGGAGGAGGAGGAGGGGAGAAGGAGACAAAGAAAGTGAGCATGGATTATCTGGACATTTCCTTAAAAAGTGGGTCTAGGCAGGAACTCATCAATTAAAAGAAGTGGAATTTCCAGGGTAAGTAAGCCAACAGGACAGAGAAAAAATCTAGAGAAACAGAAGCTAAGCCAAGAGAGAAAAGAATAGTTTCGGCATCTTCCACATTTCGAAAATGACTTTCACTCTCATTATATTGATAGCCAAAGATAGGCCAGGAATTTGCTTAACTGTAGAAGCACTAGTGTCTAGTTTGGCCCTGGTTCCTCTCAGCTCATTCTAGGGTTTAAAATGTAAAATAATTAACATACAAAATTTCATCATTTTCCCTACCTAGAACTCTAGGAAAATCTTCAAATATAGCCCATGTCCCATTAAGATTCTTATCTTCTTCCCAACTTCATGTGTCCCAAAAGAAAAATTTACATCATAGTTCAGGATACATTTGTTACACAAATTTGGATTTTAAAAGATACTTTGGAATTTAAAACATAGTTTAACTATAATTTAATTTGAGTTTAAAAATAATTTTTAATTCAAAGAGGCTATACTCTTCACAGAAAAAGGGGCTGACATGTCTACCCCCTGGGGTAGCAGTCACAATTGTTAAGAGCTGAGTTCACAATTTCACTTTTCCCAAAGAAACCAACCCTCTGAGCTTGGTATGATTTGAAATACAGTATGCCCTTCCCTACTCCCAGTTTTAAACATCTGCAATCAGGCAAATCTAAATGCTTTTGTTTGGGAAGTTCTCCATATGCCCCACAAAGCCTCAAGAAGAAAGGAAAGGAATTATTTCATGAATATAAATTCCTACCGTCTAGGATCCCATACGCTATAAACATGACATACCTGCCATATCTCAGGCAGTTTCCCTTACAAGCAGATATGGCATTGCCTTTGCTTAAAGTTTGCTTCCAACCTGCTCTAACCAGGAATCTCAAAAAAAGAAGAGAGAGGGCTTAGGAGAAAGAGACAGACAGATAGAGACAGACAGAGACTGAGACAGACACACAGAGAGAGACAGAGAGATGGAGAGAGACAGAGACAGAGCAATAGAATGCAAAAGTATCCCTGTACTTCACGTTCTTAACTGTTCTACTCAGCATGACAATTTTGCAACAACCAAATCATTTTATAATTCTGAGGGGGGAGGTGTTGTTCCTGACAAACCACCACTTTCTGTTCTCAGAGTGCACAGGAGTGGATAAAAACCAAAGGAACCCAAAGGAAAAAAATTTTGCCTGAAGGGGCTACATTTCTCCCTTCAATTAATGTTTTTTCAGTCCCTGCAAAACATGAGATATACTTGAGTATTTACACATATACATCGTGAAAAAGTATCAAAATTAAATTAATTTAGTGTAATAATCCTAATATCACATGCAATCATCCCATAGTAAGTACTATTTACACAACATACAATTGCATGCAATGAACTTAGCACAATACAAAACTTCACTTGATAGTGCAGCTTCAGGGACTGAATATCTAAATTACATATAGAACATATCACATGCACATAGAACAGCAGTATACTCATACTGTCAGCTAAAGAGTAAACATAAAATAGGAAAGAAAAATATATAACTAATAGTAAACCATGTGTACTATACATGATTAAGAAAATGACATTTAAACAGGAAGAGAAATTATAACACAGAAAACATGTAATAGTTGATATATTAATTAATATGTGCCAACATAGCCAAAGCTTAGATTCTACGTACAAGCATTAATGTTATTGTTGGACAATAGGTATAAAATCTATAAGCAGTAGCAGAAGTGGCGAGTGATAGTACCAGTATCATCTTCATTCAAATCAGTACTTTCTGATTTATTGTCAAGCTCACCCACTGTACAATTTGTAATTGGTGTCTCTTCTTCAGAGTTCACTTAATTCACTATCAATCATTTCCTCTTGATCAGTGGTGAGAATAACTAACTCTTCTATGAATAATTGGTAGATGCAATTAATTATCTTCATAGGACCCCCACCACTTTCTGAGTCTATTTTGTAAATAAAAAGGCTTCCCAGTATCTTCTTTACTTGATATCATGTGCCCTTCCATAAATTGTTTGTCTTGTGTGTTACCCAGAGATGCATGGTTTCACGAAAAGAACCTGGAGCTCAACCTGGATTTCAGCATCATTCTCTCACTTGTTTTTATCAGACCTCTTCTAAAGTCAAGGCTGAAAGAGTAAAATTTTTCTCAGCCAATCTCTCACTCAAGAGATGTACTAGTTGTGAATTTTGTGTTCTGTCCTCTGAGATGCCAAAGTATAAATAATTAGGCATGTGTATCTTTCACTCAAACATTAGCAAGTGAGTTGTAAAGCCTGTGGCATTATTCCCGGTAGAACTTTACACACATATTAGAATGGTTACATGCGGACTCCACTGAGATTTCTGCTCAAGTCATCAAGTTTCTAACACGTTTAGTAACATTCAATTAAAATGCTTGGGCTGTACATCTGATATTCTGTACAATTATTCCTATATCAGTCAAAAACCAGCCTTAATTCCACCCCACGGAATGGGTGGAAAACAAAGGTTTTACAGTGCGCCAGCACCTACCTAGCACAATATCTGACACACAGTTGATACTTAATAAATGTATGTCAAATTGAAATAAATTTAAATTACCCATTTAAAAAATCAATATCATCGCCTCTCTGGTGTGTCCCATCTTTCCCTATAGTAAAGTTATCCAGACCTATAGCGCCACCCTGTGGTTCAGACTCCCCTCAGAATGAAAATGAATTTGGGGTTCCTAGGGAGGCAATACCCCAACATTCCAACATGTCCCACTTGTCCCCTGTACAGGCATTCAGCATTATAGTTATCACCCTGTGGTCTGTACTCTCTTAAAAGGAAACAACCTTTGTGTTGCTAGAAAAGCAATCCCACATTCATCTCCAGAACCCATATATGACAACTATTCTAAGGGGTTTGAAATTCACCTGGAAGAAAACAAACTAGGAATTGTTAAAGAGGAAATCTCATTTCCAATCAGTCCTAAGATTACCAAATAATAGTGGGAGACAAAGTTCAGGTCTTTTGCTCACCTGTGTCATGACTTGCTACTGTTATAGCTCTGAGGCCAGTCCTCTCTTTCTGAAAAGCTACTACTGCCTAGGAATAAACACTGCTCTTCTCTCTATAAGCCTAAATTCTGTAATTCTCAAACTTGGTGTCATTAGCAAGGTGACCCAAAGATTACTGATAACCAAGAAATTCCCTTTTCATCATTAGAATGGTAGATTCCCATTGTCAGACTCACACCCCTACCACCACCTCCTCTGTGCAGGACTTTGGGCTTCAGGTACTCTCAATACTTGTCCAGAAATAGAGGATTTAGTTATTCAGTTCCTACCATTTAGAACACAGAGTTTTCTTCTCCACAGTTGCCATTTCTCAGGGGGGAGGTTACAGCAACTATTTCTCCAAGGCTGGAGCCACAAACTTTCTCTTTCCAAATTGTTCCCCGAGGCCACCATTCTCTACTCCTAAAGTCAGTTGGAGGCACCTCTCTACCCTAGCACCCAAGTCAGCTTAGTTCTACAGTGTTCCTGCCTGTCCTTTGAAGAGAGAAAAGGCTAAGTCTAAAATTGAAGGCTCCCCTTCATAGACAAGCACAAAGGGATGCCTTCTATTCACAAATCCCTAGCGAATCAAATCATCCTCATTCAATGAGAGAATGGACCAGGACATGGCCTCCTCCTAAATATCTAATAGATTTCTCCCAATCTTCTAAATGAGGTTGTCAATGGGCCTGACTGCAGCCTCTATAGGAAAATGCAGTGAGTCCCAAACTAAGAATCACTACCCTGTGGGCTCATCTAGTTAATCAGGGAACTCAGAATTCCCTGATCAATGCCCTAAGGAAGAAAAAAGTGAAAAACAAAGTATAGGAATTCCTTCCCACACTGGATGTGGAGGCTGAGGAGATCAGCTTTGTAGTTGCAACAAGGAATAAGGAAACTGAATTTGGATGATTTCAGTGCCAAAAGGAAATTCTTCCACAGTTGCCAAAATAGTCTTCCTAAAGTATAGCTCAGACCATGTTACTCCCTTAATTAGGAAGCTTCAGTGGGTCCTTATTTCCCTTTAGATAAACTATAAATTCTTCAGTTTAGCTTTTAAAGCCCTATGCAATCTGGGCCAGCTAAGCTTTTCTTGATATATTTTATAATACTCCCCATTCATTCAATATAGTCCAGCCTACTCACTATGCCTAGTACATTCCATCTCCTTTGTGTCTGAATTTCTTGTTCTAGGAATACATTTCTTTTTAAATTCTAACTCATAGAATTCCTAGTGTCCTTATAGGCTCAATTCAACTACCACCTCTTAAATCAAGCTTTTCCTAATCTCCTAATTAATTAATATCTCTCTCTCCTCAGATTATCTTTGATTTACTTATCTCTTTACATAAGTTTCTTGAAGTCAAGTACTATCTTTAATTTCTGTGTCTCTTGTACTTCTTCAGTGTACTCTAAGTCCTAAAGACTCTCTTCTGGACCCTCCTGACTTAGGAATGTTTATCAGTAGTAACTGCTGCTGTTTCCCTCCTAGCCTGATGTCTTTATTTGTCTTTGCCTCATTAAAAGGGCCATCCCCTGGCTACTTCTTAAGCAGTCCTATTCAATGAATAGACATTGACTCACCCGAAGTGAGTACCTGCAAAGAACTTGGCCTAAAGGGGCCAAGGTCTCCCAGTACATCCTGGGTCATCTCCAGTCATCCTGATAAATATCTGGTCACTGGATTCAGATGGCTCTGGAGGAGAAATGAGGCTGGCGACCTTGCACAGCCCTTCCTCATTCAAAACAAAGTCCAGTGCAAGTCATGTCATCATTTCTCTGATGGCATGGTCTTCCTCGGCAACAAAGGACGAACACAACAATGTCTTCCCCTGTAGGAAGTGTTCTCTAATGGACAGAGGACCACCTACAAGACAGAAATACCTAGGTTCAAATACTTTCTGATACATATTTGCTGTGACCATGATTATATCACTCATCATCTCAGTGTCTCAGGTAACTTCATGAGATTATAAATCACAGATAAATTTTCTCTAGCAATAGTGGGAATGGTCAGTTATTCATTCAAAAAGCATTTATTAGGCACTTACTGAATGCTAGGCACTATGCTAAGTAAGCTCTGAGCATATAAAAGAGGCAAAAGACAATCTCTGCCCTCAGGGAGCTCCCAGTCTAAGGAGGGAGATAAACAAATATGTACAAACAAGGTATATACAGGATAAAGAGGAAATAATTTAAAGAGGAAATGTACTAGAATTAAGAAGGATTGGGAAAAGTTCCTTGTAGATGTGATTTTAGTTGGGACATAAAGGAAGTCAGGGAAGTCAGAAGGCAGAGATGAGGAAGGAGAACACTCCAGGCATGGGGGGACACAGCCAGTGAACATGCCTAGAACTGAGAATCTTGTTTGTGGAACAGCCAGGAGACCAGTATCACTGGATCAAAAGAAGAGTGGGTAGTAGGGAATAAGGTATAGTAAGAGTGAGATTTTGGGAGGAGAGAGAAACTGTTCATGAAATGCTTTGAATTTCAAAGAGATGATATTGAATTTGATCCTAAGACTAATAGGGAGTGGATGGAATTTATTGAGTTGGAAAGTGATATAATCAAACATGCACTCTCAGAAAGTCATTATGTCAGCTGAATGGAGAAGAAGCAGGGAGAAAGGTGAGGCAGGCAGACCCATCAGCAGTGTTTTGCAATAGTTCAAGCTTGACATGATGAAGGTATGCACCAGAAAGATAACAGGGTCAGAGTAGAGAAGAGGATGTATCCAAGAGATGTTACAAAGGTGAAATGAATAAGCCTTTGCAATATATTGGATATGGGGAGTGAGAGACAGTGCAGAGTCCTAATGACCCCTAGGTTTGAAGCTTGAGAGACTGAAAGTGGTACTGCCCTCTACAATTATAAGGATGGTAGAGGAGGGAGTGTTTAGGGAGAAAGACTGTGAGTTCAGTTTGGAGTTTCTACCCATCAATTCCCCAAATCAGTTAAATGTCAGGTCGAGAGCAACAAAAACACAATAAATCATCGAAGCCTCCCATGGTTTCTTGCAGACAGTAGGTGCTTAATAAAAGCTCATGAACTGAATTGAACTAAACTGAATTGAACTCAAATGAGACTATGACATCAACTCATTTTTGAATTGCTTATGTACAATTCAATGGAATACCAACATAGGAAGGTATATCAAAATTGGAGGAAAAATACTTCAAAGTCCTCTAATAATTTGACTCTACATTGTTTAAATAATTTTTCTAAAAATAGGACATTTTAAGACTTTGTTTTATGGAATAAAAACATACCTTATAATATCTTTTTCTCTTTAAAAATGTGTTCATAAATTTAGAGCTAGAAAGTACCTTAGAGATTATTCTCATGTTACAGATGAGAAAACTGGGTCTCATAGAGGAAAAGTAACTTATCCAATGCCCTACAAGGAATAAGCAGCAGGAGGGAATTGATAATTAAAAATTATTTTAATAAACAACAATTTGCTTTTTCTCCAGGGGCAAAGAGAGGATGACTTACCTGTGTCCCTTCCTATAGCTACTACAATGATCTCTACCTTATAGGTGCCTAATCCTTCTTTGCTGTTGTTAAAACAGTCACAAACCATTTACTGAAAGTAGGTTCTAGCTCTACTACTGACAAATAGTCAACTCAGTCAAACATCGAGTCAACAAGCATTTATTATGCACGTGCTGTGTGCCAGGTATTGTGCTAAGCTTCAGGATACAAAGAAAGACAAAAACATCGCTGTCCCCAAGGAGCTCACAGTCTAGTAAGGGAGACAACATGCAAACAACTGTGTACAAAGAAGTTGCACACAGGACAAATTGGAGATATTGAACAGAGAGAAGGCACTAGCCTGGTTAAAAAAAAAAAAAAAAGTCAGTCAAACCTCAGGCAGAAGAAACAATTAGACACAACAGACTTTTTTTTTTTCACTTTGCCACAGGCTGTGTATTGAATTCCTCAAAACTTAACCCTAATCCAAAATAAAATATTAAGCTAATCCAAACAGTGTTTCTTTTAGGCATGTTTTAATAACTCAAAATAAGACTTATTTTAGACTTTCCTCATTAATATGTTTTTCTATTTGGGACTTTTAATATGCGATTTATTAGAATTTTTCATCATTATTAGCAACCAGCAAAAAAAAAAAAATCAGGTTTTATAATATTGAATACTTTTGAGCCATGGGTTAAATTTCCATTATACAGTTAATTACAAAAGAAAATCCAAGCTTCTGAAACAACTCCCAAAAGCTCTTTGTGTAGCTAAATGATATGAAAACACAGAGTTCAAAATAACCAGATGTGTTCAGAAAAGCAAAGGCACAAAGAGATGCTTCGATTCTGTCTTCAAAGTTTTTAAAGTGCTAAAAACCAGATACAAGACAGGGTAAATTGAGGTTTAAGATTATAAGGCACAGTAAATTTAACATGGGCAGAAATTTTGGATTTATTGGTTAGTTTGGCTCAACTATTTTCCCGTCATTTTAAATTATTTATTAAAAGAGATGGCTCTCTGAGAGCAAGAGAAGGAAGTATACATAAAGAAATGTAGGTGATATAAAAAAATATATATACACACAACTAATTTTTTTTAATTTCACATTTTATTTATTTGGGACTTTTCTAAGTGCCCCCAAATTATACCTGATGTTTTTTCTCCATTGACCTTAATTACTTTCAAGATTGTAAATATCACATGAATTTTTTTTGTAAATAGTCTTTTATTTTTTCCAGTTATATGTAAAGAGAGTTTTGAACATTCATTTTTTACAAGATTTTGAGTTCCATATCTTTATCCTTCCTTTCCTCTCCTTCCTCCTCCCCAAAATAGCAAGCAAACTGACATAGGTTACATATGTGCAATCACGTCAAATGTATTTTCACATTAGTCATTTGTGAAAGAAGAATCAGAACAAAAGGGAAAGACCATGAGTAAAGGGGGAAGGAGGGGAAGTGAAAATAGTAGGCTTTAATCTGCAATCAGACTCCATAGTTCTGTCTCTGGATGTAGACAGCATTTTCCCTCATGAGTCTTTTGGAACTGCCTCGCATCATTGTATTGCTAAGGAGAGCTAAGTCTCTCATAGCTGATCATCCGTCAATGTTGCTGTTACTACACACACAATTTTTTCAAAGTGTTTTTCTCCAAGGAGATTTTCTTGTACTTTCAGCTGTAGAGAGGGAGAAAAAAAATGAGGAGGATGGGATACTAGAGACTTATCTCTATGGGTAATATATTTCATAATATATTCAATTAACATCAAGTGCTATAGATGAAATGTTAAAATTAGTACATTATTTCCAATTCTCTTGAGTGTATATTTTATATATATATGTATATATATATATAAAATATATATATGTATATATACATATATATATATATATATATTCATAGATCCCATTACAACTGTTATTTTAAAAGTTAAAATTGGAGGAAAGAAGCAGCCTGTATCTTTAAAGCCTTGGAATGGTGTAAATTATTACAGTGGTTTCACATTTTCATGGGATCAAGGCAACAACAGTAAGCTCATAAAACAGATACCACTAATTATGCAGAGGAGAAGTCATAAAGTCACTGGTAGAAGCATGTTTTATATTCATGAACACATCATTAAAATTTTAAGACATGCTATCAAATTCTACATTTTAATACTATACCCAACAGCATTAAACCCAACCAACAAGAAAATCAGGTTGTTTAATGATCCTCTTTGTCATACTGGTTTTATATGTCTGCAGTTGAAGCACATGTGGACTTGCCCCTTGCTGAATAGTTTTTATCACTGGGCAATTAAAAATCATTTTTATCCTAAATACTTCACAAAGTTCAAAAAATCCAAAATACTCCAGTTATGTTTATCTTCCAAATGATGTCTACTCATCAAGTCACACAAACCATGAATAATTATCTGCGCTGTGTGTGTATGTACATGTGTATGTATATGTATGTGCATGTATATGTATGTGCATTTTAATAACAATCTGTATTTTGTTTGTATTTCTACATTGAAAAAATATGGTGTCATCATTGTTGAAAAGCAGCCAAATTAAAATTCAATTTCTTCAAAACCTAACTGAAACTGAGAAATTAATGTGGAATCAAATTTTCAGATTGGCCAATAGAGCATTAAATGACTTTATTTAAAGGAAATTGACAAATAAAAAAAGAATGCAAATTCATCCATACACTAAAAGGTGATAAATATTAAAAAGTGAAAATAAATTAAAATATTCATTAATATCAAAAGAATGATGGAGTTTTAGCTACTTCAGAGCCTGCAACTTTTGCTAAGATTTGCACATCTTAAAGTCTACAATGAGGAGTAGGGTAAGGAAATATATCCTAAACTGCTTTTTAGGGATTTTTTTTTTCTTGAACATCTTTGTGTGTAATTCTAAAAAGTTTCATCCTAGTCATCTGTGTTCCACATTTTATAAAGCACATCTTGCAGCTTGAGAAAACATACAACCTTGGGTATTTTATAGGAATTTTACATGCTGATTATCTACAGACTTGCTCCCATATTCTGTAAAGGAGAATGCAGTGGTAACAAAGTCAAAGATGAGAGCAGAAAGGGAGATTAACCAAAAATGATAAGCTTAAAAGCAGTAAATTATTATGCCTGAAAAATAAGCTGGTGGGATAGAGGGGAAACATAAAAATTGAAGATGCTTAAATGATACAAACCAGGTCTATACCTATAAAATGACCAGTTCACAAGACAAACTTAACCATTCCTATTATTTCAGCTGGAATTAAAACAATGGCTGATATTTATACAGCATGCTGCTTGACATTCATGATTTCACTTGACTACTGTAATAACTCTGATGTGTGATATACAACCCACGTCTCAATTCCTCTAAACTGAGGCTCAGACTGGCTTGCCCAGATCACAGAGCCGAGGAGTTGAAGGATGAAATTTAAACCTGGGTTCTCTGAGTGGATCCATTGTATTGCCTTAACTTCCTCATCTCCTCAACCAGAATCTTTGGTTGACATTACCCTTTTGTATTCTAGAATTTTGATGGATCTGAAATTTCAGTGGTACGTGCATACTCTCCATTATACACATCTGACCCTTTGTAAAAACTTATCATGTACTTCTCATTGGTTCCTTAACATTATGGTGGAACTTACATCAAAGAAATGGTATAAATGGAATACTGAACATCACTGATTTTGAATTTTAAATTCACCAGAGAAAAGGACAGGCTTCAGAAAGTGTAATAAATACTGAAATGGTCTAAGATGTTCTGAACATTTTCTACACAATCATAAGCTTCAAGCATGATGATGTAGAAATAACCCTCAGTTGTCCCGAAGAAGGGAAGAGAAAATGTACCTCCCTCTCTTATTTGTAGAGTGAAAGACTAAGGATTCTAACATTATCCAGTTGGAGCTGTAAAATTTGGGGATCACTTGGTCCAACCTCAATCATTTTACATATTTGGAAACTGAGGCTCAGAGAATGGAAGTGATTTGCCCAAAGTCACATAGGCATTAATTGGCAGAAGTGGGGAATGTGAACCCATTCTGTGTGCAGAGTCAGCCCTCTTTTTCCTAGTTTCCTAAATATGAGAATTCCAGAATAGACATGAGATGTCCCTAGACAGGACAAGTTTGCATGCTACCTTTCATTCAATATTCTGTCAGATTCAGTTGATGTGCTGGTTAGTTTTACTGAACTGCCTTTTTTTCTTCTTTCTTTCTTTTCTGTATGGGAGAAGAGAAGAATATGTTGGAAATAAAAGGTAATATGAAAAGAAAAGATCCATATAAGATTGTAACAAGTAATTTTTTTAAAGAAGGAAATGTATGTTAACTCTACATAGTCATGTTAAAAAATAAATAAACTGGTAAATGAAAATGTCCTAAAATCTAGGAAAAACGTGGCCTATCTCAGAAATAAATATAGTCTTTTAAAACTTATTTAATGCAACTACAAATTTATGGATTCTCACAGTTATCTACATCATCATGTAATTTTTTAAAGCCCCCTAAGTTGTATGTTCTCTAAACCTTTGTGTGAAATCCTTGAGTATGTATCCTCCAGAGAGGAGGAAAAAAACAACTCAATTTTACTGGAGACTTTGGGGCATCATAAACATCTTCCTGTGCTTTCGTCTTTTTTTCCCTTTCTGCATTATCAAAAAAGCCATCCTCCTACACTGTAGCCAAAAAAGAAAGAGATTGATATTTTGAGGCTAACTAATACACAAATTTTTCCTTTCCAGTTATCCTCAGCAAATGGACACTCAGTAAATGAAGTGTTTTTTTCCCTGGGTTCTCCAAAGATAACTTTACAAAACTACAATTTTTTTAACTCCCCTGTAGGGCCTAGCCAAAACCTGACCAGTGAGGCAACTACATTAGTTGAGAAGAAAATATGACTCTTCATTTGCATCCTTTAATTTAATGATGCACATAAGTGTTTGGTTAACCAGAGTCAAAGCCAAATGCTTTTTCTCTGCTTAGTGCAGCTGCTGGGAGAAAGAAGGCTGATTTGATTTTCCTGCAGGGTACATGCTCCATTGCTGCCCTCATGATGAATAAATAATGCCATGATGCAGGAGAGCGGTGGACCTTGCCCCTTCTTGTGAAAAGGGCTACATCTGCTTATTCTCAGACATGCAGGATCCTAAAAGAATAAGACATCAGAGGCCTGTGAAGGAGAAGGCCTTTTCAGACATACAAAGCATTTGCTCCTGAATCCACCTTAACCAGCTTGGAGAAAAGAGCTTTTGGCACCAAGTCATCCTTCAGGGAAAGACTGATAATGATCACTAACGACATACTAGGGGCTCCTGCCTCACTCACTTCAAAGGCTTTCTCTCTTAATCAACATTAAATCATCATTTTGCCTGGGCTATAGAGACAGCTGTACACAATCTATTTGTTTTAAAACAGATTAAGGCTGGGTTTCTCTGCCAGCACACAAACTTCATAATGCTGCGTGTGCCTGAACATTCTTAACTTGGAGTAACTTTTTTTTTTAATTTGGCTTCCCCATCCAGTGTTCCATCTTGGGTCAGAGACTACATCTACATATGCCAAGTGAAGCGTACAACTTAGGCAATTATCCAGCAAGTAACAACAACCACATACATACTTCACTTTTGCTTCAGCTATCTAGCTATAGCATGTCTCAAACAAAATGGTCACTTAATAAATGTTGGTTAGTTTAATTGAATTAAATTGTGTCTTTCAGGCTTTCAAAAACTAGGGTATCAGTTCTCTTCCATAGTGTGGATACAACTTCCTAAAGAATTACAGTTCCTTGACACCAACAAAATGATGTCTCACAACAATAAAAGGATAAACTTTTTCTCCATTCCTAAGATCAATTGTGACATGTATCCTAAGACTTTGAGGTTTGTTTTGATTTGTAACATTGTTGACCTAAATCCTATTTATCAACTGGTGGTCCTGGTCAGCCTAGGAGGACTACAAAGACATTTTATTACCCAATTAAAGTAAAAGTTGATAAAGAGATAACTGCTGAATAATTAGTCCAAGGCTTTAAATTTCAGGATGGACCTTATCCTCATAATTTGCATGAGAGAAGACAAATGAATAAATGGATGATGGATGAAAAAAGCATTTATTAACCAAACAGTACATGCAAAGTACTGAGCTAAATGCTGGGAATGCAAAGAGAAAAATAATATAACACACACTCTTAAGGAACTCATTATCTAATGAAGGAGAAAACATCCATCATAACATAATTTCAAATTACCTTTTCCAAAGATTATTGTTTCAGATTTCATCAAAATATAAAGAATATCTGTTGTATTCAATTATAATAAGTTAACCATAAGTCCTTTTCCTCTAGTTGAAATGGGGTTGCTATCAATAAGTCATTTACTATGCATTAGAAATTGTTATGTAGATTGAGTACTTACATTAGATAGTATACAGTAATGGATAGAAAGCTGGCCTTAGAATCAGAAAATCTCCTTATGTGTCCTGGTCATGTTACCCTGGGCAAGTCGCAACCTCTCAGTGCTCTAGACAGGTTTCTAAGACTATAAATGGTAGAGAAGTTTCAATCTGTGTCAGTAGAGGATTTTCCCAGACCTTGTAGCTCCCCATACAGATGACATCCCAAATATAGGCCCTATCCCTTTCAATATCAAGTTTAATTGATTTTGTATTCTACGTAATTCTCAATGGTTTATTGTGAATTAATATTCATAATGTGCTGATTGTTGAACAGAGTGTGACATAGAAATTCATAGCCTGGAAATTTTCAAGAATGAACTAGACAACTATCTAATTGAAATTCTTGCAAGGAAGCATAGAAAAAGAAAGCGTTTCCAGTTTGGTAAAGCTAGAATCTCTATCACAATTTCCTTGCTATTTTTCCTTAATGGCAGAAATTTGGGAGACATTAAAGGAATATAATAAGGAGCTGGACTAGATAATCTCCAAGATTTTTTCTACCTCTAACATCCTTTGATTATTATGAATGTGGTTAGAATAGTGCTACTGTATACAACAGGCACTAAATAACATTGTTGAATTGAATTTAACTGAATTGAATCTTCTTAGGAACATTTCATGGGTAACTCTTCTTGACATATGTGAAAAAATCTATTTATTAAATTCAAATGTACATCTTAAAATATTTTTATTAAAATAAAATTACATGATTTTTGTTAAAATTATTTGTACTAAATCTTGGCAAGAATTATTATATGCTCATTATATATAGAGAGATGTTAAAGAGCATCTTATAGATAAAAGGTGAAGGGAAGAGGGAAAATGTAAATTAGAGGAGAAAATGAAGACTTTTGTCTACCTTCTACTTACCTGTAGAAAGGGTCCCATTTCACCATAAATGGACTATGCTACTGAACCACATGTGTCTTGGTTGGGCTGCCCAGCAGCTGGAAAAATTCCACAATCAAAAAAGTGAAGAAATATCCCATAAGAGAATCATTAGAGTCCCCTGACAGTACCTTATCACCCTCTGTGCCATAAGGAAAGCCAAAAGAAAAGTCTTGCTACTGTCCATACAGTTCTCCATGATAACTAGTTTCACAGGGGGACTAGGAAATTTCTATCTGTATCTATAATAGATGTCAACCACACAGCCTGGAGGATATAGGAACAAAAAACAGCATTCTCCTATGGACCTTTCTCATTTTCTCTCCCATGCCAGCCTACACTTTTCCCATCTGTCCCCTGGGCCCTCCATAATCATAATGACTTCACATTAGAGTGATTTGATGGCAGAGCATACAATCTATATACGTTTGTCATTAGTATGGGAAGGATCACCAAAATGTGACAGGCAGCTCTTACCATGAGCTGCTCAAGTAGAATCCTCCTGTCTAATCTGATCAAGTGGAAACAGAAGTCTAAAAGAACTCAGAACTGTTAGTAACAATTATCAAAAGAGGGGGGGAGTTTACTTTGTAGGCTGACTGACATAATGGCTATATGTGTCTGTCTTCAAAATGCCTGGAAATTTACCAAAGTCCCAAATAATGCAAAGGGAAACATTTGATTGTTCTGATCCACCAACCACCATCAGTGTTTGTTGAATCTAAAGCCCAACTAATTAATCATGCTGAGAGATTTTATAGCTAATAGTTTATCCTTAAATTCAAAGCTTCATATTGCTAGAGGGATTTTCTTTTCTACTAGAGTGAAATATCTGGGGTTCAAGACCCAGAGAAAAATGCATCTGAGCAATTTATGATGCTTTCTCAGAAATGAAAGAAGAATTTTCTTTTATATCATTGTTATTCAAATGCTGGCTCTTTTCCATCTTTTTTTCCCCTAGATATTAGAAACATTACTTTTGTAAACATGAAGTCTATTTCTTATTTATGGTCTGCCTTCTTATCTCTCCTCACACTTTCAATCATCTTTTCTGTGACTGTAATCTTCATTTTAAAGGAATAAAGTTTATGTATGTTTAAAATTTTATTCTTAGAAGATGTGGCACTGAAAGTGTCAAATTGCCTAGACAATTGAATCAATTTTTTTTAATCACCTTTGTGCCCTCAGCTATGGAATATATATATACTGTTAAGTAACTTTGAAATCTATAATGAAATACTAGAGGATATACTGAGAAGAACCCAAGAAATCGTACCAGAACAGAAGAGACAAAACATACATGTGTACACACACATATACACATACCAATATTCCATAACATGCTGGAAAAATGCAACTTCCTTGAGGATAAGAACTGTTGTTTGCTTTTGTAGCTCCCATGCCTAGCATGATGCCTTACATGTGGCTGATGGTTAATAAATGCTAGTTAAATTAGATTACTTTGGTATTAGAGTTGGATAAATTCACTCACACAAAATGAAAGTCTTATGTTCCTTTAATGATCAGGGTTGAAGTTAGCAAGTAAAGTCAAGAAACATTTATTAAATGGTTACTAGACTACTAGGACAGGTTCTGTACTAAGTGCTGGAAATACAAGTACAAAGGGAAAAAAGAGCTTACATTCTAACAGGTGAAGAAAACATATAAAAGGAAACTGAGAAGACATGGAGGGAGGCATGATGGCAAGTCCATGAAGTAGACTGAGTAGCATCTGGAGAAGACTGAAGGTACCTGGACACCTCAAAATCTACTGATGAGAGAAGAAGGTCATTGGTGTGGTATCTCCACTTTCCATCTTCTTCCCTGCCTGATTTCAACACCTTAGAACAAGATGCCTGGTACCCCTGATTTCCTAATCTCTTCCCCTTTCCTGCCTCCTTTTGTGTGTTGTCTCCCCTTTAGATTGTAAGCTCGTGGAGGGGAAAAGTGACACAAAATGACTTTCTTTTTATTAATTGTATCCTTAGCACAGTTTCTGGCACAATGTAGGTGTTTGAAAATGTTTATTAGACTGGAGTAGGTGAAGTAATCTTTCAAAGTGAAAAAGCAGCTGAAGTACGGCAGCTAAATCCAGAGAATAAAAAGGAGCAGGAAAAGGGAAAGTTAGAGATAATAATAAGCATCTAAAATATACTGTAGCCATAAGTCTTCATTTCCTATTGGTCAGCCTTAAAGTCACATCATCATAATTCTAGAGTTGGAAGGTACCTCAGAAACCACCTAATCCAAGCTATGGTTCTTTGAATCTTAGCTAAGAGAGTTGTTGAACAGCAAACCTATGCTGCATACCCATGCCCCAGTTCTTTGAAGTTTGGGTCATTCTACCAGAGCTTAAACTCTTCCAGTCTAATATTTAAGGATCCAGAATCACCTCCATACAACACTGGAGGAAGATTTCATTAAAACATCTGAATACATATTGGGCAAGGTGGAAGTGGAAGGTGGTGTGATGCTAATATGTGGAACATAATGGAAATAGACAACATAAGAATATTTAAGTGACACATTTTGAAAAGATGGCTATTGCATAACTTTTGTTGCTCTGTTGAGATATTTAATGTAAGGTCTGGTCCTTTAGCCACAGGGTCAAATCAGCCTTAGGCAAGGTTGTAATCACCCAAATTTATCTTAGCCACCTACCTTCCATTTTTCTTTCTTCTAAATGTCCTTTGGTTATTCTAGCATACAGGACCTTTCTGGTACCCCTTAGCTGTCCAGGGCTTTCCAATGCCATGTTGTTCCTTACCCAGCCTTGTCTGGGGCTATTTCACAATCTGAGATCCTCTCTTGATCCTCTTTCCTGCTATCAAAATTTATCTACTGCAACTCTTATTCTTTTGGGAGTTACTCTCATCTTATTTGGGAATGATCTTATCAACTTCATATTAACAGATAATTTTAATGCATAAATATTCTAGTAAATATTTATATTTTAACACAGACAATTCCTTAATCAGCGATTATTCCAAGTGTATCACTAGTGTTACTATTTTAAGCAAGAGCAGATCATTGGATGAAAATAATGGAGAGAGAGAGATGCTTAAGAGAATCACATTGAGACCCCCTAAGAGCTCACCAAATGGTCAATAAGCTATTATATTATATTATAAGAGTATCTCATCTGTATGTTGAAAATTGATCTGTCCAATTAATGTAGTGCTTCTGGTTTGTTCCTTACATATCTTCCCATGTGTTTCACTGAATTCACTCAAGAAATCTGCAGCATTAGCTAACACTGGAATAGGCTGTCTTGTGATTTAGAGATTTTCCTTCTTTCAGAAAGTCAGTGAGTCAATAAACGTTGATTAAGCACCTACAATGTGCCAAGAATTGTGCTAAGCACTAGAGATAGAAATATGAAAAAAACTAGTTGAGCCTTCAAGGCACTTACAGTCTAATAGGAGAAGACTAAGAAAATAGTGGAAAGAGGAAGAGGAACGTACCCAGCATAGAGGCATGATAGATAAACCAAAGAAGTCCATAAGGAGCACAGCCAGTGGGAAATGAGATGAATGTCTTTGGGCCTCTCCTTAAATGGAAATGTAAGTGTTCATGACTCCATTATCCAGTCAGAGAGGCAGAGGATAATGAATCTGAGAACATACAAAACTAGGGTCTGAATTAACACTTAGTAGGTGGTTTACCTCCCATTAGAATGAAACTCCTTAAAGTTGAGAATGATTCGTAGGAGCATAGATTTAGAACTGAAAGGATCTTAGAAGCCATTGAACACAACTGTTCCATTTTCTTTCTTTTTTTTAAAGTTGGATACTTTTTTATTAATTTATTTTAAACTTAAATACACATGAAAAAGAAACTAAAACAAATATACAATAAGAAAAGGACACATTATAAACTTAAATATTGGAACAAATACAAAATAAGAAAGGCAAAAAGAAAGTATTGCCATATGCACAGCAGAACATGAGAGGATTCAAAATATACACCAATAAATTTCCATTTCAAGAAAACCTTACATAATAAATACAGCTGCTTCATTTTCACAAATGAGGAAACTGAGGCCCAGAGAAGTTAAATGACTTACCCAGAGTTACACAACCGGAAAGTATCTGGAGGATTCAAACTCAAGTCTTCCTAATCCCAAGTAAAGCATACTATTTACTATACTATCTAGTTGCCTGAATTTTGCCCTTTTTCTTTGTATCCTTAGCATCTATTTCAGCACCTTGTGCAAAATAAGTACTTTATAAATCTAGATTATAATAGGTTGAATTGGACTGGATTAGATAATTGAGAATAGGATTTCAAGTTTCAAGTTATAAATGAACTAGATTACCTCTGAGATTCTTTCCAAGTCTTCAGATAAATAGAATAGTTTTCTTTTGGGGGCCACTGGTGGTACCATAATAGAGTGCTGAGCCTAGAGGCAAGAGGACTTGAGTTCAAATACAACCTCAGACATTTACTACCTATGTGGCCCTGGGAAAGCCACTTAGCACCTGTCTGCTTTATTTCTCTTAACTGTAAAATGAGGATCGTGGTATTACCTAATTTACATGGTAATTGTGAAGAAATAATATTTATAGAGTGCTTAGTACAGTGCCAAGCGCTTAGTAGGTCCTTAACGGATGCTCGTTTCTTTCTTTTCAATCTACAAATCCTCCCTCATTGTGTTGAGATCTTGAAGAAGAGATGATTTCGGGGCCATAGTGAGCCATACATGCTTATTTCCTTCTCCATTCTAAAGATCATTTTTTTTCCAGTTTTTAAAATGAAGCATAAAGTGAGCAAAGGAAAGAGCTATATATGATTCTAAGATACTTTTTTTTAAAATGGGAGAACCATAGAATTTTAATACCAGAAAGTACCTTAGAGGTCATGTGGTCCTGTGACCTCACATTAACAGAGAAAGAAACTGAGGACTAAGGAGCTTAAGTGAATTTCCCAAGATCATATACCTCATTAGTGGGGTATTAGGGACTACAATTGCTGATTCTTTCAATCTAGTATTTGTTCCACACATATTTGTTACTTCATGTTTCTTGATTAAATGAAAGTTTAATTTGGGGGTGACTTTTTTAAAAAAACTAAGTCTATCTAGGCTTTTAAAAAATGAATAAATAAGTAGTGTTGTATCTTTATTCCACATCTGGAAACTGCAAACAAAATGTCATTAGATTATTTTTTAAAGCAACACAGACTGCCTAAATATGCAAAGTGAAATGGAGCATTAAAGTTGTTATCTGGATACTTCAAGGACCAGAAAAATCCCTTCACATTCTCCTGAATTCTCTAGGAAGTAACAAGTAGTGCTTTAGCCTGAATTATATGAATAATTGGCTTGATTTTCCAATTCATTGTGCATGTGTAGATATAGTCTGTGTGAGAAAATGATATCTATTATAAAGAGACCTCAAAAGACTGAATGATCAGGGTCAAAAAATGGAGAACAAAGCCAAATGTTTATTCAAAATCAAACCCAGAAGTTCTTTTGATATTCACGAAAAGAATGATCATTTTGAATGTCTTTTCACCTTCTGGTTTGAGATAGAACTGTAACTAGAAATGCTGAAATGCTTTAGGGAAAGCAGTAAAACAAAAACAAGCTTTCTTGTAAGACTTCCAGATGAAAGGGTTTGGGATAAGCATTTAATCATGTGGGTGCTGGTTCAGGCCAAGCTAAACCTCAAAGGTTTACCTATCTTTTGATATTCAGAGTTCCCAGTGAAATGTGAATTTCAGTGGAACTATGGCAGGGAGTGGAATAGGAAATAATTTGTATAATGAAAATAAATCCCCATGCTAAACTTTTGACAATGGCCTTTCCCTACAGTGATAGTATAGTAAGCAGTGCTGAAAAATGCAGCACCAGTGTTTTTTGGATGTGATCTTATTTTGCTTTTGTAGGCTTCTGTTTTTATTCCTTTGAGATCTGTCCAATTTTCTTTCAAATGTTGAACTTGTAGGAATGTTAATTTTCCTGACTGCTTTAAAAATCATCCTACTGTTATTTCATAGAATAAAAATGAAGAGAATGGCTGTTTTCAGAAAATGTAGTAGGGGCACGGAGGAGGTTGGATCATGTGATGGGAAATGAGAATGAGGGGGAAGAAAGGTCCCTATAATGTTATAAAGTGCCCAATGACAGCACAACCTCTGTAAAAATGCCAGAAATAAACCAAAAAAGAAACTACTTGTAAACTATCTGCCCACTAGAGACATGACACTTTTCCACATAGTGTTAACCTTGGCTAAGACTTTGTAAATCCTCTAACTTAATACCCTTCATTTTGTGGATTAAGAAACTGAAACCCAGAAAGGAAGAAGGAATTGTATGAACTCAGAAGTCAAGACAGAACCAAAATTGGAACAGAGATCTTCAGATTGCTAGTCCAATGTTTTGTTAGATGCATAAGGTCATAAATTTAGAGCCAGATGGGACCTTAGAAGCCGTTGAACCATATCCCTCCATTTTACATCTTGGGAAAACTTGAGTTGTTAAATGCTCTCCTTTGGGTACATTTGATCTTGTTAAAACCAGTTAAGGCAGTTGTTCAAACAAGGTAATGTCAACTTGAAATTGGTATTTTCAAATGAAAGAGAAAATGTGTCCCAAAGGTCTTGGTGCAGTTTGTTTTTAAAGACTTTGGGATATCCCACATAGTCTTAAAAACTAAGGTAGTATACTATAGAAGAAAGACTGTAAAGGAGCCTGGATTCAAATCTTGACTCTGTAACTATGGTTGAGGGCAAGAAGAAGTTGAATATGCAATAGAATAGGATGGGATTTATAGCCAGATAACTAGATGGGGTTCAAATCCCACCTTAAGACATTTCATTGGTCCTGGGCAAGTCAGTCAATCAATTAACCAGCATTTATTAAACTCCTTTAATGTGCTAGGTACTGTACTGAACACTGGGGAAATGAAGAAAGGTAAAAATCATGAATTAGCTAGTTAATTAAGTTCTAAATCACAATCTCCTTGTCAAGTCTGTTTCCTTATTTGTAAAATGAGGGGACAGGTCTCAACTTTCTCTAAGGTCTTTCCTAGCTCTAAACTTATCATTCAACATCAATAGGCAAGACTTAGACAAGCAATAATTGTGGTCATTGTTTCATTTGTGACAGCAATAGCCATCTGAAGCATCTGTGCTTCTGCTGACATTAGACTGACGGAGAATGGCTGCTTTCAACCAGCTGAAACTAGATGAAGCTGTTTTCCCCATTTTTGGTTGGTACTTTATTGCGCTGTTGGATTTTGTTCTATACATGTGAGTTTCATTGTTCTTTTTTGTTATGTTTGTTTCATCATTCCCATGGGGATTTATTTTCATTATACAAATGGATATTGCTCCAAGGAAACATGCAAAAGTTGTACTTCTCAGAGAACCCATTTTAATTATTGAAAGATTTTGCTTGGATTGTTGATACTGGGAAATCAAGTGTTACAAATTCAAATGTACAATGAATAAGGATAGTTCACAGGAAAGCGCAAAGGAAAATATGGTCAAAAATAAAAAATAACACCAAGAAGTGACAAATAATGGCTGTAAAATAGCCTGTTTAATCCTCAGAGAATCAGTGAAGATGTCAGCTACTGACTGGGGAAGAGGGGCAGTTTTTACTAATTCCTCTTTAAGGCTTAACCTTCTTAAAATTGAAAGAACATGGACAAGACCACTAAAATAATAGCTGCTATTTCCAAGAAAGTGTGTTCTAAGAAGTTATACAGGAGAAGGATTTGAGCTGTACAGTGTGCCATCAAAGGGGAGCTTCCTCTCTTCCTGCTCTTGCCCTCAGATTCATATCTCCTGGTTGACAGAAATGTAACATGGCTAGACAGCTGCTAACTAGGAGCAGAGGGAAACACAGAGACCACAAACAGCATGGCCATGAAATTGTTATACCCAAAGAGTGCTACAGCTGGAAGCCAGAATTGTCAGAAATATCCTGATTTTGGAGCAAAGAGAGGAACTAGATGATGCAAAGAGAGGAAATCCTGAACTGTTAGAGGTAAATCAAAACAATAAGCCCCTATTAAGTATTTATTTATTCCAGGCACTGTGCTAAGCACCAAAACAAACAAACAAATAAAAAAAGCCAGTCCCTGCCCTCAGGGAGCTCATAGTCTAATGGGGAAGAAAACTATGTGCTAACAAAATGTTGTTCAGTTGTTTTCAATTGTGTCCAACTCTTCATGAGCCCATTTGGAGTTTTCTTGGCAAAGATCCTGGAGTGGTTTGCTATTTCCTTTTCTAACTCATATTACAGATAAGGAAACTGAGGAAAACAAGGTCACGCAACTAACAAGTGTTTGAGGCTAGATTTGAATTCAGAAAGATGAGTCTTCCTGACACCAAGCCCAGTATTCTATCTGCTGTGCCACCTAGTTGTCCTTCAAGAAGATACATAAAGTATTCATTGGAGTCAATCTCAAAAGAAAAGCCCTGGGGGACTGGAAAAAGTTTCTTGCAGAAATCAGGAACTTAGCTGAGATATGAAGGGAAGCCAGGGTGCAGAGACAAGGTAGGTGATCAATATATATTCATAGTAGGATGGCCAGTGAAAATGCACAGAATAAAGAGTATCTCTATGAGGAAATTAGAAAGGTAAGAAGCAGCCAGACTCTAAAGGGTTTTAAAGGCCAGACAGAGGGTTTATTAGTTGATCCTAGAGAAATAGTCACAGAAGTTTATTTAATGGAGGGCATGACATACTGTACTTGAGACAGGTCAACTGGACAGGTGAGTGGAAGATAGACTGGAATGTGGAGAGATTAGTGGCAGGGAGACCAACCAATGGCAATAGTCCCAGAGTGAGGTAGTAAGGATCTGGATAAAGGTGGTAGCAGTATCAGAGGAGAGAAGGGGAGGTATATGAGAGATATTGAGAAGGTAGGACAAACAGGAGTTGGTGACAAATGGAATATGGGGAGTGAGAGAGAGTGAGGGGTCAAGCATGTTACCTAGGTTGTAATTCTAGTAAGGTTGTAAGGTTGGCAGGGAGAATAGTGGTTTCAACAGTATTAGAGAAGTTAGGAAGAGAGAAGAATTTGGGAGGAAAGATAATGAGTTCAGTTTTGGTCATGTTGAGCTTAACATTTGTAGGAAGCATCTAGTTTGAGAGGTTCAATAGACAGTTCAAGAAGTGAGGTTGGAGGTCGGGAGAAAAGGTAAAACAAGATAAATAGACCTGAGAATCATCTTCAGAGAGAAGATAATGGTATACATGAGAGCTAAAGAGATGCCAAGTGAAAGTAATTTAGAAGAAGAAAAGAGGACCTTGGACAGAGCCTCGGGTTCACTGATAGTTAGCAGTGAACAAACTGAGGAACAAATGAGACAGGAGTAATCAGATGGATAGAAGGAGAATGAGGAGAGAGGAGTGTCACAAAACCCTAGAGAGAAAGGAGTATTAAGAAAAAAAATGATTGACAGTGTCAAAGACTACAGAGAAGTCAAGAAGGATAAGGGTTGAGAAAAAGCCATGAGATGCGGCAATTAAAAGATCACTGGAAATTTGGAGAGAGGAGTTTGAGTTGACTGATGACACTCCCGGTTGCTGTGAATTTCATTGCATTGGTAAGCTGAGGGGACATTGATTTCCCTCATCCTCTTTCCCACTTTTCTTTCTTTTTTGTCTGTATTCTTGAAATGAGCTAAAGACATCACTTTATCTTTGCCATAAGCCACTGATATAGATGGTCCTTTCCAGTCACATTTGAAGAACTAAGAAAAGAACCAGGAGGATATCTAAGAGAAAATTGGAAATGGGTGCCTCATACTAGTACAGTTAATGTATTTTTCCACCATTTATTATACAAAATAAACTACAGGATCACAATATTCCAAGTTTCTGAATCTGTGAACAAAATGAGTCATAACTTGAAAGGGACGAAGAAAAAGTATAGATGGATTGTGAACTCAGGACCTAAGTTGAGATAAAATGTTTGAATATTATTTCATTTTACACCCAGGTTGATTTCAGACTTTGTCAGTACAGGGTAATCCAAATTTCTTAGTGCTGCCACAAAACATTGGATGCTCCAGTCTTTTAGGAAAATCATCCCATGTATGTTCTAAAGAGAATCTGGTAGGAGCTCTGGGCTAGTGGCTTAAGGAGAATCCCAGCAGTGATTATAAACATGCTTCCATTGACATTAGACTTACTCAGAATATCTTACTTGAACCACAGGAAACTGAACTGAGCTTGTTTCCCACCTTTAGTTAGTTCTCTGTCAGTTCTATGTTGAATTTCATGTCATACACACATTTTCTTGCTCTTTTTGTTGTGTTTTTTTCATCATGTGTTTTTTTTTTAAATACATATTGCTTCAAGAGCATATACAAGTTTTTTTTATCTCCTAAAGAGACATTTTCAATGACCGTAAGAAATACAAAAGAAGCTGTTGACGTGAGAAAGTCAAGAATTTAAAGGTTCATTCCAGCTTGGTGGACAACCAATGTTGTATTCTCTTGCTGAATAATTGATATGATGACATGCTATCTTCCTGTAGAAGAATATAGGAAATAACCCTGAAGATACATGATCCAAGGACTCAGGTAAAGGGCCAAAGGGATCACAAGTGTCACTTTAAAATGGGTATTATTATACTCATACTTATTGCCTCCCTGGTTTATCATGAACAAAAAAGTACTTGGCAAGCCTCAAAGTGCTATCTAAACATGAACTATTAACTACCAATGCCTCATGGTGGTGAGAAGATGACCCTGAGGTCTCTGAGATTCTAATACTGATGAATTTGCTCTGGAAATATGTATCAGAGCTTATTGACCCAGGAACACTTTAGGTATGAAGGAATAAAAAGCACCCAAAAATGAATAGATAGTATTTACATTGCAATATATAAGCAAATACAAATTGGTATATTATCCAGGATCAGAGAGCCAAAGAAAGAGCTCAATAAGAATGGAATGACTGCCGAGATAGTAATAATAGTGAGTATTCGTATAGTACTTTAAGATTTGCAAAGCACTTTATAAATATTATCTAATTTAATCCTTACAACCCTGGGGAGGTAGGTACTATTATCACAGATGAGGAAATTGAGACAGAAAGGTTAAATGGCATGCCCAGGGTCACAGAGCTAGTAAGTACCTGGAGTTGGATTTGAACTCAATCTTCCTAACTCCAGATTTAGCATGATATCCATTGTGCCACCTAGGCTATCATGCTAAATGTAAGCTGATAAACATATCTTGAAGACCATGAGAGAAATTATTTCGAATAACCAACAATCTGGGAAGATACAGAGTCCCTCCCCCTTTTTTCTAGAATCCTCACTTCAAAATTTCAGTCTCTGAAGGACATTGCTGGTAAGTAGACTGGATTAACGTTTTTAACAGTCTTCTTCAGACCCTACCCAGGTAGGGAAGCCATTGTGGTTTACCCAGGTTTGGGTAGGGATAAATCCTTTGAAAGGATTGCCCAAGTGGGGAGGGGGAAACTGCTGTAACTTAGAAGCAAATGACATAATTAAGGTTCATTAAAATAGGTCCAACCCCTCCTTGTAATATTCATTCTCTCATTCCTTGTTAGCCAATCAAAATTGATTGCTACCCTTTGGAACATTCATCTTTCCAAGGGCTTGTAAGCCATGAGCCCTACCACCATGATTGTCTTTGGCATTTGAAAGCATCACTGAACTTTTATTAAAGTGCTAGCATTATAATAAAATGACTAATTACCCAGAGATTATTTCTCTCAAACTTTTTAAACCTCAAAACCATCTGCCAAGTCACATAACATTGGGATCTGCATAGATGGAGAAAATAACAATTCCAAGAAATTTACAGATCTTTTATATATTGAAGAAATAATATACAGCCATTTCTTTATGTTGATTGTCCATATTAAACAGATAGTTACCAAGTTCCTTTTCCTTTTGAGCTTTGTAACAATAATGCCTCACACTTACATGTTACTTTAAGGTTTACAAAGCATTTTGCATACATTATCACATTTGATCCTATTAGCAGGTTATCACTACCCTCCTTTTACAGATGAGGAGACTGAGGTACTGAGTGAGATTAAGTGATTTGGTCAGAGACACACAGCTAGTGTATATGTCAAGGACAGGTCCAAGCTCAAGTAGATTCTTCCTAACCCAAGTCCACCTCGCTATCCACTATGCAACACTGTCTTCCAATGGCCAAAGACTGATAGATAGAATCAGTGAAGAACTTCAAAGCTCTATGTACTATAATGAAAAAGGGATTTTGCCTCTGGGGCATTTATATGTTAGGGACAAGGGAGTACCTGCTTCCCAGGAGGGCAGATGTTCATGTTTTCTCCCTACCTTATTTCATGGTCCTCTGGGATCAAGGACATTGGACACTCAGAGCCATGGATGACTTTTCTCCAGGTATAATAATACCTGCAATGGAACTATTCTCTGAAACAACATCACTTCCCTTCCAACTAAATTGTCTCTTTGTTCCCTAGACCACCTCCTCCTTCCCTCCCTTCTACCCACTACCACCACATAGGAATTTTGACTTTGTCCCTGGTATGCTGGCCTCTGATAAGAAAGCTTTTTTTACAACAGTGAAGCCACTACATTGCCATTTCCTGGCCATTTCCACATCATGCCAACACATGCATACTGTCACCTTACCCATCTTTCCATATCTAACTCTCTTTCGTGTGTTATCTTCCCCTGTTCTAATAAAACCTCAGGGGAGGGGGCAGGGACTGTCTTGCTTACTTGCATTTGCTTCCCCAGCATGTGGCACAGTACCTGGCACACAGAAAATGCTTCATAGCTGCTTTTTCTCTTCGTTTATTCAGAAGCAAATTTAAAGATAAAAGGTCTTTAACCATACAACTACCCAATTTGAGAAGCCCTGGAACTTGCACCAATAACCAATACTACCCAGTGCTGACCCTGGTATATCCTGGCATATTTCCAGAATTGACTTTTTGCCTTCTTCCTCTTAGAAGGTGACAGAACCTATTCCCTGAGACAGGATATCCAAGCCCAGTGTATATACACTATGAAAAAAAAAATCATGCTTACAACTGTCACATGAAAGAATTTGTAAAGTTACATTTCCACACTGTTTGGGCTTCCTCCATGTCCTGACAATAACCAGACTATATGCTTCACTTGTTCTGCAGCCATATATAAATAATAGAAAGATATAATGAATAAAACAAACTGCCGTCCAAAAAGAGGGATCGTAAATCACTTTCGATGGCAGGTTTTTCTTCAGGAACTTCTGAACTGTTCCTGGGTAATAGTATAATCTACTATAGAAGGCTCAACTAAAAGCGCTGTACTAGGGGACTAAGATGTGGAGGGAGGGCAGATAAAAAAAAATAGGAGACCTAGATGCTACTAATCAAGAAGCTAATAATCTAATGATGGTTGGCAGTAGGGAAGGGGGAGAATGAAGAATCTAGAACACCAAAAGAGGCAGTATTTTCAGAGTAATGTAGAAGCTAATGCAAATTAATATATGCTATGAGAACAAAAAAAAACCAAGAATGATTTCCAGTAATCTGGAACCACTACTTAGAATCTTCTTCTCCAATCTGACTCTATATTGTTATTTTTATATTTCTACCTAAAGCTCAGAGAAACTGACAGAATATTTAATCTTGCTTTAAGTGATGACACAGTCAAACATTCTTTCTATCCTTGAGCATAAATTTAGAGGCAGTTAGAGGGTACAGTGGAGAGAGTATTGAACCTGAAGCTGGGGAGACCTGAGTTCAAATCCTGTCTGCAATATTGAGCCCTATGACCTGGACAAGTAATTTCACCTCTGTTGGCCTCATCTATAAAATAGGGAAAAGAAGAGTATCTACCTCACAGGGCTGTTGGGAGGATCTAATGAGATATGATATAGGTAACTGTGCTTTACAAACTTTTATGTGCTAGCTATTATTGTAGTTATTATTATTTAGGTAATTCTGTTATGAGTGAAAGAGGAAATACTGATACCAAAGGGGAAAGAAGAGATTTGAAATTCATAGTTTTGTCTCTTCTCACATGTTTTTGGAACAGTAGAGGAGAGAGGGAGAGAGAGAGAGAGGGAGGGAGGGAGGGAGGAAGGAAGGAAGGAAGGAAGGAAGGAAGGAAGGAAGGAAGGAAGGAAGGAAGGAAGGAAGGAAGGAAGGAAGGAAGGAGAAGAAGAAAGGAAGGAAGGAGAAGAAGGAAGGGAGGAAGGAGAAGAAGGAAGGAAGGAAGGAGAAGAAGGAAGGAAGGAAGGAAGGAAGGAAGGAAGGAAGGAAGGAAGGAAGGAAGGAAGAAGAAAGAAAGAAAGAAAGAAAGAAAGAAAGAAAGAAAGAAAGAAAGAAAGAAAGAAAGAAAGAAAGAAAGAAAGAAAGAAAGAAAGAAAGAAAGAAACGTGGATGGTTTTTGTAAAATTGAAACAAATCTATGCGGATCTTATACCAGTCTTTGTTAGTAGTAACAAATCCTCCCATTTTCAGAAAATCTTTGAGTGGGTAATAGTCAAAATACCTGGAACTCTCTGAATAACGTTAAAACTGTAAACCAACTTTAGTAGCATTGTCATTTTTATTATATTGAAACTATCTAAATAATCATTAGAAACCTAAAGTTCATGTCCCATATTATCTAAATAATTCATATCAAGGAAAACACACTGTTTGAATAGAATGATCTTATCCATTTGGTTTCTTGGTTGCTTGAATATTTTTCTTCAATAGATGGCTACGGCAGACTGACATGGTCATCAAGAGCTGGCTCCTAAGGTAGAAAGCCCTAGGTTCAAATCCTGCACATGAAACATACTGGCTATATGATCCCTAGACAAGTCGCAACCTCTCAGGCAACTAAGACTGTAAAACTGCAGAGATGATGCCAGCCTACATTGATAGAGGGATTTTTCTCACTTGGAAGTTCTCTATACCATTGAAATCACAGGTCCAGTTCCTATCTCTGTCTCTATCCCTTTATTACAATATATTCAACACTGATCAATGCAGTAACCAATCACAGCTTCAGAAAACTGATTATCAAGCTTGTTTCCCACCTCTTTACAGAGAGGCAAAGAACTGCAGGTACAGAATGAAACTCATTCTCAGTCATGACCAAAATAACACAAATTTGTTTTTCTGGATTGTAGATATTTTGTTGTTGTTGTATAAAAGAGATCTCACTGGTAGGGAAAGAATGGTATGGTAGTGATAGTGATCCAAAAGAAGAAAGAGAAAAGAGAAAAAATGATATCTGTGATTGATTTATAAATTACACAGAAGAGAAAGGAAGAAAATTTGGAAGGGAATATAAATAAACAATGTAGTATTGGTACTATTGTGTTAGATTGAATATATGCTTTTAAAAATAACTGCATGTAATAGATTCATAGTTTAATATAAAATACATTATCTGTTTTTATTTTTACATGGAAACTTAGGTTTGTTTATGATTGCCTAGCTTATAATAAATATGTGTGTATAATATAGTAGATACTTAAACAAATACATATGCACACACACACACACACAAAATTAGCTTAGATGATATTTAAATTAAGAAAGAGAGAAAAGACAGAAGAGAAATCTGTCATGCCAATGAGTAGAGAGCAGTTGACAGACTAAATATATTGTGGTTTTTGAGAGATTACCTAATTATAGAACTTTTATTATGCACATTACAGCAATCATCATGCTCTCTGTCTCCTTAGATATAACCTCCTCAAATAACTAGTCCCACAGCTCACAGACATGAGAGCTTGAAATTGCTTCATTAGTCATCATTCTTATTCCTCTTCTATAGATTTATAAGTTGAGTGTAGGACACTCTGCCCAATGCAAGACAAAAACAATATATAGTCCCCATCCTAGAAAGCAGTCATGTCTAAAATCAAATGCTCAAATTAGAACTTGAAAAGGCACCTCCATGGGTACAAATGATGGTCCAGGGAGACTATATAAGTACATAATTTAGCATCCTAAGAATGTAGCATCTTCCCCTTTTCTTCACATTTGTTCTTTTAGTCTACAAAAACTGATGGACTAATCAAAAGTCATTAAAGTTGAGGTCTGGCAACCTTGAACTAGGAGATCCTGGATTCCAGCTTAGTGACCTTGGATAACTCTTTTGTTGTCTTTAAAATGATAAAAATCATCCCGAAGGTCTCTTTCAGCTCTAAGATTCTATGACTTTATAGCACTTAAGCCAAGGAAAGAAAGAATGTACATAAAATGCTTTGGGTACCTTAAAGAGTCATACATGTCAGTTATTGTTAAAGTTCTTGTCATCATCATCCTCATCATCATTATCATCAGTTTTGTTTGATGGACAGGGCAGGAAACTCAAAATAGTGTGCCATCGTCCCACAGAAGGGATTGAGAAACATGCCCTGAATGTGTGTACACCTAATGTGAGTGTTATATGTGCACATATGTATGCATACATGCATATTCACACATAGACACATATAACTTCATATATGGCTATACATATGTTTATCATTCCCAAAAGAAAACTACTCCCCCGAAGAAAGCTGCCTGATTTAAATGAATCTTAACTGTTAGAAATCTGCATTGATAAGATTTCTCCTTTTTATCTGTTAAAAAAAAATGTTAAACTATTTATTGCTTGACCTTACATCTCCAAAGATGATACAATCAGCTGGAAAACACTTTAAAAGCAAAACTCTAAAAATAGCCTTTGAAAACACAGTGTAGGCTGATGTTTCAGAGTCAAATGAAAATTCTCCTTGGCAAGGAGAATTGGCAATAACACTCCCATGATGTGTTAGTTATGTTAAACTTTGGTATTTTTCTAACAAATGGCTAGTTGTAAAAAATAAAATAAAAAAATAAAATAAAAAATGACTAGTCATGCACCCTGTGTTTCTTGGGCCAAGACATCATCCTTTTATGACATGTTTCTACACAAACATACTCCCACCGAGGTCATCACTCACCTTCTTAAACCCCAAGGGAGTGCAAGCCAGCATTTTAATTTACGGAGAGAACTAATACACAGGACTAGAGCAGACCAGTATTCAGTTGAGGGCTGCCACTAAAATGTAGAAACATATGGAGTGGCTCAAGGCGGTAGGAAAATTCTTTTATATTTTGCCCATGCATTTACACTTGCATTCTTACTCCCTCTTAACCTCTTTTCTGCCTGTAATGGGTGTAACTGTGCTGCAGTCCTGTTTTAAAATGCACCCAAGGTTATAGTTCAAAAAACAGAGTGCCTGCATATTGAGTTTCCAAGAACCCTCCAATCTAAGCAGATGAAACAGAACTGAAAAAATGCACATCCCCCAGTAGGATCAAATGAATTGGTTTCAAAAACTAAATTTCAATCAAATTTTTTTAAGGCCACATTCAGGTGTGTGACTTACTGTCTTTAGGAGAACATTCATTGCAAATGGTGCTGTGCCCTAAAAATATCATTAGAGATGAATTTCTACTGGGAACAGGTTTGCATCTTTCATGTTTGTTTGATTCAATTTTACACACATTTTTAAAGCATTCATTATGCACTAAACACCAAGGTTACAAATACAGAAACAAAACAGTCCTTGTCCTTGAGAAGCTTACACTCTGCTGGAGGATACATGAAGAGAGAGAAGTACAATACAAGGTAATTTGAAAAGGCAGAAAGCACTACCAACTACAAAGGACTGATACCTCCTGGATGCCAGTTGCCTCTTCTTTCCATTACAGTCCTTCCCTTCCAACATATATAATTAGAGATGTGCCAGTAAATATTTAACAATTTGCTCTCAAAAAAATGTATGCATGGCACACTTTTAGATTTGATCTATATTGCTAATAGATTATTCATCATTTTCTCAAGTGTAGATGATCTACAAAACAATAAATCAAGCCCAAATCTGTAGTATTTGCCAGTTTTTTAAAGGTAGATAATCACTTTGAAAATGTAACCATGGACTGGCTTAATTCGGAGACTGATGTGAGAAAGAAGACAGAAAATATTGTGAAGAGAAACCAAGTAGAAGGAAAAGAGAAGACTAGGAAGGACCTAGAAAAGAGAAATGTGTTAGGAAAGAGTGAACCAGAAGTTAAAGACCAACTTTCTTTTTCCTTTCTCATTTGTATTTCACTTCTCCTTGGTGACCAGAGAAGAGCAAATATATTTATAATGAAATTACTCCAAAGTCATCTCAAAATCCATTCACAAGCCACATTCTATGACTGCTTTCCTTTAACGACACCATCAAACTGATAGAAAATAACAAATTACAGTTCTCAGAAAGGGATACTTTGTCATAGTAATGAAGATGGAGAATTGATTGTTGAAAGCATGAGGATGGCAGTGATAGCCAATACCAGGGACAACAGACTCAGGATTCAATTCAATCTTAACAAGCAAGAAGATGGAAAGAAGCTACAAGATGAAATTTAAGACAGATCCACATAACATCCTTCAAGGAGATATCAAAAAGACTTAATATTTTTAGTAGGTGAGTGAATTAGATTGAGTCAGCAATGTGACATGACAATCAGAAGAACTAATTCAGTCTTAGGCTGCATTAATAGAAGTGTAGCATCAAATACAAGGAAGGTCAGTCAGACTAGATGGCTCTTTTCTCCTCTGGACAACTTGTTTTAAGATGGGCATTGCCGAGGGTGAGCAAAATGATGTGAGAAGACTGGACACCATGCCATGAAAAGGCTCATTTAGAGGAATTTTGGGTGTTTAGACTGAAGACAATTTTAGAGCAAATAGAAAAATGTTTTAAAGTAGTTGAGGGACTGTCACCTGGAAGATTCAAGTTGCTCTGCTTAACACCTCTTCTGCTTTATGCCCTGGAATAAAAAGTCAGTGAAATTGTTCAAAGGGTCTAACTAGAGGAAAATGGTTAAAAATTTCAGAGAATCAGATTTTTGCTTAAAATGAGAAAGAAAATCTTTTAGAATCAAAAAGCAAAATGGGATCTACTGGAAAGGGATTACCTATCATTGTAACTCTTTAATTAGTGGCTTTTCAGATGTGAAATGTAGGGGATGCCTGGTCATGTACAAATTATATTGGATGACTCTGAACTCTGGGATTATGTATTTCTGTGAATTAGTATGTGCGTTTTCTCTCCAGTCCCATAGAAGTGACTTAGAAACACTTCTTGAAGAAAATATTGCAAGCTTCCAGAAAGGAACAATTCAAGTATCATGGAGCCACAGTCAGGAAAACACAGGATTTAGCAACTTCTTTAGGTATGATATTCTGAAGGGCAAAAAATAAACCAAGAATCATCTATCCAGAAAAAGTAAGTATAATCCTTCAAGAGAAAAAAAATGAATATTCAATAAAATAAAGGACTTTCAAGCATTCTTGATGAAAAGACTAGAGCCTCATAGAAAATTTGCCTTTCAAATACAAGACTCAAAAGAATTATAAAAAGGTAAACAGGAAAGAGAAATCATAAAGGATTTAATAAGGTTAAACTCCTTCGATGCCTACATAGGAAAATGATACTTGTAATACTTGTAATGGAGAAATAAAGTTAATAACCATAACTGTGAAAAAAATTGAAGGAAGTTTTTCTGATAAAAGCCTCATTTCTCAAACATAGAGAACTGAATCAAATTTATAAAAATAAGTGTCATTCCCCAATTGATAAATGATCAAAAGATACGAATACTCAAAACTATCTATAACCATATAAAAATACTCTAATTCACTATTGATTAGAGAAATGCAAATTGAAACAATTCTGAGGTACTCCCTCATACCTATTAAATTGACTAATAGGACAGAAAAGGAAAATTTCAAATATTGGAAGGGGTGTGGGGAAAATGAGACGTTAATGCACTGTTGTTGGATTTGTAACCTGACTCAACCATTCTGTTGAATAATTTGGAACTATGCCCAAAGGGCTATAAAACCAAGCATACCCTTTGACATAGCAATACCACTATTATGCCTGTATCCAAAAAAAGGTAGAAAACAAAAAGGAAACGGACCTATATGTACAAAAGTATTTATAGGAGGTCTTTTCTGGTGACAAGGAGTTGGAAACTGAGGGGATGCTCATTAATTGAGGAATGGCTGAACAAATCATGAAATGTGATTGTGATGGAATGTTGTCATGCTATAAAAAATGATGAGCAAGATACTCTCAGAAAAACCTGGAAAGATTTACAGAAGCTAAGGCAAAGTGACATGTACTGGTACTGTGTGCAAAGTAACAGCAATATTATAAAATGATCAGCTGTGAATGGAAGCATCTTATACATGTCTAAGCTGTATCCATTGCTTGCCATCTCAGTGGGGAGGGAGTGAGGGAGGAAAAAGAGAAGCTGGAACTCAAAGTTTTAAAAACAAATGTTAAAAAATGTTTTTACATGTAATAGGGGAAAAATAAAATACTAAACAATGTAAAAAGAAAAAAGGATTGTGAAAAATCTTTAAAAAAAGAAACACTCCCTGAGTATTTACAGATGCAATTCTAGTGATATATGTATGTATGTATATAGTATCCGTGATCATAAATGCATGCATATATGTATATTCATACATATGTATGTTCAGGTATCTGTTGTATATATACATAATCTCATGTTTATATACATACCTATCTATATATGTAGAGCTATAGACACAAGTGTATGTGTATACATATATATTTATATGTGCACATACAAATGTGCATATATGTATGCATATACACACATTTATATACACATTTACATACATATGTATGTATACACATGCTCACATATCACTAACATTGGGTCTACAAATATTTTCTCTGTATTCTTCTTTGGGATTTGGAAACAACTTTTTAATCTTATTAATGTATTTGAGGAAAAAGTGATTTTCATTCTTTTCTTTTGTCATCTCTGTTACTGGCTTTAATTTGTAAGTTTTGTTAGATATTTTTCTACCATCAATCCATGGAACTCTACTGGAAATTGTGCATTCCCTCCTCCCCTCGTCCTATACAATGCAGACCAGTTGTATTCATATTCATCATTTGCCAGAAAATGAAGAACCTTGGATTCCAATATTCTTGTGCAAATGAATCTATTTTTGGACTGAAATAAAATTCAGATCTCCAGATTGAAAGACAGCCCTGATTTTGGGGATTAATCTAAAGTTAGTTAGGATGTAGCATATACAGACAATGTGATATTTCAAGTTCTGTTTATGGATGTCTGAAAATAAAAGAGAAATATTAATGATATATCACAAAGCTTACTGAAACTATTACTTGGAACTGAAATCCTTATTTCAAGTTTTGGGAACATTTTTATGGTTCAGCACATATATAGCATTTTGTATTAGGGTGTACATCTATAAAATAAAATGACTGCACTAAATGACATCTAGGGTCCCTCCAAGCTTTAAATCTATTTTCTCTACCGGTAATCACAGTTGTGAGTAGCACAGGGGGAATTTTTAAAAAGTGAGCATTTATTGAATATCTAATCATAAAGGACATCATTTTTATTCATCACATTAAAGAAGCTAAAACTTAACTAAGTTGATTTCTAAATGAACAATTCAGACATTTTAACATTATACACTTTAAAAATGTAAGTCATAGTACTAAATATTTGGAGTCATTAATTAAACTGTGCCTTGGCAAATCCTATATGCACACTGATGCCAATAATATAGTAAGCTATTTATATTTCTAGAGCCTCCCAGTTGTTAGGTATCTTAGTTGAGGCATAGAAGCATTGGATGACTTGTTGATACAGTGATAGTGTGCTAGTTTTGGAGTTAGGAGGACCTCAGTTGAAATTCTGCCTCAGGTACTTACCAATTCTGTGATCCTGAAAAAGTCATTTCACTTCTATGCCTCAATTTTTCCATCAGGAAAGTAGAGTCAACAATAGTGTCTATCTCATGGAGTTGTTATGAGGATCAAGAGATATAATGTGAAAAATGTCCTATTATAAGTGCTAGCTGGTATTATAGGGGCAGCTAGGTGACATAGCAGATGGAGTGCTGGACCTGGAATTAGGAAGACCTGAGTTCAAATTCAACCTCAGACACTTTCTAGCTAGTGTGACCCCAAGTCATTTAACTGCTATGTGTCTCAGTTTCCCCATCTATAAAGAGTTGTCATGAGGATAAAATAAGATGAAATAAATTACAGTAAGATTCATAATGTGCTTTGTAAACCTTCAAATGCTATATGAATGCTAGCTGTATTTATTAGTCATTATTCTGCCACCCAGAGAGCTATTAAGTCCATACCAAAATGCCTGATGAACTGCTGCATCTCAGGTTAATTTATTTTGTTTTGCTTCTTTAAAATTAGTAAATTGGAAAGATGAACTTAAGAGTGATGCTCCAAAGATTATTTTAAACCAAGAAATAAAAATGTTAACCATGTCTCTACTCCCATAAAACTTGATAATTTGTGGATATAAAGAGTACCTGGAAGAGTGTAGAATCAATCATCATACTAAATCTGGAGACTTTCAAGTTATCTGTGTGACCCTCTAAAATTGAATTTACCTTTGTGGGCCATTGTTGCTATACTTACTAAATGGGGGTTAGTTTTCTTTAGTGTTTGTGCAGCATTAGTCAATCAATCAACAAGTGTTTATTAAGTGCTTACTATTTAGTATTGTTGACACGTTAAATGAATGAAGGAGATATCATTCATTAACACCTACTATGTTCCATGGAACATGCTAGGGTCTAGAGACATAAAGACAAAACTAAAACAGTCCCTGACCTTAAGGAGCTGGGTTTGATAAAAACGTTCACTCATTAAAAGGTGGCAATCCACGCCTTATTTAGTCATAAGCAATAACCATCAGTTTACTTGACATAAAAACACACCTGGAATAACCTGTTCTTTCCTGGCACAGACTTTTCTTTTTTAAATTTCACTTGCCACAAGATTGAAATCAAAGACTGAGAATTCTACAAAGAACAATAATTTATGTTCCACCCTCTCCCTTTGGGTTTTCTTTATTACCATGCAAATCTTCTGTTACAGTTTTTATTTTTATTTTTATTTTTTGATTTCAACTAATTCCCTTGATGCTTCATCAGACAGTGAAATTTAAGATCTTAGAAGTGGAAAAAGTCTACAAGAGTAAGTCAGTCAGTCTATGGCTCATGTACCAGTGCAGGCAAAAAGCACGTGATGCAATTCTCTCCATGTCCACAGAATAAATACTTGAGTTCCCATTGTGGTTACTTTTCAAACAAACCTCACCAGGCCCACATTATGAAAATAAGCCCTGCAAGACTCATAGAATGACTATTCCCCTACTGGATTGTATACTTTGAGAATGGAAATGGGACATCACAGACTCACTTCACATAGTTTCTGCTTCTCTTTAAAACTTATAAATTCAACATTTTCAATTAGGTCCTGAATCAAAATCTCTGGAAAGGGTTTTTGTTTTTGTTTTTTATTTTTTTAAAGACATGTTATTTTACTTTACCATAAAAGTCATAGACTTTTTCTTTTGGGTCAGTGTTGGTCTCTAGTGGGATCATGATATCATTTTTAAAAAAAAGGGTATCCAAAGAGCTGAACTTGAACCTCAGTTGTAGCATTTCTTGGCTATTTGATCTTGGAAAATCACTTAACCTCTAAGATTTTCAGTGTTACCTATAAAACGGGTTTAATAATACCTGTACTATTTACAATGCAAGATTTTGAGAAAAATGCTTTATAAAACTCAAGGTGAATTCATTTTAATTTTTCTATGCAACATGACTAATGATAAAATGTGTTTAATAAGAATGTATGTGTAGAACCTGTATAAGATTGCATACTGTCTTGGGGAGGGAGGGGGGAGGAAGAGGGAGAAAATTTAAAATTTATGGGATTGTTGAAAATTGAAAATAAATAAATTTTAAATTAAAAAAGAAAAAAATTAAAGTGAAGAAGAAAAGAAGGAAGGAAGGAAGAAAGGGAGGGAGGGAAGAAGAAATGAAGGAAGGAAGGAAGGAAGGAAGGAAGGAAGGAAGGAAGGAAGGAAGGAAGGAAGGAAGGAAGGAAGGAAGGAAGGAGGGAAGGAGAAGAGCACCTGTCTCATAAGGTTGTTGTGAGGAGAGAGAGCCAAATGGATGAATGGGTTGATTCTTTGCATGGTTGGTTCATTGGTTGGTTCTTATCCTTCATTCTAGGAGAGGACTAAAATGACATCATTATGTTGGACTCAAGGTACAGTGTGTTGGACTGTGGCTGAGTAGACTAATGTGAGCTTGGAATACTCTATCACAGGTTGGGCACAAATAGTCCATATGAACATTTGGAATGAATATGTCTCTAAATTTGGAATGAATATGTTTCTTTTGAAGTACTACAACTCTGCTTCACTCATAGACCATGGAACCTTAATGGATGGGGGCATGCCATTTGCCACTCTTTTGCCAATTTCTCCTATGTCACACAATTGGTTCCAAAGTTCTTCAGAGAGATCTTGAGAGTGTCCTTGTATCTCTTCTTTTCACCATCTAAGTGCCTTCCTTGCACAAATTCTCTATAAAATAGTCTTTTAGGCAAACATATATTTGGCATTTGAACAATGTAGCCATACCATCGGAGTTGCACTTTCTGCAGTAGAGTTTGAATGCTTGAATGGGTGGCTAGTAATAATAGAATCTTCCACCAGTTCTAGTAATCCAATTCAGAAGATTCATTTCTCTGATTAAAATAATTTAATTGATTTCAATACACTGTAAGAAGGAAAGACAGACCAGAAACAAAGATTAGTTTTAGAGTGAACAGAAAAATCATCTTAAAATGATAGGAAAAGATAAGACCTTAGACATAATCTAGTCTAACCCAAGAGAAGCTACATGACACATACAAAGCTCATACAGATAGTGACAATGCCAAGATCTGAACCCAGGTGAACAGGTTCCAAGTTCAGACTTCTCAATACTTTATCATGAAGTAGTTAAAAAGCATGTTCAACTAGGATCTGTTTTAGGTGCACCCCTCTCATATTCTGATGGCTCTTTGTAATCTCATTAATATGTATACTTTAATCATTTATTTTAGCATCCTTTGAAAAATTTCTCTTTTTGATCAAAATTATAGCTTGGAATTTTATGGTAAATATTTCCAGTGTAGAAACAACAAAAAGTTCCTAGTGGAATATAGAGAGAGAAAATAATGGCCAAAAAAAATAAAGACATTGTTCCCCTACTAAGAACATTTCATGTATATGTGTATGTATATATATATATATATATATATATATATATATATATATATATGTGTGTGCTTGTATACACGTATATGTATATGTGTATATATGTGTATGTATACCCGCATTTGTATATAGATATGTGTGTATATGCATATGGGTATATATTTGTGTGTATATAGATGTTTTCCAAAAGTAAGAAAACCACAAAATCACATATAAAATTGAACCATTTTCTGTTCCAACCTCTGCCACCCACCATTTCCTCCCTCACTGCACCCATCTTACTTTTATTGTCTTTTAAGCGGAAGTCTTTTTTTCTAACTTCTTGGCTCTTTTTTTTTTTATCTGGACCTGTCACCCTGGCAAAAGTCCATGTATTGCTTTCGGCAGAAATTCTATTAAAATGGGTTTTAGGGTTTTTGTTTTCTTTTGAATTCTGAATTTGTCCTTCAATGTGCTCAAGGGAGTAACTTTAATAGAAAAGAGAAATTGGCAAAGGAGGAGAAAAAGAGGGGCTTTATTATTGAATGTTGGTTGTGTTTTTCTCAGATTGACTGAAAAGACTAACTTCTCTTATAAAAATACAAGAAAAAATTTGAAGATTGGTCATTGAAAGGGAAAAGCAAGAACTCAAGGTCAGAGAATAATTTCAAACTGATATTGTTTGTTTTCTTTTTAGACTGAACTAGTAGTATGCAAACTTGTTACAAGGATTTTGTTTTTCTTTATTTTTTTCAATGTGGGGACAGATGGGGGAGAGAAAATAAAAGTTTATTAATTGAACAAATGAAATGTATTATATTTAAAAGTGAGCCAGATCTATCAATAGTTTGGAGGTGGGTGGAGTGGTATGGGATGGGGGTGGGAGGAGAGAAGGTTAACTCTCAGTGTCTCCTGAGACTGCAGTGGTACAAAGGACTATATTTGGGATCAGAAGACCTGGTTTCCAATCCTGTCTTTAACTTGTACTACCCATGACTTTGAGCAGGTTACTTATTTTGTAAGTTTCAATTTTGTTATAAAAGGGTTGGACCCTAAAATCTTGATTAGCTCTAAATTTATTACACTGAATGGCATCATGAGGGTCCTGAGGGCCTGGAGCAGGTTGATCTAAAAGTGAAAGTGGGGGTAATATATGCAAACTTTACAATCATACCTATGCCTGGCCCTGGCTCTTCTCATCTTATAACATCTGAAAAAGCTCACATTCTTTCCCAGAATTCTTTTCCTATTAGTCCTGCTAAATCTCAAATATATAATTTTTCTTTAGATCAACCCTACCCATATCCATTAGAGGTCTAGTAGAAGGCTGATATACTTCCTCTGAAGTTTCCAAGTTTCTTCTTTTTTTAATTATTTACTTTTGGAGGGACTGGAGAAGTCATCCATGCCTAGGATTCAATCAGTCTGGGGAATCCCCTCCACCAAAGCAAACAGCCTGCTCTTCTCCAAACTCTCATCCTAGATAGTTGCCTGTGATCCTAGGAAGTTAAAAGATCACATGCAGAAGTCTATGATCACACAACCAGTCTTTGAGAATGTAAGAGGAAGAGGAAGGCTTTGAACGTAGTTCTTCCTGCTGCCAAGGCCAGCCTGTTCTCCACTACAACCACCTACCTCCTCCTCATTCACTTTCTACATTCTTTTTCGTCTTTCACAGTATGATTACCTCTCAAGTAAGATCTGACTTGATCCTGTCACCCCTGTTCAGACAATTTACATTCAAATCCTGCTTCTGAGCTTATCATGTACTGAAACAATACAGATGATAAATGAATAATGCAGTGATTCACAAAGATCTACACAAAGCACAGAGGAAAGTAGGCCATTGGTTTGTTACTTGGAGAATTTACAAACTAATGACAGCCAGTCTGCCAAACTGTCCATTTTCCACTCAGTTTTCTGGAACTGTGATTATTTTTTTTAGGACTATAGGACAATAGGATGAGAGATTTACAGCCAGAAGGAAGTTCAGTACAGTTTACTCCGCTCATTTTACAGATGAGGAAACTAAGACACAGAAAAGAAAATCAACTTTCATATAAGGTCATACAAGTAAAAAGTAGGTGAGCTAGGAAAAAGAAAAGAGAACAAAGAAAACCAATGAAGTAATATTTTTAATGCATAGAAAAAAACGAATGCTTGAAAAAACTGCAGACAAGCAAGACAGCTTTGAAAGTTACTATTGAATTTATAATATAATTTTAAAGAAAGTTATACATAAGAAAGATTTGCATATTTATGTAATCATTCTTTTTTTTCTGCCCTACTCTGTAAACAGAAATACCTGTTTTGTTTGATGTTTAGGTTTAGAATTTTTTTTTTAAATGTATATTTTTTAAAGGGGCTGAGTTGGGATTTGAATCTAAAAACAGAAAATAATGAAACAGAAAACACAGCAGAATGAGGGTCTATTGTCTTTATCAGTGTATACTAAACTCTATACATTTTTTTAAAACAGATTTTGTTGGTATAGACAATACACAATAAGGAATCTCTCCTTACCCAATACAGATCTGTGTCTTCTCTGGAACTTATAGGCTCAAAAGGGACATGTGTATGGTACAGAGAGGTTAAAAAGGTGGCCAGGATGGCACTGACAATATGTATCAGAAGTGAGACTCAAACTCAGGTCTTCTCTTGTCTGCTCTATACTAGGCACTCCCAAAAAGTGGATCAAAGAAAACCAGAAGCTGGCCTAATTTCTTTCCTGCTAATATTCATACTGTGAAATTTTACCATAAGCCCCTATTAGGTATAATTTTGCTATGTCCCAAGCAGAATAAGAGGATAATCAACCTGTCTTCATGGCTCTTCCTCCAGGGACAAATTATCATAACTGCTCAAGGTGATTACATTGAGTTCTTTCCTCACCTATGGAGATCCACTTACCTCCCTGAGGCTATAATGAACACTTAGGTTATGAGGCTCTTAAGATCATAGAACTAAAGTTAAAAGGGATTTCCAAAGCCAACTACCTCATTTTACTGATGAGGATATTGAGCTTCATGAAGGCACAATGATTTGCCTGTGAATGACACAGAAAGTAAGGGTCTGATGGACACCCTCACCTCAGGTCCTCTGACTCCAGAGCCAATGTTCTTTGGACTGTGTTGTGCTGTCCAAAGATGGCAGGTTTCCTTGGAAAGGACAGTAGCTGCAGAGGCATAGCATGCACATAATTAATAATAATAGTTAGCATTTAAATAGCACCTACTATGTGCCTGATATTGTGCTAAGAGTTTTATAAATATTATCTCACATGATCCTCACAACAACCCTGCAAAGTAGGTGCTATCAATTTTTTAAATTTTATTTTAGACTCAAACTCCAGAAAACAAATACAGAGTAGAGAAAAGAAACAAAAACATACCATAAAACTTAAATATTGGAACCTAAATACAAAGTAAGGAAGAAAAAATGCATATCATGTGCATAGCAGAGCATGAGAGGATTTAAAATAGTAGGTGCTATTATGATTTCCATTTTACAGTTAAGGAAAGTAAGACAGAGACCAAGTGACTTGACCAGGATCATACAGTTAATAAGTGTCTGAGACTATTTGAACTCAGGATTCAGACTCAGTGTTCTATCTCCAGTGCCACCTAGATGGAAAGGTTCAGATAAAGTGAGAAGAGGAAAAGGCAGTATTTCACAAATCTCAACCTGAAAGTTACTTCAGAGGTCATCTAGTCCAACTCCTTTATTTTACAGGTGACAATAGTGAAACCAGAGATGGTTTAAATGACTTCCCAAATGCCATAGCCTTAATAAGCACAATAAGAGGCAGTTTTTGCACCTATAGCTTCTTGACTTGAAAGTCAATACTCTTGACACTATAGTATGCTCCCTTGCAGGCTTTTATAGCTTCCAACCAAAGAAAATGATTGATTGTCAGTCAGTCAGTCAATAAGCATTTATTTACACTGACATTGTGCTGGGTATTGTGCTAAGTGCTTGGATACAAAAAAGAAGCAAAAGATGGTCCCTGCCCTCAAGGCTCTTGTAGTCTAACAGGAAAGACAACATGTAAATAAATATGGTATAAACAAGCTATATGCAGGATGCATTGTCAAGGGCAGTGCTATCCCCTCAGTCTCTCAGCCTCATACCCTACCTGTCATCCTAGATTCCTCAATATATCTCAGCCTCACCCTACCCCCACGCTGTTGCTAAGAACTGTTGATTTCATCTTTGAGACATTTTTCAAATATACCACCTTTTCTCCTCCAACACAACCACCACTCTAGTGAAGACCCTCATCACTTCATACCTACACTATGATAATAGTATGCTGGTGGGTCTGCCTGCCTCAAGTCTCTCACCACTTCACTCTACTCTCCATTTAGCTGCCAAACTGTCATACTCCATCCCCAGCCCCTAACCAATAAACTTTATTTGTTCCCTATAACTTTCAGCATCAAATATAAAATCCTCTATGTACTCTTACTCCCAATAACACAGTCTTCAACACAGCAACTCTGACTATTCCTGGAACTAGATGGTCCATCTTTCAACTCTTGGCATTTTCTCTGGTCATCCCTCATACCTGCAATGCTTTCCCTCCTCATATATGCCTCCTGGCTTCGTTCAAGATCCAACTAAAATCCCATCTTCTAGAGGAAGCTTTGCTTAATTCCATCATCTTTCCTCTTTATTATTTCCTATTTATCTTATATATAGCTTGTTTGTACACATTTGTTTTCTTGTCATCTCCCCTATTAGACTGTGAGCTCCTTGAAGGAAAGGGACTGCCCTTTGTCTCTTTTTGTATCCCCTGCACAGTGCCTAGCACATAGTAGGCATTTAATAAATGCTTGCTGATTGAAAAAGAAAAAATAATTAACAAAGAAAAGACATTAGAATTAAAATGGATTGGGAAAAGATAACTGTAGAAGATGGGATTTTAGATAAGCCTAGAAGGAAACCAGGGAAGCCAGGAGATAAAGATGAGGAGGGAGGGCATTTGGGGATGGAAGAAACAATCTACACTGAAAAATGATTTTCCTTGAAGTATTTGATTTGTCTTACAGTCTGTAGGTAAAACCTATAACTTCTTCTCAACTATGTCTCCTTGCCAATCCAAATTGCTAACTATATAGTAAACTTTAGCCTCAGAGGTTTTATGATTTTCTGCACCACCCCCTCTCCTTTTTCCTCCATTCCCCTTCTGCATTCTAGAGCTCTGTGTAAAAGGGTAAGCACTTTGATGTAAGATTTAGTTTGGCGTTTTAAAATTTTTTGTTATTTTTCATTGAGTTGAATTTATGCCAACTCTTACATCTGATTTAAGGCATGGACTTTGAGTTTCTTAGAATGTGATCCTAAAACTTGGCTGTCCTTTATGGTTTACGGCTTATGTTCTGTGTAAGGGGATACTCTGTGTATGAATTTTAGTTCATGGAAACATGGCTATTTGCAGATAGACTCATTTATCTGTAAACAGTTGAGTAGGTACTATGTCTACTCAAGTTCAGAGAACCAGTTAGAGCTATTGAAGACTATGTAAAACATCAACAAACTTTGAAAAAAAACTTAACATTAATGAAACTGTCATTACTTCTGATTCATAATAAGCAGAATCAACAAAACATTTAACCAATTAGAAGATTTAACTAAACTAGGTCCCAATGGAGGAGAGGAGGGTGGATATTTCATTTTGTTTAGTTCAATTTAGAGACAATCATCCTAATGCTTTTAAATAACCCTAAGAGACTCTCTACATCTACTGTTGTTAGTCATATAAAGATAAATAGCCTATTGGCAGATGGTCAGATTTCTACATGAGAACCACACCATATACCTATGGGGAAGCTAAGGTCACTATAGACAGTGCTTATTTACATATGGAGAGAGAGAGATTATGGATGTGGATATATCATCTAAAGTCTGGCTCTAATGACCATTCCAATGGAGTATCAACATATTAGTTAATAGGTCTTACTATCTATTCTTATCCCCAGTGCAGCACTTTGTCCTAAATAAACCTTTAATAAATACTTTATTAATTCATATACATACACCTATACTAGCAATTTTCAGGAATATAATCTTATTCCAACATAGGAAGTGTGAAAATATATTACTTGCTTTTAATATTTCATCAAGCAGCTATAAACTTGTTGAGTCAAATATTTTGGGTAATATGTTACAAGTCCGACAGAATTTTGGTGACTATAAGACCCATTTTTTTCTTTCATACATTTCACATTTTTAAGAGTCAAAAACTTGTTTAAATAGGTAAGGTTAGAAATGCTGTAATTGCATGAACTCTTTTCTTCTGATCTTTTTTTCCTTGTAGTTTGGTGTTGATTTTGACATCATCCTCTAATTAATTGATCTGGAGGACAACGTCAAAATAAACAACAAACTACCAGAAAAAAGAATAAGAAGATAGCTGAGACAGTTAAATGACACCCACAAACTGATCACTTACTATCTGTTAAGATCATCAGGAGGTGGAGCAAGGATGACGGAGTAAAAGCTCAGGTTTGCCTGATCTCTCCCCCAAATCCCTCCAAATATATTTTTTAAATTACTCTAAACAAATTCTAGAATAGCAGAACCCACAAAAAGTGGAATGAAATAAATTTCTAGCCCAAGACAACTTGAAGGGCAGCAGGAAACATCTTTTGCATCAGGATGAGAAAGGAGCACAGTCCGGCCAGCACAGCTTTGGTCACAGCAAACTCAGAGCAGACTTTGGGAGTGACTGAATCAGCAGTGGCAGCAGCAGCAGCTACTTACAGAGCTCTAAGCCCAGAGATGGTAAGGGGCTCAAATAATTGGTCAGAAGAAGATTACAGAGGTCTTTTTTGCTAGCACTGAGGTTTTGCCCATACTCAGATCTAAGCTGCAAAACAGAGTGGCAGTCCCAGTGCAAGGAGAAGCACTAGCATAGCAGAAACTGTGGACACAATTGAAGGGGAACCCTCTTCACAGTTCCATGGCAGGAAAAAAGTGCTTATGGTCACTCACAGACCAGAGCACAGGTCAGGAGGGTAGGAAGCACCTCTTCTTAGATCATACCACTTTGGAAGAACTAAAATCTTCCAAGACCCTAGAAGTATCTCTTAAAACAGCTGCACAAAACCCCTGAAGCTAGGGACAGTATTCTCTCCATCCTAGAAGCAAAGTCCTACTATAATGAAGAGCTAAAAGTCAAGTAATAGGCTAGGAAAATGAGCAAACAATGGAAAAAAACTGACTATAAAAAGCTATTATGATGACAAGGAAGAGTGAAACATACACTCAGAAGAAGACAATAAAGTCAAAGCTCCTACATCCAAAGCCTTCAAGAAAAATATGTTGGTCTCAGATCATGAAAGAACTCAAAAAGGATTTTGAAAATCAAGTCAGAGGGAAAAAAAGAAAGAGAAATGTGAGTGGTTTAAGAAAATCATGAAAAAAGAGTTACCAACTTGGTAAAGAAGACACAAAAATATTGAAGAAAATACCACTTTGATAAACAGACTATATTAAATAGTAAAAGAGGCTCTAAGTCAATGAGGAAAAGAATGCCTTAAAAACAGAATTGGTCAAATGGAAAAGGAGGTCCAAAAGTTCATTGTAGAAAATATTTTCTTTAAAATTAGAGTAGAGCAAATGGAGATGATGACTTTATGAGACATCAATAAACAATCAAACAAAGCCAAAAGAATGAGAAAATAGAAGACAATATGAAAAATCTCACTGGGAAAACAACTGACCTGGAAAATAAATCCAAGAGAGATAATTTTGAAATTATTGGACTACCTGAAAGCCATGACCAAAACAAAAAGCCTAGACATCATCTTTCAAAAAATTATCAAGGAAAACTAGCCTGATATTCTAGAACCAGAGGGTGAAATAGAAATTGAAGGAATCAACAAATCATCTCCTGAAAGAGATCCCAAAATGAAAAGCCCCAGGAATATTATAGCCAAATCCAAAGTTCTCAGGTCAAAGAGAAAATATTACAAGCAGCTAGAAGGAAACAATTCAAGTTTCGTGGAGTCACAGTCAGGATAACACAAGATTTAGCAGTTTCTATACTGGAGGTCTTGAAATATGATATTCTGGAGGGCAAAGGAGCTAGGATTACAGCAAAGAATCACCTACTTAGCAAAACTGAATATAGTCCTTCAGGGGAAAAGAATGGGCATTCAATGAGATTCAATTCCAAAATTAATCAAATCCAAAAATGGACATTCAGTGAGAGGACTTTCAAGCATTCTTGATGAAAAGACCAGAGCTGCACAGAAAATTTGCCTTTCAAATACATGAAATTCAAGAGAAGCATAAAAAGATAAACAGAAAAGGAAAATCACAGAGACTTAATAAGGTTAAATTATATGTATTCCTACATGGGAAGATGATATTTGTAACTCATAAGACTTTTCTCATTATTAGGGTAGTTAGAAGGAGTATATATAGACAGAGGTACAGGTGTTAGTTGAATATGAAGGGATGATATCTAAAAATAAAATTAAGGGGTGAGGCAGGAATGTACTGAGAAAAAGAGAAAATAGAAGTAGAATGGAGCAAATAATCTCACATAAAAGAGGCAACAAAAAGCTTTTACAGTGAAGGGAAAGGGGGGAAGTGAAAAGGGAGTGAGTGAACCTTACTCTCACCAGAATTGGCTCAAAGTGGGAATAACATACGCACTTAATTGGGTATAGAAATCTATCTTACCCTATAGGAAAGTAGGAGGGAAAGTGATAAGAAAAAGGGAAGGGTGGGTGATAGAAGGAAGGGTAGATTGGGAGATGGGGGTATTCAGAAGCAAAACATATTTGAGGAGGGACAGGGTGAAAGTAGAGAGAGAATAAAATAAATGAGAGGGGAATAGGATGGAGTCAAATGCAGTTAGCAATAGTAACTGTGAAAAAAATTTTGAAGCAAGTCTCTTTGATAAAGACCTCATTTCTCACACATATAGAGAAGTGAGTCAAATTTATAAAAATAAGAACTATTCCCCAATTGATAAGTGAACAAAGGATGTAAGTTTTCAGGTGAAGTAATTAAAGCTATCTATGGTCATATGAAAAAATGCTCTAACTCACTATAGATTAATGCAAATCAAAACATTTCTGAGGTATGACCTCATACTTATTAGACTGACTAATAGGACAGAAAAGGAAAATGACAAATGCTGGATGGAATGTGGGAAAATGAGACATTAATGTACTATTGGTGAAATTGTGATCTAATTCAACCATTCTGCAGAGCAATTTGAACCTATGTCCAAAGGATTATAAACCATGCATTCTCTTAGACCTAGCAATACCACTACTAGGTCTGTATCCCAAAAGAGATTTTAAAAAAGGAGAAGGATCTATATATACAAAAATACTTGTAGCAGCTCTTTTCTGAAGGCAAAGAATTAGAAATTGAGGGGATGCCTATCAATTGGGGGATGGCTGAACAAGTTGTGGTATGTGACTTTGATGGAACACTATTGTACAATACAATAGTACTATTGTATATAAGATTATATATAATAATAGTACAATAGTACTACAAGATGGCAGAGTAAAAGCAAGGACTTCCATGATCTCTTTTCCAAAAACCTCCAAATACTTGTAAAAAATAACTCTAAGCAAATTCTAGAGCCACAGAACCCACAAAATGATAGAGTGAAACAAATCTCCAGCCAAAGACAACCAGGAAAGTCAACAGGAAGGGTCTATCACACCTGGCAGGGAGTGGAGTATGTCCAGAGTGGGTAGCACTGGCATAGATGGGTCAGAGCAGGCCTCAGGGGACTGAATCATTGGCAGCTGTGGCAGTTTCCAGTCTTCTCAATCCACAAACCCCAAAGAGGTCAATGGGAAAACTCTGTTTGACCTGGGCCAGGTCCAGCCCCACACCCAGTGCAGCTGATACAAAATACCTGAAACCTCAGACAGTACACCCACTCCCACCTCTGTCCACACTGGAAGCAGAATACTACCTTGACAAAGTTATAAAGTCAAGTATTTGGCTGGGAAGATGAGTAAAAATCATAAAAGAAGTTAGACTATAGAATCTTATTTTGGTGAAGAGGAAGATCAAAACATACAACCAGAAGAAGACAACAAAACTGCAGCCATCAAAAGCCTCCAAAAAAAATATGAATTGGTCTCAGGCCATGGAAGAGCTCAAAAAGGATTTTAAAAATCAAGTAAGAGAAGCAGACAACAAATTGGGAAGAGAAATGAGAGTGATGCAAGAAAATCATGAAAATCAAGTCAACAGCTTGCTAAAGGAGCTCCAAAATCAACTTAAGAAAATAACACCTTAAAAATAGACTAACTCAAATGACAAAAGAAGTCCATAAAGCCAATGAGGAGAAGAATGCCTTACAAAGCAGAACTGGCCAAATGGAAAAGGAGGTCGAAAGCTTACTGAAGAAAATAATTCCTTCAAAATTAGAATGGAGCAAATGGAAGCTAATGACTTTATGAGAAATCAAGAAATTATAAAAAACAGAACAGAAAGAATGAAAAAGTAGAAGACAATGTGAAATTTTGTGCTATAAAAAATGATGAGCAGGATGCTCTCAGAAAAACCTGGAAAGACTCACTTGAGCTGATGCAAAGTGAAATATACTGTTTACAAAGTAACAGCATGAGATGATCAACTGTCAATGACTTAGCTATTCTCAGCAATACAATGATCCAAGACATTCTGAAAGACTTAAAATGAAAAATGCTATCTATCCACAGAGAAAGAACTGATGGTGTGTGAATGCAGATTGAAGCATTAAAAAAATCATTAATTTTACCTTTTGCTAAAATTTTGACACTTAAAATGTCATGGGTCCTCCCGATTCCCTTCTTGAATAAAGTATTTATGTTATGTAGAGTATGAATCTTCTGAATAATCTACAAGTTTGTGGCCTTCTTCCTTTCTGGGTTTCATATGTTGCACCATATTTTTCAGGATATTTCTCTGTGCCCATGTTTACAATGAAGATATTGAATGACAAGGTATATTTTTATTGCAATGGGAGGATCTTGCCAAGTTCTTTATTGACTCTCTGTTTCATCATTTTCTACAGAAGATGTTGGTCCATGAGTTATAATTATTCTCTTGGGAATTCTTTTATCTAAGATCTTTATAACCTCTACAAGATGAGATGATCATAACTAGAATTTTGTTTAAAGAGTCTATGATTATCGATATTAAAGAAGTCACAAAATGGTCAAATGTATTTGCCAAAGGTAATCACCAATAACCTGGTGGATGTGCTCTACAAAATGGAAATAGAATAGAGATTCCCTATAAATAATGAGGTCCTTCATGTTTCTGTTTGTAAATGGATTGTCTCCATTATATTGAGCCCGAGAACACTACTGAGATTCATAGTCCCTCAAAGAAGATGAGACTAGCAACATATACAGGAAATAAATTGTACCCATATCAAGATGTAGATTCATGAATTGTTCCAATAGTACAGACATTAAAGGTGAACAATGATATGGACCCAGAATTGAAACAGAGGAAAATGTACTGGGTTGAATTTTGGAAATTGGTCAGGGCCATTGATGGCCCCAAATTTCTCTTTGCTGCTAAAGTCCAAATTTTTTAACAGTAATATTCTCCTTGTAATGCTATCTGGCTAAAATCCCACAATCTCAGAAGAATAAAAATTACAGTTCCAGCAGTGGAAAGATGCATGAAGAATGTAAGGCACTGCAAAACATTAGCAATGATTAACTGTATTATTAAATCATAAAAGATGTCATCAAGGAAGTATGTGGTCAAAAAACAAGACGGGTCCATCAAATGAGGGTAAGGGATAACTGGTAAATAGCCTTCAAGACACATTGACATTCAAGAAATATTAAAAGATACAGAGAAGGGTCTTTAGTATACTGGGTATATTTTCCATGAAGGTATATGTAAATCCATGCATAAGAACTGCAGTGGATAGAAGGACATGGCCGGATCATGACCAATGTATCTCAAATCATGCACAATCCAATTCAATGGTATGAATTTTAATTTCAAATTCTAATTCAGTCAGGCTTTAGTTCCCCCTTCAGTATACTTTTAAGTAAAAATGGAACACAAATTTATTAATTTTCATTCTGATCTACTTCTAGTGAAGTTGGCCTGAAAGTAATTTTTAATTTGAACATGTTTTCTGATTCTGAATTCATTTTCTTTCCAATAATTTATGTCTGTAGTCTTTAAAACATGTTTCTGTTCTACTAGAACAGTTTTTCTTAATGTTTTCTCCAAAGGCAGTATAGTCTAGTGGTTTAAGGCCTTGCTTTAGACTAAGAATTCTTTTGTAAAACTATCATTTCAATTTCCAACATGCTTTGTTCTTCAGATTCGGATAATATATATAGGATGGAAATCTAAAAAATAAGATACAAAACACTCATTCTCTGCCTTTTTGTCTCTGAAAGTTTTGTATGTGCATATATGTGTGTGTGTGTGTGTGTGTGTGTGTGTGGCCTAATCACAAACTATTCAAGCGAAAATACACCTTAAATGTAAGACCACTTAGTCTAACACCTTTACTTAATAACTGAGTGAATTCTCTTATCCAAATGATCTGCTTCAGCAAAAATTGTTTTATTCTAGTTGAGAACCAAGTACTCAGTTCATAACTAAAACATGTAACTTGTATATGGCTGAAATAGTTTTACCAGCCTTACAAGACTATAGAATCCAAGGAATCTCATGAATGTGCGCTTTATAGCATCCTTGTAAATTCACTCCTCTTCTAAGGAAAATGCTAGATATTCCTGGGCAAGTACTTATTGTCTATCAGTCAGATATCTGCAGATAACTGCAGATACCTTTTCTTTCTTCTTTTCTTTCTTTTTTTGCTAACAATGCTCAAAAATTAAGAGTAGATATTTATATAGTTACTCCATTAATACTATTAATTCATACTAATTAGGATATCATTGTGATACCAAATTAAACAATTTTCTTGCACCCACACCATTGACAAAATACACACTTTTATGGGAAAACTCTAAGTATACTAAATACCAGAATGGTCACAGGAACCCATGTCAGCTACCATAAGAGAAGAGAAGGAGAGAAGCTAACTTGAAAGTAACCAGGGACCTAAAGCAAACCGGCTTTCTACAACAAGGTCAGCACCTTGAATTGTACCCAAAAATGTGTTGGTAGCCAGCCCAGTTAGCAGAGTACAAGATGAATGTGCCTCTGTAGATACCAGATAGTTATCCCAGAGCAATGAAGTGGTCTATTATCTGTATTCATTTATTTGGGTCAATAGTATTCAAACACTGTTCCCTGCCCTCCCACTCAAATCTTAACTGTAATTTTCAAGCACTGTAATTATTTGATGAACATACTCCTGTATGGGATTTATGTTCACTTACCAAACATATTTTCTTCCTCCCCTTGACTTATTTTAAGAAAAAATGCTGCTTTCTTAAGAAGAGGTAGTGGTTTTCCTGGGAAGTGTTTATGCTTATCATTCCCCTTAGGGAAAATCTTTGAATTATTGGAAATGTCATACTATGAATGTTTACAAAAAGTTTGGTATTGAAATCTCTGATAAACTGAATTATATGTGTGTCATCCATGCATACACACAAACACACAAATGCACACACATCCCGTGGTGTGCTTAAATATTTTGTGCAGGGCTTTACTATTGGTTTTGTTTTGCTAGTTTACTGACTATGGTCTTTCACAATTAAACAAATGTAAGGAAAGGGAGGGGATAAACTTACTGAAGTACTTAAGTATTTTGCTATGTATATGTGTAACATACCTGAGGAAGGAAGGAAGGAAGGAAGGAAGGAAGGAAGGAAGGAAGGAAGGAAGGAAGGAAGGAAGGAAGGAAGGAAGGAAGGGAGGGAGGGAGGGAGGAGGGAAGGAGGGAGGGAGTGAGGGAAGGAGAGGAGGAAAGGAGGGGAAAAGGAAGAGAAGGGAGGAGGGAGGGAGAGAGAGGAAAGAAAGAAAGAAAGGAAAAGAAAAGAAAAAAGAAAACCTTTGTCCCTGATTATCAAAGATACACAGTAAAAGAGCCACTTTTCTTTTTTTCCTTAATTTCCTATTAAAGCATAAAAACCTTCTGAGACTTGGACCATACATCCATCAGGGAAATAAATGTATATTTCCCCATGACTGATGTTACTATTTGGGGGGTTTGTATTGCCACCTAGTGGCACTTTATAAAGCACTAAGTTTCAGATTCCTAGTGTTTGATTCCCACTCATTTAAACTTAGTCTAGTCAATCATCATTTCAATTTACTTTAAAAGAAAAATAGAACTAGAAAATATGCAAATATCAGAAAGATTACTATATTGGGTTAAAACTTGTGCTTATTCTATGAACTCATCTGTTACCACCATAGCAAGGCAATGTCATGCATATTATTAAAATAGTCATACTTGGCTATCTAAATGTATCCCCAACTGGTTATCTATTCCTTCTTGTTCTTGTTCAATTCTTGTTGTCTTTGAATAAATCCTCCGTATACGTTCCATTAAGTTTCATGGAAATGTTATGGCTCTTTCAGTATTTCAGGAATACCAGAGCAGCGCTGAGGCTCCACATCTGTTATCCTTCACTTTCAATATGTAACTGACCCACTTCCTTTTCTAGTCATACGTGGCCTCAGTGATGTCCTTTTTTCTACTTCCTGACCAATCATCAATAGTAATATACCACAGTCTACTTATATCCATTATATGTCTTTCCATTGCCCTTTGGGCCACCTACAGTTCTTTAAGATAAACATATAATTTACCATTTTACAGAGCACAAATTTAATAGAATCTTTAGAGTTGTGCTCAATATTCAATTCAAATTCAATTCTCATTCCAATTTAACCAAAGGGATGTTAATAATTGTTTTTATGATTTCTTCGCTCATATTTATTCAGAACATTTTTACCCTTTCATTGATTTCCAATTATTTTAATTCACAATAAACAAAACAATGCATTTACTTTTGTTATAGCAGTTTGTGTCCAATATTTGCCTAGTTTATAATTACGTTCTAAATTTAGAAAAAATTGTGTTTTATATCACTATATAAAACTACTCTTTCCAATTTCTTTTACTCAAAACATAGTTTTACTGAACATGGAAATAATGAATAATATTTATAGCAATACTTCAAAAGTCTGTGTTTTATCAGGCATGTCCTTTTTTCTCCAAAGACAAAAGCTGCAAATTGGTAGATGAATCAAGACTTTCTGTGACCAAAAAAAAAAAAAACCTTCATCTTTCAGTTCTTCCCTCATCCTTTTTTACTAGTGGTGAGTTTTGCCCATTTAGCTGGATTTGTCCTTGGACAAAGTCCATCACAAGGCCCAGAGCTCTCTAGTTTAGTAGGACCTGTCAGAAATTCTGTACTATGGTACAAACCCTGGATCATTTCTACATCATAAAGAGACATCAGAGGGGAATTTTGGTGAAAAAAAAAGCTTAAATATTCAAAGAAGTCTATAGTAGTTCCCCATTGTTTATATGACAATATAAACAATACATGAAACTTCAAGACCCTTCAAAATGTAGCTAGAAGTCCACTTGTCCAGCTTTATTTTAAATGCTCTTCGTACACAGGTGATTTATTTCTCACTATCCTCAGCTGAGTTCCCTGAATATCAAAACAGAAAATAATTTCTTTGGGAAAATTTCTCTATTACTTCAGTCTCTACAATACATGTTGGTGCATAAACTGAAATTATTTTCAATGTGATCTTTTTTGCAAATTCTTGTCATTAGTATTGCGATACTAGATGATCAGATTCCTCACAGAATGATATCTACTGCTGCCTTTCAATACTGATATCCTATCAATATTGCTGTATGGTTATAAATCATGCAAAAATTGCAGTCTTTGAAGAATAAAAATGAATATTACAAAGAGAACGATGGCACGATACATGGTGGATGTGAGCAGGCTGCAATTTTCAACAAATAAGGAACTTCAAAGAAAAGCTAGAGTAAAGGATATAGTCAGGGAAATGTATGAATGAAAAAGATCAGTCAATGGATCAATCAGCAAACATTTATTAAGTAGATTCTTAGAAGCAAATATGTGGTGCTGTGGAGAGAAACATGAACCCTAGGAAGGAAGACCTGAGTTCAAATTCAATCCCACACACTTGATAGCTCTGTGACCCTGGGCAATTCACTTAACTTCTGTTTGCCTAGAGTTCCCCAGCTTTCAAATGAGAATAATCATAGTGTCTACCTCCCAGGGTTGTTGTAAGGATCCCATGAGATACTATATCAAGTGCATGTATAATATACTATAATAAGTAATAACATGTCATTATATTTGGTATTATATTCTATATAGTAACATATTACATATGATATAAAGACATTATTATATATGATATATAACAAAGTATATTATAACATATACTGTATAAATATTAGCTATTTTTAGTAATATTATTATGAGATATTATTTGTAAAGTACATCTAGCATGGTGCCTGGCACAACAGACACTTAATATGTACACTGTACTAAGTGCTAGAGGTACAAAAACAAAGAATTAAGCCATGGCTACTGGGCTGGCCATGTGGTGAGACGGGATATCAGCCGAGTGAGTACTTCATCTGTACCCTCTTGATGTCAGGAAAAAAACAGGGAGGTCCCAAGACTTTGAGGAAACGCCCTCTGGCAAACAAGAGTATAGACAAGAGTCATCCAGGGTAGGAAGCCATGGGGAGAGGTGGCTTTGAATTGGGAAGCACCTTACATACATTCTCATCCAATTCCTTCTTTTAAGACATGAGGAAATTTTGACCCAGAGCACCTTGCCCGAGGTCACACAGGCAGTAAATGACAAAGATGGCATTTGAATCCAAATACTCTAACAATACAGATATATATTAATTTGTGCACTAAAGCATTCCAGCCAAACTAGAACTGTTCCAATTCAATTCAACAAATAAACGTTTGTCAAATACATCTTGTATTTCACTGTGCTAGGCACTGGGAATACCAGGATTCAGTCTTATCCTCAAATTTACTGTTCTCAATCACATCCTGCCCTCTTTATTTACTTGTATGCACCATCCTTGAAGCCTAAAACAGAATTACCAACACGTCTTCCAGCTGAAACTATTGCTTTCCATTAAGACCCTGCTCAGCTGTCATTTTCTCTTACAAAGCTTTCCTCTCCCCACCTAAAAGAAACCTTTTTCCCTTGCCATTTGACCTGTCCCATCACAGTCTACTTGCCTTAAAACCTATGTATATACATCATCTCTTCTCAGCCCAGTACCCCCAAAATCCAAGAACTAGATCACAAGCTCCTTAAAGACAGACTCTACTTTCATTTTGTCCTTCCTATTCACCTTCCATTCCTTGTACATAATGGATACTTATTGAATATAATTGAAAAGTATTGCAATAACACAGTGAAAACAGTGGAAAGTCAATGGGGATACGGCCCAAATGAAACTATCATCTAAAGTTCTGATCCCAAACTAATTTGAACAAAGTCATCTATTTCTTAATCTTTTTATTTTACATTCATTCATGTAGATTACACTGTCTGAGGAGTGATTTAAATTGGAGTTTATTAGTCTACAATGTGATTTTCTAAAGTGCAACTCCTTTCTTTTATTAAGAGATAGCTGCCTTTGGCATAGAGATGTCATTTTCTCCTCTAGAGGCCTGATAATGATCAGGTTTTAGTTTTTAAGATTTGTTTTAGAGTCAAGTCAAATTTTTTAGCCATTAATTTTGTCTGGTATGAGTCAAAAAGAAGTGGTATGTTGTGAATGATAACCGCTCCGCCTTTTAAAATAAACTGCATTGCTTGGCTTTGGCACTCGTTCAACATTGAAAAGACTTATCTGCTTGTAAAGTTCTCCCTCACATACATAGTTACTCCATTTAAGATTCATTTTTGTTAGGTGTGGAGAAAACTATGAAATGAAAAAAAAAAACCACACTTTTTTTTAGTTATTTCTGTATAAAGTTAATTTTTTCATTCCAAATGAATTCTCTTTATCTTCTAGTGAATTTTTGTTTTAAAAATGACACTTTGGTTTGCTATATCAAGCCATTTGAGAATTTGAGCCCTGAGGGGGTAACAAACTCTGGGTGCAGTGTAGTGTAAGAGAAAATTCAATTTGGAGCCAGACGAGTGAAGTTCAAATGCTGGTTCTGCCAGTTATTAACTATTCAATTCTAATTCTATGATCCTGTGTTGATTTTTACATTGAGAATTGCAGCACATTTACTACTCACTTAAATTATTGTATATACCAGTCTATTTGTCCACAAAGATTCAATTCATAATGGGAATGAAGATAATGGGAGAGATCAAGACCTGTGATTTCATTCTTATTGAAAATGTCCTTTGAAAGAGTTAGGAAGTGGTTTAAGGCACTGAAAGGTTGAGCAACTTGCCCAGGGTCACACAACAAATATGTGTCAGTGACAAGACTTGAACCCGTGTAATCTGGACTACACTGTCAAATTTCTATTCAATGAATGCTGTAAAATAAACTAATTATCTGAAGGTAGGCTAGGTCAGCCAGACTAGAGTAATAGGGTGATTGACATGTGATAGCTAAAACAAAAGGTTAATTCATAAGAAAGGGGGAAAAAGTAATACCAACAAAAACATAATGGATAAGAGGAATCAGCCCCTTTTGAGGCAGAGGATAAAGCATACCCCTGAAAGAATTCCTGAGGCCAGAATTATTATTACAATTGGAATATCCCAGTTGTTGACTTAAAGCTAAATTCAGTACATAGACTTTTAGAGTTGTGTAACCCAAATAAATTTGGAGGATCCTTGCTCTAACTCCTACTCTCACCAAAAAGTCAGAACCCCCCAAACTGGGCTACATCTTCCTTTTAGGGTTCGAGATGTACCTTTGAGGGGCAAGGAGTGATTCTCTGATGCCATCACTTCAAGCCTCCAGTGATATTTTTCCCAAAGCACCATTTGAAAATCTTTTTATTCATCCAGTCTTGTTACTTTTTAGCAAGGGGTATTTATGATGGCAGTATATATAGTAAGAGTAATTAATACAAAACATCCTCCACCCAACCCCCACCCCCAAAAAAAGTGTGTGACACTCTCTAATCACGAGTACCTATAGAGTCCAGGGGAAAGTGTGCTCAAGCTTAGAGAGCACATGTGGTAAAGGGGAAAATCAAATCTCCTGATTGTTAAAAGTCCTTTTTCCCATTTGTAGAGCATTCTAGAAATTTCCCTTAGACATGGTGTAGTTTCATTGCTGGACTCCTTTATGGAGCCATGAATCCACATGCCTTCAGTCCTTGGCTCCCAATGCTGACGCTGATATCAATTGATCCAACAATATCACTAAATTATCACTAGGACACCTATGGGAAGATGGAAAGTTAAGGAGATCATCCTCCCATCAAAGTAGGGTACAGGTAGAAGCAAATGTAGGCTGAGGTCAAAGATGAATCTTCTTTCCTCTCAGGCAGTTTCTATTCAGGGGAGTGCTAAAAAGCCAAGCTTGTGTCAACCGCTGGATTTCTCTGAATCCAGCTAACACTATGTTTATACAGGACCTGGAGGGTGAGACTAAATCCTTCAGCCAAGTGGAATAAACTTCAATCTGGCATCATTTCACCTCCTGAGATGACTTTCAAAGACACATTTAGTCACACCTCATCTAAGGCCCACAATTAATTGATTTAGTGTCTTATCACTTACAGTGGAGTGTCTGATCTTGATTAATATCAGTCAACCCCCTCTTTATAGCTGGAGAGGATTTTAAAGATCTTCTAGTCCTTCCTAGTCATTCGACAGGTAAAGAAACTGTGTTTCAGATAAAGGAAATGACTTGTCCAGTACAATACAGCTAGTTAGGAGCAAAGTTGGTGACTAGAACCCTAGTTACTTGAGCTGTATTCCAACATTCTTCTCCACTATATCCTAATTGTCATTTTCTTATTTTCATTCTCTTATTCACATCACTTTTGACCTTTCTCAGAATGTTGACTTACTATATAAAAGCACTAAGTCTCAGGTTTACTGTAGCCTGTTTACCTCCTCTGCTTTTTTTTTTTTTCAAAAATAAATGTCTTTCTGAAGTCAGAATGGAAAATTCCAAGAAATTTGTAAAAAAAAAATAGAGTTGTCTTTGGACATTTTCAACTATTTTTACAGCAAGAAATCTCTCATTTGATGGGTATTGGTACTCCCTCTACTGATGAGAGAGATCTCCTCAGCTTCTCATTCTGTGTAATTCTTGCCTAATGATTTCCCATGAATGAATGAATAAGGACTTAGTATTTGTTTGAGACTGTGGAGAGATAAATACAAAGGTGAGATAGCCCTCATGGGGGATATGACACATGTACAGCAGTGGGAACCAAGAAAGGAATTTGGGTCTGAGGAGTTACAAGGATTGTGGGGAGATCCAAAGGGCAATCAATTCCCTTTCCACTAGCTATGGTAGATGGAGAGACAAAACTTGCCTAGAATCACCCTACAGATTAATGGCAAAGTACCAAATAGAATTTAGTTCTTTTAAACACCCTAGCATGTTTCTAATGCAGAAAAAAAAAAAAGCAAAGTCAGTTGTACTATTAAGAGGCATATTCATTCCTAAAAATCACTTCACTATGCAAAATCATGCAGTTAAAGCTATAAGGCTTATGGGAAAACTGTGGGTAGAAGCAAAATGCTAAAAAAAATTTCAGCAGTGGCATGTTAAAAAATAAAAATAAAAATCTAATAAAAATAGCCACACAGTTTTTTACACATTAAATGGTTAAGAAATATATTAATACTATGATAATTAGAGGCAGTGTCCCCATCTCAGGCTGCTACTCAATCTGTGCCCCTTTCCCTTGGGTTCTATCCTAGCAAAGTCTTGACAGATTAAGCAAAGTGAAACTCTGGGCTCTGTGGGCCAGAAGCTATGGCAAAAGGTGTGTTGGGAGCACTAACCAGCCTTCCTCTATCCATAGCTCCTACTGCACCAGAAGATATGCAACAAATATGACATTTTACCTTGACAAAGTGGAAGGAGGTTATCAGTTTGTGAGTTATTATCAAGCAATACAGTTTTCTGCATTCTCAATAAAAAAAATGCTCATTACCAAAGTTTGATTTATGCTCAAAATGTTCCCCAGTATATCAATTACATTAGAAAAATTAGTATTTTCAAAATAAGTGTTATATCAGAACTGACTTTTTAAATTGTTTGCTATTCCCAGAACGAGTGAATTCAGTTAGCTACAATGTTTTAGGTTAGTTTTCATTCACTCATCCACAAATTAGGGAAGCCCAGTCTTAGGACAGAGTGCCAAAACTGAGTAGATTCACTTCCCCAAGGAGTTAATATTGTGCTGATTAATATTGTACTGATATTCCATAAATATCAGTACAGTACTCGTGGAACACATTCCAAAGCAACTTACGACTGAGTTAGAGAGGCAAGATTTGCCTGAATTCACCCTACAAATTACTGGCAAGGTCAGGGATAGAATTTATTTCTCTTAAAACAAAGAAAAACCCTAGAATACTTCTAATGTAGTAGAAAAAGCAATGAATGCCCTTGCAATCAGAAAATATGATTACCATTTCCACTCCTTACTAGTTATGTGACCTTGGGCAAGTCATTTCACCATCTATGATTCAGTTTCTTCATCTGTAAAATAAGAATAACAAAAATGATCCTCTGGACCTTTGCACAAACTATTTCACAGGACTATAATGAGGATCAAGTGATATCATAAGTGTAAAGCCTATTGAAAAGTAATGTGTGTATGTGTGTGTGTGTGTGCATATACATAGGTATATTATGTGTATGTATATGGACAATAAAAGTCAAAACTGGATACTATGACATTATAATGACCAGACTTGCTCCCAGAATAGAATTAAAAAAATGCCTTGTTGTTCAGTCATTTCTGACTCATTATGACCCCATTTGGGGTTTTCTTGGCAATGATACTGAAGTGGTTTGCTATTTCCTTTTCCAACTCAGTTTACAAATGAGGAAACTGAGGCAAACAGGGATAAGTGACATCTAGGCTCATGCAGCTAGTATCTGAGACTGGATTTGAACTCAGATCTTCCTGTCTCCAGGCCCAACCAACACTCTATCCACTATGCTACCTAGCTGCCATAAGAAAATACATCCCTCTAACTGGAGAGTTGAGTGAGGGACAATGAGGGTGGAATGTTGAATATGCTATCAGAACTGACTTATAGGTTGGCTGGTTTTGCTCAAATATTATTTCTTTTTCTTCCTTTGTTACAAAGGAAGACTCATGAGGTAGGTGAGGAGAATATATTTGGAAACTGATGTGCTAAAAAACAAAAAGCATATATAAAGCGGCTGTACTGCAGAATCTTGGGCATATCAGCCCAGGATGGGAGTCCAGCAAAACCCAGTGAGTGAGAGCTGCAGAGTCCCAGGTATCTGCAGCAGCTGCTCCTGAGACTATAAGCCCACAGATTAAAGGTCTGCAAGTCACCTACTTGAACTTCCAGGAGCCAAAATGACAGAGTGATCAGTAAATGCTCTCTCCTCCTCCCCTTGTTGACCTTGAAAGAACCATAAAATATTTCCCCACAAAAATCCTGGAACAGTGGGATCAGCAGAAGGGGCAAACAGTCTCTCAGCACTTGAGGCTAGGAAAATCACTAAGGAGGGTCCCTCTTGCTGTGGCCAAAGGGGACCAGTGCAGGACTGGAGCTGTTCCAGACAACCCCACTTCAGCAAACTGAGAGGAAATCTGGAATCCCAGGGGGCGGGGCCCCACAACCACCAACACCAGGACCCTGGGTGCACCTCAGCACCCCAGGGGAATCAGAAAGACACTAGGGAGGCTGGGATCACCAACCACTGAGTTTGCCTATGCTCTAGCTAAGCAGAAGAGACCTCCTATGGCCAGACTACCCCTCTCCGACACTTAACAAGCTAGCTCCAGGTAAATCCAGGGAAACACAAAAAGACTTCACCTGACCTCTGCTTTCTTACACCAGCCAGCTCAGCACCGGTAAGCTGCAGCACTTTAGCTTCTAGCTGAAAGAACCAGAGGACACAACACACAAAGCCTGAAGTTCAAAGCACAAGAACTGTGGCACAGAGCCTCTTATGCCCTAGAAGCAGAGATCTACTTTAAAAGCCAGGAAAAGGTTGATTATCATCATCATGAGAAAGAAGCAAAGCAGGAAAGAAAAGACCATAGAATCTTTCTATGGGAACAAGAACCAAAACATGACTACCAAAGAGGTCAGCATTGAGACTGTACTTCCATCTGAAACTTCAGAAGGGACTATGAATGGGTCACAACCTTCCAAGAGCTGAAGAAGGATTTTAAAAGCCAAATTGGAGAAATAGAAGAAAAACTGGCCAACAATTTTAAAAGCATGCAAAAAGAATTCATTGAAGAGAACAGTTCCTTAAAAATGAAAAAGTATATATAAAACCAAATATATATGTTGAAGTCAATGACAATTGAATGATGAATGTTTTGTTCTCAATGTGACTATATTAACTAAATTTTGTTAGGAGAGAAATAGAGTACATTGCAAAGGAAAGCATTTTAAAACAATAAAGCTCTCTGTAATTGAGTTGTCATTATTTTAATCTGCTTATCTTTTTTAGGTGGAAGGGACTTTAGAGACAATCTAGTCCAACTCCCTCATTTTAAAGATGAGAAAATGCTATTCAAGAAGTTGAATAATTTGTGATCATGCAGGCATCAGAAGTATCTGTTCTTCCTGACTCCAAAGCCAGCACCATATTCACTACACCATGATACCTTTTTTTAAAATTTTCACTGAGTCTCTGAACAGCTCTGAAGCTGATCAGTTAATTTCTTCTGAAATGGAGAAATCCATGCTAACCCATTGGTCCTCTATTGGGCAATTAAATTAGTTTTCAAGAGGAAATTAGTTCTTACATCTTATCTTTTAAAGTAGGATCATAGATATAGTGTTTGAAGACACTTTGGAGGTCATCTGGTTGAATACTCTCATTTTTTTAAATTAAATTATTTTATTTGTTTTTAGTGTTCTATAATAGCTTCCATATATCTTAGATTTTTTTTTACTTCCCTCCCTCTCCTTCCTCCCTCCCTCCTTACTCCCTCCTTGAGATGGCATACAATTTTATATAGGTTCTACACATACATTCCTACTAAATACATTTTCACCTTAGTCATGTTGCATAGAAGAATTAAAATGAGTGGGAAAAATCATAAACAAAAGAAAACAAAACATAATACAAAGGAAAATGGTCTGTTTCATTCTGCGATTGAATTCCATGGTTCTTTCTTTGGATGCGGAAGGCATTTTGCCTCAAGAATCCATTGGGAATGTTTTAAATCCTTGCATTGCAATGAAGTACTAAGTCTACCAGAAAAATTTCTCGCACACTGTGGTTGCTGCTGTGTACAAAGTTCTCCTGACTCTACTCCTTTCACTAAGCATCAGATCATATAAGTCTTTCCAGGCCTCTCTGAAGTCTTCCTATCCATCATTTCTTATAGCACAATAGTATTCCATTACATTCACATACCACAATTTATTCAGCCATTCCCCAGTTGATGGGCATCCCCTTGATTTCCAGTTTTTGGCCACCAGAAAGAGAGCTGCTATAAATATTTTTGTACAAGTGGGACCTATTCCCATTTTTGTGATCTCTTGGAGATACAGTCCTAGATGCAGTATTGCTGGGTGAAAGGGTATGCACACTTTTGTAACCCTTTGGGCATAGTTCCAAATTGCTCTCCAGAATGGTTAGACCAGCTCACAGCTCCACCAACAATGAATTGAGAACACCCTCATTTTTAAAATGAGTAGATTCAGGTCCGTGGGGGTTAAGTTACTTGCCTGAGATTCCACAAGTAGGAAGAGGAAGAGGTGGGATTTGAATTCAGGGACTCTGACTCCAAATACATTGCTCTTTCCATTATACCACTGTGCTTGAAAAGATTTTTACTCATTTAAGGAAAAAGAATTCCAAAATAAAGCTGAATCTTTGCATGAAGTCAAAAACCTGAAGAAAAAGAAAGGGGGGGGGGCGCTAAATTACCTAGTGAGCTCAGGTCTGAGACAATCTCTTGGGCTTGCTCCTAGGTTCTTCCCCATTACATGGACCTAAACTCCAAGGGAATCAATCTCAAAAGCCATGAAGTCTGTAGACTCAAGTCACACCAACAGTATTTGTGACAAATTGAGAACTATGGTTTTTTTAAACCATTCCAATCACAGTGGAAACTGAATCTCTCTCAGAATGCCATTTTAATGTTCTAGCAGCCCTGTCTTCAAGAACAGATCTACAAAAGAAAAACAGGTTCTTTACTAGAAGGACCATCAAACCATGAAGTAATTTCAAGGCATAGTGTTGTTCAGCTTAGATAAAAGCATTTAATGAAGTGAGAGGATAGAAACATGAAAGTGAGGAACAGACTTTCAGTTTCCATATGTTTGATGACTGCCTTATGTACTCATGACACAGTGATGCTTAGTATATTCATTGATTGTTGGTCAACCCTCCCCCCCCCCAAAAAAAGCATTTACTGACTACCTAATGTGTCCTGTAAACAGCTCAGTTGTCAACTTTTAAGATCTACAAGTTAGAGCATATTTCACACTCCTCAATAACTAGGGGAAGTGCCAATTTCAGCAACAAATTCTTGTTTTTTATTTAGTAAAATTTGGATGCTGTGGTTTTCTCTCCCATTTCTAATCACTAAGGGTTTATTCCACCAATGTGCATACTGAATATCACTTTTTAATGTGGTAATTGGTTTAATGTGTTTATTCAATTTATAGAATGTCTTTTCTCTACTCCTTGAAAATCATTCATCATTTTCCATTTTTAAATAAATAAAAGGATGTTGAAACAGGCTGTGAGTTCTGCTGTGCAAGACATTTTTTTAGGACCCAGGAAGACATATTTTTACCAGGTCTATTTTTTTTTCTTTTTTACATGTTGATATCAACAGTCTTCTAGAATCTGTGTTGTTTGCCATTCTTCATAAAAGATTGAGGAGAAAGGGGCAGCTAGGTGGTGCACTGGATAGAGAGCACTGGTCCTGGAGTCAGGAGGACCTGAGTTCAAATCTAGCCTCAGAACATTTGCTAGTTTTGTGACCTGGACCTCCAAAGAGGAAAAAAAAAAGTAAATTAAGATAGCATAATTCTGCCTTCAGTAGGAACTATATTTCTACTTGCCTGAGATTCCACAGGTAGGAAGAGGAAGAGGTGGGATTTGAACTCAGGGACTCTGACTCCAAATACATTGCTTTTTCCATTATACCACTGTGCTTGAAAAGATTTTTATCCATTTAAGGAAAGAAAGTTCCAAAATAAAGATGAACCTTTGCATGAAGTCAAGTCAGTTCTCATTGCAAGAGGACTGACAAACACATGATTTTTTTTTCAACCACTGCTACACATAAAATCCATGGTTTTAAGTTTGTATAAAGGTCAGAGGTGACAGCACAGGGGTATAGTAGATAAATGGTATCATAGTCAGAAGACTTAGGTTCTCCCTACACCAAATTTTGGGTCAGTACCCTCTCTCCCATCCTCAAATACTAAATAAATAGAGATAGTACACATGTGTGAAATCACAAATCATTTAAAATATCAAAGTATAAGTAACCAAGATATGACTTTGGCTGTACTTTACCTTGGCTGAATAACCATAAATTCTACCATTTGCTGATTTCATGCCCCAAAGCCCTTCTCACTCACTGGATCAGAACTATTGGGAACAGGAAGAGACCACGTTACTCAGGCAAAGCAAAGGGAGGGAACGAATGTATATTGAGGAAAATGAGACCTGTAATAAGTGAATAAAGGTATTCTGAATGAAAAATGAAATTGTTAAGCAAAGTTGATGGTAATATAAAGGGGGAGAAGCAAATGAGAATGCAGAAGGACTCTATCTATGGCATGGCTGTTTTGCTCATTGACCGCTGCTGTTGCAGATTTTGAAGTCAAAGGTGAAGTCTGAATTCCAAGCGGAGCCCCCAGTTTCACATGTGGAACTCAAATGTAAAGAAGGAAGTTTTTGTCTTTTTTTTTTTTTAATGCTTTGTTAGATTTAAAGCGATATTAGCCAGTCATTCTAATCACAGAAGAGAAAGTCTGTTTAAGAACTCTGTATCTGGTACACTTTTTAGAAATCTTTTTGGAGAGCAGTAGGTCACACCTCTGGGAGGAAATACATGAGAAGTGTATCATTTCCACGAGTCTTACTTCTCCCTTGGTGTGCACATTTCATTTCTTGACTCCTAAAAGAAGACACACAAATTAAAAAACAAAAACAAAAACACCTCAAGTTTTAAAATGTTAACTTGTAGTTCAAACTGAAATATATAGAAACTAGTTGAAAATAATCTAATTGCAATTTATGCTTCTGGAGTCTTGAGTTTCATATTTCTCATCACTGGATCCTCCAAATTCCAACTAAGGGGAAAAAATTCTATAATAGCCCCAACAAGAGAATGTAACATTCATCAATTTACCCCGCTCCCCCTTGAGGAGATAACCACTGCCTCCCCCATTATGTTATCTTTATTCCAAGGCAGGAAATTTATCATAATTTATTCTAGGATATTCTAAATTTACCATGTTGATTACCATTATGTAAACAGTGTCTGGGGTTTGCTTTATTCAGACGATTGAGGGTTGAAACTGGCGCTGATCTGGAGTCAAGATCCGCTGAAGAGTTTCAATTTGCTAAAGTGGTTGTAATATCAGTACAAACACCAGGGATAGCCTGGGAGGGGGTCAGTGGTTTGGAAAAGGATGGGGTGGGGAGTGAGGAATGGGACTTTTTCTCCATGTAATGTTAATGGGCCACTTACTGAAATAGATCTGTTTGGAGAGGCGAGTCCAAATGGCACAAGGTTAAAGAACATTAGAAAGTGGTTTCGGTATGTACAGCAGCATGGGCTTTCTCATTAAAAAAAGCTGCCCTTCAGGCATTAGTAAGGGTCATCATAAAAAGCTTTCTTAAGAAAAATCTGTTTTCAGGGACTATGTACAAAAATAAGTAATGGGTAAGTATACTCATTACTTTAGAAGCTATCCAAATCTTGGGAGGGAGTAGAATTTTTTGAAAGATATGCAGAATTTGCATTAACTTGAAAAAAATATTTAGGCATTCAATTCATGTAGACTGATTATACTAAGTATTTCTTGAAATGAACCACATCTGGCTTATTTTATTTCCCCTGACCTTGTTCACTTCAACTCTTTTCTCCACTATTCTTGTTTTGGGACCAAAAAAGCAAAGATGACCTTAGGATAATAGATGTAGTGCTGAAAGGGCCCTTATGAATCATCAAGTTCAACCCTCTCCGTTTTTCAGTTGAGAAAATTCAGGTCCAAAGAGCTCAAGTGATTTCCCAAAGGTCACATAGCTAATAAATGCCTGATGCAAGATTCAAACCTGGATCTTCCTGAATCTTAGTTTAGCACCCTATCCACTACACAACACCACCTTTCACGTCATTGGGTGAGCCTAACGAACCACTATATTCAATAAGAGCTTGCATTTTTCCTTTCAACTTCACTTTCAAAGCTGACCTTTTTATATAATGTCTTCTATAAAAAACCAAAGATATCTAAAAATATCTAAAAATCTTGATCTAAATATCTAAAAAATCAAGATAGTCAAGTCTTGTTTGAATCTCTCTATCCCTGAGACTCAAATCCTTTCTGTTTTTGCTTTCTTTTTTTCTTTAAAGTTAATTCCAAGTGTTATTTGCACAGTCTAGTTTTGGAAGATGTTGCCAGTATCATGATTCTTTAAATATATAAAGATAGAAGATGTGGATGAAAAGGTCGCAATAGGCAAGAAAGCTAATCTACTCTGTCCTTTAGTACTTTTTTCTTTTCTTTTTTTTCTTTCTTTTTTCTTTCTTTTTTTTTTTTTTTGTTGGCTTGGCTTATTTAGCTCTAGTTAAATTAGCTTATTTAGTCTAACTCTGAAAAAAAAGGTCCTCATTCTCTCATATCATACCAAGAACCATATCAAGATGGGTCCCTAGGTGCTACTGTACCGTCTCTGTGGCCCCACATTAGGGACTCTTTAAAGCTCCTCCATCTCTAACTGCTATGAAAATTTCATTTGATTAGCAGAATTGTCTCAGAGTTGGCTGAGTTTCTAACCTGTTCTCCACTCTCATCTACTCTAACCTATCCTATAGCTTTCTGATTGCAAAATCTATCTGCAACCTGCCTTTAAAGAAATGACTAAGATTGAAAATCACTCAGGAAGACTAAGCACTATTGGTGAAATTATAGTCATGTTAAAATACTGTTAAAATACTGTTCAGACATCATTCCAATACCATCTTGTTGCTAACAGATATATAGAAATGCATTTTTGTTACCACATATATTTTGTGGGTACGTATACCCATTAATACCTGGAAAACTTGACAAAATAGAACATTGGGAAATGGTGGCAATATGGAAAACAGAAAACATTCCAGAAAAAAACTTTTAAAAATACTAAAAATATTCCAATAAATTTGTAGGCTAACCAATTTGTAAATTTCCTTCAATAATGCAGATCACATCACATCCATGCTGGCCCATCTTCTGTGACTTGTCCACATCCTCTCATAAATTCATCACAGAAGGTTCACCTAGTGAGCTAAAAAGACTTTTCTCATTTTTTTCCTGACATTGCAAGGGTATGCATGTACCAGTGAAGCACTTGGACTGTCCACCTGTCTTCCCTCAGCCTCCCAATATAATCAGCTTATTTTCTCTTCCTATCATATATTTGCTTGACTTCTCCTACTCTAATAAAAAAATAACAAAATAAAATGTAATCTAACTTGTTTTTCCCTTCACCATATTTGGCATTTAGCTCAATAATTCAGTATACATTTCTTAAGTGCCTACTGTGTGCAGAATTCAGTGCTCTATTGGCGTTCTCTTACTATTTGTACAACTATTTCATCTCTTTCTGTTTCACTCTATCTCATCAGATAATACCCAAGATCTTCCAATAAAAAAATAAATAAAAGAACTTTGGCTTCTCTGCATCCATCCATTCATTCATTTGGCTAAATAAAGCATTATGGCCTCTGTTTTTAATTTTAAAAGGCCATTGAGTCAAACATTTTTAAAATCTTTTTTCTATTAGAAAAGATTCTTTGCTCTGCTCTCATATGTGGCCCTTGATATTTGGGGGAAGGGGGAAAGAAGAGAAACATCAGTTATTCAACCAAAAAATAATACCAGTTGTCTGCCCTTTCTTGAGGGGTTTAGTTCCCCAAATGCTTTAAAAAATGTAGCTATGTCAGAGCTCTTTTGATCAATGTTCAAACACCAAAGTAACCAAAGGGGTTATCACTGCAAACATCCAACTCACTTCTCAAAGTCCAAAGCCAGAGAGCTCAAAGAATACGTTTCAATCTACAGAACACATACCAAGATCTGGATTCATCTTTGTTCTGCCACAAAAAGCAGATTCATTATTGCAGGTACTTCCTTTCTTAGTAGAGAGCATGTTCCCATCCATAAGCAGTTCTTACATTGGTTTTGGGGGGAAAACGTATCCCATAATGGCCAAACTTTTGATTCATAGGATCTTTTATCTAAACTGGAGAGAAACTCAGAGATCAAAGAGTCCTCTCCCTTGGTTTATTTTAAATTTTTATTATTTTTTTTTAACTTAAATACCGAAAAAAAAAAGATGCACATGCCCACATACACAGATTACAAAAGGGAAACTGAATATAAAACCATAAGTTTCCATTTCATATTACTATATATGTGTACATACATATACATATATATGTATATATATACATAATCTGCACAACATTACTTGCTGGTTCTTCCTCATGAACACCCTTTTGTTCTTCTCTGTGCATTTCTATGGTTCTGCTAACTATATTCTATATCAGTCCTTTAGTGATCTCCATTTCTTTCCTATTGAGTTTGATGGTTTTCTATCTCAAACTATTCTGTTTGTGTTTAATCCTCCTTAGGTCACTCCCTTTTCTTAATGCTTCATGTTTGCACACTGTTCTACTCTTACATCCCAATTATGAAAAATAGCAAGTTCGATTCCCTGATCCTCCTTTCTACAATAGAATATTCCTCTTATTCTCCCTTCCTATTCCTCTTTTCAGATTCTCAAAAGAGAAATAATACACCTCTGTGTCAATTTTTCCCCTTGTTTTCCTCGATATCCTTTGAAAACATTAAGGTTCTGAAGGAAAACTTTTTCTTCTATCCCTCTTAACACTAGCAGTGCATAGTCATAAATTCCTTCCAAGAAATGCTCAAAAACATTTACCTTTCTGGGTTTCTCTGTACTCAAATGTTTGCATTTCAAAACTCTCCTCTTTTCTTTGGAAATGCTTGAAAGTCCCATATTCCACCAAAGGGAAATTTTTCCTTGTGTTATACTCATCCTTGCTGAAGTTATTCTTGGCTGAAAGTCTACATCTTTTGTGATTTGGAATATTGTAGTCCAAGCTCCACTCTTACTTATAGTAGAAGATGCCAGGTCTTATATGTTCCTAACTGTGGTTCATCGAAACTTGAAACTCCTTCTTTCTGGATGTTTGTAGCATTATTTTCTTCAACAAAGAAATTCTAGATTTGAGCTATGAAATTCCTAGGACTTTTCTTTTCACGGTTTCTTTCAAGAAGGGATTGATGGATTCTTTCTATTTTTTGCTTGCTATCTGGTTTTAAAAGTTCTGGACAGTTTTCATTTATAATTTCTTGAAATATACCACCTAGTATTTTTTGTCATGGTTTTCAGGAGACTCAGTGAGTCTTAAATTTTCTCTCTTTGGCTTATTTTATGTTAGTTGTTTTTAAATCAGATATCCTATATTATCTCATTTTTTAAATCTTTTGGTTTAAAAATTAAGAGATTTTCAATCTTTCAATTAATATTTCTTGCTATCTCACATAGTCTTTCATTTTCATTTGGTGTATTCTAATGTTCTAGGAGTCTATGGTATGGATATTTTCTAGTCCTTTTCTGTCTGTCCCTCATTTTCTTTCTGTCTATCTCTCTGTGTGTCTCTCTTAAACCTACATCTTTGCCTCCCCTAACTCCTTGTCTTCTCTATGTATACTCTTGGTTTCTCAGTTTGTCTCATAGAATGATCATAGATATAGAACTGGATGCCATCTTAAAGACCCCGCTAGTCCAACCCCCTTGATTTTATAGATGAAAAAACTAAAGCCATGAAAGTTAATGACTTATCCAGTCACAATAGATGGCAGAGATAGGACTTGAATCTAGGTCCTCTAGTTCCCAAACCAGCTTTCTTCTATAAATATCTCAGCTCATCAGAGTCTTTGTTGGTCCTTTGTCTGAACTTAGGTCTCCTATCTAGCAATTGGCCTTTGCCCAATCTCACCCACCTCTTTTTCCAGCATTTCCATGAACTCTGTTCTGCTCATTTCTGATCTTCCTGATCTGTATCTTGCCCAATGGTTACATAAGCATTCAAGGACCCCTTGCTTCATTCTGGGTTTCATTTCCTCCTGTCAGATCAACTTTCTAAAATGGACTCTAAAACCTAACAAAAAGATTTCTCCTCAACAAACAAGATTTCTTTCTATAAAGCATATTTAATGGGAAGTATTCCCCCATCTAGGAGGGCTGAACAAGAGGCTAGGATGGAGAAGGCAACTATAGATCCATCATTTTAGAATGTCCATTCTCTGAGAGCAGATACTTTCACTTTCTTCTCCATATTCTCAGTATGTACTACAGTAGATATAATAGGTACTTAATAAGTGTTTGTAGATTGATTTCATATGAGATTGTTTTCTAAATGCATGATTGTATAGTGCTTAGAGCTGTCTAGTAATTTTATCCTATATTTTTAAGTTGTGCTTAATATTTTCATTTTATTTTTTTAATTTATTACCTCTTTACATATAAATGCAGGAATAATTGTGGTGCTATCTCTAAAGCTAATTTTTATGTTATCTCTGAAGGAACCAAACACCATATCTTTTCTATGCACTTTGTTCAATATATGTACATATTACAATATATATGCATCTTTGTTCATACATGACTATGTTCCACTGAAATAAACTATAGTATGTCAAAATTTGAAATTACTTTAACTTAGTAAATTTCTCTTCTTTCCTATGCCCTTTTTTCCCCCTGGAACCTTTTGAGAGGTCTATTTATGAATCACAGATCTGGTAATCTATCCCCTTTTGCCTACAGAAAGACAGCTTCTCAAATACAGCTGGCAGTTGATTTTTTAAAAGTCTCCAGGGAAAGAATTCCACAATTGCTAATGTGTCAGAGTAAGATAGTTACTGCTAACAAGATGAAAACTTCATTTCTCTTATTTATGATAAATTATTCAATGTTTTCATTAAACTAAAAATAATTCAATAAAAGCTAGACAATGAATCAGCACTGAAACCTTTGGACAGAAAATACAATCTACCTTCTGCTTTCTAATGAGACTCAAAATGGTTGGAGATTCAGAAGGGAAAGATGGAGGATGTCAGGAATAAAACCCTCAAACCTTTCTCCTGACTCTTTCTTTCCATTTCTGTGTTGTCTCCTTGAGAACCCCAGGGTGAGATCACCCTTCACATAAGTTCTCACTTATTGGTTGGCTTTGGGTGGGTTTATCTGTTTCCAACTAATTAGCTGCAAATGCCTGTGGTGATATTGGGGGTTGTTGGACCTGTCATTCAGAGTAGCCATGTGGGAGGTCTTTGGAGGGCCTTGTGCAATGTGGCAGGGCTTTTGTTTGAGAGGGGATTTTTTTTTTATCTTTTTTTAATTAGTCACCAGGGCTACAGCTTGACTTCAGAATTTCAGATGTTGTCTGGGAAGGCAGTACATGAGGTGAGGTTTATTCCTGTAAAGCTTCTCATGCTATTCCCAAGGCCCTTATAATAAGTATCTCATCCATATAATGTATGCATTCTAGGCAGACTATAGTGGTGGAGTAGGAGGTAAACAAGCGGGGAGATGGGGACTGAAAATAATTTTCCAAAATTCCTGTCAGCATCCATATTTACCATTTTATTTCATTCATGTCTTCAAAGTACATTCACATTATTACTGTGGCTTATAAGTTTAACAAGTGCCTAACTTGTTCTCTGTTCCAATGATCTTGACCAATAGACATTTCCTGTTCTGGCACAATGTCCTAAAAATATTAAGTACAGCTGTTTTGTTGCCACCCATTCCCCCAGGTTGCACATGTAGTCTCCTTGAATTGGGGAGAGAAAAAAAATGTCAGATACCACATTTCCTTACCAGGAGAATATCTATTTTCCAAATCTCTTTCTTTTTTTTTCCCACTCCCCCCAAAAAATACTAGCCAGATCTAGCTTCTCACCTATTTTTGGTCCTATATAAAAAGAAAAAGGAAATAGGGATAGGAGCCCAAGTGATCCTACCTATTAAAATTATTTCTATGGCATCCACATTGTTAAGAAAAGGGGGCATTTCCTTGAGAAAAGTGACTTTCAAAATGAGAATCTGAAATAGGGACATCAGTGTAATACAGATGATATAGACAATAGTTCTCCAAAGGAAAGACAGACAGAGAGGAAGCAGAATGACACAGTGGAAAGAGCACTGGTTTTGGAGTCAGAGAAACTGGGTCCAAATTCTGCCTCCCTGTGAATATATGAGGTCACTATATGACCATGGTATATTACTTCACCTTCAAATTTCCTCATATGTAAAATGAAGGAGTTGACTAGGTGATCTCTGAGATCTCTCCAGCTTTAAATACTATAAGCTTAAAAACTGGAATGTGAAGGAAAAAAAAAAGAAGGAAAAGCAAGATGGCAGACCAATATAGAAATAAAATATAAGAAAAGGATACAAGCAAAAGGACATTAATAAAAGTGCAAGAGCTAATAGCTATACAGTTATCCAGTTCTCAATTATTGTCTCTTCAATGCACACAATATACAAGCCTTTACAATAGCAATCACAGTTTCTGACTCTATATTATAAATGCTTATGTGAAGACCAAGACAAACCACGACTTTTTAGTGGATTATTTAGTGTGATGTTTTCTTCTTTTTTCCCCTTGAAATCAGAAATATGAAAATGTGTTAAGGATAATATATTCTCCCTAAGAAAGAAAGAAAAATGAACACCCCCAGCCTCCAATATTAAAGCTGCCTGATAAAAATTTGAAAGATGCATTTATTTTTGGTAAATGCTGTTTTTAATAACTCTAAAGGTAAGTTTAGAGTGAAAACTCTAAATGAGTTTTCACGCTTTAATAGTAGCTAGCATTTATATGATGTTTTAAGGTTTGCAAAGCACATTTCACATATTAACTTGTTTGAGTCTCACTGCAACCCTCAAGGGGGTAAACGTTATTATTATCCTCATATTATAAATGAAGAAACTGAGGCAGACAAAAATTGAATGGCTTGTTCAAAGTTATACTGCTAAGTTAGTGTCTGATATGGGATCTAAATCTGTCTTCTTGATGCCAATTCCAACACCACCTTGTTGCATCTACATCCCCAGTGTCTAATACAGGGCCTGGCATTTAGTAAGCACTTAATATATATTTGTTGATTCATTCATTCCATCAGAAAAATGGAGAAAAGACTAAGATAAGAGAAAAAAGCTGCTATTCCTGAACCAATGGAAAAAAGGTTATTTTTATTTTATTTTAATCTAACCAAGACCATATCACTACTCTGCTGCATCTATAAATATATACCTGTATCTTTCATTTGTATGCATAGCTTACTTTAGATTGCCAGAGAATACATAAGAAAAGAAGTTCTGCATTTTTCCATAGAAATGAAATGCATCTTTATTATCTTTGATGCCGTTCTCAGCTGGTGGATTTAATTTTTGCTTCCCATAAAGCAGAAAAGAAAAGCAACTTTATGAACTCCACTTCCTATTTCCTGGTATGCTACTTTTAAAGAGAAATGGTTCCCAGGTGTGGCCTTCATGTACAAAAAAGAAGCAAAAGGAAAGAAAGGGATGAGGCTGAGAGGTCAGGATCTACAGCTGTGTTTTCCTAAACAATGTGAAAAGGCATTTTCAGTTAAGGAAATAGCAAGAGAAGCAATTCAGAAGAGAGACCTCAACCAAGTGGTTTTTTTTTTTTTTTTATAACCACAGCGCCCCCCCCCCCCAAACCCACCAGGGAAATGAGAGAAAAGTCATTCTCTCTCTCCCCCAGACCAACAGCCCCTGCTGACCCCACCCTAACAACCAAAACTATTTTTATATCCTTTAAGGAACTTGAATTGGTTTTCAGTTGTTCAAGATTGCAGGAAGAAGTTAGTAGATTTTCCATACAAACACAAGACATTGACTTCACAAGGTCATTATTGGAGTTGGTAGTTTTTTCCAGTTTATTTATAGAAAAGCAAAAAAAAATGTTCTTTATATCCATAAATATCAAATAAATCAAATCTTATGTATCTTTCTCCTCTTAGCATTCCAACCTTAAAAGATTTTAAGAAAAAGGCTGTCTTCATTTTAAAGGAGAAAATGTATCTTTTTTTCCTGTTTCCACTATCTTCTTTCAATCCCCTAAAAATATATTCACTGCATTTCTACTTTTTAGAAATACATTTTTTGCAAGTAAATAAGAAAGAAGGAAAAAGAAATAAAAAGAAATGCAGGAAAAAGAAATAACATCTATGTAATATAATGCACTCATCAAAAAAGATAGAAAGTAAATTGAGCAATTGCAAAGCAATGTCAACCACTCACATAGCTGAACAATTTAATGATGTATAATAATTTTGAAAGGTCAAATTAAATCCATGTTGACAATTTCATAATGCATCATAGAATCAAGGATAAGATTAGACCATATTACAACTGACATACAAAGCATAATCAGTGCTAACATAATTAAAATTCCAGAATTATGGAATTCAATCACCAGAGTCTGACAAATTTCCTACTTGCTACATTTTCATATATATGTATATGAAACTAGAAATGGATTAGTCCTGATACATTTTTTAAATGATTTTATCCTTTAAAATGTATATACACATTTTTAGGTTAAAAAACAATGCAGTCCATTCAGGTAGAAAGAAACACTTTATAGATACCACTAGTCATTTTCTTTGAGTGTATATAAAATGTGCTGAGTCAGGAAAAATCTGTTCACATAGCTCCTGATAAGAAATTCAGTATTTTCCCAGTCTTTGATAATGAAATGTATTTTTTCTTAAATCACACTTTTGTTATTAGGGGACTCAATCTTCAAGTATTAGGCATGTCCATTTTTTAGGTTTTCTTAACTGACTATCCCAATCTGAAAGAGCTCCGGCTATTATGATGTGTGTGGGAGGATGGAGGCATAGGAGGGCTATTAGCTTAGACTGCTAAGACCAGTGACAAAACAATAAATTTTTTGTTAAGAGAAACTAGATGAAGAGGAACAACACCAAGATAGCCGGGAACAATTTTCTGGATCCTTCTTTGGCTAATAAATATTTTCTTGGGAGATTGTGTTTCTAAAATAAAGGCATGCAACTATTTGTTTCAGGTGCAAGGACTAAGGATAACAATAACTTTTTCTTTGAGAGGTAGCTAGAGGAGGATGTTCCAAGCAGAAAGAGCAAGTGTGGATCAATCTGGAGAAGGAAGAGGCATGAGCTCTAAGGAAATGGAACCAATGAGCTTGGGCTAACAAAAGGCCTCTGTCTTAGAGAAGTAGATGGAGAAGTAAAGACAGAGAATGAAAAAGGGAAAATGTAGCATCCCTATTGCAAGCCCAGTCTCAGGGCTTTCCAAGAAGCAACAGGTACCTCACCCTTGGCTATCCCCTATTCCTTTTTCATAGACTCATAGGATGCTTAAAAAAAAAAAAGGAATCTTAGAAATCATTTAATCTAATTCATTCATTTTACATGTTGTAGGAGACACTGTTCAGTGAGGTCCTAGGCCTTGGAGCGTGCCCATATTTGCGCTTCATGGTGAGTTATACATAGCATGTGCAAATATTCCTTGCCTAGTTCTAAACTAACTCAGAGAAGCTTGCTAAGTCTTCTTTCAGTCATGACTGACTAAAGGGTTAGTACTGTAGGGTGATGAGCAGTCTTCTGGTTGTCTTAGGTCATGTTCAATAGATTCTAAGCAGATAATCTCTCACTCTTCCCTAATGGTTTTCTAGGAGTTAAGACCTTTGGGTGTGTGTGTGTGTGTGTGTGTGTGTGTGTGTGTGTGTGTGTGTGTGTGTGTGTGTGTGTGTGTGTGTGTGTGTATGTGTGTGTTGGGGGAGGAAGGAGTGCAAGAAAGCTTGAAAATAAATAGAAGCATCTTCAATGAATGAACCAACACTAGAAACAAAATCCATAGAGCCACATAGAGCCATTGGAGTTGGTAGCAGAGAACTCTGAAGTTGGTAGCAGCAGCAAAGCTGCTTGGAAGTCCCATAAGATGCCAGCACAGAAGACCAGCAACCTGCTTGACCCAGACCAACAAAGGATGGAACCATCTCTGAGGGCATGGGGTCCTACAAAGATCCCTTCCAGCTGAACAAGAAGAGCAAATGATCTTTTACCAGCACTTTGCATCAAAGAAAAGTTGTTGGAGAATCCAAGAAGAGATTAAAGAATGCTTCAACACACGCTCAACATGTGTACTTCACCACTTTTAATTAATATTGAGTAAAGCATGTACAATGGAGGTTTATGAACTGAAGACCTCAAGGCTTCTACTCCTAAACCCCTGAGGAAAGAAGTAGTAGCTATCCTCTGGGAAAACTACTTGCCAGTGAAAATGAAGGTGGGGAAAGGGATCTCTGAGGGGTGCTATATGAGGAAGAAAATATCTGGGAAGTCAAGTGACTTGCCTCAGGCTATGTGGCTAGTGTGAGCTGCAATAAAATGCACAGCTTCTGACTCCTGAGTCTATGGAGTCCTTCATACTCTTCCAGCTAATCTAGCCAATGGACTTTCTGCAGTTGGAATATCTTCTATAGTCTCTTATAATCCTTCCTCCCATATGCGTACTATCATATTAACCCTCTCTCAAAACATTTCCCCTACATATCTTGGTCAACATTCTACCCTATCCTCAAAAAAGGAAACTAGGGCCTCCTGGTCCCAAACCAGCACAAATGTAAAATAGAATTTAAAGGTTTTTAAAATGTATAATAATTAAAATTGAAAGTTAAAACTGGATCTAAAAGAGAACCATTGGAGAAAAAACATTTCACATGAGTAGATACTGCCTAGTCAGACACTTTAGGACCCACTCTCTTCCTCTAACTATCCCTCAGAGTAAAGGCCATTTTCTTCTGAAATCCCTAGGTTCTTTCAAGGCTTAACTCATGAGCCATCACCTTTTGGAAGACTTTCATTATAAGGGCATACTATACAGCTCCAAAAGGCTTGGAAAACTGAATACTAAATTTTCTGAGTACACATGGACAACTCAGAAACCAACAAATACTACAAATCAGGACTTGATGTATCATTTTGTTGATTGTCTGGATTTAAGAAAGTGATGAATAAAATGTTAATACTACAAATTATTAAACATGTATCAAAGTACTTGTTTCTTAGTTGTTAGTATATTCCTCTTCCCCAAGTGATCACATGTGTGTGTGCGCATGTGTGCATGTCTGTGTGTGTGTGTGTGTGTGTGTGTGTGTGTGTGTGCTCATTGGTTCTCCACAGTGAATATAAACTTCTTTAGAGCACAGATTAGGTTTCCTTTTGACTTTTATCATCATTGCCCACCATAGGACCATGCATAGAGTAGATGCTTAATAAATGCTTCTTGGTTGTCAAAAGTGTGGCCTGTGCAGTTTTAATGGGAAAATGATTCTAGTATGAAAAGTCTGGTGTAAAAATGTCAATAAGACTCTAAAATAAGATACTTTTAAAAAATGCAATTTGGATTAGATTGTCTGCCCAATTCCTGCAGAGCTTCACAATTCCTGAACCTTGGGGAACAGTCCCATATTAACACCCACTAGTTAATTATAAATACATCACCATTTGCAAGATATTCTCAACCAGGCCTACCTATTCCAAAGTGTATGCCTACTATATACTTATGTGGATTCACAAACTGATGCAAGTAGACACTTTCCTTATTGAAAAATGCCCCTTTAAAAACTGCAATACTCACAGTGAAACATTAGAAAATTGTAGGAGCCATTCCATCACGCAAAAAAACAAAACAAAACAAAAAAAAAAAAAACCCACATCTCCAGCAAATGTATTTGATCTTCATTTTGGCCAGAATAGCAAGATTTAACCAGGAGAGAGCAAAAGAGAAGAAAATGCCTACAGACAAAATGGCAGCAAAATCAGGGTTCCTTTGAAGCTATGAATGCGCCGAACCTTGAGGAGCATACTGATCTCAGCTCAATAGGTTCCTTTCCTTAACTCCAAAGTCCATACCCATCAAGTAGAGCCATCTCCCAAACAATTTTGATTAAATAGTTTTGTGTGTATATGAATAGGGTTTTACAGGATGTTTATAGATTCAGCTAGTTCTGAAAGACTAAGCGATCCTCCTCCTTATCCCCCATTTGAAGAGTTCATAAATCTTCTGGCTCTATCTTCCCTACATCTTCTAGATATTGCTACAAATATTTTCAGTTGGCACTGCAGACAAAAATGAAGAAGGAACTTATCATTCTCATGATCAGATTTCAAAATCTTTGGGCATCACTACAGGGGTCATCAAGTGAGGAATGTGCTTGAGACTTTTAGTCTCTTCCACTCAAGTTTTCCAGGGCTGTAAACTACTGTTGGAAGGCAAATGATGTTCTTAAATGCCAAATGTTAGAACCAAGTAGATGAATTGTCCACCTTTTTGCCACAGGAACTGCCTTCCAGAGGAAGACTGAAGATAAAAATTCCATTTCCCATGGTCATTTTCCTATTCCTATTTACTTTTATTCACACAGGTGAGACATTACCATGATAATTTCTTATTAAACCATAGTCTGTTGATACTTTCATAATTTGACTCAACTGTAATACTATTGTCCAAAAACATATAATAACTGGAAAAATTTTTCAGCTGGAACTTGAATGACTTTTCATCGCTAATACCTAGTTTAAATGTCACTCAGGAAAAGATATTATTGCACTTCAATAATAAATGATTGCACTGGCTAGTGTAAAAAATTATATTTATTCTGGTTTATAAATTCATTTGTTTCTGTTTTCAATCATTTTGTATGATTGAAAATATTTTTTTTAAGGTCGACTTTAGCAGAGAAGTTTTAAAACAGGTTTTCCTTCCTCAATAGGTTTTAGGACTCAATGAATTTTATGACCTAGGAATGTCATGCCTAATAGTTAATCAAACTAAGAAGAAGCTCTTGAATTTGCAGTGACTTACAGAGAGTGCACAATGTTTGTGTTTCTGCCAATGCCAAACAAGAGGTATGTATATACAAAGTACAAGTTGGTCTCCTTACTGACAGAGAAGGTGAATGGAATTAAGGAATGACCCTTTTTCTGGCTTATCAGAGATCCTCACATGTTTCTTAAAAAGAAAAATTAAGAAGTGCTTAATTAATTAATAAGAAAGGAAAACAAAGAAGAAAATAAAAATGTAGTCCTAGAAAAAACCTAACTTCTATTATGCTGTTGGAGGCTAATGATAATGGATACCACATTGTACTTAAGATTTGCAGAGCACTTTATATATTATCTCTTTTGATCCTCACAACTCTGTGAGATAGATATCATTGTTTTTTCCATTTCACAGATGAGGAAACTGAGACCCCAAAGTTAATTGACTTGCTCAGGATCACACAGCAAACAAGTGTCTAGGGAATGATTTGAACTCAGGTCTTTCCAATACTAAGTTTAACTATTGGTTAGAAGAATGTGACAGAGAAGAGAAAGGAAAGGATTTGGAGCTGTGGAACAGGTATGAAATTTTGATAATAAAGCATAGACTTAGATTTCCTGAGGAGAAAGCAACTTCCTATGTTCCACGGAAGGATGATTCAAATACAAAAGTACTGCCAAAAGAAAGGTCGTTTAGAAGAAGACCAGAGGGAAAGGATCCAAGTAGTGGTATTGGGGACTTCCTACTAGGGGGTCCTAAGGTGCCACTCAACATCCTGACATGAATAATTAAGGGGTATGTTGTCTTCTCAAGGTTGTATATCTGTGTCTATATATACGCATACATATATACATATACACTTATATATGTATATATACATATACATGCATACACGTATACATTTCATAATCTTTGATCATGATGTCTAGATACTTTCTAGTAGATTTTTTTTATCATCTATCTCTATATGAATCACCAGAAGAGGTAAGGTTTAACAAGTTTCAGAAGGCTCTCCATGAAGTATATAGACATATATGCACACATATACAAATATACACATGTGTGTATATAAACACACATATACATGCATCATAATCCCCATTTTTCATGGGGAACATCCTGAAACTTTTTAAACCTGTCAGTCCCCTTGCCTCTTCCCTGATTCACATGGGGATAGATGATCAAAAAATTCTGCCAGAAAGAACCTAGACATCATGATCAGAGATGGAGAAGTCCAATGACCTTAGGAATACATGTGGTGTTTTCGTCAGTCTGTCAGTCATTAAGCATTTATTAAGCACTTGCTATGTACTGAGGTAGTGTCAGGGATACAAGGAAAGACATAAACAACCCCTGTCCTCAAGGAACTTGTAGTGCAATGAGAGAGAGTTCTTCACTACTTCTGATGAAGTAAGGACTTCAAAACAGAAAGGCAGCTTTGGAAGAAGAGCTGGATACAAACATGATTGCTGAGAATAGGATTTGAATTTCCAGATCATTTGTTGTTGTTGTTATTCAGTCACTTTTCAGTTGTGTCAGACTTGTCATGTCCTCATTTGGGGTTTTCTTAGCAAAGATACTGGAGTGGTTTGTCATTTCCTTCTCTAACCCACTTTACAGATAAGGAAACTAAGGCAACTAGAATTAAATGACTTGTCCAGGATCACACAATTAGTAAGTACCAAAGATTGGAAGAGCTGTTGACTGCAGGTCTAGCACTCTATCCACTGTCCCATCAAGCTGCCCATTGCTTAAGACAAAAGAATGATGAACTCTTGGTTAGCATACCTACCAAGGACTTGTAAAAGTGATTTATCTTGGTTCTGGAAGATCTGATTAAGAGGTCTTTCAACCAAGAATAGGAAATGGAGAAATATATCAACATATATCTTCAAAGTCACATAAAAACAAAAATGAATTATTATAGCATAGAAAGAATGCTGCCTTGTATTTGCCTTGTGTTGGTTTTATCATTTATTTTGTACATTCTTCAGTGTGCATGTTGTCTCCTTCAGTGGAACATAAGCTCCTTGAGAAAAAGGACTGCTTCACTTTGGTCCACAGCACCTAGAACAAGAATGTAGGAGGCACTTATTAAGTACTCGATGGTTCATCAATTATTTGAATGATTAAATATCAACAAAGAGAACCAGCAATTAATATACAAGTAATAATATCCAAGAAAAAGACCAGTAACAAAACCTGAGTCTATGAGCAAATGCACCAAGCAAGGGTAACAAGAAAACTCAGCTGGATTATCTTCATACAAACCAATAAATTCAGCTGTTTAGGCTTCATTAAACAATAATATGGGATTCTTAATTAGGATATGGATATGCAAGTACATACTCCTATAGTACATAGGTGATGGAAGAATATTGTTGTCCACATGAGGAAACCCATAAACAGAGAATCATGGAGGAAGGCATCATCATCATGAAAGCATTATTCATCCAGTTAGAAGGAGGAAATAGGTAATATATTTAAGAAATAGGTCATCAACCTGGCACAGAAGTTTGATATAGTATTTACTAGACATTTCAACTCTTACTTTGTTAACAATACCTTTTTTTGTTAAAAAATTTATCAGTAGCTTAAGCAATGAACAATGAGAGGAACTTTCAGTAGAAATAAATGATGGGAATATTTTGTGATAGAGAAAGAAAAGTAACATAACAGTAATAGGAACACTGGGAAGAGTAAAAGGTTTGGAGGGAAAAAACCATGAGTTCTGTTTTAGACATGTTTAGTTTGAGATACTTGGGGGTATCCAGTTTGAGATATCCAAAAGGCAACTGGTGATATTATGAAGCTCAGGACAGAGGATAGGCTAGACATATAGATTTTTGGACTTGTTTTAGCATGGAAATGATAATTGAATCCAGATCAACTAACGAGATCACCAAGGAGGATAGCATAGAGAGAGAGAAGAGATGAGGACAGAGTCTTGGGAGACACTCACAGTCAGTGGGCATGACTTGGATGAAGATTCAGCAAAGGAAACCGAGAAGTAGTGAAATCTGAGAAAGTAGAACTAGGAGAAAGCAGTATCACAAAAACCTAAAAAGAGAAAGTGATTGACAGTGCCAAAGACTGCAGAGATTTTAAGGATGAGGACTGAGGAAAAGCCAGTGCCTACTATAGTGCTTTGGCATATAATTAAATATTTAATAAATACTTTTCCATAAATTAATTAATTCTATTGACATGGATAGATTTAATGACTACTCTGAATGACTGAATTCAACAAGCATTTATTAAGCACCTACTGTTTACACTGTATCTCCCTTATCATATCAAACTCTATCCATTCTACCCACAAAGTCAACATAAGTAATTTTATCAGATGATTTGCTGAAAACCACGTACATTGTACCTATGACATTTTCCTGATTTAACATTATAGTTAACTTTATTTTAAAAACTGTTAGTCTACATGTTGTATTCTTGATGAAGCTATGTAGACCCTCTTCTTAAAATTTCAGTATATTGATAATTTGTGTTTGTACATCATCATAATTTCTGATTATATTCTTTTGTCCTCCCCAGAGGTCTATCTCTAGCAAAAAGGATGGAAAATGAAAGAGAAAAACTCAGATTAGCAAACCAGCTGGCACACTAACTGTGTTTGACAGTATATACAGTATGTAACACCCAAGGTCCCTCACCTCTGCAAGGATGTTTCTTGGTCTTCTAAACTAATACATGTATACTACCTTATTTCTCCTTTAAAATTCAGTGTACCTCTTCCCTCACACTTGTTTTGGGCATGCACAACTACCACCACTACCATAAGCAACACTTTTTTAAAGAGGGTAGGAACTGGAGAAAGCAGGGGGTGGGGGAAAGCTATTTTAAGCTACTCGGAAACCAGAAGCCACTGGGGAGGAAAATGTTGGTATCAGTGCAGATCATACTGGGATGTTGAGAGATGTTAAAACATTTACCCAAAATGTAAATGTTTACTTGAAAAATGGGTTAAATGTCTCAATCCTGGGCTCTAGCTTCCTCATCTGTGAAATAAGAGAGTTGAATTGTATGTATCTGTCTCTACTGTCCCTTCCAGCTCTAACATTCTATCATTCTCTGAAATACCCCAGAGCAATGACAGCTCAATTATAGCAGTAAGGCAACTTCTGTACAATGCCTGGATTAAGTCACAACTTTGGAGAGAGAAAAAAATTATATTAGACATGAAAGCTTCTGCATTTGATCTCTTTCCAAAGGTGCAATCTTTTGAAATCATAAAGAGGTCAGCCATATCTGTGTTCTCTGATTGTTGGCTTACATGCACATTTGTATGTACAGATACCTTAAAAGTTAAAAGTAGTAGCTAGATTTTTGTCTTCTAGTGTTGTGAATTTTGTTTCTGACTCCTTTGTATCTCTGTCCTGCTTGTGTGACGTTTATTGCTATAGTGTCCCACCAAGCCATAGAAGACTTCTCATCCTGGTAATTCGCTCTGCTCTGGTGGTCTCTTCCTCTAACTGGCTGTGGCTGTTAATCATCCTTCTCAAAGAGAACCAATGACATCATGAGGGTGATGTCTTGACTTGGGTGTGAATTGGATTTAAGTGAGGCAGACCTGCAAAGTTGTCAGCCTAAGTCTCTTTTTCAGTCATTGAAGTCCAAGATAAAGCTTAAGCTGACTGATAATGGCCCAGGAGGCAGTGACTGACCTTGGCCTTCCTAAATTAAGGTCTGATTGGTTAGTTCCTCCCAGAATGTCCATTTTAAGGACAGTACTCAGGCAGCCATAGGTCCCTTTCCCTTCAGTCTCTACTACTAAATATCCAGACTTTCCCTACCATACCTCAACGTCCTACCTTCCTGTTCCCACCTTTCTTTTCAGCTCCCTTTTATGTTTTGTCTTCCCCCATTAACATGTAAGCTCCTTGAAAGCACGGACTTCCTTTTTGCTCCTGTTTGTATTCGAAGCTCTTAGACCAGTGCCTGGCACATAAAAAATCTTCTAACAAATACTTACCGACTTGATAGATGTTTTAAAGTTGAAATACTTTGCATATACGTTGTCTCATTTGTGTCTCATAACAGCCCTGTGAGGCAGATGCTAAAGGTACTGATATTCTCATTTTACAGATAAGGGACACTGACACTCAGAGATGTTAATAACTTGATGTTAGTCACATGTTAGCTGGTATCAGAAACCACATCTTCCTGAAACCTAGCAAGCCCTTTCTTCACGATAGAAATTTGTCCTCACAAAATAAAAACTTCAAATAGCGGAAGATTCCCCTGCCCTAAAAGTGGGAAGAAATAAAATATTTGAGAGACCTGGGATTCAAGTACTTCTAATATCATTTTCTGAAATACACTTTCTAAGTTTTGAGCTTTATTGTCTGACAAATACTAATTCTGAGACAGGGAATTAACATTCAGTTCCTGTAAACTTTCTACAATAATGAACTAGACCTCAGTTCTTGCTTCAGTTCCTTCTTTCATTTATTATATGACCTTAGACAAGTCACTTGACCTCAGTAGGTCAAATAGTTCTCATATATAAAATGAGAATAATTAAGCGTACTAGGTGATGAAATAAAATAAGATCATGACTATAAAAATCATTTTGATGAGTACAATTTTAAACTTTAATAATTTCAGGCTTAAAACCATACTCAGACTTTTGGGACATTTGGGAGTAAGATGTGATTTAAATAGAAGGTACTTTTAAAAATAAACATAAAACTGCCATACTTTGGGCATATTTAAATTAAAACACTTGAAAATGCAAGTGTTCACAATAATAGCATGTAGTATACCTAGGACTGAATTCAAAATGAAATATAAACTTCTAAAATAATGATCTCTAGTGTGATCATTTATATTAAGAATAGTCTTAATGACATTACATTATCTGATTTTCATCTGATCTCACAGAAATTTATAAGGCCACTTATAATTCTTTTCTTTTTATTATAGTTTTCATTATATGTTTCTTATCTCTCCTGCTAGATTATTACTCCACTGAGGGCAGGAACCACCCATTTTATCTTTATATTCTCTAGCCCCAGTGGCTAACACAATAAATTGCAATTAGTAGGTATGTGAAAAATGTTTGTTAAATGAATTAATCTATCAGTTTATGGTTACAAAATTCTTTCATATGTTCATTTCTTTTATCCCCAAAGCAATCTTATGAAGTGGGTCCTAAAAGTACTATTTTCTTATTGTTAAATCGTTTTCAATTCTGTCCAACTCTTCATGACCCCATTTGGGGTTTTCTTGGCAGAGACACTGTAGTGGTTTGTTGTTTCCTTCTCCAGCTCATTTTACAGATGAGGAACCGAGGCAAACATGATTAAGTAACTTACCCAAGGTCACATTATTTAAGAAGTGTCTGAGGCCAGATTTGAACTCATGAAGATGAGTCTTACTGGTTTCAAGGTCAGTGAAAGTACTAATAGCTCCATTTTAATAACAAAGAATCTGAGCTTCTCAAAGAGTTAAACAGTTAGTGTGTGATCAGAAGACCTTAAATATTGCCCTTTATTTACTCCTACCAATTCTAATCTTTGGAATTTGTGCTTCAAGGGGTCAGATGAAATTTATCACGCTAAAGATACAGATCCATATCTGTTGAATGAATATATCATGGTGGAACTTTTCAAGACTAAGTCTTGTAATATCAGGCTCCTTTCCTCCAAAGACCAATTCCCACTACTGTCTATGGATGAGTTCATCACTGGCGAGCTCTTGATCAGCTGTATAGCTATGACATAAAGAAATGTACAGTATATAATACATTCTGCCACATCTGCTTGGCGTCTCACATATTTAACTTCACTTTCATCTCTGAAGTGTAAAGATAATTATTTCCAGAAGTTACTGAAAGGAGCAGGATTCCCAAAAGACATGGTGTGTTAGAGTCAGCCTGAGCTTTCACACAGTGAGGAAAAGTGAAATCCCCTCAGAGATGGATTTGTGAAATTCTACAGGAAGTATGTGTTTTTACAATATAAATTTGTCCTTGAGAACAAGGGAAATATAGTATTCCTCAAAATGCCCCACCCAAGGCAGGCAATAGTGGGGAAAGGAGGGGTCATCCTATTTAGTAGTTATTCCAGGGGTTCTGAGATCTACGAAAATGCAGAAGGAAGACCAAACTATTGGGAGATATAGAAAGTCTTCCGGTGATGATGAGACTTCAGCTGCACAGCTGCTCACCATTTTGTATGTGAACAAGAAATAAGGCATATTATAAGAAAGCCACATTTATTAAAACCCTTCACTACACATTTTTAAAAGCCTAGTATTGTTCTGCTTGAAGCACACCACATGGTTTTTGAGTTTGTGCTGTGTAATTAGGTGGATTCAAGTAGAATCATGGGTTTTAGGACTGGGAAGGACCCTAGAGTTTATCTTGTCCGTCCTCTGTTCTTTTGCTTGTACTTAGCCACTTGAGTAATAATCTATTTAGTCAATCAGCAAGTGTTTAAGTCCTTACTACATGTTAGATTTGATGCTAAATGCTGGGGAAAGTCCCTGCCTTCAAAGAGAATACATTCCAGTGGAAAAAAAAATAGATAACTAGGTACATAGGAGAATTTTGTTGTTTGTCCTTCGTTCTCGAAGAGGATCCCTGTTTGACTCAGTTTCCTCATCTGTAAAAATGAACTGGAGAAGGAAATGGTGAACAAAGGAGATACATGAAGGGTTGAAGAAAGGTAATCTCAAAAGGGAAGGCATCTATAGGTGGGGGGATAGTGAGACCCATCCTGAAGGAGTGAGTCAATGATGATAATAATGATGGCTAATTTTCAGAGTGCTTTTCATGTATGATTTCATTTGTATTCCCAATCACAATTTAAGGTAGCTTTGAGAAGACTTATCTCTATTTTGCTGATAGGGAAACAGGCACAGAAAGGATAAGAGACCAGGGCTAGGACCCAGGTCCTCTGAAATTCAAAATGCATACAGATTTCTTCCTCCATACAAAATCACCCTGGCTAGCTGACCTGGATCAGACAAAAATAAATAAATAAAATACAAAATGACTAGCACTTTGGCCTAACAGCATCTGTTTCACAAAGTTGGAAAAGCAGAACAAAATGCTTTGATATCCCTCAGAGCACAACCTTCCAACAGTGTGGCATGCATACATGCATAACTGTGAATGATGGGGAAGGATAATAGCAGGCGCATATGTCTGGTGCATTCAGTTCATTTTTGTTACAAGCAATGCATAAGGCTTAGGAGAGATACAATTAAATATATCACAGTCATTGTCCTCAAGGGACTTACAATCTAACACTTAACCACAATGCCTGACATATAGTAGGCATTTAATAAATGTTGATTGACAACAAATGATGGATGAATAAGCTGCTATAAAACAAAAGAACAGCTTCTTGGAGTCAAGGCTATGGGCATATCCCTCTGACCATACTTGAGGATCCATTCAGTTGATCAGAGGCAGTGGAATGCAGTTGGAAAGAGCTGAAAACTTGAAACTTATATTTGAATTCATGGGCCCCAAGTTCAAATCCAAGTTCTGCCATTCGCTGTTGTTTGTCCTTCATTTTGGACGAAGGCCAATGATGATGGCTATACCCTTCACATACTGCAACTATTTCATAAAGCTCTTTAATAGTTCCATGTGTCTTTCAATCATTAAACAGTAACAACTTTTCTTGTGCAGAGTTATGATCCAAGGTTGAATGAATCACAGGATAAATCCTTCTGTTCTTCAAGTTTTGCCTAATAACTTTCATTCAAAGAGGTATAGGATGCCTCTCCATTACCAAGACAGCCATGTAAGTCATGACTTTCATTTCTTCTCACTTTTTCAAGATTTCTTACTTTAGCATCTAGACTCTAAATTCCTCACAACCAAACAAAAGAGAAAACACTTGGTCTCTTTGAGTTCCAAAATTTGCAGACATATATCAAGTTATAATGGCAGTATTCCATGATCTGAAACTCTATAGTGCCACTAGAAGAATGAGAATGCCAAAAAGATGAGGTTTTTATTCCAGGGAGCTATCTTGAAATTTTTGAAAATGTTGTTCCCCTTCTCAAGTGCAATCCATCCCAGTCAATTTCAATCTTTTATTCAGTTTGGGGCCTTGCTATAATATCTATCTAAGATAGATGATGAAACAGCTCAATCCAACCATATGTAATAATATGGAAAGTAGGATTTTTCATGCAAGAAGGAGTTATTGCCAAGCCTGATGCATGCCTGAGCCATGTAGGCAATAAGGATGCCATAGGATGTGGTGTTTAATAATTACATTGTGGGTCAAATAAACATGGGGCAAAATATCTTTATAAAGAGTATGTTGATTCAGATTTGCTATGACTTTTAAAGCCTTTTCATAAAGTAGAAATGCATTCTGTTCACAAATACAGGTTTGCCATTCAGCTGGTGACAAAAGTGTCCAGATTTTGTATTTGTATGGCTTCATGTTCCTAATTGTCAAAAAGACATAGCATTGAAAACTAAAAATAATTTATGCACTCCTTAGAGTGCATAAAGCACAAAGAGGACTATCACAAAACACTCACCTCTAATAAGATATAGAGGAAAGGTTTGAAGACCAGAAGATGATGACTGACTCAGGCCAGCACTATCAAAATCTGTTTAAATTCCAAATCTGGAACTACCTGTTTCACCTGTTTGACTAAATAGTTAAAGTCATTTGGTAATTCTGCAGCATATGAAAAGTTCAAGAGACATAGTTTCTAGGTAATGAATCATTTTATTAATCATACTAGCATATAATTAATAAAAAAAGATCAATGACCTCAAATGGCAAAGACCCCTCTCATGGAACCCAGTGGATGTTCCTGAGGGTGGAAATCAGTTCTGTTTGGTTAATGAGTAACGAAAAAGAATGAATATTTTAATGAGAGGTGGACAACTCTAATGAGAAGCTGGGGGATGTGACTTTGATCATATCATTTACTTCCAAATTACCCCCAGTCTTGGGCAGTCTAGACAAAGAATTTGTTCCCCTGCCCAAACCTGCATGAGTGGAACACAGTAAGTCAGAATTCACCTTAAATTAAATTCTTTGTAAGGTTTTCTAGCTGGGTGAGGCAACAACTCCACTTATACAAGATAGTCTAAGGGGGGTAAATTTTAGGGAAAGGTCAGAGATCTTCCCAATAACTTGTAATATAATAATTACTTCTCTCAGTTCCAAATATGGAATGAATATCAAAGCATCAATTAAGTATTTACTGTATGCCAAGCACTTCACTAAACTCTGAGAATACACATAAAAGGAGAGATTGTGCCTGACTTCAAGGAACTTAAATGTTAACAGGGAAAGAGAACTAGAAGATCTCTAAAGTCTTTCTAAATTTAGAATCCTGAGATCAATAGTCCTCTTAGAGAGGTAAGAATGAACAACCTGCTCATTTGGCTATTTCACAAATAGGTCAAAACAGGCAATTCAATTCTCATTTTCTTTTGTATCTGTATTTATTTGATCCTTGCCTTTGAAGGTTAAATATTAAAATTATGTCTATAATAGTTTATATTTTAGACCTGTTAGGGGGAGCACCAGGCTTGGAGTTCAGAGAACCTGAGTTCAAATACAGCCTTACTAGCTGTGCAACACTGGGCAAATCACTTCACCCTTGTTTGCCTCAGTTCTTCATCTGTAAAATGGGGATAATAAACACTTTTAACACTCAAGGTTGTTGTGAGGATCAAATGAGATAATTGTAAAGTACCTAGCACAATGTCTGACACATAGTAAGCCTTACATGAATGTTAGTTTCCATTACTGTTATTATTCATCCAAATGAAAGAGATATGATAACTGATTATTACAGATCAGAGCACAATCAATTTGAGGGTCACATACCTTAATAAATCCAGAGGATAATGGTCACTGACTGTGTCTGGCCATGGTCCCAAAAGTTTTGAGCCCTATGTGCAAGTGGCTCAGGGAAGTCACTGCTAATGAACACTTGCCTAGGAATCAACTGGGTGACTTTGGGGCAGGGCTATAGTCCTTGGGTCTGAATTTCAAAGGACTTTTCTAACTCTTTGTTTCAATGATTCCATAATGAACTTAACATTGTCAAAGTCTATGGGGTATTATGTAAGAAATGATTCATTTGGACCCCTACTTTAGTCCAATCAGTATTAATCAGTTTGATATTCTTCCATTGGGATAGTGATTGTAAATTCTGTTTTTAGGCCCCAAAGTGGTGAGCTACAGATTGTAAATTCACTTACATAATCATAGGAAGCTAACTAGAGGACTCCACCCTTGTTTTTCCTTGTCAAGGTGACCAAGCCTAGTGTGGCAAAGGTGACTCAACTACATGGAAAGTTCCCCAATTTTTTTGTACCTCCAGACTACTCTCTCTTGTCCAACATGAGTAAGTGATTATGTCATGACAATCTTTTGACCAGTGGAACTTCCCTATGCTTTACCCAACCTAAACCCTCTCCCAACCTTGCCCATTTTTTTTTTTTTACTTCATGCATCATTTTTGACCCTCAAGAGCAAGGTCTTTAAACAAATAAGATTCTACATTTTACCATATGTCTTTTGCATATTTGCATATCAAACCCTATAAAAACAAGGTCCTGGAAGAAGTGGGCATCTCAGACTTTAATAAAGTGCCATTGGCTCAGAACTCTGCCTCAATGTTTTTTCTTGCAGATTGGGCAATTATAATCCCCACAACTCAGAGTGGGGTTTCAGGATGTGGTCAAATAAGGATCTGCTCAAGCCCATATACAAGAAGTGTAAAGTCAAATTCTTTTGTTAGATTTCTTACTAAAATGTGCAAATATAAGTTGGACAGTTTTCACTCAGAATTTATTGTCCCTCCAGAGATGATTCGAGACAGAGAACTTTGGCTGGCTGTAATTTAACATTATTCCATATGTGTTTTAGTGAGTTTAGGGGAAACACCATTACAGATTTAAGTCATCTAGTCCAATACCCCTAATTTTACAGATAAGAAACTGAGTGAAAAATCTGCTCCAGTCACCCAGGTAGCAGAGCCAGGATCCCCTGGCTACAAATTCAGCACACTTTTCCCAGGAGCACACTGACTCTCAGATGTTACTTGGAATCAGACAGTTCTGGAGCCAGTTAGTCAGTCATAAACATTTAGTAAGTGCGTATTATGTGCCAGTATCTGTGCTAAGTGGTGATAATACAACGAAAGACAAAAGACAGTCCCTGCTCCCAAAGAGTTCACTGTCTAATGGGGGAAACAGCATGCAAACAACTATGTACAAACAAGCCACATACAAGATAAATTGAAAAGAATTACCAAAGGACCTAGGGTCAAGTCCTATTTCTGCACTATTTATGTGACTTTGGGCAAGTTGCGTAATCTCCATTGGCCTTGGTTTCCTTATTTGTAAAATGAGACAGTTGGATGATGTGGCTTATTTCTCTGGCTACTTGAATTGTTTGTCTTTCTTTTGGGGGGGTTATATCTTAATTTTAATTTCTGTGGTAAACTTTCTTGGGAAAAGAAACAGGCAGAGAATCACATGTAATCCAGTTGAAATGATATATTCTTTCATGTGGCAGAACTGAGACCTTACAGAGGCAACGTTTTTAATAGTCTTCTGGTGTTCTGCTTTTTTCTTAGCTTGTTTGAAGGGTTTTTTTCCTTTTAATAATTAAGTTTCATTAGCAATTGTCTTCATTTTTGACTCTAGGAACAATTTAATGTTGAAATACTTTTGCTTCATTTGTCATGTTGCTACTTAAAGGATATCATCACAGCAATTATATATGTAAAAGGAAATGGAAAAATTAAACTCACTAATATTTTTAAATATTCTCTAAAATCAACTGGACAATTTTTAGAGAGTGTAAATGCATATGGCTCTTTCTTCTTTATGTCTCTTGATTGTTATTGACAATTCACTTTTTTCCTCCATTTAAAATGTTAGGGATTAGGTACCAATTCTTATGCTAAAGGCAATGATAAATGATATACTAGTAGCTCCCTGAAAGCTAATTTTCTAGAAAATAATGTAGGATCATAGATCTAGAGCTAAACCAAATCTCAGAGGATCCCTCCAGTCTCATTTTACAGATGAGAAAACTGATGCTCAAAGTGGTTAAGTGATTTGACCAAGAAAAGAAGGAACTAAATATTTATTAAGCACCTTCAATGAGCCAGGCAGTGTGGTAAGTGTTTTCTAAATCTCATTTGATCCTGACAACAACCCTGGGGGGCAGGTGCTATCATTACTCCCATTTTATAAAAGAGGGAACTGAGGCAAACAGAGGTTAACTGAATTGCCTAGGTTCACACAGCTAGTAAATGTGATTGAGGATGGATCTGAACTCAGATCTTCTGAACTCCATACCCAGTATTTTGTCTACAATGCTACCTCTCAGAGGTACCTTAATAGCTGTCTCTCAATGGCCCAATGTCACACAGGTAGCATTAGAGGCAGAATTTGAAATAAGGTCCTCTAACCCCAGAAAGGAAGAATTGTATAAATCAAAGAGACTTTTTCTAGTCAACTTTGAAGCTGGAAATATTTTTTTAAAAAGTTAGTAAGTGAAACTGTAGATAACTAGGGCTGTCAGAATACCTGACTTTAAATTGTTTATTAATCTGAAGGAAATATTTTCTTTCTAGCCATTAACTCTTCCATTCAATCTAGTGTAGCAGCTTCTCTGGACTCACTTTCCCAGTGACTATTAGAGGTCTCCAAGAGGATAATGACTACTACTAGTCTCAGATTCTGGAAGTAACCTTGAGGATTGCTTAATTCTAGCATTGTGGGTTACAAGCCCCTACCAGTATGTTTCTCAATGATTATCAGACAGACAATTAGCTTTCAGAAAGGATATTTACAAAGTAAGTAAAACAAGAACAATTGTGATAGAAATGGCACACACACCCTCAAACCCTGGGGTATATTCTTCTCTTGAAAACTCAAAGTCCTTAGGAAAAATAGACTGAAACTTATAGTAAAAAGGAAATCCAGCAAACATGCATGTGGAAAAGAGGTAACTGATAACTTCAGGTTACTGGAGACCTTTTATCCTTTGTAGAGTCTTCATGAAGTTTCCCTTAGGTATAGTTCTCTTCTGAAATCAGAAGATCTTATAGAATCTACATAGCTAACACATCTCTGTCCCAAAGGGTTACACTTTCTGAAACTGCCTTTCCTCAATTTGTGTCTCACCTCCAATGCAGGTGCTACCATCAAGTATCATCCTATGAGGATTCTGTTACTGACACTGAATGGAAAAATCCTGACCTTCAAAGTTTAAAAGGTTGTCCCTTGGTTAATGGGTCAGGAAAGAAAAAGAAACTTCCATGTCATGAGATTATTACCACTGGAGTAAATCATTACTCAAATGACTGGCTCTGAACTACCTTGTTTTTTTTGTAATTAGACAAAAATATGTCTATTTCATTTAACTAAATAATATTTTTCATGGCATGTCATCTATCATTATCCAAAGATGAAATCACTTACTATATCTTTAGATTAAGAATCTGTTGCTACCTTGTTTACATTTGTGGTCAATTGAATCAATCAAGTGAGTGGAAAAATCTCCATTTTCTTTGATTAACTGGTATGGAGGTAGATCCCCACTACAAGTATTTGATCCCCACTCATACAAGCATTTTTGAGCACCTCTTTCTGTGCCCAGCATGGTCATTGATTCAACGCATTCAATGATGATTCAGTGCAATTTCAGAAACACTTTATCAGAGAGCACAAAGATGAAAAATACAGAATCTCTGCCCTCCAAGAACTTACAATTTAATAGAAGGGGAAATGACAATAGATAGATAGATAGATAGATAGATAGATAGATAGATAGATAGATAGATAGATAGATAGATAGATAGATAGAGTATGATACAAGGTAGACTATAAGACGGACCCAGAAGGAATTTAGATACATTGTGCTAGGAAAAGGTAGGAAGTGATTATTTTCAACTTGGGACAACAAAAGGGTATGAAGGATATAACATTTTAGTTGTGCCATGAAGGAAGAAAAATATTTCAGTGGATGGAGTTGGGGAGATAGGAAAGATATTCCAGGCATGAAACCAGTCAACTCTAAGTCATTGAGGCAGGAAACAGAACAAGATCCTTTACTCATTTTGTGAGGAACATAGACTGCATGAAATCAGGCTGGAAAAGATAAATTAGATCCTAAATGTAGAGTGTAAGGGACAGACAAGCAAGGCAATTGTAATGGGTAAGAAAAGTTCAGAAGAGAAAAACTAGGGCTGGTTATGATGATCTTTGAGTTATCTATGTGAAGACAAAACTTAAATCCTTGGGAAGGGGTAAATTCACAAAGAGATTGAAACTAGCAAAAGAAGATGGCTGAACATGGAACCTTGGGAAACATTCAGATTTACAACCTGAGGGAGGCAGTTAGGGGTTACTTACCGTTCTAAAACAATTCATCACTCTATTCTAAAGTGGTACCGAAGGTCAGCACCAGGATCCCAGAAAGCACTTCAGAGAATGCTGTGGATTCCCCTACTCAGATTCCAGAACTTATTTGGCCTCAAACTACTTACATTCCTTTTTCTTGCTTGCCAGGAAAATAAGCCAAGAAAAAAAATTGATCAGAGGAGGAAAGATGTCTGTACAGGAAAAAAAAAAAAGAAGGATATGGTTAGAAAACATTTCATTTGTCAAGGCTCTCCCAATGTCAGTTACTTTTGGCAATAGTTATGCAATTGCTATGCCATTTCTTTTGAATGTCCATAATGAGCAACATTTAAACAAAATCATCTTTATGTGAATGAGGTAAAAACAGGGCTTCTGTGCAAATGGATTTCTGACATCTTTTGCTGAGTCCCACGATCCTCGGACACAAACCAGAACTTCTTGCCTCAGTTTCAAATAACTAAAAAATGAACATTTGATCTCAGGAAAAGTGGAAAATGGTAAAGAGGGAAAAATGTTAGGAGCAGTCAACTTTCAGTGAAATAGAGCAAATGAGTAAGACTACTTAAAATTAAGTGTGTTTCTTCCCTTTTTTTTGAAGGCTAGAATTCAGCTTAGGATTATCCTGTTCCTAATGTGCTGATAAAGTTCAATCAAAGGTAGCATCCTCGTAAATTAAGCCCATTTCCAACTGTTGAGAAAGAAAATGTATAAATATGTTTAGATGATTGGAGAGCGGCCCCAAAATAGTATTAATTTTTAGGAAAGAATGCTTCTCCTGCAGCTTCACACATTTGAGCAGAAAGGGGATTATGTCTATGACTATAAAACAAAAATTATTCTCTCTTTATTAATATTGATGCAGGTGTAAAGCACCTTGGACTTGGAAGAAAAAAGATCTGGGTTCAAATTAAATTTTAGGCACTTGCTAGCTATATGACCCTGAGCAAGCCAATTCCCTGAGCGTCAGTTTCCTCATCTGCAAAATTCAGGTAATGATCTCTGTAACATTTAACTAGAAGGGTTGTTAGGGGCATCAGTCAATCAGTCAATACATATTTATTAAGCACTTACCAGGCACTATGCTAAATGAAAGGGATATAAAGATAGAAAACAGCTGCCCTGCAGAAGCTCAGAATCCAATGAGAGAAGATAATACATAAAAATGCTGGAAAATGGTTGGGGGGAAAGAGAGGCAACTAGGAGAGGGAGTGAGATGATGTCTGCCAGGAGGAGCTATTGCCTTCTACTGTCTCCAGTCAGGGGGGGGGGGGGGGGGGGGGGGTTATGAGTTTTAGAGGTGGTGAGATCTTGCAGAAAGATTCATTTCTGGAAGCAATGGCGAAATCTAAATCAATTGAAATAATGTATATAAGGCAGTTTGAAAATCTTAAATCTCTGTAAACAGTATGAGTCTATCGTTATCCATCATCTGGCCATCAGTCAGTGTGGTATAGTGAAGAGGGGCCTCAATGAAGTCAGGAAGATCCTGCTTTAAATTGTGTGTCAGATAATTATTAGTCGTGAAATCCCTCAGCAAGTCATTTAACTTCTCTGTGCCTCAGTTTATTCACCTGTAGAACAAGGAAGTCTAACTCAATGACCTCCAAGGTCTCCTTCAGCTCTAAAGCTATGATACTATGATTCTGCTAGGTGGCACAGTGGATAGCATGCTGGGCCTAGAGTCAGAAGACTCACCTTCCTGAGTTCCAGTCTTGCCTCAGACTAGTTGTATGAACATGGGTAAGTCACTTAACCTTGTTTGCCTCAGTTTCCTCATTGGTAAAATGAGCCAGAGAAGGAAATGGCAAACCATTCTTGCTGGGGATGGAAGCTCAATTCGATGTGGACAGTCTCGGGCGGGTAAAGGTGGGAACTTCTAAATCTTAGAGTTCTCATGAGGCCCCCCCAGGAAATGACTGGGAATCGAGGTGAACCGAGCTATCTCGTGTATTTCCGCCTCTTCCCGTGAGAAACGTGATGGGAGAGAGCTCTCCCCGCCCTCGAGATTGCCCCGGATCTGGGCACACCTAACAGCACGGTATTCAGATGCAAACTATGCGTCTGGAGAGCTTAAGTAGGATCAGAAAAGCCTGAAAGCTCTCTTGGGTGGAGGGGCGCGGAGCGGACAGGACAGAAGGCTCTGCTTTTCCTCTCTCCGCTCTCCCCTCCCCCTCTCTCCCCACTTACACTTCTACTTCCAATCTCTTATTGTAAGATCTTTGCCTCCTTGGGAGATTCTTCGCTCCCTCCTAAGGAAGAATTCCCCTGCACTTGTAACTAGACCCTGAAATAAAGCTCAACCCTTGTTCGACTCTGGAACGTCCTTTCTCTCATAAGAGCATCCGGTTTGGCCAACCGAAGACCTCCGATAGAGGTAAGGAAAGACTCGGGTAGCCCTCAGGCCTCTAGGCCTGGCGCATTCTAGTATCCTGGACAAGAAAACCCCAAATGGGGTCACAAGCTGGCCATGACTTTACAATAACAGCATAATTTTGTTCTATTTTTAAGTTATATTTATAAAAGATGGATCAGAAATTTTATACAAGATTGAAATTAAAATTCTTGGGGAGTAGTCAAGAGAGCCATGACAAACAAACATTCAGAGCAATTTATGTATCATTTCAGGCTAGATGTGACAACTCTGAGTCTGCCTCTTTTTGTAACCCCAGTACCTGGCACATAGTAGCTACTTAATAAACGTTAATTGACTGACTGACTGACTTTTTTTTTAATGTTTAATGTTTTTAATGTTAAACTTTCTGGGTAGGGTTTATTTAAACTATGTTATAAGAGTGTCATGCATAATAACAGAAGCCTACTTGGAGTGTTCTAATTTTCAGTGTGTGAGAGAATACCCAGACCTCCCACTGTCTAGGAAATCCCTCATATCTTAGCGGTGAGATGACATGGCAAGTTGGCACCTGAACCTTTTGCTTGTGGTGAGCTGAGCTTAGCTTAACACATGGAGAAGGTGAGGTGACAGTGAATTTCAATCCTATACTGTGGTTCTTACAACATTTTCCCATGTGACAAAGTGACATTTTTACAAATCACCAATCTCTGCATGCAATCAAATCCAGCTTTAGGCCATTAGGCATGAGGGCTGAGTTTTGTTCCCTTGGGGGGAGGGGTTTGTCTCTGAGGCCTTTCCCAGCTCTTAAATTCTTTGATTCTGCAATTCCTTGCTCAGGTCATGGAGTAGAAGAGCTGAAATTTATCTGAGGAGAAAAAGAAAGCATTTGAGCTGGAAAGGAACTTAAAATATCTTCTGGTTTGGGCCCTTCATTTTACAGATAAGGAAACTGAGATTCAGAGAAGTGACACAAGGTGATGCAGGAGAGGCAAAAGTATTAGCAAGAAAAGCTCCTTTTCATAAAGAAAAGAAACCTAACCTTGGAGTCAAAACCCTTGAGTTCAAGTATTGGTACAACATGTTATACATACATACATACATACATACACATGTACATATACACACACATATAGATATATACATGCATATATACATGTATGTGCGTGCATGTATATGCATTGCCATATGTAAGCATGTGTGTGCATTTGTATCTTATATGTATGTATGTGTTATATATATATACACATATATACACACACATATACCCACCTACCTACACCCACATACACATATAGGTGTGTGGGGTGTTCAGGAAGACTAGAACCTCTTGTGTGAGAGCTTGCAGAGCCCTTTTCAGGGTTATCCATCCACCTTTGGTGTCCACCTGTCACCCAACTCTCACCTATGGCTCCAAGAACCATACCCTAGTAAATTATCTCGATAGGTTAAATCAAGTTGAGGGGAACGAGCAGGACTCAGAACTGTTGGTGAGTTAGGAGGATGCCTACTCCAAGTATGTAAAGACTTTCCGCAACAGGATGGGTGAATAAAAATAATTTTGCTTCCACAGCCATGAAGGCAGCTGATGGAGTCACTGTGGAGTACTTAGAACTTGGTCAGATGTTGAAGACACTGAGGTCATCCACTGAATCCCAGGTTATCATCAGTCACCCAGACTTTTATCTTGTCACTGGACTTCAATGACTCTGGAAGAGTCTGGCTACTTTGTGCAACTCTGCCTCACTTAAATCTAATTCCCACAAGTCAAGGGATCACCCAAGATGTCCCAGGTCCTCTTCAAAAAACAAAGAACAAACAAATAACAAACATAAATGTGTGTATGTGTACACACATTTATATACACACACATAAGCATATATACATATACACATGTGCGTATATGTAGAATATATAATACAACTACACATATATAGCATAGCTATATGTATATAACATAACTATATATGTGTATATATGCACACATAAACACATACACATATATACACACATGTATATGTAGAATATATAACACAAATATACATATATGTAATAACTATATGTGTATAACACAACTATATGTGTACATATACATGTGTGTATACATACATGTGTGTGTGCATAAAATATACACAACACACACATATTTAAGTGCTTAGCACAGTGCCTGGTACATAGTAGGAACTGTATAGACGCTTGTTCCCTTCCCCTGTTTTCTTTCCTTTCAACAATAAAATTAGAGTCTGATTCAATGTTAAAAATCACAGAAAATGAGCATTTCATGTCTTCAGCAAATAAAGTCTTTCTGGGCATGCTCAATTCAATGCCAAAAGCATTTGTTACACATCTATACTATCCCTGACGCCATGGTTCTAGAGGGAAAGTGGAGAGAAAAGTGCTCCCATTTAACTTAGAGTCTTTAGAGGGAGCCAGGACGTATGAATGTGAAGCAATTAGCCAAAACACAGGATCCCAAGAGTCAGGGCTACAAGGATTCAACACTTGTGAAAACACCTCCATCATCCTAGTTTTCCTTGTTGATCTTTTGGTTCTCAGATCTATTTATCCAGCCCTAACACATCTCTTGACCTCCAGTCTCCTATCTCCAGCTGCCTATTGGACATCTTGAACTGAGCATTCTGAAGACATCTTAAACTCAACATGTCCCAACTGAATTCATTATCTTTTCACCAAAATTCTCCCCTCTCCCTAAGTTCCTTATTACTGTAGCTTCATCATCCTCTCAGTCACCTACACTTGCAACATATTCAACTGTGGTTTTCGATTGGCTCTGACTTAAATTCCCAAGGGGGAAGACTTACCTTTCATAAGAAGCGTTTCCTGATTTCCTTCAAGGTTAGTTCTTTCCCTCTAAGATTAGCCTATCTATATACTATTTATACATATTTGTTTGCATGTTGTCTCACTCATTAGACTGGGAGCTAACTGAGAACAGAGACTCTTCTTTTTTGGGGGGTAAAAGAGCATTTGTTCGTTTATTTTTTTTTTTTACTTTATTAGCACTGTGCCTGGCACAATTGCTGTTGTTTAGTCATGCCTGACTCTTTGTGACTCCATTTGAGGTTTTCTTAGCAAAGATACTGGAGAGGTTTGCCATTGCCTTCTCCAGATCATTTTACAGATGAGGAAACTGAGGCAAACAGGATTAAGTGACTTGCTCACAGTTATAAAGCTAATAAGTGTTTAAACCTGGATTTGAACTCAGGTCTTCCTGACTCTAGACCTAGCATTCTATCCACTGTGCCACCTGTCTGCTCTGGCATGTAGTGCCTGCATGTTCATCCTTCATTGCTGAAGAAGACCATGCCATCAGAGAAATAATAACATGACTTGCACTTGACTTTGTTTTGAGTGAAGGAGAGCTGTGCAGGTCACCAGCATCACTTCTCCTCCAGAACCATTTGAATCCAGTGACCAGATATTCATCAGGATGACTGGAGATGACCCAGGATGAGGCAATTGGGGTTAAGTGACTTGCCCAAGGTCACACAGGTAGTGAGTGTCAAGTGTCTGAGGTGAGATTTGAACTCAGGTCCTCCTGACTCCTGCACTGGTGCTTTATCCACTGCACCACCTAGCTGCCCTCTGGCATGTAGTAGGTGTTTAGTAAATGCTTGTTGATTTGACTCTTTATAACAAATTGTATTGATATCTTTTGTTTTTAGAGTAATTTCCTTTTATTATTCCTCCACGCCCCCCTCCCAGAGAGTCATCCCTTATAATGAAGATTTTTTTTATGATGAGAAAAAAATCAGCAAAATTAATCAACAAAATGAAAAAGCCCAACAGATGGAGTGAAGATGGTAGATCAGAGGCAGCAACTGAGCTGAATTCTTTCGCCTCCAAACAACTTTAAAATAATTCCTCAGATCCAATTTTTGATCAGTAGAGCCAACAAAATGTCAAGGTGAGATATTTTTCTGGCCTACGAAAACTTAGGAAATCAGCAAGAAACATCTTTGACATTGGAGTGGAGACCTGTCTGGAACCCAAATATAGAACAGCAGCTGCTGCTGCAGCTCTCAACCCAAAGATGGGAAGGGGGTCAGACAACTGGTCAGAAAGAGATTACAGGGGACACTTTGCTGGCACTGGATACACCTGCTGCTGATAGACAACTCTACTAGTCTATGCATGGTGATGAATCACAGTTCCAGGGTGGAGAGGAGTTTTGATGATTGGACACAAGGGACCAGAGGCCATGGTGTCAGTTTCTAGACAATGAGGAATGCTAGCACTTGTAGCTGCAAGGGATCAGGGGCCCTTCCTGTGTAGAGAGCAGAGCACAAACCAGGAGAACATCTCTCCCAGCATCACACTACCTTGGAAGCACCAACAATTTACAGACTCCCAGAACTAACTCTGAAAACAGCAACGCAAAAAAACCTGGACAATGCCTCCCCATCCCTAGGTGAGCAGAGTGCAACTTTAGCATAAGTTCAAATTCAAGAAACAGGCTAGAAAAATGAATAAACAACAAAAAAAGGAACTTGACCATAAAAAGCTACTATAGTGGCAGAGAAGAGTCACATAAATTCAAAAGAAGGTAACCATGACAGCTAGAAAGAAAAATGCTAATTGAACCCAAGCCCAACAGAATTCCTAGACATATTCAAGAAAGAGATAAGAGTAGTAGAGGAAAACTTGGGAGAAGAAATGAGTGATATAAGAGATTTATTAAAAGAAAATTAACAGTTTGGTAAAAAAAAAAAGGGGGGGGGAGGGGGCACAAAGAAATACTGAAAAAATAACTTAAAAAAAAAAAACAGTTGACCTTATGGTAAAAGAGGCACAAAAGTTCTCTCTGGGAAGTTTTCCTTTATAATTTCTTGAAATGTGATGTCTAGGCTCTTTTTTTTAAAATCATGGTTAGAATTTCTAACCTAAGTCAGACATCTGATAGAAACCCTACTTCTGGTGAAGAACTCAAAGGAAAAAGTAGATAAGTATAAAGGTACCAGTTAGGGTCTAGGGCATAGTCAGTGCTAACAGACTAAAAGGCACTGTTATGTGCTTGGTATCTGGTTTAGAGTGGGGTGAGAGGAAGAGGAATCTCCTAATTCACCCAAGGCTCTGAGAACAGAAACATCCTCCTTGTGGAAATAAAACTCACTAATTAGGCTTGTAAAAACTTTGCTTTTCTAAAAGTACTGAGACCTAAGTGTGGGATTAAAATTAGTATGGGTAAAAATTAGAAGAGAGATTTCACTTTTCCCTTTATGAGGAAGACTAATTCTCAATTGAGGACTCAAGCTGAAACCAGAAGCTAAAAGTCGAAAGAAATTCTATAGTTTTGTGTCCAGTAGAGGCATACTGTACCATCAGTGACCAACAGGACCAGCAAAATACTGTCAAAGAGTGTTCAATTAGACCAACAGAGAGCAATTGCCTGACAGAAACTATGTGTCATAATGAGATAAAGAGAGAGATGGAGAGATAGATAGATAGATAGATAGATAGATAGATAGATAGATAGATAGATAGATAGACAGATAGATAGATGTGGAAGATTCTATATGCTTAGCATGGAAATTCCATGGCATATGAGACCTAGACAGAAAAAGCTCAACATGATAACATTATCACAAGATGAAAGCAGCCCTACAGCACTTTGGGTATGAGTTGACCCTCTTTCCATGTGCCCTAACATCCCCTATATGTGTGCCCCTCCATGAGTATACCTTAACTATAAATATTTTTTAGATATACCCATTCTTCCCACTGATAGTGTGTATACTTGTAGAAGGGTGCCCAGGTTTATGAGGGAAATGTCTTCTTGTTACTTCCTGTTTCACTAAATTCCTTTGCTTTGAACTAATCGTCTCCTCTCTAAGTTAGAATTGTCAAACTCAAATAAAAAATGATCCCTGAAGTGGCATGTTGATTTAGAAAACTACAAATTGATATTATCTATGTTGTATTTTATTTTTTCTTTTGTTACATATTCCCCATTTACAATTAAATAATGAGCTCTTCGAAGGCAGGTAGTGTCTTTTGCCTTTTTTTTAATCCCCATCATTTAGCATGCTGCATGAAACAGTTAGCACCTAATAAATGTAAATTGATTGACTGGTTTGGGTCACATTCAGGAGTTTTGCAGACAACATGCAAGTTTGACACCTCTGCTCTTAGTGACTAAAAAGTATAAAAACATTGGTGGGGGCTCTTGAGGTATGGCTTTGAGTCCAACAAAATGCCTTTAAATTAGCTTATGAATGAAGGATAAAGCATCTATTAAGTGCTTATTCTGGACAATGAATAGTGCTAATGGATAGGCATGCAAATAGAAAAGTTAGATGGCCTCTGCCCTTAAAAATTTACATTCTAATGGGGGTGGTGAGGTGAATGATGAACAATTCATTTAAGATGTCAGATGGAAAGTCTCGAAAGTCCTTAGGACAAAGTGGCAAAGCAAATGGCAATGGCTCTCCCTTAATATCATTCCATTGATAAAAATCACACCCTTGAACCATTTAACAATTTTAAGGACATTGATGGTGAAAACTTTTTTGTAATTTTGGCTGCTGTGTAGGCAGGGGCTGAAGCACCTACAAAGGTGTAATGGTAAGTTAAATGGGAAGATCTTTCCCATTCATTAATAGGCCCATATGACCTGCCTGGGTTACATGGAGGTCTGAGTCACATGGAGCCTATGGTGGCAGGAGTTTGCTGAATGGATGGAACAGGAAGAGGCTGAGCTAGAACAGAGCTGGGAGGAAGCAAAAGAGACTAGTTAGAAATAGGAGAGAGAGAAGAAGTAGGCAGCTGGCTGTGGGTGAGAGAAGGGCATTTTGCTTGAAGGTGTTCATTTGTGGAAAGGCCTAATAATGTTTATAGACTTCTTGGTTACTATGATGGATTTCTTGGTTACTATGATGGATTTGGCTTTCTAGTGTCTGAATAAATGTTTTGGTTCTGTCTTTTATATGGGGAGTCTGTTATACTTTGCAATTCAGAACTGTGCCAGCATATTCATAGCCACCATCAGCACTGTGAATATTACATTGGCATTACAAAAGGCAATTGTTGGGTTTTATTTCCACATGGCTTCACTCCCTGCCAGATCAATTTCTGCAAGGGAAAGATTAGAAACAAAGACTATTATTTTGTGGGGAGGTGTTTTATTGTTGTGGGGGGAGTTCTCTTCCAAAGCTCTTCTGCTGACCTCCCAAAAAGGCATCATTTAATGGTGATGGTAACTGGGATGTCAGTTTCCTTCTCCATGGGGACTACTCTCCTGAATGGTGGTTTCAGGGACATTCCTGAAAGCAGGCCAGGTGGTCTGGGAGGTGCCACTCTTTTGGGTGCTTTTAGGCACAGAGGGCTGGTTGTCTACACTGCAGACTTGGGAATAGTTTTGTCTGAAGGACCTATAATGCAACCTGAATTGCTACAAGCAATATATTAATGTCAGTTATTATTATAAGTACTAAAATTGAATTGAGATGATATATCTCTTGATTTCATATATGCCATCATATACCATAGCCATGATTTTCATGATAGATTTGAACTTAAAACTAAAAATCTCCAGAACTAATATCCCTTCTCCCTTGTCATTATCTTTTCTGATTTATTAAGCATATATGCAATAATAATTTATGAATTTTCTGCTTTTTCAGCTGGCTACTTTTCCTTTGTATATCACATGAATTAGAACCATTTTACATCCATTTTTTAAAGACTCTAAACCAAGACCTCTTTGTAAGGGGAAGGGGGTGGAAAAGGAAGGGAACAAGCATTTATTAAGTACCTACTATGTGCCATGCACTACGTTAAACATTTTACAGATATCTCATTTGATCCTTACAATAACCCTGGGAGGTAAATGCTATTATAATCCCCATTTTGCAGATGAAGAAAATGAGACAAATAGAGATTTAATGGCATCACTTAACCTTTCTCCAGCTCAGTTTCCTCATCTGTAAAATGGGGATAATAGCTCCAACCTCTCTGGGTAGTTGTAAGGATTAACTGAGATAATATATATAAAGTGCTTTCCAAATCTTAAAAAACTATGTAAATGTTAGCTATCATTATATATGATCAAAAACATAATATGAAGTTGATAAGAGCATTTTTAAAAGGTACAAAACACATATATAAGGACCAGAAGGAAGAAAGATTGGTTCTAGTTGAGGGATGAGGGAAGACTTCATGGAGGAAATAACATTGGTTACTGTTGGACTGGGATACAGAAGCAATCTAGGCTTAAAGAAGAGCTCTGTAAACATTTCAGAATGTGAATGTATGTGTTTGCAAAGAGAAGACATGATTTTTATTTTTGAACCTGAAGCCATTTAAAATTTTACTTCTCACAAGTGCAAAGTAGGCAACTTTTTGGATGACAAAATTAGTAGTAGAAGTAGAAGTCAGGAAGATCAGAGTTCAAATCCCTCCTCAGACATTTACAGCCCATATGACCCTGGGCAAGTCACTTAATCTTTATCTGTGTCAGTTTCCTCATTTGTAAAATGATGGTAATAATAACACCTACTTCCCAATGTTTTTGTGTGGATCAAATGAAATATTTGTTAAAGCACTTTATATACTGTATATATATATATTGTCATTGTTCTCTCATTTCAGTTACATCCAACCCTTTGTGTTCCCATGTGGGGTTTTCTGGCAAAGACACTAGAGTGGCTTGCCGTTTCTTTTTCTAGTTCATTTACAGATAAGGAAACTGAAAATTACAGATAAGGGTTAAGTGACTTACTGAGGGTCATACAGTTACTAAATATCTGAGACCAGATTTGAACTCGGAAAGATGAGTCTTCCTGACTCTGGTCTCAGTACTTTATCCACCATACCAGTTAGCTGCCCCATAAACTCTCTATAAATGCTAGCTATTACTATTTTTGTTATTGTTATTCTATATATGAACTCATCCCACCTTCAGGTCTGAGTACCAATAGATAGCACACAAGTTAATGTAGCACAAATGTTTTTGTGGTTAAATAATTCTCCCATATACTACTAAATATGTGTGCCAGGATACCATAGATATTGCAGGGCTTCTCTGTGATTGTCTAGGGTACAGACACTTTCTATGGTGGCAATAGGAAGTAAGAGGAGAAGAGAATTACAATGTATATTTAACTGTCAGTTAGGATAGATAGAAACTTACTGGAAAATACCCTGGTGCTGGGGTAGGGAGCCTGAAACCTCAAAGGCACAAGTGGCCCTCTACGTCTTCAAGTGAGGCCCTTTGACTGAATCCAAACTTTGCAGAACAAATCATTCTATTATCTGTGAAGTTTGGATTCAGTCAAAGGGTCATACTTGAGGGCCTAGGGGACCACATGTGGCCTTAAGACCACAAGTTCCCCATCCCTGGTGGGTTTACATACTCAAATAGGACCAAAGTTTTCTTTGTTTATAAAAGTCAGATCTTCAGCTCTCATTGAAGCAGAGATGCCTCAACTCACTGTCAAGGAATATTTGGATTTGTGAATCTACTCAATTATAATTTAACTCTGAGCCCCCTACCCACTGACAAAGCTCTTCATCTTTTCAGAGACCTCATTGTATTTGAATGAATGCTAGTTTGGTAACTTTGCCATAACAGATAAAGCAGCAAGGTGGCAAGTGGATAGAGCTGGAATAGATAGCTATTCAGCGAAGAGAGTTGATAGTTTTGGAATCAGGAAGACTCATCCTCATGAGTTCAAATCTGACCTCAGCCACTTACTAGCTGAGAGACCCTAGGCAAGTCTCTTAACCCTGTTTGCCCCAGTTTTCTCATCTGTAAAATGAGTTAGAGAAAGAAATTGCAAACCACTCCAGTGCCTTTGCCAACGAAGCCTCAAATGTGATCACATAAAGTCATACATGACCAAAAACGATTGAACATTGACAACAATCAAGTATGTTTGGAAACTAAAGTATTAACTGAGAACAGAATCAGTACAAAAATGAACAGTACATCAGATCTGGAACACCGTGCATCTATTAGCAACTGTAAACTTGCTGCTACTGTGGTCCCTAGAAATGTCCTCAGACACAGAATCCGTCTGGACCCTGTAATTCTAGGAAATTTACAGTTCAATTCCTCTATTGAAATAATACCTAATAAAATAGTTCCCGAAGGATATTCAAGTCATAATTTCAGTAGGTGTGGTTATCAGGAGCAGACTCCGAAATCTAGGAGAATTCTGAAGCTGGGACTTATAGTATGGTGAGAATGAAACTTGGAATCCAATACAAACCAGAACCCAGGAGGGTGGCTGCTTCCCCTGGTCTCTGTTATCTGGTTGCTGGCAAGAATCTTGGACCAATTCTGCCCTCAGCTAGCCAATCATGAATGAATCCAGCTGCCAGACCCAGCAAGCAGCTCTACCATTATTGTTTTTTTATCACTTTTTTTCCTCAACCTTGCATGCCAAACTCCTTTTTCTTTCCTTCTCTTTCTTTTTCTTTTTTTCTTTCTTCCTTCCTTTCTTCTTTTTTCTTCCCTTCTTTCTTTTTCTTTGTTTCTTTCCTCCCTTCCTTTGTCTTTTTCTCCCTTCCCTCCTTTCTCTTCTTTCTTTTTTCTTCTCTCCTTCCCTCCTTTCCTCCTTCCTTCTTTCCTTCCTTCATTTCTTTCTCTTAATTTCTTTCCTTCCTTCCTTTCTGTCTTTCTCTTCTTCCTTTCTGTTTTTTCTTCTTTCCTTCCTTCCTTCTATCCACATCCTTCCTTTCTTTGTTCTTTTTTCTTTTTTCCTTCCTTTCTTCCTTCCTTTCCTTTTTTCTTTCTTCTTTTCTTAGATTACTCATGGGCCTGATCCCAATACTTACTGGCAAAGAAGTTTTAACCTTCGTATTTCCTGGACCAATTCACCTCTCCCTAAGCAGCCAAGTGTCCCACTGTTACAGAGAGCTAACCATATTTTTGCCAGACTTTTAATACAGACACCTGTATCACAAACTCAGGCAATATACTAACGTCAGCCTCCCCCAGCAGCAGAGATTACAAGTGTGTGCCATGTTAGTCAGCTTGTTTTTCTACTCAGCTGTACCTCTCCTTACTCCTGTCATTATTCTCAGCCAGATCCCCACCAATCCTCACAGCAACATCAAGGAGAGGAGAACAGAGAGAGAGGGGTGCTTCATCTATTTATGTGTTTGTAGATCACCAAATATAGACACGATGTCTTTAATGATTGTCTATCCCCTTCTAAAGCTAAAGTTCCTTGGCTTGTCATTCAAAATCCTCCAATAACCTGGCCTCATCCTACCATTCTAAGCTTATTTTATACCATTTCCTTTCATATGCCCTGCAATGCAGCTAGACGGGGCTATTCACCATTCCTCCAAAGAACTCTGCTTTTTCTCTCCTCTACCTTACTAATACTGTTTCTTCTCCCTGAAATATAGCCCTTCTTCAGACTCTGAGAGTCTTCAGTGTCAGAAGCCTTTTCTGATGCCCTTTCTAGAAACAATATCTCCTCTGGTGCTCATAATACTTGTGCCTTCTTAATGGTTTCAACTACTTCAGACTATAATTTTTTTGTTTCTTTATCTTATCTTTTTCGAAAATTCTAATTTCCTTTAGGAAAGGGGCAACATCCCATTCCCATAGAGCCTTGCATATCCATGTTCGTGTTAAATACAATGGAATTTCTTATCAAACTTCCTCTTGAAGAATGTTAGGTCCAGGGGTAAAGTCCCACTGGGTATTACCATCATCTGTATTCTCTAATAGAGTCGTGTGACATCATTTAATCAGCTAGATATATTTGTATTATGTTTGTATATGTCCTAAAGTATAATGGCATAAATCCTGGCCAGTAAACCAGGTTAACCTCACAGAAGATAAGAATTTACTGCTCGGGCTAGAGTTCATGGAATCACAAGGAGGAAGTTTAAGAGAACCCTTTAGAGTAAAAGATGTTTAGCAAAGGTCTAGAATTCCGAGGATATAGACCAGGAGCAAGGGAAAAAGGAAAAAGTATTTCTGTCACATCCTTCTTCCCAATGTTCTGCTTTAAAAGAAAAAAAAAAAGCCAGAGTTGTGGAGTTCCAGGTATCCTTAGGGACCCCATGCCGTAGAGACAAGATCCTCTGTGTCCTTACTCAGAACAGCTGCCTTTCGGAGTCCCCTGAGGTTTGGGTGCTATAGTCTTCAGCAGAGGTATGAACTAACCTCTGCCATCTGTGGACTTCTCCTTTCCTTATCTGAATCAACAGCCTTTGATTAGAGTTTAGTCCCAGTTTTAATACATTTGTCAATTGTACACACTCTGACAAAGTCTAATTTGCTACTGGGTTTTGTATACAGTTCATCATGCATTCTATGTTACTGTCCTTGAGTTGGTTAAGTTTTGTTCATTAAAAAAGTTTACTCAAAACTGTTGCATTAAGCATTCGTGTACTTACTTAGATCCCACATGCGTAACTAACACTTGATATTTTTCTCGTAAGACTTGTTTTCTTTTCAAACATTTTAGCCAATTTTTATATTAAAAACACACAAAAAAACAAAAACTTGAGAGTTTTATTTAATGTAGCACAACTTCAGTGGTTTTTAACTTTGCATTATATATTATATTTGTCTAATGATTATCTTTGAAAGTCCCAGGATAGCATATACAGATGTTTTTCTTCCTTGTTCCTTTGAAAGTAATGCAAGTGGTTTCACTGTCTATACACACACACACACACACACACACATATATTTATGTTATATAAAAAAGAGTCCCTTTGCGGTTGTATTTGTGTATGTTTGAGTAACAAAAATCATTTATAATAAGAAATAGAGGGCCATACACGAACATTTTTAGCATTGAAATATTCCCCCACCCAAGTGACACCAGACAATGCTGCTTATACAAGAACAGCAAACGACAAGATATGCTGAAGCATACAGAATGAAAGTCTCAGCTTCAGCCATGTCAACAAAAACATGTTTCTCTTCAAATTTAATTTCCATGAGAAACTATGCTAAATTAAAACCTTCCAGTGTAGCGTCTTTCAATTTTTTGCATTTTTACTACCTAGAGATCAAACAGTTTGACACAGCAAAAATTCTAGTGAGTTAGGAAGAAATGCTGATTGGTTTGTTGGCTGGTGGCCGGGGGAATGTTATGACCGGGTAATTATGTGTTCTGGACAGATGCATTAACCAGGCTTGAGGCTGGAGCCACTGGATATTATTTTAGTCATAAGGCTAGAGGAACTGAATCATTTTCAAAGCCCTGGCTGGCTGACATTGCCGTACTGATCCCGGTTCCAATGACTCTTTGGCAGCAACTTCCAATGCTGCACTTATGACATGGTAAACAAAAACTACATTAAAGGTTTGCTTTTTAATCATAAAGGAGTTCAACATTTCCACTGTGCTCTCTGGCTGTTCATCAAGCCACATTGAAGGCTATTGTGGATTTTCACAGGCTCGTCTGCTGATGGAAGAGCTTGTAGCAATCTAACAGACCAGGAGACTCAGTTTTTAACAGAAAGAAAGAAAGAAAGAAAGAAAGAAAGAAAGAAAGAAAGAAAGAAAGAAAGAAAGAAAGAAAGAAAGAAAGAAAGAAAGAAAGAAAGAAAGAAAGAAAGAAAGAAAGAAAGAAAGAAAGAAAGAAAGAAAGAAAGAAAGAAAGAAAGAAAGAAAGAAAGAAAGAAAGAAGGAAAGAAAGCGAGCGAGAGACAGAGAGAGCGAGAGACAGAGAGAGAGAAAGAGACAGAGAGAGAAAGAAAGAAAGAAAGAAAGAAAGAGAAAGAAGGAAAGAAAAAAGAAAGAAAGAACTAAAGAAAGAAAGGAAGGAAGGAAGGAAGGAAGGAAGGAAGGAAGGAAGGAAGGAAGGAAGGAAGGAAGGAAGAAAGGAAGAAAGAAAGAAAGAAAGAAAGAAAGAAAGAAAGAAAGAAAGAAAGAAAGAAAGAAAGAAAGAAAGAAAGAAAGAAAGAAAGAAAAAGAAAGGAAGAAAGAATCAGAACTACATATGAAAAAGGCTGGTCCATTCTAGTTGTTATGCCCACCTCCAGAAAAGACTCAACAGTCAAACTGTCTTCCTTATTTCATGAAAATGAAAACTATTTTCTTAAGTCTCCAAAAAGACAGAACAAAACCAATCAAATTTCTAATCAGGAAAAAATATGCTAGAGTGACAAAAAATCTAGAATGATGACTTTCAGCTTAACAGAGAAAAATACAATAAATCCACTAAAAACTCATATACATGTTTGACTAAACTTCAACATTGTGTTTATGTTTCAGACTCAGAAGTCTTTGTTTCACCAAGGTGAACTTATTTTCAGACTAATAGCAATATAAGCAAGAAACATATTTGGTCTTAAATTTCCTATTCTCCAAGGTTATTTAGAAGCCTCTCCTATTGACTTCAGAAGCCTAAGTTCCTTAGCTTTCTTTTAAAAAAAAATTCTTATGTTACAGCGTGATAATTTATTTTGAACATTTAGTGTAACTAATGACATTTGAAGCAAAATAGGTTAGAGTCCACGTGGGGTTTATTGCTTATAGAGATGGCAGAGTTAGGATGTAATCCTTCCCTCAGGTACCTTACTCCGCAGTCACATCTTTGACTTCCCTTGCATTTTTAGTATCTGATGATTGCAAGATGTAAAATGATTCATGCATAAGCAGTATTGGAAGACATGATCCAGAATCCAATTTGTTTAGGAAAAAAAAGAAGAAAAAGGAAGATTCATCATTTTGGTTCAGTTTCATAATCTTGTTGCAGTATATTCTAAGGGGTGGGGGGAGAGTTCTCTTCTATCTCACAGACGGTATTCGTCAGGAATAAATCAGGAGCTACTTTCACTGAAAGAGTTAACTGTACTGTAAATGCACATGGATTCTCAAAAATAAATCCCTCTGAGTAATTATTGATAAGATTATTGCATGAACTATAACTGAATTAAACTTGCAAATCTCTGCTGAATTATTGCATCTGTAACCTCCAAGATGATTATAATGTCATATCTGTAATGACTAATGAAGTTTATAGGTGTTATTAATAAAGGTTCCATGGCCACTCAATCAGGAACTCAGTTTTGCACTGCAGTATTTAGTATGGCAAATTATTCATGAAAAACATTTGTTTATTCATTTGTTTGTTTTAATGACTAGGCTCTAAAAAATTTTTTGCACTTGGAGACTATCAGAAGTCTGAAGCTATTTGCTAATTGCAGTATGTAGAGAGAGGTTTGTTTGCTTTCTTTAAACATAAAGATTGCCTTCTAAATTTAGATACCATTCCAAATACAGGAGACAGACTTGCAAGCAAAACTTTCTGTAAGATCCAGAAGAAATTTGCCAAGGAGCAATCTTAACATGTACCTTGGACAATGTATAGACCAGGAATGAAACAGATAATAACAAGAGAAGAGGAAGAAAAAGCTGAATGAAAGTGGCCATTACTTTAAAATGTGGAAATGGAAGTGGGATTGGGCAAAATTGAACTGCCTTATATCTGAATTATGTTATGATTTTTAAATACATCTACTTTCTAAACTGAGACCAGTTGGTATTAATAAAGCAAATAAAAAGGTTCTGTGAAAAAATTAAATTCCAAATGGACCTGGGTGATATATTATAAACAGAGATCCCTCAGAACATAAGAATGAACACAGCATATCAAAGACAGCAAACACTGGAGGAATCCTTCATTCTCAAGTGCCAGTTATGAGAGCTCTGATGATTTTATATTTAATTCATCTGTGTATTAGATTATGAATCCAATATTTTGCACATGGGAAATTATTTCAGACTCAATACAAATATGAAATGAGCCCAAATTGTGCAATATGGTATAATAGAAAGAGTGATAGCTTTGGAATCTGAATCCGAAGCCTTGGGTGTGAATCTTACATCTGTCCACTGGGCACCACATTTTTCGGAGTCTCAGCTTCCTCTTTTGTGAAATGATGGATTGAACTAGACGACCTCCAACATCCTTTCCAGTTCTAAATCTATGGTTTTATGAAATTCCTAGTTGGCAGGATCTGTATTAATGTTATTTTACTGTATGTGTTGCATGAAATTTCATGAATAAATTTCCCTATTTGAGATAGTTATGATTGGGTTCTTTATTATTTAAATTGTATTTGTGATTTCATTGATATAGGGAACTCCTTAGGGCAGAGGTGGGGAACCTGCAGCCTCAAGGCCATGTGTGACCATACAGATCCTTTTCCACTCCTTTGATGGAATCCAGTTAAGGACCCAGAGCACCACATGTGACCTTGAGGCTGCAGGTTCCTCAGCCTTGCCCTAGGAGGAAATTCTTTATCAGTACAGATCAGCACCTGTTACAGTTACCTAGAATTCTGAAAGGTAATGATGTGCCCAGAATCACTCAGCCATGTAGATATAAGAAGCAAGACTTCAACCCAATTCTTTCTGATTTAACTAAGACTAATCTCTGTCCACTAGTGCAATAGATAGAATGCCTGAACTGGAGCAAGAAAGACCTGAGTTGAAATCTAGCCTCAGATACTTATTAGCTGTATGACCCTGAGCAAGACACTTAACCTCTGTCTGACTCAGTTTCTTCAGCTGTAAAAATAGAGATAATAATAGCACCTACCTCTTGGGATTGTTGTAAGAATCAAATGAGATAATATCTGTAAAGAACTTAGTGACACTGTATAAAGGCTAACTATTTTCATTATCACTATTATATCTCTGTGCTTCTAAACATATTAGCATAAGTTAACAGCTTAACTTTGTAATGAGTGTATCCTTAGAAAACTGATTTTTTTTTAAGATCAAAATAATCTAGCACTTACTCTACCCCCAGTTTATTGCTAGTGCTCAAGAAATAGTTCTTGTTCACATGAATATTCACATTCAATTTTAAATGCCAAGTTGAAGGAAGGGAAGGAAAGAAAAAAGAAAGGAAGGAATGAAGGAAGGAAGAAGGGTCACTAATTGCTTTCTTTTTTTAAAAACCTTTTCAAAATGCTAAACAAGACAGAACAGACAGTAAGTAACCTGTACATTGCTCAACACACATCTGTCATCTGTTTATAACTTAAGCTGACCGCTTTAAGGGAAAAGGATATGAAAAATGAAGTTGACATTAGCGTAAACCTTTTAATAAAGCAGAGAATACAGACAAGACAATGCATTCCCCTGGCTTTTAATAAAAATAAAAAAAAGAGAGAGACTTTCTAAGATCCTCATATTCATTATTTTATTGATTCCATAACAAAAAAAAAAAAGTGGGAAGTACAAGAAGCTGCTGCGCTGTCTTTAATTCTCTAGAAGGTACCAACAGTATCAATGTTCTGTTTCTTTTCATGGGTAAATCAAAGTACAGACACATGGCAACAAAGCAGTGATATTTGTTTTGAGTAGGGAGGCATAGAATCTAAAATTCTCCTTCAATTTCTATATTCAATTCCACCTCTCCTAAAATCCATCCACAGTACCAAAAAAACAAGTATTAACCACAAAAGCAATGATGTTATTTTTTAAGAAAGGTCTCTGATAGGAGAAATGCAAAGGTGAATTGTAAAAAAACAACAACAACAAAAAAAAACCCGAGCCGGTGCTGAGTATTTTCAATTCCTCCCTCATGTTTTTTTTTTTTTTCAAAATTCTTTGAAACAAAAGAGGAAAATAATTGAGGAAAAAGGTGCCCACTGAGCAACAGAATACTTACAAACCAAATTTCCCCTAGCTCCCTTTTCCCCTGCTCCATCACTTTTTATTTCTAAGTATCACCAAAAACTGCATTTTTATTTAATCTCTTTGGAGTTATTAAATCCCCAAAGCTCTGGTATTAAGAGTTCTAATCAGTTCTTATCCACGAATTTTCATAAAACTACTTCAAGGCTCAGCCTATAGAATGCTGACAAAGCTAGTTTTCCCAAAAGAGTAAACACATCATTCTACTCTAAAGTAAAATTGTCTTCCAAAAGGCTATCTTTTTAAACTGGAAAATATTAACAATCATTTACAATTCAATGTTCATATTTGCATTTCTTAGCATCTAAAATACAGATGGGGAAATCTAAAGAGCAAGGCAAATCATGTATCTTTCAACAATGAAATAATTCTAAATCACTTTGACTGCAGTGCTTTCATGCTTTGAGAAGTTATATGAACATTTTTAAAATGTAAGTTTTAAAAATGTGAAATAAACATAACTTCAGCAAATGTAGACTAGAAAAAACTAGTATAGCAGTAGCAGGGATTAATTATACTAATATGTAGAATAAAGATGCTAAATTTTGATTACCTTTCTAAGATATTATCTTTTTTTCCTACTACTTTCAAATAATTTTTGTTTCTGAAATGTATTATTATTTCACAGTACAGTTTAGCATCCCTGGCATCTTCAGCTTAACTATCTTTTCTATAATATGAATAAGATAGTCACCTACCAACTTAAACATCCTTCTATGTTCATTTATTCCTTTCATAAGCATTTACCAAATATCTAATATGCCCCAGAAACTGGGCTAGCTGGTCAGCATCCAAAGGAAAGGAAAAATCCAAAGTCAAATATTTAGGCAAAATAAGAATATTGTATTATTATACCATGAAAGACTTTGCCAAAGATGAAATTTTCTAAGTGAGTATTAAATCAACATTTGTAGATTGTAACCTATAGAGGGATATTTAAATCAGCAGATGCCTTTCTTCTAACAAAACTTAATTATTTTTACTCTTAACCTCTTAAAAAGATACATAATATTTATGCATGCATGACAACAATATATGTTTCAATAAAAATATATTTGAATTACCAAGACAAAATTGCTTTAAGCTTTTGATCTGCCTTATAGATCACATGTCTGAGAGTCTTTTCCTTTCAACCTAGGATTACATTCAAAAAGAGCAAGATATACAGCTGACTATTCAAGCTGAATGACACCACGATAAACTATGGTTTTTCCTGAAGAGAAAATACATCATAAATCGGTGTAACACTTACCTCATTTTAAATATTACTGTCTCCTTTTATCAGGTAACACTATATGACCTCCCCTTACCTTCCTTCTTCCCATATTTTATTTGAGATTTTAATTCTGTAGAGTGATCACAACCAGAAATTTCTTAATTAAAATAGGATATATGACTTTGGAGGTTTAGGTTATCTGATAAAGAGATTAAATTTTAAAAGTAAGGGAGATCCTGCCTTCTTCTGATCCTCTGTAAGGCGTAACAATGTAGTTGCGATACATAACAGCCATCATTTAAAAGTGAGTATGTTTCAGATGTTCGGTGCTCTGTCGTGGGCTCTTGATAATAAATACTTATTTCAAATTATCATAAGTCACGCAACTGAAACAATTTGTAAATCATGTTGTTTAGAAAATTAGAAGTCCAGATTGTTATACTAGTGCGACTGAAAGAGATATTTGCCAGGGAATGTATGGAGAAACAGAATGTGCTCCTCTCTCCTAGGGAAATGTCTTTTCATTGATGATAATGAGTGCATTGACATCACACTTTTTAAAACCTTGGCCTAGAGCCATATAAATTCTTTTGACTATGACACTGGAAATCTGAAGCAGATTCTACAATCACCAAAGCTTACAAAATGCATGCAATGCAAGCTGTTCTCCAGGCTGGATCCTGGCTATGATTTACACAGCCACTGGTCCAGATGAGAGTAAGCTGGACTTCCTTTTTTGGCATTAAGTGAAGAGAAAGAAGGGATTCATTTAGTCAAATGAATGGGGGAGTGGGAAAAGGAGTTTTTTTGAGGTGAGCCACCTAAAGTAACAATACTTCCTTTGATTGTTTTTTGTCTTCCCTTTGCCCCTTGGTTGTCAGAAAGAAGGGTTTACAATTGCTATTCCAAAATCATCGATTTAGACACCAGCGTGTCTCTTTTGCCAGTTTCCATTGTATAGTGGGTAAAATTAATATAAGGAGACTAAATCTTGAGGACTCAGTCACTTTAGCTTTATCTGCAAGACACTACATAAATGAGCAAAGCCAAGCCTGAGTACTATAGTCTCTTAATTTTCATATAGCTTCCCATAACACCTATAATAAGATGGAATATTATGAACATGACAAAGACTAAGAAGCATAGAAAGGCTTATCAGAACTGATGTAAAGTGTAATAAGAAGTACCTGGTAAACAACATATGCAAGGACAAGAGCAATGTAAATGAAAGAACATAACAACAAAATGCTACCAAATCATGAGGGTCAATATCTCAAAGAAGAAATATGAGAAGGGTCCTTCCTTCTTTGCAGAAGTAGGGTACTATGAGGGTTGAACACCATATAAGATGTAGAATTTATTTAACATGTTGGTTCATTTTGTTCAGCTTTTCTTTTTTCTTTGTTTTTCTTTGTTATAGAAGATAATCTCTGGAAAGGGGAGAAGGGCATACTGGGAAATTAAGATGATGTAAAAACAGAAAATGATAATAAAATTGTTTGTTTTAATGCCAAGAAATTATGATTTCATCAGGATGAGGAATCCCTCCACCAAGAAAGAACAAACCTTTTGCTCATAGTCTTGAGTTGTTTTGGATTTTAGTTTGTTTTTTTTTTTTTTTGAGGTTAAGTAAGACTCAAAGTCTCATAGCCAATATGTATCAGAAGTAGGCATTAAACCCAGATCTTTTTGACTCTAGGGTCAAAACTACTGATATCTACTATAACAACTATTTAGTATCTCCTTTACCATACTAATTCTGTGCACTCAGTCATAAGAACCATTCAATAAACACTACTTCTTCCTTAATCATGAAGTTCCCTAGAATGTTATTATCATGTGACAGATGTAGGCTATGGAGCCCAAGAAAAGGTTTTAAATTCCCTTCCTGTACCATTACAGGTCAAATTTGCATTGTTAGATCTCATATTTTCATAAAATGGTAAATTTAGACCTGAGAAGGGACTCTAAAAATTAACTAGTCTATCCCCTCATTTGTACAGGAGGAAAATATGACCTGTGTAATAATACCCTAACACCTAGAATTTATGAAATGTTTAATGATTGAGTCTCCCTGCCTAGAGTGGCTTCCTTGTGTGGTTTGTCCTTTTTTTTAAAAGAGGACCTTGATATCAGGAAGATGACAACATGACTAGCAATTGAATTGGATTTGGGTGAGGGAGGACTGTGCAAACTCATCAGGCTCGCTTTCTCCTCCAGAGCCTGCTGGGTCCAGCAGCCAGATATAGAGTAGAATGATTGAAGATAACCCAGTATACATTGCAAGACCTTGGTCTTTTAAAACTAAGGTTTTTCAAGTTCTCACTTTGAGTGAGGCAACGCCTATTCAGTGAATAGGCCTGTTGAAGAAGTGAGTCAAGGGATGGTCCCTTTAATAAAAAAAAAAAAATCAAACGGGAAGGGGAAGACCTTCCTGTTTGTTGGCCAAAAGAGAAACTATTATTATTTACATTCATTCTAAGCCAATAAGGCCCAAAAGTGTTTCTCTGCATAATCATCACATCCTATTTTTTCAGTCCAAAAATTGGTTTATAACCTTTCATCACTAATCTTCACACGGTATAACTCTGTTTCTCATGCTGCTTGAAAGGTAAACCCAGAAGCAATGCATTCTCCAGTGGCATATGACTATGCATTTATCTCTTGTGCATTACAAGCTTTGAGCCTAGAATTCTCAGCATACCTGCATTGTAAGTATGTTTCAGAAAGCCAATTTTCCTGGTTTGTTTAGAATACTGCAGTGTTCATGTATTGTCACTCAAGCCAATGAGAAGCAGTAGGTGCAAGGGGAAAGAGTGGGCAGGTGAAGCTGCCACGAGTAAATCATGCAATATGGTAAGACCTGCATCTTCCCATGCTAGCTAAACTGTACAGTTCGTCTGCCAGTGATACAGTTTACTAATAAATGATTTTTAAGTAATACTGGCATAATTTTTTGAAGTTTCACATAATGGTCGCACCCCACTTTTTTGCAAAGAATTTGACATAAAATCTGTGATGATTATGTGGTGAAATAAGGTAACCATTAAGTGGTGCTTGAGCAGGGGACCTGTTGTTGTCTAGTCAATGAAAGCCAGAGTGAATTGGGTTTAAGACATGGGCTTTAAGAAGCAAATCTAGTCAATTAACCCCAAGATAACTAAGTAGGTTTCAGTCCTCAGGCATGATACTCCTTTGTGGAGAGGGGAAGGGAGGGAAGCAGAGGGAAGAGAAGTGAGGAGAAGGGGAGGAGAGGAGATGTTATTTTAAGTTCTTATATGTTATATTTTAAGGTACCAAGTGATTTAATATTTTTCAAAATTGTAAACTGATTTTTCCTAGTTGAATTTTGTCTTCTGCAGTTACAGTTTCTGCAATCATATTCCCATACCTATCCAGTCTCCTCTCTGCTTCCCACAACAGTGATGATAAAAAGTTTTTATTCCATTATTAATATTCCAGAGGGAGTTAAAGGACCACATATAACATACATGTGTTATTAGTCTAGTAAAATGTTTCTTATTTGTGCATTCAACATTATATTTCCTTTGGAATTATTAAAATTAATAATACTATCTGTTCATCCCAAAATATCAATTAGCAACTGATCATTATTTAATACATTTTATATTAAAATTTTATGTCTATGGTGTCAACTCATTCTTTTTCCCAATACAATTGAAATAATTAAACAAGGCCTACAGTGGGAGATATATAAATAAAAAATAATTCAATTTATCCAGCCCTCAGGGCCCTTCTAGTTCTAAATCCTATGGTTTATTTTTCTATTTTTTTCTTATTTTTCTTATTTTTTATTTTTCTTATTTTTAGTCTTATTTTTCTATATGAAAATCCAGAATATGTCATATTCACTACCTGCATAACCTTTGGCAAGCCTCCTCTGGGCTTCAGTTTACTCATCCATAATTAGAGGATATGACTAGATTGTTACTAAAGTATCTTCTAAAACTAAAGCTATGATCCTACAATAAAAATAATTCCTTAGCAACAGATGGGATTTATGTCTCTAATTTTGGACTTATAGTCAATCTCTAGGTCCTGTCTGGACTGAACAAATAGGAAGACACAAATACATGTCCAAATGATAACACACCAAAAAATATGGAAACCATATGATCCACTTAAAGGCACCCTCCTCACCTATTCCACTGAACATGGAATACAAACACAGAAGGATTCAAACATAAGTTTTCCAGGAAAATGCAAATAACTAGAAAGCTACATTTCTAGATAGGTTCAGGCTAATCAAGATTTTATTGTACTAATAACATCATTATGAAGTTGCCCCTCATTTTGTAAAAGTTAACATACAAAAATGTGAAGTTAATGTATAAACTACAAAAGGAATCTCTGCTCTATAAAAGGATTCAACACAGGTTGAAACAGTGACTCCTCCCTTCATACATCTGAAATATATTTCAGACTCCATGCCTGGAAAATAGTACATGCTCAATAAATGCTTGTTGAGTAACTGCCTGACTGATTCACTTTACAGAAATTTTATTCGCATACAAATTTTCAGAAGCATATTTATTATTTGAATCAAGGTAAGTTTGTATAGGAGAATATAGCAATAATAATAGCTAATATTTACATGGTACATTAAGATTTGCAAAACACTACTACAAGTATCTCATTTGAACCTTACAACTCTGTTATTATTATCCCTATTTTACAGATGAGGAAACTGAGGTAGAAAAAGGTTAAATGACTTCCCTAAGGTCAAACAGCAAGTAAGTGTCTGAGGTCCAATTTGAACTCAAGACTTCTGGAGTTCTGCATCCACTGCAAAACTTAATTGCCTAACTATAGTTCAATATAGTTTAAATATAGGTTAAAACATATGTCATTCCCAATTCTAAAAGTAATTTACCTATTCAGTGCCATTCCAATCAAACTACCAGATAATTATTTTCTAGAGCTATAAAAAATAATATCAAAATTCATCTGGAAGAACAAAAGGTCCAGAATATCAAGGGAATTAATGAAAAGAAACACTAGGGAAGGTGGCCTAGTCCTACCAGATCTCAAATTGTATTATAAAGCAGAAATCATCAAAACCACTTAGAACTGGCTAAGAAATAGAGGGGTAGACCAGTGGTATACATTAGGTACTCAAGACACATTAGTCAATGAATATAGCAATCTACTGTTTGATAAACCAAAGGATCCCAGCTTCTGGGATAAGAACACACTGTTTGACAAAAATTGCTGGGAAAACTGGATAACAGTGTGGCAGAAACTTGTCATAGACCAAAGCCTGACACTATATACAAGAATGTGTGTATGTTTGTCCTTTGTTGCCGAAGAAGACCATGCCCTCAGAGAAATAATGACATGACTTGCACTAGACTTTGTTTTGAGTGAGGGAGGGCTGTGCAGGTCTCCTGCCTCACCTCTCCTCCACAGTCTTCTGAATCCAGTGACTAGATATTCATCAGGGTGACTGGAGATGACCCGGGATGAGGCAATTGGGGTTAAGTGACTTGCCCAAAGTCACACAGCGAGGGAGTGTCAAGTGTCTGAGGTGAGATTTGAACTCAGGTCCTCCTGACTCCTGCACTGTGCTCTATCCACTGTACCACCTAGATGCCTCTATATAAGAATAAAGTCCAAATAGATACATGATCTAGGCATAAAGATTGATACTATAAACAAATTAGGGGAACAAGGAATAGTGTATTTGATAGATTTGTGAAGAATGGAGAAATTTTTGACTGTGATAGAGAACATTATGAAGTTCAAAATGGATAATTTTGATTACATTAAATTGAAAAGTTTTTGCACAAGCAAACCCAATGCAACCAAGATTAGGATGGAAGCAGAAAACTAGGAAAGAATTTTTGCAACTACTGTCTGTGATAAAGGCCTCATTTTTAAAATATGTAGAGAACTGAATCAAATGTACAGGAATACAAGTCATTCCCCATTGATCAAAGGATATGAACAGGGAGTTCTCATAGGAAGAAATTAAAGCTATCTTTAGTCATATGAAAAAGTACTCTAAATCACTATTGATTAGAGAGATGCAAATCAAAACAACTCTGAGGTACCACATCACACCTATCAGATTGACTAACATGACAAAACAGGAAGATGATAAATGCTGAAGAAGATGTGGGACAGTTGGAACACTAATTCATTGTTGTAGCTGTGAGCTGATCCAATCATTCTAGAGAGCAATTTGGAAGTATGCCCACAGGGCTACAAAAATGTATATACCCTTGGACCCAGAAATACTGCTTCAAGGACTGTAACCCAAAGCGATCATAAAAATGGGAAGGGGTCCCACATGTATGAAAATATTTATAGTAGCTCTCTTTGTGGTGGCCAAGAACTGGAAACAAGGGGATGCCCATCAATTGGGGAATGGCTGAACACATTGTGGTATATGAATACAACAGAATACTATTGGGCTATAAGAAATGATGGACAGGAAGACTTTAGAGAGGCCTGAAAGGACCTATATGAACTGATGCCTAGTGAAAGGAGCAGAACCAGGAGAACTTTGTACACATCAACAACCACAACGCACAAGAAATTTTTCTGGTAGACTTAGCCCTTCACAGTAATGCAAGGACATAAAAAACTCTCAATGGACTCTTGAGACAAAATGCCTTCCACATCCAGAGAAAGAACTATGGAATTGGATTGCAGAATGAAGCAGACCACTTTCTCTTGTGTCATGTTTTTTTGTTTTGTTTTGTTTCCGTGGTTTCTTCCATTCATTTTAATTCTTCTATGCAATATGACCAAGGTGAAAATGTATTTATTAGGAATGCATGTATAAAACCTATGCAAAATTTTATGCCATCTCAGGGAGGGAGGAATGAGGAGGAGGGAGGGGAAAAAAATCTAACATATATGGAAGTGATTGTAGAACACTGAGAACAAATAAAATAATTTAATTTTTAAAAACAAGCAAAATAATTTCCAATCTTCTTTCATCAGTCTGGTGAAGAAACAGTGGTGGGCATAGTGATTTAATGTGACTCGTAGTCTGGCACAATAAGATAGAGATATACTTGTTCTTTCAGAAAAAGATACTGATTTGTTTCATCTTACTTCAATTTTCCTGTAAAGTTTCATTCTGGGCTAGGATCTTATTGTCATCTGATCAAAGTAAGCTAGTTCCTGCCAATTTTACTAGCAAACCCAATTTGCTAATAAAGATGGAAAAAACTGAAAAAAAATGTCATCCTCCTATAGTTAAAACATTATGCCTCTATATCACTAGCACTATCTCACTATTATCAAATATACATATATTTTACAATAACAACAGGGTAAGCTAAATTCCAGGATAAGAACAATCACACCTTGCAAGATTTGACAAATTATTTTAAAGACATAAGATCCTTAGGACAGTCTCAAGATATTTTGAGGAGCTGGTTGACTCAAAAATAATGGGATGCAAAGTATTGCTTAATCTCCAAAAACAAAGTTATATGTTTTGTCAAATGCAGGTTTGATTATAATTTGCTAAGCTGGAAATACTTTATGAGACCTTGAAAATGGATGGCTATAAGAGCAGAATGGGGAAGAGTGTTAAATTAAGAGGAAGGATGACTTCAACATCTGGATCCCTGTTCAGCCCCTTCATGCTCTATATGCCTAAAATGTGCTTAAGGCTACACATTTTTTCATTTAATTTGTTGTCAACTAAAAAACTTTTATTTTTTCTGCCTCCCACTCACCTGCATCTTGCTTGAGGGATACAATGAGGGAAGAAACTCTTGTACTAACTATATCAAAGCAAATTCCCATATTGGCTATGTACACAAATGTATGTCTTGTTTCGAATATTTAGTCCATCATTTTTCTGTTAGGAAGAGGGCAATGTGTTTAATTCATTGGTCTTCTGAAATCATGGCTGATCATTGCTTTGACCATAGCTCTTTGGTCTTTCAAAATCATTCATTTTTATAGTGTTGTAATATTATTGTTTTCTTGGTTTTGTTCATTTTATTCTATATCACTTCATATGCCATCTCCAGTCATCCAGATGAGTATCTGGTCACTGGATCCACGTGGCTCAGGAGAAGAAAGTGAGGTTGGTGACCTCGCACAACCTTCCCTCACTCAAAACAAAGTCAAGTGCGAGTCACGTCATCATCTCTGATGGCATGACCTTCTTTGGCAATGAAGGATGAACACAATAACAACAACAACCCAGGAGATGAACAATATGAGCCTTCTCTGAATCCATCCCTCAATCACTTCTTATAGCACCATGGGTATTCAGTTACATTCACACCCAAAAGATAAGCACCCCCCTAGCTGCCAATTTCCTAAAGACCAGTAAAGAAAAATGTGGAGGAGTTAGTCGGGTACTGAAACTGCACAGGAGAAATGACTCTCATAAGAATGCTTATGAGGATTTACTTTTACCCTAAACATAGACACCTTTGAACAACTCAAATGGTCCTAACATGCTTAAAAATTCAGCAAGTCACATTAGCAACAAGGAACCCCAGGAGGGTTCATGAATGAATATTAATATTGCGACCAGTGAAGACTACTTGGCAGCAATATTTACATGCTACCAAAGGTTACCATCACTGAGTTTTAGTCACTCACTGCCAGCATTTTTTTTTTAGTTATTAACTCCAGTGGGGGCCTTCCAGGGAAATGACTCAATGATCAACTATAGTTCCAGTTTTATAAATTTTCTTTAGTTCCTGGTAGAAAAGATATATATGTAGAAAATATATATATTTTGAATAAATATATATTATGTATTTTGAATATATATTGAATGAATCTGTATATATATGTGTGTATCTATAGATATAGATATATTATATATACATATATATATATCAGCCAAGAGGAATGGTCTCTAAGTTATTCCAAATAATATTATTTTTTCCTTTGTTCAGAACTGAAATATTATCTTTGCCTGTAGTGGCTCTTGAAAACGTATGCCAAATAAAAAGTCACCTAATCCTTTAAAAGAGCTATAGACCAAGATCTTTCTGCTTGGAGTCAACTCAAAATGTCTGTTGTAAAAGATATATAAAGTATTATGTAATGATTCTCATGGACAACCAATATGCTGACATTTCATTCAATCAAATCTCTTATTCAATTCAATCCAACAAATTTATTTCTAGACAGACTTGCATCTATGCATATATACACTCAAACATGCATACATTCATACATATAGCTGATATCCATGCAAATGTAAAAAAAAAAAAAACTAGAGAAAGGCCAGCATATTGGTTAGCCCCTCTGAGCTAAAGGAGAATGTAGGCAGGAGTTGCCCAGGAAGCTCAGATATGGATGGATTGTGATTTGTATCACTGAAGGGAACATCCGTCTCAACATTATCACAGATTCATTGAAGATGAACAACATGTATATGTTTTCAAATGACTTCCAAAGCGCCTGTAAGGTGCAGAATGAGAGATTACTTGGTATCATAAAGGACCAGCCTTGCCATCAGAAAGAAGACCTGAGCTCAAGAACTGCTTTCATGGCCATAGAAGCAAAACACTTTGCCATTCGTTGCTCCCAGATAGCTCTCTATCTGCATTGGTGGACAAATTTTGAACATGGGGTATTCTCCACACTAATTAAATGATTTGTCAGGACCAAACTTTCTTTTTTAATTGAAGAATAGTGTTAGATGCTCTAAGTTCTTGTGAATTGACAAAGGACTCTCTGGGACTATGCAGCTTCATCTTCACCCCAATCATTTTCCACCTTCCAAAATAGAACACCAGAGACCAGGCTTAGAAATCATTCAATCAATAAATATTTATTAAGCAACTACTACATGCCAGACAGTGTGCTAAGCCCTGGGCATACAAAAAGAGACAAAAATGGTCCCTACCACTAAACTCTGAAATCTCAAGGCCCATAAATCATCAATCATTTGTTGTTCTTGTTCAGCTGTGTCTGACTTTTCATGACCCCAGTTGGGGTTTTCTTGGCAAAGATACTGGAGTGGTTTGCCATTTCCTTCTCGAGTTTATTTTATAGATGAGGTAATTAAGGCATACAGGGTTAAGTGAATTGCCCAGAGTCACACAGCTAGTAAGTGTCTAAGGCCAGATTTGAACTCAAGAAGATGAGTCATCCTGACTCACATAGAGCCCAGTGCTCTATACACTGCACTACCTAGCTGTCCAATCATTTTAACCCAGATAGTTTTTCACCCCAGGCAATATAAGTGCTATACTCCCCCACTTCCATCTTTTGCTCTGAAAACTGTCAACACTATCTTCACCTCTGGAAAATCTGTGTCAATTGAGTGCCCTATTTTTCACTCACCATCTCTGTGCTTCCTTAGATTCTCTTCTCTGCCTATCACTTTTCTATAAGTGCTTTCCCTCTCCATTACAATGGAAACTCCTTGAGAGCTAAGACAGAAATTATGTTTAGTTCAACATCTCACACCACATATCACAAACAAATTCCCAATGGAGACATAGTCTGGGTATGCCACAAATGTCAGGGAATAAATTAGGATAACAAGGAAGGAAATATCTTTTGAGATCAACTCCTACAGGTAGGAAGGTGTGTTCAGAGCCCAATTACACAGATTTCTATGAGATGTAGCAGGATAATATTATGTTTCTCTTCCAACAAGCGATTGAGGCTTTTGAAAACTTTGGACCAGGTATGACTACTAAAGTATAAGTAGTGGAGGGAATTTCTGAACTGAGGACTCCAAACAGTGAGAGGAGCAGCTAGCTGGTTGTGGCATGCATTTTCAAGAGAGAAGAGTTGAGGTGCTACAACTGTCTTCACTTTCAGTAATTGATGACCTTTCAGTGGGGAGAATAGGTACCACAGTTCAAAATGCATTCTTCCCTTCCTTCCTCCTCCTTTCTGATCAGATTTGGAAAAAATTAATTCTAAAAATTATTCTGTTCTATAAAATTACTTTTAAAATTTCTGTGTAAATAGGTTGTATTTCTTTTATCAACTAAATAAATCACCATCTATCTAACTGTTTTTGATTTGTGTATTGCCTTAATTGTGAACAGGGACATTGCAGAAGAAAGAAACTGTGTTTAGGTGTTGGTAAACAGAGATCCTAAAAGTACCAGGCTTTCTCCTGAGTGGAGGCTAAACCAAACTGAGAGAGAAAGAGAATCTTATGGTCTCAATGTATTAATAATTTTTAAAATAAATTTCTCTAGAGTCAGAAATAAAATGAATCTGAGAATTTTCCCTCCTTTTGCTGGCTGGGACAAGATTGGACTATTGGAACATGTGGCTTTATGTTCCATGGAACAGCTCTCACCTACACCCTACTCATGCCCAAAGAAATCGATTTGAAGGGGAGGAATTGAAAGTGGTAACTAAGTAGGACCTGCTTGGTGTGTAGATAAAAGGAATGGCTCAACCTAGCAACACCCAAATTCCAAAGATGAAAGACAGTGGACTGGAGTGAATTTTTTTTCATTCTCTTCTCTTTCATGTCTTTCTTTCTCTTTTTTCCCCCTTTACTCCTCCAGGTATCTTACCTTTAATCTGCAACCACAAGTTTATATCCAGACATGTACAGAAAGGCTATCCTAGTCAGACCTTGTAGAATGAGAAAGTCTGAGTCTTCATTTTCACAGGAAATAGCAATCATACCTCAAAAGTGTAGAAAGTTGAAACACATAGTCACCTCTACTTTTAATGGTTCATTTTACAGTGGTAGTTAAAAGCACTACACAGTACAAAACAAAGAGAATAATTCAGCAATCCGGTTGATTTGAACAACAGAGTCAAATTGGATAATGAAGATCCATTAAAAAATTGACTACATGATGGATGCTCTAATTATGCAATTGGTTGTCTATTTTTAATTGAATTAGTTGGGTTATTGCCAAATATCCTCCATACCTTGATATTTTTTTTTGTAAAGCATAACCTTAATGTGTAATTATATGTATAGGCTTAGATATTGATATGGATAGAGTGCCAGGAGGTGCAGAGTCAGGAAGACCTGGCTGAGTTCAAATACTTAATAGCTATATGACATTGGGTAAGTCACTTAACCCTGTTTTCCTCAGTTTCCCCATTCTGTAAAATGAGCTGGAGAAGAAAATGGCAAAGCACTTCTGTATCTTTGTCAAGAAAACCCCAAATGGGGACACAAAGAGTCAGAATGACTGAACAAAAATTGACTATAGAATAAAGATGGTCCTTTCAAAATGTCATGATTCTGGTAACTAGCTAGATGAACAAGGTTATGCACAGTGCTTTCATATTTGATTTATTTTTCAAAATCCTTCTCAGTAAAAATAAATCTGTTTCAGCAGAAAATATGAATAAGCAAGTTGTTTTGTCAGAATTTCATTGATAAAGTAAGAACTCTGGGGAGGAAATGTACTCTCAATCCAGATCAGCCACTTCTCTGCAACTTGTGCTCTTGGAGACTTGCTTGGCAGACTGGTCACAATCCCCTGCTTCCCAGTCCCCCTGGTTTGTTATTCTGTGTTATTTGTAGGTACAGTTGCTTAAATACTGAAAGGTAGGGTGGTATGGTGGAAAGGTTGCTGTCTTGGCTTCAAATTTTGCCTCTGGTACTCACTAGCTGTAGTACAAGTGGTGAGTCTCCTTATCCATCTGAGTCTCAGTTTCCTGATGAGGGTGACAATAACATTAGCGCCTACCTCAGAGGATTGTGATAAGGTTCAAATGAAGTGATATGTATAAAGTGCTGTGCAAATGTTAAAGTTTTGTATAAATATAAGTAAAGGTTGATTTTAAAAATTGGAAATTTTTAAATGAAAGTTCTGTGGAAAATTCAAGTATTTTCATGTGAAGAAGCTTGGTATCTAATTCAATTCCATAATGATAGATATGGCTCTCCTACACTTTAGTTTATATAATGGAATATTTTGTTCTCAATTAAACGGGGCAAAAAACGATTTCCATAAGATTGCTTTTACCCTTTCAACCTTTTCACCCAAAGGAACCTCACAAGTGAGTGTCACATTCATACTGGGCTGCAAAGAATCCAGGGTTGAGCAAGGTTAAGTAGATTCAATTAATTACTTGGGATAATCGCAAAGTTTGAGTTAGTTTGGGTGTCCTTTGTCTTTAATTTTCCTTAAATTTGCATTTGACTTTAACTTTTGACTTTGGAAAAGAAATGCCTCCATTAAGAACAGGGCTTACATCAGAATTTGAATATTTACCAATAAAGAAACAATTTAATGCAAAACACATCAGCAAAGTGGAGTGGAAAAATACTGCTAAGGTATGTTGGAAGCATTTAATTTTGATAGGCATGATATATAGCTAGGGAAGTAAGCATACCCAAACAATTATGCTGTCCCTGAAAGAGTAGCCGATTTATAAGTCGAGTAGCCAATAAGACTGAAGAAGGAGTTGTCAAATTTACAGGAAGTAATTAAAGAAGTAGAGGCTCTCTTCTTTTACTGGCTGGTTCTGGATTACATAGAGATTATGAAGAAAGACAAGAAAAATGACAGAGAAGCCTAAACAAGCTCTTCAACCTTCCTTCTAAGAAAATCAAGTTTCTACACAGATCAGCTTTCTGGTTTACAGAAAGCTCAGTTTTGCACTGTACAGATTAAAGCTGTAAATAGACAGACGTGTGTGTGTATGTGTGTGTGGCGGGGGACACACATATATATAAGCATACAACCAAGAAAGAAAGCAAAAATGATTCTAGATTTTTTGTAGAAATAAAGATCATTGCCTGTCTGTCTCCTCACCCCACTCCCCAACACAAAATGTTCCCAGTTTCACGGGCACATTTTAATCCTCTCCATCCTCTGGTTGGTTGCCATCTGGCATTTTGCCTTTTATTTTATGAATAAAGTCCCCAATTGTTTCTACAGCTGTTATCAGTGCTGCTGGTCCTGTTGCAAATGGGGATAACAGGGGATATGTATCTCCACAAGTTTCAGAAGGTATTTCAGCCTTGTAGTTTCATCACAAGTATTGAATTGTGCTCCCCTCTTTATAGTCCACAACACAGATGGCTAAATTGCTAGACACTTTGTCCCAGGAAAGTATAAAAGGGAACTCTTTTTCTTTTTTTAATTTTTTAACATTTTTATTTAAAGTTTTGAGCTTCAAATTCTATCCCTCCCTCCCCTCCTCTCCCCTCTCTCTTGATTGGTAAGCAATCACATATAAGTCATACAGGTACAATTATGTAAAACATTTCCATATTAGTCATTTTGTACAAAAAGACTCAAAAGAAAAAAAAGAAAGTGAATACAGAATATAGATGTACAGAAAATATAAAAATATAGAAAATAAAAAAATACAGACAGAACCATGCTTCTATGTGTATTTAGTTAATATCAGTTCTTTCTCTGGAGGTGGATTGCATGTTTCATCATTAGACTTTTAAGATTGTCTTGGATCAGTGTATTGCTCAGAGTAGCTAAGTCATTCACAGTTCTCCATTGAACAATATTGCTATTACTGTGTATAACTTTCTCCTGGTTGTATTCACTTTGCTACACATCATGTAAGTCTTTCCAGATTTTTCTGAAATCATCTCACTTGTCATTTCCTATAGCACAATGATATTCTATTGCAATCACATACCACACTTTGTTTAACCATTTCCCAATTGATGGGCATTCCTTTGATTTCCAATTCTCAGCCACCACAAAAAGAACTGCTATAAATATTTATGTACAATAGATTCTTTTCTCTTTTTTTAAATGGCTTTGGGATATAGTCCTAGCAGTGGTATTGCCAGATCAAAGGGTACAGTTTTGTAAGCCCTTTGGTCATAGGGGAACTATTTTTCCATTATCTATTGTTGATAAATATTCTGCACGAATCTACAGATAGATATATATATATATACGTGGGTACTGTATGCATATATTTACCACATAAATGTGTGTATATATGTATATGTATATATATATATATATATACATAATGATTAAACTTTATATTCAATATTAACATTTAAGTTTATTTCCCACTAATGTCCTTGGGTATTACTTCTGTTGTTTATGAAAATCCATATAAAAAGACCTTTGTGGTAGGCATTGTCTTCTATACTGATCAGAACAGAATACTTTATTCTCTACCTGTGGTGGTCTCAGAACAAGCCTACCTGTAGGTAAAGCAGGATGAAATATATTGAAGGACACATTTTTGACCCCTTTCTGCCAACTTCTACTCCTTTTCCCCGCTAATACCCTTCAGGAAAAACCATTGTTACTGAGTTGCTGATGTAATTATGCCCCTGGTTTTTAGTGTTGCTGTTAAATATAAGTAAAGGATTGTAACACACTTTGCCATTATCTCCCATCATCATTTAAGCATGAACTAAGCAAACATATTGGAGTTCTAGACACCTAGTAGAGTCTTGGGGGGTAGGTCAATTCTGATAAGGAAAGAAATTCAATTTAATTCACTTCAACAAGCATTTGGGTGCCTGTTATATATATGTATATTGTATATATATATGTATATGTGTGTATGCATGCACGTGTGTATGTGTGTGTGTATGTGTATAATATACATATATATATGGAATTGGGGATAAAAAGAAAAAACTGAAACAGTTTCTCTCTTCAAGGAGTTTCAGTTCTATTGGTGAATACATGATATACATAGATAAGTAAAGACAAAGTACGTAGAAAGTAATTGCAAAGCATTTGGAAGGGAGAGAACATTAGCAGCTGGGAAAATGAGAAGGACTTGGTATAGGAAGTAGAACTTGAACTGAGCCTTGAAGGGAGCTAGGGAAAGCACCAGGTAGAAGCGAGGAGGCACTCCTGTGCAAAAGGTAAGAAATGGAATATTTGTGAAGGAGAAACAAGTAAGACAGGTTGGCCAGAAACGTTAGAAATAAGCCCGAAGGAGGTGAACGTTGAAGAGATTAAAATGCAGAACAGGAGAGTCTGTTTTTTAAATTGGAGGCAACGGGGAGCCATTGAAGCTTCTTGAGCAAGGTAGTGAAAGAAGTCAGAATATAGAGTACTGACCCAGCAAAGGGGGATGAAATGAAGCCAAGGTGGGAAGCCACAATAGCTAGGTTTACAAGCTACAAATAACATAAAGACACTAAGAACTTGAGAAAGTAATATAAGAAATCAACATATGGGAATAGGAGTACTGAATAAAGGTTAATGGTATGCACAAAGACAAATTTGGACCATTTTGCCTATTGATCAGTATTGATCAGTCTAGATTTCTCCTGATCAATCTCAATTTTTCAAACAACCTTCCCATGGCAGCTTTAGATTAGAACTCCCTAACAAAGGCCATAATTTCCAAGTTATGGTGACTATTTTATTTAATTTTTTAACCTATGTAATTTTTTTATTTTCACATTAGTCATGTAAAGAAGAATTAGAACCAATGGGAGAAACTAGAAGAAAGAAGAAACAAAACAAAACAAAAAGAGAGAATAAATATTATGCTTCGATCTTCATTCAGAATCCATAATTCTTTCTCTAGATGTGAACAGCATTTTCCATCATGAGTCTTTTGGAGTTGTTCTTAGATCCTTGTATTGCTGAGAAGGGCTCAGTCTATCAAAATTAGTCATCACGTAGTGTTGCTGTTACTGTGCACAGCATTCTCCTGGTTCTGTTCACTTCATTCAGTATCAGTTCATATAAGTCAGTCCAGGTTTTTCTGGTCTGCCTGCTCATCATTTCATATAGCATAATAATATTTCGTTACATTCAAATACCACACCTTGTTCAGCCATTCCCCATTTGATGGGCATCCCTTCATTTTCCAATTCTTGGCTGTCACAAAAAGAGCTGCTATAAATATTTTTGTACATGTGGGTCCTTTTCTCATTTTTATGATCTCTTTAGGATACAGACCCAGAAGTGGTATGGTTGGGTCAAAGGGTATGCACAGTTTAATAGCCCTTTGGGTGTAGTTCCAAATTGCTCTCCAGAATGGTTGGATCAGTTCACAGTGATGATTGATATTTTAATTGAATTTCTAATTCCTAATCAGCTTCCACCAAGCACATCTTTGCTAAGTGGGAGCTTTCTTTTAGCTCAGTTTAAGAAACATTTCTTAGATGTCTGAAATGAACAAGGCATTTTGCATAAACTTCCCTGCTTCCCACATTCCAGAATCCACACACTCTTGTCATTGACCTTTATTCTTCCAGTTGCTATGCAGGAGGGGTGGTAGCAAAGTGTTTCCTGAGGTAGGAAGGAAGAGGAAGGGGGAAAAAAGACTAGAATCTTTTAATGATATCTTTGCTCCTCGCTTGAGAAGTTCTTCCAGAATAAAGAATTCAAATTAAGCAGAGGAAAAATTAACAAATTCCAAATGCAGCTCTGCCACTTACTAGTTGGAGAAATCATTAAACTTCTCTGGACCTGAATTTGTTATTCTGTAAAAGAGGGAATTGGAATAGAATCCTATCCAACTCTGGTCAATCAAAAGCCAAATAGTAAGTAGGAACACAGAACTACAGATTTAGAGCTGGGAGGCATCTTAGAAGACATCTTAGAGAATCTGATTATCCAGTTCTTTCATTTTAAAGATGAGGAAATTGAGGCTCTAAAAGTCTGCGGTTTGCACTTTCTGACTTTTCACATAAAATGAAAACCAAAAGGATCTTGTATAAAATGAGAACTGAGTAAATATCAGTTGATGATTAAAAGTGAGAGTTAGGGACATAGGTGAGAAACTGTTTTTGTTAAGTGATTGGATGGTCTGTGAAGCACTTTATGTTCTTATGTTCTAAAATTTTAAAACCAAAAGGGCCTTTCGGCAAGCTACATCTTCCCAAATTCAGCTTAAATAAGAGTAATGTCTTCTGATGTCTTGGCTTGCTGGTTTGGACAGAACAGAAATAAAAATCTTCCCTTGCTCTTTCCCTTGCGTAGTCTGTGGACAGCCTAGAAACAGCCTCAGCTTACCCTTCCAAAAAAGGACCCAAGATAACAGCCCTTTTTGTGGTGGCAAAATATTGGAAATTGAGGGGATGCCCGTCAATTGGGCAATGACTGAACAAGTTGTGGTGTATGAATGTAATTAAATAATATGTATTAAATAAAATGCAATAAAAAAGGATGAACAGGCAGATATCAGAAAAACCTGGAAAGACTTGTATGAACTGATGCAAAGTAAAGTGAGCAGAACCAGGAAAACATTGTACACAGTATCTGCAACATTGTATGATGATCAACTGTTAATGACTCAGCTCTTCTCAGCAACACAATGATCCAAGGTAACTTCAAAGGACTCAGGGAAAGAAAATGCTATCTGTATCCAGATAAAGAACTGATGGACTCTGAAGGCAGATTGAAGCATATTTTTTTCACTTTATTCTTTCTTGTGTTTTTTTCCCTTTTTAATCTGTTTCTTCTTTTACAACTGTGACTAATATGGAAATTTTTTTTACATGATAGCACATGTGTAAACGATATCAAACTTCCTACCATTTTCAAAATAAGGGAGGGGAGAGAGGGAGAAAAAAAATGGAACTCAAAATCTTGTAAAAAAAAATGCTAAAAGTTTTCTTGACATGTAACTGGGGAAAAATAAAATAATATTAAAAAATAAAACCTTTCAACTTAATGACCCTTCCAGTCCCTTCCTCTACCTTTCCCACCCAGGTTCAGCAGGCTCCAACAAAGGAGAAGTTCAGAAGAACCTGAAAATACTGGATCAGGAAAAAAATCCAAGGTTGCTTTCCAACTCTAGATTCAGGATCCTTTTGAATTTACAAATAGGATAACAAAAGTCCAGGAGAATGGACTTTGCAGGAGATTACAACAGCTACTAAAGTGTCAAAACTGAGACGCTAAACCAGAGCGTCTTGACCTCAAAACTAGTGGGTACTCTTTCCACCCGACCACGTTTCTCGAGTTAGTGGACACCAGCTTTTATTCCAAAGTATGTCATGTTTCCCATTCCTATATACACTCCCGGAGGCAGAGCAAGCGTGGGTCCGCTCTGCAGGGTAACCCTCATTCTCTTGCTCACCCCAGCGTTATGTACTTGCATGCCTTCGCTGCAGTCTGTGCTAATGTAAACTGCGCTCTTAATGTAAACTGTGCCTCTAAGTTCAGCCCGTGCTCCTTATTCCTGAAAGTAAACGTTCCCAAAGGTGGGGAGTTGAACGCTTCCCCAGCTATCTGCTCACTTACTGGATATCCTTTGACGGATCTAGCCTGCCGACGGTGCTTCTCCGTTAAAATCTTCCAGTAAATGCAAAAGTCCAATGGCTACAGAAAAAGTCAAAAAAATTGGGGGCTGAAAACTGGGTGGTTTTACTGTAATAACAAGTAGACTGAGGGCCCACTAATTGCCCAATGTTGTGTGAGTATTTTGCTTGTTTCTGGAGCGCATTTACTCCAATCACTTTCTTCTTCCTTTCAATTAGGGCCTTAGAATGTATTTTTTTCTCTGTTCCTATTATCAGTATACATACCGAGTGCTGTAGGTCAAGGGTAGGAGGGGGACCGGAGGAGTGGGAGGTTGTTATTCATTTTCATTTCTGACCTTAGTTTCTAATCATCATAAGGCAAGTTAGCCTCTGAAGAACACGAAGCAAACAGTTTGAGATGTTTGTTTGATAAAGTTCTCTACCACTGATGAGAACGCTGAGGCGGAAGGGAGGAAATTTGAACATAGGTCCTTCTAAGTCAGTTTTACTGAGTCATTAGCTTAATTTTTCGAAGTGTCACAGGGACTTTAAAATTCTCTGGTCACTGCCGCAGGTATTCCCCTGCTTCCCTGAGCCGAATTTAGATTGGATGGGAAACGGACAGGAGCTACGGCTAGCTAGCTTAGAAGAGTGAGGCTCTAAGACTAAACTATATTGAGATGCCCAGATCTCTTGGGAAATGTTTTCGGGGGAGGAAAAAACAGATTAAATGCATAAATAACTATGCTTGCGGTGTGGCTAAGCTTTCCTCCTGTAGATCTCAAATCTTGAGTACTAAGCTAAAAGAGTCTTTGCCTGAGGGCAGCAGTACCTGATTCATGCTCTTTGGGAAGACAATTTCAACTGCCTCAGACTGGATTGGCACAAAATTTCTGATGTTGTGAGAATGTCCCTGAATGACTTAAGGGGGTAGGACCAGGTAGAAGGCAGAGGCGTCCTGAATTACTGTTTCCATGGATTTGAGGAACAAAGAAATTGCTTCAGTTTAACTATGCAGGGTGCTGGGATTTCTCCCTCTGTTTGGGGATGTATCTGATTTCTCTTTTTGGGAAACAGAGAACAACAGGTCTAGAAGCAGGGGTTCTAAACGGTGTTTGTGCACTATTTTTTCAATATTTTAAAACTCTTCCAATATTATTGATTTCTTGTGTATCCTATGTATTGACTTTTATACATTTTAAAACATTTTGAGAAAGGTTCCATTGGCTTTGCCACGCTGCCAAAGGGGTCCGTTACACAGAAAAGGTTAAGAATCCCTTGCAGGAATTTGGAATTATGCAAATAAAGTGAATAAAATGTCCACACTCTTTAATCCAGAGATTCTGCTGTGAGACTTCTTTACCAAGGAGGCCATTAAAAAGAAAGTCCCCATATTCAGTAAAATATTTATATCAACACTTTTTTCTGATAGCAAAGAATTAGAAACAAAGTGGATGCTCATTGATTGGAGGATGGTTAAACAAATGTTGCTTGAATGTAATAATTGTGCTGTAGGAAATGGCAAATGTGATGAACATTAAGGATAGATTTACATAAATTGATGCCGAGTGAAGTCAGCAGAGCCCAGAAAACAACGCAAGTAACTATAACAATGCTAAGCACAAAAAAAATTGTTTTGTGTTTAAAAATTACAAAGAAAAAGTAGGGCTTCAAAGAAGAAATATAAGAAGACCCTATCCCGTTCCTTCATGGATTGGCACAATGAACATATTTTCATACTTTTTGGATGTATTGATCACTTTTCCCAGTGTTTTTTATTTTGTTTTCCTTTAAACACATGTTTTGTTATATGGCTTTTGGGGAAGTAGAAGAGGAAAGGGCATTGGGGGAAATTTTGATTGCGTAAAAATTGCCCTCAAATATAAGTAATTTTTTTTTTTAAAGTCCTGGCCAGAGGGGGGAAAAAAAACATTTGGAAACAAGCCCAGCTTTGCAACATATTGCCTTTGTGAATTTGGTAATGTTTCTCCACTATAAAGCGAAGGGTTAAACTAGATGACCTTTCAGGTGCTCTACCAGCTCTCAACTCATCAATACTATGATTGCAGTCACTTTTCAGACCGGTCAGAAACTCCTCTCAAAAGAAGTGCAGTGTCCAACTGATGCCGATCCTTTAGTTATTCAGGGACACAAAACTGCTGAGTGGATTGTGATCATCCAGTCTCAATGAGTTCTTCCTTTGGTTTTAGTACTAAGCCTTCACTAAAATCTATTGTTGTTTCCTTATGGTGGGGAAATCTTGCATTCTTGAAGAGGCTGGTCCCATAAGTGGGAAAAAGGCTTAGCTTACTATACAGTGTTGATGTCTGAGGACTAGCCTAGCTAAGTTCTAAGGAGACAATCATAGATTTTATTCACCATGTGTTTTGTTTTGCTTTTTTCCTATAACAAGACAGTAGACTAAGGTGTAGAAGGGCTGAGTCCATTAGTGGAGGAGTGAGTGAAATCATCAGCACTGGAAATAAATGGGCATAAAGTGAACAGGCTAAAACAGAGTGGAAGGAAGAGAGAGGGAGAGAAGTTGTTTGCTTCAAATCATTTTAACTAAACTGTAGTTTGCCAAACTGTTGGTCTAGTGCAGGGTCTTCTACTTCCAAGTCTCCTGTAGTACCTAACCTTAAATAAGCATTCCTAGAAATACATAGTTGGTTGAGCTATTGGAAAGAGAAAACAATGTAATATAGTGAAAACTGGATCTGGAGTCAAAAGACTTTGTCCCTTACACCTGTGTAACTTTGGATGAGTCACTCACTGGCTCTGGGCCCCAGATTCCTCCTCCACAGAAGAGCCAGTTGGACTAGATGACCTTTAATCACAAAATCTCTGATCTCTGCCTGGGCATTGCTCAATACTAGCAGAGAGCACTATGGGCACCTGAACCCTTTTGACTGAACAAACCAAAGCATATTTTATTATTTAATGAGAAAAAGAAGCAAAATTCTGCAAATGGGGGTGGGAGAGCAGGAAACCCTAGAACAAAACAGACCAGGAAGTGGAAGAGTATACAAAAATTTTCACTCATAGTAAAACAGAACCCAACCAAATTGATTAGTGACCAGAATTGCCCCCATAACTTTGCCTCCTTAGGAGATTTGAAAGAAAAGACAGTTTCTAGATGGTCCCTTTGATTGTCTACCCTACTCCATTATTTAGAATGGGACTTTCACAAAAAAAAACCAAAAAAAAAAAAAACCACTATGTGGTACGTTGGGACTACTTTGATAGAGGAATACTGTGGGGTTTTTTCCCCAGAAATTTGATCTCATTTTTAAATTTTAGATTCCTATCCCCCTCTTTCACCTCTCCCACCACATTTTAAATTTTGTTTTTTCTGATCATTAAAGGTAATACTCCATCACCCGTCACCCCCCAAGTAGCTAATGAAAAATGGAGGACAACTTTTTATTTTGATGAATCTAAGCTCTCAAAAAGAAAAGCACTCAGGTTTCTGTCTCTCCCTCCTCTTTCAACACCCTCCCCTTCCCCCCCCCCCCCATGATGTCACTGCCTTGAGCAAACATCTACTGCCTGGCTGAGACAGATGGGGTAATTTTGTGAAAGAATCACCACCAGACTGTGGGGTCCCTTCTGTTCCTGGAATGCTATTGGTCTGTACTGTACATCTTCCAAGTTTCTGCTAAAGCCTGCCTGACGTCTTGGAGATAGACAAGACTAGGAGTTTTGTTTTGTTTTGTTTTTTTCAGAAAAGTTTCCAGGGGTGTCAAACCGACTGTGTGCCTCCCACTCCTCTAATCCTCCCTTTCCACTCACCAGTCCAACTAGCATAATTCTGAAAGGAGGTCTGAGAGGGAGACTAGGAGGCAGGGATGGGCCACGCTCATCCCCACCCCCAGCTTCGAGTTTTGATTCTTATCTTGGCATACATCAGTGGGAGGAACCAAAGGAGTCCAGACAGCTCCTCTGGAGGGCCTTACGGAAACCGAAGGAGGCTGAGAAGACTCCTTGAACCTTATGAAAAGCCTTAGGCGCCAATTTAGGACTTTTACCTGCCTGCTTCCCCGCTTTGCAGAAGAGGGGGCGGGGTGGGGTGTCCCTCCTTGAAGGTCCCCTAACAGATAAAGAAAGGTAACCTCTCCCCCAACACTCATTTTTCAGTCTAACAAACTCCACTGTTTGAACAGCACCTCAAGAAAAGAAAGAGGAGGAAAAGAAAGAAAAGGAGGAGAAAGAAGAAAGTGGAAAGAAACCCTTATCTCCCCTTCCTCTGTTCTGATTTTAAGCAGCTGCGATCTTGGGTGGTATGGGCCCTCCTGGTTGTTAGCTGGGCCGTTTCCCGGGGCCAGTAAATGGTGTTAAATTGGTGCCCGAGTAAGGCAATTCATTAGCCAAGAAATGGATTAGCTGTTTATTATCTATAAACATTCCAACCAGAGCAACCAATCATAAAATCACGGAAGGGCATTAAAGCAAAAAGACTGAGAAGTCCTGGACATGGAAAATGCCTTCTTGCCCCCATGGTTCCCCAGTGGTAAAGTTTTAATTTGTAAATGAGCAGGAAACAAAATAGAGAGGGAGAAACAAAACACACGCGCAGGCGGGAACATACACAAATACACACAGAAGTTTGGCATTGATTTAAGGTTGTATTTGTTGACAAAATTTCATGGCCAGGAAATTAGAACGCCTGGAACTAGAACAAGAAGAGCAAAGATTTGGGGAGTGAAAGATAGTGCAGAGAAAGAAAGAGGAGAGATGGAAAAGAAAGGGGAGAAAGACAATTATAAAAGAGTGGGATGGGTGGGATGGGGTGGAGTGGGATGAGGTTAGATTGGGTGGGGGGGGAAGAGGGGAGGTGGGTAGGCTTAGCACAATCATTAGAGAGGCTGAGATCGCAGCAGTTAAAAGCAGTTGAGTAAATGCGGTGCTAGTAAATTGAGAGGAATGATTTAGACTTTGGTTTGTCGGGTGAAATACTTAGTAACTAACCATGAAAGCAGCCCAATAATACTTTTATTAGGCAAAGAAAATGTTTAAAGCTCTGAGCCTCCCCTAGTAGCTAAAAATTAAGTTCTGACTACACCTGGGATCCCCTCTTAAAAGAAATGGCCAAGTTTAGATGTAGGTATTGCCCCCAAAGGATTAAGCTTTATTAATAACAATAATGATAGCTATTATTAATAATAGTAATAGTCGTCAAGTTGATTTTCTTCTTTTACGTGCTTTTGAAAAGACGGGAAGGAAAGGTCGAGGAACGTTTATTAACAAGGAGAGGAAAAAGGAGAAAGACAAAAGGAGAAAGATTTAACATTTTTTATTTTGAGCCACGAGATCTGCTTTTTATCAGACACAAAATGTATTTCTGTAAAGTTTCCTTCAGGAAAGTGATGTCCAATTAGTAACGGTACAACCTCCAGTTCTCTGGAAGATGATCAATCGTAACAGTTCAATGACTTGATTTTTCACAAACTCCGGGGGAAGGGGAGGAAAGGGGAAGGGAAGAATTCTATCAGCAGTTTGGAATGATATTCATTAATGTTATCATATATTATCCAAATCCGTCAGTTATCGTACTTTTCTAATCTGATAAACGCTTTAATATTTTTTTGAATTGTGAACTCATTAGTTTGATTTGGTTTAGGTGGAGAAGGGGTCTTTTTGTTTGCAATTAACTATTTGGGTGGTTTTGATGCTTAATTTTTTGTTTCTTAGGACAGTGCTGAGTTCTTGAGCTTGTTTATTGCTTTTAGTTCTAAAACTAGTTAGTAATAATGCTTCAAGCTATGAGGGATTTTCAATAATTAGTACAACAAGATATACAATTTCTAATTGGTTCTGATATGGGGTATTGGTTAGGAATGAGCCTCCTTGGTGTTGGGAAAATCAATTGAATAAAGTGAGATCTAAAGATTTTTTTCTAGGAAATTCGATTTTAAATTTTTGTGCATATTTGTATATGTATTTTTAAGTCAGCAAAACTCTATTAAATAACAGTTAACAACACTTTTAAAAAATTCCTTTTATCATTCAAGAAAAGATTTGCTATTGTTGCTTTTCCCCTGATGACATACACGTATGTGTATATACATACACATAATAGTTTGTCATGCTGAGAATGGAATTTTTTTTAACTGCTTTGGGTTTTCCTGGAATCTAAGAAGGAGGTGTTGGAGTAAAGGGATGTGAGTTCCCCTTTTTTCTTCCCCTTGCTCAGTTTGTTTTCTTTTATTTTATACCACGAGACATAACAAACAAACGATTAGATGTTGGAAAATACACTTGAAAACAATAAGGTCACATTACAACCAAGTCCTGGGGAACATTAATCTGGTGTTTGGAAAAACAGTTGACAGTTGAGTTGCTAGCTCTCATTCTCTGTCTTTTCCCTTCCTTTTCTTCCTTCCTCCCTATTTCCTCTCTCCCTCTCTCTTCTCTCTCTCATTTTCCCTCTGGCCCCATAACCAAAAGGAACTTTAAGGGACACAGAGAGAAGCTTGGCAAATGCATGCATATATCTTTGTTCCAACCCCGCTCCCTTAGAAACAAATGGTTTTAATATTGTAATTGATCAGCTTTCTAAACTTGCTAAAAAACTGAGAGCAAATCTGGTGTGATAATCCTATAGTTTCTATGTGGACTGCCAACACGGATTTTTTCTTTTAAAGAAGGCAGATGATCATCTTAAAATATGAATAATATGAAATAATCAGGATAAAATTGTGTTTTGCATGCCTGTGGGAGTGTATGCTGGATATAAAACAGTCTTTTCACTAGGATGGGATATAGAAGGGAGGGGGGGACAGTAAGAGGTGAGAGTTGATGGACTGATCATTTTTAAGCTAAAATTCCCCTACCTTCTACCCCACCCCCATCTCCATCCCCATCATCCTTCTCTGTACTTCAGCACTGCGGGAGATTTCCTTTTCTCTCTGGGGCCAGGCAGCCAGCACAGAGCCAAGACTGAGGCAGCTGGAAGGTTATCTGGTGTCTGGCACCCTGATATCTGGATTTGATTGCCTGAGATTCCTCTTATCTAAATTCACGAGGTAGGGAGACTTCAAACAAAACACGAAGAATGTGAGCAACCAGCTTAGCTGACAATCAGTGCTAACTTTTCTCAGAGAGGTGGGGGTGGGGGGGGAGGGGGAAGGGGAAAAGAGCAAAACCATTGGAAGATCTTTATTGGCCTTAAATATTTGTGAGATAGCAACCCAGAAGAGAACCCTCCCTTCCTTGAAAGCCACGGATTTTCAGGCCTAACCATTAGAAACTGAGAGCTTGGTGTATTGCCGAGTGTACAGCAGAGAGTTGAGAGCAGTGGGGAGCAGATCTATGCTCTTGGCCTAGTTCTTGACCGTTAGTTGTTTGACCTTAGATAAGTCCTTTCTCCTTCCTCCCTCTTCTGTTTTGTTTTGTTTTTTATCATTTCAACTAATAATAACAGGCATTTAATAACAACTGCTTCTTTGAAGTACTTTTCTCAGATGATCTCATTTGATGAACAAACCTGGGTGGTCAGTGCTAGACCTCATTTTACATAAGAGGAAAGTCAGTGAGGTAACTTGCCCAATGTTATAATCCTTGTAAATTATTGGAGATGGATTTGAACTCGTCTTCCTGACTCCAAGCTCAGCACTACACCAAGTTAGGTCATAACTAAGGTCTTGCCCAACTCTAATGTTTTACGATTCTATAAATGTAATTAACCAGCTAGTATCAAAGGCACACATAGCTGGCACTTTCCAAGAGTTTGTTGAGTTGCCTTTGCCAATCCCATTCCATGTCTAAGGTCTATTTGAGGGTCCTAGGCTGGACCAAAGTGTTTCTGAGAGGCAGTTTGGTAAACAGTCCAGGGCTAGGCCCTTGTTTCCATGTCATCTCACTGTTATGTTCACTCCTGTCCCTTTGTAGAGCCCAGAATCCTACCACTCTTGAGGATAGGAACAGGGGTTGTCTGAGCTGACAATAATATATGAAAATAGATCATTGGGCTCAGAGACTGCAAGATAAATCCATAGGATCATAGATTTACATCTGGAAGAGGTCATTGAATAAATGATTTGCCCACAGTCACTTGCCCACTGGCAAGCATCTGGAGCAGAACTCCAACCTGGGTCTGTCAGATTCCAAATTCCGCCTAAAATACAAACTTGGCTGTGTCAGTGCTTCACACACACACACACTGCTTCACACACACACACACACACACACAGTGCTTCACACACATACACACACACACATCCCACTATTCTCTAAAGCCACAAGTTAATAGAAGCATTATCTTTTTACAATAGCAGAAGGAGTTTCCACACTGGGAGCTCCACAGAAGGATGAAGTCAGTTGGGACCAAAAGGAAAACATTTTTAAAAACATAATGATCACAAACCTGCCTATGACTTATGGGAATGAAAATCAAGAGAGTGGATTCCCACTTCTCTCCTTTACCAATTCTCTCCAGAGAATTCCATTCCCAAAATTCCATCGTTGTCCCCACCCTGCCCCCAATGCCATCAAGGTATTGTATCCACCCCATGTACTGAAAAACTCAGAAAAATAGTTTCATACCCACACATCTCTCTCCATTGACTCTCCAGACCCCCCAGTACAAGGTTGTAAGTCAAATTAGATCATAAGTTCTGTTATTTATTGGAGGCTTAATAGGCTGAAGGGTCGGAGCCACAGAGAAGCAAGGAATGGAAAAGAAGGTGTGAACAGGGAGACTTCCTAGTCTGACACTTTCTGTGCTTCTAGTGACTGGCCCCTGGGAGAGGCCAGGGAAGCAGCCTCCCCCTGCCTCCCTCTCTCCTATCTGCCTCAAAGCATCTGAGAGAGAGACAGACAGAGAGAGAGAGAGACAGAGACAGAGACAGAGAGACAGAGAGAGAGAGAGACTGCTTATGTAAGGAGGAAAGCATAAACCCTTGTAGGAGGCTTTTCCTTCAAAAACCAATGTTTATATAAGTGTTGCCTCACCTAATAGAATGTGGGCTCCTGGAAAGCCTGGACTGCCTTACATTTCTGTTTGTTTCCATAGCATATGACTTTGCACATAGTAAGCCTTAAATGCTTCCCCCAGTCCCCACGTTCATTCATTCCTTCATTCAGTTCAGGCCATGTTTGGTCTAATCAGGATGGTACTTGACTTATAAAATATATTTTTATTACATTTTAAAAAATTATAATCCTTTTAAAAATCACCTTTATTTCCATCTACAATGTCCTAAAAGTCATAAAGTAATTTTAAGCTTTTGGAGACACCTTCTATGTGCAAAAATATCCCTGCCTCTCTCATCCCTCCCTTATAAAAGATGAAAAGTTTCTTTCTTCCAGCTTCTTAAAAATCCCCCTCTCCGCTCCACCACCATTGCCATGACCTGTTCACAACATTTCCACCCGAGAATAAGATCTGAGATTAATTCTTAAGGAATGAATCTAAATGCCCAGAGCCCTTGAGACTCCTCCAAGTCCAGTTGGACAATGCATACTATATTACAGATAACAGTAGTTACCTCAAAAAGATCCTTTAGTCCATCCCCTTCATTTCATAGATGAAGAAGCCGAAACCCAAACACCTGGTGTCAATGTCATACAATGCTGTGTGACCCACCCAGAATTAGAACCAACATCTCTTGGCTCCTGGTCCAGTCCAGTTCTTCTAACTATTACTTTATGGTACCATCTAGAACTTCACCAAAACTTAGAACTCCATTCTAACCTGTATAGTTCATTCAGATCATCTGCAAACAGAGAAGACCACGAGAATAGATGGCAAAAGAAAATGAAAAACTGAGTCCTCAAGTTGTCTGGGCCTCAGTTTCCTCATTTGTAAAATGAAGGGTTTTGACTCTCGACCTTCCCCACCTCCCTCTGCCCCGACTACTCCAGCTCTAAATCTGTGGTCCAATGATTCCCTGAACAAGATTTCCTTGGAAGGGTTTTCTCTTGTCTTCTCAGAACACTTTCAGACCCCGTGGGCAACACGATCTGAAATCTATTCAGTTGAACAAACGTTGGAATAATTCCTCCTAAATAATTCACTGTGCTTTTCACTATTTGTCATTATAACTACCTCACCCACCCACACTCCTTAATCGTTCACAGTTCGACAGAAAAATGATCGCAAGAAGCGCCACACACGTACACGTGCCCTTGAACCAACCAGAAGGCAGCGAAAGACAACGACGTGTCTTTCTTTTCCAGGTAAATCTGAAGTCTTTCTGGGAGAGATGTATGAAGCTGTGTAAGATGGGAGGGGGCGATAACCCAGTGTGATTTCCAGGCGTTGGTTAGTTAAACGCTCCCCGGGAGAAAGGGGCAGGGATTTAGTTCCTGAATAAATTTAGTATAATTTCCAATATTCTCCAAGTTTCTTTTTGTTTCAAGAGAGGAAAAGATTTTCCCCAGAAAAAAAAAATGGAGAGGAATGTGAGAGGTTCTGTTTGCTTAATTTCAGCTTTTGTGGAAGCTGCAAAGAATTCCGACTTTTAGAAAAGGTAACGATCCAGCTTCTTTGCTAAGAAAAGTACTTTCTAAAGTATTGGGGGAGAGCTCTCCTGCTCATACATTTTGTTCTGAGTGTGTTACAATTCATTGTTTTGATTCTGTTTAGAAATCTCCAAAGCTACAGTTTTTTTTTTTTAAATGCCTAAAGAGATTAGGTAGATGTTAGTCATGTGTCAGAACACAGTTAAATAAGAAAGCTGAAATGCCGCATTCTTTTAAAACAGCAAGACCCATCATTTAAGATGACCACACATGAAACCCACTCTTCATTTTCCTTGGAGCAGTTGTAATGATAAGTTCATTTTCCAACATGAAAAACATAGGCTTTCTTAGTCATTTGCACACGTCCCCTTTCGGACTTTTTTTTTCTACCTTTGAACATAAAAATCCTTACTTTGAAGAAAGAACATGGTTATCCTGACGATTAGCAGACCACATAACAACAAACAAAATCTGTTAGCTCTTAGACAGAAAATAAATAATACTTAGCAAGAAAATTCTGTCCCTTTTACATCCTGGGATTATTGTAATTTGTGTAAAAATGTTGTACCTCAAAACGAAATTGTTACCTTTTTTTAAGTTAATAAATGATAGCAAACTATGCTGGGCTAAGTATTTTTTTCTTTCCAATTCCTATTTGAGTCTGAATAACAATTTATAGACAAATATTTTTGTGAAAATCTTTTTCTAAAAGAATAGAAAATGATTTAAATTACTCTTCACTAAGGATTTATTTGATCTACATATTCATAATTACTACTTATAAATTTTTTATTCTGTAAAATATGCATTAGTTGCATTACTTTGTGGCAAAATAAAGGTTTCACACTTTGCCTAAGCACATCTTTGTAACAGGCATTACTTTTATCCTTTTGCAGCATTTTAAATATGACTTAAAGTCTTGTATATAAATATGAAGGGTGGAAAGTAAACATGATCCTAAAGGTCTTTGGCAAACTCCAGAGATATAGGATATTATGGATTTTTTTCTTTCATTTTCATAGACCAAAAAAATAAAAATCTCTCCTAGCATTACTTGTAATTTTGAGGGTGAAGACTTTCCCTTCTCTTTTCCCCTCCTCCTCTGCCAACCCACCTCTCTCCACCCCACAAACAGATTTTGTTATACACATTATTATAATTCTGTGTTTTATGACTATGATGTGAGTAAAACAGAATAGAGTTTTAGATCAATATGATAATGAAATCAAGCAGAAATAGTGAGCAGAGAGTTTATCTTACATCTTCTAGATAGATTTTTATATTATGTAAATATTAACATGTAGCTTGAAAATAAATTTTGTTCTAAATAAAATAGCTAGGTTTTGAAGATGCTAGATGCCTGAAAAAAAGTAAAAGAATCTTCCCACACTACCCTCACCAATACAGCTGAAATAATCTCTTTATTCCACTAAAGTGAAATATAATCTAATAAGTAATAAAAAAAGAACATTTTGATCTCTTACCTGAAGAAACCTTGTCAAACTAACAGAAATGAAAATTGTGACTATCCAGTGTTGCCTATTTATTGGAGGTGGAGTGTTCTGTATTACATTGCCTGCATGAAGGCTGAAGTAACATTGCATGACTATTGCCCCAAGGGACCTTTATGAAAATGAGATATATTGCTGTTCTAGTAAGCAAGCAAAGATAAATACTGCATAGACTTTGGCTCACATAGAGGCATGACAAATACAAAGTATTTCAAATCCTCTCACAAATCATATAACCATTATTCTAGCTTCTGTGTGCCATTTTCTCAGTGTGTATATATGTACCTATATACATGCATATTGATTTATGTACAATCAAATATTTCACATATAGTGAAGAACAGAATACATATATACAAATGTTAGCAAAATCAACATCTTTATAGGTTGCAGGAATCCCATTAAGAAGCTAGCTAAGCTGTATCTTTTGCTATCAGGTTCTCTGAAGTTAAAACACTCACTACTCAAATTCATTTCATATTTTTCACTCTTGGATGGCATTTTGTAGAACTGTACACAAATAATTTTTTCAAAAAATTTGCTCCTCCAAAAGGTATAAGATTCTTAATATTTGATTAATTAAGTCTTTTACTTTCTGAATTTTATTTTACTTGAAGGTATAGCTATATCACATTTATACAAAGCTTTGGATTCTAGGATAGAGAACTTTGTTCTTATAAAGCATCATCAAGTCTTGGGTGATAAAGATGTACAATAAGGAAAATGGTCATAATAATTGCAACAACCAGAATACCTCTGTTCCAACACTACATGTTAAAAACCTATTTTAAAAATTTGTTAACAATAGGATTTGAGAAATGAAAATGTAATAGTGATAATTCTGTCTTCCCAATATTATTATGATATACATAATTTTATTTACTGACTCTAGGCCAGAAAACCATTCTGCCCTAACAGAGAAATAGATCTAATGGCCCAATATCTATTTTTCTATCTCTAATTTTTAAAGTGCTGAAATAAAATCGTATATTCTGTTTTCCAAATCCATTTGACAACAAAATGACTAAAGAGTCATGAAAGACACTAGAGGAAAGTTCCTATTTAAAGGATGTGACCCTGCTTCTGCCTTTTTTCCCCTTCTAATGATAGTCACTAAAACTGATAGAAATATAAAGTTCAAACGAGGTTCTCTTCCTCAAACTCACTGAAGTAGAAAAAAAGTTTCTAGAAAAGAAGCGAGAAGAGAAAAGCAAGGAAGATGGAAAGTGCTTCTAATTTGGGGCAGTAAGTACTAGTGGGGGGACTAGTAAGTAACAACAGAACACAGCAAAAAAAAAAAAAAGCTAACAATTATCTAGTTAATTTAGGCTCTTCAGGCAGTCAAAAACTATATGATCCAGGCCAGAATTCAATCTATTTGTTGGGGGAGGGGTGGAAACAAGAAGAGAGAAGGACTTGTATTATATAGATTGACTGTCTACCCCAATCAAATAATTCAATAATTTCTAACTCTTCCCTCCCCAGTAAACTTGGGTCATACATAGGGGTTTTTATGTCAATTAAGAAATTAATATGTCTTCAATTTAGTCATTTGTCTATACTGTCGATCAGTATGTTCAGCATAAAACATGATGATGCCACAAACTCTTTGGAAGCAAATCACTGGAAAAGGGTTTTTCAGATATAGACACTCCTCTTTCAGTTTCCTTTGAGGCAGGTAGATATTCTTCCTTGGTAATTTTAAAAGTTCTGTGGTTGTTGGGTTGTTTTGTTTTGTTGAAGGAACTTTATTTTTTTTTTAAGATGCCAAGTTATTTTAACCTTTTTTGCAGCAATTCTTTTAAGCTAATTTGACCCCACCCATTAAATTAGTTGACTTCAGTCACTTACAGCTCTAATATTTTATGATTCTCCAATTAAACTGTAGCAAGTTAGCCAGTATTGTCATTATTTTATCAAATCCCTTATGATGCCAGAAAAAAATGCTGTTGCATTTAGCTTGCCATGAGTAAACCTATTGCTGACCATTATGTCAACCTATAATAAATACCACCTAAAGGTGATCCAAAGATTTTGTTTAATTTCCTCCAAGCTTTCTCTAACGCTCCACCAGGGAGAGAGTAAATGAGTTAAAAGTCAGGAAGTCCAGCTTTCTCCTCTTGTGAACTTCTTTCTAAAAACACTGTAGTTTTTCCAGTAATCCACCAGGTGGCAAGGTCCACAAAACTTATGGCTCAACACAAGGCACAATTTGGAAGAACAAATGGTGTATTTCCATAAAATTTTTTGTTACAAGCATCTCCTAAATGTAGCCACTGACGTTCAGACCATGAGTGTCTATGAGTCTTTCTTTCCAGAAGCCTCTTCTCAGAGTTTGGAGAAAAGAGAACCAGCTGCTGTCCCATGAGAGAAGCCTACAAGATCCCCAGCTTATCCTTCACAATGAAAGCTTCCCTCTTTTCCTTCCCAGATTTCTCCCCACCCCCAGGTGTGTGGATTATAGAGGCCTGGTTGAGGCCCCAAACATCTGGCTTTGCATGGGGCCCCACAAAGCCTTAGGTTGGTGTAGTCCACATTAATCCAGATAAGCTTAGGCATTATAATATCATTTGCCTTTTGTTGTTCACACTAGACTCTTAAAGCTATATCTTAAAGCAAGGCTGACAAGTTACCAAACTCACATAGGAACACACAGTGTGCACACATATATGTACATGAGTCCCTAAAATTCCTTCTTTGAATCCTCATCAATGTGATGTCTCGGGATTAAGAAATACAAATATTCTGCCTGAGCAAACATCTTCTATGAAAAAGAACAGGAATATCATTCCCAAATTAAGCTGTATGCTTATTCACCTTCTGATCTTCCCTAAAGCATAAAAAAAATAAAGCCTTTCTTTCTTTTAAATGCAGTTTATATACAAGACTATTTCTCATAGAATCCTTTTAAAACAGAGTTTGAAGTTCTGCTACTATTCTCTACCATATTGAATGAGAATCTTGCTTCTAGGTCCTTAGAATTTTGAGACCATTCTCCATACCATAGCATAACTGGGCCCTAACACTTAACACATAATCAACAAAATAATCAAACTCTAATTTATCCCATTTTGCCAATATCCAAGATGTAACTGCTCATAGCACACCCCTGACTCAATATTCCTTTCTCTTCCCCACCCCACTACCACCACCAGATTCACTGAGATCCTTCTTACCTGCAGAACAATTAGGTTGTAAATGTGTTCTTAAGATATAACTGTTATCTAGACTCAAGTTCAGGGATTCTGTTTACAAGTTCAATGATTTTATTGCATCACACACATTCAACACAGATGATAAATTTTTTATTTTTTCTGTGTTATATTTGGGAGGAAGGGGGTGGTAACACTCATCCTTACTTGTGTGGGAAACTCCGGATGTCAAAAATTCCCCCACCATAAATCTATAACTTAATGTCTTAGATACTTGCTTGGTGAACTAAAAGGCAAAGTGATTTGCCCATTGTCATATAGCAAGTGTATGGTTCAAGACTTGAACCCAGGTCTTCTTGACCCCTATTCAATTAATTAAGCATTTATTACAGTCTTATACCATGCCAGTATTGTGCTAAGCACTGGGAATAAAAACAAAAATAAGCCTTGACTTCAAGATGTTTCCATTCTCCTGGAAGAACATACACTTGGTCTTTGCTATGCCCTCAAATATCCAAGTGATATTTCTAAAGCTCACTGACTTTCTATCTATTTGATCATAAGGAAGAGTTGTGAACAGAATTGAATTGCTAAAATATGATACATATTATAAAAAGAATACTGAATAAATAGTAACACTGTGCAATGATCAATTATGATTGAATTAGCTCTTCTCAGCAATAAAATGATCCATAATAATTGCAAAAGACTCATGATGAAAAATTCTGTCCACATCCAAAGAAAGAAATGATGGGATCTGAATGCAGATCAAAACATACTATTTTTACTTTTTTTGATTTTTAAATTTTTTTCCTTTTGTTCTATTTCTTCTTTCACAACATGACTAATGTGGAAATATGTTTTACATGATTGTATGTGTATAACCTATATCAGATTGCTTGCCATCTTGGGGAAGAAGAAAGGGAGGAAGGGAGGGAGAAAAATTGGAATTCAAAGTCTTTTAAAAATGAATATTGAAAATTGTCTTTACATGTAATCGGAAAAAACAAAATATTATTAAATTTTTTTAAATGGAATACTGAATGGTAAATTCATAGTCAGTCACAGTGGCCACTGCCACTTGCTGCCTATATAATTATAAACAGACTAATTTAACCCATTTTGAGACCAGTTTCCTTATTTTACAAAATAAATCAGACTAAATAATCCACGTCCCTTGTATTTCTAAAATTCTATAAATGTGAAAAAAATAATTGTACATGTTATAATCCATTTTGTATGTGGCATATAGATAGGACCATCCCACCCAGGAACCTCATCTTAGCTTCCAAACCATCCATCAAGATATAATCTAATGTACAGAAAGATTAAGGAAGTTGGAGACAGAAAACATCTCCCCTTTTGTCTGTATAAAAACTAGAGTACCCTTTCCCCATTATGAATTAACCATAAGAATCACAATGTCAACTCTGTTTTCACCCCTAGGTTTAGGGAATATGATGTGTAGGGATAACAGTTCACATCAGCATTGTCCTTTATCTCATTTGATGCTTGTAACAACATTTACATACCACCTACCATAAGCCAGGCACTGTGCTAAGCACTTTTTACAAATATTATCTCATTTAAACCTCATAATGGCTCTGTGAGGTAAGTGCTATTGTTATCCTCATTTTTCAGATGTGTGAGATGAGATTGTGACCATCACACAGGTACTGGAGGTGATGCAAATCCAGAGCTCTGCAGACTAAATTAGCTACCTCTCAGGCATGGATGGACAATTGCACACTACCATCAGCTCCAATCACACCCCAGTGGAGATAGCTCAGGATTTAAACCCAAGACCCTTAGGAAAAGCCGAGTCCCCAACACTAGCCGCTCTTCTAGCCTAAGCCCAATGGCCTTCATTGAAAAGGAAAATCATTGTGGAGGAGGGACTGCTCTTCGACCCCACTAACAACATCTGCTGCTCAGCTGCCATAGGAGCAGGAATGCACAAGATCCAAGAGCATCCCCCAGACCACTGGTCCTGCTTCTAGCACATACCTTGAAGCCAACATCTTGGGAATTCAGCCTGGCAGCTGCTTTTGTAAGTGCTGCAGTCACAGCTACAGAAGACCCAGAAAAGAAGGTTCATGCTGCCGATGTCCTTGGCTTTGTCAAATGGTTCAACATTAGAAAGTGATAGGATTTTATCAATGGAAACGGCTTTAAAGAAGAGGTGTTGCCATCCACTTTCCTGCCATGCGATTTTTCTTTCTGACCTGAGGCTGAATGGAACATCTCATTTCTTCCCAGGCTGTAGTACTCTGGAATGTCCTCTGACCTCTCCACCATGCCCCCTTCAAAATTGGTAGCCGCCTCTCCCCCACTTTGCAGCTTCCTTTCGTGTGTTGTCTTCCATCATTAAATTAGAAGCTCCTTGAGGATGGGGGGCGGGGGGCTGTCTTTCTTTTTTTCCTCTTCGTACCCTTAGTGCTCCGTAGAGTGCCTGGCATGCAGGAGGAGCTCATTAAATATTTATCGACTGTGATTATATTTATAAAGCACTTCTCAAATCTTAAACTAGACTAGCTATTCTTATTGTCACAATTGCTGTTACCATTATTATTATAGCTACAACATGAGGAGTTGGCATTTTTTGGTTGGTTTTAATTATTGCTTTTCTGAAAGCTCATGTCTCCTTGTGTCACTTCCCTCCTTAAGAGCACAGTGGTTTCTTGTCTCCAAATAAATCGTAATTCTTTCTGAAATAGTCTGGTTCCAACTGATCTTTCCAGCTGATCTCACGTTTTATCTCTATTAGTCATGCTCTATTTTCCACCCCAGTTGGCCATCTCTCCTCCATGCCTTTGTGCAGGCTGTCCCCATGCCTGTAATGCTCCTCCTTTTCAATTCTACCTCTTGGAATCTAGGGTTCCCTTGAAGACTCAGCTTATAGAACACTTGGCCTTACAACACCTTCCCAGATTCCCTTCTCAATTACCTTGACCTATAAATTTACATTGAAGTGACTTTGTACATATTTTACATTGACTTACCCTGCAACCTATAATGTTAGTTCCTAGCTACCAACTAGTTATATGATCCTGGACATGTCACTTAACCACTGTTTACCTCAGTTTCCTCAATTGCAAAATGGAGATCATAATAACACGTACCTTTACAGGGGAACTGTGAGGATAAAATGAGATACTAGTTGTAAAGCACTGAATAATAGCACATGATAGGTGCTTAATAAATGTTTGCTCCATTCCCACCCTCCTCCAAGTTCTGTTACATTTTGGTTTTTGAATATCCAATTCTTAGGACAGTGCCTGTAATACAGAAGATACATAATAAATGTTTGTTGATGAATAAATTGGTATGACAGTATCTTTACATAATAGTCCTATTTTCATAAACCTCATTAATCAATCAAATAACATTTATTTAAGCACCTACTATATCTCAGTCCTTGCAATAGAGTTTTGAGACCCAAAGGCAAAAAGTAAAACAGCCCCTGTCCTCAAGGAACTTACTTTTATCTAGGAAGAAGATATGTACATAATTAAATCAATAAAAAATCAATATGAGGTAAGTTTAGGACTGGGAGTGAACAAGGAAGGTTTCATATAGAAGATGGTGACTGAGCAGTCTTGAAAGACCAGGAATTCTAGAGCCAAGATAAAAAGAGAGTGTATTCCAGGCAGTGGGAATGACTACTGCAAAGGCCCAGAGATGGGAAAGGATGTTTCATGTGTGTGAAGAACATGAAGAATGTCAGTTTGACTAAACTATGGTATAGAAAGGGAAATAAATGTATAAGGGCTAGAAAGGTGGGTTGGGGCAAGGAAGAGAAGGACTTTATTTTGGGGGGAGGGCAATAGTGACTTGCCTAGAGTCACACAGCTAGAATGTCTGAGATCAGATTTGAACTTGGATCCTCCTGACTCCATAGCCAGTACTCTAGCCACTGTGCCACCTAGCAGCCCCAGAGAAGGACTTTAAATGCCAACGAAAGAAATTTCTATTTCATCCTACAGGCAATAGTGAGTCACAGGAGTTTATTTTCAGAGGAGCAACACAGACTTATGCTTTAGGAAAATCACTTTGACAGCTATATAGAGTAAGAGTGCTTGTTATATGATGTTCAGTGTGGAATTTAAATGTTTTATGAAAAATTCGAATTAAATTTCTTAGGCAGAGGAGTAGCTAGTGCACTGGAGTTGATTGTCAGGACAACTTGAGTTTGAATCTGCTTTGGGCATTTATGAGATGTGCAACCCTGGGAAATTTACTTTGTTGTTGTTCAGTCACATCTGACTCTGTGAACCCTTTTGGGGTTTTCTTGGCAAAGATACTGGAGTGGTTTGCCATTTTCTTCTCCAGCTCATCTGACCTATGGGGAAACTGAGGCAAACAGGGGTAAGTGACTTGCCCAGCATCATACAGCTATTAAGTATCTGAGGCCACATTTGAACCCAGGTCTTCCTAACTCCAGGCTGTGTATTTTATCCATTGTGTCTCCTAGCTGCCCTAAATTGTTTCAATTTCCTTATCCATTAAATGGGGATGAAAATAGTACCTTCTTCATAGGGTTGCTGTGAGGATGAAATGAGATATATATAAAGCACTCTGCAAACCTTAAAGCACTCTGCAAACCTTAAAACACTATATAAATGCTAGTTAATACTAGTCAAATTCTTCTCTAATACAACTTTTATTTTCACATGCTTACTCTGCCTCACTCTAAGTAAGTACCTGAATAGGCTTTAGGAGAAAAAGGCCAAAGTCTCCCATTGCATCCTGGGCAGGCTCCAGTTATCCTGATGAATATCTGGTCACTGGATCCAGATGGCTCTGGAGGAGAAGGGAGGCTGGTGACCTTGCACAGCCCTCCCTCACTCAAAACAAAGTCCAGTACAAGTCATGTCATCATTTCTCTGATGTCATGGTCTTCGAAAATGAAGGGTGAACACAACAACAGCTTACATCTTTCTATGGCTCTCTCTCAAAAGCAGAAATGTGCTTCAGTAGACTAAGGGCTCCAACTAGGAACCTGGATGCCAAACTCCAGGACTACTGTAACAATTGACAAGCTACTGGGGAAGAATCTTTATTTTTCTCTCATTTTCATGATCTAAAAAAAGAATAAAAGGAAGAGTGGATGACAGCCTGTCTCAACAAGCTGAGGTGAAGCATTAATGGAGGTTTTGAAACACAAAGGAAAGATAATGGGTTATTTTAGTGCAGTTGTCAGAAAAGCAACTAATGACTCAATGCTCAAAGAAATTTTTCTTACCTTTGTTCCTTCACCCTCAACTCTCTCATTTTCAGGAGGTATCAGTTTGCTTAAACACTGAGTGGTGTTGGCTGTTCAGCTGTCCACAGAATACAAGTTAGAGCAGATCATAGTATCACGTGACCATAGATTTTGATCTGGGAGGAGTCTTGGAGGTCACCTGTTTTACAGATGAGGAAACTGAGGTGTAAGAAGAGTGGCATTCCCAGGTCACTTTGATGGTAAAAGTCATGATTCTTTGAACTTCCTTCAAGATTTTGTATGTGATTCTATAATGACTTTCTTGATGTGGTCTCAAAATAACAAACATAATTCAACTTCACTTATTTCAACACTCAAAAAGATACATTATTTATCTAATCAATATGAATGTTCCTCACACTAGAACAGACCTCAACTCCTCCACATTTTTGTGAGTTGCTGCATACAAAAGAACTCATTCTCTAGTAATCAACGTTTTGGTGCTCAGTCCTTCTGAACTTACCTGGCTGGTCCTTGGACAACAGACCGCACCAAACCTCCATACCACAATGAGTCAATAGGGTAAAATATCAGTGAAGAATGTATATCCATTTGACCTAGGTTCATATCTCATCTTATATAGTTATTGTGTGACCCTGAGCAAATTACTTGACTTCTCTATGTTTCAGTTTCCTTATGTATAAAACAAAGAAGTTGGAATTTATACCCTCTAAGGTCCCTTCTAGCTCAAAATCTAGGATCTCATGAACTACTATTTGCTTGACCCTCTCACCTGAACTGTAATATTTCTGTAAACTGTCTTAAAGTGTCAGGTAAATTTCAATGCTGACTTTTAGTGTATAGATAGATAGATAGATAGATAGATAGATAGATAGATAGATAGATAGATAGATAGATATACATATACATATTTAATGTAAAAGACAGACTTTGGGGATAGAGGGTGGTGGGTAACTGAAAAAAAACTGAAAAGGGAGTGAGAATGGGAGTTCAGAGGCAATTTATTCATCTTGTTGCCTTGTCATTACTGTGACCATCTGCGAGTGGGTAAAAGCTTAAAGGGAAGGTGATAGGCAGAGCTAAAAAAAGGTATTGCTGGTGGCTATTGGGAATTGGTTCATTTGAGCCAATACTCTTTGCATACCTTTTCTTTACTTTCCATGAGGGCAGGTAATATGACTTATGAGGACTTTCTGTTTCCCCCAGTATCTGCTCCAATGACCTCCAAACAGTAGAAACTTAATAATAAGTATTTGCAAAACTGGATCATATGTTAACATTTGGTAACAGGGGCAATTCAGCAAACCAGAAAGCCCAAGGTTCACCTTTATACCCAGGCAAAATGTGTCTGGAGATAGGGTTAAGAAGTTCAGCAATTGTTTATTGTGGCTGGAGGCAGAGATGGTTGCTTTTAAGAGGAGAGAGACCATATGCTCTAAAAGAACTGTGTCCCATCCCAAGCTATATTCAAGGGAAATGAAGAAAGCTACCATTTGAGGGAAGGAGTTATCTCTAAATGAAGGACATGACCAAGGATTTGTTAGCAATAGTGCTGGTTGTTTTTGGCTTTTACAAAGGAATATTTTATGAAAAGATATAGTATGGATATAGAAGTACAAACTTGTCCCCTTATCATCCCAGGGGTACTCTCCCCTAAACCATCTCAGTCCCTTGGAAGAGCAGGCTCAAACTTAATGTGGCTGCTACAAACATTTGGTCCACACGATTTCCTTTCTGAATATGTGATAACAGCTGGATGAATCACTGTTGCTTTTTCATGACCACTTTGATCCACTTTGATCCACCCTGGACTTCACTTCTGAGCGAATCACCACAAAATCCTTGCCTTGTTCTGATCAATGAGAAGCAGCCTCATGGAGAGGATCAAGGGCTGGTTTTGGAGTCAGGAAAATGGGTTCACGTTTTGCCCAAGATAAGTCATAAGTTTCTAAGATGGCAGTATTTCCACACAGGTCATTCTCCACACCAGTAAACTCACAAGTCTACCCCAAAACAAAATTTGTTCCACTTGGTATCCATCGAGGATCACCTAAAAGGAGTAATGATAGTGATTTTGTGAAGTTTGGTATTTTTCTTTGGAACGTGTATAAAGTAGGTGTTTTTAAAATTTAAAAGAAAAAAATCACCTTTAAACAAAGTTAATGTATAATAATGATTCACACATAATGTTTTAAGGTTTACAAAGTACTTTCATCAAGAGAAGACTGAGATAGATGGCATAAATATCATTATCCTAATTTTATAAATTATGAAACAGAGAAAGATAGTTTAAATGATTTGCCCATGCTCTCAGAACTAGTAAGTTCATGAGAAAGGATGAATGGGAAGAATCATTTATTAAGCATTTTCTCTGTGCTAAGTGTTTTATAGATACCTCATTTGATCCTTATGACAACCTTGAGAGGTGGGTGCAATTATCATCCCCATTTTACAGTTGAGGAAACTGGCACATACAGAGGTTAAGTGACTTTCCCAAGCTCACACAGCTAAATAAATGTCTGAGAGTTCAATTCAGATTTGAACTCAAGTCTTCCTGAGTCCAAGTCCAGCATTTTATCCCTTGTACTAGATGTAGGATTGAGGATTCAAAAACTAGATCCCTTGACACCAAGTTCAACACTCTTTCCACTACATTAACTGTGGGTTGGTGTACTCAAAGATATTTTACAATGTTAATGTAGCACTGGACTAGTAGAGATAAATAGCCTAGAGAAAGATGATTAATTTATTTTTAATAGTCTCACTTACATTTGCTTGGTATCCTCTGTAGAACTGGTGTCAAAATAATGGATTTTAAAATGATGAATGGACTCTCATTCCTACCTCTGTCACAAGCATGAAGCATCCATCAACACATGCTGAAACTGACATGAGTAAGGAGATTGAACAGAAGAAACTTTGGCTATGACAAATGATGGGTTGTTCATTCATGGGTGAAATAATGTTTGGGGATCAGCTAGAGCCACTCTACAAAAACTACCAGCTCAATGAAAGTGATATGTTATTCTGGACAAGTAATAAAGAATGCTTACTTTGGTAAATTCGTTATCTGTGTAAATACTGGGAGAGACGGAAATGTTGTAAACATATGTAAGCTGGTATTTTTCCTTTTTATTGGAAAGTGATAACAATGAAGACAACTGCTTGTTTGGGGCATTTTATTTTGGGCTTCAGTCAGAACTTTATATAATAACCTATTATATTATTATTCTACTTAAGGACATACTAGCTTTTTTTTTTTCAAAGAAATGGGGATTAAATGCTCTTTTTTAAAAAACCAATTTCCTAAATAGAGAGAGAACATAGCCTGTTCCCTTTGGATAGTTGGTCTGGCATTATTTAATTTAACTAAATTCAGTTCTACAAATATTTATTAACTTCCTACAATGTGCAAAGTCCCCGTGCTTGACTCTGAAGATACAAACATGAAAAGATAAGTGTCCTTACCTTCAGAGAGATCACAGTCTAACAGTAGGGAAAGACAAGTACCCAAATATTTGCTATATAAGGGAGAGAAAGAAAAATGCAACAGAAGTGCCCAGGCAAGGGTTATACAAGAGGGATCACTAAGGTGTCAAGCAAGGTAATGTTTCAGTGGGGATGGCTAAATTTGTCCTCAAAACTATGAACCATACATCAAATGCTAGCCTAGAGGACAGAGTATTTTGAGGTTTAATGTGAAAAGAATGGTCATGCTTTGAATTACTTGATGCTTTTTAATAATTTTTGTTGTTCAGTTGTTTCAGTCATGTCAAACTTTTCATGATCCCATTCGAGGTTTACTTGGCAAAGATAATGGAGTGGTTTGCTATTTTCTTCTTCAACTTATTTTTGCAAATGAGGAAACTGAGGCAAAATGTTAAATGACTTGCTCAGGGTTACACAACTAATGGCTGAGGCTGGATATGAACTCAGGTCTTCCTGACTCTAGGCCCAATGCTCTATCCACTGTGCCACCTAGCTGCCCTATTCTTAATAATATAATGTTTGGGTTTTTTTTAGATACAATGCTTTTTTATTTAAAATATTTTTTTTGAAAAATAAAAAAAATGTGACTCATGAATAATACTTATAAATGTAGTAAAGTTGTATAAGAAATGCATAGGCCCAATAGTAATATCCTGACAAATTTCAACCAGTGTAGTCATGACCTTCATTTGAAGGGCAAAATACAATGTAGAAGTTCTTTTTTGTTTTTTAAGAGCTCTGGTATATGATGGAATAATTTAATTTAATTTTCCCCTTGTAGTGTGAATTGATCCACTAATAAGTAAACATACTGAGATTTCCAGGATTCATTTAAAGAGTGGGACAAAATATACATAAATAGAATATAGCATAGCCTGGCATGGTAGTTGTAATTCTTCCAGAGAATTTTATTATAAATAGCAAACTTACATTCACAGAATCTTACATTCCATGTCAAAATTGGAAATGTGTTTTGCTGTAAAGATTTTTGGCCCTTGGATGCAAGTAAACCATAGTTTGCTATGCTACAAACATTTTATAGCTTTTTAAAAGGAAAAATGATCACTTTTTGATGTATCCTATTGCAAAATATCAGCAATTTAAAATACATAAATAATAGCACCATTCTGTATGCATAATAAGCCAGGGAATCAAAAGAAACATCAAAAACATAATTCTAGAATCTCTGTGCATCACTAAATACTGTTTGCCTCAGTTTCCTTTTCTATAAAATGAGCTAGAGAAGGAAATGACAAACCACTCCAGTATCTTTGCCAAGAAAACCTCACACTGAGTCATGAAGAATCAGACATGACTAAAACACTTTAACAGTAGCAACAAAATTCATCTTGCATGGCAATTTGTTTCCACCATAGAGATTATGATTGCTAACGGTATTTTTAGCCATTTGGCAAGGTTTTCCAGGAGCATCAAACCACTTTGATATTTCTTACTTTCCAGGTAAGACCAGATAAATATGCCAATATCAAGGACCCTGCCACCCAGAGCTTTCTCTCAACCTTCACTAACTGTGATCCCAAAGTTACTACAAAAGATCTTATGAATAATCAAGTTAAAGAAAGATTCAAAGAAGTTTGGTAACGTTTTATTGGTAGGAATATTTGACTTCAAATACTTAGGAAAAAAACTATATTTAATCATGGTAGATTGTCTTCCATAATTCAAGCATAAAGCATTTATTAAGCACCTACTATGTGCCAGGCATAGTGACAGGCCATAAAAATGTAAATACAAAGAAAAGTGAGCCAGTCCTTGCCTTGAAAGAGTTTACATTCTCATAATTCTTCTGCATCTTGTATTTTACTTCTTTGAAAGTTGGTCATTGTGTAAGTAAAGTATTATGGTAAAAACGTTGACTTTAAATTCAAAAGATCTTTCTTTTAGTTACTACTGTGACATCTGTGATCCTGGGTAAATCATTTGACCTGACTTAGTTTTCCCATCTGTAAAGTGGTAATAATAATAATACTCGTACTACCTACCTTATGAGGTATTTTTTAACCCATAAAGAAAAAAAAAATGGTATTACTGCTACATAGGGACAAAGAGATAAAGGAATATATAAACCTGTGATTTGATCCATATGGGGTACTCCCAGCAGGAAGCCTACCTCTACTAACGGAGGTTGATAACTTTTATGTGAACATCTAAGAGAGGTTCCTAGGGCACTAAGAGATTAAGTAGATCACCTGTGATCACACAGCTAGAATGTGTCAGAGATAGAACCTAAACCTAGGCCTTTCTGACCCCAAGGATGGCCCTCTCTCCTCTATGTCATTCTGCTCTTCCTGACTTTGAACAAATATTTGCTAAACAAGATAGTTTTTTACTAGAATAATTTAGTTATTCCCACATAGAATAAAATAACAAAAAACTTAATGTATAGAAAAGACAATCAGTTAAAAAACGAACTTTTCTCAAAGGAAGGTTTATGGACTGGCTAGAGGGCAACAAAAATGCTCAAAACTATAGTCACAACATGTTATCCAGGTATTTGGAGCTTTCTGAATGACAAGTGCTAAGAAATATCTGGAATACCAGTGCTAACACAATCATGATGTTACCACAGAGTATTATGTGCAGGAAGAAATTTTAGAATGTTAATGTAGAAAAACTATGTGCTAATATGATATCCTTGTTGAGGTTTTTTTCTCTTAGATAATATTTGATGGAGAATACAATGAAGCAGCTTTGCAAAGTGGATAGAGGTTTCCTGGTTCTATTATTTGACTCTTCATTTGTTCATGTGTCTTCTATAATTTGGGGACAAATGATATTGTATCACATCAATGAACCAGACTTGTTCAGGTATTCTACCTCATTGGCATCTACTTTGTTTTCAATTCTTTGTTTATGAAAAAAAAAAACAAAAAACAAAGGAAGGATCTGAGGTCCTGGATCTTTATATTTGTTTGATGGCTTATTTTAATTTAAAATTGATTCAGGAGAAAGGGAGGTAGTAAAACTATTTTCCTAGAACAGTCTCTTTTGGAAATTATCAACAATCTGAACTTAAAAAGTGGCTAACCATTCCCAAAGAGACTGAAAACAATACCTCAGGTATATGTATCACCAACACATATACATTCCTGACTCAGAGTTTTAAACTGTCAACAGCTGAGAGACAATGCCATTGACATGTACCTGGCACCAGTTACTCGGGTTTATTTTTTTCCTGGAGAGTGGTTTTGGGCGACAGAGTGGCGTCCCAGTTTCTCAAGTTGTTGTGCTGACAAACTGCAGTGGTGGTAAAGTCAAGGAGTCTGACAAAATCTCATTAATCATTTTAAATTAAATCCAACCTTCCTGTCCAACCATACCAAAAAGAAAGACAACTTTTACAAAGGAAAGTTCCCTCAGAAAAGATTTGATATCTTGTGTTAATGTCTAACTTGAGAGAGGAAAAAAAGGAGGGAAAGAAGAAAGGGGAAGGGAGAAAAAGAAAGAAAGATCTCAGAAGGAAAGGAAGGAAGAAGAAAAGAGGGAAGGAAGAAAGAAAAAAGAAGGAAGAAGGAAGGTAAAGAAAGAAAAGAAGGAAGGAAAGAGGGAAGGGAGGAAAGAAGGGTTGAAAATAATATTTTACAACAAAACACAATGAAAAGAAGGGGAAATAATTCTTTTTCTTCTAACCTTAAAGACACATTTGCTCAGTTAAGACTTAATAGAGAAATGAAGAATCATTTTTTAAAAATCTATTGAATTAAAAAGCTACACAGTAAGTTTTTGAGAGAAAAAATCTATAGTGTTAAATTATGGTCATTTAAAAATACTAATTAATTGTCTTCCAAGATTAAGAAAGGAAACTCTAGGTAGGATAATCTGTTGTAACATTAATAGTGCTTTTAAGGGATTAATTGGTCTGAAATACGGGAAAACTATTTTCTTATCTACTTGATAAGTTTATACAATATATTTTTAGTTGTGTTAAACACATACACGTCAATAAAATGAATTTTAATGTTTCTAATAATAAATTTTAACATAATACATTTAATATAATTCAGTAAAATGAATTTTTAAATATTTTTAAAACAATTGGGATCTAATTAATAATGAATAATTTGCTGCTTTATGCTTCTAAATCTTCTAAATCAGTTAGCTTTTTACAGACATTTTAAAAGACCACTTCTTAGAATAACTGATAATTGAAATGAGTTAATTTGTTGAAAGTAAGATGGAAAAAAGTGAGCAGCTTCAACCTAACAGCAACTCACTATATATACTTAAGACAATTGGCTATCCTTAATCAATAATTTGTAATTAGAATAATTTATAGGTTCATTCTGGATGGGATAATGTGCTTAGAGCTATAATTTTGGTATCTTCTGATTTATTTATTTTAAATTTTTATTTTTTATTTTTAACATAGTTTATAACAGACAAAGCAATTCAAACTTTTGGTCAGGTAATACTTCTTTTTAAAGCATTTACAATATGGACCACAAAAGAATTTTTTTTTTTAAACATTAACCAACTGAGACACAAATAATAATTATGTTGATAACTTCACAAGCTCTTGACCTAATTGTCTCCACAGTATTACTAAGAATTAAAGGACCCTAACTTATTGTTGTTGGTCTAAAGTCCTATGCCTAATAGCTTGATTTTAGACTTAACCTCGGATGTTCCCCTACCAATAATCTATAATTGAATAGATCTGGTATTAAGCTTACAAACTTTTGACTATAGGAAATTGCCACCAAGAGTAGGGACATTGCACAGATACAATATCTCCCCAACTTCATGTCAGTTCCAGGCAGGATTAGATTATCCACTTGCATTCAGTCAGGCTTAAAGTCTGCCAGGTGTCAGTGGGGAAATTAAGTCAGGAGAATCCTACCTCAGCCCAGGCTGAACAGCTGCTCTCCCACCCTTCCCATGAGATCACCTTAAGCAGTTCATACCAGCATCTCACCAGCTTACTGGCATCATGGATTGGAGGCTCAGATCACCTTTCTTGCTACCCATACCTGGAGTTAGACTCAGAAGAACAGTCACTTAATAGTCCCATAGCATCTAAAAATGGCAAGTTCCAATAACCCGGTTTCAAATATGATTATAATTTCACTTTGGCTAAGGAACATCTTTTGAGGCAAGTCTTAAGTGGCTTACATGTCTTTCTATACATGTTCTAGTTCCTGATTAAGTAGCGATCATAAAATCAAATTTACCATTAAAATCTTAACTTTTCCATCAATGCCAAATTTTGCCTGAGGTTACCTTTCTCTAGGGAATTTAGACTGAAATTCTTTTCCCCAAACTAAACATGTCATTGATTTATTCTCAGTAATCAATTCAGTCAATTGTTTTAATACCAATTGCTTTTACCTCACTTTGTAACATGTCCAATTTTTCTCCCCATCACTCCCCTCCCCCTGCTTTCTAATACCTTGCATTCTGATTACCCCCTCCCTCAATGTACCCTCCCTTCTATCACACCCCACCATTCCCTTACCCCCATCTTCTCTCTTTTCTTGTAGGACAAGACAAATTTCTATACCCCATTCCCTGTAGTTATTTCCCGATTATATGCAACAAAAATTCTCCACATTCGTTTCTAATACTTTGAATTCCAACTTCTCTCTCTCCCCCCCTCCTTCCCCAGCCCCACTGAGAAGGGAAGCAATTCAATACAGACTAAATATGTGTTCTTCTGCAAAAGACTTCCATAGTAATACTTGTTGTGTAATACTAATTATATTGCCCTCTGTCCTACTCTGTCCCCCCTTATTTTTTCCCCCTACAATTGACCTTGTCTCTTCTCGAAAGTGTTTATTTCTAGTGACTCCCTTCTCCCATTTGCCCTCCCTTCTAACATTCCCCTCACCCCACTTGTCACCTCCTCTCCTTCTTTCTGGTGGTGTGATATAAATTTTCATATCACATTTAGTAAGCATGTTATTCCCTCCTTCAGCCACATGTGGAGAGAGTAGCTTTATTTTTTCCCCTCTCCCCTTCTCTCTTATCTCCTCCATTGAATAAGATTTTTCTTATCTCTTTTATGAGTTATAGCCTGCCCCAGTTCCATTACTCCCTTTCTCTTTCCAGAATTTTCCTCCTTCATCCCTTAATTTTTATTTTATTTTGTGTGTGTGTGTGTGTGTGTGTGTGTGTGTGTGTGTGTGTGTGGATATCATCTCTTCTGATATAACACACCCTGTACTCTCTATCTATGTGTATGTGTGTGTGTGTGCGTTTGTGTGTGTGTGTGTATGTACACTCTCTCCAGCTACCCAAATACTGAGAAAAGATTCAAGAGTTAAAAATATTTTCTTTCCATGTAGTAAACAGTTCAGCTTTAGAGAGTCTTTTATGATTTTTCTTTCCTGTTTACCTTTTCATGTTTCTCTTGATTCTTGTATTGGGAAGTCAAATTTTTATATACAGATCTGGTCTTTTCCTCAATATGAATGATTGAAAGTCGTCTATATCATTGAATGACCATTTTTTCCCTTGAAGTATTATACTCAGATTTGCTGGGTGGGTGATTCTTGGTTTCAGTCCCAGTTCCTTTGACCTCTGAAATATCCCATTCCAAGCCCTTTGATCCCTTAATGTTGAAGCTGCCAGATTCTGTGTTATCCTGATTGTATTTCCACAGTACTCAAATTGTTTCTCCTTGATCTGGGAACTCCGAAATTTGGCCACAATATTCCTAGGCATTTCTCTGTTTGGGTTTCTTTCAGGAGGTGATCATTGAATTCTTTCAATATTTATTTTGCCCTCTGATTCTATAACATGAGGGCAGTATTCCTTGATAATTTCATGGAAGATAATGTCTAGGCTCTTTTTTTGATCATGGCTTTCAGGTAGTCCAATAATTTTTTAATTATTTCTCCTGGATCTATTTTCCAGGTCAGCTGTTTTTCCAATGAGATGTTTCACATTATCTTCTATTTTTTCAAATTTTTGGTTTTATTTACTAACTGCTTGGTTTAACTCAAAGTCATTCCTTTCCCTGAACTCAATTCTCTCTTTCAACAAATTATTTTGTTCTGTGGGCCTTTGAACCTTCTCCTCCATTTGGCTAATTCTGTTTTTTAAAACCTCCTTCTCCTCATTGACTTTTTGGACCTCTTTTTCCAATTGAATTAGCCTCTTTTTAAAGCAGTTATTTTCCTCAGCATTTTTTGTTCTCCTTTAGTAAGCTGCTAACTTGTTTTTTAAGGTCTTCTATCACCTGAGCACAGTTTAAGTTCCCTTTGGAGGCAGAGGCCTTCACTTCCTCTGACAGCATGCCTTGTTCTTCCACATCAGAAAGGATGCGGGGAGACATCTGTTCCCCAAGAAAGTAACCTTCTATGGTCTTATTTTTCTTCCCTTTTTTGGGCATTTTCCCAGCCAGTTACTTGACTTCTGACTTTCCTCTCCACAACCACCTGGCCTCCAGTTCTGCCAAGCCAGCACTGGGGGCTAAGATTCAGATGAGTTGCTCCCAAGCCTCAGGGGTTTTAGGTGGGGGCAGGGCTGCTATTCAGTGTGAGATTAAGATCAGCTGCTCAGATGGGGGCAGGGCCGCCACACAGGGTTCAGTTCCTTCAGGGGGTTTACAATGAGACCTTCAACAATGGATGCAGGCTACTGCCTGCTTTGGGAGCCTCATCCATTCCTACATCTACTGCTGCCTTCTGAGGGGGTCTGAGTTATGGAGACACCCTGCTCCCCTCTCAGAAAGCCAAAAAGACTCTCTCACTGACCTTTGGTACCTGCGAGTGGAGGGACCTGTGATGCAGCTGGAGATTCTGTCCCTGAAGCCTGCTCGGATCTGCTCCTCTTGGCACCACACAGCCAATGGAGGGCTGGGCTCCGCTCCAGGTCTGGTGCGTGACGGACCTTTCAGGTCAGTTTTTCAGGCCTCTCTGGAACAGAAATCTCCTCCACTCCGTTGTTCTGTGGCTTCTGCTGCTCCAGAATTTGTTGGGAGTTCTTCTTTATGGGTATTTTATGGGCTGTGGATTCGGAGCTAGCACATATGTATCTTTCTACTCCTCCATCTTGGCTCCTCCCCCCCATATTTTTATAATGAGTTTTGTGTTGCTTTTCATGAATTGTTGTTTGCAACATGCTAACTAACACCTGATTATACCCACCATGCATCTTTCCATTACCTTTGAGTTGTGATATTCATTCGAGACTGTTATCCATAATGTTATCCATACAGCACTGCCAATAGGACACATGCTAAAAATAGGGACTTTTGCACTGGTGATTTGGGAACATTGAAAACACTACACATATGATATCAACAAAAAATCTATTTAAAAAAAAAGAAAACACTACACCACATGTCATTTCAGGCAATAGTAGGAGGGTATTTGTCTAATATACATTGATAGGCTTACTTTGATAGCTCATCTTTTCAGCTAAAAACTAGATCTGGATTATTTTTTTTAAAATTTTTCCAATGTGAATAAACTAATTTCTATTTTTGAGCATGACAGTCTATCAAAATGGATATTATACATGCTTTTTATGTCAAAGTTGGCTAATTCTAGACTTAATGCTTGGTACTTGTGTGACATTAAGCAAATCACTCAGTCTTCTCATCTGAAAAAATAGGGACAATACATGTATAGTTGGGAGATTGGAGTATACTCCATGGAGTGCTAAGCCTACACCCTGGCCACTCCTATGAAAACACTTCAGCACTGAAGGACCTGGACTCAATGAACCTTAAAAAGACAATCTTCATTCTTTGGTTCTACTTTTTTACCCAGCCTAGTAGAGGAAGTGTCTTCTGTGCTTCTCTCTTGAGGGGAAAGAGTAGCTCTGGAGTCTTTCTCCAACCCAGTAAAGACTCACTGTTCTTACTCAGAGGCTTTGTTATCCCAAAAAGAAAGAAACAAACAAACAATGAATGATGTGTTTATTAAGCAGTTACTACATGCAAACTACTATGCTAAGAGTGAGGAGTACAAATAGAAAGCAAGACAAACCCTATTCTCAAGAAGCTCACATTATAATGGGAAAGACCACACATGTGAAAGGATTCACCTGCAAGTCAGATACGAGAAGTTCCTTGGTCCTTAGGATACAGCAGTAAAGCAGAAGGAAATGATCCTTCTTAAATACCATTTTCATCAATAAAATCACATCAGTTTTTGATGTGAAATCATTTAACAGTGACAAGGACTGGTGGCAAGAACTTTCCTTTCTGAGCCAAGATGGTGGAGAAGGATGGACCTGCTCTAGCTCTCCCCCATATACCATAAAATACCATTTAAAAAATGACCCTAAAAAAATTCTAGAGCAACATAAGTCACAAAATGACAGAATAAAACAAATTTCCAGCCCAAGACAACCTGGAAGGCTGACAAGAAAGGTCTATTGCACAGGGCTCAGAGAGGAGTGCAGCCTAGACAAGACTGGAGCAAGCTTCAGGGCACAGAATCACAGGCAGCTGTTGCTTCCTAGATTTCCCAATCCACAAAAGCCAAAGACAGCTTCAAAGGTCAGTAAGAAAGCTCTTTTGCCTGGGTGAAAGGGGTGCTTAATCTGGCCCCAGCCATGAACCCAGGGCAGCAGTGACCACTTTTGGAGCCCTCAGCTTAAAGTCCCTGGGGGAATCAAGCAGATGATCTGCATTCTAGGTCTTAGTTGTGAGTGGCATTCCTGGGGTGAGGAGGAGTGCTGGCATGGTGGAGCTGGTGGCAGCTATGGAGAGGGAATTCTACTCACAGTTCCAGGGCAGAAAAGAGGATTTTTGGTTGCTCACAGACCAGAACGCAGGCCAGGAGAGGAGTTCAGGAGAGGAGTAAACTCTTCTCCCTTGATTGTGCCACCTTGAAGGAACTGAGAACTTATAGGTCCTTAGAGATGTCTTAGAGAATAGCTGCACAAAACCTCTGAAGTCTAGGGTACAATACCGTTCACTTGACATATAGGACTCAAAAGTCAAGTAACTAGCTAGGAAAATGCCCCAAAAGGGGAAAAAAATAAGAAGGTTACTTTCTTGGTGGAAAGGTATTTGCTTCCATCTTTTCAGATGAGGAAGAGCAAAGCATACCACCAGAGGAATACAGCAAGGTCAAGGCTTCTACATCCAAAGCCTCCAAAAAAATATGCAATGGTCTCAGGCCATGGAAGAGCTCAAAAAGGATTTTGAAAATCAAGTAAGAGAGGTGGAAGACAAATTGGGAAGAAAATGAGAGTGATGCAAGAAAATCGTTAAAAGTAAGTCAACAGCTTGCTAAAGAAGACTCAAAAAAAATGCTGAAGAAAATAACACCTTTAAAAATAGATCAACCCAAAGGGAAAAAGAGGTCCAAAAAGCCAACGAGGAGAAGAATGCTACAAAAAACAGAATTGATCAAATGGAAAAGGAGGTTCAAAAGCTCACTGAAGAAAACAGTTCTTTAAAAATTAGAATGGAGCAGATGGAAGCTAAGGACTTTATGAGAAACCAAGAAATTATAAAACCAAATAAAAAAATGAAAAAATAGAAGATAACATGAAATATTTCATTGGAAAAATAACTGACCTGGAAAATAGATGCAGGAGAGATAACATAAAAATTATTGGTCTAAATGAAAACCATGATCAAAAAAAGATCCTAGACATCATCTTTCAAGAAATTATCAAGGAAAACTGCCCTGATATTCTAGAATCAGAGGGTAAAATAGAAATGGAAAGAATTCCCCAATCATTTCCTGAAAGAGATCTCAAAAGGAAAATGCCTAGGAATATTGTAGCCAAATTTAAGAGTTCCAAGGTCAAGAAGAAAATATTACAAAAAGCCAGAAAAAAACAATTCAAGTGTTGTGGAAATACAATCAGAATAACACAGGATTTATCAGCTTCTACACTAATCGATCAAAGGGCTTGGAATATGATATTCCAGAGGTCAAAAGAACTAGAATTAAAACCAAGAATCACCTATCAGCAAAACTTAGTATAATACTTCAGGGGAAAAAATGGAATTTCAATGAAATAGAGGATTTCCAAGTATTCTTGTTGAAAAGGCCAGAGCTGAATAGAAAATTTGACTTTCAAATACAAGAATCAAGAGAAACATGAAAAGAAAGAGAAAGAAGGAAAAGGAAAGAAAAGAAAGAGAAGCCTTAAGGAATTCATTAAAGTTGAACTGTTTACATTCCTACATGGAAAGATGTTATTTGTACATTTTCAGTATTAGGGTAGTTAGAGGGAATATATATATATATATATATATATATATATATATATATATATATATATATGTATATGTATATGTATATACATATACATATATATATATATATATATATGAAGGTATGTATGGGTATGTTTGTATGTGCATATTATATATGTGTAGATATGTATATGTACATGGGTATATGTGTGTACATATAGGTGTGTATGGGTATGTATGTGTATATTATATGTGTGTAATAATATATATGTATACACACATATAATATATATACACACATATACATACATGCACACACATAGATAGATAGATAGATAGATAGACATAGATAGATAGATAGAGATAGATAGATAGATAGATAGAGAGAGAGAGAGAGAGAGAGAGAGAGAGAGAGAGAGAGAGAGAGAGAGAGCACAGGGTGAGCTGAATATGAAGGGAGAATATCTAAAAAAATAAAATTTACTATTGAATGGAATGTACTACGAGTAAGAGAAAGGGAGGGATAGAATGGAGCAAATCATCTCGCATAAATGAGGCAAGAAAGAACTTTTACAGTGGAGGGGAAGAGGGGGGAGATGAAAGGAAATAAATAAGCCTTATTCTCACAGGATTTGGCTTAAAGAGGGAACAGCACACACTCAATTGGACATAGAAATCTATTTTACCCTGCAAGAAGGCAAGGGAAGAGGGGATAGGAGAGGGAAGATACTAGAAGGGATAGCAAATTGGGGAAAAGGATAATCAGAAGCAAACATTATTGTGGGAGGACAGGTCAAGGGAGAGAATGGAATAAATGGAGGGCAGGATAGGACAGAGGGAAATGTGGTTAGTCTTTTGCAACATAACTATAATGGAAGTGTTTTGCTTTGTTACACATGTATAACCTATATAGAATTGCTTGTTTTCTCAGTGAGGGTGGTTGGGGAGGGAGGAAGGGAGAAAATATGGAACTCAAAGCTTTAATAATGAATGTCAAAAATTGTTTTAGCATACAACTGGAAAATAAGCTATACAGGCAATGGGGTATAGAAATCTATTTTGCCCTACAGGAAAACAGAGGGGAGGTGGATGGAATAAGGGGGGATAGTAGAAGGGAGGACAGACTGGAGGAAAGGGTGGGTGGTAGGTGCATGCTGTCTTGGGGGAATGAGGAGAGGAGAGAAAATTTTGAATTTTGAAATTCTTGTGGAAGTGAATGTTGAGAAATGAAAAAAATATTTAATTAAAAAAAAAATGAACTTTCCTTTTGGGGTCTTTGGAAATTTTGACTAGAGGTCTTAGAGGAGATAGTGCTTTCCAGGATGATGGTCGAGATGAATGGGTTAGAAACACTGCTCATCCCAAGGTTTTTGTGTTCAAGGTCTTTCTGAGCTGGCTACATCAGGGTTCCAGGGCAGAAGGGGATCATGGTGGTAGCAGTGACTTGATTTGCTTCACTTATGCTACCTCCTGTCTTCCCTATGGGCACCTTGCTTCTTCAGCTAGGTTGACTTGTCTGCTCTGGGTGTGACGATTGATGGTGGGAATGACTGGACCCTTCACCATAGGAACTATTTCCCTGGATGATGCCTTAGAGGGTTGGATTGGTAGTAGGACTGATGGTCTGGGCAGTACTGCTACTTTCTGGGCTGCCTGTTGGTGATAGATGGTCAACAATGGTTGTGACTTAATCCCTCAGCTTCTAGAAAATTGAATTGCATCCCATATAGTTCTCCTCTGTGTATACTTGGTTTAGCCCAAGTGTTTCCTTATTTTTATTTAGAGCCATTTCTACTTCCTCATGTAGCATTTCAGGGACTCCGATGTTAGTCTGAATGTGATAGCTCTATCATTGATAGGAAAAATAATTTGTTATAGGAATATTGATAGACTATTTCCATTTTACTGTCTTTATCACCCTACTTCCAGTTTCATGGTTGATTTAGCTAACTTAGAACTAGGTCTCTCACTGAGCTTTTTGCTGATTTGTCTTTTCCTTCATGGATTCTCACTGTTTATGAGAAGATATGGCTCATAATTTTCCACCATTCTTCTCCATATAAAATTTACAGATAAGCTTTATGTTTTGCCCTTAGCTGTCACACCTCTCTATTTGGCAAAGAAATAAAATGCTGGCTGAAGTGATTTTTGTTTTTCTTATTGTGATGATTAAAACTTCCTTAGGAAATGGCAATTATTTTTTCTACATCAGTTTGCTCTTTTAACCAGTACCTCATCACACACGTACTTTGTGTATCTCTCTCTCTATCTACAGTACAACTGTTTGCTGAAATAGATCAAAGTTTTTCTTGCTTTATGAAAAGACCAGAGCTGAAAAGAAAATTTGACTTTCAAATACAAGAATCTAGAGAAATATGAAAAGATAAACAGAAAAGAAAAATCATAAGGGACTTATTCCTTGGAATAACATGGGAAAATGGTATTTGTAACTCATGAGACCTTTCTCAGTATTAGGATGGGTGGAGGAAATATACCTATATACACATATATGTGTATATATACACATGTATGTATGTATGTGTGTATACACATATAATACATATATAGAGAGACAGAAGGTACAGGGTGAGTTTAATATGAAGAAATGATATCTAAAAAACCAAGGGGTAAGAGAGGAATATGTTGGGAGGAGAAAGGGAGAGATAGAATGAGGTAAATTATCTCACAGGAAAAAGACAAGAAAAAACTTTTACAATGGAGGAGAGGGGAGGTGACAGGTAATGAATGAACCTTACTGTCATTGGATTTGGCTTAAGGAGAAAATAACATACACATTCAATTGGGTATAAAAATCTATCTTACTCTACAGGAAAGTGGTGGGGGTGGCAGGGAAGGAGATAAGAGAGGGGACATGATAGAATGGACGACAAATGGGAGGAGAGGATAATAAGAAGCAAACACTTGAGGAGGGACAGAGTTAAATGAAAGAATAGAATGGGGGGCAGAATAGGATGGAGGTAAATATAGTGTCTTTCACAACATGACTGTTATGGAAGTGTTTTGCATGACTACAAATATATAACCTATCACATTGCTTGCTTTCTCAATGGGGAAAGAATTTGGAACTCAAAGTTTTAAAAATGAATGTTAAAATTTTTTTACATGCAACTGAGAGATAAGACATACAGGCAATGGGGTATAGAAATCTATCTTGCTATACAAGAAAATAGAGGGGAAGGGGATGAGAAGAGGTGTGTGTGACAGAAGGGAGGGCAGATTTGGGGAAGGGGTTATCAGAATGTACACCTTCTTGGGTTGGGAGGAGAGATGGGGAGAAAATTTGGAACTCAAAATCTTGTGAAAGGGAATGTTGAAAACTAAAAATAAATAGAAAAAAAGGTTGAACCAGAATGAAGTGCAGCCTTTGGAGAGGCACTTGAAGCAGCTTCTATTTTGAGAAGTTCAGGTTGAATCAATTGGAACACTGGATAAGTCTTGAACTAAATGAATTACTGGTTTAGTTCAATTTTCAAGAATAACTCAGTAAATATAGTTGGTAGCTTAACTAATGTTGACAACAATTTTGTTTTGATTCACTATTGTATATTGGTAGGTTTCAATTTGAACTTGAAAACTTAAAATTTGAGCTTAAAAAAGCAAACTCTGTCTCCTCACCCACTCAACTTTCTCTTTCTCATTCATTTTGGGTTTCAACAAATTGTCACAGGGCAATGCTTTCCATCGTCAAAAAAAGCCCATTCATAATTTGATTTAAATCTTTACCACAGCTACATCATATAAACAGACTATCTTTATTTATTTATTTATTTTTTGCCATTTTGGCAAAATAGGGACAGAAGGAACAGTTCAGAGCTGGGCTGAGAACCAAGGCAACCTTGGTTCACTTTATCCACTGTACCACCTAGGGTAGGGACTATCTCACTTTGTGTATTTATATTTCTAGTGCTGAACACAGTAAGTGCTTTTTGATTGATTCAAAGTTCAGGGAAATCAGTTACTACCCTTTCACTAAGAAGGCATGTCTACTTGGACAGGAAGGTGAAGCTAAATCTAGAGGCTTGCCCTTTTCTGCCTGATGTTTCAGCTGTGGCAGCCCCAAGAACAGATACTATATATAGTTTGGTTCCTTAGAGTTTGAAGGTAGCTATAGCTAGAACCATTCACAAATTCAGGATTCAGAACTACAGGACAGCAAGCATGATGATAACAAGGGCATAGAATTGACAGTACGTTACTGTAGAAGTGCCAGGTTCATTCTCAGTAACCAAAATGATTTATTATTCCATACAGTTGGATTATGTTCACTAAACTATATATAATATGAACTTATTATTTAAACTCAACCTATGATCTTATACATGTGTCCTGAGTCTTTGGTCTACTCTATACAACTTTAATATGGAGGTTTCATATGAAGCATATAACATATATTTGGTATATTACTCTGGTTTGTGTTATGTGTAATTACATGAGAAATAGTTCACAACCTGCATATTACATTTTGCACATGAACTCTATAGATGATATGTGTATGCCTCTGTACTATTTGGGATAATTACCTGTGACTATGCTATACACTAACGAATACCTGTGATGTGTACCTATAGGTTTCCTGTTGTATCAAGTGCAAAATGCAGTGACTGCAAACTTTATACTGGGGGAGAATATAAACAAAACAACCATGAGTAACTGGGGAATGAACTCCAAAGCACACAGAAGTTCTCTAAGGAAAGGACTGTGAATGAATTAATGCAAGATGTAAATGGAATAAGGAAGTATAACACAGATATGGAACCTGGAAGCAAAACAATGGGGTTAACGGAAGGTTATCTTGACTGAAAATGACACTGGGACTGGCAGCAATGGTAGAAAGGCAAGGTCAAGAGATGTGGCAGGACACCAGGGTGGCTATGAGAAGAGAGTGGACAAGAAAAGCAGCTGAGGTGTCCTCATTATTTGTGGCATGTGCTGAGAAGCTCCAAACATTCTCTATTGTCTTGTTTGAGTCAGTGAGGTAATTCCCCACCTCAATTTGTTGAGGAGACAGGCTAATTAGGATGTGATGAAACAAACTTTCTTTCCTTTTGTGTTGAAGGCATAGAAGTGAAGAGTGCAAAGTGACTGGATTTAGGAGGGGTTAGCTGTACTAAATGGTGCCAACAATAGTTGTTTCTTGATTTTATTTTTTATTTACTTTCCATCACTTTATGCCCTTTGCTTTACTGTGATGGCATGTGGTTTATTGCAGTTGATCCAGTGGAGGTGGAAAAGGGGGAGATTCAAGGAAATGGGAGTGGGTTGTACTAATCTGAGTATGACAGACCCTTTGTACATGACCTTGAGTACATGACAGACAGCACTTTCTACCTGCTGCCCAGGCTGGTTTCAGCTGCAGAGAACCAGATGGCCCTCCCAGGATAAGCTCATCTTCCCTAATCTCAAAACTATGGTGCTAACTCAAGCCTTGATTGATACCATCTCAACTTCCTCTCTCCTCTGATTGAAGGACCAGAGGGTAAGCAGGGTCTCTTTTGGACTCTTTTTAATTGTTTCGATTATTAATTATTTTTGCTTAGCACAGTGCCTGGAACACAATAAGCTCTTAATAAATAAATGTTGATTGGATTGGGTTGTATTATTGGACCCAAACAGTTAAAGCCATGAAGCCATATACTTGAATCAAGAACAATTTTTGTCATGGCCTACAGTGCAAGAAACTGGACTGGTGACATGGGCTAAAATCTTTAATCTTTCAGTTTCAAAGAGGCAGGAATAATAAGAGCTAATCTAATAACAGATAGTACTTATAAAGTGCTTTAAGATTTGCAAAGTGCTTTACAAATATTATCTCACCTTATCCTTACAACTTTGGGAGATAGGTGTTAATATTCTCCCTATTTTACAGATGAAGAGACTGATGCACAGAAAGGTTAAGTGACTTGCCAAGGGTTAACCAAGCTAGGAATTCCCTGGACCTGCATTTGACTCTTCTACCTTGACTACAAGTCTGACTCTGTGTCCACTGTGCCATCTAGCTACCTGAGAAAAGTGAAATGCTATGCAAAGTTGTCCTCGACTTGGTTTATGAACTAAAGTTTATCAATGTAATTCAGGGTGTGTAAAGGATACATACCTAAGAACTCACTGACGGAAGATTTAAAATCTTTTTGAATCCTAACAAATAATCTAGGTAGAGTTTGTGAAAAATAAGCGGTCACCGGCATGCTAAGCACACCTCTAAGAAACTTCCTAGTGTTTCTGAGTAAGTACCTTGTGTAGCTCAAATTTTTTGTAATGCTGAAATTAGAGGGAAAAATGGTCATTTAAAAAACTATGTTATGACCATGAAAATATCTCACAAAAGATGTATAGTCAATGACCAAAGACAATCCCAAAAAAGATTTATAACTCAAACCAAACATAGCTCCTCCATATACATGGGTTCTGTATCGTCTTCCAAGCTTTAATGTGAGCATCCTATCAAACAGGGCTTCTTAAACTTTTCCACTTGCGACCCCATTCAATGCTTCTTAAACTGTCACTATGGTGACCCACAGTTAACTCACACTCCCTTTGCAAACTCCATCACTTCAGTTAGCATCTCTAGTTATACAGCACACTCCAAAGTCCAAACTTGACTTTATTGTTTCAGAACTGCATTTCCTATAATCTGGGCTTTGTATCCTAAATCACCTGCAATCACTGAAAAGAGATTCACCTAGGAAAAACTCAGTGTGAAGAATGGGTATTCCATAAATTATGACATGCAGTTTTATGGCATAGACATTGCGTTATTACACAAGTACATATGTCGAGGTCCTGCAGACACACTGAGCTGGGTCCAGAATTGAACAGGGAGATAAGTGTACTGGATTTTATTGGGGAAATTGTGTTTCATTTTCAATGACCTCCATTTGCTTCCTACAGCAAAACTTATTTTATTAGTATAAAATATTTTCCTCGTGATGCTACATGACTACATATCATAGAATACCATTATCTTGTGAAGAATATGCAGCAACATAAAGGTACATGATGGGTGTAAGTAGTATGCCATGTATTACCAACCATTACTTGCCTGAAAGAAGTGGTATAAAAAGAACTCATCAAATTTTGCTTTACTAGACAAAGAAGTGATTTATGCGGCAAAAACTAGACATAATATATGGACAGCCCTTGGTTGTCCTTGGAGAAGAACTACAAAAACAGGTAAAAGGTATACAGGATGAAAAGGCATGGAATAGCTATAATTTGCAATAGTGGAGGGAGTACTCACTCTAATTAGTTTCCATATAATACCTGGAAATATGCAGCCCTTATTAAATGTTGATTTATTGTTGGCTGACATCTATCAAAGTATTGCCCTTGCAGTGTACCTGAAGGCCAGATTTGGACAACTGAGGTTCCCATTTTGACCTAAATGGTTTTTTCCTACCATTCCATTCCTCTAAAATAAGCAAAAAACAAAAAAAAAAACCTGCCCATCAATCTATAATGCTGTTAAAAATCTAGATGCTATCTCCCCCACCTTTTACAGATTTTTTGGGGAGGTAGGGATAGAAGGGACGGAAAGTTTTAAGTGGTGCATCTCAATATAAAAAGATACACACACACACACACACACACACACACACACAGTTTTAGTGAGTAATCGAATTATTAGTAATTACTTGGCAACTTCCATCTTCTCTTTCAGTGCTGGAAGCTAGAAGCATCTTGATGAAAGCTCCAAGGAGACTAATTAGACTAAAGCTCCCCATTCCCTCCAGCTCCACCCACCTCTCACACAGTTACAGGACATTAATCTCCACCAGTGAAGAGAAAGGCCCATACCAACAGGCTTTGGGACTGGGTTACCTATGGTGTTTAAGGTTTGTAAAGTTCTTGACATACATGATCTCATTTGATCCTTATAATCCACAGAGGTAAGTGTGATGTCTATCTCCATTTTACAGGCGAAGTAACTTTAGTCACTTGCCCAGGTTCATGCAACTAATATTTGACAGAATTCAAACCCAGGTCTTACTGACCCCAAGTCTGGTACTTTACCACCCACATCACCCTCCTGCTCATAGGACTTCAGCTTTATTTAACCTCTCTCAGGATGCTCCACAAAATAAAGACATTAGCTAGTCTCAGACCCTATGAATCTATAACTCTGACCTGTATAGTTCTTGTTTTAAAGTGTTATATTTTCTAAGAAATGCTAATATATTTGTGGCATAGATAACTTACCATTAACTAAAATAATCTGATTAAATGGAATAACTCACTTCCTAACCAGATTGAAGTGACACTATTTCCCTTTTGAAATATCACTGGCAAGAGGCTATCAGAGAAGATAGTAACATTTGCCAAATTATTTTAAAGATGGTCAAGAGAGATTTAATATGCTACTCAATGAATATTTTATTCTGACTCATTCAAGTGCTGAGGAAAAGAAATTCTTTAAACACAGATGTAGTCTATGCTGAATAAGAATGTTATAGCACAAGTTAAGTTACAGTTAAGTTTTTTTTTTTTAATCACAGGATGTATCTGTATGGAACAGAAAATTTAAATGCTATTAAGCTGTAAATTCCAAGAGGGCAAGGATCATGTCTCATGTAATTAAAACGTATTACTCAATATCTAGCTGCTCAGTACTCTTCATCAAGCAGGTGCTTAACTAGTGGTTTAAAAGTTGAATTAACAAAGTAATTATGGGGTAAACATGTCTTTCTCACTCCAGATGTATACATATGTATACATACACATGTACATATGTAGTTATATGCATACACAGTACTTCCTATATGAAAGTATGGTTGGTAATATACTATATAACCTATTTATATCTATCATGTACCTTTATGTTGCTGCATTCATGTGCGCATGTACATACGTGGGAGAGTGGCACCAGACTGGTGATTTCACCAATATTTATCAGAATTTCCAATATGGAAACTCCCATCATATATGCAAATCAGCAGCTCATCTGTAACTTATAGTCTTAGAGTTGTCTAGGTCACTAAGAGGTTAAATGACTTGCCCATGGTAACAAGAGTATTAGAGATAGGGCTCACTCCAGTTTAAGCACTCCAACCAATATGCCCAATCGTGAGTCTACATATGTGTGTACACACACATCCAAGTATATGTACACATATGTGATATAAAATTAATCAGAAATTAGTTCCCTCCTTTCTAATTAAAAAATGAAACAAATATTGCTATTGATGAATCATTCAGAAGTCAGATCTGAATTTTAGAAAAACAATCACAATCTCTGATCAGTAGTAAAGAAATTCAGAACTCAATTTTAGAGAGAAAAGGAAAAACTTTAGTTAAAATACTATACAATAAAATAATTATGATTATAAATCTCTTCAGTTAAATATGTACACATTATGTTATTTTATAAAAGAATGGAACTGGTTAAGATTTCTGAAGCAAATCAAGTGCACAAATTTACCACTTTTTTTAGTGTGTCAGTTTAGACGTTCTTAAATAGCTGTGTCAGACTCTGACTTCTCATGGCTCTGCTTTGTGCAAAATGTAAGGAAAATTAAAAAATTTTGCAAAATCCTTCAGTTCCCATGGTAAATTACTAAAAAAAAAAAAAAAAAGGTAGTATAACACACTTGATTGTATGCGGAGGTTAGAATGACCAGCACTAGTGTAACCCCCATATCTACAAAATAATTCCTTGGGTAGCTTTAGTTGTTTTCACCTTCAAAGCTGAAGTCCTAACAGTTGTGCTTTTATGCAGCCACATGGCCAATAAGGTAGATGTTGTCATAAAGGTGCCCTACAAAATCTTCGCTAATGTTCTGAGCAGCTCGCCGGGTGTTTCGAATAAATTCTCTTTTTGACATTTTGTTCTTCACATGAGGACTAGTGAGGTCAATGGAAAGCAGGATCAAAGAGTAGCACAATACATAGACAGCATCTAAGCAGAAAAAAGAAACATCAGAAATTATTAAAAAGTTTTCAAGATGTGGTCCTGGTCAATAGTCTGTGATTGGAACAAATCAAAAAGCTTTATCTTTTATTTAAAAACAATTTTAGAATTGTTAAAGAACTTTCAGTACAAACAAATTCCAAATGTAAAGTTTTAGAATTAATTTCAAACTTTTTAATATCTCCTTTCAAAAGATGTACCATTCACTTGTAAGGCACATTATTTATTTATGGTATAAATCATACTTTAAAAATATTTATTTATTTAGTTTTCAACATTTACTTTTGTAAGATTTTAAGTTTTAAATTTTCTCCTTCTCCCCCAAGATGGCATGCAATCCGAAATCAATGTTGGTCATCACACCATGTGGCTGTTACTGTGCACAATGTTCTCTTGGTTCTGCTCTCTTCGCTCAGCAACAGTTCATGTAAGTACAGGTTTTTCTGAAGTTTACCTGTTCATCATTTCTTATAGCACAATAGTACTCCATTACATTTATATACCACAACTTTTTCAGCCATTCCCCAAATGATGGACATCTCCTCAATTTCCAATTCTTAGCCCCCACAAAAAGAACTGCTGTAAATATTTTTGCACATGTGGGTCCTTTTCCCATTTTTATGATCTCTCTGGGATACAGACCTAGGAGTGATATTGCTGGATCAAAGGGCAGGTACGGTTTTACTGCCTTTTGGGCTTAGTTGCAAATTGTTCTCCAGAATGGTTGGAATCAATTCACAACTCCACCAACAATGTTCCAATTTTACATTTTCTCCAATATTTATCATTTTCCTGTTTTGTCATGTTAGCCAATCCGATAGGTGTGATGTCGTACATCTGAGCTGTTTTAATTTGTATCTCTTTAATCAATAATGATTTGGAGTATTTTTTCATGACTACGGATAGCTTTAATTTTTTCATCTAAAACTGCCTGTTCATATCCTTTGACCATTTATCAACTGAGGAATTAAATCATGCTTTAAACCCATTCTAATAATTTCTCCATCCCAAATATGTGCAAATATGTTCTATTTATGAAAGAGATTACTGATGTAAATGTCACTCTATAAATACAATTGGAAGTTTTCTTGACTTGACTGTTCTATTAAAAAAGATATAGTGCTATCATGTTAAAATTCCAGCTTGAGAACTTATGCCACTCTAAGGCATGTTTACATGGTAAACATCTTATGGAAAAGTTTTAAAAGGTCTGATATTCAACTGAATGGTACCATATAGAAAACATCTGGATTAATTTCCATTTTAATCCAGCTATGTCATTGTAATATTATAAATTTACAATGTAATTTCTCATCTGATAAATCTTTTTTTTCCATTCTTATCCCCAATAATTTCATTATTTCTCTTGTTAAGAATAGATGTCCCATAGCTAGTTACATAACAGGATTATGTGAAATATTCTCAATATGCCCATACTATGATATCTGTTTAGTTTCTAGTTAGTTGGGAGGTGAGACTTTTTAAGATACCAAGAGGGAAAAAGTAGTAATTTATTATGGAAATTCTTACCAGGACTAAGGCCAAGCTCTCTCATCAAATCAGGGTTACAAGCACAGAATCTATGTGAGAATTTTGTTATAAGAGTTTCAAGATACTCCCCACGTTCTTCAGGGGCATGAATATGTCGAAAAAACTCTCTCAGTGCATTTGGCAAAAACTGATTTCTAAAATTGTGCAATGTCACAAGGTCGTCCAAGACATCTCTCCTAGGAGAAAGACAGAAAGATAAAGTTACAGTTAATTTCTAGTTTTCATTTCCTTATTATAGAAAAAAAAAGTATTAATGAGAAAGATAAATACCCAATTTTTAGTAGAAAATATTTATTTGAAGCCAAAGCTGCTAAATTTATTTAAAAAGCCAAAGGTATGATGTATATAGCTACCACTCTTATAACATATACTAAGCAATTTAAAGTTGTATGCAATGAAAATTTTTGATAAGCCAAAAATTCTAAGGTCTTATCTACATGAGACTGCAGTAAGACAAAACAAAAACAAAACTAAGTGTGTGCACAAATGAAACTAAGAAAAGATGAAGTTTACAATACAAACATAAAAAGCCTGAACCTTCCGTATAAACTGTACACAGTAGTGAAGACCTAATACCTATTTTTTATACATTAGCATCAAGTCCCTTTAACTAACTGAACTTGCTTACTTATGATGGTGTGAAAAATCAATTTTTACCAAATACTTAAGATATTATTACTATGTTAAGATGAAAAGGGATGAGTAATGTGATCTTTGCATAAGGACATTTCTTAGCTAAGAAGTTGCATATATATGCAGTCACATAAAAAAGATAAAGGATTTTTGGTGCCTGTTTTATTCACATCCTACTTTTAAAAAAATTTATTTCAAACCTAAGTACAAAATAAAAAAAAAACACTGCCATGTACACAGCAGAACATGAGAGGATTCAATATAAATCAACAAATTTCCATTTCAAGAAAAGTTATTTAATAAATATTACACTGTTTTCAAAGCTGTCCAGCTTATCTTTGCTTTGTTGTAGGCTTTTTTTTTTCTCTGCTCTGCATTCTTTATTTTATCCTCCTCCCTCTCACCTCTCCCAGAAAGCTACAATTAAGCATTCACACACACACAGCATCATACACAAACACATATTATGTAAGACCGTACTATGTGCTTATTTCCACTTGTCATTTGTTTCTCTGAAGGTGAATACCCTTCATAAGTTCAAATCTTTCCATGTCATCTTAAATCAACCAGCTCATTATTTCCTACACCAAAGCAATATTCCACCAACCTAATCCTATTCTATCTGAGAGATTATCTATGAAAGTTTTTTCCCTCAATTTTCTGCATTCCTTCTATTCTTGAAGGCACAGGCTTTATTTGTACAAGAAAATTTTAATTTGAAATAATCAAAATTATCCATTTCACACTTCAACAATGTTCTCACCTTATAATATGATTTAAGATCTGATACTACTGAATCTGTTTGTTTTATATCTTTTTCCTCCTGGTTTCTTTGAAGTTTCTGATCTTTTGTCTTCTAAATGAACTTTGTTATTATTTTTTCTAACTCAGTAAAATAGTTTTTTTTAAGTAATTTAATTGGGATGACATTATTTAAATAGACTAGTTATTAAAAGTGTAATGAAAAAATTATACTGGCTTTACTACCCACGAAAAATAAATATTACTTCAATTATTTAGATCTAACTTTATAAAAAGCATTTTATGTTCATATTCATATAGTTCCTCTGTTTGTTTTGGCAAGTATAGTCTCAGGTAGTTTATACTGTCTAGTTATTTTAGATGGTTTAAAACAATATTGAATAATATGGCTGACATATAGCAAAATTTCTCTAGTTTTCTCTGTTGATTAAATACAGATAAAGATTTGTGGACACACAAAACCACTAGGACAAGAAGAGCCTTTTTCTTAAACTAAATTTTTATTGATACCCTGTTTTAAAAAAAAATACATTTTTATTGATAATCTTTTGCTTTTTACATGATCAAAATTTCTTCCAGTATTCTTCTACCTCACCCTAAGAGACATGACATATAATAATATTTAGCAAAGAAAAAAATAAAGAGAGACAAAAATCAGCAAAACCAAACAATACATCAAGCATATGCAATATTCCACACCTGTAGACCTCCCACCTCTGCAAAGGCTGGTGGGGGTGTGGGAGTCTTCCTTGGAGTCATGCTTGCTCTTTTCTTTCTGTTTTGAACATTTTCAACTATTTTGTGGTTTTCCTTTCCATTTATGCCATTGCAGTCATCATCTATACTGTTTTCTTGACTGTTTATTTCATTCTGCATCAGTTCACCTAGATCTTTCCACGCTTCTCCAGTCATCATATTCTTCCTTTCTTACAGCACAGTAATGTTCTATTGCATTCATGTACCACAGTTTGGATAGCCATTCCCTACTCAGTGGGCATTGACTTTGCTTCTAGTTCTTTACTACCACAAAAAGTGATGCTATAAACAATGTGCTATTTATGGGGAACTTTTGTCTTATCAACGACTTCCTTGGATATATGCCTAGTAGTAGAAGCTCTGGGTCAAAGGGTATAGACACCTTAATCACTTCATGTGTAACTGATTAACAGGAAAATCCAACAGGTGCTGATGGATGATCTCATCCCCTTCTTCACTAAGCAGACTGAGACTATCTATTATGATCTTTTTTTTATATTCTTTATACCTAAAAACCTCTCTAAGTTCTAAATTCACTCTTTCCATTTTTGGTTATCTTACTTGATGAAGTGATATTTCTCCTTGTGAAAACTAACTCTTCTATTTGTGTCTTTCATCCATTTCTCACCTATCCCATTCTGGGAAATACACATTTGTACAAATGGCATTACTTTCTCCAAGGGCACCAAGGACCTTCTCTCAGTTATCAGTCTTTTTAACCTCTACATCATCTGACATTGTTGACTACCCACTTTCTCTTGACCCTCTCTTTTCTTCTCTTCGTTTCCATGGTATGACTCTTTTCTGCTTATCCTACTTGTTTGGCCATTCTCTCCTGACCATTTTCTCTCTAGACTGTCTTCACCCCTCATTTCTCTCTTATTTTATCCTTTGATGGCTTTACCCACTCCCTAGCCTCAATTCTGGCAAAGATTCCCAACTCTATCTAACCAACCTCAATCTCTTTCTTGAATACCAGTCTCAAATCTCTGCCTGCATAGCTCTAAGGGTACCTTTAACTCAAAATGACCAAAATGTTTGATCCCTGCTGTTAGTTTTATCATTCTCCCAGTCATACATGCAGGAAATTTATTTTTGACTCAGTCTATCTCACTGCACTCAAAGATGTAATCTGTTATCAAGTCCTCTATCTTTGCAATACCTCTTGCATCTGGCCCTTCTTCTCAATTTATAATGCCATTATCCCAATGTTTTTAGCATTTCTCTCATGAACTATTTTGTAAAAGACACTGTTCCTGACAGCTGTCTTTCCTCTGTAAATGCTTTTATTAGAATAATTTTTTTACTACAGTGGTCTCCTGTTTAGCAAACTGAATTCAGTTTATCTAAGGTGATGTGTTAAGAAAGGCTCATTTTATTCTGTGATAAGGTCTTCATCTCCTCTGTCCTAAACTATTTTTTAATAGCCTCTTTTCTAGTCTCCTTGACTCCAGTTTTACTCCATTCCCTTTGCAGAGATGCCAAAAATAATCTTACTAATACTGATGTATGAATTATAACTACTGTTCAAAAGTCTTCAGTTGCTCCTTGTTGCCTAAAAGATAAACTACAAACTCCTTAGCTTAGTATAGAAGATCCTCCACAATCTGATTCCAAAGTATCTTTTATTCTGCCTTGTTTCATTCTGCTCCCTGGACATTATGAATTCTTTAATCAAATTTTATTGTTAAGAACTACCTACATCTAAAGGAAAACTTGGCTCCTGATTAACAGAATTTATGAAAAAGTTTTGTGATTAAAAAAATCATTTGAATTCCCAACTAATTTTTATTTATTTTTACCTTTCATCAAGATAGATTCTCAGCTTCTTCCAATTTAGTGTTCTCGTACAAAAAATAAACTTTGCTATTTCCTTCGGTGAATCATCCAGGATGCCCTTGGACATAAAGTAGTTTACTCCCTAAGGCAGAAACAGACATGGCCAGATGAATAAAACTGTCCTTTAAAACTTTTAAACATGCAAAATACAAGCTAAAACTTAGTAGATTGTTACTATAATTTACGGTTGATATTTTACATGCACTAAAAGGTAGGAAATTCAAAGTTATAGATAGTATAGCAATCTTCTTGCACTTATTTAAATATAAGCTTCCATCTATCTATATATATATATGTATATATATATATATACATATATATATATACAGTTTATATACTGAACAAAAAATGATAATCATATAAAAAGACTAACATTATGTTACCTACTTGAAAATATTTCCCATACCAATCCCCGCCCCCCCCCCCCCCAAAATAGAAAACATGGTACCTGAAGACCAGCTATAAGCAATAATAGACCTTTAAAGGAAAGAGTTTCTAAAATTTTTTTTCTAACTATGTTGAATTGCAGTTTGGAAATGGAAATGCCGAGATATTCTAGCCTACAGATTTGAAGCAGTGTCAGCCAGGTGATGTGCTGGTTTTGAAAAATGCCAAATAGTATCAGTACCTAGCTAGAAATGTAGACACTTATTAAGGCAAAACAATTTCATTATTTTCCTGGCATTTATCTTTGAATTTCCTGACCTCTGCATGCAAAACTTTCAAGAGAAGCATTACCATAGTTTTTATGACTAGATTATTTTTAAAACAACGACAACAACAACAACAAAACAAACACTGAAATGTTCTTATATGTATAAGGAAGTCACATTCAAATAAATGTCTTTTATAGATTTGAATGTGTAGTCATTCAATAAAAGGCAGGTATATTTATTTCAACATGCAAATATCCAGCATACATGCATGCCCATGAATGCTTATGTCTGGATAATAGTAGCCTATGTGTATTTAATTGGTATAAAAAATGATTTATTTTGCATGCATGACATACTGTTTCCACGTATACATTTCTAATTTCTTAGCTATTTCTCTAGCTTAAGAAGCATTTATGTAATAGTTCAGGGTATAGGAATTCACATTTAACTAGTAATTCATGTCTAGGAAATTTTTTTAATCAAAAATAAGGTCCCTCTCCCAAATATTTCCATACCAAATTTTAAAAAGTGATTTTGATAGTAATAAGAAATATTGAGAATATCTGTAAACTAGAATTTAAAAATAAGATATTCTAATATAGATAATTATGTACTTTTATGAAGTACTTTTATGAAGATCCTTATTTATACTTTATTTATAATTTCTTAAAACCAATAAAATACAATTGCTAAATCAGTAGAGAAAAATGGAATAAAGTAAGGGATAAGAAGCACCTGGTACAATACAGCCTAACTCCTGGGAGTCTCAAGGATGCTTCCAAGTTAAGTGATATTTCAGAACAAATGTTGGATGTAGGTATAGAATGTAAGAAGGCCTAAACAACAGATCAAATGACTGGCCTGGAATGAAATTAGCAGCAGTTATCTAAGGCATACATAGTAGAATCTTGAATTAGTTTTTGGTTGCCTATTTCCATCCTCCCCTCCATTAGCAAGAATAATAAGAGAGTTGACTGTATACATAAAAGGCTTCTTGGTTTATTTCACAATTCTATAGTTAAATTCATACTTTAGAAACTTCCTAAGCCCCAATTAATCCAATTGACTAAATTTGTTAGAAAATTTTAGATGCATAGCAATATGGAAAAAGTGTTATTTAAATGACTGCTTATACAGAACTAAATAAATAAGTACAAGATGCCAACTTTTTTTTTTACAAAATTAACATCCTGAAATATTACTAAATGTTTAAACGAAAATATTTAGTTATTATTTAAATTCTCTAATGTTAGCATTACAGCATTATTTAATATTCTCTAATGCAAAAGATGAACAAAAATGTTTCTAATTTACTTTCACACTGATAGGTGCCCAATAATGCTCCATGTATAGCATCAAGTAGGTCTGGTGTTGGTTTGATCTCTGGTTCACAGTACTCCCAAAAGATAATTCTGATAGCATGTTTCAACATGTCAACAACTGACATTCATTTCAAGTAGAATATTTATTAGGGCCTACTATATTCTAGGAGAGTAAAGTAATTTAAATAAGGGGTGACGAGGATAGGCATTTATATATAGGATCTACTATGTGCTAGGCATAAATGTTTTACAAAATATTATCTCCTTTGATCATCAACAATACTGCAAAGTAGGTATTATTTTTATGCCCATTTTACAATTGAAGAAATTGAGGCAGAGGTAAAATAACTTGCCCAGGGTCACACATGGCTAGCAAGTGTCTAAAGATGCATTTGAACTGAAATCTTCCTGATATCTTATGCACTGCACCACCTACCTGCCTCTAAATAAGACACTGTTCCTGCCTTCATGGAACTTACAGTCAGTATGGTGGGGGAACAACATAAACAACCACAGTCTGAGCAGGGAAATCTCATTAATGCCTGGGGTGATCCAGGAAAGTTTCACAAAGGGTTGGTATTTGAGCTGGGATTTTACAGAATATGAAGTCAACAGGTAGAGGGTTAGAAGGGCATTAAACGGAGGATAAACTGAGCTGGGATTTTACAGAATATGAAGTCAACAGGTAGAGGGTTAGAAGGGCATTAAATGGAGGATAAACTGGAGTGGGAAGAGACTTGAGGCAGGCAGACCTGTGAGATGATGAAAGCCTGCATCAGGTTGGTGATACTATCAGAGAGAAGGGGGCATATTTGAGAGGATATTGCAAAGGTGAAATCAATAGACCTAGCCACATATTGGATATGGGATAGCAAAGAGAGAGAGAGAAAGTAGTAGAGGATGACATCTAAACCCAAATCGTTAGCCTGAGGGACTCAGAGGTTGTGGTGTTCTCAACAACAGGGAAGTTAGGAGAGGGGCAGGGTTTAGAGAAAAAGATAATGAGCTCAGTTTCAGACATGTTGAATTTAAAATATCTACGGAATATCCAGCTTGAGATGTTTGAAAGGCAGCTGGAAATGTGAGATTGGAGAGGTTAGGGCAGAGTGGATAGATATGAGAATCAGCACCATAGTGATGATAATTAAATCTAGAGGAGCTGAAGAGATACTACTGAGGAAGAGAGAAGAGAATCCAGGACAGAGTCCTCTAGGACAATCCTGGTTAGTGGGTGTGATCTGGATTAGGAGCTATCAAGAGATTGAAAAACAGATCTGATAGGTTGTAGGAGAACCAAGAGGGAGCAGTGTCCTGAAAACCTGGAAAGAAGAGAACGTCAAGGGTGATGTGGCAGTGTCAAAAGCTGCAGAGTTCAATAAGAAAAAAGACTGAGGAAAAGGTCAGTGGTTCCAGCAATTAAGAGATCAACAGTAACTCTGGAGGGAGACATTTTGGGGAAATGAGGTCAGAAGCCACACTGTAGGTTGTTATGAGGTGGAGGATGGGAGAGAAAGTAGAGGCACCAATTGCAGAAGGCCTTTTTAAGGAGTTTAGCTATAAAAGGCAGAAGAGACAGAGAACAATAGTTACTGCAGCTGGAAGGCTCAAGTGAGGATTTTTTAAGGATGGAGGAGACATGGGCATGTTGGTAGGCTGTAGGGAAAAAAAATAGATGGAGAAGTTGAAAAGAAGTGAAGGAGTGGGAATGACAGAGGAAGCAATCAATCTATTGGTGATGGGAAGGAATGGGATTGTTTTGCAGGTAGGAGGGTAGACTTTGGTAAGGACTAAGAATAGAAGCAAGGAAAAGAGCTTAAAGAAGGAAAGAGAGTGTCCTAGAAGTCAGCAGATAATAGTCACCAGGACTTTGACTCGATGATAAATGTGGATTGAATGAACTTAAAAAGAGTGGTTATTACTGAGTGATAGTGACAAAGGGAGAACCTGAAAGTGGCAATGAGTATTCCAACTCTCCTACCACAATTTGTGAGTGATAGGGGGCAAGGATTATGAGTAAAAGTACAAGAGTTGGACAAGGTGGCCATGTCATAGATAAGGTGGCAGGTGAACAATTACAGGATTTACAGGCATTAAAAAATGCAACAAGAAACTCCATGGTAAATTATAGAAACAAGGGAATGATTAAGTAAAATAAATATATTTAAGATAAGGAAAGCACATAAATCCTATCATCTGACTTTTATTCATGTCATTTTTTTTTTGCCAAGTCTTACAAAAGGTATAATTTTCTACAGAAAACATTTTCACAGTCACATAATTGACGAGAGATGTAGATAATATACAATACAACTATGTTTACCGACTCAGTTAAGCAAAATTCAGCCTTAAAGGTTATTAAAAAATTCAAACAATAAATTTTAAAAGAAACCAAAAAACACCGGTATATTGGTTAAGTAGTTAACGGAAGATTTACAGAAGAAAAAAAAAGATGAAGGTCACTCACAATGGAAAGGCAAGGATGAATTCTGATCTCAACTGGTAGAGGGAATACACATTAGAAGGATCATATGGATCCACTGACTACGTCTTAAGGATAACTAAGTCACAGTGATATTTTTAAGTAATGCTTTTTATGTACAAACCTAGATTTCTCTGGGGTCTTTAACACCAGCACCTAATTAGGTGAGTTGAGGTACAATTTCTTTTTTCATATTCTCAAAAAGAAATAATCATGCAGTCGCAACTATTTCAATTTACACTTAGAAAGTTCAGAATGGTACTCCAAATTAGGGATCAAATTTTCACCCTCTCATTATAAACCCTAAAGTAAAAAGTGCAATATTTTGTCCATGTGATAGGATTACAGAATTAGAACAAGGGATTTTAGGGGTAATCTAGTCTAACTGGCCCATCCTTTGCCATTGTATAGATAAAGTAAGGTTTGGATAGGAGGTTACCTAAGCATTCTACATTCTCCCTCTCCAAATTTACTTCTTTTTCTAATACAGTAAACTTTGCCTCCAATGACTATGTAATTTAATTAACAAGTCTTTATACAGAGAAACAAACATTTCTACATTTTTACAAACAAACTCAAAATAAAACCTCAACTTAAAGTTGAATTTACCACTATAACTTAAGAGGGCATGGTTAGGAACTCTACTCTATAGTGACTCAAATTCCAAAAAATGTGGATGTAAAATTAAAATCTGTAGGTATCCAGATTAACATGAGTTATAGTTTATCACTACTTTTGAAAAATTTCTCAAATTTATCGCTTTTCAGTTTGAAGTTGTGCTCATTTCTGTATAATGAAATCATGTAGAACAATCTTTCCTCTTCCTTCTGGGTCTTACTTAGGATTATCTGGATTACTGAGGACACAGCATAATGTTTCAGGGGTCTCTCCCCAAGGAGAGAAGTCTTAAAGATCCATTCTCTGTACTTGTAGTTATATCATGATTTGGTCAGGTTCTGGTTTAACTGGTTATCCCAGGCTGTACCAGACCTATTATGGTGACAGACTTTAGGGAGATGGATCATTCTAGAGGAAACATTTTATAAAAATATGGCCAAGTGCTAGGAAAAAAGTTATTTTTTTAGGGAATGACGTTCCTTTAATTGCAGATCTTTATAAAAATTTTAAGTTTTACTGACTTCTTAAAAACATTTCAATTATTCCCAGGTTACCCTTATAATAGTGACAACTCTCTTGTAATAAAGTAAATCATTAAGTGAAACTAATATTACAGTGATCTCATCTAAAAGTGAATGTAATATTTCACATCAGTAGTACCCTTCTAACCTCTCTATTTTTTTAAGATTTAAAAAAAATTAAAAGAGATTTATTTTTTCTTCCTCCTCACTACTCCATGGCACACTGAAAATGGATAAATGAAGAACAAATTCCTTTCAACAAATAATCAAACAAAACAAATTTCCTCAATGGCTTTACATAATGGCTGTAAATAAATGTTTCAATTCTGCACCCTAAATCCATCACCTCTATTATCAGGAGATGGATAATATCATAACCATTATGGATGGGTACTGTATTGATCACAGCTCTTCCAGCTTTCAAAAAGTTGTCTGTCTTTGCAATGTTAGTATTGTTTAAATTGTTCTTCTGCTTCTGCTTACTTCACTCTGAATCATTTCATACATGCCTTTCCACATCTCTTTGAAATGATCTATGTCCTCATTTATATCTTATAGTATTTTATTACATTCATACACCACAATTTATTGAGTTGTTCCTCAACTGATAGGCCTTCCTTTAGTTTCCAGTTTTTTGCTACAACAAAAAAAAACTGATATGAGTATATTTTTGTAATTATAGGACCTTTTCTTCTTTCTTTGATACCTTTTGTGTACCAGTCTGGGAATGGTGTAGCTGGGTTAAAAGTCATAGGTAACTTACTATGTATAATTTCACATTGTTTTCCAGAATGGCTGCAGCCATTCACAATTCTACCAACAGTATATTAAAATTCCTGTTCTCCTACAGTCCTTTCAACATTTATCATTTTTATTTTTCGTCATCTTTGTCAACTAAAATTTGAATAGATGTGGGGTGGAATCTAAAAACTGCTCTAATTTATATTTCTTTAATTACTAATGATTTGGAACATCTTTGTACATGGCTATAGGATAGTCTGGTCAGATTTTTCTTTGAAAGAGAATGAATCTTCCTATATTCAAACTAAAAATTGTATATTGGTATGCAGTGTTTATGAAATACACTAATCTAACTCCTGTAACTTTGGGGGTTTTTTAAATTAAAGTCAAGTTTGGATAAAGAGATTAAACAATCAATTATGTTTGAAACGTTCTGCTTTAATCAATACACAAAAAAATTAAAATCTATGCATATATCATTGAATTAACAGACTGTATTAAGTACTCAGTAGATACATCTACATTTTTTTTAAAGTATAAAACAATCTCCCCCACCCCTTTTTAAAGGAAGCTTAGAGCTGGTCTTGAGGCTAGCCGACCTGTATTCAAATCCTACCTCTGACCCATCCTGACTATGTGACATGGGGCAAGACGATTAACCTTTCAGGTCTCAAGGCAATTTTCTTATACTATACTTTATAAAGTGATGAAAAAATGCAATCCTGCATTGGTAGAAGGTTTTTCTTCACCTAGAAGTTCCCCGTACCAACTGACTGAAGGTGTAGTCACTATTTCTATTTCATGTTTCTTGAATGGAATTTCAATTTAGATAGGTAAGACATGTAAGCAAAACGGCAATAACACTCATGAAAAGTCTACTAATGGTCAAAGCATCAATCAACCAAAAAGGATGGATTACAGTCCTGTAATATGTGCCAGGTACTGTGTAGCAGGTGGTGAGTCTACAAATACAAAAAATGAAAACAATATGTAGGTCGTCCTTGCAAACAGATCACACCTCTGAATCAATCAATGAACATTTAGTATGTGCTAGGCACTGTGCTAAACACTGGAAATGAGGCCTCTTTTAAAGGAATACACACACAGAATGAAAAATTACCAAAAACCACAATGCAAAATACATTTATTATAAAAATTGGAGGATTGGGAAAAATGCAGGAGTTTCCCAGGGCTTCTAAAAGGAAGGATAAAGGGCAAACTAAAAGGAAGTCACCTGTAGTGACTTATGACAGAGAAATTTAACAAAAAAAGCTAGTAAGGAACAGAGACAAATTCCATTCTTGAAGATCATCACCTACTGAACAAGGCTAAGGAATGTGGCAAAAAAAAAAAAAAAAAGGATGGAGCTCAATTATTAACTGTATTCAGAATTTTTATGATCTAGATGGGAGAGGAACGGGAGTGTGTGGTCTGTATTTGAACTAAGAGTAGTAGCAATTGAATGATAGGAAGAACAACTCACTGTATTCTGGGAAGTTAAAGACGTTTGTTTAAGTAAAGCTTACATTGAGCCTTGTATAAAACTTGAGCAGGGTATCATAGGATGCTTCCTCTCTACAGAGAAAGCAAAGGGAGGTGTTGATTGAGAGAGGGAAATGGCATAAGGCACCAAGAAAGAAAAGTACAAGTTGCTTTGGGGATCTAGTAGTGGTTAGAAGGTAGACTGGAGTCAAGTTTTGAAGAATTTAGAATAGCAAGAAATAAATGAAAGTTTTTGAGTGGGAAAATGAAATGATGAAAACAATATTTTGGAACTTTATTCCAATAGCAACATTCAGGATAAATCAGATGAGTTTGACTAGAAGTAGGGATACCACTAAGGAGGCTATTGCTTTAGGTCAGGTGTGGAGTGTTAAGTGGTTTGAATCAATGGGAAAGAAGAGGGCAAACATGAGAGGTATTAAGAAAGGAAGAATCACAGAATTTGTGCTGAAGAGGACCTTAGAGATCATGTCTAATCCCTTTATTTTGTAGGTGAAGAAACTGAGGCACAGAGAAATGAAGTATTTAATGTCATGGTATATCACAGTCAGGACTATAATACAGGTTTTGTGACTCCAGAATGCTTTTCATTATACACTATAAAGTCAAGATTCTAAGTAATCAGTACTTCAAGTTAAACAGCAGAAGTCAAAATGATCATCTTAAAGATTCCCTGAGTAAAATCATTATTTGTGACTCAAGAAAACTTGAGGTAGAATCTATTATATTTCATTATAATTTCTGTGGTGAGTGAAAATACCAAGTTTTGTTCATTAGTCCTCTAGGCCAGTCCTGTCAACTCGAACTAAACCATGGGCCACTACGAAGAATTAGAAATTGAGGGGATGCCAATCAATTGGGGAATGGTTAAACCAGCTGTAATATATGACTGCAATGGAATATTACTGTGCTATAAGAAATGATGATCAGGCTGACTTCAGAAAAATATGGAAAGACTTATATGAAATACTGAAAAATAAAGTGAGCAGAACAAAGAGAACACTGCACACAGTAACAGAAAATGCTGTATGACAAAGGACTGGGAATGGGCCTGGAGTTAGGAATAAGAGTTCAAAATCTACCTCAGACACTCACTAGCTGTGATCTTGGTTAAGTCACTTAACCTATTTGCCCTCAGCTTCCTCAACTGTAAAATGAGGATGATGTAAAGATCAAATGAGATAATAATTGTAATGTCCTTAGCACAATGTAGGCCCAATATATAATTACTGTTATTATCTCTAGCTTATTTATCCAAAAATATATTACTATGCTTTATATATTTAACACTCAAGTCCAACTAGTCTACTTATTCTTCTCACACGACAGTCACTCGCTCACCTCTGTCTTCACACAAACAGTCCTTCAGGCCTAGACAGTGCTCTGCTTTCACCTCTGCTCCGGAGATGCGCTAGTTTTTGTCAAAGCACAGTTCAATTTCCGCCTTCTACCCCCCCCAAACTGCCTTGTGTAGGTTTTGATTTGCTTTGATGTATATGTGTCCCCTAATAGAATTTAAGTCCTTTGTGAGCAGAGTGTTCTGCTCTGTATTTATATTCACATAGTAGATTATTGATAAACTCTTGTTGACTAGATTAAATTAAATAAGACTGTCACACTTGAATACCGAGGAGGAATACAGAACTAAGAGCTAGGCTCTGAGGAAATCTACTGTTTACAAAAGGGATTTTTCTCCTCCTTTCTACAAGAATAATCTCACGTAATTTTTTTAAAAATATATTTACAAAAATAAATAAAAGGTTTTCAATATTCATTTTCATAAGATTTTGAATTCTAAATTTTCCCCTCTCTCCTCCCTGCTCTCCAAGGCTATACCTATACAATCATATTAAAGATATTTCTACATTAGTCATATTGTGAAAGAATCAGAAGAAAAAGGAAAAGCCACGAGAAAAAAAACAAAAAAGAAAATAGTATGCTCTGAATTGCATTCAGATTCCATAATTATTTCTCTGGATGTGGATGATATTTTCTATCATGAGTCTTTTAGAACTGTCTTAGAAATCTTTGCATTGCTGAGAAGAGCTAAGTCTATCAAAGTTGGTCATTGAACAGTATTGCTGTTACTGTGTACAGTGTTCTCCCAGTTGTGCTCACTTCACTCATTCATGTAAGTCTTCCCAGGCTTTTCTGAAATCCGCCTCTTTATCATTTCTTATGGAACAATAGTATTATTCCATTATATTGATATATCACAACTTGTTCAGCCATTTCCCAGCTGATGGCATGTCCTCAATTTCCAATTCCTGGCTACCACAAAAGTATAAATATTTTTGTCCATGTTGGTCCTTTTCCCTTTTTAATGATCTCTTTAGGATATGGGTTTGCACATTTTCACAACCCTTTGGGCATAGTTGCAAATTGCTCTCCAGAACAGTTGGATCAGCTTGCAACTCCACCAACAATGCATTAATGTTCCAATTTTCCCACACCTTCGCCAAGATTTATCATTTTCCTCTTTTGTCATGTTAGCCAATTTGATAGGGAATCTCACATAAATTTAATATAAATACCACACCTTCCTGGTTTTTTTTTTTTTGCTGTGCCACCTTCTCTTTATTATATAGATACATTTGTTATTTCTCTTTTTAAAAAGAGATGTCTTTTTCATATCATTACCATATAAAATGATCCTGAAAAACAGAACCCATTAGACTGAATGGATTAGACTATCTGATCACTGAGAAGTGAATGGATTCTCAAAAATTATTTGTGCAGTCAATTAATAGGAAAAAAAAACCAAAATATAGCAAAACTATTACTGACACCTGACAAATATTTATGTGCATGTGCATACATACATATATATAGAGATATCTATCTATCTATCTATCTATCTAGGTCTGTAATTTTAAAAAGCAACCAAAAGCAGTAAGGATATTTGTCTTTTTGTGAGAAACAAATCTGACAGAGGAATTAAATGTTTAACTTTATTTTCATCCAAGCTTACATCAGAAACACAATAAACACTATTGCTCTTGGAGTGTTAACGTGAACTACCATCAATAAAACAACAATAAGCACCTACTATGTGCCAGGCACTGTGCCACATTACATGTTGAGGTTACAAAGATGAAAATGAACCAGAACATATGGTCTCTGAGGAGAGGGGACCACTAATATGGACATATCCAAGTATATACAAAATATGCTCTCAAATATACAAATAGACTTACAATCTGAGTTTGATATTTCCTGTAATGATGTAGATCAGAACCCCTCTCTGCCTGCCCATATGGTCCATCCTCCCATAAATTCATAATAGGAGATTTACCCAAAGTCTTAGATCATTTCTCAATTTCTTCTAGCATTGCAAGGATACCAGTGGAGTACTTAAGTTGCCCTGTCATGCCTCTTCTCTGATATGTGAGCCCATTTTCTTTTCTTATGATAAATGTATCCTTTACTGTTGTCCTTCAAAGGACCTTTTAATGGTCATATACTATAGCTTGTTTGTATCTAGTAGGTACTTCTCCCTAGGTGAAGACAGTGCAGAGAATTGGGCTGGGAGTCAGGATAACTGGAGATCAAATGCAGCCTCTGACACTTACTATGTGACCCTGGGCTGAAATTCACTTAACCTATGTTTGCCTCTGTTTTTATTATTATATTATTATATTCATTTCCAATTCTTCGGAGATAACTGTATTCAACGTCTCAGAGTTATACAGCAATCCTCATAGAACACTGGCATAAAAAAGCTGGACTTTGTTTTTAGGAGATGCTTGAGAGTCTAAGAAGGGCCTCAGCAGACAAACACTTAATTGCCAAGTGGAAAGAGAAGGAAGCTAATAAAGGCCACAAAGATTTAGAATATAAATTTATTTGCAAAAGAGGCTGGGAAGGCCTCATGTAGGTGTTAGCACTTGGGCTCAGTGTTGAAGGCAACTAGGGAGTCTGAGAGGTAGAAGTGAATAAAGAATTATGTCATGCCTTTTGGGATACAGAATAAGGATCAAAGGGAGTTCATGGGCAATTAATTGGCTTCTAGTTGCTCAGTAAAGTATGAGGCAAAGTCCTCTGCTAAAAGGTTAACAAGTAGGTAGTTAGGGAGGTTTGAGGAGAGAAGGTGAAGTTTTACAACAGCTACTGTGGAAACTGAAACAGAATCAATTACGTAGGGGTAAAAGGATTTCCTTGCTGTAATGAGGGCCAAATTGAGAGCAGATAAATTGGTAGTTGTTGGCCTGGTTGCCAAGACTTCTAGCATTGTAGAAGTAGAGAAGGGCAGATAACTGGAATAATCAACATTTAGATTTTATTCAAAAATATAGTTTTATTCTAAAACATGTTTACTCAACATAGTTTTATACAATTTTAGAGCTGAGAGGGACTTTTAGAAATTTTTGTGTAGCATCCTCATTTAGAATTTTTACCTCCTTTGTAAAAGGAGGCTGATTTTGTCATAATTATTACAGGTGGGAAAGATACCATAGCATGGTTGAGAGAGAACTGGTCTTGGAATTAGGAAGACCTTCATGGGCTCAAACTTAGCCTCTGAAACATTGTGGCTATGTGACCAAGGCAAATCACTTAATCTCTCAGTATGCCCAGGCAACTATCTAAGAATACCAATTGCACAGCTGGTGCCAATGTTGAATGACACCTGAGTGATTTCGGTAACAATGAAATTGTAGGTCCAGTCTCCCCTGTACACCCAAAGCAACTGTATTTAAATAACAAATTTTTATAAAGTCATTTCCCATTCCACCTAACTTCACTAATTTTCTTTCCAAATAGGAAACAGAGGAAGCATGCTAGAGCTGAATGAGTGCAGACTTTTGATTCTAAGAACCTTATACCAAAGCATTACTCTGCTATTTTTGACATAGGTGATCTTAGGCAAGCAAAAACCTCTTTGGTCCAAGTCTGCTTATCTGTAAACATGAGCCTGATAAATAGATTTTCAACTTTCAAGTAGATTTTTTTTTGCCACAAAATATTTCACATGCGTTACCTAAATGCAGATATAACCCTAGTATGGTATTAGATGAAATTTACTTTTTGTACATCTAATAAGCAGGTGAGAGGCAATCCAGTCTACAGGTTACAGAAGACTACAGAAGCCTGTTCTTTTTACTTGATAATCAGAGTAGCACTGGTTAAGGCTGCTTTGTGTATTGTGAATGGCATGAAAAATTTTCAAAATACCACTGAAAATTAATGTGGATGGACTAAAGCGCTCTTCTATATAATGGTCAGATGTAGGGTTTTTTGGCATAAGGGGGAACTCAACAGGCTAAACGTTACTTGCCCAGATTTGTTCTAGTCAGAAGCTAAAGTTCCCCCTTCCTCTATGCTCACCATCTCCTAAGCAAGGGTATATAAATCTTTAATTTGTTTTTTTTGTATTTTAGTTTTATTTGGAAGGACTTTTCAGTCATTTAAAATATATGAAAAAGTGTGTTTATTAAGCAAGATTCACATCTACTTCAATTGGCCATATTTGTTATACCTCATAAAACATATATTGTGGTAGGCATTGGAGAAGACAGTAAAAGCTCAGATAAGACAAATTCATCATAAAGTTTATAATCTACCTACTTCAAAACTTACAAGTTTCTGAAATTCTCTGAAAGATTTATCATTTCATAGGTATGTACTCCATACTGATGAATATTATCTACATTTTTCCACAAAATCTAGACTACAGTAGGACTTCCCTCTGCTCCTTTAGTATGTTAAAGGTCATATGTAATACTAAGCATTAGATCTGTTTTTAGCCTGAACAATAGTTAAGATCTTGAATGGTCTAAGTCACTAGATTAAAAATCAACTAAGTAACTTTTTAAGGTATCATACATTATAGGAAGCTGGTTTTAAAAGAATAGTACTGAATTCCTATGAGTTGTACATGTTTCTACCTGTTCCCCCAAAGGCTCTATTTTTCATTTTCACTGGGATGCAGGGGGATGGATGGAGTGGACTGCCCTCCCCCCAAAAAAACTAAAGCAGTGTTTTCTTGCAGAGGTGTGCAGAGATGAGGGAAAATGGGAAGGAACATAGAATTACCAGTTGTGACAAGCAAAAAGTGAAATTAACAATTCAGTCTTACATTCTAAAGAATTTGTTAGGTAGCATATTATTATGCCCATTTTACAGATGAGAAAATAGGATTAGTAAGAACTGGCTTTTTCAAGATCACAGAGTGAGTCAGCAAAGCTCTTGTGTCAATATCACTAATACTGGTATTTACATATTTCAAATTTCATTTTTAAAGATAAGTAATGCAAACACAGTGTTTGTATTCTGGATCTCAGAAAAAGTGCATGCCTTATTGTTTGGCAAGATACCTACCACCACTTGGTTAACAATTCCAATTTATATGCAGGAAAAGTACCTATGAGGGGAAAAGATACCTTGAGTACTGAGACTATAAACCTAAACAATTAAAGTGACAGCAAATGGTCCAAGGTGGAAGCTGTTCCTATGTCAGGAATGGAAGAATACCCCTCTATGCACAAGGGATCCCTAATCTTTTCCTTTCTATTGGTTGTTTCCTTACACTTTATAAACATGCCCAGGTCTCCCCCATTCTCAAAAATCCTTCACTTGTTTCAACCATCCCCACTATCATCCTGTATCTCTCCTTTTTATGGCTAAACTCCCACAGAAGGTCATTTGCAGTAGGAGCCTCCATTTTCTTTCCTTTCCCTCTTTTTTACAGTCTAGCTTCTGACTTTATCATTCAGCCCAAACTGCTCTCTTTGAAGTTACCCACAATCTAAGTGCCAAACTTCTTCTCCATGTTCACCCTTCTTGACCTCTCTATAGCCTTTATCACCACTGATTACTTTCTTCTTCTTGAGACTTCCTTCTTGTTAGATCTTTGAGACACTCCTCTGACTACTCCTCAGTCTCTGCTGGATCTTCAACCAAGTCATGTCCACTAAGCATAGGTTATCTCAGAGGACTCTGTGCTGGACATTCTTTTTCTCTCTCTCTATACTACTTCACTTAGTGATCTCAAGAACTCCCAGATTCAATGATCTACTTATTTAGCCCTAACCTCTCTGCTGATTTCCGGTCTCACATCTCTATCTGCCTATCGGGCCTCTCAAACTGACTGTCCAGTAGATATCTTAAACTCAACATGACCAAAATTGAACTCATTATCTTTTTCCCAACCTCCCCTCCCAGCCCCACCCTTTCCAAACTTACCTATTACTGTCGAGAGCAGCAGCCTCCTGAGTCATCCAGGCTTGATACCTAGGTGTTATCTTCAACTCCTTACTCTCTCATCCACCATATTCAACCTGTGGCCAAAGCCTATCAATTTGACCTTCATAACATCTCTTGCATATGTCACTTTCTTTTCTCGATACTGCTACCACCTAATCACTTCACACCCGGGCTATTTTAATAGACTGCTGATTGGTTTCCCTGTCACAATTTTCTCCACACAGCTGTCAAAATGATCTTTCTAAAGTGCAGGTCTGACAACATCACTCCCAACCCCTACTCAATAAATTCCAGTGGCTCCATATCATACCTAAATATAAAATATAAAATCCTTTGTTTGGCATTCAAAGTCCTTCCAAACCTGGTCCCTCTTTCTACCTTTCCAATCTTCTTACACTTTGTGCCCCAACTCCATTCTCCTACCCCAATTTACTCTTTAACCCAGTGACACTGGCCTCCTTGCTGTTCCCTGAACAAGATACCCTATTTCCTTACTCCAGGCATTTTCATTAGCTCCATCTCCACCTCCACGTTTCCCTGGGTTCCTTCAAGTACCAGCTAAAACCCCACTTTCTACAAGAAGTCTTTCCCAATCCCTCTTAATTCAAGATAGAGCCTTCTCACTGTTGATTATTTCCAATTTATCCATGCATATTTTTTTGCGTGTTGTCCTAATTAGATTATGAGTTCCTTGAGAGCAGGGAGGAGTATCTTATGCCTTTCTTTGTATCTCAAGTGTTTATCCTAGTGCCCAGTACATAGTAAGTGGTTAATAAATGTTTATTGACTGGTGCTAAGTGGGGAAGATATAATTTGGTAAATGCAAATTAAGATTTCTCTGAAATGCCTTTAAATAAAAACATCATGTGTATAACTCTAGGAATCTTGCTATATTTACATATATTTGCAAACAAGTACAGAAAGAAAAATAACCAACTCAAGTCAAAAGTTTAGGTTTTAGCAAAACTGGGCAAAACCATACCAGAAAAGTTTAACTAAATTTGTCTTCTGAGTCTCACATAAAATCTAAATCTATTAAGGTGGCCATTAAACTCAGATTACTTTTATTCTAGAAAGCATGTGCTAAAGACTGTGTAATTTTTTACTCCCCAGGAGATGAATGAATCTACTTAATTTTCAGGAACGAATAATAACAAAATAAAGAAAAAGTCATACTGTTTTGTCTTCACTAATGTCATGAGATACTTAACATCAAAATCATCAGATAAATTATTCAAGCCACAGAACTACACTATAGGGTTTTGGGAAGCCTCTGCCCAAAACTTCCTTTGGGGTCCTGGTAGTCCCAATATGACTACTTTAGGGTAGTCCACTGGAATAACTGACTGACTATGCATAATGATGTTTTGGTATCCAAGCAATGAATACCATTCAGCAATTGAATTCATGTGGAACTGATCTATTGTTATAGATCAAACCTGAGGAGCAGTTTTCTGACATCGATACTGCTACTGGTCAATTTCAACTATGACTTATATTACTTATAGTTATTTTCATAAATAATTTCCTACTTAGCACATGAGGTAAAAACTACACAGTAAAGAATTAGATCAACAATTAGGCACTCCACTTGCCTTGAAAGCTATGCTAAGCTGTTATGAAAGCAAATAAAGGCTAATTAGTTCAAATGAGTTAGAATAATATAAATTCATGGACTTTCAGAAAGAACCTACCATCTTCAAAACAAGGGAGAAAGGGTAGTTGGGGAGAGGGAAAAACAGTTTTCCAACTTTTAAGTCCAGACACATAAAGAAACATATGTGTATGCATATGTTTACACACACACATATATAAATAGGGTACACATTTCATTACTAAAATATTGGACACCAGGTGATGAATGTGTTACAACAGTACAACAATACAATCTATAACCAGTGAAGTCGAAGATTAATACTTCGGAAATCATGGAACTTTTGAAGTACTGAAAATATGAATACAAATGGTCAATTACATATAATCTATACAAAGTAATCTGTAGCAATCATTTATCCATCTTCTAAGGAAAACAGAAGCAATTCTTCAATAAGGATGTTTTACAAAGAAACTTCAATCAATAAACATTTCTTAAGCATCTACTTTGTGCCAGGTACTATGCTAAGCATTGGTTCAACATGGTGCTGTTGCCTTTAGGGCCAAAAAGACAGAAAGATTCTATATCTAGAATATGATTTAAAAGAACAAGTATAAAACAAACTATGAATAACAGAGGTGTTCCTATATTTTATGACCATGTGCTACCATGATAAAAATGCAACATGTGGAAATGTAACTGTCTTACTTTTTCCATTCTAACGACGTGATGACAAGTCATATTAGATGTATTTTAGATAGTAGAGAGCCCATTTGCAAAGAAAAACAAGCTGAAGAAAATACATAATAGTTCTATTATGAAAAAAAAACCATGAAAATAAGATAATCAGCTTCTAAGTAAAGTAATCCTTTTTCATGTGTTCTCATTCAGGTGCATTCCATAAATTAACTTAGTAAAGAAGATAAAACTTATTTTACACAGAAAAAAGGAACAAAATGTTAAATCAAATCATGTTCATTATCCATTTCAAAGAGTACATTATTAATACCATTGGTTATGGAATGACTATGTCATGGAAATGTTTTCTATACTAAATAAAGCACAAGGGGGAAATCATACTGGTAGATAAATAAAACTGCTTTTATCTATTATTATCTTTTATCACTGCCAATGGTATAAACATGACAAAAACAGTCTTTACATGCATGGGGTATATAGGCTAAACATACAGTTGTTAGCACATTCCTTTACTAGAATGTGATCATCTGCCACAAAGTACACAAGCTCATGCACATGAGTTCACAATGCCATGCAAAAATAACAGCGTGCTAGATACTCCTACCACAAAGTGTGTAGATGTTCTCCCCCACCCCATGAGCCACCGCCAGCTCTGGAGCTGTTGCTGTGGAGTTTGGTTACCCATTTCCAAGACATGAACGGTGTCCTTTGGAGAATCTTGTTCCCTGTGGCTGTAAGTATTCTTATTTTTATATTTTAATCATGTTTGCTACCAAAATGTAAAGTACATAACTGGAAAGTTTGGAGTTGACTTTTGTAAAAGTGGAATACTATTAGATACTTTATCCAAAGTACTCATGATAAACGCCATCAATGGAGGGTAACTTTATGTAGATGGATGCAATTATTAGGCAAGAATTTTCCTAAATGGGAGCAAATATTAGTCTCCAAGAGGCACATATTGATTTCTAGCTCTTAATGGACTTAGTAATATACTTACAATGACCAGATTAACATATGAACATATTTATAGTTTGGGTTTGAATAATGTATTTTTTAACATATTTTTAATAAAAAGAAATCTTCACTTATATGTTCTGAATTGTAAAACACGCCCAAATTTGGAATAAACGGTATTAATCAATAAAAGTAGAATGTAACAGAGATGAAATGAGTAAGATGCTTTCCTTCCTAAACTCGACTAAATCTAATTTGGTATTTGGTACAGTACCTATTAAATAACTGATATTGATAGAACCACAGAATAAGAATTTTAGGACTGAAAGAGGTCTTGAGTGGTCATATATTCTAGCCCAGTACCCAGGGATAAGGTTATGATGCCATTCCATAGAGATTAAATCATTCTTGAATGCTCCATGAAGCACTTAGATTTAGGGGAGGAAGTAGAGAAAATTAAAATACAGCCAACTCTCAACAATAATGGGGGATAGGATGGATAAGTAAAATCCAGATATTCTCCCAAAAATCTTATATTAATAAATTTCATTCTCCTTTCAATTTTGTATTAGAGTTATTAGCAAGAAATAAAAGAAACTCAAATTTTACCTTCTCTCTCCCCTTGAAAGGGTCTAGTTGAAGTGTTATCAAGTACTATTCTGGATCAGGCTAGGTGTATATGATTGTAAAATGCAGGAAGAATTAGATTTTTAATTAAGACTTTCCATAGCAAGAAGATCCATGACGATCTTCTATCTGAGTACAAGTTATAATTCCTATTTACATAGTTCTTTAAGGTTTTCAAAGTGCCTTCCTTAAAACAACCCAGTATAGAGGTATTACCACTCTTATTTTGCAGATTAGGAAAATGAGATTCAGAAAGGTTAGATAAGCTGCCCTAGTTCATAGGCTGGAGTTACAGGAAGTGAAGAAATACAACTTGAACCCTGACTTTCAGACTCCCAATCCAGCTCTCTCTAGTGTATCACACATACCATCTTCAAGGGACAACAAAGAACCTGGTTTTTATAACTTCTTCAAAAAATGAATATCCAATAGCAAAGTGACAGTCACTTACCACATCAGTATCATTTGCTACATCAGCTTTTTCTCTTTTGAACATTTACTATTCAAGCTCTCACCAAGTTAAATTTGCTTAGTCTGTAAGATTTACAAGTTGCAGGATTTGGGGATGACAGTTTTATTTAACATAAACATAAACCATGATGACCTGGTGTGATAAACATAAGACTAGGACTTCGAGAGCTGCGTCTTCTGACTGTCAGACAAGTGAAATAAAGTTCAGTACCTATGTCTGCCTCAGTTCCCCTTTAGTAAAACGGAAGTAATAATGACAGTATTAAACTACTTCATGGAACTGATGCACAATATTAAAACATGTAATGGATTTTACATGACTGACAATATAAAGTAGTGTTCATTTATAATAACAATCTGTAACTAATCACATGTAGCCCTTGGTGATTTAAAAAAATGCAGCTGAAGTAAAATGATTTCATATACCCGCTGCACGTAGTAGCTACACCACAGCGCAAGTTTATAACAGAATAGAATCAGTATTAGTTAGCATTAGCTAGTACTGAATATCAATCAGGTAGTTATTATTGCTAAATGTTAATAAAGAAAATTTAAACAAACTTGCCTGACACCAAAGCAGAAACAGTAAAGTTGTATGGTGAAAGGCAGCAAAAGAAAGGGAAGGGAAAAGTAAAAAATGGCAACTCAGTAGAGTTTTATGTCACCGTTTCAATGCATATTTAAAGATTGATCATTTTGCCTCTGACTAGGTCATGAGATTCTAAAATGCAGTCATTTTGATTTCAAATATATAAAGACTACATATTTTATGACTCTTTATCCTTAAGTTCTTTTACATTCACAGCAGAACTCAAACTATGAATAACAGGAAAGGCCAGCACTAATAAGGCAAATTTAAAGGTTGTTATATCAGAAAAATAACTAGGCTTGTGTGATCTGGAGGAACCTGGCGGCTTATCTCAAATTATGTAATAGTTTCACTAAGCAGAAGAAAGTGCTTTATTATGAAAAAAAACTTCATGGAAAACAAAAATTTGCTATTTTGAACAGAATGTTATTTTATGTACTAAAATTTGGCTTGTTTCTATAATCAGTATTTCCACATATTCTTATTTTTTAAATGTCCTTTTTCTTGAAGGCTTTTAGAATGGATTACTTTTGATAAGAGTAAAAGAAAAAAAAATCCCATTGTGCAATTTCATGTTCCAAACAAAAAAAAAATTAGAAAAGTTAATAAGTTTAATATATCTTTAGAAGACACTTTGAGTGCCTGATAAATAATTCAGTATCTTAAAAAAAAAAATGAGAGATTTTAGGTAGTGAAAAAAATGAAGAAAATGTAAATAATTAAGTCATTATTTTTCCCACAGGAAATGTCGAGATGTGGAAGGCAGATATTAGGGCTCCATAATTTGTGCTCATCTAATGGAAATTATAGGTCTAGAATCTACTCTCTCATCTTTCAAACTCTGGAGTTTTACACCAATAAACAGAGGGAAAAGTTAAGAGTATATATTTTATATCTTGATGAATTTCTTTATACATTATTTAGAAAAAGAAAACCAGATGATAAAACTATTATTTAAGAAAAAGATACTTAGAATTCATTAGCATATTCTATACTTAGTTTATATAGTTGATGTTAATATTTTGAAAGTTGAAGAGTTTAAATATGTGACCTTTTAGTACCTTCTAAATTAAAGCAATTCCTTGCTTTTAGTTGATAAACCTATCTAAGAATAAAGCAGTATATTTTATTAACAGAGGTTTATGAATATACTTCCTGTTGACATCAGAAAAATTTATGCTCTTTAATTTTAATTTTTCAATCTGAAAAGTCACTATGTTACATATCTGATATACTAAGACTCATACAAAGTATGTGTGAACTAAGTTGCATATGTGATGTATTGAAGTAAGAAAAACTGACCATGTTTATAAGACAATAACTTCATATTCTGATTTCACAATGTTCAAAAGGGTCATTTTCAATTATTTGTAATTTTATCTGCAATATATTATATTGTATCACTTATACATACAGCAGCAAAGAAGTAATAAAGTTACAACTGTTACTAAAATTCAAGTTCTTCACTTACCTCATCTGGGTTGGCATTAAAGGTGAGGCTGCCTTCATCCAGCTGCATGTACAGTCTTCTAAAGGAAAATCCTAGAGGTGGGTTCTTATTGTATATGGAACAGTGACCCCAAGTGGATTTGCATAACCTATAAAAATAAAAGTAAATCAAGCACACAAAAAATGCTGTAATTTAAACTTGCATACAAATGACAATGTATTAAAAATATTACAAATTGAATTTTGATAATGTTTTTCAAAAGCTTAAAACTTTATATTTTGGATTTTTTTTTTTATATTTTGCAAGAAAAGTTTACATATAGGCCTCAAGCTTAGTAATACTACATTATTAACTGCAGTTGAGATAAAAATCTATCCAATTAATATGTAGAATATAATCAGGTAACACTGTCCAGGTAAGGATTTGAATTTCCCCCTTTTCTCCCACTACTCAGTAACAGATAATATAATGAATGAGTATAATCATAGTAATCTGTTTTAATTTGATAAATTAAAGTTTAATTTGTTTAAAAACCTTTTAGACCTTTATCATACAGCTAGAAAATTATTTTAAAAGTTTTCCAAAAACCTTTAAGCCAACCTTAGCTCTATTTTCTCCTTAGAAATAAATGTTTTTGGCTTTTAGTCAAAAATATCTTATATTTAACTTGAGAGATGTTTTCCAGTTGTATAGGAAAGAATAGGATCTTTATTATTAGTGGCAAAGAAATAATTACCACATATGAGAAATTAGGATATGGTCAAGATGACAGAGATCAATCAGGATAATATCTAATGCTATGCAAACAGTGGCTGCTGAGATCCATTTTGACATAACATTCACCATAAAAACATATTTACGAACTTGTTTTTATAAAATTCTACAATTTATTACATCGCTTGTAATGAACAAACACTCAAGCACAATTTCTCTTAGGCTCATGTCTTATTTCTCCCTTAACCTCTCTTGTCATATAACTGAAGTACAGAAGAAAAAAGAATAAAAGCATATAAGAATTTTAGCATAAATTTTTAAACAATTTACAAAAAGCAGAATATTTAAAATTTTACTTTTTTAAAAACCTCAACATAAAATTTTGATTCCCAAACCACAATCATGCTATCCTACTTTGACCACTGTTTTAAGGATTCTCTATTTTTATACACACATACAAACACCTGTGTGTATATGTGTGTGTACATAATATGCATACCAAGTTTTATTCAAATGAGTCATGCAAATACAACGCTTTGTAAACCTTTAAGTGGCATATAAATGTTGTTTAGTTGTTTTTAGTTGTGTCCAACTCTTTCTGATTGAATTGAGAGTTTTCCTGGCAGTTATTGGAATGGTTAGCCATTTTCTTCTCTAGCTCATTTTACAGATGAGAAAACTGAGGCAAACTGGGTTAAATGACTTACCAAGGGTCACACATCTAGTGAGGAAGGCTATATCTGAACTCAGGAAGAGGAGTCTTCCTTACTCCAAGCTTGACACTCTACTGTGCCACCTAGCTACCCGTATAAATGGCATAAATGTTAGCTATTTGTTATATCATATATATATTACATTATATAAAATTAGTTAATATATCTGAAAATCCTTGAGCAAAGTCCTATTCCAATGCCTCACTGTGACAAAGGTGACCATGAATTCCTCAAGGCTGTATCAGCAATCATAGCTGAATAGGGTCATATTGAGCTACAAAGGCTTTGATTATAGGTACTATTGTTTTAAGGTATGTATGAGCCTATATGATAGAGAGGCTTATTATGAAGGGCTTGGCCACCAAGTGATTTTTTTTCTAGTCATAGATACTTATGAATAATGGTTACTAAGGCTGGAGGGGTTGTGACCAGTGTTAAGTAGATGGAATACCAAAACTTATGAAAACATGAATTCTATAAGCACTGAAGCACAAATACTGAAATTAATGACAAAATTTAAACTGATATTTTATTAAGGGTCTGCTATGGCGCAAAGTATACATGGCAAAAAAAACAAAAAACAACAACCAAAAGAGTCCCTATATTCAAGAAACTTATTTTCTACTGGATAAGCACACAAATATTTTATGAAACACATATATTCCAGGAACCATTATCAAATAATACATAAGTCCTCAATTAACGATGAATATAATTCAATACTTGGGAAGAAAACATGTAAACAAAACTCAGGTTTAAGTCTCAAAATGATAAGTAGTAAGCCATTATGAGTTTAAAAATGAAGTTTAAAATCAAAATGCAGATAACTAAGTCATCCTTAATCTTATTATAAATTGAAAACCCTCTATATTTGCTGAGAACAATCAAAACATAAAATAGAAAATATCAGAATGAACTAGTGTTAACACACTTTAATTTCCATTTATATAGACTCCAAAAATTTTTCATTTAATAGTAATATTTTAAAGTTATCTAAAACGTCATAACATCTAATGATAAAACCACATTTTATTATGAAACTATTCACTTTTGATATTTATTCTGATGGCTTTAAAATTCTGTTTAGTTAACTAAGAACTAGAGCTTTTATTCACTCCCACACTATTTTAAAATGAATGTAACTTATATACCTTCCCTAAAACAAGGTATCAACATGATTACTGATTACATTATTTACTGAGAGATTACATTTATATTTAAGAGATATATATTGTGCTGATGCCCTACTTCTATGACAATGAGCTTAAGTAGTCATGGCATAGGCTAACAAATTTCTAATAAAATGACTTCTTTTATTTAAAAAATAATTTACTCTAAAAACTTTCAAGAAAAATTATATTTTCAAAAACCTAGAAGGAAGGAAGAATATGTGAAAACTAAGTTTCAATTATAAACTTGGCCACATTTTTAGTGTTCAAAAAAATGTAGTCTTTGACATGGTCACTGTAAACTTAAGATGACTGTACATATACACTATCTTCAGTTTGTGCGGTCAAAGTGGCTAAACATTCTTTTCAATAATACATCTAATTTAGAGCATATTTCAGCCAACTTTCCCAGGTTTACAGTTTACATTTTAACTTCTATAGTATGTGTTGGTCTGTTACATTCAATTCTCAAATATTCAGGAGCTGTGTTGTCCAGGCCTTTTGCTTTTCCCTTTCTGCCAGATAATATCTGGTCACTTTATTGCTCGTTAGCACTTACCAGTAGGTGGTCGAAGGTAAATAGGAAGCAGATGAAACTCCAGCTGGTCAGTTTTGCTGTGTTAGCAGCTCTGATAAAAAGACTGGTAGAGATGGTGTTTTCTACTGATGTCTAAAATATGGTTTTTGGATTATCTACTACTGAGACATTTTATGTTTGTTTATTTTAAACTTACTCAGTAACGCCTAGACTCATTTGTGGAAAATGTCATAAACATAATGAAAACAAATCAAAGAAAAGTTGGATAATTTCAGACACCCTTAAATGAGAAACTCATCCTGAGAGTTCTCTCTGTTTTTAGTATAACTTAAATTTACAAAGTAAAAGAGTATGTTACCTTTCCTCTTCCTGATCAGTAAGCTTTATTTTAATTAATCAGTAAAAAATACCTTCTCTTTTGTACAATTACTATTTTTTCAAATGTCAGATATTGGGCATAATGGTGGCTTATCTTGAACAAATAAGATAAAACATACACGTGAACTCATTCAGCCAAAGTCAAATAGAAATTTTTATCACATGAATCTTTGCTTTAAAGAGAGCACTTTGAAATTATGGTGCAAATGTAATTAATTATTTTTAAACCATGTACAGTTGGGTTTACATTAACTTAGGCTTGCCAAGAGAAGGCTGGCCTGGTGGGGGAGAAGAGTAATATTTAAACATGAATGTGATGTAAAACCCAAAAGGTTAATAATTAAACTTTTTTTAAAAACCTCAAAAAGGAAAACAAGCAGACAAGCCCCCAAAACTTACCCTTGCCAGAGAAGTTCATCATTAGCAAGGTCCTGCCAAACACATGAAGCCAGGCAAAGATCAGTTGCATTCAGGTATGACAAAATGGTAAAACTTAGTTCAGGAGGCAGCATTTCCAAATTAATGAATCCTTCCTGTTCTTTAGATTTCCTTGTTTTCAAAAGATGATATATGTCAATGCCCCCTTGGGCTTGTTTGCGATGGTTTGCATTAGAAATGTTGCTAGCAGCCATCCTCCTACTTTGCTCTCTTGTTAGGTAGCCTTGCTCACTATAGCCTTCCTGTTGCAGTTGCTGGTTTCTAGCCACTCTCCACAGCCCTTGACCCATCTGCGAGCCTGTGAAATTCAGAAAAAGGAGCAGGGCAATATAATAAGGAAAAGAAATGAAAAAGGTACATGCCTCTTCCAGTGGATTAACTGACAGAAGGTAGTATTAGACAAACACTTGGTCTGAAGATAAACTTTCTGATGTAAAAGTGGTGTGGTACTGCAAGGCTAGCTGGGATATATGACAATGGTAAAATCAGGAGAGAGAAACTTGTAGAAATGTTTACTTTGACCATCACCTCTTTTCCAGTTTGCTAACAAACTATTTTAAGAAATCTACAGTTGACATAATCATTTTTCACATGGCAACATACAAAAGTTAGAAATGGCCTTAGGATGTACAAATTATTATTATGTGGACTTACAGGCCAGTATAAAATAGAGCTCTGATCATAGCACAAGACTTTAGTAAAAAAGGCTCCTAGACCCTGCTTTTTATCACAATGAAGCCAAAGTTAAACTTTCCCCCGCTTTTTGCCAAAATCCCAGATGTATAACAGCTGTGTAACTGGCTTTTATTTCGTTAATTCTTGCCAGTTACACTTATGTTGTAGACTGTAATAAAATGTAACATAGGCCCTGAAGTCTAATTTAGCAGTCTTGTAAATTAGACACCTAGATCTCAATGATAAATATTTCAGTAATAACTTATTTTTACTAAAAGGGACAATTAAGAGTTTACCCAGGAAAAAAAGGTGTTCACACTTAAAAAAATAATCTAGTCTTCCCAAGGAGATGCTGAGGAAAAGATAAGTGGTTTCTTTAAAAAAAAAAAAACAGCAACTTTTTGTTAGTGAGGAAAAAAGGAAAATGTTATGTTTTGATAACTTTTTCATGATTTCTTCCTCTTCAAAGAAAAAAACAACTACTATTGCAACTCCAATCCTGCCTCAAACACTTAACTAGCTGTCTGACACTAAGTAAGTCATTTAACCTCTCTGTGGTTAATTTCTTCATCAGTAAAATAAAAGAGTTTGATTGGAAAGATGCTCAGGTTCTTTTCAGTTCTAAATCTATGATCCTATAAACTGCCAAAGGACTTATGTTGCATAGGGTATAAAGGTATGCAGAATTATGAAGATAAAAATTTTAAAAATCAAATACTAAATGGTAAATTAATATAGTCCAATACTTTCAGAGCACATTCTTAACTATAAGAATGGTTTTAATAATGAGTAGAATGAGGAAGAGACAAAAAGAAAAGCTAAGAATTCAGAAAATTTTGAGAAATCTGAAAATATAGATTAGGATTTAAAAGAAAGCTATCAGTCTAAAGTTGATGGTATTTTAGGAACGAGAAAAGAAAAGATCTCATTTGTCTATACGTTTTGTGAGTTAATAAGTCTTTAATAAATCACATACTCTGTGATATACCACTAAGGTCTGTTGAAAAAAATCAGCTTAGGAAGCAATGAAGCATTATAACAATTATAATACTAACATTAGTAGTAGATAACATTTATGTGTGTCAGCCATTGTGCTAAACACTACAATTATTATTTCACTTCATCCTCACACCAACCCTGGAAGGTATCATCCAAATTTTACAGTTGAAGAAACCAAGGCAAACAGAACTTAAGTGACTTGCCCAGGATCACAAAGCTAGTAAATGTCTAAGGCTGAATTTGAACTCAGGTCTTCCTGACAAAATCTGTGCCACTTACATGTATTTTAATAATTTGCTCCCTCTTTCCTCATTAAGAACTTTTTGTCTAAAGTCTGACAGCTTGATCTTTAAGGGGAAAAAAAGGAAAATATTCTCAAATGATTAAAGTACCTTTGGTTATGTGTTTCAGGATACTGGCAAATCACAGAAGACTGTTTTACTTAGCAGAGTGCCTGGCACACAGTAGATGCTTAATATTTACTGACTTACCTCTTCTCTCTTTCTGCTACTAACACACAATAAAAAATGTTTTGAAATGCTAGCCTAATTGCCAGACTGGCCTAAAGCTATATGAATTTTTTAAACTTACAAATTACACGATATGTTAAGTTTATTTAATATAGTATATCATTTGAAATTTGTTATGAAAACAAAAGTTCTGGTGACTTTTGTGTTCATATGGTTATTATATTTCTTTCCTTTAGTATGATCAAAATAGTTCTAGTCACACAAATTAAAAGAAGTAAATTATTTTTAATTATCCAGTTACTAGTTGGTTAGTTGTTGTCCTTCATTCTCAAAGAGGACCAAAATAACATCACCACGATAAAGTTAGGTTTCAATGTGTCTGACTGACTGATCAGACCAATATCCGCTCAGAATGCTCTACCACAGATTGGGCACAGATAGTCCGAGTGAACATTTGAGGTGGATACTCCAAATGTGTGCACCCTATGTTTCCTTTATGCTGTTTTAATTCTACTTTGCTCCAGTTACTATAAGGATTATAATATATGTATTCAGTTTTAATGAATGTCAGACATAGATAATGTGTTCTGTATTTCATAAAATGGTATTGAAGAGATGAAGATATGTAAATATTAATATGAATAAAATCAAAACTTAAAAAAAATAGGCAGCACCAATTACAGGAAACCTGGGTTTCTACTATGCCACATCATATCAAACACTGCAAGGACTTGAAGCAGCTATACAGTAAATCATATTATATGAATTTTAACATGAATTTAACCTAAAAATCTCATCTTGAAAATTTTTTAAAATTATTGCTGTGATTGTTCAACAGGAAACAGTATCAAGTTAAGTTGTGGTGTGTTCTAATTCAAGATGTTATTCTACTATCTTTTACAGATAGTCTTTCTTAACTTTAAGAGATAAAAAGTATGATAATCAGGATAATTAAAGTGGTTGAAGTTTCATTAAGACACTTAACATTAGTTAACGATTTTTTAAAAATTCCCAGTAGGCATCTCCCTACCCTATTGCTGTAAGGTTATAGTTATTATTAGAACCATCCACAGGGTATGGCAAATCTAAGTCCTAAACCCAGTGGGGGTTACCCTGGGGGTACAGTACCATTATAATGCTGGATTAGGACAGAGAGCTAGCAGGATGAAAGATGTAGGTTTGGCAGCTGATACTTTAAAAACAAAAACTAAGAGCAAACCTTCCAGAAGATTATTCAATAGCAATTCTGGGACATGTTAAAAAACGCATTAGAGTTAAATCTAGATTTTAGAGAAGAGAGTAAAGGACTCATTTGTCAAATCTATACCCAGGAGAAGAATGAGTTGGCAGTTCCCTTTTACATTCCAGCCTAAATTTTGCTCATTTCTGTGATATGCTTTTTCATCTCATGCCACTGAAATAAAAACTGTGGTGGAGGAACACAGTGTTACTTGTTCCAGGCCATGTATCCTTCCAGAGATGATCCTAATTATTGTGAATGGATTATATAGCAGGTAATTTTTTTTCCAAATAAATGCTTTTGTTGTATTGCTTCCTAAACTCAAAAACTGATATTACAAGATATTTCTGACAAAATGTTTCAAAACTGACAAACAGCTAGAACTAACACAGTCATAATTAAGTATAGAGGGTCCATATTATATAGCAGAGGAACAATATGGACTAGAAGTCCTAGGTACCAATTTGGCTACTAATGAGCTTGTAGTGATCTAGTTGTGTGATCTTGGGTATGTCATTTACATACTCTGAGGCTTTGTTTTCTCTTCTCCAACAGTACAGTGCTGTGTTATATGATACACACAATCAATTTCAGCTCTAACACTCCTCCAGAGAGAATAATTATGTAACACCATAAAATCCAAGAGCTGAAGATTATTTCTGTTCTTTCTTCATTAGTGCATATAGTTAAGAGCAAATTATTTTCTGAATAACTTTTAACATCTTGAATCATTCATTAAAGGGCAGATAAGAGTACACAGTATATACATGTTAGTGACATTTCCGTGATATAAATCTAAGTAACTTGAAAATGAGATTAAATAAACTCCAAATAGTCTATATCTAACACTAGTGTATGTAGTATGATTTTAACCCCATTACGGAAATGTTAATGAATAATACTCCTTGGCATCATATCAACTTAACAATCTCACGGTGCTGGTAGTTGGCTATGTTTTTATTTCAAATGAATTAGTCTTTTCTTCCCCCCCCTTAATTTAAAAGGCTATAGAGCCAAAGATCCAAGAAATTATTGGCCTACCTGACTTGGGTCCTTGCCACAAAATTTTAGTTAACTCCTGGCTGCCTTTTCTGGCTTACAGATGAAAGGGCATAAGTAGGTTCAATTTAAATATTTGCTTCAAACGAAAGCTTTCTTCTCAGTAATTCCACGCAAGGAAAGCAGGTTAAAAATATCCATTTGCCAGTTAATGAACCTTTATAGTCAAATTCACTCTCTAAAGAATCCATAAATACACAAACAATATGGCTTATTTATACTCAGGAAATAACTTAAGTTTCCCAGATGAATTTGGATCAGTAAATTTTTTTCTCCAAGAGTTGTGAACATAACTAGCATCACAGTAAAATCTCAATGTTTCTTTCAGTACTATTAGGGAATGAGGCATTCAAAGCAAGCACGAAAACTATTAAATTATAAGCATTAAAAAAAAAGAAATCTTTCTAAACTGTTTCATATACTCGGACTTCTTAAATATTGTATATAAATACAGATCTGTCCCCTAGCTGGAAGGATTGTCTCCTTTGAAGTCCTTGGTACCTTTCTTTAAGGTATTTATATTCAACCCTGTATTATAGTTACCTCTATATAAGTTTTTATCTCTTTGACACAAGACTTTTTGTGTCCCCACACTGCTTATATCACAGGTCCATACAAAGTAAAAGCTCAATAAGTATCTGCTGAATGAAAAAATAGTTTAATATTGTCTTTATATTTACCAGTTTAAAGGTTTCTGAGAAATTTTCCCAATTTCTTACTGCATTACTCCCTTACTACTCCCTACTCCTTACTCTTAATCATGTCCCATTTCATATAAGAGTACACTGAACTTGGGCCACTGGGGGCTACGAAAGAGAGCAACAGGTAACTATGCCCTTCAAACCTGCAAAGCCTCTCCATCTTCTGACAGCGTTATGTCTGGCTAGTTTCTCTACTGTTGGAGTATCTGGGGCTTATTGGCTTTGTCTCCCAATTTCTGGGTTTTTTCCCCTGTATTGCTCAGTTTTCTTCTTCCTTCTTATGTCCTGTGTCCAGTTATAATGACCTAAGTAAAACATGGGTATTCAACTTTTCTTGGCTGTTTTCACCTTACCTCCTAGTTGTTCAATGTTGTTATCTCACTAAAGACTTTTTGGGCCAACTTCTGGGTTTAAATGTCTTAGTGATTCTGGTATTCTGATAAACAAAATTTTATTGTGTCTTCATTTGTCGCACGTAAAGACTCCTATAATTGCATTACCCATAAATAACTAGCTAGCAAAAAAGTGAAAAATGATTAAACTGAACCATTTTTCTTTCTCTATGATCTACCCAAATTCGGTTATAAATTTAAAATCCTCTTTACAAGTTTCACTAGTTTCTCTGACTTGTAGTTTAATCCTGTAAGATACTGCCTCCCCCCTCCAAAAAAAAAAAAAGAGTCCTGAAAAGAAGTATTTTTCTTTCTTTTCTATTTTTCTTTCCTTTTGTTTTGATATAATTTCTTTTTTCTTTCTTTTTTGTTTTATTTTTCAAAACACTGCACACCTACACTGGGAAGCCATGCAGGAAAGAAATGTCTAAGAGGAAAAATGTTTACATTATCATTCTGATTTGCATTTGGTTGGCTACATCTGATCCCCTCATGTCAAATTTAGGTTCTTCTACTTCTACCTTGGCTCCCTTGCTTTAATCCATTATAATCTGGGTTAAATGACTTGCTACCCTATTTCCATGTTAAATCAACCATATTTCTGACTGACCTTTTCTTATGCTACTCACTCTGACAGAACTAAGATATATCCTGACTCTATAGAACCAGTTCTCATTTTCTATTCCTGTTCCAGTATTTGATTAACTGTATTACATAAAGCCATCTTTGTACAGTAAAAAAGCAATTAGAATTTTGGTTACTTACAGAAATGATGGACTCAGTTTTACCTTTGTATGCTAAAAATAAATGTTTATGGAATGGAAAAATATATAAATGGACAAAAAAGGATTTAAAAAATAAATAGACTTTTGTTACTTAAAAATACGCTACCTTGAAAGATATTAAAATACTAATTTATAAAGAATATGATCACAAAGTAAGCAATACACAGTACCCCCTAAGATAGGATCTGTTAATTACAAATTATTATCTAGTCATTAAAGCAAGATCATTCAGAATCTGGCTAGTCTCATCAGATTTCTATTAGTTATCTCACTGATCTTAGTTACATGTTAAAGCTGTCTATGTAGAACTGTTCAAAGGGGCTAAAAGCTTTACCTATCCCAAAACAACCTCACCACAGGAACCAAAGTACCCTAAGTACTTTGTACTAAGTACATCAGTAGAGATTCATTCCCTGGTTTATAGATTATTCTCATCACTGCTGTATTTTTTCAAAATGCAAATATTCCAAGCACCAAGATACCCATAGACAGAAGAAAAAGGGAACAGTAAAATGGGGAAAATATTTAAAGATGGTTAGGTAAGGGCAAAGAGAAAAAAATTTCAACTACTTCTCCATTTTGCCTTTTATTATACGTATGATATTATTTACATTTTGAGAGTATGTTCTCTCATACAGCCTATATTTTAAAATGTCACTAACTTGAGCCCAATTTTGTATGCCTTTGTAAATGTTTCTGTTAATGCTTAAAATAATTTATGCTATAAGCTTATATATAATTTCCTGCTCTTCTTAAATGCATTAGTTTGTTAAATATGAAGTAGCATAACACTACCTTCTTCCACCAATCTAAAAAATTTGGTAAGTTCAGCACTGTGGAGTGGTCCAGACATCATTGGTAAAAATGAGAAAGGGCAGGATAACAGAATTGGATTCCCAGCTGTGATATTTAGGCAAGTCTTTCATTTCTCTGAGTGAGCTTCAACTGCCCTGGTTAAAAAATAAAAGCACTGGACTAGCAGGGGTTCTTGCCTTGTTTTCTTGACATTAATCCCCTGGCAGTCTCACAAATCCCTTACAAAGAAGATCAATTATATTTAAAAAAAAAACAGTTATCAAAATATAAGAAGTTCAAGGACTCCATCTGGTTTGAAGAAAGGCTAAAGCTGAAAGAACCTGGGGTCAAATATTGATATGACCTTGTCAACCTGCACCTGCAGAATCTTCAGCGTGCGCTTTTAGCATCTGAAATACGTAAACAGCAAGACTGAGGACTTCTTGCGATCATTATACATTGCATTTAGTAGAACAATACAATTTTAGAGCAGAAAGCACATTCATCTAGCCCAAGGTCACGTAGTCCAACTTTCACATTTTACAAATGAAGCAAACTAAGGCCCAATAAGGTTAAATGATTGCCTAATGTCACAACTACTTTAGTGGCAGATTTGGGACTAGAACTGAACTCTCCTTGCTCTCAATGCAGGAAAAATTCCATTACACAAGACTGCTTTTGCAATGTTGCAGAAGGGCAAAATTCATTTATCTCCAAATTAAATTAATAGTATTTTAAATAAAAATCAAGGGCTAGACAGATGGTGTTAAATCATCAATTATGACAACCTGAATTAAACGTACACTGTATTGTAAATGCATGTTAGAATGAAAAAATAATGAATAAATCAGAGGTTTTGGCATTCTTTAGTAGACTAGCTACTAAAAAAGTAAGATAAATATATTAGAATAAATTTTAACTTAAAATTACTTTTCACTGAATGTACATCTTACAAAAAAGGTTTTTTAAAAAATATATTGGCTAAAAAATAAAAAAAATATATAGATTTAGACCTAAATTTGCAAATTGAATTTTACTTTAAAATTCAGAAATATTACTTATTTGAATTCATTCTACTTGACAAAAATTTGATATGACTACGAAAATTTAAAAAAACTGCAAAATAGAATAATTAAACCAGAAAACATTACACTCTGAATAAATGAACTCTTTTTAAGGGGGCTTTAAAAGGTTTTGGGGAGGGCAAAAAGAAAAAAGTTTTCCCAGTTTAATGGCCTATGCTCATTTCTGAAATGTTCCATATTCAATTTAAATGCAATTACTTTATTAAAAGTTTAATGAGCTATAAAGAAATCAGAACAACTATTTCTCAGATAATCTAAAGCATTTAAAAAACAAAACACCCCGCACTATTTCAGCCTAGAACAGAGCTGTGATTTCTGATATGAACCTGGTGGCTAAGGTTCCTGATTTCCTTAACCAAGTAAGCAAAGGATGGTAAAGTCCAATCTTTTGTGCTCCCCTGTTAGGGAATTAACATCAACAATGCAATACAAAGAAGGCTGAAAGAAGAATTTCAAGCAATTTAATACAACATGAATTATTTAGCACACATTACAATGCAAAGAAGAGTTTCCTGAGTGTTCTGCTTCAGGTGAATGGTTATATTTGTAGAAGGCCTAAATGACCTTTTAAATCATTTTACTGAGAAATTTTTTGTTAGCCATACCATAACTATAGAAAAAAGTTTCTACTTTGGCAAGTTATTGTATGGTTTTTTTTTATGACAAATTAAGTTTTTCATATTTCTTCAAATAACAAATGTATTCTTAACAGTACACATTTTATTATTTCCAAGAAATCTTATTATATATTACTTCCATGAATATTTTACAATAGTCGCTGGATGACACATTAAACAGTCACTCTTACAACTGAGACATGTAGCATTCTTAAATCAAAATATTATTTAAATAAGTTAAACATTAAATAAATTACTATTTTGTATGAGCAAGAGGAAAAGGTGACTCTCCTGCGTCAGTTTGTGCAAGCTGTTAAGTGCTCATACACATTACATGGCTTTGGGAACAACTGAATCTAATTAAAAAATGATTGATTTTTCTGGAGAGTGAAATGGAGAGAAATGAGTACAGAATTCAGATTACTCAAAGATGAATGAAATGCTTCCAAAACTGGTCTGAGGCAAACCTATTCCACTATCACTTAACTAATATTAAATCTTTAGCATACATTTATTAATCTATAAATAGGCTCACTTAAAAGCACTCATTCTAAATTGTGGCGTCAAAGTGGTGGTATCATTATAAAGTAACCTATTTTCTGATATACTTCTAAAACATTAAGGAAATCTTATGCTATTTTCAACTTGAAAATATGTTGAAAATATATTCAATATAATTGAAAAATATGAAATTGAAAACCATGAAATTATCAATTAAAAGGGAATAAAAATATCTTTTTTACATTGTAGCTTCTGAAATATTGGTAGCTTAGCAAATGGATCCGAAGTTACTCTAATTTGATAATCTTTAAATGAGATCCCCTAAGATTATTCTAAAAGAATAGAAAATAAAAGGATTCTGTGGGGAGTTATTACTTCAGGCATTTCATTTCTCTCCTTAAAAAATAGCAGACCACCAAAGTAGTCTAGAACAAACTGAACAGAGAAAAAAAGTGATAACCATTCACTCCCTAAACTTAAAGGCAACAACTGTAGAAGAATGAAAGAAGTCTAGGTCCACAAGGGGTCTTATAAGTAGAAAAGGCAAACAGTTAAGTACCAAGAGGTCATGAGGTACATATAAGACATAAAAAAGCTCTCATTAAATTTAGAGGTCTGGCTCTGCAAGAATAGTTTTTGTTACAAAAAAAGCACACATCCTGTATTTTTTTTAAATTTTGCTAAGATTTACTATATCACTGTTTTCTTAAAACTTACATTTTATCGCAGTCTATAAATTTTTTTTAAATGGAGTCATTTACTTTTAACCAGAACAATCAAGAATTATTAGGATTATTATTTTTGTCTCTGTTACCAAAGTAAAATATGGTCATTAAGAAAATACCTAGTCTATGTCCTTAAACTCCTGCATAAAGGATATCAGAATCAGGTTTGGTTTCTAGTCTTACATATTTAAGGCAGAAGACCAGAGGTAAAAATTAGTACAGGCAAGCAGGCCATCCCTATTATTTCAGTCTCTAGCTAGCGATGTACAGAAACTCTAAGGCTATCTTCAAAAAGCATATTAAGTAACTATTATATCTTCTGAATAGACTATAATTAAGCCCTGGTTCTTTAATACAGAATTTCCTAAAGTGATAATAAGTAGAGGTGAAAGATGATTAAGAATCAAAGGCAGCAACCTAACGTGAAAAGTATTTGTAGAACTTGCTAGCAAATACATATACTTTAAAACAATGGCATCATTTGGATGGGGGGGGCAACTCCTGATTTTATGATATTCATCCATTCATTTGGAACATTACTGAAACAATACGATTAAAGAAAATAGGTCTAAATATCACGCAAAATTCAATGCTAAGGACTTACAGCTTACTAAAGATAAGAGCTTGGGTTTGCCTCACCTTCATTAGAAAAATGGTTAAGTGACAGAGATCTGGGTTAGTAATTCCACTGCAGTGTGTTTCTACCAACGTCTTGGTGAAATAGAATATTTCTTGTGAAACAGAAAGGAGGGCTAACCTTTTCACCTATTTACAAAAACTTGATAGGAACTTAAGTTGTTATTAAGCATGAAGTTCAGCATATGTAATAAAAGAAGTATGTAAGCACTATGCTGAGCCTTTGGTAGGCTCAAAATGATTCACTGGAAGGAAGCTGAAAACCTCTGAAAATAAGATTTAGTAAAAGTGACAGAAAACAATCAAGGCCTCAAAGGAGACAGGAAAAGAACCTCCACCCTGGGACTCCAGGTCTTTTCACCATCTGTCCCCTATACCTGGAATGCTGTCACTCCTCTCCAAAGGATGGGAAACAGTGCATGTATTTTCAGATTCTTTTCAATGTGTTGAGATATTTTTTTTCTCCCTCGTCTTTTTAAAAAAACAAGTTCATATTTTTCAAGTTGAAAAGGGTCTAGGGGACGGGAAAATTTAGGCGACGTAAAAAGATATCCAGCCACTTACTTTTAAAAGATTCATATTTCATTCATTAAGGCAAGTGGGGAATGCACTTTTAGACCAATAATTTCTAACTTTAGCGTTTAAGCTTAAGGGGCCTTTTGTTTTAAAGTGAATACAGTTCTATTAGCGAGAAAGGTGATATAAAAAACTAAAGATATCAACCAAATTTATTTTCTTAAAAAAATGAAACAAATGTGCAAGAAAACACTGACCACTGTTTTCAATGACAGGTGCTCGGGGATCACTCCTAACACTCCGGCCTCGGGGGGCTACTAAAACAAACACTGAAGATTCCTTCTAGGCATGCCGACGCCAGGCCCAAGGGGCGGACCCGCCCAGCTGCTTGCCTCGCTGGCATTCACGAGGGCAGCGAAATGAAACGAGAACTCCCAGGTCTTCGTTCCGGGGAGGTTTGGGGGCAGAGATGCTCCCACAACCAGAGGCAAGACTTAAGGCCTCCACCCGGGACGATACCGGGGACCACTACCCCCGTGACGAGTTACAGCTTCCCGCCTCCCCACGGCCCCGAATCCCGCAAGGTCATTGGCCGACGCGCCGTCACTCGAGGAGACAACGAGTGCTATTGGTCAGTGCCTAACTAACGCAGCTCGGTCCGCCTTTGCCCGCAGGCAGGCAGATAAGGTAACCAGGTGCCTAGGGGGAGGGGGAAGGAGAAGCAGTCACAGGGTGGGGGTAGAAAATGGAAGACTGGGGGTGGACGGGGGTCAAAGTTGCACTGGAGTTTGTTACCTGAGCCCCCTGCTATCCCCACCGCCGCCGCGACGACTCAGCCTCAGGAAGGTGGCTTCAGCCAACTAGAAAGCGGCTCAGCCGGGCACGGTTGTCCGGGCCATGGAGAAGCCGGTTCGAGCTCTGTGGCCTCAGCCGAGATGGGCAGAGGGAAAGAGGCGGCGATGGTGGTGTCCGTACCGGCAGCAACTCCCGCCGCCTCCAGGGCTCAGCTTCGCTCCCGCTGCGGCGGCCCAAGTCTCAGCCTGTCCGAGTTTTGACGTTTCCTATTGTTGCCGGAAGTGACGACATTCCCGTGCCCCAGAAGACAAAGAGGTGGGCTTTGCCCACCTCATGATTCGCCTCCCGCTCGTCGTCTTCCCATCATGCTCCTCGAGATCCCTGCGACTCCCTAAAAACACCCTCGCCTTGATTGTCCTCTCCCGTACGCTTCGAGGCCTTTGGAAACCTCGGTGACCCCCGAGCCGCTCCCCGAAGGGCGCTGACGGGCGCCGTTTGGAATCTGCGGCGGGGGGGACGGTAGATAGAGAATAAAGGAGGGGCTAAGTTTGATACGCATCCCGGGAAGCCCGGCGGCCTGCCCCCTCACGGGCCGGGTCGGAAACGGTCGGAGCAGTGCGTGAAGCGGCGCAGGCGCCGTCCTGAGACTGTGCGCACAGGGCTCGCGCACGCGCAGCCAGCTGCCTCCGCGACTACTGGCACTCTGAGACGGTTTCTTCCTCTACCGCGCGGGCTTGCGAGGTGAGCCGCGGGGGACAAGCGTCGCCTTTTCTCCACCCCTACCCTTCTTTCCCGGTCCAGTCTGGGGGCCGACACAGGTAATTACGCCGATTTGTGTTTAGCTGCCGCAGGCCCCTCTCCCCTCCCCCTCCACGACCTGCGTGCGAGTGTAACGCTATTGTTTCCATCTCCTTTTTACAGAGGGGGAAACTGAGTCTTAGCGTCCGCAGCGACGTCTGCATCCAGCTCTTCCTTGCCTGGGTTTTCCGAGCCAGATCCAAGGCTGGGACCCACCCCAAGGCAGCCCAGGGAGGTGGAAATGACTTGTCCAAGGAGCAGCGGGTGGGGAAGGCCCCGGGAGGGGTGGTGGAGGTCGCGGGGGGCCTCACTGGTGCCTTTGTTCGTGGGGGGGCATCCTGTGTCGTGAGACCCCCTCGGAGGGCAGGGTGGGGTGCCGCGATGGTGGAGCTCCGCGCTCCAGCTTGTGTTTTCCCGGTTTTTTTCAACATCTCTTCAGAGAGATTTTAATTGAAAGATTTAAAGAGGCATTTCGTCTTGGTAAAATTCCACTTGCATTTTACACATGTTAAGGTTTTATCCCTTTTGGGGAGAAGGATTTCTAATATTCCTTATTGAGTTAAATTTTATTTTGAAATGAGTAGCAAGAATCATTTGGCATCTAAATCACCGGGGAATTTTTTTTTTCTCTCTTAGAGCTTCTCCCTAGACTGGAACAGCATTTTGAAACATGTTTTAATTGTAAAAACTGAGTTTCAGTTAAACAAGAATCACCAAACGTTCCCCTTCACTCAACCTTTACGTTCTACGTGCAGTGGTCAGTTAGGACATCCCTTCCACCCTTTTGAAAATTCTGCGGAGCTTTCTTAGGAAATATACTAAATTGTAATAATGCACATAGAAATAAAAAGACGGATGGAATTAAACAGCACTGGCTGCAGTGTTTGGGGCTGTCTCTTCCCCCATTGTTAGGAGGGGAAAAGAAGCCTGCGCCTGACTTTTTACAGGCTTTTTTTTTCACCTGTCAAGAACCTGGCTTCTCTGGGGCCATTGTACAGTACTTGCCACCTTGGGTTCGTGAATAAGAAAAATTGGGTTTTTTGTCTTACTCTACAACAATATATCTCTTCCACTTTACTTAAACAAAGGTATACAGGTTGACAGTGACAAAGAAACATGGAGCTAGAAACCATTTTTCCTCTTTTGTCTTTTGAAAGCAGTACATTCTGCACAGGTTGGACCATTCTGTAAAAGCATAAGATGGCTTCTTTAAAAAAAGCTTTTGCCGGGATGCATTTCTCCTGAGTGCTTCCATCCATCCAGCATCTTGTTGGTGTGGATAATTTCTGTACTGGTATAAGTCACAGCCTATGTCTAGTCATTAGGAGTTATTCTTTTTTGTGGTTTAGTGGAGAATTAGAGGTTTGGTTTTAGAGGAGGGCAGGGGCTTGGTCACTGGCTGCACTTATTCTGGACAAGTTGGACAAAGTGCTTCACTTCTCAGACGATTGGTTTTTTCACCTTTAAATGAAGGTTCCATGAACTCTGTTACTTTTCAGTTCATAAGTCCTTAATTTTCTGGTGTAACCAAAGCACCAGGAGTCTGTTTGTGGTCCTTTCAATATTTGGTGGGTTCAACATTTAGGATGTATATCATTTACTTGTCTTACCGACCTTTTTTCTAGTTGTACATCTCCTTGATGATGATGTTTCATTTGAAAGCCATTTAAATTCTCTGGACCTCATTTTCACAACTGTAAATGAAGGGGGTTGGATTAGATGACCTAAAATCCCTTTGAGTTCTATGATCATATTCTGTGTCCTTAATAAAAACATGAGAAGAGAATAGGATAGAGTTTTGCAAATGCTTTTCTGTAGTATGCCCAATTTTTACAGTTCCACAGTTGCCTAAAAAGCTGCACAGAATACAGGATGTCACTGTATGTTTTTCTTGTTTGGTCTTTTCAGTCCTCCCTGACTCTGTAATCCCATTGAGGCTGTCTTGGCAAAGATACTGTAGTGGTTTGCTATTTCCTTCCCACTGGACAGATGAAGAATGAAGCAAATGGGCTGTAGTGACTTGCCCAGGGGTGCACAGCTAGTAAGTGTTTAAGGCCAGATTTGAACTCAGGAAATTAAGTTTACCTGGCTTCAGGGTCTGGCACTCTGTCCACTGTGCCACCTAGCAGCCCTTCTATAGATATCTTGTTGATTTTTAAAATTTTTTAAATTTTTTTTTAGTTTTAATTTATTAATGTGTTTGTTTTCAGTTTTCAACAATCATTTCCCTAAGTCATAAATTTTCTCCCCCTGCCTTCCCAAGATGACATGCAGTCTTATATGGTTTCTACACATACATTCTTATTAAACACATTTTCACATTAATCATGTTGGATAGAAGAATTAAAATGAATTGGAGAAACCATGAGAAAAACAAAACAAAACATAACACAAAAGAAAATGGTCTGCTTAATTCTGCGTACCGATTCCATAGTTCTTTCTCTGGATGTGGATGGCATTTTGCATCGTAGATCCTTTGGGAATGTTTTAGGTCCTTGCATTGCTGTGAAGGACTAAGTCTATCAGAAACAGTCCTCACACACTGTGACTGTTACTGTGTACAGCGTTGTCCTGGTTCTGCTCATTTCACTATATTATTGATTTTTTAAAATTTATTTGGTGGCACAAAACAGTTCCTAAAAAGCTCATCACCAGTATTCCTTTATACATGTAATCAAAGGGCGTAAAACAGGAGGATATTCTTTCCAGAGCTGTTTGCCTTTGTCATAAAAGTTGTTTGAGGCAGGGTCCAAATGGAAGGGAAATTTCCTCTAGAGTGAGGTTCACCAAGTATTCCTCATTGCAGATCATATTGAGTCACAGAACATTATAATAATCTCTGATTATCCGAAAGAGCCTAACAAATTGACTGGAAAAACTAAATGGATGAAAAATATCAACTAAACTGTGACATGCAATTGAATGACCAATCCATTGAGTTAGTGTATCAATACAAACAGCCACTCCAAAGGGACGGTAAGTTGAACTCAGAATTGAACAAGAGGAAGAGGTTGGACTATATGTGGAAATAATAATAGTAATAACTATAGCACCTTAAGGTTTGCAAATCACTTTCTAAATGTCTTGACCCTCACAACAACCCTGGAAAGTAGCTCTTGTTATTATTCTGATTTTACAGATGAAGAAACCAAGGCAGACAGGTTATGTGACTTGCTTAGGGTCACACAGCTGCTGAGTGCCTAAGGCTATATTTGAACTTAGATCTTTCTAACCCCTGGTCCAGTTTTCTTTACACTGGCCCCCCAGATGCCTCTACTATTTGGGAAATTGCCAAATACTAGATTCTAATCTTTTTCACTAAACTAAACATTTATGAAGCACTTCCAGTGTCCTGGACAGCATGAACACAAAGGCACAAGTGAAATAGTAACTGTACTCGAAGAGTTTCCCTTCTGACCAAAGAGACAACATGTACTTAAGTATGTGCAAAATAAATATAAGGTAACAACTGGAGAAGGGGGTCAAGAAAGGCCTCCTGTAGAAAGAGGTACCTGAGTATAAAAGGAAATTAGGAATTCTAAGATGGAGAGAGGAAACCGCATATTTCAGGTATGGGGACCTACCTGTTAAGTCATAAGCACGTGGTGAATTGTTATGTGTGAGAAACAGTGAGAAAGTTAGTGTAGCTATACTATAGAGTGTGTAAAGTGGAGTCATGTACAGGAAAAGGGGGGAATAAGCGTTTATATAGTGCCAATTATATGCCAGGCACTGTACTAATATTTGTAAAACTTACATGTATTATCTCATTTGATCCTTACAACAACTCTGGGAGGGTAAGGTTGATTATTGTCCTCATTTTATAGTTGAGGAAACTGAGGCAAACAGGTTATGTGGCTCTACAAAGGTCACACAGCCAGACTAGGTCTTTCTGACTCCAAGCCCCAGCACTCTGTCCATTGTGCTCCAGCTTTATCCAAGGAAGGTGTGTTGGAGTTAGGTTGTGTGGGGTGTTTTAGATGCTGAAGAGAGGAGTTTTCTATTTGTACCTTGAGTCATAGGGAGTAATGACCATTGAGTAATAAGGAGCCATTGGAGATAGAAAAGGGGAGTGACATGATCTGACAGACATGATGCTGTTTGATGAATCTTAAAGCACTGAACAGTTAAAATCAGAGGTGACCCACAGGACACTGAGGAGACAGGATGAGTCCAAGTAAGCTGCACCATATTTTTAATAATCACTTAGTACATGAAGTGGACTAAGGGATGTTACTGATTACATAAAAATGTTCATATAGCAAAAGTCATAGGTAATAAATGGGCAGCCCAGGTACTCCACTGGTACCCATAAAATGTAAAAAAGATAAGGTGTGGACCACTGGCATAGGTGAAGAAATAGTATCACTTTTGGACTCATCCTATCAACAAATGTAGTGGAATATTTTTGATAACCCTGGTTATCAAGCCCTGGAGGACAGAACAACACACTGCCTTTGTAGGTCAGTTATTTATTAGATTTAACCTACATATGTTAAATATTTATAACATAAATTAATCTAAAATGAAGTAAAACCTCTTGGATGAGTAACTCTGGAGTGTTGTATACTTTTGCATTCTCTATAAAAATGAATTGTTAAGAAGTTAATAGTAATTAATGCTAAGTAAACAATTCTTCTTCCCAAGGGTCTTAGCTAGACACTCCCCTGTGCAGATCCTACTACCAGGCTCAGGATTTCAGAGACTACCTTGAAAGAGCCCTTAACAATGCCCCTGCTTCTCTGCTCAGTTTTTATCAGGATCTCCTCCTTCTCTGAGGTCATATGCTGAGGCCCTTGTCTTAAGGCTGGACATGGCTACTTACCACTTGAATGAGCAGAGAACCATCAACTTTAATCTTTCTGGTAAAGTGGAAGATTGTCAGGCCTTAACTCTATGCCCTCTCACTGGTCACTAAGGCCCTTCCATTGGACTATATCATCTGTCCTTCCATTGTACCCTTCATACTCAATGGCTTTACCATCTCTCCTTCAGCTGAATCCTCCTTTATGTGTTGTCTCTTCTAATTAGAATGTAAACTCTTTGAGAGTAAGACTCATCTAGTTTCTCTGTATGTATCTTCAGTGCTTGGCATGTAATAAGTGCTTAATAAAAATTTCCTCATTCTATTTCATAAGATGTCTAATAGGGTCCTTTCTACTAGAAACATAAAACCAAATCTTAAAACCACCAATTTATAGACAGTTTTTTTAATGCTGGTTGTGATTATTCATTGAACTCGATTTACAAGGGTGACTTAGTTAGCATTTTACTTTGCATCTTTAAAGTATCAAAGTTCTGTTTAAATACTTTCTGAAGTTCAATTTGGTACTGATTGATTATCTGAATAAATTAGATTTTACAATGTTTCAGAATATATGTAACAAGAAGTAACTTCTTGTGGGTTTTTTTCCCTCATATCTTTATGGGTGCTATAGAACTATAAAGAAGTTACTTAGTATATTTTGTGTTCCTTAGTTGATAGATCTCTTTCTTTTGAGCTTTGTTATCAGCAACATGACTTTCCAGTGTTAAGTCTTAAGTAAAAACTAAGAAGCTTTTTCTTTTAATTCTCAAGTAATATTTATGAGTCTCTTTTCTATTAGACATCGTGGAAGCTATAGCAATGACTCAACATAAAACAATTGCCACATTCTCACAAAGATTTATAAGCTAGTTAGGGAAATAAATAGAAGATGATAATTAATTTATCATATTAAGTGCCATAAAGTATAAACCAAAATACTTCTGGAAAGTTCATTGGAAGTCCAAACATTTACCCTTGCTTTTTCTCTTTTTTTTAAAGGTGAAAATTCCATCACACCAGAGTTTAATTCTAATTTTAGATAATGGCAACTGGTGATTTAAAAAGAAGCTTACGAAACCTAGAACAAGGAATTCGATTGCTTGGTTATCCTAGAGAGGTGGATTATTCAGGGTAAGTTACAGTGAAGTTTACCTGACTCAATTTATTTTAAAGCTATGATTTCAGGAGATGAAATAACTTAGAAAAATTGATTTATGTAAGAGGAGTGGGGTGATTGAACAAAAATACTGCTGTATGGATACTATTTAAATTGATTTTGATAAAGTTGATGTATGTGTTTCAAAATTTGTGGAGTTATAGGAACACTTAGATTTTTTACTAATTTTATTTATACACACACACACATATAAAACTTTAAGAACTTGAAATGTCTTGTTAACTAGCAGTTTTGTACAGATTACAAAAACACATTTCAGTATTATATGGTTTTCTCATGCATCTTTGAGAGTGATAGATGTAGAAGGACTTCTTATAAACTCATCTAAGCTAGTCCTTGCTCTCCTTTCATTCTCTCTCCTCACCCTCCACCAATAAACCATCTAAATCAGACAGTTATTGACCCTAAGTAATTTTCTTCCTTTTGAACCATCCCTTTAACAAACAAAAACAGTTAAGCAAAATCGACTAACACAATAACTAGGTCTAACAGCATATGCAATATTCTGCATCTATAACAGTCTCTCCCACTTCTTTACTAAGAGAAGGTTAGTATGTATCATCATCTGTTCTCCAAAGCCAAGGCTGCAGTGAATCTGAATTTAACTGCCTTTTCGTAATATTTTAATTTCCGTCATTGTAATCATTGCATATATTGTTTTCTTGGTTCTACATGCATTTCTTTCCAAATTTCTCCAAATTCCTCTTATTTGCTGTTTATTATTATAGTACAATAATTAATTTACTTTAATAAACTGTAATTTGTTCAGCCATTCTCCACTCAGTAGGTTATTTTTTCCTAGTTATTTTGCTATAATAAAAAGTTATGCTCTGAAAATTTTGTTATCTTGGGACCTCTTATCTCTTACCTTTCTGGAAGCATCAAAGATGCTAGCTTTGCATTGCATAACTAGCAGTTTGTCAGTATTTCTGGAAAAATTCCATATTGTTTTCCAGAACAGTTAGATCATTTCATATGATCTAAAACAATATATTGCCATGTCAATCTTTCCCATAATTTTAACCCTTTTCCATCTTTTATCCTCTTTGGTAATATGATCTAACACAATATATTGCCATGTCAATCTTTCCCATAATTTTAACTCTTTTCCATCTTTTATCCTCTTTGGTAATATGATCTAACACAATATATTGCCATGTCAATCTTTCCCATAATTTTAACTCTTTCCATCTTTTATCCTCTTTGGTAATTTGCTGTGTGCATGTGTGTGTAAAGTAAAATTTTAAGGATGTTTTAATTTTCATGTTTACTATTCTCAGTGGTCTGAATTATTTTGTTTTACTTTCTTTTACTAGTTTTCCTGATCATTTGATTCTTTTGTTCAGTTTTGTATTTCCTCTTGTTAATCTAAGTATTCTCATTATTGTAATCCATTGCATTCCATTTATTTATCTGTTAGAGCTCTTTTTGTCCTTGTGTGTCACTTCTTCCAAACCTGTTTTTATCCTCATTGTGACATTGAGTTCCTGCACTCTTAAGTCTTTCCTAGTCTCCTCCTGGCTTCACTTTCCTCCTTTCCCAGTTCTGACCCTGTGTTAAGCACTTCCTGTTACTCTTTTACACAATTCTCTTGAATTCCTTGCTTCCCTACCATTTGCCACTTATGCCTTGTTTCCAGTTTTTAATCTACTTTTTGATTTTTAAAAATCGTCCCAATAGTTTTTTCTAATTTATTATTTTTACTATTCATTTTTTAAAAATTTTGAGTTCCCAAGTTCTTGCCATCCTTTCCACCACTTGCCCACCCATTGAGAAGACAAGAAATGTGGTAGATTTATACATGTGAAATAATGCAAAAATATACTTCCATATATGTTGTATTTTTTAAAGCAAGAAACATAGTGAAAAAAATATTCTTCAGTTTGCTGTTCATCAGTTCTCTGGACATGGATAACATTTTTCATCCTAAGTCCTTTGGAATTTTCTTGGATCGTTATATTGATCAGAATAGCTAAATTACTCACAGTTGATCATCATGCAGTATTGCTATTACTATGTACAGTATTCTTTTGGTTCTGCTAGCTTCACTGTACATAATACTGTACACTGTACATATAAGTTTTCCCTGTTTTTTTTCTGAAGCTATCCTGCTTGTCTTTTTTTCTGGCACAGTAGTTTTCTGTCCCAGTCATATACCACAACTTGTTCAGCCATTCCCCAGTTGATGGCCATCCCCTTAATTTACATTTTTTTTTTTGCCACAAAAACATTTTTATAAATATTTTTGCAATACCAGTAGTTTTGATAATTTTTTCTGTATATTAAAAATTGAGGTCCAAAAGTGTTATTCTCCTTACATTTCTATTTTTTTCATTATATCCCTTGACATTCTAGATTTTTTATTTCTCCAAATAAATTTTTTTATTTTGTTTAGTTCTTCAAAGTATCTTTTTAGTTCTGTTTGTATAGTGCAAATTTGTTTAAGTATGTTGTTATTTTTCTGTCAGGTAAATAATATTTATTGTGTTGATACTTATGAAACCAATGAATATCCCTCACACTTCAAGGAGGTCTTTATTTCTTTAAAGAATGTTTTGTAATTGTATTTAGATGTATAGAGATCCATGGTTAGTAGATCATTTATTTCATGCATTTTACAGTTATTTTGATTGGAGCATCCCTTGCTATTATTTCCTCCTGAAATTTATTGTTACTGTATAAAAATACTCTTAATTTTTGCAGTTTTATTTTGTATCCTGCAACTTTATTGAAGCTATTATTTCAATAAGCTTCTCTACTAGTTCTGTAGGGTTTTCTACTCAAACCACTGCGTTGAAAACAAATAGGGATAGTTTTTCTATTGCTAGCATTTCTAGAATTATGTCAGTATCAGTGCGGTATTTTGAATCTTTCATTTAAGAGTTTATTGGGAATACTTCTTTGCAAGTTAATCTTAGGTATTTACATTTTTAGCGCATTAAAAATTGCCTCTCTGTATTAATCTTTCATGAGTTCTTCTTTTGGGGCATAAATGAATGCTGTATTTTGTCTAATGTTTTTTCTTTTTCTATTTATATAATGTAATTTGGAACGTTTGTTTTCAGTATGATTGCTTATTCTAGCGTTGAATTGTTCTTCCATCTCTCATTTTAAAAGCTTGGTCATAAAGACCCATATTTTGCTATATTACTGTAATTTTTCTGCTAGGATTTTACTTAAAATTTTATATTAGTATTTTATTAGTGATATTGATATATATAATTCTCTTTGCTTCCTCCTACCACAAAGTAATATTATATTTGTCTCAAAGGGAGTTTGATGTATTTTTTCCCTCAGTTTTCCAAGAGTTTGTGTATAATATGTATTATCTTACGATAAAGAATGTTTAATATAATTTACCTGTAAGTTTATCTTTGCAATCCCCCTCCCCCAGTTACTTTTCAGCTAGTTGTAGTTAGTTTTCTGAAGTTTTGCTATTTATTTTAAATTAATGTGCCACCTTTTCTGTGTGTGTAAATGTTGAATGAAATATCACTATATTCAAGTGTTAAACTTTTCATTTTTAATATTAAAGCAGGCTGTGGGAAGTTACTTAATTCAGACTTTGTTGATAACCAGCAGTTATTGGATTACTTTTTTATCTAAGGTAAGGTTCTCCACAGTGGAACTTACTTTGAGTAGATAATTTCATGGTAGCTTTTCTTCTTTTTCTTTTGAGACTGTATCTGTCTATCCTACTTAGGCTCGAAGTATGGTGGCCACTCACAGACTTGATCCTACCACTGATCCTTATGGAAGCTCTGGTCTGCCTTATTTCTGAACTGAGCTAGTTTACCCCTCCTTGAGCTAACTAGTACGTCTGCTCCTGGAGCTCGCCCTGCTGTGCCACAGCACCAAGCAGCTGGCCAGTCTTATTGTTCCCCCGTAGCAGGGATTACAGGGATTTACCACTACCTCAGGTCCATGGCAGCATTTTAAAAGGAAACATCTTAACAAAATTTTAAGGGTCTAATTTTGTGGGATCATTCAAACACTTTTTTTTTTCTTTTAACAGTTTAGTAAAAGGAGATCCTGCAGCATATTTGCCTATTATCAGCCATTCCCTGACTTCATATTCAACTTACGTAGCAGAATTTTTGGTCATCTCTAATACAGAACTCACAGCAAAGAATGATTATCGGTTCGTTGATTCTGTCTATAAGGTATTGTAAATTTATAGAACAAGAAACTATTAAATTACTGATTAAAGTGAGGTTTATGTTTGTAATTGACTGTTAGGATATGTCTATCCTATGATTTTAGCAGTAGCTGTTTGAATAATGGTGTTTAAAAACTAGATTTTTCGTAAATGGAAGTTTTTAAGTGTATATCTCTTGTCAGTTTAAAAGTAATAACATGGCATTTGGTAGAGGTAAGATATGTAACTGCATTCATTGCATTCTGTAGTTCAGTGTATCATGAATTAAATCTTTTGTAACACATGTAAAGGAACTCTTGAATGAACTTGGTCTCTTAGGTATGATTTCTTTTTAAACCTCCTGTAAAATTTAAATGTGTTATAGTACCAGAATACTTTTGACTCCATTCTAGGTGTTAATAATTTAAGCAGTTTTATCAAGTGATAGTAATAGTTCTTTGTCCTACTAAAGCAAACAAAACTCAATATCCATTTTTAGAATTGTTCATGAAATAAATCTTAAATTTTATTTAGTTATCTTCTACAGAAGAAAGTGAGACTCAGAAAATTTAAGGGATTTGCCTAAAGACATATGACTAGTTAGGAGAGCTAATGCTAGAACCCATGTCACTTACCAGTGTAGAATGTTCCAGTTTTTTGTCATTATTAGACTGGTTAATCTAAAATAATCCCAATTAATCATCAAAAAATTTTAAACCTTAGGTTTCTGCTTGTTTATAATCTCTGGAGTCATTGATCCACATAAAATTAATCAGACTTTTACTTGATACTACTTAATCTTTCCCTCTCACATGCTACTATTGTTCTTCATAGTGTTCTCATGCCACGTAACTTAATATGTTCAGTGGATGTCTGACTTGATACCGAGGCTGAGCTTGGTCATTCTTCACTATTTGCTCCATACTAGCAACCTGTCCACTATGGTATATTTCCCTTCACCACCCCTCTCTTCCTCCTCCTTCCCCTACCATCATAATCTTCCTGCCTCTCTTGTATCCAAGATCTCTCTAATAAGTTTTCTCTCCAGTTTAGGAGTCGCTTTACTTTTGCACCACTCTTCCTTCTCATATCTATAGCATTTCAGCCTCCTTATGGTAGCCTATGTGGATACATGGCAAGAATGCAAGTGAGCATTCTAATTAAATTGGAAATTAAAGTCTGAATTGTTACAGTGTTGTTAAAATGAGGCTGCAAAGATAAGGGAAAACCACATTGTGGAAGACCTTCCGTGCCAGTTGCAGAAGTTTGTACTTTATCCTATAAATAGCAGAGAATCACTAAACGTTCTTGAGTATGAGAGGGAAAGTGGTAAAACTTGTGCATTAGTGAGATAGTGAGATTATTTTGGGGGACTTGTGAAGGCTGGATTGGGGAATAGAAATGTTTGGAGTCAGAGTTTAGTTAAGATGCTGTACAATAATGCAGGGAATGAACAGGGCCATTACTGGGGTTGTGAGTGAAGGAATGGAGTTAGAGATTTTTTTAGTTGGAATCTATAGGAATTATTATCTGATTGAATGTGGTTTCTTTAGAAAAGGGAAGAGTCAAAGATGACTTCAAAATTTGAGCTTATGTGATTTGAAGGATGATGATGTCCCAAATGGAAATGGGTAAGTTGGAAAGTCTTCATTAAATTTTGGGAGAAATTAACTAAAATTGGGTGATGAGGTGGATGAATTGGATATTCTAATAAGGTACCATGTTTGACTTCATAGGTATTATTGAGATTTCATTTGATGGATCTGTGACTAGAATTTGACTCTGGAAGACTATACCTTATTCAGAAGAAGCAGGATAAAGTAGAATTATGTGTATAAATTAGTGGACAGGTATTTATTAAGCACTTCCTTTGTGTCAGGTACTGTGCTGGGTGCTGAAGATACAAATTCAATGAGTGAAATAGTTCTTACTCTCAAGGAACTTGTCTTTTAACAGAGGTGATAGTAAGACCTTATGTAAGTAAATTCTATATAAATATAAAGGGAATAAATACATTCAGAGTAGTTTGAGAGGAAGGATACTTGCACTTGAGAGGATCAGGAAAGGTTTCATGTAGAAGCTGGTACTTGAGTGATGTTTTGAAGGAAAAAGAGATTCTGTGAGGTAGGGGTAAGGAGAGTACTTTCTAAATATCAGGGAAAACCACTGCAGAGACATGAAAATAAGAAATAGAATATTATGTATGAAGGCAAAGAGAAGACTAGTTTGAGTCTTTGGATGCAGGGGGATTAGTAATGTACAGTAAACTTGGAAATATAGGTTGAGGCCAGGTTGAGAAGAGCTTTAAAAGACAGAGGATTTTATTTTATTTGTGAAGTGGTATAAAGCTAATGGAATTTCTTAAGTAGGGAATGAGCTTAAGGAAAATCACTTTAGCAGCAGTGTAGAGGATATACTCAATTATTAGGAAGTTCTGTTCATGTAAGGAAATGAAATCAGAATGGGGAAACATTATGCAGAACATTTGGCTGAAGACTTCTCAGTCTCCTCTGCTGCATCATTATGCATTTCATATCCCTTAACTGTAGTCATATCCTAAGGCTCTGTGTATCAGACCCTCTTCTCATCTCTCAGGACACTATCTCACTTAATGATCTCATCTGCTTCTATTGATTTAATTATCTCAATGAAAATGAGTACCAAATCTGTATGCCCAAAATTTACCTTTCGCCTGAGTAGTAGTTTTACTGCAACTACCTATTAGACCTTTCAAAATAGACATTCCAAAGGTATCTCAAGTGTAATGTGTCCAAAGCCCAATTCAGGGTTCCTTCACCCTCACTCTCACCTTCTCCTCATTTATGGACACGAACATGTATGTAAAACTATCAAAGCCTTAAATCTTCTCAGCTACAAGGATCTAGGTCAGGTCTATCAGGAGAACTCTGGATCCTTCTCGCTTGATTGATGAGTTCCTAGCACACACTGCCATTTCTTGAGGGCCCCTAAACTTACTCACTTCATTCCCAGCTCAACTGACTCTCAGGACTTCCACCCTTCTCCACCTTCCCCTTTCTGTATCCTCTTTTATGTTTTGTCCTCTTTTATTAGAATGCAAACCCTTTGAGCATAGGGACTTTCTTATTTTCCTGTTTCTTTCCCCAACACTTAAAACAGTGCCTGGAACACAGTAAGTGCCTGAGATGCTTTATCTAGTTAACTGTTTAATAGTGTATGACTTTACCAATACCTCCAGAAGGAGTTCACCAAAAATGTAGAGAAGACTCTAAAAGTTGTTTTGATGAAACTGTTGAACATGTGTTATTACACATAAGAGTGTAACATCATTAAGATGGAATGACTTGGAAATACTAGGTTATTGCATGTTCTACTGACTGTGGCCATCTCCCTTAGAACAGTTTTAAAGATTCTAACTATGTCACCGATTCCAAAATTAGCTAGCTTCCTTCCAGATAACTGGGCTGTCAATGTCAGTCATTTATATCCAATCAATTGACAATCAGGACCTCTCTCATGTATCCCTTCCTCTCTTTTCATGTGGTCGCCCCTCTAGTCAGGCCCTCATTCTTAATATTTTGCCTGGTCTATTACAGTAGCCTCCTAATTAAGCTTCCTTGCCTCATCCATATAGCTGCCAAAGTAATTTTCCTAGTACACATGATACTCCTCTCATTAATAATCTTCAGTGGCTTCCTATCACCTGTAGGATCAAATATAAACTCTGATGTTTAAGAAAGTCATTCACAATCTTACCTTAACCTGTATTTCTAACTTTATACATTACTCTCCCTCTCTGCAGTCCAGACAGTTTGGCTTTCTTGTGGTTTTTCATGCACAGTACTCAATCTTTCATCTCCATGCCTTTGTACTGGCTGCAGCGCCCCCTGCCCCCGCCATCTGGAATACAGTGCCTCTTCACTTTCGCCTCTTAAAAGGCCTTGTTTACCTCTTAGCTTAAGTTCTACCTTTAAACTTACTGATTTTCCCTAGCTTCTAATGTCCTCCCTACAAAATTATTTTAATTGTTTCCCCCAAGAGCATATAAGCCCTTTGTAGGTAGCAAGTTTCACTTTTGTCTTTATAATCTCCAGTTCCTAACAGTGCTTGAGACAGAACAGGTACTTAATAATTCTTGCTTGTTGATTGATTGGTAAGTAGAGGTAGAAACAGCAACAGAATTGTCAGTGGAATGTGTGTAGTAGACCACCTTTTGTTTTTTAAAGATGCCATTCTTTGTCTCATTTCTTATTAAGTCTTGATAACTGAATAGACATTGCCTCCGTCAAACTGTGACCTGTTAAAAACCTTACCTTGAAAAGGCCAAGGTTCCCTACTGCATCCTGGGCCATCTCCAGTTGTCCTGATCTACATCTGGCCAAATGACCCAGATGGCTCCAGAGGAAAAAGTGAGGCTGGTGACTTTGCATAGTTCTCCCTCACTTAAGTCCAATTCACTTATATGCCATTGTATCACCTCCTTGATGTCATGGTCCTCTTTGAGAATGAAGGACAAACAGCAACCTCTGTGAGTAGAAAAGGAGCTGCCCACTGGGGCCAATGTGGAACCGGCCAGTTGGGCAACCTACCTACTTACCTATCTACTTTCATTCCTTCCTTCACTTCTGGTCATTGCATCACCTCTCTTATGTCATGGTCTTCTTCGAGAATGAGGGACAAACAGCAGCAGCAGACTACCTGGATAAAAAGAGACATTAGATAAGAAGTTTAGGAAACTGGTATTAAATTAGGCACAAAAGCACAAAATAGTGATGTGTGTTTTAATTATCCAGATGTCTGTTGAAAGTCTCTCTGGCCGAAATAGAGTTGCTAATTCATTCATCAAGAAGTGAAAAACCCACCATAGGAAAGTGGTATTTTGTATATAATTTGTCAGTAACAGGGACCTAATTTTGTTGTTGATGAAATGAGTGGAAATGAGATCAGATTTAGGAAGAGTGGATTTGAAGAGTGTTCAAGTAGAAGGATAAGTAGTATGTTTTAAACTAAATTCTATAGAGAAAGGCAGCTTAGGTTTGGGAAGTGCTATTCATGTCTCATTCCTACCTTTTTTCATTATTTCACTTGATATTCTGGCTGTTTTCCTCCAAGTGAATTTTGCTATTTTCTTGAGTTCTATAAAGTATCCCTTTGATAGTTTGATTGATGTAGCATTATCTTTGGTAATATAATTTTTGTTATATTGGGCTAACTTGCTTTTTAATCCTCAGTATGCTTTAATATGCAGTAAAGAAAACTTAGGTAGGCATAGCTTATCAGGCATCTTTAAAATCATTGCATATGAATAGTGAATTTTTTTAGTTTTTCTCTGCTGCCCAGTAAAGTTCACACTCCTTACCCTAACATTAGAGGCTTCTACATTATTACCCACTTTTTTCCCATTACTCTTTCCTCTAAAAACTATGTTCTAACCAACATATAGATCAGTTTTCCTCATGTATATTTGTTCTTCCTCCTTTTTATGATATCTGTAAACATTGATTAAGCTATTGACATTCCCTATAAGAAATGCTTATCCTGTGACCAATCAGTTGAAACATTGAACTGAACTATATCTGTATTGACATTCCCACTCTAATGAGAGCAGGCGAGATATTCAAGGAGGATGGAATGGTGTCTTGCATTACCTTGGAAAGGTCAACCATGTAATTGGTTTCATTGTCTTCCAAAACACAAGAGGAAATATTTCGTGAAACACTTGATCATATTCTTTTGCATGGTGCCTAATGATTGTAGTTTAAATGAATTACTTTATGGAAAGCACTATGTTAACTGCTGAGGATGCAAATACAAAAGTGAGAGACAGTTCTCTCTCTTAATGAGCTCACATTCCCAAGGAGAGAGACAACACATACAAAATTCACAGCTACAATTCAGATAGAAAGGTCCCAGGTTTGTGAGTTTAAATGTAGTTTAAATGATTGTAGTGGAAATAACCACATTTTATATTTGCCCTTCTTTAGGTTTAGGATGTAAACTGATCTTTTCCAATCCATTGGCTACTCTTATGTTTTCCAGATTGCTGGCGTATTGAGTGTAGCATTTTAACAGCATCATCTTTTAGGGTATTAAATAGCTCAGTTGGAATTATATCACCTCCACTAGTCTTATTGCTTTTCAAGGCCCACTTCATTCTCCAGGATGTCTGGCTCTACATCCATAGTCACACCATTGAGTTTATTGGTGATGTTGAGTTCTTTCTTGTATAGTTCTTTGGTATATTCTTTCTACATCTTCTTAATTTCTTCTGCTTCTGTTAAATCCCTACCGTGTTTTGTCTTTTATCATGCCCTTTTTTTGCATGAAACATTTCCTTTATATCTCTAATTTTCTTGAAGAGATCTCATCTTTCCTATTCTGGTGTTTTCTTTTTTTTTGCATTGTTCATTTAAGAAAACCTTAGTTTCGCATTCATTTGGGTATATCTTTCCCTTTCCTTCTTTCCTCTGCTACTTGTAAAGCCTTGTCGACAGCAATTTTGCTTTCTTGCTCTGCTTTTTCTTTGGAATGTTTTTTTTGTAGCTGCTTCGTATACAGTATTGCAAATCTTTGTCCTTGTTCTTCAGACACTGTTATCTACCAGGTCTAATCCCTTAAATCTTCTTATTCATAAGTCATGTTATTTAGGTCATACCTATATGATCTGATAGCTTCCTGTCCTTCAATTTAAGTCTGAATTTTAAAATGAGAAACTCATGATCTGATCCATAATTAACTAAGTCTGGTTTTAACTGACTGTATAAAGCTTCTCCACCATTGGATACGAAGTGTATAGTCAGTCTGATTTCTGTATTTTTCCATGTGATGTCCATGTGTAAAGTTGCCGTGGGTTGTTGAAAAAGTGTTTGTTATGATCAGTGAGTTATCTTGACAGAGCTCTATTAGTCTCTGCCCTGCTTCATTTTGCACTCCAAGGCCAAACATGCCTGTTGTTTCAATTATCTTTTGATTTCCTGCTTTAGCATTCCAATCCTCTTTGGTGAATGTGACATCTTTTTTTGGTGATATTTCTAGAAGATACTGTAGGCCTTGATAGAACTGATCAACTTTGACCTCTCCAGTAGAAATGGTTGGAGGATAGAATTGTAATACTGTGATGTTGAATGGTTTGCTTTAGATTCAAACAGATGTCATTCAGTCATTTTGGAGATTATACCCCAATACTGCTTTTTTCACCCTTTTATTGACTATGAGGGTTGTTCCATTTCTTCTATGGGATTCTTGCCCACAGTAGTATATGTAGTGATCATCTGGATGAAGAGCCATTTATTTACTAAGTATTTACTTTATGGAAAGCACTATGTTAACTGCTGAGGATGCAAATACAAAAGTGAGAGACAGTTCTCTCTCTTAATGAGCTCACATTCCCAAGGAGAGAGACAACACATACAAAATTCACAGCTACAATTCAGATAGAAAGGTCCCAGGTTTGTGAGGCAATGCCTCTTCTTCAATACTATTTCCATTGATAAAAATCTCTGATGATGAATGTAAGTAAGGAGGATTTTGTTATCCTTTTAGTTTAGTTTTTCAGAATCCATGGCCATGGCAGTGTCTAGTTTTCAGGTGTTAGATAATAACTCCCAGAATAGCTCCAAAGATTCTAGATAGTAACTCCTAGAATCAGTGATAAACAGTCCTACTGTGGCTATGCCTTGAGAAATGGGGTGACATAATGTGATAGTTGCTGCACTTGCACAGAATGACAATATTGCTAAAGTAAACCTGTGAACTTATTGTTGGCAAGATGCCTTCTTTGTCTATTGCCCTATAAAGCAAGTAAGCACTGGTCAGTGAGTGGGGAACCCATTTGGGATTTGGGTAATGCATACAGGAATGCATTCACCCACCTCAGCCGGTCCCCATTGAGGCTTGAGGGGATTTAGGGGAGTGCACCTTTCATGCCAGCCCCTGTGAGAAGGGTGATTAGGGAATGCTGTAAGAGTTGGTGCTCCCATTATCACCAATCCTTTGAGAAGTCTGGACTAGAATAAAGTAAGATTATTAACCCCTCCAAAGCTGTCTTCCTGTCTGACCAGATCACATATGAACCTGTTAGAGGCTGGAGACCAAAAACTTCAATGTGTCTCGTATGTTGTCTATGAAACAATGAACCATTTTACAGAGCCAGGGACATTGGTGCCATTTACATTCTTTCTGAATCTTTAGTAGCTGTTACTGAAGTACCTGCAGAAGTAGTTGTCAGGCCATATCTTGATGGAAATTGTTTCTCAGTATGATGGCTCCAAGGGCTGGGTTGGAAGCAGGGCCTGGGTGGGGAGGGAGGAAGTAAAAGGGAAGGGGAGGAAAAAAAACAATGTACTGCCACTGGAATGACTATTTTTGGAAGGACTGTTGGCTGCTGTATGATAGTAGTGGCAAGGAAGTTAGTTCATTGGAAGCAGGACTGATGATTTGGAGGATATTCTATCCCCACGGTTCTTGGCTTCAGTCTTGGACTATGTCTGTCCAGGCTCTCTAATAGATGTGGTGGCGGTGGTGATGGTTCTCTTTCCTGGCACATACTACCTTTTCTCTGTTCCTCACAGAGCCTCACTTCTTCAGTTTCCCTTAGTATTCAGTGATTTCAGTGGTGAGCAAAGGGGAGAACAGTGACAAATGTTAGGAAATGTTGAAGTTAAGAAACAAAAGAGGCATTCAGTGAAATAGAGGACTTTCAAGCATTCTTGAGAAAAGAACAGAGCTAAATAGAAAATTTGACTTTCAAATACAAGGCTCAAGAGAAGCATGAAAAGGCAAACAGGAAAAAAAGATATCATAAGGGATTTATTAAACTGTTTACATTCCTGCATGGAAAGATGATACTTGTAACTCATAAGACCTTTCTCATTATTAGAGCAGTTAGAAGGACAGAAGACACAGGTTTGAGTTGAATATGATGGCATGATATTTAAAAAATAAAATTAAGAGGTGAGAGAAATGTCCTGGGAGAAAGAAAAGAAGAGGTAGAATGAGGTAAATTAACTCACATAAAAGAGGCAAGAAAAAGCTTTTACAGTGAAGGGGAAGAGAGGGGAGATGAAGGGGGAAAGTGAGTGAGCCTTACTCTCATCAGAATTGGTTCAAAGAGGGAATAACATATACACTCAGTTGGGTATAAAATCTATCTTACCCTACAGGAAAGTGGGGGGAAGGAGATAAAAGAAGGGGGAGTGGGTGATAGGGAGGGCAGATGTTGTCAGAAGCAAAACACTTTTGGGGAAGGAAATTGTGAAAGGAGAGAGAGAATAGAATAAGCAGAAGGAGGAATAGGATGGAGGGAAATACAGTCATTGACAACATGACTATTATGGAAGTGTTTTGCATGACTACATATGTATAACCTATATTGAATCACTTGCCTTCTCCATGCGGGGGAGTGGGGAAAGAGGAAGAGAATTTAAAATTCATAGTTTTAAAAATGAGTGTTAAAACTGTTTTTACATGTTACTGAGGAAAAATGAAATATTAAATAAAAATTAAGAAAAGAAATGACTTATAAAAAAAAAAAGAAGCAAAAGAGGCCAAGGGCTTATAGACTTTTTATAAAAAAAAAGAAGCAAAAGAGGCCAAGGGCTTATAGACTTTTTGCAAGCCTCATGCCTATGTATCATGAATACTTTGCACAGTAAAAGAGTTAGAAGACACCCAATGTGGCAAATAGAACATTACAAAGCAAATAAATTGATTAAATCATGACAGGAGAAGACTTATAACAGATGGCTAATCCAGGTGTTGCATTATTGTTCATGCAACTTTTTTTCCATTTTACTGCTACCTATTGCTTTTATATCACATTCTCATTTCAGGGCATCCTTCTATCTAACACAAAGATAGGACCTAGCGAAAGGTCTCCAGAATGTTGAATTGCTACCTTCCACCCCTGGGAAATACTGACTTACTCAATATTAATTCATATTAATTATGCTTCTGCTTGTTGTGCTATTTGTCTAGCTGGGCTTCTAGTGTTCCATTTATTGTCTCCTAATTTTTATATTCTTCCTCTTAAGTCGTTTAGCTGTAGTTCATTTTGTATATTTCAGGCCACTGAGAACTCAAAATAGCTACAATCCAGTAAACTATCAGTATATACTGTTCCAATTAAGACAGACATCATTTTATACTCTAGGAAAGCAATTCAGATAAATACCTTGTCCCATACACACTAAGGTAATATTCTAAACAGGAAGAATTCTTATTTTGAAAATAAATTCCATGTTGATTTTTGTTTTTTGATTTCACAGCTTCTTCGAGATAAATTTCATTATAAACCAATTTTGACAAAAAAACAGTTTTTCCAGTATGGTTTTGTTGAATGGAAGATACAGATTGTCTGTGATATTTTGAATTTAGTTATGAAAAAACACAAGGAGCTGTGTAACTTGGATAAGGTAAATTCATTGTCAAATTATGTAAATTATCTGATACTTGAATGCATAAAATGTATTATATTCCAAAAATTAATTATAAGTAAATTAATTGTAAGATATGTTAGAAGGGGCCTTTAAAACATCCTACCTTTTTCTGACCTCCAGCACATCTCTTTTATTTCAAAATTTTTTAAAAATTACACAAATTTCTTCCATACCTTTCCCATCCTCCATCCCTCAGTCATTACATATGGCAAATTTAAATTTAAACAAGAAAAAAAATCAGCAAAACTGATCAGTCTATAGAAAAATTCTGAAAATATATGCAGTATATAACACCCCTTAGACTTCTTACCTCTGGCAAAGGAGGTAGAATGTCTTCTCATATTTCATCTTTAGAACCATACCTCTTAGAAATTGTTCAACATTCACTTTGCATGATTTTGTAGTTCTTTCCATTTACGTTGTTGTAGTCATTATGTAATTTTTTTCCTTGGCTCTGTTTACTTCACTTTATATCAGATTGCATAAATCTTTCGATTCTTCATGCCTATTGTTTCTTTAAAACAAAAAAAAAAACTTTATGAAACTTTTAACCTTAGGAATGGTGTGTTTTAGATTTAAGATCATTTATTTGACACTAATTTAGTTAAATTTTTCTTTTTCTTTTTTCCTTTTGGTAAATATAAATCTTTTTACTTGAGAATAGTTTTATAAATATATCAAAACTTTTAAGTCTTGAGTGTTGTCTCATTTCTCAGTAACAATGACAATAACAGTAACAATAACTGATTTACATAGCACTTGGAATATATACAGTTTTAAGAGCCTTTTAAAATTTAATTAATGATTATTGATTTTATTAAGTGATATACAGAGAAGGGAGTTGTTCCTGTAATTTAGCCTGATTGAATTTTTTTACCTAGTGGGATGAATTCTTCATGAACAAGCCCATTTAAATCAAAGAAGTTATATTCAACATTGTCTTTGTAGTTTTAATATGCATGTTTTCTCACATCTCAGTGATATTTGGATTTTCTGTTTGTATATTTTTATGCTTTGCTATGGGTCCTATGACATTTTTTCCTGTGTAATCTCTGCTTATATAGTCTTCCCAGATTTTTTGTTTTGTTCAACTTTAAACTTAGCAATCAGAACGGATGTTAAGTCTTTGCTGTTCATGCTCATTACTCCAAACATATATATTCCCATTTTTGTAAAAAACTTTTGTCAAAATCAAGTTTTCTTTCAGAATAAGTCTTATCTAAATGAACCTTTCAAGTTATTTTCATCATTAATTATCTGATTGAATATAGATGGCAGTCTGCTGTACATAGAGAGTACAAGAGCCTTACATAGAAGCCAGGAAATTGAATTTCTGGTTTAGACTTTGCAGTTAACTGAATAGTAATAATCAATGATAATAGTAGACACTTAAGCATTTAACATTTATTATCTCATTTGAGACAACAACATTGAGGTAGCTATTTAAGGTATCTTTGTGTAGAAAAGGAAGCTAAAATATGTGTCATATGCTTATGATTACACATCTTTCATTTATCATTTAGAACATCTTCCCTGTATTATTTAAATTTTTTATTTCAACCAAAATTGACATCACATCATTTCCATAAGCTTCTTTGGACATGCCAAGAACAGATTTTTTTAATTTTGTTTTTACTTCTGAAATAAAACATAAATTTTTTTTTTTTGCATAGCTGCAATCTCAAAACTGAGTGATCAGCTTTGAGAGTATTGCTTCCTAAACTTAGAAGATATTGATAAGAGTTATCATTCTGACCTCCGATAGCTCTCACAAAAGCAGCCTCGTTGTCTATAGTCACACCTTATATGAATAATTAAGTGGTAACATTTAAAGCTACGTGATACTTTTGCCAAAAAATATTGTTTTGAATACCTTCTTTAGGCTGTAGCACAGAAAAAGAAAATTCGTCCCATCAAGTCAGAGGCTTTTATAAATTTTGAAAAAACTCTTGTACAACCTGTTGTTCCTGACTTCACATTCAGGAGTGTACCTTCAGAGCAGGTATGGATGTTTAAAGTATGTTTTGTTTCATAATAAATGCCTTATGATTTGGAATAAATGTAATTTGTGTAATCAATCTACACCTAAGAGGTACTTTTCTGATGCAAGCTAGGTAAAGACTCAAGATGATTTTGATAGAAGTGTACATTTAAAGCATCACTGATGTATACCATAGAATTGAACTGAATTAAGTCTGCAAGGCACTGTGATAGATGCTGGAGTGGTGAGGGAGGAGGGGTATATCAAGACAAAATTGAAGTAGTCCTTGTTCTCAGAAAAATTCTATTATCCTGAAAGAACTACAGCATCTGATAGAATCCAAGAAGCATTTATTCAGTGCCCAGTATGTATGAGGGACTTTGTTAGGTGCTGCAAATACAAAGACAAAAGAAAAACTTAACTAAAGAAGCATACATCTTCCCTGTGGTGGACAGAAAGACATGTAAAGTATACTTAGATAGGTATAAACATAATCATTGGAGGAAAATGAAAGCACTGATGATGGGAGTTGGGGCATGTCAGAAAAGACAGCCACTAGAAGTTCCACAAATGGGCTAAATCTTTAGGGAAACTAGGGCTTCTAAAAGAAAGTAAAGCACAAGAGCATTCTGAGCATGAGGAGCAACTTGGGGAAAATGTGGAGATGGGAGATGAAATGCCAAATTTGAGTAATAGCAGGTAGACCCTTTTGTCTGCAGTATGGTGAGAGTTGTGTGAAATAAATCTAGGAAGGCAGACTAAAGCTAAGGAATTTGTGGTGTATCATATTTGATAATAGGGAGCAACTAATGATGACATTGGTTATCCGGAAGACCATCTCCACTCTAGTTCAATTCATCCCTCACATAGTTGTAAGCAATTAAAAAAAAAAATTGGTCTCTGTCATCTACTCACCTCCCTCCACTCAATAAACTATTGGATCTCTCTTACTTCTGAGACTGAATACAAACTACTTTGTTATTTAAGACTCTGCCACCTCATCCCCTTACATCTCCCCAGTTCTGTCCATACCTGCTTACTTACTCTTTCTCACATGTGAAGCCCCCAATTCTGCAGAGTCTCTGTGCTTTTTCACTGATTGGCCCAAATATTTGGAAGACGTAGCCCTCCTACCCTTCCTGGCTTCCTTTAAGACTTAGATCTAGTGCTGCCTTCTGCAAGGGGTCTTTCCTGTGCCACCTTCCCCCCCAACAGCTGTCAGTGTGTATCTCTAAAGTTACTTTGTATCTACTTCATATAAATATATATGTATATATTTATATATATTGCATATACCTATATGTGTACTTGTGTTACCTGGTGAAAGTATTAATTCCTTGAGGACGGGGACTATTTTTTTTCTTGATATATTCCTAGTGCTTAGCTTAATGCCTAGCACATAATAATAAGCATTTTAAAAATGCTGATTAATTCCTTGATTAAATTTTGAGGTTCAAGGTGTGTTATGGGGTCGTCTCAAAAGAATTCACAGACTTGGACCATCTCCAACCCAAGCAAAGGCATTTATTGATAATTATACCTCTCAGAAAGTGGGCTAAGTTCTGAGCAAAAGATGCCATTACATCATCATGGAATATATGGATATTAAAATGTAGGAGGGGCTTATTGATATGGGAGGGGTCCTAACCTTGGTGGAATTGCACATGCTGTTACCCAGAATGCATACAGAAAAGCCCTGTGAGGGAGGCAGTAATTTATGATAATGATAATATAATAAGCTTCTCTATATCTTAAGTTCACCTTCGGACAGTTCTTTGCTATTACTGAGCAGGTGTCCACTTAGGCTAATTTAGTGGTCAGATATCCTGGTCCATGTCCTGTTAGGGCTGCTTTCTGATTGGCTGGCCATTGTGGTCCTGTCTGAACCTAAATGGATGATGTGGTTGACAACATGAGCACAGTTGCTGTTCTACTGAGGCAGTAAGGCATATGAGGAAGTTTGATATTGGAGGTGCAGGTAATGGCTAGATTGGGATTGGGGGCGGTGGCTAGATACCATCAGGAAGCTTTAGTGGTTTCTTGAGGCTTCTAGAATTACGTACACACTCCTCTGACCTTTAAAGCTCTTTACAATTTGATTCCAGTCTGTTGATCAACATGTTACATATTCTCTTTACTCATTCTACAATTAACCCATTGTGACTTTACTGTTCTTACACAAGAACCTCTATGTCACATTTATATACCTTTGAAATGCTCAAAGAAAATTGTCTTTAGCTGCTGTGCCTTACTATGGTGAAGTTCTGGGAGCCCTGGGGATTTCAGTGATCCCTCTCTCCCTTCCCCAGACCTATCCCTAGGTCCTGCTTTTAGCCTTTTCCCAATAGCCATAATTGAGGGGAGTGATTTGTAGGAAATAGAATTTTGGTCTGTGAAATCACTGGTTACCAACCACTGCCCACAGATGGGCACATAAGCTCCCAGAGACTTGGAAATAGTGATATGCTTAGGTCACAAGCTCTGCCTCTACCCTACCCTTCACTCCACAACTATCATCCAGGGGAGCAAACTTTATGAAAAAGGGACACACCATTCTCTTCTATCCTCTGCCACCAATTATTTACCAATTGCCCCCAGTGGGGAAGATGAGACATGGCATGTGCCACACTACCACTACCACTTCAGTAACTACCTCTTATCATACCACCTGTGGAAACAGAACCCAAAGTCTTGGACCCTCAGGAATTGCAGTGCCCTACTGCTCTAGTCTGACACCTGGAGCCATCATCTAGGAGAGCAGCCCTTGTATTAAAGAGGCATGCTTACCGACTCTTCCTACTAATTCCCCATATCCTAGAAACAGCTGTGCCCTCTAGACTGACTACCAAATCGTCAGCATTGTCCAGACAAGCAACTCTTGTGGGGATGCAGTTAGTCAGCCTTTTCTGCAGGTGCTGTACCTGCTTTCCCTCATTCACAATCTCAGCAACTGAAGACTTGGAAAGAAACTTTCCCAATACCTTCCTCCTGGCAAATGGTCCAGCATCAGAAATAGATGTGGTTTTTTTAACAGAAGTGACAAAGATATATTATTGTGTGATTTGTTGCTGCACTCAAAGTCTGGAGCCTATCCCTCTGACTTACCGCTGAAACTTCTAATGTGTATTATCTTCCTCTTTTAGAAAAAAAACTCCTTGAGAAGAGGGACTGCCTTGTTTTTCTAATTATATGCACAATGCTTTGCACATAGTAAGAGTTTTATAATTTTTTTTTAATTCATGAATTAGAATCCCTAGTTTATTTCAACTTAAAGCTGGGTGTGGTGTTGCATATTGGTAGGATGAGTTTGGTGGATCTCTTGAGCTTGAGTTCCATGGGCTAAGCTGAATTATGGGCTAAATCTGTACTAAGTTCAGTATTCAGATGGAGAATGCCCTGTAGTGGGTAGCCACCAACTTGCCTGAGGAGGCACAAATTAGCCCAGTTAAAAAACAGAGCAAGTCAGTGTGCTTGTGCCTATAGAGGTGAATCAGCACTATGATTAATACCTGTACTTCAGCCAAGGTAAGATGACTAGATGCAGTTTAAAAGAAAAAAAAAGATCCACTATCCTCCTACTGGAGACTTTTCCTTGATTTTACTCAATTCTTTACCCATTCCCTGTGAAATTATTTTGTATTTACTTTGCACATGTCATTTCCCCTAATAAAATGTAAGATCCTTCTGGGAATAAAATATTTCTCTCTTGTCTTTGTATTCCTAGTGCAGTGTCTGGTACAGAATAACAGTTTAATAAATGCTTGTTGATAAGTTAGTATTTCATTTGTGTTTTATTTTTTTCTTAATATAGAAAAAACCAGTTGTGGAACGTCACCCAAATAGTGAAAATTTTTCTCACCTACTCTTTTCTGAAACTGAAGGTAATGAAAATTTTGATGAACCTGGAAGAGATGTTATTGAAGTCACATGCAAATCACAAGTAAGTATTTTTATACCTTTACATTAATTAGCGGTATCTGATTATGTAATTAAATGGAAAGCTTTGTTCAGCTTCCAAAGTATGTTTTTATTCTCTTATCTTGTCTGATTAATTTCTTGCTATTTATGTTGATCTTTACCTTGCCTTGTGAAGTCAAGTATAACTCTTAATCTGCATATTAGTATATTATTATTTCTTTGCACCTTAGACTCAGTAACTGTTAATTGAATTAATGAAATATATTAGATAAGGATAATATTTAATTGGGATTGATGATATGAAGTATATTTGTAGTTAAATTGTAACAGTTACACTTGTGTGAACCAAAAAGATCTATAATTTTAATAGAATTTCATTCCTTTGAAGCCTTCTAATTATGATTTTGGTATATGAGTACAGTTTACATTCATTCATCAAACATTTTTTAAGTACCTACTGTATTTTAGGCACCAGACAAAAAACAAAAACACCTTGAAGGGTCTCTGCCTTCAAAGAGCTTTCACTGAGAGAAAAACAGGTTGTGTGATGAATATATAAATACAAAATATACACAAAATAATTTCTAGAGCAAAACACTTGACAGTTGTGGGGAGATCAGGATAGGCTTTCAGTGGGAGGTGGCACCTCACTACACCTTGAAGAAAGCTAGAGATTCCCAGAGGTCTAAGTGAGAAAAGGGTGCTTTCTAGGATTTGAGGGGGATGAGAGGGAGCCTACACAAAGGTACTAAGAATGGGAAGCAGGATGTTGTATAAAAAAAAACAACTAATAGACCCATTTGGTTAGAGAGTGAAGGAGGCATATGTGCAGTATGCTTTGAAAGGTAGGCTGGAGCTAGGTTTTAAAAGGCTTTAAACAGCAAAGAGAGAAGTTTATATTTCACCCAAAATTTGTTAGCACCCACTTTAATGATATTACGGGGGTAGAGGGGAGTAATAGCTCAGAGGATTAGCCCTCCTGTAGAAACGGGTGTTTGAACAGAGTCCTAAAGGAATTCAAGAGTCAGAGGTAAGATGGGGGACACTGCACACATGTGCACACATGCCAAGACAGGAAATGGAGTATCATATATGAGATTAAACAGCAAAAACAGTCTGGCCTAGACAGTATTGTATGTAAAGGACTATAAAGCTAAATGGAGGTGTTTATATTTGATCTTTGAGGTAATAGGAAGCCTTTAGAGTTTATTGAGTAGGGAAATGAGACATGGTCAGGCATGTATTTTAGGAAAATCACTTTGTCAGTTGTGTAATGAATTGGAGAGGGGAAATAAGGCAAGATGACAAATTAAAAGGTTGTTACGGAATCCAGGAGCTAGAGTTGGTGAGGGCCTGAACTTACTATGTACAGTGAAGCTAGCAGAACCAAAAGAACCCTGTACACAGTAACAGCAATATTGCATGATGATTGACTGTGATTTAGCTATTCTGATCAATGTAATGATCCAAGAAAATTCCAAAGGACTTATGAAGAAAAATGTTATCCATCTCCAGAGAACTGAATTGAAGCATAATTTTTTCACTTTATTTTTCTTACTTTAAAAAAAATGCAACATGGTAATATGGAAATACAATTTTGCATACTTTCACATGTATAAATGCTGTCACATTTCTTGTCTTCTCAATAGGTAAGCAAGGGGTGGAAAGGATGGAAAGAACTCAGGAACTCAGATATCTTAAAAAGTGAATACTAAAGATAAATAATAAATTAGGAAAAAACTATTGGGCATGTTTGAAAAAATCAAAAAGTAGATCACAAACTGGAAACAAGTCATAAGTGGCAAATGGTAGTGAAACAAGGAATTCAAGATTACTGTGTAACAGAATATTTAACTGCTTAACAAAGAGAGAAGGGAAGGAGTAAAAGAATTGCCTGGATGTGATAAGGACTCTCTTGAGATTAGATGATAGAAATCTGTAGTAGATTTGGTTTATATGATTTCCCCCAGTTTGTTGACCAGCACATGAGTAGGAGAATAAGAAAGATAGTTGAAGTAGTCCAGGATTCAGCATTGGTAAACTGGAGGCAAAAGATTTGAGACTGTGCAGAGTTGAACTGGTTTATTATAGAATTTAGGTCAGGAAGTGGGTATTGTGAGGTTAGAGCAGGGGTGAGGACCTGGCAGAATATCTAAGGATGATATCTAAGGAGAGATTGAGATGTCCTTTGAGAAAAAAGAATTGGTTTGGGAGATGAGGCAGGAGAGCATCTTCAGAAGATAAGTAACAGGATTTTGTCAGCTCCGTGTAGAATGAATGGGAGAAAGGAGAAGCTAGATCCAGGGAGAATGATTAGAAATCTTTTTCAGTGGTGCAGGCAACAGATAATGAGAACCTCAGGTAGGTTGGTATTGTGTGAATAAAGAGAAGAAAGCTGATGTGAGAAATGTGATGGATGTGAAAAGTCAAGAAATCTTGACAACTTGGAGGCTGAGGTAGAAGGAAGTATTAAGTATGACTCAGAGGTTGCAAACCTGAGTAGCTGGAAGAATTGTGCTGACCTCAAAAGAAATATGGAAGCTAGGAAGAGGAGAGGAGGATTTTTTATTTTTTTATTTTTTTATTTCTTAATGTTTAACAATCACTGCCATACAATTGAGATTTTATCCCCCCCACACCTACCCCCCACCACCCCCCTCCCTCCCCACGACTGCATACAATTCTGTATAGGTTCTACATATACTTTCCTATTGAGTATATTTTCACTATAGTCATGCTATGTAGTCAGACTAAAATAAATGAAAGAAATCATATAACAAATCAAAACATGATACACAAAAACATACACATACACAAACATTATCTGCTACATTTTGCGAATGACTTCCATATTTCTTTCTCTGAGTGTGGAAGGCATTTTGCCTTGAGAACCACCATTGGGATTTTTTTTTTTTTTAAGAAGTTCTTGCGTTATTACGAAATTCCAAGTCTACCAGAAAAAACTCTCACACACTGTGGTCGTTGCTGTGCACAAAGTTCTCCTGGTTCTGCTCCTTTCACTCAGCATCAGGTCATATAAGTCCTTCCAGGCCTCTCTGAAGTCTTCTTGTTCATCATTTCTTATAGCACAATAGTACTCCATTACATTCATATACCATAATTTATTCAGCCATTCCCCAATTGATGGACATCCCCTTGACTTCCAGTTTTTGGCAACTACAAAAAGTGCTGCTATAAATATTTTTGTACATGTGGGACCCTTTCCCATTTTTATGCTCTCTTGGGGATACAGTCCTAGTAGCAATATTGCTGGGTCAAAGGGTATGCACATTTTTGTAGCCCTTTGGGCATAGTTCCAAATTGTTCTCCAGAATGGTTGGATGTGCTCGCAGCTCCACCAACAATGAATTAGTGTTCCAACTCTCCCACATCCTCTCCAGCATTTATCATTTTCTTGTTCTGTCATGTTTGACAATCTTATAGGTGTGATGTGGTACCTCAGAGTTGTTTTGATTTGCATCTCTCTAATCAATAGTGATTTAGAGCATTTTTTCATATGATTATAGACAGCTTTAATTTCTTCCTCTGAAAATTGCCTGTTCATATCCTTTGACCATTTATCAATTGGGGAATGACTTGTATGATTATACATTTGAGTCAGTTCTCTATATATTCTAGAAATGAGGCCTTTATCCCCAAGCTTAGCTGTAAAAATTCTTTCCCAATTTACTACATCCCTCTGGATTTTGGTTGCATTGGGTTTGGTTGTGCAAAAACTTCTCAGTTTAATGTAATCAAAGTTATCCATTTTGCATTTCATAATGCTTTCTATCTCTCCTTTAGTAAAAAATTCTTCCCTTCTCCATAGATCTGATAAATACACTATTCCTTGCTTCTCCAGTTTATTCATGGTATCAATCTTTATACCTAAATCATGTACCCATTTGGACTTTATTCTTGTGTACGGTGTCAGGTATGGGTCTGTGCCTAATTTCTGCCACACTGTTATCCAGTTTTCCCAGCAATTTTTGTCAAACAGTGAGTTCTTATCCCAGAAGCTGGGGTCCTTGGGTTTATCAAACAGAAGGTTGCTATATTCCTTGCCTACTGCGTCTTGAGTGCCAAGTCTATTCCACTTGTCTACCTCTCTGTTTCTTAGTCAATACCAAGTGGTTTTGATGAGGAGAGGAGGATTTTGACAAGCAGATGATTATTTCTGTTTTAGACATGGTGAGTTAGAGATGCATATGGAACATTCAGTTCAAAGTGTACACTTGGTAGTTGGTAATATGTAGAACTGGAGTTCTAGAAGTGCTGATGCTGAATGTGTGTAGACATTAGAGTCATCTACTATAATGAATACTCCATAAATTCTTTTTTTTTTCATCTTGTCAGCTCAGTTGAATTCTACTATCGTCTTTGTGCAGATGACTTCCATATCCATATATTCAGATACAGTTTCTCTCCTGAATTCCAGTTCCACATTACCATTGTATAGGAGTTACACTAGCAGTGGAAAAAAGTTTCACTAGTACCTCATTTATCTGAAATTATTGGGAACTTTCAAGTGAATTTTCCAGATATCTGAAACTGATTGAAACACAAAAACTATAAACAATTTTGATGGAGATTTGTTTTTCACATTCCTCAGATTTCTTAAAGAGAACACAACATATTTTAATCTCTTCTTGATTTTTCTAGGTCATCGATACAATCAGTGATAAACATAGACTAACAAAAGTTTTTTTTTAATATATAGTTTATTTTTCAGTTCTTAACATTCACTTCCACAAGAATTTTAATTCAAAATTTTCTCCTCATTACTCCCTATCCCCCACCCAGGATAGCATGCACCTCATCCACCCCTTCCTCCAATCTATCCCCCCTTCTATTACCTACCCTTCTTCCATCCCCCTTCCCCTCTATTTTCCTGTAGGACAAAATAGATTTCTATACTCCATTGCTTGTATAGCTTAATTTCCAGTTGCATTTTAAAACAGTTTTTAACATTCATTATTAAAACTTTGAGTTCCATATTCTCTCCCTCCCTCTCCACGCACCCTCATTTGAGAAAACAAGCAATTTATTATAGGTCATACATGTGTAACAATGCAAAGCACTTCCATAATTGTTATGTTGTAAAAGACTAACCATATTTCCCTCTGTCCTGTCCTGCCTTTCATTTATTCCATTCGCTCCCTTAACAATAGTGTTTGCTTCCGATTGTCCCTTTCCCCAATTTGCTGTCACTTCTGTTATCTTCCTTCTCCTATCCCCTTCCCGCTTGCCTTCCTGCAGGGTAAAATAGATTTCCATATCCAATTGAATGTGTGTTATTCCCTCCTTAAGCCAAATCCCATGAGAGTAAGGCTTAGTTATTTTCTTTCTTTTCCCCCCTCTTCCCCTCCATTGTAAAAGCTCTTTCTTCCCTCTTTTATGTGAGATGATTTGCTACGTTCTACCTATCCCTTTCTCTTACTCCTAGTACATTCTGTTCAACAGTAAATTTATTTTTCTTAGGTATTCTCCCTTCATATTCAGCTCACCCTGTGCCCTCTGTCTATAGTGTGTGTGCATGTGTTTGTGTATACATACACACACACACACACACACACACACACACACACACCCATGTACATATACATACCTACACATATATAGTGTGCATATACATACCCATATATACCTACACATATATATATTCCCTCTGACTACCTTAATACTGAAAAAAGTTCTCATGAATTACAAATAATGTCTTTCCATATAGGAAAGTAAAACAGTACAACTTTAAGGAGTTCTTAAAGCTTCTCATTCCTGTTTACTTTTTCATATTTCTCTTGATTCTTGTATTTGAAAGTCAAATTTTCTATTCAGCTCTGGTCTTTTCAACAAGAATGCTTGGATGTCCTCTATTTCATTGAAACTCCATTTTTTCCCCTGAAGTATTATACTCAATTTCGCTGGGTAAATGATTCTTGGTTTTAATCCTACCTCTTTTGACCTCTGAAATATCATATTCTAAGCCCTTCAGTCCCTTAGTATAGAAGCTGCTAAATCATGTGTTATCTTGATTGTATTTCCACCATACTTGAATTGTTTCTTTCTGGCTGCTTGTAATATTTTTTCCTTGAACTGGAAACTCTGGAATTTGGCTACAATATTCCTAGGAGTTTTCCTTTTAGGATCTCTTTTAGGATGTGATTGGTGAATTCTTTCCATTTTTATTTTACCCTCTGATTCTAGAATATCAGAGCAGTTTTCCTTGATAATTTCTTGGAAGATAATGTCTAGGCTCTTTTTTGATCATGGTTTTGATTAGGACCAATAATTTTTAAATTGTCTCTCCTGGATCTCTTTTCCATGTCAGTTGTTTTTCCAGTGAGATATTTCACATTGTCTTCTATTTTTTCATTCTTTGGTTTTGTTTTGTAATTTCTTGGTTTCTCATAAAGTCATTAGCTTCCATCTACTCTGTTCTAATTTTTAAAGGACTGTTTTCTTCAGTGAGCTTTTGAACCTCCTTTTCCATTTGGCCCATTTTGCTTTTGAAAACATTCCTCCTTGGCTTTTTGGACCTCTTTTTGCCATTTGAATTAGTCCATTTTTAAAAGTGTTATTTTCTTCAGCATTTTTTTGGGTCTCCTTTAGCAAACTGTTGACTTGCTTCTCATGATTTTCTTGCATCTCTCTCATTTCTCAGTTTTTCTTCCACTGCTCTTACTTGATTTCCAGAATCTTTTCTGAGCTCTTCCATGGCCTGAGACCACTGCATATTTATTTTTGGAGGTTTTGGATGTAGAAGCCTTGACTTTTATGTCTTCCTCTGATAGTATGCTTTGTTGTTCTTCATCTGAAAGGATGGAAAAAAAATACCTGTTCACCAAGAAAGTAACCTTCTATAGTCTTATTTTTTTTCCCTTTTTTGGGCATTTTCTCAGGCAGTTACTTGACTTTTGAGTCCTTTGTCAAGTGGAGGGTATACTCTAGGGGACCTGTAAGTTCTCAGTTCCTCCAAGCTCCACCAGCCAGTGCATCTCCTCACCCCAGGACCACCACTCAGAACTGAGACCCTGATCAGCTGCTCAGTTACCCCAGGGTCTTTAGACCAAGGGCTCCTAAAGTAGCTGCTGCTGCTGTGGTTGCTGCCGCTGCCCTGGGGTCAGGGCTGAGGCCGGACCACACTCCCCTCTTAGCCAGGCGAAAGAGCTTTCTTACTGACCTTTGAAGCTATCTTTGGCATTTGTGGATTGAGAAATCTGGGAACCACTGCTGCTGCCCAAGGTTCTGTACCCTGGAGCCTGCTTCAGTCCTGCTGCGAGGCCAAGGCTGGGAGACCTCCTCTCTGAGCCTGGTGCGATCGATATTCCCCATTGGCCTCACAGGCTGTCTTGGGCTAGAAATCTCTTTCACTCTGTCATTTTGTGGTTTCTGCTGCTCTAGAGTTTGTTGTTTAGGGTCATTTTTTACAGGTATTTTATGGGCTATGGAGGGAGAGTTAGAGTCGATCTGCCTTCTACTCACCCATCTTGGCTTCGTCCCCCCAAAAGCTTATATGTTTTAAACATAGGAAATCATGCTTTGCTAACTGTGTCTGTTTGGAGGGTGGCTTGCTGGAGGTTTGGTCTAAGTATAGGTTGGAGGTAGGTTATCACTGAAGTAAAATTTAAACTCTGAAATGAAGGAAAAAAGAGGAATTGTTTCTATGTAGAAATAGTTCCTGAGTTTTAAACAATTCAATCATAAATAAATGTTATGCCAGAAGTCTTAAGGTGGGGAGTGTGTGTGTGTGTGTGTGTACTCACGTATACACCATTTACTGTTGGTGTGTGTGTGTGTGTGTGTGTACTCACGTATACACCATTTACTGTTGGGTATGCAAAGAAGATGCTACTAATCTGGTTTGAGTTATTTTTTCCAGATATTTTGTTTTTATATCATCTTCTTTCCAAATGCCATCCCTTGTAACAAGGAATTTAATTAAAAGAAAAACAGGTCAGATAACACTAAGTGTAAAGAATATATCTACTTTTAATTCTCTACTTTTGTGAAGAAGGGAGGGAGATCCTCTTTTCTTATCTCCATTACCAAGCTTGTTATTGAGTCATTTAGCTGTCTTTGACTCTTCATGGCCCTGTATGGGTTTTTTTTTTGGCAAAGATACTGGATTGGTTTGCCATTTCCTTCTCCAGTGGATTAAAGCAAACAGAAATTAATGGTTTGTCCACGGTCATTTAAGCTAGTAAATGTCTGAGACTGAATTTGAACTCAGGTCTTCCTGAGTCCAAACCCAGTGTTCTATTCACTGAGCCTCTTAGCTGCTTCTGTATCAAGCTTGGTCCTTTTGCGTAATGTGGCCACTATTTTTTTTTTTTAATGTTTTTGACTCATTCTTAACTTGTACTTAATTCTAGATTTTGTATTATTGATATAAGGCACAGGGACTGAATATCTTGGCTTGACTACCTGTTATAACCCTGTGGCAGTGAATTGCCCAAATGCTGAACTATCCAGGTTATCGTACCTTAACAGTTCATGGTGGTGCCTTTATGAACTGCAGTATTATGACATGCTGCTCTCCCAGGGAACTCAGGTTTTCAGGCTGAGGTAGCTATTTGTCCTCCACATTTTTTTCGAGTTGGCCTGTTATCCTGGCTGCTCTCTGCACCTATCACTACTTCTAATCTCCATTAATACTCCTGCTGTTGCTGCTGCCTCATTGCGACTTCTACTTTCTGCCACCTGCCACCGTCTTCTTTCTCTCTACTTTTTTTTTTACCTTTTTTGTGCCTTATTGATTCACGCATACTTCTCAGCCCACCTTTGATAAATATTACCAAACCAAGTACTCCTTTCCTTTCTGTTTACTAAACCTTTACTGATCAGAAACGTGTCAGGTATAACTTCAAAAAATAAGACACACTAGTTAATTTTAAAGATTTTTACTGAAGCCTCCTGGTATTGTTTTTGTATCCTAATTATTTCCTAGTACTTCTTTGCCCTCATTGAATTTTAGCTTGTAACAAAGATAAACAGTTAAGCAAAATCTACTTAGTATGGAACCATGTCTGACAGCATTTGGTGCAGCATTCCCCATCTCTTGTTCACCCCCACTTTTCTTGTGGAAGGATGTGTTTCATCTGTTTTCCAGAATGAAGATTGTTCTTTGCAGTTGATCTGATTTCAGCTGCCTTTTGATGCTGAAGGCATTTTTGGTTTGTTTTTGCTTTTTAAAATCATTATAATTGTTACATATGTTGTTTTCTTGGTTTTGCTCCTAGATGGTTTTCCTGAATGTTTGCTAGATAGCAAATGGAAATAAAGTCAAATACTCTTTTAAAAGAACTTCAGTCTTGAGTATTATATTCTAAAACCTAACAGGTTTTTTTTTTTTAATAATTATTTCAGGACACAGAACTTTATGCTAAGATTGAAGATCTACGGAATATGCTTGCTGAATGCCAAGAAAAACTTAAAAAACAGATATTGATAGAGGATAAGTTACGTTATTTGGAAGGACAACTGAAAGGAAAAGTGATTATGCAGGAACTGGTCTGGAATAATCTTTTTAATTTAAAAACATTGCTATCTTTCATTTTTATATCACTTTAATTTAGAAATTACTTTACAATTTACAAAATCACTTTAGTTATTCCTCTCCCCAACAAGCTATCTCTTGTAATGAAGAAAATACACACACACACACACACACACACACACACACACACACATACACACACACACACACACACACACACACACACACACACACACACACACAACACGCGAGAACTAACCCAACAGCAGCCAAGGCTGACAGTTAAAAAGTGTTCAGTGCCTCATATAGCTCCATTTCTGCATAGAATGGAGGGTGGTGTGTTTTCTTATCTTTAATCTAGAGTTTATGACCTGATTTGGTCATAAGTACACAATATTCAGTTTCTCTTTTTTAATGTTCTTTCTATTTATATTTCTTGGTTCTGTGTAACTTTACTCTGTATCATTCATGAAGTCTTCCTATCTTCTATGGATTTGTAGTATTCATAGTTTCTCATGGTATCTTAATATTCCTTTACATTCGTGTACTTTAATCTGTTTAGCCATTCCCTAGTCAACAGGCAGCTACTTTGCTTTTACTTCTTTGCTACCACAGAAGGTGCTGCTGTCAACAATGTGCTACATGTAAGGCTTTATGCTCAATGCGTGTTTTGATAACTTTTTTTTTTATCATCACCAAACTGCTTTCTAGAATGGTTGGCTCTTCTTACTTTACCCTATATCAGTTCATGTAGAGCTTTCTGTGTTCTTCTGTTTATCATATTTGTCCTTTTTTTTTCAAGCACAGTTATATTCCATTATATTCATATACAGCATTTCATTTAGCCATTTCCCACCAGATGGACTTCTGCTTTGTTTCCTTCCAGTTCTATGCTATCATAAAAACTATTACTATACATACTTTGGTGTATATGGGGACTTTCTTCTATCAGTGGCCTCCTAAGACATAAGCCTAGTAATGGGATTTCTGGGTCAAAAGGGTGATATTTTTAATCACTATTTGCATAATTCCAAATTGCTTTTCAGAATGGTTGTCCTGTATTCCCACAAACCCTCCAAAATTTACTGTTGTCATTTTTTGTAAGGCGTTTAGCATAAATGAGTGTTGTAATTTATAAAATTTTCCTCTATCTATTATGTGATCCTATGGTTTGTGGTATTTTAGTTTTTTGATATGATTATGTTAATTGATTAACAGTGAACCATTTTTGTATCCCTAATATAACTTTAACTTGGTCATACTGAATAATTTTAGGGATATATTGCTATAGATTTTTTCCCTAGGGTTTTATTTAAAACTTTAAAATCATTCTTTAGTGTTACCGATCTCTAATTTTCTTTGCTTTATCTTTCCCTGATTTAGGTATCTGGACTATATTTGTTTTAGGAAAGGAGTTTGGTGTAGTGTGTTTTCTTTTTCAGTATTTTAGAACTATTTATGTAGAATAGATATTAAGGAGAATATATAGAATCAGAAAGGAAGAAGTCAACTGAGAAATTATCTATCAAATATCTTTGGTATAAGGGTATGAAGGTCAAAAGCTGTTCCCCCAAAAATACATGGTCTAAGGACATGAGCAGTTTTCCCAAAGTAAAGATTGTATGCAATTAATATCCATATGAAAGAATGCTACAGATCACCAGTAATAAGAGAAATGTGCATCAAAACAGCTTGAAAGCTTCATCTTATACCTAGCAAAGGGTAGAGGTGACAAAAGATAGGAATGGCCAGTTTTAGAGGGGTACAGAAAAATGGGCACACTAATATACTGTTGGTAGAGTTGTGAATGGGTCCAGCCGTCATGCAAAGAAATTTGGACTTAGGCAAAAAAAGAAAGATGAAAATGTCCATACTCTGAGCTAGAGAGTGTGCTACTTTCAAGGCATATACTTCAAATGTGGGGTGGGGTCAGGAATTTAAAAAAAATATATATATTAAAAATTAAAATATTTACTTAAAAATATCTATAGCAGTACTCTGTCTTGGCAAAGAACTCAAAGTAGATACCCTTCAGTTGGAAAAGGGCTAAATAAATTGTAGCATATGAATGCATTGGAATATTACTCTATAGTAAGAAACAGTGACTGATAAATACAAAGAAACATGGGAAGAATTATATGCAAAATGAAGTAAGAAAAAACAATAAAACCACAGTGACTTCAGTGACCACAACAATGTGATATGGAAAGAAATCAGTCACTGAAAATTTGAAACTGAATGCTGTGAAAGTGTGTCAGCCAAGGTTGTCTCCTCTCTTCCTTCTTTGCGTAGACAGGAGACTTAGAGTGTGAAATACTTCAGATAATATCATACTTTTTCACAGTATTGGTTTTTCTGAAGTGTTTTCCTTGTATAAATTGTGGTCCTTGCTAAGGGTAGAGATCAAGGATACTTTAGGAAATGTAGGTGAGATTAAAACGAGATGACACTAGAAGGCCACCATATCAGCAAATGCAATATTCTGAACCCATTATTCTTCTGATACACACACCACATAATGTCAGGAGAGGTGTTCTGCAGAGCCAAGATTTGTTTGGCTGAGTTCAGCTGCTCCTTTTGACATTATTTTTGTTTATGTTAATCTAGCCTTTGTGTAGGGGCAGCTAGGTAGCTCAGTGGATAGCTCTGAGTTTGGAATCAGGAAGACCTAAGTTCAAATGTGACCTCAGAGGCTTGCTAGCTGTGTGACCCTGGGCAAGTTACGTAACTCTTTTTTGCCTCAGTTTCTTCATCTGTGAGAAAGGAAATGGCAAACCACTCTAGTATCTTTGCCAGGAAAACCCCAAATGGGGTCACGAAGAGTTGGACATTACTGAAAAATGACTGAACAAAAAGTCTTTGTATGTTGTTCTCTTGATTTTGCTGCTAGGTGCTTTTACTGAAGACTGGATAGATGCTGAGGTCTTTTACTATAAACGCTGAATAATCTGTTGAAAATAGGAAAAAGTTAACCATCCTTTTAAAAGAACTTTCTTCATGGGTATTGAATTGTAAAACCTATTTTTTTTTTATTATTTCAGGACTCTGATGTTAATTCGGAAATTGCAGAAATACGGAACATTCTTGCTGAATGCCAAGAAAAACTTAAAAAACAGACATTGATGGAGGATAAGTTACGTTATTTGGAAGAACAGCTGAAAGGAAAAGTTATTATAGATGAAATGGTCTGGAATAATCTTTTAAGTCGTGTCACGCTCCTTGAAACAGAAATGCTCCTACACTTTAAAAAGGTATTTTACATTCCTTTACATATCCTTGAGATATGTTGAATTATATTCACCTTTATGAAATTATATATGTAGTAAAAATAAAAATTTTAATAACCTTGATTACAAAGTAACTTTTTTCTTTATTAAATAACCAGTATTAACTGCCAGTTAAATAGTTCTTTACAATTTGCATTGGACTGTACCTACATTATTTTGAGACTTTGTAATAGTCTGTGAAGTAAATATTGCATGTATGTATCCCCATTTTATAGGTTTGGAAAGTAAGCCTCATGTTAAATGATTTGCTTACAGTTATATACCTAGTTGGTGTTTGAAACAAAATTCTGATACCATCTCTAGCCCTCTATCCCCTCCATCAGGCCAGAGAGTCTGTTAACCTGATGGTAGTTTTGAAGTCACTTTGTTTCTGAGAGTATTTAAAATCAGGTAAGTTACTATCTGACTTTGTTTTCAACAAGTCTCTGAAATTCTGTCATTTGATATATAGCCTGAGAACGGTAAATTGAACAATTTATATTTTCTTTGATCAAAATGGTATGTAACTATTCTCTTTGCTCTTTTTCTTCCCCTTCCATCCCAACAGCCTAATAAACTACGTTAAAAATTATTGTGCCTTGGCTGTCATGTTGTAAAAACTACATTCTCTGGTCTGCCAGAAAAATTCATTACATTTCTCCTCTTCCCTGCAGGCAAAACTAATATGATAATAATAGCAGTTTCAGAAAAAGGCTATCCATTGTTTTTACTTATAAATAAAATAGCTTTTATTTATGCTAAGATGCCACTGTTAACTTGATTGAAAGTAAAATATGGTTATATTAATATACTTACGTATTTGTATCTTAAGTACTAAAAATTTCATTTCAGCATGATATACCATTAGAAACTATTGATGTGAAAGAAGACCATAAGTACAGCAGGAACAGGGATCCATCATCTCCTGGTAAGTGCTTGAATAATAGCAATATTTGTCATGTCAGTATTGTAAAGGTCATAGTTTGCCATGAGGATGAACATTAGTTATGTTTACTAATTATGATAAATTATAATTTGGTATTCATAATTAAAATATTGATAATATAACTTTGTTACAATATGACAGTCTCAGTGATGTTTATGCCTATTTGGTCACTTTATTAAGACATATTTGGTATCTATAAAAATTTCAAGGAAGCCAGCAATTATGGAAGATAAGTCTGGAGCCTATGACTGAGGGAATTTGGGTGTTAACTTTCTTTTTCATATGGCTTATAAAAAGTATTATACTCTGTGGATGGGGGAAGGGACAGTATATGCTAAGGGAAAGAACACTGACCCCAGAGTCAGGTCCTACGACCAAAATTCTGTCTCTGATCCTTAACTATTTGACCTTAAACAAAGGTTTAAAACCTAAACCTTCCTAAGCCTCAGTTTTCTTACTTGCAAAATGACAATTAGACAAGATGGTCTATGATGTGCCTTCAGACTCGAGATCTGTGATCCTCTAAATAATAATTTGCTTAATGTGCCCTAAAGTTATTAATAGAGATGTAAAAGTGCTGAATTAACATTTACGCAGTAGCTTATTCATCTTTAGTAAATGTTGGAGAGAGGAGACATCACTGTAGCTGGTAATTATAAAAAGTATTGTAGAACTTTAAACAATATATTTGTTTGTTTATATGCACACATACCAATACATATTCACGCTCTTATATACATGTATTTGCCACCAACTCAGTTAAGAAAGGTAGATTGTCATAATGTTTGACATGGGTAGTCTAGTATTGGGCCATGGCTTATTTTACTGGGTGTTTTCCCAATTTTCCCAAATGGGAATAGTAGCGAACTAAAGGTGTTTGGTCTGGATTTTAATAATGACTTCTATTTTGTTGTTTCTTATAATTCTTGTGGACAAAAATAAAATAACTAAATTCTGTCCTAGATTTCAGGTTGAATCAGACAGTAATTCAAAATTACATTACTTTTTTGCCTTTGACAATTTATTTTTTCAACAAAATTATATTACCGATTTTTTTGTCTACTAGAAAGAGACAATTTTTTATTTCCTAGAGGTTTACCTATAAATAGATTTCATCTACATGTATTAACCACATAAACCTTAACAATAATTTCAATGCATGTATTCAAAAAGACATTTGAAAGAGTCATATTAATATTTCTGAATATTTATTTAAAATTTAAAAAATCATATTTTGGCAAATTTTAGATTTTATAGCAAGGAGTTTGCAAAGCCAGTTGCTCTTCCAGTAGTGCATTTGTTACACTTACGGGTTCATAGGGCCTATCTGTTTTTCTATGAGTATAGTATTTTGTCTTTATGTTCAGTTAGATTTCTTTGGTTTCAGGTGATATCTTATAATGGGAGGTGAAATACTTCCTCTCAGTGAGTTTATAGCTATATTTCAGTAAACAGTTGCCCAGCTAGGATAGTCAGATATTGAAGACCTTGAGCATTATGCCTTTTGCACCTTTGTCATTTGAAAGCAGTATCTAATTTGACTTCAGTGCTATTGTCTTATAATTTTCCTATGCTTCTAACTCAGACATTAACTTTTGAGGCATCCCTCTGAATGTTGAGAAACCCACATAATTCATTTTGTAGTTTAATTTGAATTTAAATATGTAGGAAGTGAAAATGTCTGAAAGTTTTAGAAATGTGTAATTCTAGAAAGAAGCCTGATTAAATAGGGATGAAAAGATTCATGTTGTCTCAGTTAATCAAATGTTTCTCATTAAGGAGGGCTGCCTTATCAGATTTCAGATGTTTTATGCCTATATTTTTATATTATTCACATTCTAGAAATAAACTGAAGTATAGAATTTCATGTCATGTACCACTTTGGCAGTTTGGTGAAGCCTATGGGGCCCCCTTCTCAGACTTTTAAAAAAAAGTGTAAAAAAAAGGAAGCCATTTTTATTTATTCTTTCAGTAATTTCATGGACTCCAAGTTAAGAGTCCTAGTATAAAGAAATAAAAAGAACAACCTATGACAGTGTCCTCTATTTTACTGCCTAATGGAACAATATAATCCCCATTGTATTGCAGCTATCACGAAGGATAAAATTTTATAAACAAATTACAGCCATGTTAGTCTCAAATAAGGTTGATAAGAATTTGTGTACAATTAAAATTTTTCTTTTCAACATTTACCCAGATTTCTATGTTTTTAAATGCTTTTGTAAAAAACCAAAAATTTATTTGGCTGAACTTTGTGCCAGAGTTGTATGTGGCATAGAATCTGATTGGCATTTTAGAGGTTTCACATTTTGTAGACTCAGACTTGCTGACACATACCTAGGGAATTAATCATTTTGGACATCCTGACCCTCTCTCCCTTCATCAGCATGCTGACAAAAACATGATGATAAATCGGAAACTTTGCTAATCAAGATGGACAGTGCTATCTTGAGGTAGCAAGGGGCAGGAGGGCACACTGACTGTGCTGTGTCGCAGCTGTGTGACTCTGAGCAGGTTATTTATATCTTTGAATATGTTTTTAATATACATTTTATTACTTGATCATCACAACTATCCTCTGCAAAGTTTATTTTTGCATTTTGCATTTGCAAATATTGCAAATAAAGACAGGCTCAGAGAGTTTAAAGGAAGTTGCTTGAAATCAGATAGCCAAGAAATAGCATAGAAAACCCTTGAACTTGCATCTTTTTTACCCAGATCCAGTTTTCTTTTTTTGCTCTATTAGATACTATGTGTAAATTGCCTTGTAACTATAAAAAGTCACATAAATATTAGATGATGTTATCTTATTAAAGGTATCAAAGCTCTGCAAGTTCAATAACTATCATTAAAGGAAAGATCCTTCTGTGCAGGAACCTGATTTATGATCCTCTTGTCTATGTTTATGTAGACCAAATCTGTATGTTCATTGTTATTGCCTACCAAGGCCATTTACCCTTACTTGTTTATTAATTCAGTCAGTATTAACCTTCCATGCAAAGTACTGTGGTGCCAGGTAATATGGAGGTCACAGCTACAGATTAAGATATGGTCATTGATCATTTATATAATTTTTAATTCAATAGGGTTGAATAGATATACACACTGTATACACATATAAATACATATATAAATGATTGTGATTCTGATAAAAAGTAGAATGTGGTGCATTTGGTGCTTTTTTCTCTTTAAAAAGTTCTTATGGTAATTTACAAAAATCAGTTTTGAAAATTTTCAAATAATTTATTTTAAAGTTGTAGGTGTTGAGGAATATGAGAATGAAGGGTCATTTTATAACTCAGTGATTTTCCATGTAATAATGGAATAATAACTAGAAATAAGACATTCTCTTATGTCAGTGAACTCCAGTTGATTGCTGTTAAAAACAATTGCGTGGTGGTAAAGGTACAAGAAAAGCATTTTGTAAGAAATTGGAAGGAGCAGATGATATTTCTGAACTTGTTGAGACAGTCACAAAATTTGAGAGTTGGAAAGGGGCCCTTCAGTCCAATCTATACATGATGACTTTCATGAAGAGAGAAATGCAAGTGTAGAGGATTAATCATAGAGCAGAGAAACCAGAAATAGTCTAATTAGGCATTCTATCATAATACAGGCAAGAGCTTCTTAGTGCCTAATTTATGGTAGAGGTGAGTGAAGAAAAGGGATGAATCAGAAAGATGTAGGGAAGGAAGACAGAAAGGTAAAGAATGATGATGTAGTTATAAATCTGTACAACTTTAAGGATGGTGGTATATTTGACATAAGCAGGTAAGAGTGGATGAAGGATGGTTTGGGAATGGTTTGGGAGAGGTCAAGAAAGATGAGGACTGAAAAAAAGGCCATCAATTTTAGCAGTTAAGAAATTGTTGGTAACCAAAAAGTGGTAGGGTTAGAGATTGCTGGGGTTGGAGGATTGGTAATTAAAGAAAGGAGGAGGTGAGATACAGTATCCCTCTCACTTGGAGCTGCTAAACCAGAGAACTCTGCTCTCAGGGGTTGTTTTTGTCTTCTCCAGGGACTCCATCCTAACTTTCCAGACATTATAAGACTGGAAATTATTCCTGTTTATTTTCCTAAGGAACTGGAAGCACATGATGCAAATTACTTTGGAACTAAGGGCTTAAACCTTTTCCACTCACAACCACTTCAACACCTCTTAAACTGTGGATCACACCCCCACATGTTATCACAACCCACAGTTTAAGTAGTGAAGCTCTGTGCCTAAAATGACAGCCCTTTGGAAGTTAGAGCAGTTACACAGGGACACTACTTAGCAAATATATGTTTTTATTCCTACTATCTTAAATGTAGATAATTTAAATTTGTGACACTAAAATTTAAAGATAGTATTATTGTAAAATACATAATACATTCACATAATCTTTAGGGGAGTATTTTTTATAAATACGTCATAAACAGGTGCATTGTCTCAGTATTCTCGTATCTAAACCAGGCCTTGCTGAAGAATTGGTGACATATGGCTCCAACCTCATCCTTCTGTAATACTAATAAATGGTGAGATTAAGGATGGACTGTTATAGAAATACATATATGCTTAATTGGGTTTTAAGGAATCAGGATATTTGTAATCTGATATTTCCAGAGTGGTAATTCTTATTGATGAGTTATTGTTTCTTCTACATAGAAGAAAATATTATTTTCTTTCTGTATTTTAGGGCTTGTTTTTAATAAATTTACAAAGTATTTGAAAATAGAAAAGTCAAGGACATTTATCTTTTTCCTGGCTGTGAGTAATCAGGAAGAAAAAGGGTGATGCTACCAAATTAATGGCAGAATCTAGTATTTAAAATATCTCATCAATCTACTTGAATAATCTGATTTTTTAGAATACAAGCGTGTCAAATATATACACGTATGTATATACACGTTTTATTTAAATGATTATATCTCTGTTAAAGAATATTCATAGTTTGTGGTCTCCTTTCTGATTAAAAAAAAGAATCTCCTATAAATTTTCTTGTGGTAGTTATATACGCAGTTTAAGGTACCAAAAAAAAAAATACTGTGTCACCATCCATAATTAAATTGGTTTGCCTCTCTTCTTTGGATTTGTTAAATAGATGAAATCATCATTAACTTTTCTAATACACTAGGATTTCTACTAAAATATCCAAATCATTGCCTTAAAATACATAGGTTATATGCTTTGTAAAAAATGAAGTTTTCCTGAGTTGCAAAGACTAGTTAAAACTTTGTGAAATTTTTTTTGGAAAAAAATTACATTGTTATTCCAAGATTTTAACCCTGAATTAAGTAATAAAAGGAGAAAGCACACTGAATTTGGAGTCAGAAAACATGGGTTCACATCCCTGTTTGCTCCCTCTGTGATTGTGGGACAGCCACCCAGCCTCTTTGGGCCTTACTTGGCTTGTCTGTAAAATAAGGGGGTTGGACTTTATAACTTTTAAGATCTCTTCAAGTTCTTAATCTGTGCTTCTCTTAAATCCACCTTAAGTGAGCGAAATACTGATCTATATATTTTCATAGGATTATGGCTCATCTTAGGTAGTAAGTAATAGAGCTGAGACTTGAGCCCATAACTTTATGGGCTGATTCCATAACTAACAACCTCTGCTTCTCCTTCCCACACCACTCTGGCTTAGAGGGAGGAATTTCCTCCTCTCTTCCCAAAACAAAGCATCAATATTCCTTTCAGTACTTGAGAATCTGTGGTATTTTAATATAGTTATCTTCTCTATCGAAACTGATTACACAGTTCCTCTATAACTTAGCAGACATTCTTTGAGAGTCACAGTGGCAAAGCCAACCTGGGGACATTTGTCTCCGAACTTACTTTAACTAATCTTAAAATGACAGCTATACAGTGCATCCTTGGACCTATCCAAAGCTTCTCTAACTTTGTAGGCTCTGCCAGAGCCCTCATCCTTCATCCATCAAGGTGGTCACTGCCACACAATCATGAGGCAGAGTAGGGGCTTGAACGGAGGATTGCTTTCAGCAGCCCGTTTGAAAGGAGATACCTGTTTTGTTTCATTTTGTTTGATTAATGTCATAACCCCAAGGGACATATCTGAATTCAGTGTCCTGAAAGCATACTAAGACATAGGTAATCTTGTTTAATTGAGAATCTGATGTTGAAAATATATCTATATCCAGATTGGTAGTGTATCTTTGTTAGCTGTGTTACAAACAATATGTTTGGTATTTTTATAACAGGTATCGAATATCCTTATCACTTGGGAGGATTCACTCACAACAACTTATTACTTGAAGGAGGAAAAAATGACTTGGCTGCTGAAAAAGAGCCTGGTATTCTTTTGCGTGGTCCAAACAAAAATGTCTTTCTTGGCCAGGGAGGTGGGGAGGGCTAATTTATTAAAACCTTCCATTGAAATAGTTTCATTGCTTAATTAATAATAAGATCTTTATAAATTCCTTGTGGTTTTTGTAGTAAAAGATACTGTAAAATCATAATAGAATTGCTGCCATGACTGGATCAGCTATTGCACCTTGTGGGATACTTCAGTGGATCTCTATTTCATCATTGTGGGTGCTACCTCCAGTGGTGTGTACTGCAGCCCATCCTCCCCATTCTGTGAGATGCTTGTCCATATCCTTTCATAGATCCTCCGTGGATGTTCTGTTCTATATACTCATTATCCTTTCTTCTAGTTTGGTAATAAATTCAGTATGTTCTTTAATCAGTTGACAATCCAATTGCATATTATTGCACTTAATTCTGAAATGACACCTTCATGCAGTCATTTCCTATAAGGATTTATTAGTTTCATTTTTTGTGACATTGTTCAGTGTTCACCATGTCCAACAGCTCTTATAGCTCTTCTTTATGATAATACAAGTGTGATATTTCTGAATATCTACAGACCTTTGGCAACTTCCATTTCTTTGTCCCAGATCATATTTTCTAACCGTTATGTACTGATTTGATTTGAAGAATCTTGCAGAATTCTTCACAGAAATTCTCTATTAATTCATCTCCAAAAGATGTAGGTGTGTACACTACAACTCTGTTTATTGTGATGTCCATTTGTCTCTCAGAGAACAGTGAGCCATTCTTCCATGTAGATGTAACTTATTTATGTGTTCTGGTGGTGTGTCACAGAGATTCCACATTCAGAATGCCAGTAGTTAAATTAATGAACGCTGTAGAATTCATGGCATCCTCTGTCCTTCCCTTTTCATCTGTCAGTACAGAAATGGGCAGGCACTACATAAGACTGAGTGCCATTTTAATGTTTTCTTCTGCTGTATATGTTACCAAAGCCATTATGAACCTACCTGCTGTCAATGAGGCACTTATTAGATTGTTCCTCTAATAGTAGAAGACAGTCAGCTTGTCCTCGTTTACATAGCCTTTGAGAACTCAAGGTTGCCTTTTGTTCAGTTGTAGGCATAACAGAAATTTTCTAGAGGTTTCCTACTAATAGAAAGGTCTAAGTTTAGCTATTTATTTTATTCAGTAGGAGAATAATAAAATTCTAATAATCTCAGTAAATCTCTTAATTTGAAACAGTTTTTAAAATTTCCTTTATCTGGTGGTTTTTACTGTGGTCCCAATCTGGTAGCATTTTTAATCAACTACAAGAGCAACGATCTCTTAACTGGTAGAAAAAAGAGAAAGAACATTTGATAATTTTTTTTCCTGGGTTAAAAATAAGACTTTGCAAATGAATAAAATTGAGTCACTCAGTTAAAGTACAAAATATAAAGTAGAAAATATGAACTTTAAATATTTAAAAGTGTTTTCTAGATCAAGTGGAGAGATGGGATGGAGAGGTATGCTGGAAAGGAGAATGGAGAGGGGAACTGCTCAGGCTTTTGGAAAGCTGTTAAAAAACATGTCAAGTGGAGGAGAACAAAAGTAATGAATAAAACTGACCTGGTGGTATATTAAATTGGGTGAGAAAATCATTCCAGGTCATTCAGATAATAAGCATTTTTTATACACGAGTAATCATGATTTGACTATCATCTTTTTCAGGTTCTCAGCCTTCAGTTAACATGTAGGGAGCAATAGTTCCCCGAGGACTAGAGCCCTTACTCAGAGTAAATGGTTGGGTTGTATAGTCATCTCTGAGAAGGTGTCAAGTTAAGCGTTTCATGTGGTCAGAAAAATGCTGTAGGTCAGGAAAGGAGTGTGATTAGGAGCCTACGATAAAAACCAGTATTTTTATAGAGAATAAGATCAGAAATATCAGTGTTGGAAATGTTTCCATTCTTATTTATAGTTTTGTTTCAAACTATTTCTACAATATTATTAAAGGAGATTTTTTTAAGGAGAATTTGCTCACCATTTGAATAATCAGATTTCCAACCTTCTTTACACTCCATAAGACTCTAGTTTAGCATATTTAAATCTTACCAAAAAAGTGAAGAATGTTTTAAACCAAAACACAGTACAATTTGGAAATGTTTCTTATAGATGCAGCTGTAAAAGAATAGAAGGTGAAGGAAGATGGGTGAGTTGAATAAGATGCCTACTAAAGATTTAGTATTAACTAATATTAGTGTTAAATTATAAAAAAGTTTATTTGACAGTTATTTGAAGCTACAAATGTTTAACCAAAATGAAATTGATAAATTCAAAGAAAGTTATTGCTGTTTTCAAGAAACTTACAATAACACTAAATACACTGCTAACTATTAAAAGTAAGAATTGAAAAGTTAGTTTTTCTGAAAAATATGAGGGGCCCTATCTGAGGGAAACAAGAACCATTTTATTTTTTATCATATACCTTTCATGAACATTGAACAACAGGAAGCATTTGGGGAAAGTGGTTTATCAAACCTTTTGAGTTCTTGATTATATCCTGTTTTGTTTTGTTTTTTTTTTTGGTACTGACCCCCCCCATTCATTCTGCTATATCTGCCTCTTTAAAAAATGTGACAGAAGTATGCTTTGTCAGGAACATTCAGTATAGATTACATCACATGAGCAATGATGCTTTGGGGAAACCGATTTTGATTGCGTACAGAAAGATAATTGAACCTCACACTTTTAAAAAAAGGACACTAAAGAATCTGAGATGCATTTTTAGCCCAGAACTTGCCAGCTGAAAAGCTGGATGATTTTGGGTTAAGTCACTTCCTTGGTTTGAACTTCAGTTCTCGCCTTTTAGATTGGATTAGATGTTCTTTTGAAGTTCTCTCTAATTCTAAAATTAATGATCCTAAAAAGTTTTCTTAGAATAGAAAATCATTGACACACTAGATTGAGGAAACAATTTCATTTTGCCTTTTGGTTTTAAATTAAAGACATGTTTGTGTATGCCACAATCTAAAGTGTAAGACATTCATGAAGCCCCTCAAAAAGGATATCTTGGTATCTTTGAGAAGGCTTCTTAAATTTGATAATGGAGTGCATGAAGAATTACTCTTTTCATAGAAGTCCCCTTTATTTTCAACTCCATTTTATTATATAATAAATGTTTTTGAAAAATTGCAGTGTTTGAATGTTGAATCATTCTTCCATTTACTTTCAATGTAGTGTCAAAGTTAACTTTCTGTAGGAAAAAAATAATAAATCATAACTAAGAATCCTAACATTTGCTCTGTGGAGCAATAAGTTACAGTATATGTGAATGTAGCTCTGTAATATAACCCCTGCAGATATACATAGATATCACACACATATTTATGTTTATAAGGCAAATTAGTCAATTCATCAAAAACTAGGTGGTAATTGAGACTTCAAGTTTAAATAAGGGAATCTTGCCTGGCTTGGAAAGCTCTACTGGGAGGAAATAACATACATAAAATCTGTCGTACTTGATAAGTGTTTAAGAAAGATAGAGACAGAGTTCTTTCTAAGGTTCAATTAAGAAAACTTTTTACTGACTTGGGCACTGAGAGGCAGGTGGTTGGGTTAGGCTTCCTGGAGGATATGGTATTTGACTTGGGCTTTTTCAGAATGTAAATGAAGTTAGTACTCAGCAATAAATATGTTTATTGTTTGTATTTTTCAAATCTAAATTAATGAAGCTTGCTAAATAAGCAGTTTCCTGATGGGAACTTTTGTAGTGTTTACTGGAAGCCAGTGTCAAGACGTCTTCATTTCAGTTCTGGTCTCTGGCTTCAGTAATTATTTCAGCCTCCCTTTAGAAGAAAACTGCATCTTTCATTGAATCAAGGCAGGTTACTAAAATGGCAGAAGGGACAGGAGGATGAGGCTCATGGCAGAATTCATTATCAAGGTCCATCAGATACAGGTGAGGAGGTGGTGTTCAAAGGGGAGACCAAAGTCACTCAAAAAAAGATAATGTTTGTTTTTTTCAGGAGTGACTTAGGTGGTCAAATGCTTAGAAAGTTGCTGTACTGTCAGTGTGTAGTCAACAGGTATTTATTAAGTTCTTGCTTTGTGCCAAATAATGAAACAGTCCATGCCATCAAGAAGCTTAGTTCTGGGGGAGGATGGGTAGGAGGGAGTGGTTATGTACACAGAAAATGATAAATGGGGTTGTTTTTATTAGGAGGAAACCTGCCATTTAGGGGCTTAGGATAGGCTTGTAGGAAGGGCATTTCAACTCACCTTGACAAGTGACAAGGGAATGTATTTCCAGCATGGGGGAGGAAAATGTAGCCTGTCTGTACAAAGACACAGAAGTGGGAGACGGAGCATTTTGTGTGGGAAACAGCAAGCAGACCAATCTGGCCATAACATGGGAGGAAAGTATATTATATTCATTAAGCAGAAAAATTAGTCTTGAGCCAGATTGTGACAGTTTTAAAAGGCAAACAAGATGAGTTTGTATTTGTCACTGGAGCTAGTAGCCAAGTGATACAGTCAGACCTGTGCTTTAGGAATATCCATTTTGGCTGCTCTGTGAAGAATGAATTGGAAAAGGGAAAAACTGGTGCCTAGGAGACCTGTTAGAGGCTATTGTAATAATCTAGGCAGAAGTGGTAAAGGCCTGAGCTAATAGGACAGCTAGTTGATATGCTGGATAGAGTGTTAGGCCTAGTCAGGAAGACCTAAGTTGAAATCCAGCCTCAGACACTAGCTGTGTGATCCTGGGCAAGTCATTTAAGCTGTGTTTCCTCATCTGTAAAATGGGGATATTAATAGCATTCACTTCCCAGGGTTTTGAGGATCAAATGAGAAAATTGTCAAATGCTTAGCACCGTGACTGGCAGGTAGTAAGTTCTGTATAAATGTTAGATCAGTATTAGTAGTAATAGTAATTATAGTAGTGGTAGGAGGAAAAAGAGTAGTAATTTGGTTTTGATATGGAGAGAATAAAATAATTATAAGATAATATAGCGCAGGTAGAATTGAATAGACTTGCCACTTATTAGATGTGATAGAGTAGAAAGAGTCAAGGATGACCTTGGTTACAAGCTTAGGAAGAATGTTGATTCCCTCAACAGAAATTGGAAAGTTAGAAAGATAGAACTGTTTGGAGAAAAGGTTGGTGGTAATTGATATGCCTATGAGACATCCAGCTGAAAAATGTCCAGTCGTCACTAAGTGGTGTGTGACTAGAATTTAGAAGAGACTGGAGTTTGATATCAAGTTCTGGGAGTTGTCTACAAAGAGGCAGTAGTTAAAGAGATGACCAAAATATAATAATAATTATTATTATTGTTTTTTTATTATATAAAAATATACAAATTATATATAAATTAAATAAAAAATAATTGTAGAAAGACAGCAGCACCCAAGACAGAGCCCTGAGATATACTCATACTTAAAAGAGTGGGACAGAAGGTTTAGAAAAAGCCAAATATGTAGGAGGATCACCAGGAGAGATTTTTGTAATGAAAATCCATAGGTGAGAGAATGTTTAGGAGAAGAGGGTGGTCAGTAGTGTTTTGAGTGCTGATGAGAAATAAGGATAGGCACTGAGAAAAGGCCCTTAATTTGGCAATTAATGATAAGTCATTGGTAATCTTAGAGCAGTTTCAGGTGAGTGATAAGGTTGAAAGCCAGGTAAGGAGAATTGCGATGTGACTGGCATATGAGACAGTGGAGACAAGTAGAGATTATCTAGCAGTGGTATAGAATCTTTGAATACATATGTATGTTGAGCATGGTGGAATATGGAAATGTTGGAAGTGAAAATGGAAATCTGTGAAGGGCAGCAAGAAGAGAGGTCTTCTATGAAGGAAGCTAAGAAGGGAAGTGCTTGTGATTGGTATGCTAATAATCCCTGGTGTTGACCTCTAACATTGGAATTACTCTTGAGTAATAGTTGTTTTGGGTAATAATGAGATCCCCTTCCATGAGCCTTTTAGTGTACTGCTAAAAGGGAAGGTTTTAGAGGTACTCTGATAAACTTTTATAGTTCTGCTTGCTTGTCTTCTACATGGAATACTTTCTTTTAGGTAAGGGAAGCATTAAGATGATTTAAGAGGGCTTACACCTGCTGAATATGAGAGACTGAGAATGTTGTATTACTAACAAAATAATTTCATGCTTTCTACAAGTTCTTAGTTTTTGCTATTTCTTCATGCTTATACATTAACTTTATGGACATTTGTTTTAGAATTCTGAATAAGAAGCATGCCTAGTGGTGGAGAATATCTTTAATAATAAATCAACAAGAATGTATTTGATTAGAAACACAAGTGTAACGTTTAGTAATAGTAAGGCAGGTATAGAATTCACAAGTGTCTCATACAGTTTTTGGTATCTCCAAAGTGAATTGTTTAGAAGGGGAGAACATTGTTCATTAACTGATTACTAATCAGTTTCCAGTAAGATATACAGAGAAAGTTCTCTTCATGGGTAAAATTTTAGTAAAACAACACAAAAACCCAGTTTTCTTTATTGTGATGTATAAGTGTAAACACTGAATCTGAAATTAGAAAGTTTATTATTATTTTATAATTCATTTTTTATTAATTATCTCAAATTTCTTCCTCACATGATGATATGGCTGCCAGCTTGATGCTTTGACACCTTTTTTTTTGTTGTTGTTGTTGTTTGTTAATGGCTTAGTTTCCTTTGGTAGGTTTTTGTTATGGGGGAATGGGGGTAGTTTATTATTAGAGGCAAATGTTGATGCAGTTGAATAAAGCACTGGGCCTGGAATCAGGAAGACCTGAGTTCAAATCCAATCTCAGACACTTAACTAGCTGTGTGACTCTGGGCAGGTCACTTAACCCCTGTGTCTCAGTTTCCTCAACTATAAAATGAAGATAATAATAGCACCTTCCTTATAGGGTTGTTGAGGATCAATAAAGACAATATTTGTAAATAGACTGTAGCACGGTGCCTAACATGTAGTAGGTTGTATATAAATGCCTATTCCATTCCCTTCCATACCCCCCTATTGATGTCTTTACACACACTTAATATCAACACTGAGCACAGTGAGAGCTGGTGGTTTAGGATTCATTTAATTTTCTGTAAGTAAAAATGTGTTCTGTTGTGGAGTATCACTTACAAAAGACTCCCTGTGTGTTTTACTCTAATCCCCAGAAATACCCTTGCATAGATAAATTATTTTTATTAAAATTGCTTGTAGATAGGAAGGAAATTGTATGGGTTGTTAGATGTTAGTGTTCTTCTGATAGCTTTATTTTGGTAATAATATTATCTGAGATTTTCCCCACATCTTTACTATCTTCCTCTTGTCTTATTTCATAAGAACTGTTTCCTCAACACCCTCAGTTAATCCACTGAGCATTCATTAAGCTCTTATTCTGTGCCAGGCACTGTGCTAGAAGCTAGAGATACAATGTCAAAAAAAAGTCCCTGCCATAAGTAGCATACTTATTATCAGGGGAGATCACAGGAATAGATATAAACATGCATAAAATGTACCAAAGAATTAACGAGTTGCCTCCAACACTGTCTCTACTTGGTCTACTTAAGTTGCCTTTCCCATCTTTGTTTTCTTAGTGCCATTTCCACTCCTCTCAAGAAGCCTTGATTTGGTAGTGCAGAAAGCACTTCAAAGACTTTCCTGGCAATAAAATAGGAAGGTGAATGATCACCATAGTTTTTATCTTCCATGTAGAGAAGATCCATTACATAGTCCTAAGTCTGTGTAATTACGTAGTTGGTGAGGTCCTCCAGGTGTTCTGACATTGTGCTGATTGCATCAAGCCCCAGAATATTATAGAGCCTCCTGGACAAAATCCATAAATGCTCGAAACTGATTATTCTAATTATAAACCTATTGGTCTGAAAGTTTCGGGGTTGTGCAACCCTGTTAGTAAAAGAAAGTTTTAGCATCCACCCCCAGTATATTAATTTAATTTTAAGTTGTAAACATAACCTATTATACTAGTAATTATTTGATCTATAAAACTTACACAAAAAATAGACATTGAAAGGAGTGAGATGGATTTGGTGCAGTGGAAAAAACATTATCTGGAGCTATAGGACCTGGCTTGAGATTCTGCTTGACATACAATATCTATATGACTTAAGGTAAGTTACTTAGTCTCACTGGGCTTGAGTTTCTGTAAAATGAGGGAACTCGATGACCTCTACGGTACCTTCTAGCTCCAGATCTGTGGTCCTAAATTTATTGAATAAGAGAAATACATAGTCAGATTTGCACTTTAGGAAGATGATTTTGGTAGCTTTGTGGATGATGGATTAGAGTGAGGAGAAATTGAGGCAAGGAGACCAGTTAGAAGGCTATTGCAGTAGTTGAAGCAAGGGGTGATAAAAGTCTGAACTACATACAGGTGGTGGCTGTGTGAGTAATGATTGGCTATATAGCATGAGAACGAATAGGCAGCCAGGTGGCAAAATGTATAGAGTGCTCATCTTCCAGAGTTCAGATCTGGCCTTAGACACTCACTAGCTGTATGACCCTGGGAAAGGCACTTCACCCTGTTTGTCTCAGTTTCCTCATCTGTAAAATGAACGGAAGGAATGGCAAACCACTATAGTATTTTTGCCAAAAATGAATCTACATGTAGCATCAGAGTGAAAAGATGACATATAACAGTTTCAGTAGTGGTTCTTAAGACAGAAATAGGGAAGTTTGGAGGGGAAACTAATCTATATATGAAATCTTAATTCTCATCCATGTCTGGTCATTCTATGTGACCCCTACCCCGAATACAGAGCCCACCTTTCCAAGGAATCCCTGCTGCTGCTGCTGCAGCTACAAGATGATGTGGGCAAGGTGTGGGACAGTGGGAGGAGAATTTTGCCTGCACAATGACTTTTATGGGTGCTGGTAGTGCAGTTAGGTGATAACCAACCTGAAAGGATTACACAAATGTAAAAACCTGAGAGAAAGCAAAAGTGAGTGTGGCTATATTGGAGGCAATTGGCTTTTGGAGGGAGGAAATGTGGGATGTGTCTCTTATTTTCTCCACTCTCTAATTGGTTGATTACAAACCCCTTGGGATCATGACAAGGCTCTCTACTTTTGAAACTACTGCTCTGTGATATGGAGTGGGGTGGGCAATTTAAAGAGCTCATCCCTCAGAAAATATATCTTGGAAAGACTCCAAAAAGAATAGTAAATTGGAGCCCAGAATTAAACAGGAAGAGAGTGAGTTGGATTGCCTTTGGAGTACTATAGACTGCAAAGAACTAAAAGACCCACACAATAAATAAAGATTCTCATATTGGGTTTGAGGAGGCTGTAACACATTACAAATCCAAGAGATGAGTATAAAGGCTATCAGAGAAATGTTTGCCTGAAAAAAGATAGAAGAGAATGGCAAGAGTATGCTTCATGTGCTCCATTGGTATTCATGTGATATAAAGGAAACTAAAGAAAAGCCCCTAGCACATTTGGTCAACCCTTGTGGTGACCCTGTTTGAGGACATGGATGGAAGTTTCACAGGATGAGTGGGCAAGAATGGGTTGTTATCTACATCACTGAAAGGAGTGCTTATGTTGATAAGATCACTAATCCATTGGAGTATATATTTGCTAAGATATGTAGAGAGGTAGGTAAATGTGTATCCTGAATGTGATTTAGTTGTTGAGGTTATTGGCATTTCTGCTCATTGAAAAATGATGTGGGTGACAATTTCTGTCTCCAGTTGTTTTTAGGATCCTATGAATCAGGAATTTGAGACATAATTTTTTTTTAATTTACCAAATAACTCATATGACTTCAAAAATTGCTTAATTTTTTTCACCTCAGTTTTCATAACTTGGCACCAAGACCTAGCTCGGTTTATTAGAGAGACTCTTGGGAGGCACTTTAAATCTTGAATGAAAGGATTTTCTATCAGATAATTGACAATAGCATCCTTTTGATGTAATTATTGTTAGCACTTGCAACATATTTTGAAAGTAGTAGAATATTGAATTTGAATACGTACTTTTAATTTGACTTGTGTTAAGTGTTTGAGTTGACAGTAATCAAGATAAATGTAGCATTCCTGTTGTAGGCTCCATTTTGGGGTGAGGGAGAAGAGAGAGGGAGTGGGAGACAGTGAGAGTGTGTGGTAGTCATACAGCACCCTATGTATGTTACAGTAAAGGACTAAGGACATATCTTAGACCTGTACCAGTAGCCTTTTCATATGTCTGCAATGCCTTCTTTTCTGTCACATACTGTAAATCAGAGTGTTCGATAGTTGACCCCACTGTGAAAGCAGAAAGGCAAAAGTAATTTAAAAATGAATTTTTCCACAGATAGAAAAAGAAAAGAGGAGATGCCAGAGAGTCTTCATCAGCTGTCATCTGGATACAACTTACTATTATCCACAGATTGCTCTCCCCAGGCCAGTACCATTAATTACTTTGGTTTGACAGAAGCTTCAAAGGTAAGTAAAACTGGCAAATGCTTAGTTCATTTTTTTCTAAGTTTAGTAGAAGAAGTGAGCATTAGTTTTAGTTGTACTGGGAAAAGAAAAACAAATCTATTCAAAAATCACTTAGGTTCCCATAAAAATTCTGATATGTAATAAACGAATGTTTCAGACTTTTAAAGGATCAGGGGCTATTTTTGAAGTTGGTTATCTTATAGGAATCATCTAATGTTGCTTTTTAAATTGCAGGAGACAACAATGGAGAAAATAGAAAGGATAAAAAAAATGTAAGTAATAGAAAAGGGCAGCAAGAATTCATTTCTCTGTAGGGAATCATTGGACTACGGTACCTCTAGAATGTGCATATGTGTTCCAAACTAAAGGTCTCTCAATCAGGTGTGGAATTTCCTCAGGACTCTAGAGGATAATAAATCCACCTTCAGTTATATGTTTGTGGGATGAGTCATTGTTTGGGTTTCTAAGTAGTAATGTAAAGGGTTGTTAATGACATTAACTGGGGATTAAAAAGTCCAGTTTGAGTTGATGGTTAGTAAGAGCATTATCTATCATTTCACTAACAAAGCACTAAACAGTGTTTGTGGTCAGCTGCTTTAAAATGAATTGTTTTTTAATATTGTAAAATTGTCAAGTAAAGGAGTCCTTTTATTGTAAAAATCATTTGTATTGCTTATGTCTTAGATCATAAACATTTCTCTTGGCTCCTTTTTTATTAATAATAATTGCCTTCTCCTATAAGCATTAAAAAACTGTTTTAGGGTTTGGAAAATTTTAATTTCTTAAATAGCCTATTTTATTATGATAATTTTTTAAAACATTTTTTAGGTTTCAAGAAACTGCTGACTTGTTGAAGTATTCCAATAACTCATCTTAGAAATATCTCCATGGACTTCTGAGACTGAACACTGAATGTTTTCTTTAAGTTTTATTTGTACAATTTTAAATATGTATTGATATTGCTATATTGAGAATTCTATTTGGTGTATTCATTATTGAAGAAATAATTTAATTCTTTTGAGCTGTAATTATACTACTTTACTGTGTTTGAGCTTTTCGTGAGGAAAATATTCCTGTTGTTCCAGTAGATTTCTTTTGCAGAGTGAAGTCATTACAGCAGTGTATTTTTGTGTTGACATTTGTTGGCAGTGTGCTAAGTAATATGTTTTTTAAAGCGCAGGCTTGAGGACCACAGTTTACATCCTGTTGGAAACTCTCCAACAGGGACTTGCATATTGCACCCAAGAGATTTACATGCATACCATTTTGCCATCTGTGTAGTCAAATAAGTTGCAATGAAAAGTTGTGTACACATTGAGAATGAAAATGTTTTTATTTTTAAAAACACAACTGTTTTTTTCAACTTATAAAAGTAGTGATGCATTAGATTCTCAATTAACGTTGAAAAAGTGGAGGTCAAGTGTGATTGTGCATTTCTATATTTGTGTGTAGTTCTGAAGTCTTACTGTGAAAAAGGTGTTGAGTGTTTTAGTGTCATATTCAGTAACACATTTTAAGACCAGCAGCACAGATGGAGACCATCCAGAGTTAGAAAAATATACAAGCAGGTTTTGGGGGTTTTGTTCTTTTGGCAAGGAGGAAGGGGACAGGAACATTATGATTTGAAGTTATAAATTTGTTTAGAGATTTGGATGATATTGATGGAAACTTTACATGAACTTGATTTAAGACAAAGAAAATATAAAATTTTCTCAATTTTAAAAGATAACATAAATTTGCTCTGAACAGGCTTCAAGAGAAGACAACTCCTTTATCATGAAGGGAGAAAACGGCTTTTTCCTTTGATTTTCTTTTCCCCTAAATATATATGAATACAAATTTAGTTTTTACTTTGCAGTATTTTGTATGACACTGAAATCAAATAAAATAATGTTAACTTAAAGTTTTACTGGTGTGACATTTTTTTAAATGACCTTACAAATTCTTAAGGTTTGAAATTATATCAGCCGCTCACATTTATATAGGAGTTGAAGGTTAAAAAATTCTTTCCTCCCAAGAGCCCTATGAGTATATAAGCAATACAGATAGTTGATTTTAATAGTATTATTTAATAGTATTATTGCATTTTTCTAATCCAAAGAAGAGTTATAGTTGAAAAAGTAGCAAATAATAGTAATGGAACAAACTTACAGGCTGACTTTTAAATTGCCTCTTCAGTGGAATTACAATGCCACCTTGTGGTTCCTCTCTATTTCACACATTAGTGCAAAACCATTAATGTTTTTCATGCTAAGAACATGAGAAGACAAGATTCTGAATGACTTTACTTAGGTTGCTGTATGGTCATGGTGGTGGTGGTTGGAAGGATAATTAGAGAGCTGGCACTTTTTTTTTTTTTAACCCCACACGCAACATATTAATTGACCAGAAATTTTTACTTTACATTCTTGAGTATTGTATATCGTTTTGACTTTAGCTATAGCATCATCAAATGTGCCCTCCCACACATACATATACTTTAAATGACAAATTTGTACCTAAAGGACATGTAACACAAAATTCTGCAATTGAAATAAACCTTGAAGTATATCCAGAGAAATCATTAATTAAGAGAAGTCCTTGTTCTATGGTACAATTTTATAATACCTAGGTAATGTGTATAAGACTGGGACCCATTCTACAGTGGACAAGTTGATAAAGAATATGAACAAATATCCAAAGAATTATAAACTGTTAATCATATGAGACTGTTCTAAATCACTAATAAGAAAAATTCAAGTCAAAACATTTTGTTTCAAACCCAGCAAATTAAAAGATGACAAAAAATAGAAATAATTTTGAGAGAATTTGCAGAAAGACAGGCACATATAAGAAATCAATGAAAGGGATGATTTTCATGAAACGTGGGAAGACTTGTGTGCACTGATTTAGAATCAAGTGAGTGAAAGGAAGGAAATGGTTTAGTGACTTACCCAGTCACAAAACAGCATCTGAGGCCAAATTTGAATTCAGGTATTCCTCACTTCAAATTCAGCACTCTATATACAGTGTGCCACCTAATGCAATCAGGATCAGGAAAAATAACTTATATAATAACACCATAGTTTTGATCTTTCAGATCTTTGGACTTAAAAAGTCTAATCAATGCAGTGACTAACTGTGGTTGCAGAGGACCCATGATGAAACATACCACTTATCCTTTCCAATTGGTCGGTGGGAAAATGTTTGTTTTAAAAGTCTCCCCTCCCCCATTGTGGGGGAAAAGTGGGGAAGAGAAAATAGATTTTTGTTCATTAAAAATTAGATTTAAATTTAAAAAATTAAAATTCAAAAATTTCAGAAAGTCACACTAATACTATTGGTATCCTTAATGTTAATAGAATTATGAATTTGTCCAGTTATATAAAGCATTTTGGAATTAGGAAGATGAGTAAAATGTCCACATTTTTTGACCTTGAGATCCCTTCACAAGACATACCCCACTGTGATCAAAGGCAGAAAGAAGGTCCCCTTCATAGTCTTCAGAGTAGCATTTTTGTTATAACAAGAACTAGAGTCAGAGTGGATGCCACTGATTGGGTAATGGGTAAACATGAAAATAAGAATGCACCATAGGAAATTAATATGAGAGTTATAGCCTACTGTATAGAGAGTCAGAAATCCTTCAGTTCAAGTCCTTCTTCTGACATGCACTGGCCACTTAATCCTGGGCAAGTCTCAACCTCTCAGTTACCCAATTCTCTTAAAGAATTTTTTTTTCAATTAACAAGCACAACATGACTAATGTGAAAATGTGTTTAATAAGAATGCATGTGTAGAAACTATATAAGATTACATGCCATCTGGGGGAGGAATGGGGGGGGGGAATTTAAAACACAGGAGAGTGATTGTTGGAAACTGAACACAAATTTTAAAAAGATCTCAGGTGCAGTCTTCCCCCCCACCCCCTCCAAAAAAACCCCAAACCAATAAGAAGAATGCAGAAAAATGTGGAAAGACTTCTGATATGATGCTGAGTGAAGGAAAGAGAACCAACCAGGGTAGCAATTACACAAAACTGACAGTAATGCCATGAGAAAGAACAGAACAAAACTAATATGATCAAGCTTGTCCCCAAAGGAAAGATGGGGAAATTTACCTCCTTTGCAGAGGTTCAAGACTGCGTACAGAATATTGAATGCTGTTCTCAGTTGAGTTGGTATGTTTTTGTCTCTTTAGGGAAATAGGGGAAGTTATTCACAGGAAAGTTTAGTGGGGAAAGAAGAAAAATATTTGGAAATGAATGTTATATAAAAACAGAAGATAGCCTTAAAATTTTAAAATAAAGATCAGGCTTAAAATTAGAAATTAAAAATAGCTTTAGACAAATTCATTGGCAGACTTCAAGAAAAGTAACACGACTACTTGAATATTGTAGAAGGCATTCTTTTTCAAAGATGTGTTGGACTATCCAACCTCAGAGGCCTCTTCCAACTCTTAACGTTTGTTATTTGAAGGACAGAACCTAAAAGGAAGGAAGGGTTAATTCAAAAGAGGTTAACAGTGCTCTCTTCCACATTTCTTGTTGTCAGAACAAGGGGATAAAATAAGTGTGGCTAGCTGGATAGAGGATAATTCTTATTTTCAACCTTTTCATAAAATAATCCTTTTGTGATGAAGATAGTTACACAGTCATTCATTTTTTTCAGATATTATTATTATTTTGTTGTTATTTCTTGTCCCACTTGTTTGTAGTAGGCGAAAGGGGAAAGGATCACTGCTGAAAGTCTGGAGGATTAAAGGTGAATTGTGCCACCCATCTCCTACTGAAGGGGTAAATGACATAAATCAAGGAGGAGACATTCATTTTGGGACATTAACAATGTCCAGAATATTTGCAGTATTATGAGGGTGTTTTGTTTTGATCTTTAGTTGAGGAAGTAGTGGAAATGAGAGAATAATTTTGAAAACTAAAAGTTAAAAAATTTAATTTTAGAAGCTTTTCAAGGCTTGGAAAACCTATAATTTGTAAATGTCAATTATTACCTTTTGATTGACTTGTAGATTTTAAAACTTAGGGAATCCTTAACAGGAAGACCACCAAAGGCCATGTGACTTAACTGTTAAATGGAATTTTGAAGTAGATTGAACTTATTAAGCTGGATAAAAAAGCTTTTACTGTAATAAGAAGGCAGTAGCAACTTTCTGCTCCATCAGTACTAAACCCTTGGGTAATTAGATGAAATGTAATCCAGTTATATTCAGTGATAGATTTAGAAAGAGTAATTACCTCAAGTTAGATAATATGATAACTACTGTATGCACTATACCAGTTCTTAGGGGGGAAAGTTTAAAGTCCAGTCTCTACCCTTAGAAAACTTACATGACACAGTTGTACTGACAACTAAAATGAAAAGGAATAACCTGAAGGGCAAGGATTGTTTTCTTTTTTTCTTTTTTGTGCGCCCTATTCCTTAGCACTATATTTTGTCCATGGTAGGCATTCAGTTGCTGGTTGAATTGAATTGTTATGTTCATCCTTCATTTTTGAAGAGGACCATGACATCAGAGAAATGATGACATGACTTGCACTTAACTTTGTTGTGGCTGGGGGAGGGCTGTGCAGGGTCACCAGCCTCACTTTCTCCTCCTGAGCCAGATGGATCCAGTGACCAGATATTCAGCAGGATGACTGGAGATGGCCCAGGATGCAATGAGAGACCTTGGCCTTTTAGGCTAAGGCCTGAATTTTCAGGTACTCACTTAAGAGGGAGGTAATGCCCATTCAGTGAATAGCCCTCTTTAAAGAGTCAGGGAATGGCCATTTTAATGAGAAAAAGAAAAAAATAATCAAATAACGCAGGGAGGGAAAGAGAAACTGTTACTACTGATAATCACTAAGCCAGGAGGGTCCAGAAAACAGCCATTAAGTGGAGCTTGGGCAGGGACCTATTGTTGTCCAGTCTGTAGGCTTCAGAGTGCATTGGGTTTGTTAAGGTTTTAGGAAAGATGAGAGAAAGAAAAAGGAAGAAAGAAAAGAAGAGAAAGAAAGAGAAGAAGAGAAAGGAGAAAGAAAAAAGACATCTAGCCAGTAAACCCCAAGTTAACTGGACAGCCTCTGACCATCCAAATTTACCTTTCTTTGGAGAGAAGGGGAGAGGGAATGTTATGAAATGAACACTATATATTATTTGTATTTATAATGCTTAGAATATACCAGATGAATATAGGATCATCATTTAAAAGTCTCATTTAAAAAATTGGGAAAATGTTTACACTGCATTGTAGAATACATTCAAGATTTATTTTAAAGTAATTTTCTCTGTTTTCTATTCACTCATATCTGATGGAGATTCTTGTTTACCACTCATGAATCAAAGCATCTGTTAAAAAAAAAATTACCTGCCTATATTAATTCTGCCAGATACTGAAGTTTCCCAGACTTGCTTTTCAAAGTACAACAGAAGATTCCCCATGTGTTACTACGCCATAAGCATTAAGTTCAAGGGCGCTGTGAACATAGGTAAGCACAGAAAACAAAAACAATGAACATTTCCTGCCCTCCAGGAGCTATGGGTACAGGCAGTATACGCAAGATAATTTCAGGAGGGAGAGAACATTAACAACTCTAAGTTGGTTGGTTGTCGGTTGTTTCCTGACATTCTCAAAGAGTACTAGAATACCATCACTGTGATAAAGTCAAGTTTCAACGTGTCCAACTGTGGCTAATCAGACCAGTACGAACTCTGAATGCTCAACCATGGATTGGGTACCCTCCCAAGAACTTTGGAATTGATTGTGTGACATGGGAGACACTGGTACAGGACCACTCAGCATGGTATGCCCGTGTCAGGGAAGGTGCTGTGCTCTGTAAGCTAAGCAGAATTGAAACAGATCAAAGGAAATGTAGGATGCAAAAATTTTGAGTGTCCATTCAAGTGTTCATATCAGTTGAATTGAATACAAGCTAAGCATATAACAACAGGTCCTAACCAAATAGTCCTTGCACTCAAGGAATTTACACTCTCCTGGGGAGATGTAACATGCAAGTATGTCTGCAAAACTTTTTGTAGGAGGGAATAGTAACCAGGAAAATCGGAAAAACTTCTCTGTGGGAGACAGTACATGAACTAAGCCTTGAAGTAGCTTCTAAGAGGCAGAGGAGGCATGGACATCCCCCAGATATGTGGGAAAGAAAGGACGCAAGAAATGGAAAACTGGATTTGAGGGAGAATAAGTAGGCTGGAACATAAGAGTGTATTTAGAGTTAGAATGCATCTGAAAAATAGCTGGGGTCCTAGTTTACATACAAAGCTGAGAAATTTGCAAAGATGTTTTAATTGTTGGGAAAAGGGATTGTTGGGTAGCAGATGTCCAGCAGCAATTACTATTGTAAGGGGCAATATTAGAAAAAGAGAGAATTGTATTTTAGTAGTTTCCTATTTTTTGTCAGCATGAAGATTTGTGCACCCTGCTGTAATGGGGCTAAGACGTAAAGCAAGTTTTCTTCTGGCAGCTTCCAATTATCAATTAACACTGGTGAGTCCATGGGTTGGTCAAGTGACATAGGAGTAGGGCCCCTGGTACCTGCTGTTTTTTTGCTTTTGCATAATTCTTGCATAGTAACATTAGCCATGCTAAGTTTGTAATTGCTACTAGGTGGCACTAGCAAACAAGGTGAACCTAGGGCTCTGTCTGGCCTGCATGAGGAACTTCCTGTACTGTCACATACAGAGAACTTTATAGTAACTCCCTCCTCGAGGATGGCTTTCCTTTTAAGCATGCTGCCTTCCAAAAGGAATGAAAAAAATGGCTATCCACTTCAGCTCTTTTTTGAGGCTATACTGGCTTGAGTCTACTAGGAGTATATTCCTAGGGACTGTCTCTGGCTCTCTCCAATTATTAAAACAAGTTTCTGACTCTGATGTCTATTAAATATATATTTCTGAACTGCCCCCAAGTACTTTGCATTAGGAAGAAAAAGACACAAATTGGAAGTGAATGTTGAAAACTGAAAATAAATTTAATTAGAACAAAAGAAGAAATTCAAATTGGGCTTACAAAGCTTTGACAATTTAGATCTTCCCTTCTATCTGGGTTTTTATAGAGTCTCAAGCAAATAGTAATAAACTCAGAATAACTGCATAGGGATAAAAGTTCTATTCTAACTGCACAGTCAGCTTTTTCTATAAGGATAGTTAAAAGCAGAAAGCAGATTAAAGACAGATAAGAGTAAAACAGATCTTTGACAAAAGATCTTAAGGGTGACTCAAGTGAGTTTTACCAATACATACCTTTTACTTCATGCCCAGTTGGTTCTAGCAGTCACTGGCCTATTGGATTTCTGTATGACGATGTCCTTGATGTTTAGGGCTCCTTTCTTCATGCTTTAAGATTTTCCCAGGAACCTAGTGGCAGAAGGATTCAGCAGATAAGCAATTTGCCATGCCAATTAACAGGAGGAATTTTAAGAAAACCACAAAATGCAATTCAAGTTGAGATTCACTAGGTGATAAAAGATGGAACTGTGTTCCAGTATCCTGTTGGGTAGATGCTCTGTTTAGCTCCCTCCCTATATTCAGGATTATAAAATAAAATTGGTCTCCTCTGCTGCAAAGAAAATGAAAGGATTTGAGGAAGAGTTATTTAAAAGGACAAAAGAAATAGGCCAGGAAGAAACTGAGAAAAAAAAAGTTACAAGGTTTTGAAGGGGAATGAAAGTCAATATTGTGTTTGCAAGTGGGAAGTATACTTGCCATTGCTGTGTATGCATTTCTCCAAGTTTGTTGGGTGGGTATATGAAACAAGGGTAAAACAATTCCCCTAAGTATATTCAGACCCTTCATCTCATTGAAAGACTGTCACGAGGATTATAAAAGTATTGCTAGTGAAATAAATGTCCTGGGTAGGACATGGAAAAATTTTTGAGTATAGGGAAGGATTTAGTCCTACTAGTTGAATGCTGGGAGTGAACACTTGTCTATGTAGATGGTATCAAAAAACAGAATTTGAATTTCCAGGCCATGATCTCTAGAAATAATGGACTTATAAAAATGAAACAACAAAAACAAAAGATTTGTTTAGCAGATTTACTGACCTGATCACATGGGTTATAAACTGAGTTTGGAGTCAGGGAGAAAGGGCACCAGGGGGAAATGTCTAGATATAATGGAGCAAAACAAATGGGACACCACAAAGAGGAGTGGTACCCGGGAGAAAACTGAAGACCATCAGGAACAATATTTAAAACCTTAGCTGTTGTTTTGGTCTAGGCCTGACTCAGGCTAGTGGTAGATTGTAGTGCATATTGGAACAAAATGAGATTCTAGTAAAGGATTCAACAGTTAACAAAAGGAGATTTACTTAGCTATAGCAGGAGCAGAGTATTGAACAAAATACACATTAAAAGACATTCTGAACTGATTTAGGGCAGAGCAATACTTCCATGCCTGTGCTGTGAATCACTAGACCATGCCTGGAGATGCAGGTAGCTATTTTATGTTCAGGTAACCAGGTTACCTCAACGGTATGAGCCTTTAGTCTCTTGAACCAAACAAATTTTGAGAATAGAAAGAAACCCTGGCCTAACTTGTATGGGAGAAGGGGTTGGGATATTGCTCCCAATGCAAATGTCTCTTATCTTGACATAGGGTGGGTAATAAGCTAAGTAGTTTTATGTTTGTTTCTTAAAATACAAACTAGACTTCAGGACTTTGGGACTAAACAATATGCTAATACTTTCCCCATGCTCACAGTAGCTCCCTGCGGTCTGGAGAGGGAGGAATACAGCACAGTTGGTGTCATTACCTACTGTTCCCTAGAACTGCTGGGAAATTAGAAGAGGCCTTTTTTATTGACTATAATGATTATATGATAGAGGTGGCATATACACAGTTTGTTCTTATAATGGTCAAATGAGACAATCGGACAGTATTTGGGAAACTGTAAAATACAGATTGACTCTCACTGTGTTCAGTACATTCCTATAATAATGGGCATAAAGCTGATGTTTATAGAATCAAATTTACCCATTGACTTCCATTGCAAATTTGGAAATACATATCTAATGTTATCTCTAATACATACTTCCTCCCCCCTCTCCAATATCATTTGAGTCCTAAGTTTCATATCTCTCCACTAAATAGTTGTATGGTTATGAGTCTATGTTCTCAAAGGCTTCAATAGTATAGCATAATCTTGATAGATCGTACCACTCAAACAATAGTGCTTTTTAATAATTAAGTGCTTTACTTATTCAAGAAACTGTGATAGGCATTGGGAATACAAGTATAAACAAATGATCTCCAATCTCAAGGAGCAGCTAGGTGGTGCAGTAGACAGAGTTCCAGGCCTGGAGTAGGCAGACTCATCTTTCTGAGTTCAAATCTGGCCTCAGACACTTACTGTGTGACTCTGGGCAAGTCACTTAATTAATCCTGTTTGCCTCATTTTCCTCATCTGCAAAATGAGCTGGAGAAGGAAATGACAAAACCACTCTAGTATTTTTGCCAAGAAAACCCCAAATCAGTCACAGAGAGTTAGACGCAACTGAAATTAACTGAACAAAAACAATCTCAGTCTCCTACTAAGAAATTTATATCCTGCCAGACTGAGTGGCTTTGTGTCTCTCATTCTGATGAGATCAGATTATTTCAGTTCAGAGGGGCTGCCATGGGAAGGTTGGTCAGCAGGTGATTATTTTTTTGCCACCACATCAGTTCATGAAAATCATCTATAAGGTGTAAAGATCTCTGTTGAAACCGTGAATTCCTGAAAACAAAGTACACTGCAAAAAAAATAAATAAATTACATTTGTCAAAGTGTAGTTGGTGTGTAAATTCTCCCATTAAAAAAAAAAGGCAGTATGGTATGGTTAGAATACTAGACTGAAAAATCAAACCTGCTTTTGACCTTTTGGATTCCTGTCTTTTTTTATTTTTTTGACACTAGATCTCCCTATTTTGCCTAAGTTATGATTCCAGTGGGCTCTTATGGAGCCTAATCCCATTACTGACTGACATGGGACTTGCTCTGTCTGCAGTCTAAACAAGTTCACTCCATCTGTCAGATCTCACCATATTTGTACTGGACTTTATGAGGGCACAGGACACCCTTCTGGCTTAGCTCACTGCAGCTCAGAACTCCTGAACACGTGGGGATTACAGGCATGCATCACCATATTTTAAAGACCAATTCAACTGCCCCCTCTTTTTGGAAGCTTTCTCTGATAGCCTATTGGTAATGACTTCCCTCTTCAAATCTTTTATAGCATTTGTTTCATACCTCTTATGTGTTTATCACATAATATTAGGTATTATCATTCTTTATGTTGGTGTTACCATAAATTCTGTAAGTATACAAACTACATCTTAAGAAAACTGTTTCTCATCCAATGCCTAGGCTAGTACTCTATATAGAGTAATAACAGTTAGCATTGATAACAAACACTCAGAGGTAAGCCTTTATTATTGTTATTACCATTTCACAGATGAGGAGACTGAGGCAGGTTAAATGACTTGCCCAGGGTCCCATATCTGGCAAGTGTCTGAAGCAGGACTTGAATTCAGGTCTTTCCAATTCCAACTCCGGTGCTCTATCCATTATGCCACCAAGCTGCTTTGGAAGCGTTTGTGTACTCATGTGATGTCGGTGTTCTAGCTCTGTCAGTAACTAGTTGTGTGGCTTTGGACAACTCGCTTCTCTTAGCTAAAACCTAGACAAATATGACCATGTTGGGCCTATCGTGTTAAATTTGAAATACAGAAACAAAAATTGTACATAGTAGAGATTCATAGTTTCGTATACATTTCTCATTTTTCTTATTTTTATTTAGAGAAATGTTCATATATTTTGCATTTTCTCAAGTTTGTGATCATAAAAGGGAAAAATTTAAATATTAAAAAAGAGGGGATTAGAAGAAGAGGTTCCTTTTGGGTCTAAAATCCTGTAAGTCCGAATGGACAGTTCCCATGATCTTACTCATAGGTGAAGGTGTACTTACACCTGATTTCCCTGGGAAATTGTCACTGAGTCTGTGGAATTTGGGTAGGCATCAGACCCCATTACTTCAGATGTCATGCCATTCCTTCTAGCTGGCAGAACCAGAAGAAAAAAATTATTTGCTTTAAAGGAAATTAAATGTTTTATTTTGTGCTACACATTGGATGTTTTTGCAATCATCTAAACTTTAATGACATTTACATGATTTCAGTGCTTAAAGTGTCCTAGCTATTTCAGCCACTCCCTCTAAGTTCCTATAAGGATGTTTTTTGTCCATTCATTCATTCATTCATTCTCATTTGCTCTTTCTGGCACAATGCATGTTAGTATTTTTGTTATTGGAAGATACTTATGTTATAGCTCTCACTCAGTCTAAGAACTCCCTAGCCAGTGCTTAGTAATAAACGTGTATCAATGTATACTAAAGCAGCTAAACAGGACGGTGGATAAAGGGCTGGATTTCAAATCAAGAAGACCTGAGTTCAAGTCCAGTCTCAGAAACTAGCTGAATGACCCTGGGTAAGTCACCTAAACCTCTATCTGCCTCAATTTCCTCATTTTTAAAATGGAAATAATAATAGCACCTACTCCCAGGGTGGTTGTGAGAATCAAATGAAATGAAATCTGTAAAGCACTTTTCAAACTTTAATATGCTAGATAAATATCAGCTATTATTGCTTTAATTTTTATATTAAGCTCAGCTATTAATCTTTTTAAAAATTTAAAAAATCTTTTCACTAATATAAGAATAAGAAAATAAGAATGAGAAGAATGTATTCCTGTTTCAAGTTCATTACAAAATAATAGAATAGTTATGGAAAGCAAAGTTTTAAATTAAAAGTTACTGAATATCATACCTAAGGATAAGCCTATACTGATATAACAAAATGTCATTATTGTCATTTAAAATATTTTTGCAATGTAGACTGAACTGTCTTCTCTTTCTTTAAATGTTCATACGTTTGTTTAGTATCCAGGTACATAGAACTTTGTGGGCAACTAGGGAGCTCAGTGCATAGAGTGCTGGGCTGGAGTCAGGAAGGCTCATCTCTCTGAGTTCAAATCTGAACTCTGATGCTTACTAGCTGTGTGACCTTGGGCAAGTCACATAATCCTGCTTGCCTCAGTTTCCTCATATGTAAAATGAACTGAAGAAGAAAATGGCAGACCACTCCAGTTATCTTTGACCCCAAATGGGGTTAGGAAGAATCAGACACGACTAAACAAAAAAGAACTTTATGCACATATTTGCATGCTCACAGTCTCACCCACTGAACTGAGTAGATTTAGATGACCAGGAGGCATTCTCTAAAATCAATAATGTTTGATTATTGTCCTTGGAATATTTTTCACCAGCTGGACCAAAATAACTTGAAAACTAGTCTTTAAAATACACCCACCCACCCCACCCCTTTTTTAATCTGACTGCCAAAAGAATTGGAAGCTATCAATGTCATAACCTCTCGGAGCACTGGAATACTTTGAGCTTTGACTTTAATTTAAAATTCCCTTTTGCATTAACTCCAATAAAAGTGTTAGGTGATCCTTAGAGACTTTCATTTCAGATTGAGTTTTCTTTCTTTCTTAGAAATGTAAATTCTAGAAGGTATCTTTTTCCAGAATAAGCCTACTTCATCAATTGGAAAATTTTCTTGATCACTATATCCAGGGGTATGCTGATAAGTGTTTAAGAACCAGTTTGGGGACAGAAGGGCCCAGCTCTTAATCTTAAGAAGCAACTAGGAGGTGTGTGAAATCAGGAAGATTCATCTTCACAAGTTCAAATCCTGCTTCAGACACTGTGAGATCCTGGGCAAGTTACACTGTTTGCCTCATTACCTCATCTGCAAAATGAGCTAAAGAAGGAAGTGGCAAATTACTATCTTTGCTAAGAAAACCTAAAATGGGGTCATAAAGGGTTGGATACCATTGAAAAGACTGAATAACAACAATTAATAAATTATAAAAAGGCTCTAGGGGCCACTATTCCCAATAAGAAAAACTTGACTTTCTACTAGCCAGGAGCTGGAACAGCAGTAGCTCTGAATGCCATGATCTCTACATACCTTCCACACAATGCTTGCTGACACTAGAAATTTGAAGCCTTGACTCTGTGAGCTGAATTTCTGTCAAATGCACATGAATGCAGACCCACTTATTCTTAGCATCCAGCTTCTTAGTCACCATAATTCAATGCATGTTTACTAATGTGAAAAAATGATTATTAATAACCAATATCTTAGAGATTCAGAGCCCTCTTCTTCCAAAGTCCTGACTTTGAGTTCAGTTTTTCTTCAGAAGGACTTTCTGATAATGAGATTGCATTGACTCGCTTTGTCCTGGTCAGCCCCCATCCAAACTTGCAAGTAATTTAATCTAAGGTAGGGAAACCCATTGTGTTCTACTCAAACTTGGGTGGAGACAGATTCTTTTGTTTAGATAGTCCAAGGCTGGGAGTTGTCTGGTATGCCTGGGAGTGGTCTGGTATAGAGTCCAGGGATGAAATGGTGATGGAATGACATCAGCCCCTGTTGAAACAGTATAAAAACTGTGTTTCCCTAAACTCAAAAGGAGATCAGTTCCAAACCATTTCCCATGCATGGATGCTTTGAGAGAAATACACACTGATACAACCTAATCCTGTTTGTCTTTCTTAGATGGAACTCTTCATGAAGTTAACACTCACTATAATTCCCTACTATATGCACTTTTGTTTTTCTATCACCTTAATTAAAAGTTTATGAGGCAGACATACTGTTTGCAGTCAGCAATGACCCCTTTATCCTTTGATTCTCCACACGTAGATTGCTCATTGCCCCTCTTAGATATGTATAATTTGTTCTCCTGCCCATCCACTCCCCTGACACAAGTGTTCTTCATAAAATTCTTTGGGTCTTTAAAATTGTGTTGTTATATTTAAGAGGAAACTTAACTCTCACCTTAAGATAGAACATACCTCTACTTGATTCAAAGTTACTCTGTTCACTTAATGAGCTAATTTAATTTTCCCAAAGAAAAATAAACAAACTGAAATATTTGTCATGGTAATGTGTTAAATACAATCAATTATAAGTTAATATGTTGAGGTCAAATGTTGAGGTTTGGGGTGCTTGGGAGCTCAAAATACCAACAGCCTGGGTCCTGCCCGAATGAATTTGACCCAAATCTTCTTTCAGCCAAAATAAAAATTTATCATAGATTCGCCATATGGGGTTGACTCTTAAGAAGCCTAAGCATTTCCAACACTTGTATTGATAAGCGGGCCAGATAGAATCTCAGCTAGACAGAATCAGAGTTGGATTGAATCTGAGTGCCTTCATGGAGACAAGAGGGAGCTTATTTACAGAAAGACCATGGGAAAGATCCAGGGATGGCCAAGTAGTCTGGGAGAAGTAGTGTAAGAAGGATCTAAATGGGACTAGGGTGACTTTATCAAGGATGGGAAACAGCTATAGGCAAAGGGGAAATGTCACACAATGGAGGGCTTGGGTGGGAAGTAATCAAGGATAGGAATCAGCCAGCGGCAATCTGGAGGGAAGGACAACCAGAGAGCCAGTCTAGGTTAAGGGTAACAGATTTGGGTATGAAAAGCCAGATTAACTGGGAAGATTCAAGGAGGTTCCCAGAGCTGTACCCCATCAAATATAGGCAAGCAAAACACATCTACACAGTAGGTGATGAGGTGATGGTAACTGGACCCCTAAGAGGAGAAGACCATGTCTTTAAAAGCAATCCAGTCCCTGAATTTTTCCATACATTTTAGTAGCCCAAATCACTGGCACCTCCACCCAAGGCACCCAACCTATCCCAGCCCACTTAGATCACCTAATTTGCTTACTTGACATTCTTGTCATTGTTACACATGGTCCACCTCAGACTACTTACCACTCCTTAATCCCACCTGGATCCTTTCACTGTCCGTTGTGTATATAAGCATCAATCTCATCCTGAGTTTGCAAGATCCTAGGAACTTTGCCCACTACGATTGGCATTACAATAAACTTTGCCACTTGTCTAGAAGACTGTTTGAGTATGAAATCCTTCCCGGGCAACTCCTCCTTTTACCCCGATGTTTTGGGGTTCCTAGCAATCCCAAACTTTGTCATAGCCATTTCTGAAAATGTATCTTATTCTATACTTTAAAAATGAGAGACATTGGTTTGTGCTAAGCACTGAAGATACACATACAAGCAGAAAGAATTGAGAAGCTTACATTCTGATAGTCGAAGACAAGGTTCAAAGGAAGCTGAAAGAGGGGTATTGTTCATTTGTAACACCGGAGCTCCGCAGCCTCCAGGCTCCAGCAGGTTCACTCTGGATCTGGGCAGACAAAAGGACAGCAGTGGAGAGATGATAAGGGGTTATTTACTATACTCTTCTGGATGGCACCACTTTGGGGAGGAGGTGGAGGAGCTCAACTCCTACAGCATCTACCTAATTACTCTTCAAAGGCTCATGTGAGAATAAGAGCATGCACTTCTACAGTATCCCCCTAATTTTGGGTCTCGATGGCAACAAATTGAGACAAGCACAGCATTCACATTCTGCCCTTACTGACCAGTGCTTGTTTGATTTATAGAGAAACAAAGAAGGCAACATGCCAACTATAGACTCTTAAGTTTACATTAACTTTGGCTATATCGTGACTTAGCATAGAGCAGGCACAGCGTGATGTTTACTCGCTAAATTCAGATGTTTATATTATCTGTGATACACAAGTGCAGTGAGATTGTTTATGGCCATGGATCCTGGTAACTTGTATCAAATTAGATCCATGCCACCTTACATGCATTGTTCTAGTGCTCAGGAAGGACCAATGCTATCAGGAGGGTAAAGTCTTGATTTGTAAGTGAATTGGATTTTAAGTGAGGCAGAGCTGTGAAAAGTCATCAGCCTCACTCACTCTCTCCTCCAGAGTCATCAGAGTCCAGTGGCAAAACATAGGTCAGGATGACTGGAGGTAGCCACAGATGCAGTGGGAGACTTTGGCTTTTTTAAGCTAAATTCTTTTCCAGTTCTCAGTTTGTCTGAGGCAACAATTCAGGAATTAAAGACCAAGAATAAAGGTAAAAGATGGCCTAGTCTGCCTTCACAAAAGAATCATTCTGGGGGGGGCAGACACTCAAAGTTACTGACCATAACAGAAATAGTTGCTATTTACACTTGAACCCAAACAATGAACAAGTGAGGCTTGGGCTCACTAATAATTTGGGCTCACTAATAATGATAATTTACTATTAGCCAATCAGTGAAAGCCAGAGTGATTTGGGTTTAAAGTCAAGTATGTCCATTTAAATCACAATGGGCTTTATCAAAGCCTGGTTTTCTAAAGCTATATTTCAAGAGATCAAAAATGAAAACTGCATGAGACAAAAGAGTTAATTGTCCCAGTTTTTTGAAAAAAATGATAGATAAATTGGGAGAGAAAAAAATGGCCCCCAAGTTCCAAAGATACTTTGTGAAATGTAAGTGATCAAAATTTATGTTCCTTTCAATAGAGCATCCACAAGTAAGGGTATGACTCCCCATGTGAACAGAGGGAGAAGAATGAGGGGGAGGGGAAGAAAGGAATGAAAATGTTGGCACACGGCCATAGTTTAGGCAGTCTGAGGTGTAACCTGGAGAGCAACCAGACTGGCCTGGGCACCCTCCATAAGTGCAGGAGTCATTCAATCAGAGAGAGAAGCCACAAGGGTCCAGGAATGAGAAGTTGGTCGTTGTTTTAATCTGAGTTAGAACCACCGTGTAAATTGTTCACCTGGTTCTGTTCACATTACTTTGTTTCCTTTAATACAAGTTTACCCTAAAAGAACTTAGATTCTATTCGGCGAGGTAGCCTATATACATACATACATACACATACATATGTATAGACATATATGTACGTGTATATATACACACATGTATGTACGAATGTATGCATGTATATGTGTGTGTGTGTGTGTGTGTGTGTGTGTGTGTGTGTACAAAACAAATATTGGCAGTTTAGGGTGGGACAATGCTAGTAGGTGGGATTGTCAGAAAAGGCTTTATCTAGAGGCAACGTGATCTGAGCTTTAAATAAAACAAGGAATGCTAAGAGGCAGAACTGTAGAAATTTATCCCAGGCACTGGAGCCAGCCAGTGTAAAAGACAAGAGAAAAAAATAAAGCCAGTTTGTAGAGTGTGAGGAAAGGGAGGCATGGATGAGGAGGCCCCAAAACAAGGCTGCAGCCAGGGATGAAGGGTAAAAAGCTGCCAGTCCTCAAATTAAATTGGTCTTACTTTGTTTTTATCTCCTTTTGCAATTCTTTTGTCCTTAGTTCCTTTTCCTCTGCTTCTTTTAGTAGAAAAGACCAACCAGAGAAGAAATACCGTAAAACGAGCCCAGGATGACCCAGGTGTCTGGGCAGCCTCCAACAGCCTGAAGTATCTCCTCCCATCTCCATCTCCATTGCCACCATTGGCCAGTGTCGCTCCTCAAACGGCCCCTAGGTGGCAGCACCAGTGCAGGAGTCAGGAGGACCTGAGTTCAAATCTCACCTCAGACACTTGACACTCACTAGCTATGTGACCTTGGGCAAGTCACTTAACCCCAATTGCCTCATTTCTTTGATGGCATGGTCTTCAGCAACAAAGGTTGAGCACACAATATAGTAGAAAATTGAAGTCATGAATGTCATCAAAGCTCAGGGATGACCATACTCATTACATTATTTTATATAATTACATTATGTTATTTTTATAACCAGCTATCACTTTTCTTTCATTTAATTAAAGGCACAGTGGGTTTTCCTTGGAAACATTTTATATTATTTATGTACATATACATGTATATTTAATATATGCCTATTAAAACAGTGGGTTTAACAAGGAAATACATATATTTCCACGGAAATATATTATTTATAATCTATATTGCATTATGTGTAATATCACAACATATAATTTAAATCAACATACATATACATCTTATATAATATTATATATTGTGCATATATTATCTTTCTGTAGAAAATATACATTTACATGTTAAACCCACTATGTTTTTAACATATTTTAACATTTACTACATATAAAATATATTTCTGTATTTTATATGTATATATATAATAAGAATATATGTACTTCAATTAAAGTAGAACAGAGTAAGACTAGATTAAATGAATGAAACTTCTTATAGAATTAGTTATTTCTTAAAGAAGAGTATTTCTCTTCAAACAGTGTCACTCAAAATGCCAGAGGACCTGCTTTAAAAAATAGATAATTTTATCTGTTTCATCAATACCATGTAGCTAAAACTTTTGAAAGCCTTTTGTTCTCTTGAGCAAACCTCTTCTGATATTTATTTATATGATTCCTTTTCTTTGTGAGGATTTCCCTTCCACCCAACCCAGTAATGAAAAGGGAAGATTCAGCCCAGCCCAAGTTAAAAGATCCATTTTCAGATTAGTGGAGACTGAGTAACTGGGAATTACAGTTTTGAAGCAAAGATCTGCATGTATCCTTTTTCTCCCCAGCATTGCCATTGGCAACACATTTCCAAGGAATTTAAGAAGTTTTCTGAGTAAAGCAACTAATGGTCTCTAGACATATGACCCACTAAACCTCAAAATTCCTATCTTTAATAGCCATTTACGAGAATATGTGTTATTATGTATGTGAATGGAAATCAAAATGCAAATGTTGTTCTCCTCAAACATTACATCTGAGATTCACTTTTTAAAAAGATCACAGATCTTATTCCCATTGATCCAAATTTGCCTATCCTATTTTCCTTTTCAAACTTGTTTTGACTTTACTTTTTGCACACTTCCACTCTGAGCATGTTAGGCTAAAGGGGATCCAGAAAGTGTTGTGGAAAACATAACACATAAATGTTCACATATATAGCATGTGCACTGATGTGAAATGTGCTATAATTCAGCAAACTTGGGCTTTAAACTTCCCATGTATTTTTTTTTATTTTGTAATGTTTAACAATCACTGCCATACAATTGCGATTTTATCCCTCCCCACCTACTCCCCACTACCCCCCTCCCTCCCCACAACTGCATACAATTCTGTATAGATTCTACATATACTTTCCTATTGAGTATATTTTCACTATAGTCATGCTATGTAGTCAGACTAAAATAAATGAAAGAAATCGTATAACAAATCAGAACATGATACACAAACACATACACATACACAAACATGATCTGCTACAATATGTGAGTGACTTCCATATTTCTCTCTCTGAGTGTGGCAGGCATTTTGCCTTGAGATCCTCCATTGGGATTTTTTTTTTTTTTTTTGGTAAGAAGTTCTTGTGTTATTACAAAAATCTAAGTCTACCAGAAAAAACTCTCACACACTGTGGTTGTTGCTGTGCATAAAGTTCTCCTGGTTCTGCTCCTTTCACTCAGCATCAGGTCATATAAGTCCTTCCAGGCCTCTCTGAAGTCTTCTTGTTCATCATTTCTTATGGCACAATAGTACTCCATTACATTCATATACCATAATTTATTCAGCCATTCCCCAATTGATGGACATCCCCTTGACTTCCAGTTTTTGGCAACTACATAGAGTGCTGCTATAAATATTTTTGTACATGTGGGACCCTTTCCCATTTTTATGATCTCTTGGGGATATAGTCCTAGTAGCGATATTGCTGGGTCAAAGGGTATGCACATTTTTGTAGCCCTTTGGGCATAGTTCCAAATTGCTCTCCAGAATGGTTGGATGCGCTCGCAGCTCCACCAACAATGAATTAGTGTTCCAACTTTCCCACATCCTCTCCAGCATTTATCATTTTCTTGTTCTGTCATGTTTGCCAATCTTAAAGGTGTGATGTGGTACCTCAGAGTTGTTTTGATTTGCATCTCTCTAACCAATAGTGATTTAGAGCATTTTTTCATATGATTATAGATAGCCTTAACCTCTTCCAGAGGAGTTTTTCCAGGAGCTTAGGTGAGTCGTTGCTTTCACTCCGCCATCTTGGCTCAGCCCCCTGGATTAGATCTTCCCATGTATTTTTTAGTGTTATAACAACAGAATATCTATCCCATGGTCACTTTTCATTTTGTCCACATTTTTCCTTTACTCCTATCACATTCTCTCTTATGTCATATATATTTGTCTACATATTGTGTCTTTCCTATTTTATGGAGCTCCAGCCCTCATCACCTGCCTGATGGGCATCATCTATTAACATCTCAAATGGCACATGTTCAAAATAAAATTCATTATCTTGCCTGCCTAAAACCACCCCTTTTCCAAATTTCTCTCTACAGAGAACACTGCCATCCCTTCAATCACCTATGTTTGAAACCTTGGAGTCATGCTCAGTCCTTCACCCTCACCTCTCCAGTCAGTTCTCATGTCTTGTTCATTCCACCTCTGCAAACTGTCTCCTACATCCTTTTCCTATTCTCCTATACCCAGGGTCAGGTTTTCACCTCCTCTCATGTAGACAGCTGCAATAGGTTTCCAACTGGTTTTTCTGCCTCTTCCCTTTCTAATCTTGCCTCTACATTACTGAAAAACTCACATTACTCCAGCACAAGTATGATTATGCCACTCCCTTGTTCAAGAAACCAGTAACATTCTCAGAAAGACTTTTAAAACCATTACAATCTGACTCCAGCCAATCCTCTTTTAATGATCCAGTAGCTTCACATTTCTGGGTTTAAATTTTTTTTTTAAATTTATTATGATCTTCTTTAGGGTTAATGGAATATAAGATCTTCCCCATCCATTAATAGACCCATGTGATCACATGTGTTTCCTTTTTCCTTGGAACAAGAACCATCTTCCCAGGTCTAAAGGTACACAGATATTTCAATCACAGATGTCTTGCTGCTTTGAACTTTGACTCAGTCCATGGTTGTGACACATCCCACACTAAAATTACATAGAGCCCTGCACACCTTTCCAATTAAATGCTGAGGGACATAGATTTCCATGCTTCTCAGTGCTAAACTAATCAAGTGCAGGGGAGGCTTGCTTGTAGAGAGATTGGACAAAAAGAATGCTTAAGATGTTGGTGCTCCCTGGTTTAGTGATGTGTATCAATATTTTTATTACCTTATTAAGTTTTGCCTTCTGGTATCTCAATAGTGATGTTCAGAATAAATGTTTGGATTTGGTCTTGAATGAAGAGAGCTTATAATATTTTGCAGTTCAACCCTGGAAATATGTATGTACATTCATAGCAACTGCTATGAATATTGCATTGGCATTGCAACTTCATATACATCAACATATATGAATATTTCAATAGACAATGAAAAACAATTTGTAAAACAAGTGTGCAAACATTTGTAAACAGAAAAGTTTACAATGAAACTCAACTTCTATGATGCTCAATGTTTTTTCTAGTACAAAAAGTTTAGTGAGTTTGGTGGGGTTTTTTGGGGGGAGGGGGGCTTGTGGTATAATTCAAATTTTACATGGGGATTCCAAAACTTCTCTGCATGTCTATGTCCTCTTCTGAACTTCCTTATGCTATCTTCTGCTTATTTTTAAATGATTCATCACCATTCTTTCCTATCTTTTCTTCCTTTTAAAAATGTAATCACTCTCCCTTTGTCTTGCTCCTGCCCCAAATCTCCCCAAATAAAAATTTTTTAAAAGGAGCTCTTCCCTTTAACAAAGAAACATAGCCACACAAAACAAATATACACATTGCATAGACAAACAATATAAATATTGCAAAGCACTTTACCAAGGTCTCAATTCATTCTCACAGCCTCTATTACTGTTATTCCCATTTTAAAGATGGGGAAACTGAGGCAGACAGCTAAACTATTTAATATTTTATTTTTCCCCAGTTACATGAAAAAATAATTTTTGACATCTGTTTTCAAAATTTTAAGTTCCAAATTCTTTCCCTTCCTCCTCCCTACTCTCTCCATTGAGAAAGCAAGCAATTTGATGCAGGTTATACTTGTGCAGTGAAGCAAAATTTATTTCCGTATTAGTCATGTTGTGACAGAAAACACAGAACAAAAAATCTCGAGAAAAATAAAGTAAAAAAATGCTTCAATCTCTATTCAGACATCAGTTCTTTCTCTGGGGAAGGATAGCATTTTTCATCAAAGGTCCTTCGGACTTGTCTTGGATCATTGAATTGCTGAGAATAGCTAAGTCATTCACAGTTGATCATCTTACAATACTACTATCACTTTGTACACAGTACATTTTACTTTATATCAGTTCATGAAAGTCCAAGTTTTTCTGACAGCATCCTGTTTATCATTTCTTATAGCACAATAGTATTACATTACAATCACATACCACAATTTGTTCAGCCATTCTCTAATTAATAGGCATCCCGTCAATTTCCTATTCTTTGTTGGAAAAGAGCTGCTAAAAATATCTTTGTATATATAAGTCCTTTTCCTTTATGGTTTTTTAAATCTGTTTTTCAATACTGATCTAGTAGTTGTATTGCTAGGTCAAAGAGTATGTGTGTTTTTATAGCATAGTTCCAAATTGCTATGCAGAACAGTGGAATCAGGTCACAACTTCACCAACAGTGCTTTAATATCTCATTTTTCCTATATTCCCTCCAACATTTGTCATTTCCCTTTTCTGTCCTATTAATTAATCTAATAGGTATATGCTTGTAGATAGCTTTGACTACTTCATCTGAAAACTGTTCATATCTTTTGATCATTTATCAGTTGGGGAATGACTTTTATTTTTATAAATTTGACTCAGTTACCTACATGTTTAATAAATGAGGTCTTTACCAGAGAAACTTGCTTCAAAATTTTTCACCGTTATGATTGCTAAATGTGTTTCCCTACATCTTATTTCCAAACTCCCCTTCCCATTTATTCTATTCTCTCCTTTCACTGTCTTTCCTCATAAATGTTTTGCTTCTGGCTATACTGTCCCTCAATTTGCATTCCATTCTATCACCTCTCTTTTTTCTTATCCCCTTACCCCCATTTTACAGTAGGATAACAGATTTCTCTACCCAACTAAATTATTCCCTGTTTTAGCCAATTCTGATGACAGCGAGGTTAACTCATTCTTCCCTCTCCTTTTCCCCATCTTCCCCTCCACTGCAAAAGCTTTTTCTTGCCTCTTTTATGTGAGATAATTTACCCCATTCTACCTCTTCCTTTCCCTTTCTCTCAATGCATTTCACTTTGTCAATCCTTCATTTTATTTTTGTAGATATCCCTTTATATTCAATTCACATTGTGCCTTCTGTTTACATATACTCCAACTGCCCTAAAAAATGAGAAAGGTTTTATGAATTACAAGTATCATCTTCCCATTTAGGTATGTAAACATTTTAATCTTATTAAGTCCTTTATGATTTCTCTTTCCTGTTTTATCTTTATATGTTTTTCTTGAGTCTTGTATTTGAAAGTCAAATTTTCTATTCAACTCTGGTCTTTTCATTAAGAATGCTTGAAAGTCCTCTGTTTCAAGGTTAAGCCATCATGGCAGAGGAAAGGCAGGGACTCACTTGCGCTCTCCCCACAACCTCTCCAAATACTTTTAAAAATCATTCACATACCAGAGTACAGTCCAGGAGAGTAGTAAACACCTCTCCTTAGATCATGCTGCCTTGGAAGAACTGGAAACTTACAGGCCCCTAGAAGTATCTCTGAAAACAGTTGCACAAAACCCCTGTATCTGAGGACAGTGTGCTCTCACCCTGAAAGCTGAGTCCTATTTTAACAAAGGGTTAAAATTCAAGTAATAGGCTAGGAAAATGAACAAACAATGGGAAAAACTCTTGAATAGAGAAAGTAACTATGGTGACAGGGAAGATCAAAATGCACACTCAGAAGAAGACAACAAAGTCAAAGCTGCTATACCCAAAGTCTTCAAGAAAAACTTGAATTAACTATGAAAGAGCTAAAAAAGGATTTGGAAAATCAAGTAAGAGAGGTAGAGAAAAAATTGGGAAAAGAAATCAAAGTGATACAAGAAAACAACGAAAAAAGAGTCAGTTTGGTAAAGGAGACACACAACAATACTGAAGAAAATAATACCTTAAAAAACAGACTAGGCCAAATGGTAAAAGAGGTACAAAAAGCCAATGAGAAGAATGCCTTAAAATCAGAATTGGCCAAATGGAAAAGAAGGTCCAAAAGCTTACTGAAGAAAATAATTCCTTAAAAAATTAGAATAGAGCAAATGGAAGTTAATGACTTCATGAGAAATCAAGAAACAATGAAACAAAATCAAAAGAATGAAAAAATAGAAGACAATGTGAAATATTTCATTGGAAAGTCCTCTATTTTTTTTGAATACTCATGTTTTCCTGTGAAAGATTATGCTAAGCTTTGCTGGGTAGGTGATTCTTGGTTGTAATCCTAGCTCCTTTACCCTTCGGAATATGATATTCCAAGCTCCCCTGATCCTTTAATGTAGAGGTTGCTTAATCTTGTGTTATCCTGACTGTGGCTCCATGATATTTGAATTATTTCTTTCTGAATGTTTGCAATATTTTCTCCTTGACCTGAGAACTCTGAAATTTGGCTATAATATTCCATGGAGTTTTCCTTTTGTGATCTCTTTCAGGAGGAGATTGGTGGGTTCTTTCAATTTCTAGTTTACCCTCTAGTTTTGGAATATCAGACCAGTTTTACTCCTTGACAATTTCTTGAAAGATGATGTCTAGTCTCTTCTTAATCATGGCTTTCAGGTAGTTCAATAATTTTTAAATTATCTCCCCTGGATCTATTTTCCAAGTCAGTTGTTTTTCCAATGAGATATTTTACATTGTCTTCGGTTTTTTTCATTCTTTTGATTTTGATTATTTCATTTCTCATAAAGTTATTAGCTTCCATTTGCTCCATTCTAATTTTTAAGGAATTATTACTTTTAGTGAACTTTCGGATCTCCTTTTTCATTTGCCCAATTCTACTTTTAATGGAGCTTTTTGTTCAATGAATTTTTGTGCCTCTTGTCCATTTGGTCAATTCTACCTCGTAGCTTTTTTGTACCTCTTTCACCATTTGGCCTAGTCTGTTTCGTAAGGTGTCATTTTCTTCAGTACTTTTTGTGTCTCCTTTACCAAGCTGTTGACTTGTTTTTTCACGATTTTCTTGCATCACTCTCATTTTTCTTCCCAATTTTTCTTCTACCTCTCTTACTTGATTTTCAGAATCCTTTTTTGAGCTCTTTCATGAGAGAAAAATTCATGTTTTTTTTGGAAACTTCGGATATTGGAACTTTGGCTTTGTTATCTTCTGAGTATGTGTTTTGATCTTCCTTGTTACCATAGTCACTTTCCATGGTCAGAATCTTTTCTGTTGTTTGCTCATTTTTTTCAGTCCATTTCTTCACTTTTAACTCTTGTTAAAATGGGGTCCTGTTCTTGGGGTATAGGAAGCTCTCTACCAAGTTTCAGGTATTTTTGTGTATTTTTTTTTTTTAGAGCTAATTCTGGTGGTTTGTAAGTTTTCAATTCTTCCAAAGTGGAATGATCCAAGGAATAGTGTGCTTACTACTCTCCTGGCCTATTCTCTGGTCTGTGAGCGATCACAAACACTCTTTATTGCCCTAGAACTGTGATGAGTATCCCTGTTCCCTGCAGCTGCAAGCATTTGTCTTCTAGTGCCCCTTCTTACCCTGGGACCACCACCCAGAACTGCAACCCAGATGTGAGTATAGGAAAAGCAATAGAGTCCTGCTCACAGTGCTAGCAAAGAGACCCATGTAATCTCCTTCTGACCAGTTGTTTGACCCCTTTATCATCTGTGGCTTAAGAACTCCAGAAGCAGCCACTATAGCTGCTGATTCAGTGGCTCCCAAGACTTGCTCCTGGGTTGCTAGGGCCTGGTCTACTCTGGTGTGGCCTGTGCTGATTGTGCTGCACTCTCACCCAGGTATGACAGACCTTTCCTGCTGACATTCTAAGTTGCCTTTGGCTGGAAAAATATTTCTAGGAATAGAATACTAGGAATTTTCATCAATGTGAATTCTGCCTTGATGGGTAGAGATTTCAATGCTTATTCACCTCAGTAGGCATTTTTCTTTTCTTTTTCTCTTTCCCAATTTTATTTTGTTTGTTTATTCATTTACTTATTTATTTTTAGTTTTCAGCATTCACTTCCATAAGATCATGAGTTACAAATTTTCTCCTCATCGCTCCGCATCCCCCCAACCCAAGATGGCATGTAACATGTAAAGAAGAATTTGAACCAATGGAAGAAACCACAAGAAAAAAGAAACAAAACAATGAGAGAGAGAGAGAGAGAGAGAGAGAGAGAGCACATGATATGCTTTGATCTGCATTCAGACTCCATAGTTCTTTTTATGGAAGTGTATAGTATTTTCCAACATGAGTGTTTTGGACTTCTCTTAGATCTTTGCAGTGCTAAGAAGAAATAAGTCTATCAAAGCACAAGATGTGCACAGTGTTCTCCTGTTTCTGGTCATTTCACTTGGAATCAGCTCACATAAGTCTTTCCAGATTTTTCTGAAGTCTGCCTGCTCATTATTTATTATAGCACAGTACCCCAACTGATGAGTATCCCCTCAAATTCCAAGTCTTTGCCATCACAAAAAGAGCTGCTGTAAGTTTTTTTGTACCTTTTCCTATTTGTATGATCTCTTTGGGATACAGCCCTAGAAGTGGTATTGCTGTGTCAAAGGGTATGGACATTTTTATAGCTCTTGGGGCATAGTTCCAAATTGTTCTCGAGAATGTTTGGATCAGTTCAAACTCCATGAACAATGCATTAATGTTCCAATTTTCCCACATCTTCTCCACATTTATAATTTTCCTCTTTTGTCATGTTAGCCAATCTGATAGCTGTGATGTGGTACCTCAGAGTTGTTTCTGTTAACATTAAGGTACTGCTACTAAGAGTACAGAGCTGGGTCACTCACTCCTCCAAGTTCTAGCCAAGTTAAGGAGATTTGGCTCCCAGTACCCATACTTATTGGTTTGCTTACAAGTTCCCACTCTGGGAATAATATTATTTTTTGGTTTAAGTCTAAGGCCTTCTCCAAAAAAGGAATCAGGAGCAAGAGTACTTAATGTTTAAACATGAGCTGGGTATATGAAGGTGGTTCATTCATTCTTAGAAAGAACTGGAAAGTGAGAGGATGCTCATCAATTGAGGAGTGGCCAAACAATCTGTGGTATATGATTGTGGTGGAATATTGTTGTTACAGAGAAAATGACAAGCAGTATGGTTTCAGAAAAACCTGGAAAGACTTACATGAACTGATGCATGGTGAAGTAGTCAGAACCAGGAAAAAATTGTACACTGTAGTAGCAGTATTGTACGATAAAGAAGCAATACATTATTCCAACATAATCTCAAAGGACTAATGAATAAGCATCTATCAGCCTCTAGAGAAGGAACTGATACTATCTGAATACAGACAAAAGCATGCTATTTTTCATTTTCTTCCTTCCTTCCTTCCTTTCTTCTTTCTTTCCTTCCTTCCTTCCTTCCTTCGTTCCTTCCTTTCTTCCTTCCTTCCTTCCCTTCCCTTCCCTTCCCTTCCAAACTCAAAACTTTTTTAAGAAGTTTAAAAATTGTTTTAACATGTAATTGGGGAAAAATAACACATTATATTAAAAATCACAGCACACATTAACAAAATGATTAGAATTGTATTCAGCAACTTAACATAAGAATACTTATAATCAATTTGGAATCTAGTATTTTAAACCTCATCAGATCATAGCAACTGTGCAATACTGCAAATTAGGTATTTCACCCTGGGCTCTATTTGATCACTCCTGCCATATGTCTGCTTGCCACCTAATGGCCAAGTTTTCAGATACAGAAGTTTCCCCTATTATCAACCACTGCTGCCACCATGCCAGTTGAATATTGTTGCAGCCTCCATGATCTCAAAAAGATTGTTGCGTCAAAACCTTTTGAAACTTATGAGGTCTTCTGGATACTTTCATCTCAAGATACTTAGTTACCTAAGATCAGGAAAGTAAAACTAGATGGAAGAGAAGACAGGCACTCTCTCCTTCACTAAACTCTTGGGACCAGCTGAAAATATTTCACAACAGGAAAGAAAGGACTCCAAGAACCAAGTAGCTCCATAGAATTCCTGATTCCTTATGGTTCATTAGCCAATTTGGGAACTCTGTCATTATGCAATGCAAGCCCTTACATATTAATGGAAATAGTAAACTGCTGCCTCCCACCTCTTCCCTTAAGCTCTCCCCCACCCCAGCTTCATTGAGGTAGACTGGAACCAGGCAAGTAATTTCTTTCCCATTTTCCATTGGCCAGTTCAACCATATAACATTTGAATATGTAATATTCAGTGCCTAGCACAATGCCTAAGTGGATGCTTAATAAATATTTGTTTGATGAATCAAAAACAGGTCTTCTTGTGGTCTCTTCCGTGAATATCAGAGAATAGATTATTTTGCTCATTTTTTTGCTTCATACTGCTGCATCTTAAAATGCCACACAAAGTTTCCTCATTGTTATGTTGTCAGCCTCTGCATGTTCTCATATCCTTAAATAATCTCCTTAGACTAATGGTCATTCAATCATTTCTCAGATTGTATTTAGGCTGTTCATTATCCCTTCCTAAATCCAATAATTTTTACTTTGATTTTTCTTTAATTTTACACAACTTGATATAAATTGGTTTTTAAAGTTCTACAGTGTTTGGGAATTACATTTTTCTGCCTTTCAAATTTTTTGTAATATCACCATACACAGTTTATTGAATGGGGCACCTGACTTATTGCTTGAAAAATAATGCTTTTGTATAACTGCCTGAGAATTTTTTGTAAGAATAACAAGTAAGTCTTTTGAATAAAAAATTATTTTGGAAGGCTTGCTCAAAAATTGGGAAAGGCAGAAAAATCAAAGCTTTATAGACTAGTTACAATTTGTGAGATACACACACACACACACACACACACACACACACACACACACACACACACACACACACACACACACACCCCCATACACCTATATATAATTCCACTGAAGATGACTGTTGATGTAGAGTTATGACTACATGAATACAATTACACCTTACGGTGATTTGTAATTTCTATTTAATAGGATAGAATGTCTCCATTGATTTCTAGGATTATAATATACCTACTTTCATTTTGCAAAAGATAAATCACAAGTGAACTAGGAAAGTTGTTGAGTATATTAGACTAAATGTTGCCTTTGAAGGATTAAATTTATTTTCTCATAACATTCTGAGACTCTAAATTTTCCTCTCATCCCACTGTATTTTTGGTTTATGTAATTTCCAGTTAATTGACCCAAATATTGAGAATTGACTTATATTGATTAAACTTCCTCAAGAAATAGTGACAGTATGCCAATGTCTATTCTTTCCATTATTTTTCTTTTTTTGTATTAGTAGTTTAATTAAATTAGTTACTTTGTAGTTGTTTTAATTTGCACACCATCTTTTTCCCATATTAAATCTTTCTTCTAATTTGGTGTTGTTTTTGCTATTTGTTATAACAAATCAAATGTCTGACTTTTACACAACCAAATTGCTTTATCAGAAAGCAGTCATTTCCTTGTCAGTTTCATTTTTTATATTATTTCATGCTTTGTCATATTCAGTATCACTTGATTCTCCCATTTTGAATAAAGGATTCAAAATATATAGGATTACTGAGTCTTCTCCATATTCTATAAGTTTTTGACCTCTCTCTTTCTTAATCCTAAGCCATTTTTTTCCAAAATATTTTTTGCTGTCTTCCTCTGTGTTTTGCCCCATGCCTTAAAGTTAATAATGCGAATCAATCACTACCAAAAAGAGATAAAAAGGACTTAGAAACCAGTTTAGACAGAAAATATTTGATCTTCCTGCCATGTAGAGAAATATGGCAGCCAAAGTTATATCAATTTAGATTATAACCTCATCTATAAAATCCAATGGTAGAAGATTCTGAGCACTATTGCTTCATAAAACAATGAGCAGTAGAGGAATGAAAAACAAGCAATCCCCAAAATTAGTTCATCCTGAGACCATTTAAGGATAAAACTAGGAAGACAGCAAACATGAAAAAAGGAAAAGATCTGTCAACATTCCTATAACAAATTACTTGTCCTTCAGTGACAGTGGAATCACTGCATAAAAGTTATAAACATAAACTACACAGAAGAAATCTATGTGACACAGTTTGGGGAGTATAGAGGCATCAGTTCTTAAATATCAGGATTTACTATATTTGTTTTACATACTCCCTTGGACACCTTTTGTTGTAATTCAGAATACATAATGGTTGAAAGCAATTTATTTTTCCATTAAGGAGTCATTTTGGGTAGGAGTTTAGTTTTTGAGTACATTGCTCCCAGGACTCAAATTTTCATGAACTGCCAATAAATTCTTTCCTTTTCCCCAGGGTCATTGTCATGATAAGAAAAGTGGATAGGATTGTAGTTTTTGGTATGAGTCATTCCAAATGTAGCCTAATTAGGGAACTGTTTAAATATCATTCTTTAGTAGTGAAAAATGTAAATAGATCTCATCTCCCAGACAAAAAAAAATGCATTGTAAGATTAATAATTCTATTCCTGCAAGAAAGACTGTTTTGGACAAGCACTAGAATCATATAATTTTAGAGATAGAAAGAACCTTTGAGGGAGATCATATACTTCCCCTCACTTTGCACCACATTTACACATACAGCCTTAGAGACAATGAAGCTAAAACCCAGAGAAGACAGAACATGTGGGTTAAAGGTTTCTGAGATATCAGAGGTGAGAAAAGAGAAGAGAAAAAAGTAAAAAGTAGCTGACCCTTGGACTTCCTGACAAGACCCATTTGACAATAACTGAGGAGAGTTTGTTTTGTTTTGTTTTCATTTTGGTTTGCTACAGGGCTTCAGGAGTCATCTGCTAAATATAGATTAAATACACAAATGGGAAATGAACAACAAGGGAGTCTGTATGAAAGAAAAGCTTGATAACCATTAGCATTGTCCTAAAGTAGAATGGGTGCTCCCCAAAGACTCCCTTGGAGTGGTCTTCTTGCCTGCAAAGTTGTAGAGGGAATTCCTGTTCAGGTTTGAGTTTGGCAGAATAACCTCTAAAGATCATTACCCCTCACCTAGATTATTGTAATAACCTCTTACTTAGTTTCCCAACTAGTTTTCCATTTGGTTTCTCTCCTCTCTCCTATCTATTTTCCTCATAGTGATCTTTCTAAAGTGTAAGTCTCATCACATTCTCCTCCTATGGGATGAATTCTAATGGCTTCCTAATGTTTCTAGGATCAAATATTTTAAGCTCCTCTAGTGAACTTTTAAAAATCTATCACAATATGTCCCCAACTTACTTTTCCAACCATATTATACATTACTCCCCTACTAAACTCTACAGTCTGATCAAACTGGCCATTTTACTGGTTTCCCACCTCTGTGCTTTAGCACTGGCTGACCCTTATGCCTAGAATGCACATTTTTCTCAGTCTACCTCTTAGAATCCCTTATTTCCAGGGATGGAGCCAAGATGGTGGAGTGGAAAGATGCACTACATTAGCTCTTCCCCCACAGCCCATAAAATACCTGTAAAGAAAGATTCTCAACAAATTCTACAGTAGAAGAAGCCACAGAACAATGGAGTGGAGAAGATTTCCAGCACTGGGTGACCTGAAAGATGGATGGGAAAGGTTTGTTGCACCAGACGCTGAGTGGAACCCAGCCCAGCCTTGGCCACATCACACAGGAGGAGGACCTGAGCAGGCTTCGGGGGTGGAATCTCCAGTGGCAGTAGTGGTGGTTTGCAGATCCTTCAACCCACAGACACCAAAGGTCAGTGAGAGGGTTTTTTCAGCTGGCCCAGAAGAGAGCAGGGTCTCCCCACATCTCTGGCCTCAGGCAGTGGTGGCAGAGGCCTCATGGGCAGCAGCAACTCCCACAGCAACAACCATCCATTGTTGGATTGTAAAGTCAATGGGGGAACTGAGCAGCTGATCTGTACCTCAGCCCTGTGTGGTGGCCCTGCCCCTACCTAATACTCATAGGGAAATTGAGCAGCTGATCTTTATCTCACACTGAATGTTGGCCCTGCCCCCACCTAAATTCCCTGGGGGAATTGAGAGCTTATCTGAATCTCAGCCCCCAGTGCTGGCTTGGTGGAACTGGAGGCCAGGTGGTTGTGGAGAGGAAATTCTATTACTCAAATATTCTGGGCACAAAAATTCTGGTTGCTCCCAGACCAATGTACATGCTTGATTGTGCCACCTTGGAGGAACTGAGATCTTACAGATCCCCAGATTATACCCTACTCTTGACAAAGGACCCAAAAGTCAAGTAATTGATTGGGAAAATGCCCAAAAAGGGAAAAAAATTAAGACTAGAAAGCTACTTTCTTGGTGAACAGATATCTTCTCCCATCCTCTCAGATGAGGAAGAACAATACTTACTACTTATCAGGGAAAGACATAAAAGTCAAGCTTCTGTCCCAAACATCCAAAACAAATATTCATTGGTCTCAGGCCATGGAAGAGCTCAAAAAAGATTTGGAAAATCAAGTAAGAGAGGTGGAGGAAAAATTGGGAAGAGAAATGAGAGAGATTCAAGGAAAGCATGAAAAATGTGTCAACACCTTGCTAAAGGAGACCCAAAAAAATGCTGAAGAAAATAACACCTTTAAAAATAGGCTAACTCAATTGGCAAAAGAGGTTCAAAAAGTCAATGAGGAGAAGAATGCTTTCAAAAGCAGAATTAGCCAAATGGAAAAGGAGATTCAAAAGCTCACTGAAGAAAATAGTTCTTTCAAAATTAGAATTGAACAGATGGAGGCTAATGACTTTATGAGAAACCAAGAAATCACAAAAGAAAACCAAAAGAATGAAAAAATGGAAGATAATGTGAAATATCTCATTGGAAGAACAACTGACCTGGAGAATAGATCCAGGAGAGACAATTTAAAAAAATATGGAACTACCTGAAAGCCATGACCAAAAAAAGAGCCTAGACATCATCTTTCATGAAATTATCAAGGAAAACTGCCCTGATATTCTAGAACCAGAGGGCAAAATAAATATTGAAAGTATTCACCAATCACCTCCTGAAAGAGATCCAAAAAGAGAAACTCCTAGGAACATTGTAGCCAAATTCCAGAGTTGCCAGGTCAAGGAGAAAATATTGGAGACAACTAGAAAGAAATAATTTGAGTATTGTGGAAATATAATCAGGATAATGCAAGATCTAGCAGCTTCTCCATTAAGGGACTGAAGGGCATGGAATATGATATTCCAGAAGTCAAAGGAACTAGAACTAAAACCAAGAATCACCTACCCAGCAAAACTCTTTCAGTGAAATACAGGATGTTCAAGCATTCTTTATGAAAAGACCAGAGCTGAAAAGAAAATTTGACTTTCAAACAAAAGGATCAAGAGAAGCATGAAAAGGTAAACAGGAAAAAGCAATAATAAGGGACTTACTAAAGTTGAACTGTTTACATTCCTACATGGAAAGACAATATTTGTAACTCTTGAAACTTTTTTCAGTATCTGGGTAGTTGGTGGTATTATACACACACACACACACACAGAGAGAGAGAGAGAGAGAGAGAGAGAGAGAGAGAGAGACAGAGAGAGACAGAGACAGAGACAGAGACAGAGCACAGGGTGAGTTGAATAGGAAGGAATCATATATAAAAAATAAAATTAAGGGGTTACAGAGGAATATATTGGGAGGTGAAAGGGAGAAATGGAATGGGGCAAATTATCTCTCATATAAGAGGCAAGAAAAAGACTTTTCAATGGAGGAAAAAAGGGGGGAGGTGAGAGGGAAAAAGTGAAGCTCACTCTCATCACATATGACTCAAGGAAGGAATAAAATGCACACTCATTTTGGTATGAAAACCAATACAGGAAAGTGGGAGAGAAGGGGATAAGTAGAATGGGGGGATGATGGAAGGGAGGGCAATGGAAGGAGGAGGCAATTAGAAGTCAGCACTCTTGGGGAGGGACAAGGTCAAAAGAGAGAATAGAAGAAATGGGGGGGGCAGGATAGGATAGAGGGAAATATATTGTTACACAACATGACTATTATGGAAATCATTTGCAAAACCACACATATATAGCCTATATTGAATTGCTTGCTTTCCCAATGGGGATGAGTGGGGAAGGAGGAAGGAAGAGAAGTTGGAACTCCAAGTTTTAGGAACAACTGTTGAGTATTGTTCTTGCATACAACTGGGAAATAAGAAATACAGGTAATGGGGTATAGAAATTTATCTTGCCCTACAGGACAAAAGATAAAATGGGAATAAGGGAAGGGAGGGATGTTAGAAGGGAGGGCAGATTGGTGGTAAGGGTAATTAGAATACTTGACATTTGGGGGTGGGGGGAGGGGAGAAATGGGGAGAAAATTTGGAACTCAAAATTTTGTGGAAATGAATGTTGAAAATTTAAAATAAATAAAATAAAATAAAAGAATCCCTTATTTCCTTTTACTCTGAGCAATACCTACAAAACCTTTCCTGACCACCACCTACCCCCAAATGTAAGTGTATTCATTTAGTATATACTTATTTATGTGAATGTTCTCTCCCTAAAGAGAGTGTAAGTTCTCTGAAGGAAAGTCCTCTTTCATTTTTGTTTTTATATCCCCAGTGCCTAGCACAGTTCCTGGTTCATTATGGTGATTGTCATTCTTGGTCAAAATGGCACCGGGTTGGAGGTCTCTGCCACATGTCAGACATAAATAGTTTACGTGAACATCTGGAATGGAAATGTCTCTAAATTTGCACATCTCATGTTTCTTTTGAACTACTGAAATTTTGCTCTGCTCAAAAAGAACAACTTCTTCTCTAATGCGGGCTTAAGTGTTTGTTTGATATTCATGAATTGATCACTTCCAGCGTTAGGGTCATGGGATTACATGGTTAAATAACTTTTATTCAAGTCAATTCCATAAGAATTTATTAAGTATTTACTATGTGCCAGGCATTTTGCTACACTGGCAGATGGTCACTTCGCTAGTTTGTGGTAGAGCCAGGACTACATTCAAGTCTCCTCACTCCCAATCCAATGTTATTTCAATTAATCACATAGTTTTTCCCTGATGCATGGTTAGTGAATTTATACTTCCGTTTTGCCTTATCTCCTGTAATTTGGATTTGCTCTCCTAAGGCAAAAACTGCTCTGTTAATTTTTTCCTCATATTTTCGTGTCTCTGAACTTTCCCCTACCATTCCGCATCACCTTCTCTGTCCTCCCTGTTCCAGCTCTTTTAAAAATAGGCAAATTTCCTTTTATTCTATACCCTCTTTCTGTCATGTTTTTCCATCTTCTTAACCTCACAGAAGGACATTAGCATAAATCAGCTTTCTTACCCTTGATCACTCTTACCACAGCTGCCTCTCCTTCTCTCATGCCCCTGATACCTTGAAACAAGAGGATTCAGTAGTACTCATCATTCCCTACTATCACTTCCAGACTTCCATCTGCTGCTGTTACTTAGCAACCTTTCTCTATTGAGATTCACTTCATTCCCCTGCCTACGTTCTTATTGACATCCTCTACTAGTCTCTAGGCAACTCTCCCAACATTCCAAAGTAATAGAGCACTTGATCCACAGTCTTCCATTCCAGTGTAACTCCTCTCTTTAAACTTGGGGGCTTCAATATTCATTTTCATGTTTTTCCAAACACCTTGTATTCCCAGTTTATCAAACTAGCTATTCCTATGAACCTGTTTCTTTCACTTTCCACCCACAAGAGAGAAGACTCCTTAAACCTCATTATTATTTGTAATTGCTCCACATCCATTATTTTGAATTCTGAAATTTCACTCACTGATCATCATCTTCTCTCTTCCCTCCTCATGACTCTAGAGTTAAATACTTAGTAGAGCAAACTGAGATCTGGGAAAGACCTTGGCTTAAAAAGACCAAGGTCTCGCTCAGATTCAATCCAGCTCAGACTCTGTCTAGCTGGGATTCTATCTGGCCTGCTTGTGAATACAAGCATTACAAATGCTTAGGTTCCTTAAGAGGCAACCCAATTTGGTCAATCTTTAATAAACTTTGTTTTCTTTGGCTTTAAGAAGGCTTGAGTCGAATTCATTCGAGCACAACCCAGACCATCGGTATTTTGGGTACTGATCACCCCTCAACCTCTTCATTTATGGTTCCCTGACTGGGAAAAGCTGCTAATCTCAAGTTCTTCTGCTAAAACTGGAAAGTATGTAAGCCTCCCCCTCTCTCTATCCTCTACTTGCTCTCCAAGCACCTTGGAAGCGGATTTTCAGACCTGGCTTCAGGTCCCAGTATCAGGCAAAGTCTTTGAACTTTCTGGGCCCTAGAAAGTAAGAGACTCAGGTTGTTGGTCCATGGTTAGGCAGTGAACCTGGTCATAAAGTGGGTCCCCAATTCTCTGGATTTCCTGGGAGCAAGGAAATCAGGGAAAACTAGGTTACTTTCCTTGTGTGTGCCTAAGTCTCTGAACTTTCTGGGCGCTAGAGAGTTACAGACTCAGGTTGTCGGTCTAGTGGCTGTGTTTGAGGTCATGGACCTGGGCATACCCTCCAAAGCACAATTCTCTGAACTTTCTGGGCGCTAGAAGGTTAGAGAAACGTCAGTTAAGTGGGTACCCAATTCTCTGGATTTCCTGGACACAAGGAAATCAGGGAAAGCTCGGTTATTTTTTGTCCTCCTGTGTTTTTTTCTCAAGGCTTACTTCCACATCCTCCTTTAAGGGGGAGGGGGACTTCCAGCCCCATGCAAAAAAAAAAAAATGGGTCAAAATTCATCAATTCCAAGTAATTCTCCTTTGGGCTGTCTTTTACAAAATTGGAAAAAATTTAACTTCTCTAAAAACCTTAAAAAGAAAAAGTTGGTATTCTTTTGCAACATACTTTGGCCTCAGTATCACCTGGAGGACAACGAAGTGTGGCCCATATTTGGGACCTTGCAATGTAATACACCTTTATAATTACAATTATATTGTCTCCAAAAGGAAAAATGGATAGAAATACCTTACATAAGGGCCTTTGTCAAACACTCTCAGGACCCCATTCTCAGAAAAGATTGTAAGATGCTTGTAGCTAGAGCTGCCCCACAAAAGGGAAATGGGGGTGAACTGGATGTTTTGGATGATCTCCTGTTTATGGCTCCTAGGGTCTGGCCTCACTTCCCCTATCTCCATTCCCAACCCCTGCTCAGTTTCCAGCCATGGGGCTTGCTGAGTTGCCTCCCTCTGCAACCTCTCTCACTGGGACAACATTCACTCAGACCTCAGGCCCCACCCCCACCTCAGTTTCTACAGTATCACTGTCTGTAACCCACCCCTCCTTGGGGACTCTACCTCAGTCCCCAACTATGGGTCTTGCTTGGGTGCCTCCCTCTGCAGCCCCCCTTGCCGGGGCAACATTCACTCAGGCCTTAGGCCCCACTCCTGGGGCATCTCCCCCTTTGATCCCTACTCTTCCTCAGGCACCAGTGGATCTTTCCCCTTGCTAGCCAGATCCCCTGGCCCTGCAGCCTAATCCAGTTCAGCAGGCATTCTCCAGCCCCTCCCTCACAAGAAGTGGGACTTCCTATCTTCCTCCACAAGCCCCTGTCCCCACTGGGCCATCAGGGCTGTTCCTCTTGAGAGAAGTGCCTACCCCACTCAGTGGGACAACCAGGATGCCTGTTCCACTCTCTCTTTCAGCTCTCATCCAGCTTAAAGAGAAACTGGGGAGATACTCAGAAGACCCCACTACGTTTACTGAAGGTTTTAGGGACATATCCCTACAATTTGAACTTTCTTGGAAGGATCTGCATATTCTTTTCTCTGTCTGTTGTACCATTGAGGAGAAGGGGAGAATTTTGGGAACATGCCCAAAAGTTTGGGGATAATATGGCTAGCAATAATCCCATAAAATACCCCCCAGGAACAGCTGCTGTTCCCACGAGTGACCCCAGATGGGACTGTCAAAAGAGTGAGGACAGGGAAAAGAGAGACCTTATGGTAATTTGCCTGTTAGAAGGCCTAAAAACTGCATTTCAAAAACAAGTAAATTTTCAAAAAATTAGGGGAATTACTCAGGGAGAAAAGGAAAACCCTGCCCTTTTTCAAAACCGGCTAGTAGAAGCTATTAAAAAGCATACAAATTTGGATCCTGACTCCATAGAAGAGGCAGTAATCCTTAGTATGTATTTTATTAATCAGTCTGCCCCAGATATTCAGAGGAAACCGCTAAAATTGGCAATGGGACCCCAAACACCTCAGGCCCAGTTACTGGAGACTTTAACAACAGAGACCTCATTGCAGCAGAGGAAAGGGAACAAAGAAGAAGGGCCAGGGCCAGGGAGCACGTTCAATTCTTAGCTGCTGCCTTGTAAAGGAAAAGACCCAGAGAGCACCCCTCTAGGGCACCCCCTTGGAGGAAGGCTGGCTACTTGGGCAGTGGGGAAACCTGCTTTCATTGCCACAAGGAGGGTCACTGGTCCAAGGAGTGCCCCTCCAGGGCACCCCCCCCAGAAGGAGCCCCAGGAATCAACACCTGTGGAACCGTGCCCATATGACCAGAAGGGACATTGGAGGAAAGATTGTCCCTCAGGTTGGAAAAGTGGTGGAGCCGCCCCCCAGTACCCTGTCCTCCAGTCTTCTCAAGACTTGGAATGTCAGAAAAGCCTGGGTGCTGGCAGTGCTCCCACTTTCTCCACCTCTCTCACCAAGCCCTGGGCAAAAAGGAAGCCTGAAGGTAAGGTTACCCACTTTATCATGGCTAAATTCTCTGCTTTAACCAGTCACTCTGGCCCTACCCTTCCCTTGACCCCTCGGGTCATAGGCATTGAAGGGGAAACTAAGGAATATCTCCAGACATATCCCCTCCCCAGCCTGCTTGAGAATCTGTTGTTTAAACACTCCTTCCTTATGCCCTCCTCTGACCCTGCCCCCTTATTGGGAAGGGACCTGATGGTGAAATTGGGGAGCCAATTTTCTCTAGTTAAACTTCCTATCTCCCCTTTGCCGCTGTTCACTATGTCTTCCCCGGTTTGCTTGAGAGTGTGAGAGACAGTCAGGCCAAATATTTGGGACACTGGAATTCCAGAGAGAGCTACTTCTTCCACCCCAGGCATTGTTAGTCTCTCAGACCCTAAAGTGCTCCCCCATCTCAGCCAGTATCTGATTAAGCTTGAGACCTAGGAAGGACTACAACCTTTAATTGAAAAATTCCTTAAGTATAGAATCTTTGTCCCTTGTTCATCTCCTTGCAACACTGCAACGCTTCCCACAAAAAGGCCTAATGGAGAATACTCACAATTTATTTTTGCTTTTGAATGTACTTTTCCTGGGGAATCAAGTCCATATCAACTAACTTGGACAGTCTTGCCCCAAAGCTTTAGAGATAACCCTCATTTATTTGGCCAGGCTTTGGGAAGGGATTTAAGGCACCTGAAACTAGCAGGCAGTAGCTTAATTCAGTATGTGCATGATATTCTTATTTGTAGCCCCACCCAGGAGGCTTCTTTGGCTGCTGCCACAGAAGCCCTTAATTTCTTTGGCATTTGAGGCTATAGGGCCTCTTGGAACAAAGTCCAGATAGCATGCCAGTCCATAAGGTATCTGGGCCATGAACTCACACCCACCTCTCTCTCCTTAACCTCTGAGAGAAAAAAGACAATCCTGTTTATCCCTGTTCCAGCCACTGAGAAACAAGTTCAAGTGTTTCTAGAAATGACTGGATTTTGTAGACTCTGGATTCCTAATTTTGGTTTTGTTGCTAAACCCCTTTATGACCCTACTCAGGGTATTGACTCAGACCAGGCTGAAGTTGTTGAGACTCTGAAAACTAATTTGATCACCACCCCATTGATGAGGTTCAGACTCTGGGAACTTCCTTGAGCTCCCCTTGAATCTTCCACTTAATCTGGCCTTACTCAAATCTAATCTTCCCATTTGTTCCGGCAGTCTCAGGACGCCCATGGGCTTTTCGTTATCATTTCAGGTCTCTGTTGCACTCCCCACCCTTGATCCCATCAAAACCCCATTTCCCATACTGGCCCTATCAAGATCTCTGGATTGCCCCACCTGCTTCCCACCCAAACCCTCCACTGTCTGATATCTCCTGATAGCCTCCAGCTGTTTCCAGCCTTTGACCTTCCTTGGATTCCCTCCTTGGACTTCTCCTCAAGACCCTTCCTAAACCCCTCCTCCCATCACCCTGGACAACCAGACCCCTCCCCCACCCAGATCCCTCCTATACTCTTTTCTGATAATGTTTAATACAAAATTTTGGAATAATCTCTTTGTTCTCTCTGAAGTAAACTCAGAGGGTGCCTCCTCTTATGTCAACAAAGCCAGCCAAGGCTGACAACATTCCTTAAGAGACCTTTAACCTAAGACACTATCTTGAATAATGGGACATTTTCCATATCTTAATATTTATAGACATATACTATGTTATGGCATATTAATGGTAAAGAAAATATAGACATCTTAGGTCGTAATTTCTATTGAACTTTGTTTACCCTTTCCTATGTCAGTTATCTGTTTAGGGCAGGAAGGCTGCCACTTACTAGTGGTGGGATTTCCTTCTTTATAACCAAGACATATGTTTACCCAGCTGGAATCCCAAGGCCTGACCAACATTACTTTGTTAATTGTCTTGTCTTACTAAATTTATGATTTGTTCAACTAGGAGAGTTCCTTTCTCACGGCAAAATGTATATAAGCCAGAAGATTTCTGCACTGGGTAGCCAGAACATTTCTGGCTCCATAATGCATTATGTTACTGTTGTCTTTAATAGGGAATTGATCAATTAATTAAATCATAAAATGTATGCATTTAGCCTGTTGCCTTTTCTTAACAAAGTTTTCAGGTCAACATTTCTGTATTTAAGTCCCAGCTTGCCTCCATGAAGGTCCTCAGATCCAGTCCAGCTCAGACTCTGTCTAGCTGGGATTCTGTCTGGCCCGCTTGTGAATACAAGTGTTACAAATGCTTAGGCTCCTTAAGAGGCAACCCAATTAGGTGAATCCTTAATAATTAACTTTGTTTTCTTTGGCTTTAAGTAGGCTTGAGTCGAATTCATTTGAGCATGACCCGGACCGTTGGTATTTTGGGGTCCCCATCACCCCTTACACTCATCACCATCACTAGACTTACCCAATCTGGGAAAACCTTGCACTCTGTATGTTGATGAAAGGAGAGGACAGGCTTTGGGAGTCTTAACCCATTCCTTAGGACCTGACCCCAGGCTAGTTGATGTTTTTATTTACTCAAAATATGCTTTCCTTGCTCTACATGCCCATGGAGCAATCTGGAAAGAAAGGGGATATCTGACAGAAAAAAACTCCCCTATCAAACATTCCCTTCTATGTTTTGGCCTTGCCATAGTCACCTTCAATTCTCTCCAGAGAAATTATCTTTTATGCCAGGGAAATTGTCTTTTCTTTATACTCATTTTGTACCTGTTTGGTGTGTGTTTGCCTAACCTCCTTGCCAAGTTTGTCCTTTCCAGAGTGCAAGCCATCAACTTCCAGATGACAGCCCAGGCTGTATACCAACCTCCCTCTGAATCCAAGGTCTCCAGCCCAGTGGACGTGGCACCACCCAGGTTCTGAAGTCTGACCCCTTGAACAGCACCCATCAAGTCAGGGACAGCTCTATGCCCCTTGCCAGCAGGAAGAAGTTTCAGAAGCTGATACCTTTGCCCTTTACCCCAAAAGAATTTGGGTTCAATCTGTTTGAGGGGGGAATGATGAGGTTCAGACTCTGGGAACTTCCTTGAGCTCCCCTGGAATCTCTTCACAGAATCTGGCCTTTCATACTCAAATTGAGCTCCCCTTGTATCTCTCCACAGAACCTGGTTTTTCATGCTCAAATCTGTGACCATTGTCTGTTATCTCTTGATTGCCTCACCTGCTTCCCACCCAAACCCTCCATTGTCTGATATCTCCTGATAGCCTCCAGCTGTTTCCAGCCTTTGACCCTCCTTGGATTCCCTCCTTGGACTTCTCCTCAAGACCCTTCCTAAATCCCTCCTCCCATCACCCTGGACTACCAGACCATGCCCCAGATCCTTTCTATACTCTTTTCTGTGTTTAAGTTCCATCTTGCCTCCATGAAGGCGCTCAGATTCAATCCAGCTCAGACTCTGTCTAGCTGGGATTCTGTCTGGCCCGCTTGTGAATATAAGTGTTACAAATGCTTAGGCTCCTTAAGAGGCAACCCAATTTGGTGAATCTTTAATAAACTTTATTTTCTTTGGCTTAAAAAAAAAAAAAGACCAAGGTCTCCCGCTGTATCTAGGGATATCTCTAGTCATCCTGATCTATTATCTTGTCACTGGATCCACAGGACTATGGAGGAGAAAGTAAGGCTGGTGACTTTGTACAGCTCCCCCTCACTTAAATCCAATTCATATGCACATCATGGTATCAATTCCCTGATGTCATGGCCCTCTTGCTGAATGATGGACAAACAACATCTGTAAGAGCTACCCCATTGGGGACACACCTGGAATTGAACAGTTGGGCAACACAACTTTCTTTGTTTCTCCCTTCCTTCCTTCCATCCTTTCTACCTTCCTTCTTTCCTTCCTTCCCTGCTATATAGTGTTTCTTTCAGCCATCTTTTAAATATACTGTCATATCTGTCACAGCATATTTTCCAAACCTTGTCCTTTTGCCTTAAGCTGTCAGCAGTTCCCATGTGCCTTCTTCCTCAGATTATCAGACATAGATTCAGAATTGTAAGGGACCTCACAGGCCAACGCTGACTGTGTACTAAATGAAATGTTGGGCATACAAAGAAAGGCAAAAGCAATCCCTGCCCTAAAGGAGCTTACGTTTGAATTAGGGGATACAACATGAAAACAACTAGATACATAGGAGATAATCATTTTACAAATGGCCTTGTTATTTTACTGAGAAAGATAATACCATCCATAGTAAGTTTCCTCAAAACTTCATTTTCATTTGTGTTTTCCTCTAGTCACTGAAGAAGTGCTTCATAAATGCTTGTTGACTGACTATGAAAAGGTGACTCTTTCTTAAAAATTCAATACTTTCACCCCTTTTTACCCCTTACCATTTCCTTCAGGATCATGCCTCTTCAATCATTCCCATCCTCAATCTCTCCCCAACCAGTGCTCTTTATCAGATGCCTATGAACATGTTCAGATCTCCTGTCTTCTTAAAAATCCTTCATTTGACTATTCCATCCCCTCAGACTATCATCCTACATCTTTCCTTCCTTTCATTTTTAAACTCTAATATAAGTGTAAGTCTAACAGTTGAAATGCTTTGCTGAGGCATATAGATATGGAAAGCCAGGAAAGACAAGGACTTAACCTCAAGGCTTAACTTTGTTACTTGTTTAGATTCATTGGGAAAACTGTAACATTGTATAGTGGTACTTCAAAGATATGCAAAGAATCAGTTCCAGAGAAGTAGTGAGATTTCTGGGGCAGAGCTCTTTCCAAAATGAATTTGGAGGCACTGGATCTGAATTTGTAGGTTAAGTAGGGAACTATAAAGAATTTCAATCCTAAGCTGTTGGAGACTCAAGCCCCAATGACCAGGATTTTTTTTTTTTTGAGGGTTAGGAGATGATGTTGGAATTATGATTTTATTAATATAGGGAACTGTGTGTATTCGTGTGTGTGTGTATGTATGTACAAAAGTTCCTCTATTAATGCTGATCAGCACTTTTTATTGCATCTTATTGTCTTAGAGAGTAGACTTTGAGACTTAGAGAAATAGGCTTGGGCCAGATGGCTTTGGATATCCAGGACTGTCTCTCCTCAGTATTTTAAAGAACTTGGTGGTTGAAGCAAAGAATCTTCTGAAAGTGAAAAAACCTTTACTTTTTTCAGTCCTGTTCAACTTTTTGTGACTTCTTGGTAAAGAAGTTTTCTTGGTAAAGATACTGTAGTGGTTTGTCATTTCATTCTCCAGCTCATTCTGCAGATGCAAACAGGGTTAAGTGACTTCCCTTGGGTCTTGTAGCTAGTAAGTATATTGAGGCCAGATTTGAACTCATGAAGATGAGTCTTCCTGACTCCAGGCCCAGCATTCTATCCACTGCACCACCTACATGCCTAAAAGCTATCTATTAAAGAAACAGAAAAACCACAAAGGGGGTGTGGGGTAGGGTGCGTGTGTGGTGTGGTGTGGTGTGGTGTGGATTTTTTTCCCCCATGGAAGGAATTTACCAGATCCTTTGGCTGAGTGTTTTTAGGACTTCTGCCTCCTAAAAGAGTTTTAGCAGAGAAAGACAGAGAGGCAGAGAGAAACTGCATAGTTACATTTCCAATTAAGTTGTGCTTGATTGCCACAGGATAAGCAAGGCAACTGAACATCATCCACATGAAACTAATAGGAAGCAATGCCCAAAGACCCCATGTCTGGCAGAGGCAATGTATCTAGAGGCGTCAAGTCAACAAGTATTTACTAAGCATCTACTCTGTGCCAAGCGCTGCGCTGGGGATACCAAGAAAGGGGAGGGGAAGAATTCTTTCTCTGTTTTAGAACTTCATTATCTAATGGGGGTGACAATGTGCAAACAACTATGTATGAGCAAGATATGTATAGGATAAATTGGAGTTAATCTCAGAGGGAAAGGATTAGTATTGAAGAATGCACATCTGATGAGATCAGCAATATGAGGAAGAGCGGTATGATGAGAACACCAGATGCCAACAGCTCTACAGCACTAGAAGCCTTTTTTTACCCCTTCATATATGTACTCTGAACATGTGTGTTCCCTAAATATGAGCTTTACCAAACCATTTATGTGATCGCTCTTTTGCTGATGATATGTTTATTTGTGGGAAAAAGTACCTCTGGTTTATGAAGAAGATGTTTTATAACTACTTTTCTTATTCTAACATTCTTTACATGTCTATGCTTTGAACTAACTATTCTTTGGATGACCAGTAATGGTATATGTGTTGGTATATCAGTATCATGAGCTATGGTTCTTAATGGATGGGGACAGACACAGTACCCTGAATCTGGTGTAACCCTAGCTGACAAGAGTCATAGTCACGTGTGTGTATGTAAGTGGGTGGGGGGGGGGGTGGGATGTGCCCAGAGAAGACACTTTGGAAAGGTAGTCTACCCTCACTACCTCCATTTCTTTAGAACCTATTCACTTTCTATTTCTTTGTGATCTGGCTTCCTATCCTCCTACACTAGCAGAATTACTGTCTCTAGGTACACCAGTGACCTCTTAATTGCTAAATTTATGGTCATCAGACTAAGTCTCCATCTTTTTTGACCATCTCAGAAATTTCTGACATTGCTGACCATCCCCTGTTCCTAGATATTCTCACTCCTTGTAGCTTCTTTTTCTCCTTTGCTGGATCATTTTTTATCTCCTCTTCTCTAAGCTTGGGTATTACCCAGAACTTAAGTTTGTGTCCTCTTCCCTCACTATAGTTTCTCCCTGGGTGAGTTCATCAACTCCCATGGGGTCTACCAAAATTGCTCCTAAATCTAGGTATCCAACTTTAATATTTCACCAAAATTCCATATTGTCAATTTTTTGATGTATATCTCTATCTTTATCCCATCTTTCTCCCTCTCTCCCATCACAAAGTTTCATGCAGTGTCAAGATATCATCCTCTCTAGCTCAAACTGTTGTAATAGCCTCTTAACTGGTCTCCCTGCTTCTAGTCTCTTTTCTCCCTATTTTATTTTCTATTATAGCTACATATATGTGTATACATATATATGATACATGTGTATGTGTGTATATTATTTCCTAAAGCACAGGAATGACCCATGACTCCATGATCAAAAATACCCAGTGATTCCCTATTGCCCCTAGAATGAAACAAAATCTTTGGCCAGGTATTTATGGTCCACCATAGTCAAGCTCCAGTCTGATGTACCAGCCTAATTTCACATTACTCCCTTTAACACACTATTTTATATCAACTTGACTACTAGATGTTCCCCAATTCAACATTTCCTCTCCCATCTCCATGTACTTTCTCAAAGCTATCTCTCATCCTGAAATTCACTCCATCTTCAGCAGTGATGCCAAAACGTATAGGAATCACATTGCTTGAGGAGGGCCTTTAAGGCCTTTGTTCTGCTATGTCAGATAGTTATTATTGTCTCAAATGGAACTATTAGATTCCTTATCATTGTTCCAAAGTTTAAGTGCCACCTCCTCCATTCAGGCTTCCATGATTTGCTTCCTGTTAATTTCCTGTCCATTATTACCTATGTTTTGAGCATTTTGTCTGGCTTTGCCTTGAGCTCTTTCACTCCCTACCTTTAATTATACTTATCTATAGATAAGTGTAGATGTACATATTCTAAGTATAATATAAGCTTCTGAGAAGTTTCTGTTTCATTGTTTTCTTTTTACAGTGTCATGCACATAGTAGGCTCTTGAAAAATGTATGTTGATTGAATAAATGGACATGACATTAACTTCTAAGTGTTACACGAGCACTTTACACACTCTATTAACATTTTTTTAGATGCAGGAATTTTAAAACTAGAGGAGGTATACACTTGGATGAATTGCGTTGACTTACTCAAAAGACTTTTTCTGAGTTTAATAGGAACATAGAGCTCCTTGAAAATATAGTTCTAACTTCCCTGATTTGAAGTTTGATAATTCAGTGTAATCCAAGGAGAAGTTGTACTTTTTGTTATGTGAATTAAAAAGACCTTGTTCCAATTCAATTTTGTAACCTCAAATTACCATGGCTCAAACTGAATTGTCTGATAAGCTGCAAACAGCTGTGCATTCTTGTAAAGATCAAAGTGGTGGTTTTAGCTTCATTCTTGGCTAGATGTATCCAAACTCTGCTCCTCCTAAGAATAAAATCATCACCATTATTAACTAACATATCCGTATGAGAACTAGGCATTCTACAGAATATAGGGCAACAGCTTGAAAATTAATGAGAGAAAGAGAGAAAAGATTAATGAAATTAACCATATCCATCAGGAAATAAAAATTCTATTTCAATTATATATATATATATATATGTATGTATGTATGTATGTATGTATGTATGTATGTATGTATGTATACTAAGATCTTCATAAGTGCTGATAGAAAAATGATTATATATGTTATTTGGTGATAAAAATCACTAGTTTGTGTTAAGAATTTATTAAATGTAACTTGTTAACAATAGAAAAAATATATTCAAAATTGGCATAATTACTAAGGTCTCATGAACCTCTTGACTCCTAGGGCCTTTGACATGGGTGAGCTGGAGGCATTGGGAAGGCTCAAAAGGTATTGTCAGACATTGCCCAAGAAAAAGCTACTGTAGATGAGAAGAGTGATCTAATGAACATATATGGCTGTGTATGTGTGAGTGAATATATGGCAATATGAGAATCAACTCCTCACTGGAAATGCTAGTGATTCCATTTATAAACTGGGTGAACTAGATCATCTTCCTTACCTTGCTTGGCCCTTACCTCCCAGGACTAGTCTTTTCATACTCAGGATGTCTACTGTGTATACCCTCTTCCTTTGACTATGGAGGAACTGATCTTAAACTCTGCTTTTAGGAAAAAGACCACAATTATCTGTGTATGGCCTAGCTGTTAATTTCTGATCTGTAAGACCTCAGGTGAGTTACTTACTTTCTAATTAGTTTTATTATCTGGAAAAAAGTAGGGATAGTAACAATTGTATTATCTTACTTACACAGTTGTGGTAAGAAAAACTTTTTGTAAATCCCAAGGCATTATGTAAATATGAGTTGTTATTATGCATTCTGTATTTCAAAAGCAATGTTATTTTACTTCCAAAGCTAATGAAGAGTATCACTTCATATTCAAAAGAATGCTATTTTCCCATGAGAAATAAAAAGTTATGTTTAAGAAACTAAGAGGGGAAAAGTTCAAAAGATCATTAATGACTGAGTTAGGATCTGGAAGAATGGATAAGACCAACTGGGGAATGCATCATTTTCTAATTTAGTACAACACTAATTAATTTGTGTTAACCTTAGGTTATCATCATCGGTACACAGGATAGGCCCATGGTAAAAATAAACTCCTGAACTATCTTGTTAAAATTTCAATGCTGGATTTGGATGAATTAAAAATAATATCCCATATTATATAAACAAAAATCTGCTATGTCTAAAGCTAGTCAGACATGGACTTTTAAAGCCAGAACATTTATTGAAGTATACGGGTTTTTTTTACTCAGTATTTAGAAAGTTACGCTAAGAAATCTAGCAAGAGCACTGTATTTGGGGTCAGAATCTCACTTCAAATCTTAACAATGCAGATTAAACTTAAAAATCTATGGGTCATACAATTTCCCTCTCCTAGATCCCATTATTGAACATTGGCTGCCACATTCCTGAATGCTGAATACAGATGTAACTATACTTTTGAAGCCCCAGCTACTTAGAATCTATGTGATCTTGACCAAATCACTGAACATTTCTGAGCACTGGTTTCCTCATCTTCAAAAAATGAGAGGATGTGACTAAATAATCTCAAAGTTCTTACCTAGCTCTTTATTCCTTACTGTTATGATCCTAAAGAGTCTTCTTTCAAAAAAAAAAACCCTAGAAAATATTTAGAAATAAAATAAAATTTATAATGTATGCAATTGTAATATGTTATGTTAAGTTTTATAAAAATATCTACTTTTTTGTGTAGAATAGATTTGAATGGCAAAAGCACTGGCTTCTGTTGTCTAGTGTTAGGCTATAATTCTATAATTCACCAAGAAGGTAAATTACAGCATTGAATAGTGGAGATATAGGATCAGTTGCCCCAGATGTGTAACATGATGATATTGATCTTTGTGTTCTCAAAATTACTTTTTTTTGGGTGGCTTTTGATTTTGATTAACACTGTAAATATGCCACTTTGATAGATCTGTGATCTCAAGTGGTGTGTACCCTCTCTCTGGTGCAGATAGCATTTCCTTCATGCCTCATCTTATTCAATTCTTGTATATATCCTTTCATAGATCATCCACAGAAAATCTGTCCAACAATTGAAGGGGAAACAACGAGAGGTAAAGTTAATCTCATCAAGTATAAAGCAACGGTGATGAATATATTCCTCTTTCACTACCCTCTTCTATAGAAAGAAGGTTCTGGGAACAAAGAGAAGAAAAAGTGTAAGAGAATAAGATGAAGGGAGTAAAAATAGATGTAACAGCTAACATAATAGGTAACATTTATACAGTGCTTACTATATTCCAGGCACTATGCTAAGCACTTTATTAATTGTCCTGTCACTTGCTCATCACAACAATCCTGGGAAGTAGGGGCTATTGTAATCTCCAATTTACAGATGAGGAAACTGAGGCAAACAGGAGTTAAGTGAGTGACTCAGGGTTACAAAGCTAATAAGTGTCTAAGGATGAACTTGAACGCAAGTCTTCTTAACTCAAGGCCTGGTACTCAATCCACTGCACCACCTCACTTCCCCTTAATGATCATAATTGTAAATATGAATGTATTGAAACTCAGCTATGAGGATAACAGAATGAAGTAGAAAGCAGAATCCAACAATATAGGTTTACAAGAAATACCCTTGAAATGTAAAGACTAACATAAGAGTTAAAATAAGGAGCTGGAGCAAAATCTATTATACTTTAGCTGAACTCAAAAAGCAGGGGCAGGGAAGGGGAGGTTTAATCATGACAAGGCAACAGCAAAAATAACTTAATTAAAAGTGATGAAAAGGAAAACTACATCTTGCTGAAAGATGGCATAGATAATGAATTGTTACCAATACTTAATATATAAGCACTGAATGGCATAGTAACTAAATACTTAAAGGAAAAGTTAAACGCGTCAAAGGGATAGATATGTAACAAATCTATAATAGTGGGGACCTCAAAATACTCCTTAAAGAGTTAGATATATCATGGAAGGGGGTGTGTGTGGAACCAAGATGGCAAAAAAATGAGAGGAACTCTTCTACGCTCTCCCAAATTCCCTTCCAAACTACTTTAAATAATACCTTGAAACAAATTCTTAAGTAGCAGAACCCACAAAAAATGGGGTAAAACAATTTTCTAACACAAAACAGTTTATAAGGTTGGCAGGAATGGTCTGTTGTGCTGGAATGAGAGTGGAGCATAGGCTGTTCCCCAAAACCCCAGTAGCATCCCTTGGGGGCAACTGAATCAGAGGTGACAGCAGAGTGGCTTCTGGGACTCAACCCACAGATGGTAAGGTAGTTGGAAACTGTTCAGAAGAAGATTACAGGAATCTCTTTGATGGCACTGGGGACAGGACTCTGTTGCATTGTCCATAGATGGATCCAGTTCCCAGTCCCAGATTGTAGTCCCAAGGCTGAAGGGGAATGGAGATCTTGGTCACAGTTCCAGGGCAGAAAAGAGTACTTATGGTCACTCACAGACCAAAGAATAGGCCAAGAGAGTGGTAAGCACACTTTTCTTTGAATCATACCATCTTGGAAAAATTGAAAACTGTCAGACCACCAGAATTAGCTCTGAAAAAAACTGCATGTAAACTCTGAAACTTAGGACAGTCCTTCCTGTATGCCAAGAACAGAGCCCAATTTTAACATAAAGATATAGGCTGGAAAAATGAGCAACAACAAAAAAGATCTTCTCCATAGAAAGTGACAGTGAATATCAAACTACAAACTCAGAAAAAGACAACAAAGTCAAAACTGTTACATCCAAAGCCTCAAAAAAAAAAAAAAAAAAGAAAGAAATGTGAGTTGGTCTTAGGCCCAAAATGAAAGAATTCCAAAAAAAGAAAACAAATAAGAGAGATAGAAGAAAAATTGGGAAGAGAAATGAGGATGCAAGAAAATCATGCAAGAAAGAAAGAGTCGATAGCTTTGTAAAGGAGGCAAAAAAAAAATACTGAGGAAAATAACACCTTAAAAAACAGAATAGCTCAAATGGTAAAAGAGGCACAAAAATACATTGAAGAGAAAAATGTCTTAGAAAGCAGAATTGGCCAAATGGAAAAGGATGGGAAAAAAATGCACTGGAAAAAAAATGCATAAAAAGTAGAATTGACTACATAGACAAAAAGGTATAAAAGCTCACTGAAGACAGTAATTCCTTAAAAATTAGAGTTGAGTATGTGGAAGCTAATAATTTCATGAAATATCCAGAAACAATAAAACAAAATCAAAATAATGAAAAGATAGAAGAAAATGTGAAAAATCTCATTGGAAAAACAACTGATCTGGAAAATTGATCCAGAAAAGATCATTTAAGAATTATTGAACTGTCTGTAAGGCATGATAAAAAAAGAGCCTAGACATCATCTTTCAAGAAATTACAAGGAAAACTACCTTCATGCTCCAGAACCATAGGATAAAAAAAGAAATAGAAAGAATCCACCAATCACCTCCTGAAAGAGATCTCAAAGTGGAAACTCCCAGGAATATTATAGCCAAATTCCAGAGCTCCTAGGTCAAGGAGAAAATATTACAGGCAGGCAGAAAGAAACAATTCAAATGTTATGAAACCACAGTCAGGATAACACATGATTTAGCTAACTCGTGTTATTAAAAAAAAACCCAAAACTATCAAAAATTTAAAAAAAAGGGAGGTGGAGCCAAGATGGCGGAGTGAAAGCAACGACTCACCTAAGCTCCTGGACAAACTCCTCTGGATATCTCTGAAAGGAGAATCTGACCAGACTTTGGAGGTGTAGAATCCAGTGGGTGACAGACTTTGACAGATTCGGAGCCCAGGTTGGACTGGAAGGTCCACGGGAAGGATCTGTTCTGCAGGGGTAAGCCCCCAGCGCACAGCGTAGCGTGGTCAGTGCAGCAGGGCAGAAGGGACCTGAGAAGCCCGAGAGTGGCGGGCGAAACCAGGGGAGCAGGAGAGAAGCCAAACCGAGCCGGTGAGAGCCGCTGAGCACCAGATATCAGCGCAGCAGCCCTTGAAACCTTCAGCCTAAAGACTAAACTTCGGTAAGTCGCCTACTTGAACTTCCAGGAGCTAGGATGGTGGAGTGATCAGTAAATGCTCTCTCCTCCCCCCTGATGACCGTGAAAGAACCATAAAATTCTTCCCCAGATAAATCCTGGATCAGCGGGAACAGCAGAAGGGGGCAAATAGTCTCATAACACCAGAGGCTAGAAAAATAGCAAAGGGGGATTCTTCCTACTGTGGCAGAGGCGATCTGGAAGGACAGATGACCCAGGGCAGAGAAAATTCGCACTGAGACCCAGGCAAGCCTCAGAGCTGGGAGACAAGCCCCAGGAGGGGTGGGAACACGCATCAGCTTCTAGGCGTGCCCCAGCCCTCCAGGGGAAAAGGGAAGACAATAGGGAAGCTGGGATCACCATCCCCTGACCTTGCCTTTGCCTCAGGTCAGCTGAGAAGATCTCCTGAGACCAGACCACCCCTGCCACACACCTAACAAGCTAACCCCAGGGTTGATCTGGGAAACAAAAACAAAAGCCTGCTTTTAGCCTAGACACACATCAGCTCAACTTAAAGATCTGTACCTTCTGATTGAAAGAACCAGAAGCTACAACACTCAGCCAACATCATGAATCGGAAAAAGCAGACGAAAAGTGAAAAAACCATAGAATCTTTCTATGGGGATAAGGACCAAAACACAAACACCAAAGAGGTCAGAGCTGAGACTGTACTTCCATCTGAAACCTCAGATGGGACTATGAATTTCTCGCAAGCACAACTAGATTACCTGGAACGTCTGAAGAAGGATATAAAAGAAAAACTGGCCAATGATTTTAAAATTATAAAAAAAGAATTCACTGATGAGAACATCACTCTGAAAAGGAAAATTGAACAAATGGAAAAGGAAGTTCAAAAATTAACTGGAGAGAATAATTCCCTAAAAGGAAGAGTTAATCAAACAGAAAAGGAAACCCAAAACCTAACTGGGAAAATTGGTCGAATGGAAAAAGAAGTACAAAAATTAAATGGAGAAAATAGCTCCTTAAAGGGAAAAATTGGTCAGATGGAAAAGGAGATACAAAAGCTAACTGAAGAAAACAATACGATGAAGATTAGAATTGGGCAAGTAGAAACTAATGACTCAATGAGGCAACAAGAATCAGTCAAACAAAATGTAAAGAATGAAAAGATAGAAGAAAATGTAAAATATTTAATTGGAAAAACAACTGACCTGGAAAATAGATCCAGGAGAGAAAATTTAAGAATTATTGGCCTGCCACAAACCCATGATGAAGAAAAGAGTCTGGACAATATCTTCCAGGAAATCATCAAGGAAAACTGCCCAGAAGTACTAGACTCAGAGGGCAAAATAGTCATCGAAAGAATCCACCGTTCCCCTCCCGAAAGGGATCCCAAACTCAAAACCCCAAGAAATATAGTTGCCAAATTCCAGAGCTATCAAGTGAAGGAGAAAATACTACAAGCAGCTAGAAAGAAACAATTCAAATATCAAGGACACACAGTCAGGATCACACAGGACCTTGCAGCTTCTACATTAAAAGATCGAAAGAATTGGAACCCAATATTCCGTAAGGCAAAGGAGTTGGGACTTCAACCAAGGATCAACTACCCAGCAAAGTTCAGCATAACATTTCAGGCAAGGAGAAAGTCATTCAACGAAATAAGGGATTTCCAGAGCTTCCTGACCAAAACACCAGAACTCAATAGACAATTTGATCTTCAAATGCAGGTCTCCAGAGAATCATAAAAAGGTAAACAGAGGGGAAAAAACAAAAACAAAAACTTGCTACTCAATTAGGGCAAACTGTTTACCTCCCTATAAGGGAAGATGATACCTGATAATCTTGAGAACTGTGCAGCTATTATGATAAAAGGGATATATGTAGAGGGAACAGGCATAAAGTAAATGATGTCATGTCAAAAATATGATTTGAGTATGAGAAGGGATTGTAATAGGAGGTGTGAAAAGGGGAAAGCAGAAAATGGCAAATTATATCACAGGAAGAAGTACAAAACTATAGTAGAGGGAAGGAGGGGAGGGAGATGAGCATTGTTTGAGAGGTACTCTCATCTGATTTGTTCAAAGGAGGGAACAATAATCTTAAGTAGATAAGCCTAACTAGCTCTATAGGTAGTAGGAGGGGAAGGGGGAAGAAAGGGGAGGGTGGCTAAAAGGGAGGAAAGAAGCAATAAGAGTAAAGGGGAGTAAAAAGGAGGGGGGCTAAAAGAAGGAGGGGAAGGCTGCAGGAGGAGGGGGAGAAAAGTGAATACTATTGAGGAGGGGAAGGGAGACGGGAGAGCTAAAAGCACAAATGGTGGGAAAAAGGTTGGAGGGAAATACACAGATTGTAATCATAACTGTGAATGTGAATGGAATGAATTCTCCCATAAAATGGAAACGGATAGCAGAATGGATTAAAAGCCATAATCCAACAATATGCTGCTTACAAGAAACACATTTGAAACGGGGGGATACACATAGGATAAAGGTCAAAGGATGGAGCAGAATATATTGTGCTTCAGCTCATGTAAGAAAGGCAGGAATAGCAATCCTAATCTCAGACAAAGCGAAAGCAGAAATAGATCTAATCAAAAGGGATAAGGATGGAAACTATATCCTGCTAAAAGGCACCATAGACAATGAAGCAATATCATTACTAAACATGTATGCTCCAAGTGGTATAGCATCCAGATTCTTAGAGGAGAGGTTGGGGGAGTTGAAGGAAGAAATTGATAGCAAAACTATACTAGTGGGGGACCTCAACCTCCCCCTCTCTGAACTTGATAAATCCAACCTCAAAATAAACAAGAAAGACGTTAAGGAGGTAAATAAAACTCTGGATAAGGTAGATATGATAGATCTTTGGAGAAAATTAAATGGGAATAGAAAGGAATATACCTTTTTCTCAGCGGTACATGGAACATTTACAAAAATTGACCATGTACTAGGACATAAAAATCTCACAATCCAGTGCAGAAAGGTAGAGATAATCAATGCATCCTTTTCAGATCATAATGCATTAAAAATTACATGTAATAAAAGGCCATGGAAAGAGAAACCAAAAATCAATTGGAAACTAAATAATCTAATTCTAAAGAAGGGTTGGGTTAAAGAAGAAATCATAGAAACAATCAACAATTTCATTCGAGAGAATGACAATAGTGAGACAACATACCAAAACTTATGGGATACTGCAAAAGCAGTTATTAGGGGAAGTTTTATGTCTCTGAATGCTTACATAAATAAAATAGAGAAAGAGGAGATCAATGACTTAGGCTTGCAGTTGAAAAAGCTAGAAAAAGAACAAATTGAAAATCCCCAAGTAAATACCAAATTAGAAATACTGAAAACCAAAGGAGAGATTAATAAAATTGAAATTAAGAAAACTATTGAATTAATAAATAAAACCAATAGTTGGTTTTATGAAAAAACTTATAAAATTGATAAACCTTTGGTCAATCTGATTAAAAAAAAGAAAGAAGAAAACCAAATTACTAATATTAAAAATGAAAGGGGTGAACTCACCTCCAATGAGGAGGAAATTAAAACAATAATTAGAAACTACTTTGCCCAACTTTATGCCCACAAATTCGATAATCTAAACGAGATGGATGAATATTTTAAAAAATACAAATTGCCCAGATTAACAGAAGAGGAAGTTGAATACTTAAACAACCCCATCTCAGAAAAAGAAATTGAACAAGCCATCAATGAACTCCCTAGGAAAAAATCTCCAGGGCCAGATGGATTCACAAGTGAATTCTATCAAACATTTAAAGAACAGTTAATTCCAATACTACATACACTATTCTTGAAAATCGGGGAAGAAGGAGTCCTCCCAAATTCTTTCTATGATACAAATATGGTTTTGATACCCAAACCAGGAAGAGACAAAACAGAGAAAGAAAATTATAGACCAATTTCCCTAATGAATATAGATGCAAAAATTTTAAATAAGATTCTAGCAAAATGAATACAGCATCTTATCACGAGATTAATACATTATGATCAGGTAGGATTCATACCAGGACTACAGGGCTGGTTCAATATTAGGAAAACTATTAGCATTATCGATCACATCAACAACAAAGCTAACAAAAACCACATGATTATCTCAATAGATGCAGAAAAAGCTTTTGACAAAATACAACATCCATTCCTACTAAAAACATTGGAGAATGTAGGAATAAAGGGAACTTTCCATAAAATAATAAGCAGTATCTATCTAAAACCTTCAGCAAGCATTATATGCAATGGGGATAAGCTAGATGCATTCCCAATAAGATCAGGGGTGAAACAAGGTTGTCCATTATCACCACTATTATTTAGTGTGGTACTAGAAATGTTAGCTGTAGCAATTAGACAAGATAAAGATATCCAAGGAATTAAAATAGCCAAAGAAGAAACTAAGTTATCACTCTTTGCAGATGATATGATGATTTACCTAGAGAATCCCAGAGATTCAAGTAAAAAATTACTAGAATTAATAAACAACTTTGGCAAAGTTGCAGGGTACAAAATAAACCCACACAAATCTTCTGCATTCCTATATATTAGCAACAAAGTCCAACAGCAAGAGATAGAAAGAGAAATCCCATTTAAAGTTAGGGTAGACAGTATAAAATACTTAGGAGTCTACCTGCCAAAACAAACCCAGGGATTATATGAACACAATTACAAGACACTTTTTGCACAAATAAAGTCAGATTTAAGTAAGTGGAAAAACATTAGTTGCTCATGGGTAGGCCGTGCTAATATAATAAAAATGACAATTCTACCTAAATTAATATACTTATTTAGTGCCATACCAATTAAACTATCAGACAATTACTTTCTAGAGCTGGACAAAATAATATCAAAATTCATTTGGAAAAACAAAAGGTCCAGAATATCAAAGGGACTAATGAAAAGAAATGCTTGGGAAGGTGGCCTAGCACTACCAGACCTCAAACTGTACTATAAAGCAGCAATTATCAAAACCATTTGGTATTGGCTAAGAAACAGAGAGGTAGACAAGTGGAATAGACTTGGCACTCAAGATGCAGTAGGCAAGGAATATAGCAACCTTCTGTTTGATAAACCCAAGGACCCCAGCTTCTGGGATAAGAACTCATTGTTTGACAAAAATTGCTGGGAAAACTGGATAACAGTGTGGCAGAAATTAGGCATAGACCCATACCTGACACCGTACACAAGAATAAAGTCCAAATGGGTACATGATTTAGGTATAAAGATTGATACCATGAATAAACTGGAGAAGCAAGGAATAGTGTATTTATCAGATCTATGGAGAAGAGAAGAATTCTTTACTAAAGGAGAGATAGAAAGCATTATGAAATGCAAAATGGATAACTTTGATTACATTAAACTGAGAAGTTTTTGCACAACCAAACCCAATGCAACCAAAATCCGGAGGGATGTAGTAAATTGGGAAAGAATTTTTACAGCTAAGCTCGGGGATAAAGGCCTCATTTCTAGAATATATAGAGAACTGATCCAAAGGTATAATCATACAAGTCATTCCCCAGTTGGTAAATGGTCAAAGGATATGAACAGGCAATTTTCAGAGGAAGAAATTAAAGCTATCTATAATCATATGAAAAAATGCTCTAAATCACTATTGGTTAGAGAGATGCAAATCAAAACAACTCTGAGGTACCACATCACACCTATAAGATTGGCAAACATGACAGAACAAGAAAATGATAAATGCTGGAGAGGATGTGGGAAAGTTGGAACACTAATTCATTGTTGGTGGAGCTGTGAGTGCATCCAACCATTCTGGAGAGCAATTTGGAACTATGCCCAAAGGGCTACAAAAATGTGCATACCCTTTGACCCAGCAATATCGCTACTAGGACTATATCCCCAAGAGATCATAAAAGTGGGAAAGGGTCCCACATGTACAAAAATATTTATAGCAGCACTCTATGTAGTTGCCAAAAATTGGAAGTCAAGGGGATGTCCATCAATTGGGGAATGGCTGAATAAATTATGGTATATGAATGTAATGGAGTACTATTGTGCCATAAGAAATGATGAACAAGAAGACTTCAGAGAGGCCTGGAAGGACTTATATGACCTGATGCTGAGTGAAAGGAGCAGAACCAAGAGAACTTTGTGCACAGCAACGACCACAGTGTGTGAGAGTTTTTTCTGGTAGACTTGGATTTTTGTAATAACGCAAAAACTTCTTATAAAAAAAAAAATCCCAAAGGTGGTTCTCAAGGCAAAATGCCTTCCACACTCAGAGAAAGAAACATGGAAGTCACTCACAAAATGTAGCAGATCATGTTTGTGTATGTGTATGTGTTTGTGTATCATGTTCTGATTTGTTATATGATTTCTTTCATTTATTTTAGTCTGACTACATAGCATGACTATAGTGAAAATATACTCAGTAGGAAAGTATATGTAGAATCTATACAGAATTGTATGCAGTCGTGGGGAGGGAGGGAGGTAGTGGGGGGTAGGTGGGGGGGGAAATCTCAATTGTATGGCAGTGATTGTTAAACATTAAAAAAAAATTAAAAAAAAAGAATTCACAATCAATGAAGAGTAAAAAATGGAAATTATTAGAGCTGATTTTGCTCAACTCTATGCCAATAAAACCAACAGCTTAAGGTGGTTTGAAAAAAATAACATACTCATATTATCATAACAAAACAGAATTAAAATAACTCAATCTAAGGGGAAAAAAAATTAAATAAATAAATAAACTCCCAAAGAAAAGTATGCTAGGACCAGATGAATTTTTTGAGTAAATTCTACCTAAATTTGAAGAAAAGATTAATTCTCAAAATTCATACTTTATAAAAATAGGAAAAGTAGAGATCTTATCAAATACTATCTATGATGCAAATATGGTCTTGATACCCAAACTAGGGTGAGCCAAAACAGAGATCGTGTAGAGATATTGCTGATTTGGGAGTGGGAAAGATCTTAGAAGGGAAAGTGATCTGGAGAAAGAGTCCTATGTAGGAGCAGGAAGAAAGGGATAATAGCAGATGAGCTTCTCTGGCATTATCTGTGAAAAACAGTGCCCTCCACAATTTCCTTGGTAAGGGCAACTCCAGGTAAGGAATTTCCTTTATCAATACAAATCTCTGTAATTTACAGCCTTAAGGAATTGCCCAAGGCACCAAAAAAAACTGAGGGATTTACCCAGTTCACACTGTCAGTATAGGGCAAAGGTTCTTGTCTTCCTAACTTCTAGGATAAGCCCTGCAACACCCTATGCTGCCTCTTGATGAGATTAATAAGAACTGATATTTATATAATGATGAACCTTACAAAATACTTTATATATTTTTGAATCACAACATTTCACTGATACAAATACAAGCAAATATTATTATACCTGTTTTATGTTTGTGGAAACCAAGGTTGAGTGAGTTGAACTGATTTGCACATGCTTACATAGCTAATAAAGATCAGGAGTGGGATTTATACCTTATACTAAGTCCAGAACTCTGTCCTATACTCCCAATCACTGCAGGTTGCAGTGGAAACAACACCAGATTTGGAGTTAAGAGAAACAGGCTTCAAATCCTAACTCCACTACTTTTTGTGACCTTGGGCAAGTTCCTTCATCTTTCTGGTCCTCAGTTTCCTCATTTGTAGAACTAAGGAGTTGTACTGGATGATCTATAAGATTCTTCCAACTCTAAATCCTATGACCCTTTGACTTAATTTTTGAAGAGGGTGAGAGGAACCCAGCAAGGATAGCATTTGTTCATTTTTTGAACATACACATAACAATCCTGCCAGAAGTGCAGACAGCCATTCTGTAAATTTTATGAAACCATATCACATATGTTTTATGCCTTGGCTTCATTCATTTCATCTACTGACTCCTAGCACCAATAACTTGCAAAGCTTTTCATGTCATTTCCCTCTAAATAAAATTCCCTTAATCTTTTATGAATCACCACAAAGCCAAATACTTCTTCCAAATAATGGCCCTGGAGACTGGAAGCTATTCAGAGCTTGTCTGTTTCAGGTTTGGAAGTACCAAACAGTTTCAGACCCAAAGATTCATTAATCACACCCACTTGTTGTCTGGGGCTCAGAAGTTCTAAGTAAACAGAGCAGTGAGCAGGACTGAGTTTCATTTGGAGAGATGATCATTCAAACTGAGCACATGCATGCACTTTGGCTCCAGTCAAGTGTCCCTGGAGCAAGCAAGATAATTTTCTTTTTAATTAGATGAACTCGATGCATGTCAATGAATGCCTTACCTTCCTGGGACTTCAGTCTAGAAACATAAACTCAGCTCCCTGGCTAATTGAAGCAATCAGTCAGATGACAGAGGGCAAATTTTTCTAGTGGAGGGCAGTGAGGTTTGGAGCCTACCTCAGAATAGAAGCTGATTATAGTCGGCACAGGTTTACTAAGGGAATTTGTGCTGGACTTGGCAGTTTAGCAGCTTTCCACTTCATTTTGGGGAATAATGCTTCAAGCCTTCTCTGTTTATGGAACTACTAGGCAAGGACAGGACTTGTGCTGGATGAATGGAAAAATCAAGTGACATTTTGTGGTACCACCAGAAAACCTTTCGAAGCTATTTCTTATCTGTTAATCAGCATCAAAATGGACCATAATACCTTTGGCAACCAAAATTGGACTGCTCCTTCTGGATTCTAATAAACAAAAGGTTGAATTATCATAACATGGGGCTGGAGTTTTTCCTCATTTTTTTTTTCAGCTCAGTTTTGTGATCTGGAGAATCCACAGAAATCATTTATCACTGGGCACATACCTTTCCACAGCTGGATTTTCAAATATGATTACAAAGTTCATAAGACAAAATCATCCAGAAAGTAAATATGTCAGGAGGCTTTGTTTTATTTTATGGATTCATTCTGAAGGTAGTTCAGCTTAACACAAACATGGCCCCCACTCAAGACATGTAGCTAGTACTAGGCAAGACTCATATCTTTTCAGATTATGGAAAGTTCTTTAGAAACACCTGGGTCCAATATTTATATCCAGGCCTTAAATCCTAAAAGCTTTGCAGTTTTATAGTCCTTAGGGGGAAAGACAGGAACTACATTAACACTTGTTAGTGTAACAGTTAATGCATTGCTGATCGAAACTTCAAAAAAATCCCCAAACCTTAAAAATTAATGCAGAAAAAGGAGTAAAAAAAAAGGGGCCAGTGTTTGATCAGCATTTTATAGACTTAGGAGGAGTGTTTCATATAACTCTCTTTTTTTTCTACTTTTTTTTTTGTGGCACAAGGCGGGACAGTTTGCAAGAAAAAAAACCAAATACTGCAGCTTTAGAAAGCACTGATATTTGTTGTAACATTGAACATAACCAGAGCAAAAGCTTTAATCTAAACTGTGAGGCATGAAAAGGTTTTCTTTTCAGCATTCTCCTTCTTCTTATCATCTCTCCTCTTAGAATCCCACTTCCTTGCCTCTAGACTGAAATTTTTCAGGGCTGCCTGGTTTGTTTTGGGGGCTCTTCCTGGAATGCTTAGGCTCTCTCATTAAGCACCCCTTTTACCACTGGCTCCCTGTGTACTTTCTGACCCCTTCTATGACCAGAGGGTTTGTTTGCTGACATCCTTTTCTCTCTTACTATGCCCCTCCCTTCCTTGCACTTACCCTTGAATCTTGCCCCCGACCCACACTTCTTTAACCAAACCAGATGGTTTCTGTGCCACTGAAGATGGCTAATTGTTCATCTGAAAAATTAGCATGTCTGTAATGGGGGTGGATAGGCTTCAGTCTCTATATATGTATGGCTGTTAAGGGAAAAGGCTGAAGACCACAGAGGGCTTCTCACTTCGCCAGAATAGTGTTTATTTTGGCAATAGTATTCAGGAACTCTGTCCCCATTTTGGTCACCTAACCTTGGCAGTAGGAGGCCAGGTAGAGGAGAAAGTGGTAGATGAGAGAAATATTTTTTTATTATTAATTTATTTGCTTTCAGTTTTCTACAATCACTTCCATAAGTCTTAGATTTTCTCCCCCTCTCTCCCTGAGATGGTATGCAATCATATACATATGTATATATTATATATATGTATATGTATATATTATACTATATATATAAAACTATACATATGTGTATACATAATATATAGATATAATACACATATTATACCTACATATTATACATATACATTCTTATTAAACACATTTTCACATTGGTCATGTTACAAAGAAGAATTAAAATGGAAATATTTTTCAAAATGATGCCTTTCATATTTTAAAAATTAAATTATTTTATTTGTTTTCAGTGTTCTACAATCACTTCCATATATTTTAGATTTTTTTCCCTCCCTCCCCACTCCCTCCTTGACACAGCACACAATTTTATATAGGTTCTACACATACATTCCTATTAAATACATTTTCACCTTAGTCTTGTTACATAGAAGAATTAAAATGAATGGGAGAAATAATAAAATAAACCAAAACATAATACAAAAGAAAATGGCCTGCTTCATTCTGTGATCAAATTCCCTGTTTCTTTCTCTGTATATGGAAGGCATTTTGCCTTGAGTCCATTGGGAATTGTTTTTTAAGTCCTTGCATTGCAATGAAGTACTAAGTCTGCCAGAAAAATTCCTCACACACTGTGGTTGTTGCTGTGTACAAAGTTCTTCTGGTTCTGCTCCTTTCACTCAGCATCAGTTCATATAAGCCTTTCCAACCCTGTCTGAAGTTTTCCTATTCATCATTTTTTATAGCACAATAGTATTCCATTACATTCATATACCACAATTTATTCAGCCATTCCCCAATTGATGGGCATCCCCTTGATTTCCAGTTTTTGGCCACCACAAAGAGAGCTGCTATAAATATTTTTGTACATGTGGGACCCTTTCCCATTTTTGTGATCTCTTGGGGATACAGTCCTAGAAGCAGTATTGCTGGGTCAAAGGGTATGTGTGCACATTTTTGTAGCCCTTTGGGCATAATTCCAAATTGTTCTCCAGAATGGTTGGATCAGCTCACAGCTCTACCAACAATCAATTAATGTTCCAACTCTCCCACATCTTCTCCAACATTTATCATCTGCCTGTTTTGTCATGTTAGCCAATCTGATAGGTGTGATGTGGTACCCAGAGTTGTTTTGATTTGCATCTCTCTAATCAATAGTGATTTACAGCATTTTTTCATATGACTATAGATAGTTTTAATTACTTCCTCTGAAAACTGCCTGTTCATATCCTTTGACCATTTCTCAATTGGGGAGTGACTTGTATTCTTGTAAATTTGACTCAATTCTCTATATATTTTAGAAATGAGGCTTTTATCACAGACACTAGTTGCAAAAAATCTTTCCCAGTTTTCTGCTTCCCTCCTAATGTTGGTTGCATTGGATTCATTTGTGCAAAAACTTTTCAATTTATTGTAATTAAAATTATCCATTTTATACTTCATAATGTTTTCTATCTCTTGTTTAGTCAAATATTTCTCCATTTTCCATAAATCATAAATTCCTTGTTCTACTAATTTGTTTATAATATCAATCTTTGTACCTAGATCATGTAGCCATTTGGATTTTATTCTTGTGTATGGTGTTAGGCATTGGTCTATGCCCAGTTTCTGCCATATTGCTGTCTAGTTTTCCCAGCAATTTTTGACAAACAATGAGTTCTTATTCCAGAAGCTGGTGTCCTTGGGTTTATCAAGCAGTAGATTGCTATATTCTTTGACTACTGTGTCTTGATTACCTAACCTATTCCACTGGTGTACCCCTCTGTTTCTTAGCCAGTACAAAGTGGTTTTGATAATTGCTGCTTTATAATACAATCTGAGATCTGGTAGGGCTAGTCCACCTTCCCTCACATTTCTTTTCATTAGTTCCCTTGATATTCTGGATCTTTTGTTCTTCCAGATGAATTTTGGTATTATTTTTTTCAGCTCTAGAAAATAAGTATCTGATAATTTGATTGATATGGCACTGAATAAATAAATTAATTTAGGTCAAAATTGTGCCTTTCAATGTCCTTAGTTCTTGCCAGGTAGGCAACCACCTACTTTGCTCACAAGATGGATCAAATCTGAATGTTAATAATATATATATAATATATATATATACATGTGTACAATATGTTAGTATGTATATATATATATGTTCATTTGGAAAAAAAGTTTTATTGATGTCCTTTTGAATATATAAGTATTAAATGTGTGTGTTCATCCTTCGTTGCCAAAGAAGACCATTCCATCGGAGAAATAATGACATGACTTGCACTTGACTTTGTTTTGAGTGAGGGAGGGCTGTGAAGGTCACCAGCCTCACTTCTCCTCCGGAACCATCAGAATCCAGTGACCAGATATTCATTAGGATGACTGGAGGTGACCCAGGATGAGGCAATTGGGGTTAAATGACTTGCCCAAGGTCACACAGCTAGAGAGTGTCAAGTGCCTGAGGTGAGATTTGAACTCAGGTCCTCTTGACTCCTGCACTAGTGCTCTATCCATTGCACCACGTAGCTGCCCCAATGTATTAAATATATAAATAAATAAAAATAGTAAATGTATTAAAATGTGTATGAACTATATAGTCAATATATTAATATATATTTAAAAAGGCATCAATAAAACTTTTTTCCCAAATGAACATTTTTTAAAGGGGAATATGTGCCAACAATACTTTTGTTTTTAATGCAAGCGATGTCCTCAGCCTTTACTGGCAGCCTCATGTGTCTCACTTAAATTTTTTCTCTTTTCTAATGTACACTTGGGCATATACATTCACCTGCTTAAATATGACTGAGGTTACTAATCAGTCCTGCAAAATACATAACAGATGTTCAAACGAGTATAAGTGAAAGCAGATAACTCAATGAAGCAAATCCAGAATTGTCATCACCCTTTTCATGATCACCACGTATTTTCTTTCAACAAGGTCATGTGGGTGTGCCCACAGGACATTGCCAAAGTTTTTCTTCTGCCAGTTTTTTATATTAGACATGATCTCACAATATTCAGTATTTCTTAACTCAACAAAGCTTCACTAGGGTCCCTTGGACTAGATGTGCTGTCAAGCTATGACCCTCTGAGTCTCTATGAGCTTTGGAGTAGTTTGGAGGGTTTTACAATCCACCACGGAACCCCTGCAGGAACTGAAGTTTTATATGCTGCTCAGATAAGGGTATCTTCATAGATCAGTCTCCATGGGTTCAATGTATACTTAGATATAGCTTGGTCAGATAGTTATAAACACATGAGATGTCTTTGGGGACATAAACAGAAGATATTTTCTCCTGTTCTCAACTCCATGCCTTTGTATTACCTGTTCCCCATTCCTGGAATGCTCTTTTCTCATCCCTGCCTCCTGGCTTCCTTCACGAGTCCTCTCAGATTCCATCTTCTGCCACGGGCCTTTCCTGGTTCTTTCTCCACCCCCAATCTGTCCCTCCCCTATCCCCCCTCTCCAACTCCCCTCTTCCTCCCTCTGAGGTTACCTTCCACTTACAGTATTGCATTTACATAGTTGTTTGTGCGTTGTCTTCCCCATTTGTGAGCTCTTTGAAACTTATTGTTCAGTTGTGTCCTACTCTTTGTGACCCCATTTGGGATTTTCTTGACAAAGATACTAGAGCAGTTTGCCATTTCCTTCTCTAGATCATTTTACAGCTGAGGAACTGAGACAAACAGGATTAAGTGACTTGCCCAGGGTCACACGTATGGTGAATGCCTGAGGCTGGTTTTGAACTCAGGTCTTCCTGACTCTAAGCTCAGCACTCTATCACTTTGAGAGCAGGGACTATATTTTTGCCTTTCTTTGTATCCCCAGTTCTTAGCTTAGTTCCTGGTGTTGTACATATTTAATAAGTTCTTGTTGATTGATTAACTTTTCTGCAGCATTTGATACATTGTTCAGTAATTAGTTATACAGGATATGTGTGTGTGTATGTGTGTGTATGTATACATACACACATACATATGTATATATACAGACACATACATGTATATGTATATTTATGTGTGTATGTGTGTGTGTGTGTGTGTGTGTATACTTCCATATTACCCCTCCCTAGCTATCACTCCCCTGTGTGTACAATCACCCCATTTGAGTATAAATTTCTTGAGGGCAGATATGTTTTCTTTTGTATTTTTATCCTTTGAATTTAGCATAGTACTTGGCCCATAATGAGACTTAATAAATGTTGTTGTTTTAAAAATTTACTTGCTCATTTTCATTTATAACTGGGCTTCAGAGAGTACCTCAGATGGCATCTCTCCAAGTGGAGAGATTGAAAAGCCTGCTTTGGAGGAATGAAGAAAAGGTGGGATGGAAATGCCTTAGAGAAATGATGGGGCATGCGTACACATTCTGTAACTGGTTCTGGTCTGCTAAGTACACAGTTAAGAAGAATCCTTTTTTTAAATTGGCTGTGAAACTAGGGGAATCTTCAAAAATGGCTGTCCGCTTTGGTCTGAGTTTTTCACTTAATTGTCTTCAGATGTGCTTTTTGAGGGGATCTGATTGAATCCTTCACTCATAGCATCTGGTAAGTAAGACATGATGTGTAAGAAAAGAAGCCTGGGGGTCTTCTCCCCTCTGGAGCCACATGGCCTTGGGAAAGGGTCTTCTTTGTTCTTTACCTCTGCCTTTGTTCATTTCTGTTTAAGTGAAGGGAATGAAGTCTCCGATCTTGTGAGTTTTCAAAGGTCAGGAGAGTACATCAGTATACTGACATTCCAGAGTCTGGGTTTTATAACCATTTGCAACCCAGTAATTGGACCCTAGATACAGTGAGGAGCAAGGAGTAATCTGGACTCAGGCCAGAGGAAGATGATATAAAAATTCATCCAGCACTCAGATTACATCTGAGCATGAACTTGGTAGGACCAACATTATGTAGGAACTGAATTAAGCACCTGTTCCTGAGGTAATGGAAGGATATTGTACATTTGTTCTTGGTATTTCTTAATATTATAAAAAGCTTTGTAAAAGCTAATTGATATTAAGTAATTAAAATAGAACTGGAATGCTAGTCATTGATGCCTAATAATGATGGAGTTAGTGGGGGCTCAGGACTAGGCCAGTAATGTTGCTCCCAAATCCCTCAAGGTATAGAGGAAACCTGAAAGGTAAATGTTGTAGACCTAGTCTTGGGAATATAAAGTGAAACATGCTACACATCCGTCCATCTAGTCATTTATTAATTCACTACTTGACTCATATATATATTTATATTTATATGTGTGTATATGTATATACACATACATATACATCTTTGTATACACACACACAAACTCTTGTCTGGCCACAGGTACACAAAAACAAAGCCACAAATGTACTTCAGTTATACCTATAATCAAGTGCTAATCTGTGCTAATGGACAGAGAACCGTAGGATCAATAATTCAAAACAACAGGCAATACCAAAGTCTTTTTGAAATTCACTTTGGAATAAATAATGACTTTATTTTAATAGGATATTTATTGTTATCATTTATGTTTTGTTTTACCACAGAGTGGTAGCCAAGACGCATTTTGAATGACTGGGGGCATTGGTTTTCTGATTAAAATTTTAATATGCATGAGTCATGATTGGGCTGTTGAGAATTGTTTACCATTTGCTGTGTCTGCACAGCTACTTCCAGCTTGGCCATTTATCATTTATCTTCTAGTGGGACACTAGTCTAGAATAGATTTAGATGAAAAGAGAAACATATCTAGAAATGATGACCAAAGTGTAACAGTATGGTTTCCTGAAGGGAGAAGAAATAAAAATAGTAAATCCTTATCTTCCTCCTCCTGGTCTTCCACTCCCATGACTTTCACCTTCATATCACTTATCCTCAAACAAGGACAACTAATCCCTTAATTTCATCTTCACCCACATGTGTCCTACCTCCATGATCAAGAACTCTGAAATTCTCCTAACCATCCATAATGCCTTATCTTTCTATTTCTCCATGTGTCTCACTTCTAAACATTTTTTTTTACCTTCAGTTCCTTTACTCCTCAGTGCTGGTTTCATGTCCTTTCTTTCTCATTTAACCCTACTTCATCTCCCATCTCTGTCATTGCACTATCCATCTCACATGTTTAGAATACACTCCCTCTATACTTCCACATTATGGAATCCCTTCATTCTTTAAAATGAAACTCAGGCTTTGGTGTTTTAGATGCCCCCTATAAAGTCTTGCATATTACTCAGTTAAAAACATACTGTTTTTTAAAATTAATTCATTTTTGATTTTCAACATTTACTTCCATAAAATTTTGAGTCCCAAATTTTCTCCCCATATCTCCCCTCCCCCTACTCCAAGACAACATACATTCTGATTATACTATCCCCCAATCTGCCATCCCCTCTATCACCCCCTTTTCTTATCTCCTTCCCTTCTAAAAATATGCACTCTTAAAACATTTGTGCAAATATGTCTTACTGAAGTACACCTCATAATATTGCCCTTGCCCATGTAGCTTCATGATAATATTGTTAATATACTATAATCCAATCCTACCTTAAAGTTGTAAATCCAGTTTATCATTATTCATCAAATCTTGTGCTCATAACATTTACAATAATTTTTCTATGAAAGTTTGAATGTCTACTGTAATATGGGATCACAAAATTATTTTTTGGTGAAATTAGTTGATGATGATGGGTCAGCTATTGCTGTAATTTAAAGTCTACTTTGTATATGATGTAATATATCAATAATCAATATGGTTTTATGTCTAAATAATCTCTAGAGCCTGCAGTTCTGTTTTAGTTTAACATATTTTTCCAAGGGCTTTTCCTCATGTCCTCTTCCATCACATGAAAATTGTTCATATACAAAGAAAACCTGAGAATGACAGAGAGTAAACACTCAGATATATCCATGCAAGTTTCTGAGAACACAAAAAGATGGAGAAGCAGGGAGGGAAGCCTGTGGATGCTAGGGTTGTGGGGAAGAGTGAAGATGGTGATAAAAATAGCTTCAGTAATATTCAGAGATACAGATGTGGAAGCATTGAATTATATGCACACTATACCCATCTGTTGAACAAATAGTTCATTCTGACAGACCAATTTTCAGCTGGAAATCTTTCTTGAAATAGTTGTCCACTGACTATAGAAAAATAGCTTCTTTCTTCTCTATGTGTGTGCTTCCTGATTCATTGTGTCTTCCTGCATTAAGCAGAGATCATGCCATAGAAGTTTTTGCATGAATGAGCTGAGATGTCTTAGTTTACAAATGTCTTTAACTTAAGCAAGAATGTCTCAGCACAGCTGCACCTTTTTATAATGACCTTTGCCTTCATCTTAACCATGTCATCAGTTCTGGAAATAAACAACTCACCAGGTAGGGAACAGGGCTCTTTCAAGTTTATGTGTTTCTCAGGAACAAAGAATAACTAAGTGAATTTAAGATTTCAAGATGTCATTTAAGAGTGACCAGTGATTTTAAATATGTTTGAGAAAAGAAAGTGGATAAAAATGATATGTGCCTAGAGGTATGATCAGTCCCAAAAGTAAACTGAGTACATTATCTGATCTTTTTGGTGGTCACAAATTCAGTCTTTTAAAAAAAGAAAAGCACAGTGTGGGGGAGGGAGGTAGCCAAGATAGCAGAGTAGAAAGATACACATACTGTAGCTCTTCCCCCATAGCCCATAAAATACCTGTAAAGAAAGATGCTCAATAAATTCTAGAGCAGCAGAAGGCACAGAATGATGGAGTGGAGGAGATTTCCACTCCAGGGTGACCTGAAAGGCAGAAGGGAAAGGTCTGTCACATCAGACGTGGAGCAGAGCACACCCCAGCCTTGGTGGCACTGAACTGGGAGGAGCAGGACTGCAGCAGACCTCGGGGCAGAATCCCCAGCAGCAGCAACAAAGGTTCGCTAATCCCTCAACCCACAGGCAGCAAAGACGCTTTAAAGGTCAGTGACAGAGCTTTTTCCCTTCCATGAAAAGGGAGCAGGGTCCTCCCCTAGCCCCAGCCCCAGGTGGCAGTGGTGGAGGTGACCACCCAAGGCAGCAGCCAGCTTCCATTGTTGAAGCTTCAGCATAAACCCCCTGGGGGAACTGATCAGCTAATCTTAATCTCAGCTGCAAGCTGGACAGGGAGTAAACTCCTCTGCTTTAATTGTGCCACTTTGAAGGAACTGAGATTTTACAGGTCCCCAGAGAATACCCTACCCTTGACAAAGGACCCAAAAGTCAAGTAACTGGTTGGGAAAATGCCCAAAAAAGGGAAAAAAATAAAACTATAGAAGGTTACTTTCTTAGTGAACAGGTGTTCTCTCCCATCCTTTCAGATGAGGAAAAACAATGTTTACCATCAGGGGAAGACATAAAAGTCAAGGCTTTTGCATTGAAAACCTCCAAAATAAATATGCAATGGTCCCAGGCCATGAAAGAGCTCAAAAAGGATTTGGAAAATCAAGTAAGAGAGGTGGAGAAAAAATTGGGAAGAGAAGCGAGAATGTTGCAAGAAAATCATGAAAAGTGAGTCAATAGTTTGCTAAAGGAGACCCAGAAAAATGCTGAAGAAAATAGCACCTTTAAAAATAGGCTAAATCAATTGACCAGAGAGGTCCAAAAAGCCAATGAGGACAAGAATACTTTAAAAAGAATTAGTCAAATGGAAAAGGAAGTTCAAAAGCTCATTAAAGAAAACAGTTCTTTAAAAATGAGAATGGAACAGATGGAGGCTAATGACTTTATGAGAAACCAAGAAATCACAAAACAAAACCTAAAGAATGACAAAATGGAAGATAATGTGAAATATCTCATTGGAAAAACAACTGACCTGAAAAATAAATCCAAGAGAGATAATGTAAAAATTATGGGACTACCTGAAAGCTATGATCAAAAAAAGAGCCTAGACATGATCTTTCATGAAATTGTCAAGGAAAACTGCCCTGATATTTAGAACTCTGGGAATGTTGTAGCCAAATTCCAGAGTTTCCAGATCAAGGAGAAAATATTGCAAGCAGCTAGAAAGAAATTCGAGTATTGTGGAAATACAATCATGATAACACAAGATCTAGCAGCTTCTACAATAAGGGACCAAAAGGCTTGGAATATGATATTCCAAAAGTCAAAGGAACTGGGATTAAAACCAAGAATCACCTATCCAGCAAAACTGAGTATAAGATTTCAGGGGAAAAAATGGTCATTCAATGAAATAGAGGACTTTCCAGCATTCTTGATGAAAAGACCAGAGCTGAGGAGAAAATTTCACTTTCAAACAGAAGAATCAAGAGAAGCATGAAAAGGTAAACAGGAAAGAGAAATCACAAGGGACTCACTGAAGTTGAACTGTTTACATTCCTACATGGAAAAATAATATTTGTAACTCTTGAAACTTTTCCCAGTATCTGTGTAGTTGGAGGGATTTTACACACACACACACACACACACACACACACACAAACACACACACAAATATATATGGAGAGAGAGAAAGGAAGAGAGACAAAGAGCACAGGGTGAGCTGGATAGGAAGGGATCATATCTCAAAAAATAAAATTAAGGAGTGAGAGAGGAATACATTGGGAGGTGAAAGAGAGAAATCGAACGGGGCAAATAATCTCTCATAGAAGAGGCAAGAAAAAACTTTTCCAATGGAGGGGGAAAAGGGGGAGGTGGGAGGGAAAAGGTGAAGCTTACTCTCATCACATTTGGGTCCAGGAAGGAATAACATGCACACTCAATTTGGTATGAACTTCTATCTTACACTACAGGAAAGTAGGGGAGAAGGGGATAAGCAGGATGAGGGGATGATGGAAGGGAGGGCAAATGGGAGGAGAGAGCAATTAGAAGTAAACACTCTTGGGGAGGGACAAGGTCAAAAGGGAGAGTAGAAGAAATGGGGGGCAGGATAGGATGGAGGGAAATATAGTCTTACACAACATGAGTATTATGTAAGTCATTTGCAAAACTACACATATATAGCCTGTATTGAATTGCTTGCCTTCTCAGTGGGGTTGGATGGGGAGGGAGGGAGGAAGAGAAGTTGGAACTCAAAGTTTTAGGAGCAAAGGTTGAGAACTGATTTTGCATGCAGCTGGAAAATAAGTAATACAGGTAATGGGGTATAGAAATTTATCTTGCCCTACAGAACAAGAGAGAAGATGGAGATAAGGGAAGAGAGGGGTGTTAGAAGGGAGAGCACATTGGTGGAAGGGGCAATCAGAATGCAAGGCATTTTGGGATGAGGGAGGGGAGAATTGAGAAAATTTGGAACTCAAAATTTTGTGGAAATGAATGTTGAAAACTTACAATAAATAAATTTTTTTTTAAATAAGCACTTCCCTTCTATGATACACTCCTTTGTCTTGAATTGTTCATTTCACAATGCTTGAATAAAGGTGCCATTTGTTTAACTTGAGTGTGTGACTTCCAGTGTAGAGGACATATCAGTTCATTATTAGTGAGTAATCAGTGACTGATTCATAGAGTGTGTTAAGGTTAACAAAGCAATTTATATAAATGATCTCATTTGACTCTTAACAACTACCAAGCAAGGTAGATTTCCTACCATGAAAATATCAAATTCTCAAGTCCTGCGTGCTATAGAAACTAGGTTTAAATGTTATTGGGAAACAATTTAACAAAATTGTTTAGAAATTTTAATAATTTGTTGAATAACTTTAGCAAGTTTTAACAAAAGAAGTAAAAGGACAATCCAACATAGATAATGTTAATTTGTAGTTTTCTAAGTCAAGTTGTAGCACTGAATTTGAAACAACTGTTTTTCAAATCGTCTTTTCATTTTATGGATGAGGAAAGGATGGATCCAGGAAGTGAAGCTTCATATCTATGAGCTCCTAAATATCAGAGCCTGGGTTGAAACCCAGTTGTGCCTCACTCCAGTCTTAGCACTCCACTCCACTTCCTAAGAAAGGTACATTAGGTAAGGAGGCAGAGGAGAGTGAGAGATGAAAGAAATCTTTTTAGTTGAAAAGAAGTTTGTTATCATTTGAGGAGTTCAGTGGTAAAATTCAGCTTGAACTTCAGTAGAAGTTAGAGCTGAAAAGGGGCCTAATCATTCAGGTACTGAAGACAGAAAAGGTTAATTTGGAATGAACACAAAATGGACAGGATCTAAGAAAGATAATACAGGCAGAAAGAACTTGGAAAGTGAAAATGCTGTCCTCAGAGTGCTAGACAGCTGAGGCATCATAGTAAGACAGAGCTAGACTCCATACCACTCAAGATACCTAACTAACAATGCTAACTTAACTGTTATGTACTTTTAGTCTCCAGACTTTGTAGGGGAAGTAAATGAGAGCCATAGCAGAAATTGGTGGTTAACAGAACCATATGGAGGGAATCAGTATAACCTATTCCACATTTCACTCACTTCTGCACATCCATGTATGTAGAATGAAGGGGCCTTATTGAGACACTCAAGACCAACAAAGGAAAAAGGAGAGCCAGATACTCAGCAAAGCATAAACATTGGTTTATGTAACCCTCTTATAACAGACTTGTCATTAGCATTAGTTTCTTCTGTGGCCAGATATTCATTTGCCTTGTAGGACACTATTATTCTTCTTGGACTAACCCTGGTATCCTACCATGAAGGGCATAATGTTCCCTAGAAGTGAGTGAACCTGTAACTTCAATGCTTCAACGATGTGTGATTTCATTGACAGAGACTGTGATCTGTATCCACATGTGCCTTAGTTGTTGTGATCAAAAAGAAGTCATCACCTAGCGGTCAGCCTTATGGCAATGGGCATTTCTGAACTTAGCAAAGATGACCCTTTGGGTGGTAGGGCATAAAATTTGTCACCACAGCTGGACTTTTATTCTTTATGGCTTAATACTTTCCAGAATTTGAAGAAAAACCTATGAGAACTTAGGTTCACCACTATATCACTATTAGAGAGTAGGCTGGATTTCTCTCCCTCTCCACCTGCCCCCCAAAAATCCCACTGCCTTAGGCTTAGCAAGTTTAGTTTTGTCTCCTTTAATAATATAGTTGTTTAGGAATTCCTAGGGCTTCAGCCGTGTTGTTGTTGCTGTATTTGTCCTTTGTTTTCTAAGAGGACCATGATATCAGAGATGATGATGTGACTTACACTTGACTTTGTTTTGAATGAGGGAGGGCTGTGCAGGTCACCAGCCTCACTTCTCCTTCAGAGCCTTCTGGGTCCAGTGACCTGATATTCATCAGGATGACTTGAGATGACCCTGAATGCAACGGGAGACTTTGGCCGTTCAGATAAAGGCCTTTTCAGGTAATGCCTATTTAGTGAATAGCACTCTTTAAGAAGTAGTGAAGGGATGGCCCCTTTAATTACAAAAAGAAATAAAAAAGTAAAGCTTGGAGGGTAAGGCCCTCAAGGTTGCTGTTCTAAAGAGAAACAGTTACTATTGAGATTCACTCTAAGCCAGGAGGGTCCAAAAAACAGCCATTAAGTGGAGCTTCAGCAGGGACTTATTGTAGTCCAATCTGTGGGCTTGAGAGTGAACTGGGTTTATGGTTTTAGGGAAGAAAGGAAGAAAGAAAGAAGGAAGGAAGGAAGGAAGGAAGGAAGGAAGGAAGGAAGGAAGGAAGGAAGGAAGGAAGGAAGGAAGGAAGGAAGGAAAAGAAGAAAAGAAAAGACAAGAAAAGAAGGAAATCTAGCCAGTAAACCCCAAGTTAACTGGGCAGCTTCTGGCCACTTAAATTTACCTTCTTTTACAAAGTGGAACGAAAGGGAGAGGGAGAGGAAGAGGAAGAAGATGACCTGAATTACCCAGCTAGCTGGGTCCCCATTCAGGCAGCTTGGTCTACTCACAGGTTGTGTTTCCTCTTTGTTTCCAGAGGACCATGACATCAAGAAAATGATGACATGACTTGCAGTTGTAAATCAAGTAAGACCAGATATATTCATCTACATAGATTGTGTGATGAAATCTCTTCATCTTTCATTTTCACATTTCTTGCATCTGTAATAGAACCTTGAAGACAATAGATACTGAAATATTTGACCTGAAAGAGTACTGGCTCTGGAGTCAGAAGACCTGAGTTCGAATCTTGACTCTGGCAGTTATTTCCTGTGTAATCTTTGACAAGTCATTTATTCTCTGAACCCACTTTTCCTCATTTATAAAATGAGAGGAAGGGTAGATTTAATGACTTCTAAGTTCCCTTCCACCTCTAAATTTGTGATTCTAGGATTAGAAATGAAAGTATAGAGGAGATAAGAGCTAGGAGGGAGTCCTACCACATGAGGATCATAATTTAGAGTTACAAGGGATCTTATGAGTCACCAAGTCCAACCCCCTAATTTTGCAAATGAGGAAATAGAGACTCAATAAGGTAAGTGAATTGCCTGGGATCACACAGCTAGTAATTTGTCTAAAATGGAATTTGAGCTCATGACTTCCTGAATCCAAGGTATCAAACATGTGGACCACATGTAGCCCCAACACTTCCAAGTGTTGGAAAATAGTTGGGAAATAATATAATAAAAATGCAATAAAATATAGACAATATTATATCTTAAAACTAAGTCAATATGTAGTCTCTAAGAATGCTTATGTATGGTTTAGTAGCTCCACTACAGTTGATATCACTCCTGTACACTTTGCTCACTCTTTCCTTTTTTAACTTCTTTCTTATACTTGTGATCTTTGGAATATGTTTCTTCCCTTAGGATTTTAAAAAAAATTCATCGTTCATTCTTAAGAGTACAACTATAGTTCCTTCTCCATGGGAGAGGCAATGTTGCATAGTGTGTGAATACTGAGAATTGAGGAAATAGGTTCTAGTCCTCTTCTCAACATTGCTGAATGGGTGACCTTGGGCAAGATATGATTTCTCTGGGTCTCAGAATCCTCATTTGCAAAACCTAAATGACCTCTAAGACCCATTTCCACTTTAGAACTATATGAGTTAAGGAGAGTTGTCTACCGACTGTCCTCCTGGCAACCTGAGTTTCTTATTCTGAGTGGGCAGCTGGAATGATGTCACAGAATTCCTTGCAGGTGTCTTCATTTTCTCAGAGCTTGATTATGCAGCTGTTTACTAAATTACTGCTTACAGACACCATATAATACTCTTCTAGTGTTTCTTTTTTTGTTCCCAAACTGGAAGCAGTCTGTTTACTGGACAAACTAGGTGTAATATTTATTATGTGCCCTTGGGCTATAAGGGGGAGATAGAAAATGAAACTAAGAGGGAACAGAAGTATGTCAAACTGCATTCTATTATTTACTGAGAATATATGTTGAAATCTTTATGGAAATCTGAAACTTAAAAAAAACCTTTTACTTTAGTGTAAAACAAAACAGGAAAAAGACATTAAAAGACTGATCTTTGCTTTTTACCTACTAGAAACAATGCTTTTTACTAGTACTTACTTGGTGGGAAACATGGATGGTTTTATAAGATAGGCATCAATGCACATCTGCAGAGCCAAGGACTGGATGGATTAGCCACAGCATAATCTGATTTTTTCAGTTATAAGAAATGACAAGCCTTTGACAAAAGTCTGTGTTCACTCTGAACTGTTGTAGCAATATATCCTTTAACAGTAAATGACACCAACCTGTTGAATCTGGAGGCTAGTCTTCTCAAATTCCTAACGGCTAAAATTCAGGTTATTGTGGGAGAGCTTGTGGATTTAACACTATTGCTGCTTCTCAGTGAAAAGAAACAGTTCTAATTCAACTTTGTGGTTTATGCAACTAAGACACACAAAGAGACGTGTCTCTGATGTTCAGCTTCATGGTAATAATACTAGAATGTCTTTTCTTTTCTTTTCTTTTTTTTGACAAGTTATAAAACTAAAGCTTTTAAAGTCACATTTTTCAAGAGGAGGCTAGGATACATTTGCAGGCCAGTTGTTAGAGTTGCTGATTTGCTACCATATGTCTCAATCTGCTATTATGGAACCATTGAGGCTCTGTAAAAAAACCCTTATTTCTGTAACCTTGAAGAAGCCTACATCTTTCCAGGGTTAAAGATAGGCAGGGTTCCATCTGACAACATAGCTTTGGATTTTTAATTCTTGAGAGTCTGTGAAACAAGGCTTCACCTTTATTGTTAGTAGAGCGTGGATTACCAAATTCTTAAAATACTTTTGATGTTATAAAATTACATGATGAGATTCTGAGAGAAATCGCTTCACTGAACAAAAACTGACTTAGGACATGAGCAGAGTTGATATCTTGAGTCAGAAAAAGTGTGAGCATTCATGCTATGTAGGTTGTATCTTTCAGCACTGTGAGGGGTCTAGGGGGCATGATAGAGCCCAGTAGAATACTGCACTTGGAGTTAGGAAGACTTGAGTGAAAGTCCTGCTACAAATACTTAATATCTGTATGAGACTGGTCACAAGTCTCTGAATCTTTAAGCTTCAGTGTTCTCATCTGCATAATGGTTATAATAATAGCACCTACCTCACAGGTTTTGAGAGGCAGTGTAGCATAGTAGAAAGAATGCTAGGCAGATGACTTAGTCAACAAATATTTGTATAATGCTTACTATGTGCCAGGTACTGTACTAAACATTGGCAACACAAAGAAAGGTAAAAAAACAAAACAAAACACAACCACCCGGTGAGCTTGGGGGAGAAAGCATGCAAACAAGTATGTACAAACAAGAGATTCAAGATATATTAAATATAAAAAACATAGGGGAAGCACTAGCTCTAAGAAGAATTGGAAAAGTCTTCTTGTAGAAAGTAAGATTTTGACTGAGACTTGAAGGAGGCCAAGAGTTGGAGATGAAAAGGGAGAGATTCCAGGAATTAGGAAGAGCCAGTAAGGATGCCCAGAGATGGAGTTCGAACATAGAGTGTTTAGCGTGAAAAGTGGCAAGAAGACTGGTGTCACTGGTATAAGGAGGAAGATAGAAAAGAAACAAGTAATAGGGGGCCTTAGAAGTCAAACAGGATTTTTTATTTGATCCTGGAGGTAATTAGGAGCTACTGCAGTTGATTTAGTAGGGGACTGACATGATCAAACTTGAAGATCAATTTAACTAGATGACTTTGGGTTAGAATCTCAGCTCTGTTATTGTGTGACCATGGAGAAATCACTTAATTACTATGGGTCTCATTTTCCTCATTTGTAAAATGAGTGATTTGAAGTAGAAGACCTCTAAGGTCCCTTCCAGCTCTAAATCTATAATATTCCACATTTATACAGCACTCTAAGATGTACCAAATACTTTCTTCCCAACAATCTTGTGAGCTAGGTAGCATATGCATTACTATACTCATTTTATAGACAAGGAAACAAAGTCTCAGAGAGCTAACGTGACTAGATCATGGTTAAAAACTCATTAGATCTTTGACATGAACCTAAGTCTTCTTGGTTTCAAGTCCAATATGCTTTCTTTTTTTCTAATACTAATTTTATTTATTTTTAATGTTCTACAATCCAATACTCTTTCTAATCTGCCACAGTAGAGAACATGGCTAAGGATGGGTTGTAGAGAAACCAGAAAGAACTTGTGCCATGGAAAAGTCCATTGACTCTGGAGTCAGAGGACCTGGATTCAAATCCCACCTCAGATTTTTGCTACTTACCTCCTGAACCCTCTATTCCCTCTCTTATAAAATGAGAAGCTTGTAGAGTTAAGTAAGTGGAAAAACATCAATTGCTTGTGGGTAGGACAAGCTAATATAATAAAAATGACAATTCTACCTAAATTAATTTACTTATTCAGTGTCATGTCAATCAAACTACCAGAAAATTACTTTCTAGAGCTAGAAAAAATAATATAAAAATTCATCTGGAAGAACAAAAGTCCAGAATATCAAAAGAATTAATGAAAAGAAATGCTAGGGAAGGTGGCCTAGCCCTACCAGATCTCAAACTGTATTTTAAAGCAGCAATGATCAAAACCACTTTGTATTGGCTAAGAAACAGAGGGATAGACCAGTGGAATAGGTTAGGTACTCAAGACATAGTAGTGAATGAATATAGCAATCTATTGATTTATAAACCCAAGGACCGCAGCTTCTGGGATAAGAACTCACTGTTTGACAAAAATTGCAGGGAAAACTGGATAGCAGTGTGGCGGAAATTGGGCATAGAACAATGGCTGATGCTGTACACATGAATAAAATCCAAATGGATACATGATCTAGGTATAAAGACTGATACAATAAGCAAATTAAGGGAGCAAGGAGTAGTGTATTTTTCAGATTTATGGAGAATGGAGAAATTTTTGACCAAACAAGAGATAGAGAACATTATGAAGTATAAAATGGATAATTTTGATTACATCAAATTGAGAAGTTTTTGCACAAACAAACCCAATGCAACCAAGATTAGGAGGGAAGCAGAAAACTGGGAAAGATTTTTTGCAACTAGTGTCTGTGATAAAAGCCTCATTTCTAAAATATAGAGAGAACTGAGTCAAATTTACAAGAATACAAGTCACTCCCCAATTGAGAAATGGTCAAAGGATAGGAACAGGCAGTTTTCAGAGAAAGTAATTAAAACTATCTATAGTCATATGAAAAAATGCTCTAAATCACTATTGATTAGAGAGATGCAAATCAAAACAACTCTGGGTACCACATCACACCTATCAGATTGGCTAACATGACAAAACAGGCAGATGATAAATGTTGGAGAAAATGTGGAGGATTTGGAGCACTAATTCATTGTTGGTGGAGCTGTGAGCTGATCCAACCATTCTGGATAGCAGTTTGGAATTATGCCCAAAGGGCTACAAAAATGTGCACACATACCCTTTGACCCAGCAATACTGCTTCTAGGACTGTATCTCCAAGAGATCACAAAAATGGGAAAGGGTCCCACATGTACAAAAATATTTGTAGCAGCTCTCTTTGTGGTAGCCAAGAACTGGAAATCAAAGGGATGCCCATCAAATGAGGAATGGCTGAACAAGTTGTGGTATATTAATGTAATGGAATGTTATTGTGCTATAAGAAAGGATGAACAGGAGACTTCAGAGAGGCCTGGAAGGTCTTATATGAACTGATGCTGAGTGAAAAGGAGCAGAACCAAGAGAACTTTGTACATAGTAACAACCACAGTGTGTGAGGAATTTTTCTGGTAGACCTAGGTCTTCACGGCAATGCAAGGACCTAAAAGATTTCCAATGGACTCTTGAGGCAAAATGCCTTCCACATCCAGAGAAAGTACTATGGAATTGGATCGCAGAATGAAGCAGGCCATTTTCTCTTGTGTTACGTTTTGCTTTGTTTTATGATTTACTAAGCCCGAGTGTCACTGCTGATATTAGGAACAAGTGTAGTCTCTTACCTTGGCAAGAAGTCAGCAGTATTCTTTGAACCAGACCCAAGTTCTTTCCCAACTCTCCCTGTAATGAAAAGAATAATGAATTCATTGGCAAGTGACCTTGTTGTGTCCTTTTACTGAGGTACAATACAACCTGTCTGGCAGCATGGATGGAAGGCTAAGCTTAGAGCCAGGAACACCTGGCTTTGCCTCCCTCCTGTTTCATTAACTTGTTATGTGTCCACAGATAAGTCACAGTACCTCTCTCTGCCTCAGTTTCCTCATTCGTTTAATGAGGATATTGCCTCTGCAGTACCTTTCTCATTAAGGTTGTTTTGTGATTCAAATGAAAGAATGTAAGCAAAGTAATTTGAAACTTTTAAAGTGCTATGTAAATATTAGCTGTTATTGTACAAAGGTTTAAAAACTCCTTTTCAGGTTGAAATCTATAATCCTATACTGTATGCACTTGGCACCATATCAGATGGTATGAATTTGGAGCCAGAGTCCTGACTCTTCTACTTAACACTTGAGTGACCTTGGACAAATCTTCCAGATCTTAGTTTTCTATAGCTATAAAATGAAAGTTTTGAACTAGATAATCTCCAAGGTTCATTCTAATTCTAAATCCTATAAGTATCTTGAGATAGGAGGTCTGGGTCCTAGTCCTGACTCTGTCCTTAACTAGATGAATTACCTTGGATTAGTCAGTTATCTCTTCAATTTCCTTTTTTATAAAATGAGAGGGTGAAATTAGATAATGTATAAGATCCCTGCTAACTCTAATATCATACTTTTCTTCCTTTAGTAGTTTCTCTGTGAGAGGATGGAAAAGGGTATCTATTGTGACAGCTTTAATGGGTCCATGACTTCCCTCCACAAGTTTAGATTGCAAAAAACATTTTTTTGACTACAGAGCTATAAGGCCATATTGGAATTATGATTCCACTGAAAAGAGGGGTGGTTTCAGAGAAAACCAAGATTTATAGGCTGATGCAGAGTGAAATAGAACCAGGAAACAATGTGTACAATAACAACAATAATTGTAAATGACAAACAACTTTGAAAGACCTAAGAACTCTGATCAATTCAATGACCATCCATGATTCCAGAGGACTGATGATGACATGCTAAACAGAAAAATGACTGATTCGGAGTACAGATTGAAATATACATCTTAGACACGACTGGTATGGGAATTTGTTTTGCCCAACCATGCATATTTATAACAAGGGTTTGGTTTTCCTATTTTTTTTTAATTGGGGGAAAGGAGAATAAAAGAAAGTAGAGTTTTTAAGTGAAAAATGTAAATGAAAAATTATGATCCCATTTATATAAAAATACTGTTGTGTAATACTTTTCAGGAACATATCCACTGCATAAAGTAAGGTATGATTTTCTGTGGAGCAGAATTTTTCTAACCTTTTCTACTTCCACTAGACCTGAGTCAAAAAGGTCAACATCTTTAGCACTGTGTCACTTTTTAATTCTTCCACAATTCTGCAAAAGAATTATAATGTAAAGATATGTTTCTTTCGGACTTTGGAAAATTTGAAGGTTATTAAGAGTAAGTAACAGGAACAATGAAATATAAAGGTCCATCTCAATTAGACTGCTTTTGTATCTAGTAAGGAAACACTTCCTTTCGGATTTGAGTGGATCATTTCACACCTTTTACAAGATCTATTACTTTGAGTAAGTTCATTTACAGCTCCAAAAGGATGAAAACCTTCCAGGAATTTGTGAAGAGTCCAGGAAAGCAGTAACCAGCAGATACACTTGCCTCCCAGTTTATAAACTTTATAAACTTGCCTTCTTTCCCTTGCCTACCTTTCATTTGAAAGGATGTAATGCCAATGTGATACCCACAGTAGCCCTACTATGGATATGCATGTGTATTTCCATGGTAAATTCACAAAATATAAACTCCTCCTCAAAGATGAAACCAAGACATTTATTCAAATGCCAGAAATCCAAAAGCCATCATAGTAACAAAGACATCTATATACAGTATCAATTCAGGGAGCATGGCCATCCCCAAGCTTTCCCTCAGTCAGCCCTCCCCACAAACAAACTCCCTTAGGCAAAATCACTCCCTCTCTCACTCAAGCCAGTTGATTTGCTCTGCTTTGCTTCAGCTCTGCCTGCTTTCTCTCTCAGCTCTGCCTCACTCCTGCTTCACCCATTTGGCAAGCTTCTCTCACCATCAGCTCCATGTGACTTAGGCTGGGGGCTGGACCAAAGGTCAAAGCAGGTCACATGGACCTATTAAGGGTCAGAAAAGATCTTCAAATTGCCTTACCATAACAATGGACTAACTAGACTAAATGGACTAACTTAGAAAGTAAAAAACAAACAAACAAAAAACCTGGATAATCTTGAACTTGGTAGCTATTTGGTGATAAGGGAAAAACCAATAACTAAAATTGAGTTGAACTGGATAATCACCATAAATTAGGGTGAGGTCAATGCCAAAGAAGGCCCAGCTTTGTACTAGGAAGTACTGTTAAAAACAAAACATATACCTAAAGTCATTAAAGGCATTATGTTGCTGGGAGAACCTTCCCTCATATCTTGTGTGGGAGATGGCAGATCTCAGAGCCAAGGCCTTGAGGGAACAGAACTGGGGAGGTTCTTGACTGTCTTCAGGTAAGAGTCTTTGCTCTTTTGCAAAGAGCATAGCGGTGTGGATCCACAAATACCTGTGAATCTGTGATAGCATTAGTTGCCCTTCTAGAAAGAGAGGATGGAGAATATGAGCCGAGGAACCTTAGGTCTCTGGTTGTCCCCTGTTATTTCAACTTCAAATATAGACTTCTTTCCTTCCTCTCTTCCATATAGTTTCCCCTTCTGATTTCTCTTTTGAAAAAAAAAAATTCTGTGTGGCACCATCATTATTGGTCTCCCAGGATCAAAATTTCCAAGCTTAAAATTTCTCCTTCTATCTTGCTGTCCCTATTCCCCCCTCTTCCCTCCCCATCATATTTTAAAGTCTTGTTGATTTTTCCTTCCTAAGGTCTCTTGAATTTCTCTCATTGTATCCATTTTTGGGTCTGGAGTCAGGAAAACCTGAATTCAAATTCAGCTTTGAGGCTTAACTAGTTGTGTGAACCTGGGCAAGTCACTTAGCCTCTATTTGCCTCAGTTGCCTCATCTATAAAATGAGGCTAATAATAGCACTTACCTCCCAGGATTGTTGTGAGGATGAAATAAGACCATAATTATAAAGCACTTAGCACAGTAAGTACTATATAAATGTTAACAGTTATTAGTTCTACCATCACTCCACCAGGACAAACCTTGTCATTTCCCATTTGTACTGTTGCTTTGGCTTCTTAGGGGACCTCCTTGCCTAGTCTCTTCCTTCTCTGACTTATTCTCATGTCACTGCTCCTTCCTTTCTCCTTAGCCCTTTAATCTTTTCTAAACCCAGCCTTCATTATGTTATTCCATGTTCAATTCAATCCAGTATTTACAATGTATGTGCAAAGTACTGGGAATACAGTAACAAAAATGAAATATTCCCTCAAATCTATTGAATTTCTATTGAAATATAGTTCAGATGAATATTCAAAACTTTCAACGTCTTTCCCATTGCTTAGAAGTTAAATTCAACCTATTTGGTCTGCATTCAAACTCTTACTAATCTTTTCTAACCTTTGCTTTCCCAGTGTTACACAAAAATGACCCTTCTCTAAAGTCAAATCTCCTTCAGCTCTCATTCTGGGCTACGACTGACTCTGACCAGTCATACAGTACTTTAGGCTCAATATTGGAATGATATTAGACACTTGAAGATAGGAGTGTCCTTGTAAATGTTTAACACTGGCTCTCTGAAAAAAAATGCATGCACAACATATTTTTAAATTTAGTGACATTTTCTCCATTGCTTTCTTAATTCTAGACAATTGACAAAATGATAAGTCAAGTCCTTATTTATGACACTTGCTGATTTTTGAGACATAAATGCTTATACTGAAAATGAGCCAGTTTGAGCTGGCTCCAGCAAGTCTGTGTGCATGAGGGGACATCTATACAAAAGCACTGGGGTAGGAGAGGGAATTTCAAGTTTGGATTATAACAAGAATAACGTTATTAAATTGTTCCAGTATACCACTCAATAGTTAACCAAAGATTTACTGATCTGTAGAAGGAGAAAAATATTTAACCAGGTTATACATTGAAGACACCCTGAATTGATTCACTGAGCAAAGCTTTCCTGTATGGGAGCTGTCCATCCCTGTCTACTAGTCAATCATCAGAGAGAGAACCTGGAGTTCCTCTTGCTGTTTTGTACTCAGAAGACTAGGAAGTAACATTAATAGCCTGAGCTTTTAGTCTCCCAAGTCAATCAAATCTCAACATTGGCTTCAATATTTTTAAGGAAAAAAATAATCTAACTTGCATGGAGGGAGAGTGAATCAGAGTACTGTGGTTCACTGCATGTCCCCCAAACACACTGATGTTCCCTACCAGGGACATACTCTCTTTTTCTTTCAGCCTGTCCCAATTCTACCTGCTTTTCCTGAGGCTCTATGTTACAGTTGTTCAGTTGCTTCAGTCATGTCTGACTCTTCATAACCACACTTGGGTTTGTTTGTTTGTTTTTTTGGCAATGACCCTGGAGTATTTCCTTCCTTCAACTCAGTTCACAGATGAGAAACTGAGGCAAACAGGATCATGTCACTAGTAAGTATCTGAGACTGGATGTGAACTAGTGAAGATGAGTCTTATTGGTTCCAAGTCCAGTGTTCTTATCTACTGCACCCCACATAGCTACCCATTTTGGGGATCTACTCAGAGATCATTTCCTGGAAGGCTTCTCCCAACTCAACCCAATCCACAGTGATACCTCCCCCTCTGACCTCTTCTAGTACCTGCTCTCTGTCTCACTCATATAACAGTTACAAATTATTTCTTGTTCTTTAATTTTTTTCTTGCTTTTTTAAAGTAAATTTTTATTGATGTCTCATAGTTTCCCCCAGTATCTCTTCTTTTCTCTCTTCCAGAAAGTCATGCATTATAACAAGTAGTATTTTTAAAGGAAAAAATCATTATATCTGATCAATACTTGGAAGAAATCAGATAATATGCAATACTAATGTTGCAATATGCAACACTTGTGAACCCCCTGACTTTTCAAGAGTTGGGTGGGAGTGTATTCTCATATCTCTTCTTTTAAGTCATGCTTATTCTTCATAATTTTTCAAAACACTATTTACTTTTGCTCTGTGTGTGTATTTGCATGTATGTGCAGTGGTTTGGAGGGTTTACATTGTTGTTAGCCATTGAATATTATTGTTTTCTTGGCTCTGCTTACTTCACTGTGCATCGATTAGTCAGAGTCTTTCCACAGTTCTTCCATAGTCAACATTTCTCACAGAACACTGATGTTCCATTACATAAATGTACCATACTTTATTTAGTCAGTGCCCATTTATGAGCATCAGCTTTGTTTCCAATTCAAATAACAAAAAAAGTGCTGCTGTAAATATTTTGGTGTGCATATGGACTTTCTTCTTATACCTAGAATCTTTGGGTCAAGGGGACTAGATATTTGGTCACTTTATTTTCATAATTCCAAATTGTTTTCCAAAATACTTATAAAGATTTACAATTCCATCAATAATGCACCAATAAGCCTATTTTCCCATAACCCCTTTCAAATTGATTATTCCCCTCTTTTGTCATCTTTGCCTAAATAGGGTATAAGGTTAACCTCAGGGTTGAGTTGCATTTCTCTTATTAGTGATTTTTAGCCTTCTTTCATGTGGTTATTAATAGTTTGCAATATTTTCTTTAGAGAACTACTTGTTTATATCACTTGACCATTGGGGAATGACTTTTGTTTTACATACATCTTTAACTTTTTACTTGAATTTGCTTTGTTTCCTTAACAAAATGTCCTTGTCTCTTCATTAGCAAATGTTATGTTCATAATAGGCCCTGGACGAATATTTAACTGAAAATATTTATTAATTGAATGAAAGAGTAAGGAGCTAAATTCATACAGAGCTGTGAGAAAAAGCTGTTTATTCCAGAGAACAGGGTCATTTACTATAGACGATTCTTCAGGCAATTGTACTCTGTACCAAGAAAGTGAATTAGCAGATAATGCTATGGATTATTTACCTAATTTCTCAGGCTACCCTGACTCCTATGGTAGTAATGGGAGTTTATTTTGTACTGCTGTTTTTCTGCCTGGAAATCTCTGGATAAATAATATAGTAAATAACTTTTTCTTTAAGTCCTGGTTATTTAAAAACAACTCTCTACATAAGGAATGAATTTTTCCAGTGTGTTTTGCTAAGATGGTAAACTCTGTTTCAGAGATGAATCAACTTCCCAGAGGCAAGTCAAACAAATACATTTGCACAATAAGGCTTTGCTTATTTTTTTGTCATTCTACTTTTCTTACTAGGTTTTGCAAAAAAGACTAAGAACTAACAGTGTCCTTTAGATCCCACAAAAGGACACTGAGATGGGATCCCACTCCTATCTTAATTGCTTCCCCTCCACCTCCCATAATGATTGTGATCACACTTCATCCAGCAAGTGAAAATATTGTGAATGTGAAGAGGAGAGAAGACAGAGACTGCAAGAGGACAGCCAGGACAAGATAGAGATGGACTGGAAATCAGTGAAAAGTCACCATGACGTCTTTGCAAGGATGCCTTAATTTCCTTCAACTAGAGGTGCTTCTTTTCTGCCAGAAAGAAATCAATCAGCCTCTGTGAGTCAGACATTCAGGCAATATCTTTGTTATTAAAAATACGTCTCTGGAAAGGAGATGGAAATATTGAATCACACATACTGACTCAAACAGAAAAAATTTATGTGTTTATGGTTGCAGTCATCTGGTACCTCAAAAACATGTATTATGTATTAATGGTATGTCTGTTTCTTAGGTCCCCATGTTCTGAAAGTCACCATGACTTCACTGAGGTCCCTAAGCACTTATGGTCTGGACCATATTTTCTTTAGTGCTTTCTGTAGCCCTTACCCAGAGAAATTTCAGTCTAGTGGTTAGTGAACTGGATTTAGAGTCAGGAAAACATGTGTTTGAATCTGGCCTCAGATACAATATCTATGTGACCCTGGGAAATCACTTAACCTCTCTGGGCCTCAGTTCCCTCATCTATAGAATGTGGCTAATAATAATAATATCTGTCATGTTACTTCACAGAATTGTTGTGAGTTCCAAAAAGAGAGAATATGAAAGTACTTTGCAAAGCTTAAAGGATTCTATACTGGTTAATTGCTATTCTAAAGTAACTTAGCTTCTTAGATATAGATAAGAGAATCTTGGGGTGTGAAAGGGTCCTCAACATCTTTGAATCCACTCCTTTCAACTTTCACCCAAGGAAATTAAGACCTAAAAAGGCAAAGTGAATTACTTGAGGTGACTAGTTCTAAATAGTAGAGTTGGGACTTCAGCTCCATTATTCTAACCATTAGATCACACTGCCTATCTCTGAATAGTCAGATTTCAGGGAGGGACTCTATTTTATGCTTCTTTTTTTATCTTGATGAAGTTCAGTGTAGCTACTACCTGGTCTGCCACGGATAATCAAGAAGTATTTGTTGTTGCTTTGGATCATCATAGACCTAACCAAATGTGGCAAATAGATTTCCAAAATCTAGACTCAAGAATTTGAGAATTGGAAGGGACCTCAGTGATCATCCAGTGTTGCAACCTCTACCCCAAAGGAATCCCCATCATAACATCCTCAGTAAGTGGTTGTCCATTCAGTGTTTGAAGACTTCCAGCAAGACCATCATTCCTTGAGACTGACCATTTCCACTCTTGTACAACTCTAATCGTAGGAAGATTTTCCTGACATCAAGTCTAATTGGTTTCTTTGCTACTTGTTCTGGTTATATCTGCTTCTGCCCTTTGAAACCAAACAAAACGAGTCTAATGTTTCTTGGTATGGCAGCCCTTCAAATATTTGAAGACAGTTATCATATCAGTCAGTTCATACTCAACAAATATTTATTAAAGCACTGTGCCATATTCTGGGAATACAAAGAAAGGCAAAAATATAGTCCCTGCCCAAAGGAGGTTACAGTTTAATGGGGGAGACAACCTCTAAATAATAGATAATAAATAGTATAAATACAAATAAGTTAAAATAAAATAGGTTATAAATAATATATGTGCAAAATATATGCAGTCAAAATGGAAGGTAATCTTCTAGGTAAGGCACTAGCAAGGGGAGTAAACCTCCTACAGGTGGTGCAATTTGAGCTAACTCTTAAAGGAAACCAGGGAAGTCAGAAGGTATAAGATATAAGGAAGAATATTCCAGAGGTGGGAGACAGCTAGAAAAAAGGCGACAGTCCAGATGTAGAAAATCTTGGTCAAAGAACAGCAAGAAGGTCAATGTCACTGAATTGTAGAGTTTATGGAGGGGAATATAATTTAAGAAGATGAAAATATAGGAAGGGTCCAGGTTGTGAAGGACCTTAAATGTCAAAGAGAAGATTTTATATTTGATCCTGAAGATAATAAGGAACCACAGAGCTATCGAGTAGGGGGTGAAGTGAGATCTGGTCAGACCTGTGATTTAGGAAAATCACTTGGCAGGTGGGTGGAAAATAGACTGAAGTAGGGAGACACTTGAGGTGGGGAGGAGACTCATCAAATCCAATTGAAATAGTTCATCTGTGTGGGTCTCATCAGACCTTTCACCAGGGTGGCTGCTGTGTGAGGTTAGAGAATGACACATAGAGGAGAGATATTGTAGAGATAAAAATGACAAAATTTGACAACAGGTTGGATAAGTGAGGTGAGTGCAAGTGATTTGAGAATGACATAGAGGTTTCAATCCTGAGTAACTCAGAGGATGGAGGTGCCCTATTCAATAATAGGAAAGTTGGAAAGAGAGAAAGATTTTGGGAAAAAGAAAATGAATTTTGCTTTCTACATCTCTCTCTTGACATTTTTTTTCCCCAGGCTAAACACGTTCAGTTCTTTGAATCAATCCTCATGCACAATTTTTGATATTTTCTATTCTCATTTGCTTTGCTACTGCCCCCTGAGGGCCCTCGGGCTTTTCCATGGCCAGACTTATAGCTAAAACCTCTTGTATGTGTTTTCTCCTTCTGTTAGAAAGTGAACTATTTGAAAATAGGCACTGTTATTTTTCTATTTGTATCTCCAGTGCATTTCACGGTGTTTGAGGATTGATTTTATCATTCGCTCATTCATTTACTCATTTACCAAGACATTAAGTCTAATTCAACATTCATTGGGATGACTGAACTTGTTAAGTGACTTCCATAATGAAGTAGCACACATACACTTAATAAATAATTGTTTATTTGACTTTATCTTTCAGTTCCAGGGAATATATTTGTACATTAGCTATTGAAAACTGAGCCATATCATTATTTTTCAAAAATGTGACCATATTCCCTGCACCAATGTTATTGTTTCATCCTTTGTTGCAAAGAGGGCCAATGACATCGCAGGGCATTGTCTTGACTCATGTGTGAATTGAATTTTAGTGAGGCAGAATTGCACAAAGTTGTTAGCCTCATTCTCTCTTCCAGAGTAATCAAGGTCCAGTGGCAAGACAAAGCTCAAGATTCCTGGCAATGGCTTTGGATGCAGTGGCTGACCTTGGTGTCTTCAAAGTCTAACCAAGTTCTAAGAGCTCCACGTTGCCTACTTCATCTGCCCTCATGGGTGTTGGAATAAATTGCTCTCATCCACCCATTCTGCCAGAAGGAAAGTCTTCACATGCTTGGGATAGATATCCTCCTAACTCACTGATGGGTTTGAGGCCTGTGGTTGCCCTCAGTCTCTGCTGAGAAGGTTTTACCAAGGTGTATCTGTTGTACATGCTACAGTTTCTTGGAGCCACAGGTGAAAGTTGGGTGAAGGTAGATACCAAAGGTGGATGGGTAGCCCTGAAAAGTCCTCAGCAAGCCCTCCCATAAGAGGGGCTAGTCCTCTCTGAATACCCCAAATACCTCATACTGCACCAATGAAAGGTTTCCTAAAAGAGTTTAGGTATAAGTTGCTACTGAATGTTGTAAACCTCTGAGGTCATAGATTTGCCATTAGCCTTTATCCTGGCAGGCAATTTGGAGTTTGATTTCCTTTTAAAAAATCTAATTCTACTAGTAAGTTGTTCATTCTCAATTTAGAAAAAAAGATTTGACTTTCTTGGCTACCAGTTTTATTTGTAAAATTAGGATAATATTCATTTTTATACATCCCCTGCCTCAAAAGGCAGTAGTGAGGATTCGTTCTGTGCTACCTATATGTTTCTTACAAAAAAACCCTAACATATAAGATCTATTAAAAGAAAGCTACATTGGCCATTTGTGATTTGAGGTACTGGTTACTGATAACATAATATGGTAGCATATTTATGTCTTGGACATAATTATAAGTGATGGAGTTGCAAGGCTTTTTTACATTTTCGCCATTGCTCCTCTTTCCGATTTAAATATCTCTCCAGCTTCTTAAGGGGGAAGAAAAAATTCAACCTTCTTGACATGCAAGTCATGATTTGATGCAGTAAGACTATTTGGGTTGAATCTATTCCAAAGCACCACCAGAGGGCGCTCCAGGAACACATTCTTTCTCTGCTCTCCTGCTCTTGGCTGCCTGCAGAACAGAGCTGGGTTTTGCCTTTCTGGGATCAGTCAAGAAAGGAGCCTGCCTGTAATGATGTGTGTTATTAGTGATGGAGCAGGTTTGAGTTGTAAATCCAATCATGGAGGAAGAAAAAAATTAATGCTAGTGTGAAGTTAAATCAAACTCACCAAAAACATAGCACAAGTCATGGAGGACCTCTTGTAGACAAAAATCTTTAGGAAAATAATTCTTGGACTGATAGCCTGAGAGGAAAAAGGAATAATTTGGGAGTGACAGTGGGGAAAAGGGGGGCTGACATTGAGTGCTAGGATGGAATTTGGGGTTTCTTGGCTCAAAAGTTGAGCCTTTTGGAAACTCCAACCTGAAACCCTCACCAATGTTTAAATACATCCCAGTAGGTTGCTTTTTTCTTTTTCTGTCTTGGAAGTAGATTTTCCTCCCAACAGAGCTTTGGGCAGAATGTTGCTAGATTTTAATTCTGAGGGGGACAAGTGGGAGTAACAGATTTCTAAATATTGAAAATCATTTCATATTCTGTAAGTTGGAGACAATAACAGTTTACTGGCTTTGTGAGGTATCTGGAAGTGAGAAACTTGCTTCCATATCAGGGTTTTAGGGACTGCCTGGTTCCTGTATCTCTTCCTAGAATACTTGTCATTAGACACTTCTTTGCACATAGCTCTGTCCTCTGTTATCATTCCAATGTCCATTGCCTTGAAACAGTCACCCTATTATTGCCTGCAGAGGGAAGATACATTCAATTTCTCTGGTGAAAATTCCCAGCAAAGTTATTTAAACCTAATTTTAAGATGTGCCAGATAGAATGTATTTTATATAGGAAGACAGCGTAGCAATACTGAGCCATTTGGTTTTAGGAACTGAGACCAAGAAAACAGGAAAGTAGGATGCTGATAATGTTGCCTTGTGGCAGAATAGTTTTTCTGCGCATGGAATCGCTTCACCATCCTCTGACTCCCTGACTTTCCTTGGCAACTACTTTCCTCTGTGTATTGTCTCTATTAGAATGTGAGCTTTTTGAGGGTAGGCATTGTTTCATTTCTGTACTTGTTTCCCTAACAATTAGTTAGGTACCGAGGTAGCTGCTTGGTACATACCTCAGAAGCACTTAAATGCTTTGTGATTTATTTTTTCATTTCTTGTATCTCTTCTTTCAGTGACGCCATGAATGGTAGCCAGAGAGGAGAGTTTACATTTGTATAGTGCTTCAGAGCTCCCAAATGCTTTCACATTTTTTATTCCACCCAATTTTCACAAGAAGCTTCTGAGATATTTTGGGCACACATTTTCATTCCCATTGTGTGAGTTTTGGGGGCTAAACTAGTAGCTGCCTGGGGAGCAGTAGGTGGAAGCAATAGACCAGACATATGCAGCAGCAGCAGTGGTAATAGTGATATAAAGCAGCCTAGAGCCTTCTTCTCCTTGCTGGAATCTTTCCTCATTTTCATCATTTCCTTTCCAGAAGCGTTCCTTCCCTCACTCTGCCATCTCTTAAGTGGAGGAGGGACTGAGCTTTTCAGTTACATTGAATTTCTTGGCTCTCTATAGCCTCCAGCGGATAAGCATTGATGAACCCCTGGCTGAATTGGAATGAGTGAAATAACCCTAAGAGCTGTTAAGCGTTTGTCCAAAATGACAGTTAGTGATGGAGTGACTTTAACCAAGATCTTCTGACTCTTAGGTTCACTTACTATTTCAACTACACAGAACTTGGTTGAAGGTTGGAAAGCCACCTACCTCTGGCCTCCAAAGAGATGTAACAAGAGTTATAACTAGATTGGAGCAATTAACACCTTTTCCTAAAGGCACCACAATTTAGAGGGCACTGAGAGCATTTCTACATCAGGCAGAAAAAAAATTAAACTTAGAAACTATGAGGAAAAAAATGAAACTAACAGATGACTGTCATATCACAGGAAAAAGCTCCTCCCTGGCCCTCTCTTGCCCTGCATCCTCCTACACTAGCCTTCCTAGCAACAGTCTAGTATCTCTTACTCCGTGAGGTTTTGTGTACTGGAAGTCCATGATCACTTTCTGATATTTCTCTCATCCCTATTACTCCAGATAAATTTGATATCTCTGAACTAAAACTTAATTCTCTAGTCTTATTCCCCTATTTCTATTGTCATTCTCTATTACAGGGCAGTGAGGTGGTGTGGTGTATAGAGGGTTGAGCCTGGAGTCAGGAAGACTCATCTTTCTGAGTTCAAATCCAGCCTCAGGTACTTCCTACCTGTGCGACCCTGGGCAAGTCACTTTACCCTGCTTGCTTCAGTTTTCTTATCTGTCAAATGAGCTATAATAGGAAATGGCAAACCACTCTAGTATTTTTGCCATAAAATCCCAAATGGGGTCATGAAGAATCAGACATGGACATCAAAGACCTCTATCACAATGTAAAGGACTGTCTCTCATTTCGTAGTTGTATTCCCAGCATTAATACCATGTCTGACATGTAGGAAATGCTTATTCAGTTAAATAAGGGATTGATTGACTGGGTAAAGTTTGTGGTGTGTATCCCAGGTGCCAAAATTGGTAGTTACAGCTCTAGTCTAAATAATTAGATTGTCCAGCTAATGAGGCTGAGCCAGTTTTACTTTTAACCTTGCTGTAATTTGGGGTGACATACGATTTGCTTGTATTTGCTGGTTAGAAAGGATAGCGTGACTATTCAATAGATAGTTGCTATTGAAGGTAGTGACTAAGAAATGCCCAAGCTGGGAGCATGAAATCAAGAATGCTACTTTTTCCCCTCCCATCTAAAGTCACCTATTAAGAGCCAGAAGCAATGGGTAAAGGTAGCAAAGAGGAAAATTTAGACTTGATAGAAGGAAAGACTTTCTAATAATTAGAGCTATCTGAAATTGGAATGGCCTGCCTATTAAGCTGGTGGTTTCACCCTTCTTATCTTCAAGCAGAGACTGAGTGACCACTTACCAGGTATATGAAGGTAGACATTCCCTTAGAATTTAGATAGTTGCTGAGGTCTCTTACAATTCTCAAATTCTCTGATGCTGTGATACTGTTAACTACAACATGGCATAATGGATAAAGAGCCAGTCTTGAAGCCAAGAAGACCTGGGTTCAAATCCTACTTCTGGCACATACTGGTTTGTGTGACTCTGGGCAAGTCATTTGTCCTCTTAGTGCTCTAGACCAGGGGCATCAAACTAATACAGAAACATGAGCCACTAAAACGTATGTAAAGATCTCTGCAGGGGGCATATTGATTTTGGTCTCCCATTACATCCTGGTCCATCTCCAGTCATCCTGATGAATATCAGATCACTGGATTTAGATGGCTCTGGAGGAGAAAGTGAGGCTGGTGACCTTGCACAGCCCTCCCTTACTCAAATCCAAGTCAACTGCAAGTCATGTCATCATTCCCTGTTCTTTTGAGAATGAAGGACAAATACAATATCACAACAACAAATAGAAATTTACTTAGAAAACTACATATTAACATTATCTATGTTCTATTGCATTATTTTGTTAAATGTTTCCCTCTTATATATTAATCGCTTCAGAAAACACTTGGGAGGATCACAGGTCACCAGTCCTGTGTTTGACACCTCTGTTCTAGGTAATGCTCTAAGACTATAGGTTAAGGAGAAGGTCACCCAGCTCCACCCAGAACACACCCAGTTCTTTCAGCTGGTCCTCATATATCATGGACTCAAGGCCCTTAACCATCCTGCAGCCTCTGAATGATCTCCAACTTATCAGTCAGGGCTTTTCTTAAGCCATGGTGCCAAGAAACGAACATAATTCTCCAGACAGGTGGGACAAGGTCATAATACAGTTGGATTTCATCTCTCTGTTCCTGGAAGCTCTGCACTTTCTAATGCCACTCAATATTGCATTTTTATGGTCCATATGAAAATACTAATTCATATTGAGCCTTCAGTCCTCTATTAAAATCCCTAAATTCTTTTCAGAACAACTATTCTCTATCCAGGCCTCTCCTGTCTTATGTTTGTGCAGTTGATTTTTTATACCCAAGTGCAAGACTTTACTTTCATCTGTATTGAATTTCATCTTATTAGATTCATCCCAATGCTCCAGCCCAGAGGCACCAAATTCTCTGACTTCAACTAAAAACTCCCAACCAGACTGAAATGTAATTAGGAAATGTTTAACGAAATAAATTAATATACAGTACAGCATAGATAATGTGAATTTGGGGTTTTCTAATCCAAGATGCAGCCTTCTGTCTCTATTTGAGTTTGACACCTGTAATGTTAATATAAGGTTAATTGTGGATGGGGGGAAGAGTTAAAGATCTTCCCCTCTAGTTAATAGGCCTCAATATTTTTTATTAATTTCTGTTGAGGCACTGGGTCAGAGAGTCGTGTCCTCCAGCTCTGCAAGGTGGATAATTACTCAGAGGTGAGGCTTTACTTTGGGGTTTACTCATTGGAAGTGTTTGTTTGGTTGGATGAGATTCTAGGTAGCTGCTAAGGAACCTCTCAGCTTTGAAAATCCAGATGCTAGTGTTTTGTCTGTGGTAACTATGTGTGTATGTAATGGTCAGACAGTTAGATCTGTCTGTTGATCTGTGATGTATACATTGCTTATAGTCAGATAGTTGGAAGCCCTCTCTGTTGGGGTTTATTTTTCTGTCTGCATTTTCTCTGAAATTCAGGGTGCTGACTTTTCCCACTGAACTAAATGAGTGATATATGTCCTTGATTAAAGTGATTGCTGACCTCTCAAAAGTTGCTTTCCTTTTGGAAAAGCAGATCTGAGAACTTGTACAGCAAAACTCCTTTGTATGCCGGGTCCTTGCTGTTATAACACCACTGCTCAAGCATGTCAAGATCCTTTTGGATCTTGTGATTCAGAGTATTGATTTATCCCTCCCACTAAGTACTTAAAAATGAATACTTGATATTTGCAAGACTTTTGTGTGTGTGTGTGTGTTTTTGTCTAGACCTGTAATTTTATGGGTTTATGGAGTTCCTGGAAAATAAATTCCTTCTACCCACTACCAATGCAAAATGCAATATTTATAAATTTGTAAAATCAGTTCCTCATCTATAAAAATGAACTAGAGAAGGAAATGTCAAACCATTCTAGTATCTTTGCCAAGAAAACCCCAAATGGGGTCACAAAGGGTCAGACACAACTAAAAAAATCAAACAACAACATAGAAATTTAAGTCTTAGAGGCTAATTCAATCATCAATGATCACTCACATCTTCAGCATATGTCAGAGGCAGGCCTTGGACCCAGCCAGGCCATCCAGACTCTGAGTCTGGCTCACTATTTGTTATTTCATATTGCTTCTCTTAAAGTGTAGCGTTCCTTGATATTTTGGCTGTAATAAAGAAGCAAACTCAGTAGAAAAGACCCAGCATTAGGGGATGTTCATAACAAGTTGTTCTTTCCTAATCCTCTTGTGATGTGTTTATCAGCAACTACTTTCATTTTCATTATATGATGAATGGTCAGTCAGTTCTCTTGATCCTCTGCATCTGTTTTTTACATACCAAAGTTTTCAGTCCATTAATAAATGTTTGGACCTGTTAGCCTAATTACAAAAGCAAGTTTCTGAAAAATATTGTTTCTAGTAAGCTCTGTATAGCCTTTTGCAGGAATAAACAACTTTGTTTTCTCTAAAGTTTCATGGGACAGCAGTGAAATAGTTACATGATTGTTAATGAGTTTATTAAATTTGCTTGGTGGTGGTCTAGTTAAGGATCACCTCTATTGGGCCTATAAGAACTGTACTATATTCTGTCTGTACACATGTGTGCATTTTGGACCAGGTTCAGTCTTTTTCCTTTTATATTCTTCTGCTTGTTAACCCTTCCCCCCCCACCTCAGTGCCGTTAGGATGGTTATAATCATAGCTTAGTTATGCCTCAAAGAGGAAATGAAAAGGTATTTAATATACAGTATGAATCAGATATGGGACAGATAATTTATTTTTGCACATAAAAGAAATGCCTAAACACAGAGTACTCGTAACTTTGTGTTTGACAGAATAACTTAAACAAGTTTAGGAACTTAATTTGTAACTACTTTTATGAACTACTGGGAGGTTTGGCATAAGCCTCATCAGAACATAAAGCAATTGGTAGCACCACTAAATAGGCATTTTACATTTACAGTCGGTCTTGGCAGCTCTTGTTGTGGTGGTTAAGAACTGGAAATAGAGGGGATGCCCATCAATTGAGGAATGATTAAACAAACTGTGGTATATGATCGTGATGGAATATTATTGTGCTATAAGAAATGCCAAGCAGGATGATTCAGGAAAATCTGGAAGGACCTACATGCAAAGTGAAATGAGCAGAACCAGGAGAACATTGTACATAGTAACAGCAATATTATACAATAAGTAATTGTGAACTACCTATTCTCAGAAATACAATGATCAAGACAATCCCAAAGGACTCATGATGAAACATGCTATCCACCTCCAGAAAAAGAACTGATATTGTCTGAATACAGACTGAAGCATTCTTTCTTCCTTTTTTCCTTCCTTCCTTCCTTCCTTCCCTTCTTCCTCCCTCCCTTCTTTCTTTCCTTCCTTCCTTCCTTCCTTCCTTCCTTCCTTCCTTCCTTCCTTCCTTTCTTATTTTCTTTCTTTCTTTCTTCCTTTCTTTTTTTCTTCCTGTCTTCTAGTAAAAAATGACTAATATGGAAATGTTTTACATGATTGCACATATATAACATATATCAGATTGCTTACCATCTCTGGGAGGGGATAGGGGAAGGAGGTAGACATAGAATTTGGAATTCCCAAATATTAAAAATTGTTTTAACATGTAATTGAGGAAAAATAAAATATTATTTAAAAATGAATGTTGAAAATGATCTTTACATGCAACTGGGAAAAAGCAAGGTATTATTTTATTTAAATGGTCAGGCATGGGTCAATCGTCTTTTGTGAGGGATGCCTCTCTAAAAATGCTAGGTTAAGAAGAAATGAATGAGTCGTTATTAAGCCCTTATTATGTACAAAGCACTGTGCTAAGTAATGGGAATACAGATAGAAAAAAATTTCTATCAACTCTTAGGGAGCTCATATTTTAATAGGAAGAGACATTTCATATAGGAAGTTTCAGTTAAAAGTTAGATAGAAATATTCCATAGCCTTTAAGATACAGTGTGGCAAAATGGATTGTAGTCTATTTTCTTAGCATCATTTCACTGATATATTCATGCTCATTTATGATGTTGAACCATTTAACCATGCTAAAACTTTGTTGACAAGAATTTTCTTTCTTTTAGCGCTTTAATGTCTGTGTTTGCTGAGGATCTGGAGGCTGTGGTAACTGCAGAAGTAGTTTTTAGATCACATTTCCATAAGGGCTGTTTCTCCAGATTATTCCTGCAGGTACCGAGCTGCTGGTCGGAGGGGTATTGTTATTCAGGTCTGTTTACCCCCAGGACTAAGAGGAGTAAGTGATTATTGATGTGTAACAGTGATTTGTCCTTCCTGATTAAGCTGGCTTGCCTACTCCATCTGTGGCAGTACTTACAGGGGCACTTCTCATGTCCCCATTCAGTTACAGCCTCATGAGACCTCCAGACTTTCTGCACTCACAAGATTGTCTCCAAGCCTGGAAACATCCATCTTGGAATAGGTCATCAATTGCCTAAGATTGGGAAAGTATAAACACAAAAGAAGCAGTTGAAATCCAGGCTCAGACTTACTTAGGTAGAATGTGTGTTTTAGATGCCATGAGCTTATGTCCTCGTAGATGTTGGGTTGGAGTTCAGACCGAACTGTTCCTCATTCCAGGTATATCTTAGAAAGCAGCTCTAATCAATGCATAAACAATTCCCAGACAAAACTGAAGAAAGAGACTGACAGTGAATTTGCTTTCTTTTATTTGTAAATGAATGAATGAAGGATGAATGAATGAATGGATAAGCATTTAAGTGCTTATCATGTGCCAGATACTCTGCTAAGATCCAGGATTGCAAATTCAAGTAGTCAAGAAGGTCCATGCCCTCTAATACCACATATTCTAACAGAAAAAGCCAACACGTAGTGAAATAGTGGCTAGAGAGGAATGTTTTGGATAAGGAAAGGGAATGGTGATTTGAGTAAAAGGACATCTGATTTAATGTACTTGTCAGGAACAGAAGTGCTGATATGAGCTTACAGAGGAAGGAAGCATAGTCACTGAGACTAGACATGATTAGGTAACATATCTACCACTCAGAGCGCAGGGTCACAGGGGGAGAACATTCAGTTCAGATGAAGGTGAAAGCTGTAGCCATAGGCAGCAGAGAGTGAAAAGAATCTAATATTTACCACTGAATCACCAGGTTTGATGCCTCTTTAGCCAATAAGGGAATTCTTTAGCTTCTCAAAGTGCATAAACTTTAATCCTGCTTCACATATGACCAGAAACAACCCCCAAACCCTCCACCAGGTCAGCCAAAATCATTGGATGGACCCTATGCACAAATTCAACTTCACAACAAAGGGATACAGCAATAAATTGATCTTACTCCCTCACACACAGCCTGACAGATATTTCCTCTTCTTTGCTATGGTAACAAAAATTATCTGGGGCCTTCAGATTGAATAGCCTCTGGAAGAAAGTTCTCAGGAGATAGAGATTAGCTCAATTCAACCAAAATTTTTTGAGCTCCTACCATATGTAAACTACCATAAAGAAAAATTAATAATAGTGAATTTTCTAAAACTAAATGTCCAAATTCTTCCTTTTATCCCCTTCCTCTTGCCCATTTTTCAGCAGACTGGAAATTTTAATAGAATATTCTTTTTGTCCCTCTCAGTGCTGTTTCTCCCCACAGTGATTCTATCTGACTACTACTATTATACTAATAACAATAAGAATAGATGATGATGGAAGGTGGATGAAAAAAATATCATTGTTTCCATTTTAAAGATAATAAAATTGAGCTTCAGAGAAGTTAAGTGACTTGTCCAAGGTCACCCAGATCTCTTGACTTCAAATCTATGGACCATTTACAATTTTTTCTAGAGTGTTTTGCAATCCTTTTACAGCAGCTCTCAGGGGAAGACTCAAGATTTGAACCCAGGTTTTCTGATACCATGTAGTGTTTGTTCCTCCTAGAGGTTCCCAAAGTGGGTGATACTTCCCCCTTGCAGGCTCTGAAACAATCTAGGGGGGTAGTAGTACGCTGGGTACAATTGAGGGATGTTGAATAAAAATAAGGGAGTGGTAGAAGCACAAGGAAAGGAAAGCAGATAAGAAAATTTTGAAAAAAACATTCGTACATGTTTCATTTGCTGTGTAACAGAGTTAAAGTCATAGTGATTGCATTATTTTCCAAATAAAGAAACACAATTTATGTTATAACCCAGGACAGCACAACATATGGCCCACAAATCATCTGTGGCCCACCAAAGACTCTTAGGCAACCTGTGAAAAATGTAGGGTTGCCGCTGCATACTCTCCTGTCATGTGACTCTCAACAACCAACCATAATCAGTCTGTCTCTAGTCTAATCTGTCTGCTCCCAGAAGAAGTTTAGCCTATTTTAATTTTTGTCCCTACCTACTACTAAATTGGGCAGGTCTGTTATAACCAATTAGTAGTCAAGTCTGCCTACAAGTCTTAACAAGCAAGTGTTGACAGGTGAGCATGTTACGCATTCTCAGAAGTTCAGCATGCACATCCATATTATAGAACCTCCACCATTAGAGTATAAACTCAGTAGAGTATTGTTTTGTTTTCCCCCTTTTTAGTCCCAATTCTTTGTCCATAGTGGCATCTTAATACATGTTTATAAAACTGAATTGAATACCGATGAGTCCTTCATGAAGGTATATGTAAATTTGAATTCTTTCTGGGCTAGATATGAGCATAGCAAAGCAAAATTTTGGGCATCCAAAGTCTATTAGAAGGTATATTTTACTTCTGGCAAAGCTGATCTCCAGAAATATCCTCAAAGCAACTCCCAAGGCTTTTGAATGTTTTTATAAAGATCACCAGGAGACCAGATGTCTTTTTCAGCTTTGAAGTGAATTTGAATGATGTGTAAACAATGCCCTGCATCCCTGAGAAACCTTCTAAATATTAGAAAACTATAAATTTTCCACTGTGCCTGAATGATAAGACCCTTTGCCAGAAACCTCCTTGCCTTAAAAGAGCTTAATACTCACACAGGGTCATTATTCCAACTCCCACTCACATTGGCAAGTTAGATTCCCAGAGCTTGACTATTTCTTCCAAAGGGTCCTCCTGCTCTTGAGACTCCATTCAATATATATCCTTAATATCAATTGACCAGTGCTGCTTAATATCTCCTCAATCCCATCTAACCAGTGATTAGAACCACAATATGAGGTATTCAGTTGATAGCGCCTTGATATCAATAATAACCTATTAGCATCAATTAGCTTTTTTAAAGGTATATTTACTAAAAGGAACTAACAACAAAAGCATAAAAAGTATCCCCAAATCTAGGCACACTTTCCCCTCTATATCTCAATCCCTATGGAAAGCGAGTTCAAATTTAGAGTGATTACAAAATATTTCTTCTTTCAAAGTTCCCTTCTGAATGGGGCATAATTAAAGAAAAAGTCACTGCCTTGGAATGCAGGGTAATGGGTCTATTTACTAATGGATTGTATTAAGCAGGTTGCTTCTCAAGGCTAGTTCTTCATTGACCTTGTCTGCTAACAAACTCTGCTATGGACAATAGTTACTGGACCTCCTGGTAGTCCTTCCAGTCTTTCAAAGGCTATATTTTACCTCATCCTCCCTTCATTCTATTCATTCACCCAAGAACAAGAAGCTCTTCCTTCATTTAGAGACTCACTAAAGTGTTTCCTCTTTCCCACTCAAAAACCAACAGGCGAATAAAGACTGGCGAAAAAAAGACCCTTGGCTAGAGACTTTTATATGCACACTCATTTCTGGATAAGTGGACTATTAAAAGGCTTTTATTCATGTTGGTAGCAGATAGGAAACAATCACAGAATGCCTGTGCATGCTCTGAATTGGAGGACAGGTTTCTCCATTACTCAACATCACACTTTACCAAGTAGTCTCCTTGAGCCTCTTTGTGGATTGACAGAAGGCAGAATATTTTCTGGTCATATTAGAACGACTGAGATCCTATTGGCCAGTTCCTCATTCTAACAGTAATTAAGGAATATCACAGTATCCAGCCCAAATACCTTCAAAACAGAAGTCTGGAAAAGACAAATCACTTGGAATTTACTTGAAACTTTTCCTCAAAAGGTTTCAGAATTTCAGAATACTTTGTAAAAATATCCATTCATTCATCTTCACCACAACTTTCAGCAAAGGAGCAAATCATTTTCCCTTCATTTTGCTAATGAGGCAAATGAAACTCATCTCCATGCAAAATGATGGCATGAAATATGACTACTCATCCCATATAGATGAAAATAAGGGCTGTTTACTTTCTGAGGGAGATGGATAAGTCTCAGCAAGCTCACTCAGGCTTATTAACTATCAGAATAATAAGTCCCTTAGCCTGATTTCGAGTCAGAAGTCAAAAACACCTTCATAATAAAGTCTTTCTTTAATTACAAATACTCATACCTATCAGTCTCCCATTGCATCCTGGGCCATATTCAGTTGTCCTGATGAATATCTGGTTACTGGATTCAGATGGCTCCAGAGGAGAAGTGAGGCTGGTGACCAGCACAACCCTCACTCCCTCAAAACAAAGTCAAGAGCAAGTCATGTCATCATTTCTCTAATGGCATGGTCTTCGGCAACAAAGAACAAGCACAACTCATACCAGTAAGGTGTTTCGTTTGGCCTCAGAAACCTCTACTGGTTTCAGATAGTCTCATTTCTTGGGCCTTTGTCTTTGTGGAGATCAGGTGGGGGCAGGGGAGCAGGATCCTAAACAGAGAGGAGTGTGTGTGTGTGTGTGTGTGTGTGTGTGTGTGTGTGTGTGTGTGTGTGTGTGTGTGTGTGTGTGTGTGTGTGTGCGTGCGCACGCACATGTGCAGGTGCATGCATTCGTATGTTATTGAAGATTTCATGCTAAGTTCCTAAAATGAAATTTTTATTTTGAATTTAATCATCAATAAGTACAATCATTTCAACATACAAAGAATAAGAAAGTACATCCTATGAAAGAGAAGGAAAAGAAATAAGCATTTCTATAGCACCTACTATGTGATAGGTGTTGTGTTAAGTGCTTTCTTTTACAAATATTATCTTATTTGATCCTCATAACAACCCTTTGAGCTAGGTATTCCCATTTTTCTGTTGAGGAAACTGGCAATCAGAGGTTAATGAATTTGTCCAGTCTTCCAGTAGTAAGTGTCTGAGCCTAGATTTGATCTCAGGTCTTTGACTACAGTCCCGTCTCTATCCATTGTGCCACCAGCTATTATATAGTTTTAAAAGTATATATACACACACACACATATATATAATGCCACATATATACGCGTACATATATGCAACTACACATACATGCATACATATGTGTATGTGTACGTGCATGTGTTTCATGTGTGTATCCTCTCTCCCACTATATTAAAAACTTCTTAGGGAGAATGTAATTTATACCTCTCAAGGCGTATTGTCAGGCTCCAGTGAACTAATTCATATGAAACAATCAATCAACCAAGCATTTATTGAGTACCTACTTTATTCCACTAGGGCAGGTAGGTGGTGCAGTGGATAAAGCACCAGTATAGGACTCAGGAGGACCTGAGTTCAAATCTCACCTCAGACACTTGACACTCACTAGCTGTGTGACCTTGGGCAAGTCACTTAACCCCAGTTGCTTCATCCTGGGTCATCTGCAGTCATCCTGATGAATATCTGGTCACTGGATTCAGATGGCTCTGGAGGAGAAGTGAGGCTGGTGACCTGCACAGCCCTCCCTCACTCAAAACAAAGTCAAGTGCAAGTCATGTCATTATTTCTCTGATGGCATGGTCTTCTTTGGCAACAAAGGACGAACACACACTTAATACACTATTCTGAGTGCTGGATATACAAAGGAAGCAATCTCTGCCTTTAAGGATCTTACATAAACTTTATTTAAAGAATGACACAAAGGACAGCTATTACTTTGCTTATTGCTACAACCCTGATATCTATCCAAACGTAAACTAGCAGGCATCTGATGCATGATTTTGATAAAGATGATGATGAATAGAAAATCATATCCCCAAAGTATGATGCTCCTCAAGCATCATAGTGGATTTGGGAGAAATTTCAGGGTAAGCCCCTGCAATCATACTATGCAGGTTCAAGGGCTATAAGTAAGTTAAGAACATCTGGATTTGCCAAAAACCAGGTGGAAAATTGAGGCATGTCCATGTTTTTAAAATTTTTCTACACCTTTTAATAGATAAAGACAGGTAGAGTGTCTTTACGGTCAGCTTTGAAGTCAAAAGAACTGGTTTCCAATTCTGCCTTGAACACAGCAAGGCTGTCTGAGAACCAGCTTAGGTAAATTTAAAGAGGCTTATTTAGGATACTTGGGAGGTACCAATTTAGAGTGGTTGAGGGGTTGGGAGGGTGCTCAGCAGATTATGTAGATTGTCTAGGCTATATTTCTTGTTTTTTTAATGTGGGATAAGAATGGAAGGGAAAATGCTGGGAAGTGACATTTTTGGACATAAGAAAGAAAAATGCATAGATAGAACCTTTGTTAAAAGGAAATAATACTAATAGCTTACATTTATATAGCATTTTTAGGTTTGCAAATCACTTAGCATATATTATTTTATTTGATCCTCATAACAATTCTGTGAGATAGAAAGGAAGGAAAGAGAGAAGGGAGGGAAGGAGAAAAAAAGGAAGGAAGGTACTATTATTTCTAACTTACACATGAGGAAACTGAGGCTTAGAGATGGTGAGCGATTTGTCCAAGAACTCACAACTAATGTCACAGGTAGGAAAGATCAGATCTTTCTGATTCCAAGTTTGGAAATTTGAAATATTATTTTCTAAGGTGCAGCAGTGGAATCTACATTGGTAGAAAGTGTTCTCACACTGGTAAAACCCCAGATCCTTGAAATAACACAGTAGCCGGCACAAAGAGTCACCTGCCAAAGAGTTTCTGGCAGCCAGTGAAGAGTGTAGAGGAAAATGTCCTCTACATTTTTTTGCCAAGTGCTTGAAATCCTTTGGGGTGCCCAGATTTCAGGTTGTACAGACCTGTAATATAATAGATCTGGATCTAAAACATTTCACAGAACTCTACAGTTGTTCTGAAGATGGTGGTTTATCTATTATGAATGAAATGATTTGTTGGGAGGAAATGCCCTCTTCTCTCATAAATCCTAACCCATTTTGTTATCAGACTTGTGTGCAACAAGATGTTTGGTCCCTCTTTTTTGTTGGGGGGAAGGAAAGAATCGTAGCTATCCATCTACTTCAAGAAATCACCACAGAGGAGTTAAACATTTATAAATCATTTTTTCGTTTCCACAGACATTCTTTGATATCCTGTAAATCCCTACTGAAGGACCAACTCTTTGGAGTCCATCTCTGGAAATATTATCTGTCACAGCTTATCTCTAAGCTTTATTTTTCTGGTCCTGAACTGCAACCTTATCTTCAACATTCTCAAGTACTCCCAACTAATCTCATTTTCTTCACAATGGAAACAACTTGTGGGACTATAGATATGCTTTATTTGGCAGATTCTTATGTCTTAGATAAGGCAAAGTTATATCTTTGTTTTAAGCAGAAGAAGCTCATTAAGAGGTGATCAGTCTTTAGCCATGACTCACAAAATTTGCCAAGTCCAATAAAGTTCCCTGCATTTCAAAAGTTGAGTTGGACACAAGATGGGCGTAAAATCTACTTGGAATTTTATCATGAGTTGCCAGCTCACATTTGCTAACTGTTTTCTTTGATTAATTCAACAGAATAGTAGATTTGACCTCTGGAAAGGAGTAACAAATCTTTGTGTTTGTAAATTGCTTTTTCTTCTGAAAAATCTAAATGATTGAGTCTTCATATGTCACTTCTATGAATGGACTTTTTCCTAAGTGTAAGAGATAACTGATATTTGAACATGTGGCTCTTCCCTGAATATGGAAGCAAATTATGGTCTTAATGGATTTAGAAATAATCCAAAGAAATAACCCTTATGTAGACTATTTTGTATAATTTCTAATTATCCAATAGTTCCTCCCTCCCCCCATGATAATAGTCTTAAGATTTAGCACTAGAAAAGATTATGGGACCATCACCTCCTCTTTCTTCATTGAAGCCTATACTGGAAAACTGTATTGCCCAAGACCACAAAGGTAGCTACATAGTAGATAGTATTTAAATTTAGGTACTTTCACCTCAACTCCATGATTCTTTCCACTATACTACACTACATATCTATGAGATGCTTTTATTGAATCACACATGTAACATAAATACATAGTCTATGCCATACCCCATGAAGGTAGTTGGACAAAAAGAGGATATTAGGATCTTTCTACCATGAAAAACACTGTCAATTAATGAGCATCTGAAAGCCCATGTTCCATCTTGCTTTGCTCTGTCTAGACAAAATTCAAGCAAAACTAACAATCTCTTTTACTAGGAAAACCTAAATTTTCAGACCATGCAAAGGGACCCCATATGTGGTGAGACAAGGATACATGAATGTATAATAATTGTCAAGAAAAATAACAAAAATGATTGCATTTTTTTGCTCTAAAATCCTCTTTTAGTGGGAAAAATACATCTTTTCCTGGTCCCTCCATAACGCCATGCACACATCTACAACAGCCAGCAAACATATCTTCTTTAGTTATCAGGCATATATCTGAAGTGGTTGACTGCAGTCCTCAAGTTCCTCTGCCAAGATATAAAGATATATTGCTTAAAGGGCAGAAATGATTTACTATGTCTATCAAATCTCCTCAGATTTCTTAATATCATAGAGAAGAGCCAGGCAGCAAAGAAAGGCCAAATAAATTAAGAGAATCCCCCATATTCATCTGTGCTAGAAATAAGTTGCTGGATAAAGTCTTCTGTCCCAATTATTTACAACAAAGAATGGAAGAAACTGGTTTCAAGAATTTGGAGTTTACATGGATTTGTGTGGGAGGCAGGATGGCATGGTGAAAAAATCCATAGGCATGGAATCAGGGGGCCTGGTTTTGAGTCAGAGCTAGGACTCAGTTTCTTCATTCATTATCATTTTTTTTTTTTGCTTGCAACACTTACCTCATGGGTTCATTATAAGAAAAGGCTATGTGAAGCCTAAGTAGTATGCCAACATGAGTTATTGTGAATTATGTAATAATGTGAATGATGTATTGTGAATATATACAATGCTTTTAATCTCTCAAAGAACCTTTGTAACATTAGAATGAGTTTTTTGAGAACAGGTACTATTTTTGCCTTTCTTTATATATCCAGCACTCAGCATGATGTCTGGTACATTGTAGGAGCTTACTAAATGCCTGTTGTTGTTTTTTCTTTTTAATAAAGTGATCCTGAGATGAATCCAAAAAGCTCCCAACCAATGAGGAGTAAATAACTGAGGAGAGGAGAAGAGACATGCACACAAATCATTCAATCAACATATATTTATTGAACACTTGCTATGAGTCAAGAACTGAGTTAGGTACTACCACATAGCAGAATGTGGTAAATACACAGAAATAAATACAATACAAAGACTGTTCAGAGGCAGAAGAGAGGCTGTTCATCTGGAGGAATAAAGGAAGACTTCACAGAGGACCAGAGAAATAGAGCACCACAGAACCTTGAGAAAATGGTCAAGCTTCAGTGGGCAGAGATGCAGGAGAAGAGATCCTAACAACAGAAAAACTAACTCAGGTTACAGAAAGGAAGATGGTAGTGTGGAATGAAGCTAGAAAGGCAGATTGGGGTCAGGAAATGGTGGACTTCGAAAGCTAAAACAAGGAATTTGGATTTTATTCAGTGCATAATGGGAGCAATTGAGCTCTACATCTGGGAACATAGAATTGGTTGAATCAGAGAGTAATGTGAGGCAAAGTTGCAGTCAGGATGACATTGTAGAGGTCGAGATATGGTACTAAACAAATGTATTATATTGACTTTTTTTCTGGAGACAATCTGTGAATCCTTTTGGTTGGTGACTGTTTTCTATACGCAGGAGCTCTGGGTATCTTTCTTGTATTACTTCTTGAATTATGGTGCACAGGGTTTTCAAAAACATTTTCTGGGAAATTTATGATCCTTAAGTTGTATCAGTGCATCCTGTTTTTGAGATCAGTGGCTTTGGCTTGTACAAATAAACATTTGTGTGTGTGTATATGTATGTGTGTATGTGGTATATGTTTGTGTGAAACTGCAACATATCACTGCATGCTCTAAAAGTTTAACACCTACAGAATGTATATTTTACACTGATACCTTCTGCTTTTCTTCCACATTTTCTGCCAATTCAAAATTTCCATATTCCAAATATTGTTCTCTTTCAATTCTCTGTAGAAACTTGCCACAATGGATTTCAGTTAATATGATGGGAGCAATTGGGTGGTTCAGTAGACAGAGCAACTGGCCTAGAGTCAGGAAGATGTCAGTTTAAATTTAGTCTCAGATACTGGCTCTGTGACCTTGGGCAAGTCATTAAAACTCTGTTTGCCTATGTTTCCTCATCTGTAAAATGGGGATAATAACTCTCATGGTTTTTCTAAGAAGCAAATGAAAAATTTGTGAAGTGCTTGGCACAGTACCTGACATGTAGTAAGCAACATGTAAATGTCAGCTCTTTTTGGTCATCTTCATCATCATCATCTTCTTCTTCCTCTGCTAGTCATTTCTGCTTTGAAAACTACACATTCTAACCTTTATTCTATTTTAATTTCTTCTTGTATATATTTCATTTCTCTTTTAAACATTTCTAGAATTTCTTCTTGTTGTTCCATTCTCTCTTTGGAAATTCCACAGAGTTCTATCAGGCATTGGTTCATTTCCCTTTGTCTTTTACTACGTGTTAAGAGAACTAGTTTTAGTTTTCTAATTTTAATCTCTTCTCTGTTGGTTTTCCTGCTTGTGCTTTGGGTTTTTAATTAAATTTTCCTCCTTTTATAATCTTTGGTGTTTCAGATCGTTTTTCTATCTGCCAACCCAGAATTCATTCTCTGAATTGTCCTTTGATGACAAGAAAGGACCATAAAGGACCTTCCAAGACAAGGACCATAAAACTTCCTTAGCCTCCTCTCGAATTTCATCATATTGGGTTTAAAGCTACCTTTATTAGCTTCTGGAGAGGCAGAACTGCCACCAGGTGGATTCCAGTACCTTTTTCTTGAAGCTTGGTATAGTCATGCAGACTGGTCCCTCTCTCCTAGTTCTTTCCCAGACTCTCATTTTTCTCTTCTCTAGGTAAACTCAATCAGCATGCAGTTATAACACAGTCAGTGCTGTCCCCACTCTTTCAGGGCTGGGCCTGTTATATTTTATTCCCTAAAGGGTTCTCTGGTACCTGGGGGAGGGGTTACTTTTCTTTGCCAAAAGCTCAAGCCCCTACCTTCTGTGTCCCTCCATTATTAAGGGACCAAGGATAAGCACTCCACTTTCATTTAGCCCCTAAAAATCAGATTCGCTTTAACAAAGAGAGATTTACCTCAAAGATATAGTAAGGACCAATATACAATATTTTCTCAACATCTAAGAGATATAATCTTCACTAAGTCACCGGTCATTAGGGAGTAGGGCTGGAATTAGGTTCACAGTTTAGCTCAATTCCTACACAGACTTAATCCCACCAAATTCAAGTCTGAAGCCAAACTGGGCTATCATTTTCGGAGCCTTGTTCCTCAAAACTGGGCTGGTTGTAACACCCAGCCTAGATTATTGGATTTCTGGAATCCCAGGCTGGAATCCCAGGTCAGATCAGACTCTTTGTTCCTGCACCTCAAGAGCAAAAAACAAAACAAAATTTAAAAAGGCCAAAACTCCAGGTCCATTCCTCAGACCAAGAGTCTTAAGGTAGGGGGGGGATAAAGTAGGTTACCCTCAGAGCTGTTTCCTGTTACTACATGGTCAGTTCCTCATTCTCTGGTAAGACTGCCAATAAAAGTTCTGCCTGTTCCTCTGCTGGAACATTTTAAAGACATGAATAGTTCTGACCACAAGACAATTGCTGCTCCCAACCATATGGTTGTTGTTTAATTGTTTTTAATTGTATCCAACTCTTCATGATCCTTTTTGAGGTTTTTTTGGCAAAGATACTGGAATGATTTGACATATCCTTCTCCAGATCGTTTTATAGATGAAGAAACCGAGGCAAACAGAATTAAGTAGCTTGCCCAGGGTTGCATAGCAAGTAAGTGTCTGAGGTCACATTTGAACTCAGGTCTTTCTGACTCTAGACTAGGCACTTTTATCTACTATGGCACATAGCTGCCCAAACTGTGTGGTAAGCTACTGCAAAATGTCCATCCATGTTCCAGTCCTCCAGTTTCCTGGAAGCAAGTTCCTAGAATCTTCTACATGGATTCTGCCATCTTAGATGGTATAGTAGGGAAGGGGAGCCTGTGGTCTCGAGGTCAGATGTGGCCCTCTAAGTTGTCAAGTGTGGCCCTTTGACTCCAAACTTCACAGAATAAATGGGCTGCACTTGAGGACCTAGAGGACCATATGTGGCCTTGAGGCCACAGGTTCCCCCTTCCTGGAAGCATTCACCAAACCCCCATTTCTCAGGGTTGCAGGATGATTGTGCAACTGTTAAGTATAGAGTATTTGTAGTCTCTGAGGCCCTCTAACCTAGGGGCTTCCCTAAGCAGAGATCATCGTCTTTCTTCCCCACCTCCTCTCCTCACAGGACTAAACAGAATTTTTGTTAACTGTTTTGAGAGGTTCTGGAACAGAGAGAAGTTAAAAATGTTCCAAAAATGGGCAAAAAGCCCATCTCTCTATTCAGTGCTCTCTGTTTGGGAACTAGGTACATGCCTGTGGGCCAGTTGTGTATTCTTGCCTGATTCTGGCGGGTGAAGGATCCTGAGGGAATATTTTTCAGTGTTAATTCATACCTTGAAGAATTTTTGCTTTCTTGTCTTGTGGATTAAACTCCAATTATTCTACATATAGTTCAAAGTTGTGCTTTTTTTTTTTTTTGAGAGTGGGAGCCAGAAAAAATGTCTGGTCTACCATATTGTGGATCACGTGCCCTTTATCTCTAGGTTGTAGCTTTGGGAATTGGAAGGAAGGCAGAGATGCACAAAACATTATGAAATCAGAATGTTAGGACTTTGTATCTAAACGGTGAGAACATGATAAAAGAGAGGAAAGCTTTAAAGATAATTCTGTTTTCTTATTTTGATGACTAGACGAATTGTCACATCAAAGGCAGCGATGAAAAGGTCAGAAGGAACAAGTTTGTCAGGGAAGATGCTGAGTTTGGATTGGGACACACCTGAGTTTGAGGTTCTGGTGGGATATCCAAGTTGAGATGCCCTCTAGGCAGTTGGAAATGTAGGTCTATGCACATATATAACTTATCTCAAATTCCTTTCCTTCTCAACAAGGAGGGGAGGAGAAGAAGGGAGAGAATTTGGAACTCAAAATGAAAAAGAAATGTTAAAAATTGTTTTTACATGTAATTGGGGAAAAAATATTAAAACATTTTTTAAAAAAATCTAATACTTATACCTGAATGTAAAACTCAGAGTGAATCAAATTATCATTTCAAGAGGTTTCACCTCACATGACAAGTTCCACTATTTACAGTTTAAAGTAAGGTACAGTTATTTTGTTGTTATTACAATAATATTTAGTTAAAATAAATAATGATAGAATATGTATCTTGTTAAGAATAACAAAAAATAGGAAATGTAGATCCAGTAGGAGGTTGATCAGACCCAGAGATCGGGCTCTAGATTAATATTAACTAATAGCAATATTAATTAATATTTAGATGCATATTAATATACATCTGCTAGTTTAAGTCAAATTGCTAAATAAAATAGAATCTAATGATATAGAATTTAAAAAATGGTAGACACAATCTTGAGGAATACCTACTTTTAGGGATAAGGAAGAATCAGAGATTTTGAACTGGAAGGATCCATCTACTCTCATTTCAAAGATGAGAAAACTGAGACCCAAATGTGTGAAATGACTTTCCCAAGCTCTCAGACATGATAAATACTAGAGGAGGGATTTCAACCACAGTTCTCTGATTCCAGAGCCAATGTTCTTTCCAATAGGACACAAATTAGGCCAAGAATCAGGAAGGCGTAGCAGTGTCGGAACTAAGGGAGAAAAGAATGTCAAAAAAGAGGCAGTGATCAACCACACGCCAATGTCTTCATTGACTCACATGGCTATCTAGAAATGGAATCAGCATGCCTTTACATTTTTGTCTCAGGTCATTCTGGTACCGTACAGATTTGATCTAGAGACATGACCTGAAGAGAAAAGGAGATAAGGAGAGGTAAAGAGCTTGGGAAAATTCTTCCCATAAGTATGCCTGGTTTGAAGAGTGAGCTTTTCTGCAAATAAATGCAGAATCCTGGTCTTCATATCTGCTAGAGGTGTGAAGTTATGTCACATCTGTGGGCCTCCTTTTCTTCATCTATAAAAGGAGGAAGTTAGACCAGATGACCTCTAAGAGTCGTTCCAGTGTTAAATCCTATGATATTAATAACAGCAGTGAAACCACAATGTGTTGCATGCTACGAGTTGAGCACCTACTGAATACATAGCAAGACTTGCTTTAGTGCTTAGACTTATTAATAATAAAAGCATCACTATATTTCAGAGACTGATAGATGACAAATCTCCACCTATAAATAGGCTTCAAAATATCAGAGAAAACTGAACCAGTAAACTGCATTAAGACTGGACAACTATCAAAGACTAAACTGTTGCTCACATTTCTCCAGATATAACATTGATTCGTAAAGACTTAAGAATAATACTTTCAATAGGGATTGACATTACAGATGCTCAAAATTTCCAAGCTATGTGTAACAAAAAGCTTCGAAAGTATAGAGATTCAGCAGAGAAAATCAAAATGACATGGTTAAAGGATGAGATGAATATCAACTCTGTTGTCCTATCCACTATTGGAGTTGTATTGAAGATGTTTTCGTTGATTTTTCATGTGATAACTAGTATTCTGATTTAACTACAGTTATTTTATCCACTTTTATAACAGTCCTTAGAACATTACATATAAAAGAAGATGGCAGGCATGATAGTAACTTGTCTCAGGACCATTTCTATCAACTTGAAAAAGTCAAGAACAAGAGAATAATGTTGTCTAACATTTACCTAGCACTTTAAGGTTTCCAAGAGTTCATATATATCATTTCATTTGATCCTCACAACAATCCTGGGAGAGAGGTGCTATATCCATGATGATGCAGAAGATAGAACAATCAGGAAGACCTGAGTTCAAATATGGCCTCAGACAGCCTGTGTTATCCTAAGCAAACCACTTAACCTTGGTTTGCTTCAGCTTCCTCATCTGAAAAATAGGGATAAGAATAGCACCCATCTCCCAGGATTGTTGTGAAGATCAAATTAAATAATAATTATAAAGCACTTGATACAGTGCCTGGTACATAGTAATAAATACTATGTAAATGTTAGATACAAATGAGGAATAAGAAATGAGGCAGAGAGTGCTTAGGTGATCTGCCTATGTCATAAAACTAGTCACAGGTAGAATTTGAACTCGGGTCCTTCTGATTCCAAGTCAAGCATTGGCTAGGGACAATGAGGGACTTTTAAAATGTGGGCTGAAATAAATTTGGCCTCTCAAGAGAAAACAGTAGTGTCATAGGGAGGGTTTTTATCTTGTTCTTTAGTTCTGAAAAAAAATTACATATCATGATGATTTGTTAAAGAAAGAAAACATCAGCTAAAATATTGTGTATTGAATGGTCTGAAAACAATTTTCTCTTCTAAATGCACAACTCTGCTTAATACACCTTAGTATGACTTCTATAGGTGCTTATTTGTAAAAGTATATTTCAAAGTATCAGAGTTTGAAGGGATCTTATCTATTTCTCATCCAGCTACAACCTCTACCTCTCTCTCTCTCTCTCTCTCTCTCTCTCTCTCTCTCTCTCTCTCTCTCTCTCTCCTCTCTCTCTCTCTCTCTCTCTCTCCATTCTACTATCCCACTACTTCTCAACCTCTTCATCTCTCCATTTGATCTCTGTCTGTGTGTCTATCTATGTCCAACCAAATCTTTTTACGCCATGAAGCAAGTTAAATCCCAGGTAGATGACATGGCTGACTAAAGGTCACAGAAATGACAGAGCTGGGACTGGAACCCATGTCCTCAGACTCCAAGTTTAGTTCTCTTTCCACTAGGACAAGGCAATCTCTTGCTCCTACCTTCTTCCACAGAAGGGAGACTCTGGAAATCTGTCCATTTCATTTGTTATTCAGACTATGCAACTTACATTTTAGCAACAATACGTACAACTGACCACCACAATGGAAATTTTACTCTAGAACATATTTTGTTGAGAGGTCTCCACTAGCTAATAGCAAAGGGTTTAATGAATACAATAGTGCTTCTGGTAAAAGGAAAATGTTCACAACTTTATTGTTTAGCTTTTTTTTTAGCTTGAAATTCCCAACTCATTATGTCATTTTGCCCTGGTATGTCCTAGAAGTAGTGCTGATGTAGAAAATGGAAGGAGTTATGTGGGAGATGTTGAAACAGCTTGGCAGTGGAGTGGATAGTGGGTTGGAGTTGGAGTCAGGAAGGTCTGAGTTCAAATACTGTCACCACCATTTATGAGCAAGATAAACCTGGGCAAGTCATTTAACCTCTCCCAGCCTCAGTTTCTTCTTTTGTAAAGTGAGGATAATAATAGTACCCACCTTTCAGGGCTGTTGTGAGGATCAAATGAGATAGCCTACATGAAGCACTTTCTAAAACTAGAAGCTATATTTAAATGTTAACTGTTACTATTCTCATTATATTTTATTTTGAAGAGAAAATGCTCCCTTTTATTAGTCTCCTTAACATTTGAAAATAGTTCATTTTCTGTCCTGTAAATACATTTTTCTTTTTCTTTGGTCCAGGCCTGCAATCTCATAAGAATTCCTTATCTAGAACCCCTCTTATCAATACATGTTGGGAGTAGCCTCTCCTTGGTCATGCTATACAGCTGTCTGGACCTGAGAGGGTAAGCTTATGATCAAACACTTAATAGAGGTCAGAGGCACAACTCATTCTGCCACACTACCTCTCACATACCTTGTCTACTACACATACAAGAAAAAATTAGTTTTGTGTTCTCATTTATGTTCCTCTCCACACCTTAACTCAACAAAAACAATCTGCTAGAGAAAATGAAAGGCCTTTTCTACCAATTAGTTTTCAACAATTGAGCTCCTGTTTATTGTCCTTCAGTGTTTAAACTTGTGTTCTGGCGTCTGTGGTTAGTAATGATGCAGATATAGCTGGTTAGGCAAACTTCAACAAAGAACTAGAAGAAGCAAAGACAGATGGCCCATTATAGGATCAACTGTTCAAAAACAAGAGAGGTGTGGCTGCAGGCAAAAAAAAAAGTTCAGTGAGTTTCATTTGTTTCATCTTGTCCAGGGAAGTGGTGAACTAATCATTTTATTTTCCTTTTGTGGCTGTTTTCCCATGATTAATGATATCTGGTAAGTGATATGCCACAAACAACTAAAAAAAAGATAAGCATCAAATCAAGACAATGTTCATGTTCAGTTTTTTTGGTTGTGTTTGAATCTTTATAAACCCTTTTGGGATTTTTTTATTTTTGAGTTGTGTAGTCCTTTATTAGCCTAAAGTAGAAGGTATCTGTTTTACAATGTGGGTAGCAGTTGACTATACTGCAGATTTATTATATTCTAATACAGATAATTTATAAATGCAATTTTCATCATTAAAATCTTCCACACTTTTTTATTTGTTTACAGTTTGCAAAACTACAGGTCTGAAAAGAGTGCAAATTTAGAATATAGTAAATGCTTTACAGATTGTATTTGAAGGACCATCTGCCACCATGACTTAACATCCATCATCACTTTTTTAAATCATAAAATATTTCAATGCCAGTCTTCCTTCCTTCCATTGTCCTAAACAAGAAAGCATTTTATGAGTTGAAATTAAGGAAGGACTACACCTACTTGAAGAGAACGAATTTCTATTAATTTTGTGGTTTCAGTATCCCCAAAGACCAGGAATTGTATCTTTGTAAGGGCTGGGCTGGGACCCTAGTGAGAGAATGAGTATGTACAGTAGTATCCCTGAGTATTCAAAGTTTCAGTGGATTGTAAATGCTCCAGCTGTGTATAACTCACTGAACTGTTTGCCAGTTTCTACAGTGGCTTGACTAGGCATAATTCAAAAATGAAATCCTCTGCAGCTTTATGAAAGCATTTAGTAACACCCCAATGGGATGTCGTCCACTCATTGTGTTATGGTATTTCTCCACATAATTGCTAAAAGATGTGGGTCGTTGTTTCATCATATTCATGCCCAATTTTTCTGGATGGTCAATGGATCTATAAATCTCTCCTTGGGGTTCATCATAGTAACTGTAACGGAACTTTTGATCCCAAGGGCAGAAATCAGAAGAAACTACAAAGAGATTACTGGGATCTGCTAGATATTTACTAAAGAGTTTTCTGAATTCCTGTTCTTTTGACTCACTCAGAGCCCAAATTGATACAGGAATAATGGTAAAATCATCCTTATGGCTTTCCATGGCTTTAGCAATATAAGGCAAATGCATATTAATATTGTGTTCGTCTTTATCTGTCTGTGGAGACATGCGCTCAAACATGCCTGTCTTCCATAGCTCTTCATACATCTTTTGATCAATACAAAGATCATACAGAGGTGTTATATATACATATATAATACACACACATACAAACATATATGCACACACAAATACATATGCACACATACACATGTGTACATACACATATACACACATACATGTGTGTGTATACAGATGTATAAACATTCATACATATACATGCACACATATGTGTGTGTGTATATCTTGTCTAGACTTATTATGTGTGTGTATCAGACCTGGCACTGTACCCACTGCATCACTTAACTGCCCCCAACCAAGACAAGCTTATTCCTAAAATAGAGATTGCAGGAAATGGAAGTCTCTTATTGTCCTTACGAAAGTCCCTGAACAATCCGAAATTGTTCTGACTGCTGGAGAGTATTTCGAGAGGCAGGTAGATAGATGATTGAATGGTGTGGCAGGAAGCACTTTATCTTTGGTGCCCAAAGAAGGGAAGGGAGCTAACATTTACTTAGCACCTTCTACATGACAGGTTCTGTGCTAAGTGCTTTACAAATATTATTTTGTTGGATCCTCACAACAATCCTGGTGTGGTGGGTGCTAATATTATTCTCATTTTACAGTTTACAATTTTTTGCTAAGATTGAAGGAGATTCAAATTCCAGAGTCTGGTCTAGAATCAAAGACTTAATTAATGAATGGCCTAGTTATTTTCAAATACCTAATAAAGATATATGAAATAAAAGCATTTGTGAAAGGATCAAATATTTTTCTTGAAAATGCATGTAGCATACCAAAAATTCATAGTATCACTTTTTTTGTAGTAGCAAAGAACTAGAAACAAAGTTTTTGAGGAAAGGCCAAACAAGTTATAATATAATAGAATATTGTTGCACCATAAGAAACTGTAAGAGTAAAGAATTAAGAGAAACATAGAAAAGCCTTCTGATCTGATGCAGAGAAAGAAAAATAAGACATGCAATGACGACAACAAAAGAAGTGGAAATAAGAAATGGAATGATGTGTAATTATGACTACTCTCGACCCCAGAGAAGAAAAAAGGAAGTACATCTCCTCCTTTCATCTGAGAAGAGGGAGATAATGAGTGTGGGAAGGTGAATGTCAGATGTAATTGACGTATTGGTTTTGTTTAACTTTTTGTTACTTTGTTACCAAATAATGCTCTTTAGGTGAAGGGGGTGCAGATGGATTACCTGGAAATGACTATCACGTAAAAACAAAAGATAACACTGAAACTTTTTGTTTGTTTATGACATTCAAGAAATACAAAATGACAACTGTTGAATTTTCATCAGAATGATTTTGGGCACGAATGTTTATTGTTATTCTCGTGTTATCTCGATCAGAAAAGTAAGACAAAGACATTTGAAGCAACTCAATATTCAAATCCAGTTACAAGGGAATAGTAAATATGAAGAATTATGTGTGATTTTCTCTAAAGTTAGATTGGGCTGGGGCAAAGTTGGGTGGCTTTCGAGTTCATTCAAGTTTTGTAGCACTCCCATTTCTAGAGAAACTGAATCTTAATAGCTTAATTAATTATTAATTATTTTTGATTAATTGTTAATAAATTTTATCTATGTTAATTAAATTAATTAATTAATTAATCTTAATATTACTTTAGTCATTTGTAAAAAGGAGGCAGTTGGACCAAATGCTTTTTAAAGTGCCTCCCATGATCTTCTCATCTTACATCAACAAGAATACAAAAAGAATTATCTTTCACTAAGAGTCTCTCTATAGGCAGGATTCAAGGGGGAACACAGACAAGCAGGACAATGTTGGTGTTGCCATATTAAATTTAATGCATGTTAAGATGAACCAACTATAAGTGGCAAATGTTAAGTTTCATGTATAGTCTACATTTTCTCACTTTCTTTGTAGATGGAAATATTCATATGTGCTGATTTTTTTTAGTTCATAATAAAAAAAAGATTCATTTGGGGGGACAAGGGATCAAGCATTTATTAAGTACCTACTATGTTAAGCACTTTACAAATATTATTATATTTGATTCTCACAACAAGCTTGTGAGGAGGGTGCTCTTGTGATCCTCATTTTACAGTTGAGGAAACTGAGGCAGACAGTAGTTTAAGTGGCTTTTCCAGGATCATGCAGGTATTGTTTGAGTTAATTTGAACTCAGGTCTTCCTTTTTGCAACCTAGTGCTATCCTAGCTGCCTACAGATGTAGTCAATTTTGGCATAATGCTTGTTTTGAAAATGCAAATTTATTTCAATGAGATGGTATATTAGGGGAGAATTTGAGCATAATGTCAGTTTCATATTTGCTTATGAGAGCTTTTGTACATAAGAAATAGTGAGAACACAGAAGACTGCACCATTTTACAATAACTTATAAGTGGCAAACCTTCCAACACTCATTTCCACAAGCAAACTTTTTCAAGTTAAAGTGCCATATTGATTATGTATTTTCTTATACAGTAGGACTTGTGGTTGGAGGAGAAATGGACCATCCTCTTCCCCTCTCCCCATTCCTCTCTCTTATCTTCTGCCACAACCCTCAGTCTCACCTTTCCATGGTAGCCATCAACTTTGTTATCCTGGGACCTGTGGGAATCTAGGTGCAGTGAGCAGTAGCCTGCAGCTTCAGATGCTGCCACAAGTTATAATAGTATTTATAATTTCTTGGCATAGGCAGCCAGGCAGCACAGTGAATAGAGTGCCTGGTTTAGTGTCAGGGAAGACTCATCTTCCAGAGTTCAAATCTGGCCTCAGACACTGAATAGCTGTGTGACCCTGGGAAAGTGACTTAACCCTGGTTGCCTTAGCTCTTCTCATCTCTGAATTGAGCTGGGGAAGGAAATGGCAAGCTATTTCAGTATCTCTGCCAAAAAAACCCCAAATGAAGTCACAAAGAGTCAGATGTGACTGAAAAAATAACTAAGCAACAAGGACAAAAATGATTTCTTAACCATTTAACAGATATACAACTGTGCTACCAATTTTCTTAAGTTCCTATCTTTTTTTAAACTGTGTCAGTAATGAAGTTTTTCAGTATTGTTTCCATAGTTCCATTTTCTCTATAAACCCTGTGGTTTTTACTGAAAAATTTTGAATAGCACAGTGATTTTTAGGAACAATCACTTTGCATTTTAGCAGAACTGACTGCATTTAACTCAGGTCTTTTATTCTCTACTTATAGAATCCTGTCTAGTCGTCATGGCTCAGTTCCTCTCTGAGGCGTTCCTTGACAACTGGAACCATGGTATTTTTTTTCTCTCTCTACATCTTGGCAGTCCTTTTTTATCTGTAATCCTTTTTTTGTCATTATATCTTACATATTATAAAAATCTTGAAGTGCCCATGAAAAAATACTAGGTCATCATGGGATCATCATGGGATCATGATGTGGAAGGGCCTTCAGAGGTTATCTAGTACAAACCACTAATTAAACGTATGAGGAAACTGAGGCTCAGGGGGTTAAGGTAACTTGCTAAAAGTGATACAAGATAAGCTTCAAAGGAAACCTATGAACCTGTGTCTACCAATCCCAGAGCTTCTGTGCTTTTCCATGACATCAGTAAAATAACAATTACCATAACAGGGCAAAAAATTAGCATTAGATTCAATTTACTGTAATTTCCCACTTAAATTGCTAATACTCATGATGGAAAGTCCTCTAGTGCAAAATAAAATAAAATGTGAAACTTGCATTTTAATCTAAACTCCAGCTGGCCCTTCCTTCTCAAGAGGTTTCAGTTAAGTTAAGGGTTTTTCCTGTTTGTAAACGAGGGTGAATTACCTCACTTTCCGGACACTGATAAAGGAATGTTCTCTAGCCACTGTTTCCTAAGGTATGCATATAGCTAGCTGGCTACTAAAGGGGAAAGGTCAAGTCCTGGTCATTAGGAGTCAGCAGCCCCAAAGCCCTCATATAGGAAGAATAAAATGACTCCTGAAAAAATTCATTAAGCCTTAACCTAATTTGGGAATTTGGAATTCTCTATATATTAATTTCATGTCACTTTGTGCATAAAGAAAATTTCCTATAACTAGGAAGTTGGCTTCTTATGGATGATAGAATTCCAGAAAATTAGAGAGATATGCTGGATTTTGTTGGATTTATGATTTCATTTGTATGGGTACTCTCCAACTACTGATGTAGCTCAAACGTCCATATCTTCTCGTACTACATAATTCCCATCCATAAGATATGTCATTTTAATTGTGCTTTTGTCAAAGAGTGGACTATTCCTATGATTCAACTCTGGGTGCCACATTTTTAGAAGGGATATTGACAAACAGGAAGGTGCCAAGGAAGGAAGCAAACAAGAACTTATTAAATACTTACTATGTGCCAGGCACAAGCATTTTCATTTTATATTTTCATATTTCGTTTTATCCTCACAATAAGCTGCTATTACTATCCTTATTTTACAGTTGAGGAAACTGAGGCAGACAGGAGTAAAAAGATTGGCCTAGGGTCACATAGCTAGTGAGTATCTGAGGCCAAATCTGAACTCCAGTCTTCCTGACTCTAGGTCCATTGTTCCATCCACTGTACCACCAGCTGCCTCTACCTAGGGGAGAGCAACTAGAATGACAAAGAGTCTTCAGTTAAGCCAAATGAGGATGGGGTGGAGAAACTAGGGATATTTAGCCTGGAGAAGAGACTTAGTGGGGATAGGAAAGCAGTCCTCTAGTACTGAAAGGACTGTTAAGTTCAAGAAGCACTGGAATTGTTTGGCTTGCTCCCCAAGGATTAGACTACTTCTTCTTAGTAACATGAATGAAATTGCAAAGAGGAAAATTTAAGCTTTTTGCATGAAGAATTCAAGTTGTCTAAAAGTGCTGTGGGTTAGCTTAGGAGGAACTGGTTTCTCCACAATTAGAGGTTTTCAAACAAAGGCTGGATAATCACTTCAGTCAATCACTCAGCATTTATTAAGTACCTTCTATATGCCAGATGGGCAGCTAGGTGGGACTGTGGATATAGCACTGGTTTTAGAATCAGGAATCTTCATCTTCCTGAGTTCAAGTCTGACCTGAGACACTAGCTGTGTGACCCAGGGCAAGTCACTTCACCCTGTTGACTGCAGTTTCCTTATCTGTAAAATGAACTGGAGTAGGAAATGGCAAACTACTCCAGTACCTTTGACAAGAAAACTCCAAATGGGGTTGCACAGAGTCAGAAATGAGTGAAACAAATGAACATCAACCAGTCACTATGCAAGCTGCTGGGGATGCAAGTGCAAAGTGAAATAACCTCTCCTCTAGATAAGCTTATATCATATTTCAATACATAATCATCAGACCCTGTTTTTTCAGTCCAAAAATGGATTTATAACCTTTCATCGTGTAAGTTTCACATGGTATAATTCTGTTTGTCACACTACTAATAAGGTAAACAGAGCAGCAATCTATTCACCAGTAGCATATGGATATGCATTTATCTCTCACATATTGTGAGGCTTGAGCCTAGAATTCTCAGAAAAAGAGCATTGTCAGTATTCAATTTTAATGTATATTTGTGAATGTTCTGTATATCCTAATCTCGCACCAAAGACAGGTTAGTAATACATGATTTTTAAGTATTACCGGCATAATTTTTTAAAAAAGTTTTATATAATGATTGTGTAAAATCTGCAACAGTTATGCAGTGAAATATGGTATTCAAATGGGGACTATAACAAATATATATAAAATGTATACAGCATAAAGACAAAATTAATAGATATAAAATATAAGCAAAGTAGTCCCCCATGCCTGGAATTCTCTCCTTCCTATGCTCCATCCACTGACCTCTCCCTAGCTTCCCTTCAAGTCTAAACTAAATTAGTGCCTTCTACAGGAAGCGTTCTTCAACCCCGCTTAATTCCAGTGCCTTTTCTTCTCCTATTTATTTCCTATTTATGCTGCAGATTGCTCGCTTTGTGTATGTTGGTTTGCATGTTATCTCTCCCATTAGATTGTAATCTCATTGAGATTAGGGGCAGTCTTTTGTCTCATTTTGTATATCCAGCACTTAGCTTAATGTCTAGCACATAGCAGTCACTTAATAAATATTTATTGATTGGTTGATTGATAATTTGAGAGTAATCTAATTTGTTGTTGGGAGAATCAAAAAAGGCTTCATGCTGAAGATGGCCCCTGAGCTGAATCTTTAAAAAATGACTTTCATCTCTCTCGGTAAGATGAGGTATGGGGTATGGTCAATACAAAGATCTAGGGAGAGAAAATGGAGTGTGGTATGTGAAGAACAGAGAGAAGGACAATTTGATTGGGTCTCAAAATATACACGGGGGTAGATTGTGGGAAAGTAATATCAATAGAGACTGGAAAGATAGGATGGGGCCAAGTTGTGAAGGGGTTTAAAAGTTAAACATATGAGTTTCTCTTTTATCCTACAGGGAAAAGAAAACCATGGGTGTTGAGTGTATAGGGTAGTAACAAGGTCAGATCTGCTCTTAGGGAAGATTTCTTTGGTAGCAGTGAGTGGGATGGACTGCAATGGGGAAAGACTTGAGGCAGGAAGACCAGTTAGTAGGCTGTTAAAATAATTCAAGTGGGAGATGATGAGGCCCTGAGCTAAAAAAAAGATGCTGCTTGCAAGATTACTTGTCAAATATATTGTAGAAGGGATTCTTTTGCACGTATGGATAGGACCAGATGGCTACACCTTCTTGTCCAGCTTTGACATTCTCTGATTCTTTGAAGATTCAGTGGTTCTGGAAAGACTGAATTTTGACTCTTCATTCCAAGTGACTTCTTGAAAAAATGAGCTCACATTGACAATAGAATGCAGGTCAGTGATGGCATTTCGAACTAGAGGCTCTATAAACACCTCCAAGTCTACATGTCCAAAACTGAATTCCTTATCTTTCCTCCCCAACCCTCTCTTTTTCCTGTTTTTATCAAAGGTGCCATTTACTTCCAGTCTCCCAGTATCATAACTTTGACTCCTCAATCTTTCTTACCCCATCAATCCACTAAGTTATCAGTCTTGCCATATCTACTCCCACGACGTCTGCATCTAATGCCAGCTGTCTACTCACCCAGCTTCCACTTCTCAACTTGAGCATTACAATTGGCCTCCTAACTGGTCTCCCTGCCTCAAGTCTCTCCCCACTTGAATCTATCCTATATCCTGCTGCCAAAGTGATTTCTATTAAGCACCGATCTGACCATATTACTGCCTTAGTCAACTAACCCCAGCATCTCCTTATAGGGATGAAAATAGAAACTCCTATTTTAACCTTTTAAAAACTTATAAAACCTGCTGCAAACCTATCTTTCTAGTCTCATTGGACATTTCTCCCCTTTTCATACTCCACAATCAAGCTAAATTATCCTCCTTTCTATCCCTCACAAATAATACTCCGTCTTTTGTAATGGCCATCCCATGCCTGAATTTCACTCCCTTTTCTTCTCTTCCTCAGAGTCCCTATATTCTTTCAAGGTGAAGCTTAAGCACCACCTTCTACATCAATCAATTAATCAATAAAGGCTTAAGTGCCTACTATGTGCCAGGTGCTGTGCTAAGCACTGGGGATACAAAAAAAAAAAATTCCTTGCCCTCAAAAAGTCTGTGATCTAATGAAGCCTTGTGATCAATATGAAGCCTTTTCTGATTCTCTCCAACTGTCAGTAAATTCTTTTTAAACTATCTTATATTTGCCAACTTTGAATATATTTACATTTATTTTCTTTCTGTTTGTTCTTTATATGCCTATATATGCTCTTTATGTGTTCTTTACCCATTGGTCCAAGGTCTGTTATCCGAATAATACCTCTTTCCCATGAAGGCCTATCATATCACTGAAGAAAAACATCATCATCATGTCCCATCTCAAATCTTTCTTCTCTCGACTAAACAGCTCCTGCTCCTTCCTTCAATCCTGTATGGAGTATATATAGTCTCTGTGGCTTATTTATTTATTTTTTTGCCATCCTGATTTAGGTTCTAGTTTGTATATGTCCTTCTCACCATGTGATGTCAATGGCTGATCACAGTATTCAACATATGCTGTCTGAAAAAAGCTGAGTAACAACAATGGCTGGTACTTAACATAGTGCTCTAAGGTTCATGATCCTCTTTACTTACATTATCTCAGAATGAAGACAGTGGAAAGAGTGCTGAACTTGGAGTTAGGCTCAAATTATTCTAACCTGAATTATTTATTCTTGGTTCTATTATCATCTGTGTAACCTAGGGCAAGTCATCTCTGTCATCTGTAAAATGGGTAGAGGGAGGAAGGGTCAGACTAGATAACCCCTAGGGCCCATTTCAGCTCTGGAGTTACTATGAGGTAGTTATTAAGTTAATATGATCATGTGAGATTGTTAACAAACATTATTATTACCCCCATTTTATATATTGGGAAAAACTGAGGTTCAGACAGTTTCAATGACACAAAACTATTAAGTTTCAGAAAGGTAGATTTAGGCTCACTACAATAAAGCACTATGGACTACTTTGAGACACAGCAGGTTTTCCTTGTTTATTGTGTTGTGTTTGGAGAAATGATGACATGCCTTGCGCTTGACTTTGTTTTGAGTGAGGGAGGGCTGTGCAAGGTCGGCGGCCTCACTTTCTCCTCCTGAGCCACCTGGATCCAGTGACCAGAGGTTCATCAGGATGACTGGAGATGGCCTAGGATGCAATGGGAAACCTTGGCCTTTTAGGCTGAGGCCTTTCAGGTACTCACTTTAAGTGAGGTAATGCCCATTCAGTGAATAGGACTCTTTAAAAAGTAGTCAGGGAACGGTCCTTTTCAATAGGAAATAAATAAATAAAGCTGGGAGGGGCAGGAGGCTCAGGGTTGTTGTTTTGACCAGAAATAGTTAAAATTGACATTCATTTTCCTTGTTTAAGTAGAGGCTGAATGACTACTTGTTGAAGATGTCATACAGGGGATTCTTGGTCAGGTACAGTTTGGACTAGTTAGTCTCTGAGGACTCTTCCTACTCAGAGACTATATGATTCATAAATAATCTTAAGTGTCTGCCTCTGCCCCTGCCCCTGCCCCTGCCCTTTCCCCTGCCTTCCAAAGGAAGGCAAATTTTGATGGCTGAAAGCTGCCCACTTCACTTGGGGTTTACTGGATAGATCTCCTTCTCAAAAACCAAGCCTTTAACTCATTTCACTCTGGAGCTTATAGATTGGACAACAACAACAGGTCCCTGCCCAGGCACCACTTAATGGATACTTCTTGGGCCCTCCTGGTTCAGACTGAATGGCCAGCAACCCTGAGGGTCTTCCTCTCCCAGTTTGATTTTTTTTTTTTTATTAAAGGGGTCATCCCTTGATTCACTTCTTAAAGAGGCCTATTCACCGAATAACTCACTCAATAATTCTCACTCCAAGTGAGAACCTGAAAAGACCTTAGCCAGGCCTTCCCATTGTACCCTGGGCCTTCTCCTGCCATCCTGATGAATATCAGGCAACTGGCCCTAGACAGCTCTGGAGGAGAAAGTGAGGGTGGTGACCTTGCACAGCCCTCCCTCACTTAAATCAAAGTCAACTAAGTCATGTCATCATCTCCCTGATGTCATGGTCCTCTTCAAGAATGAAGGACAAGCACACCAAATGCCTACATATGTACTTGGCATCTTCCCTATTAAAATGTAAGTTTTTTGAGATGGAATTGTTTCATTCTTTGTTTTTCTATCTATAGCATCTAGCACAATTCCTACCATATAATACACCTTTAATAAGTACTTGTTGATTGATTCATTAAGTTTTTATATTTAGGTGTTATTCACTTCATGGCAGCTATTTATTATAAATTTGAAGCCCTTGATTTTTCAGAGTAATAGTTTCCAGAATTTATCTCTAGTTTTAGCCTTTAATGAATTCTTAATCATACTCCTGTAAAATACCTTAGATTACATAACACAAAGGATTGTTTCTTTTAAAAATTTGGTAGTTGTTTACAAGAAATTTTGAAATCTAGTACATACATACTCAACCTAACAACAGTACAATGACATGCCAGAGGTTATATCATTCTTGTACTCCCAGTAGTTCTAATTAATTTTTCATTTCTTTTTACCTACTGTGCAACCCAGTTCAAAGAGTCAAAATTCTAATAGCTTAGGGACTCATAGAGATACAATATGCTACTCAAACTAGTGAAAGAACACTTGTATGGAGAAAATATTAATTAAAAGATATAGGAAAGAGCAATGACCTACCTTTCATTGCTTTTTCCTATATCTTTTAATTAATATTAGGAACAAGGAAGTATTAGCTGCTTGCTGACAGAATTTAAAGCAAATATCGATTAAATATTCTCTTTAAACACTAACTTGCATATCCAACTAAGCCAATAGCTTCCTTTTTTTTTGTTTTTTTCCCAATCTCAATTGCATGAACCCTGTTGTCTACTCACCTGCTTATAATTAGCCTCTTTCTACTAATAAGTTGTTGGTGGTGAGAGTGAGGCTAGAACACACTGAAGCCTTTGGAATGTTGTATTTCCCTACTTCCTTTTTCTCTTTGAGGGCAGAAATGAGAGTACCATGTTAGGTGTTAATGGAAACCATTGGAAAGATTGACATTTCAGAGGTCTTGGCTTAGGTCTGGTTGGTATCAGGATCTGTGTTATGTAAAATTTATTTTGTTTATTGGAATTTGTGAACTTCCACCAAAGTCCTACTTCAGTGGTTCATCATGGTGTGGAAGTGATGACCAAGGGTTCAGCAAGGCAATCTCAGAAAAGCCCAAGTTTTTCTGGGGATAAAATGCCACCTTGAAGGTCTTTCTTCAAATAAAAAAAAAATTCCTTTAAAGAGTTAACATGGAAAGAACTTGGTTTAACAGTCCTCTTAGCACTAATATTGATTGACATAAACAGAGGCAGTATGGTGTCATATAATATTATAGAGCTTGCCTTTGAGCCAGGAAGACCTGGCATTTAGGTGGCACTGCAAGATAGAGCCTTGACCTTGGAGTCTGGAAGACTTGAGTTCAAATCCTGCCTTAGATTCTTAACCAGTTGTGTGACCCTAGGTAAATCATTTAAACTTTGTCTGTCTCAATTTCCTCATCTACAAAATGGAGATAATACTTGTACTGATCTTACAGGGTTGTTGTGAGGATGGAAAGAGATACTACATGAAAAGTACTTTGCAAATCTTAGTGCTATACAAATGCTAGCTGCTGTTGCTACAATGATGACAACTGCTACTACTGTTACTACCACTACCACTCCTTCTCCTTATCTTTCTTCTTTTCCTCCTTCTCTTCTCCCTCCTCCTGTTTCTCCACTCTCATTTAAGACACATACTGGCTGTGTGACCCCAAGGAAGTCTCTCAATGCTTTAGGCATCTCCTTGTGACTCAAAGTTACAGATTAAGGTGCTAATTTGCTTTGCTAGAGGAAAGTCCCCCTCTGGGAGTACCTGCACTAATGAAATTTCAGGTCTTGTTCCAATTCCAGTCCAAAGAGGAAAGGAAGGAAAGGGAGAGAAAGGGAAGAAGCATTTTTTAAATGTAGTCAAGCATTGTGCTAAACACTTTACAAATATTAATCTCATTAGATATGTGTAACACGGAAAGATATATCCTTCTTTTTGCTGCCATCTTGGAAGATATTCAGAGCAGAATACAGATGGAATATGAATTTCTTTTAGATGGTGAGGTCTTCCAGCCCCTTCTGTTTGTGGACGACATTGTGCTAGTTTAATTATGCCCTAGGACAATACTGAAGCACCTAAATGAAATCCCTGATTACCAAAGAAATTTGGCCCAGCTAACCAGACAGGAAAGACCAAGTAATTGAAGAATATCTATTATCTAGAAAATGATACACAGTTTGACAGACAGTCCATAAAACTGTTCTTGCAGTACATAAATCCCGAAAATACAATGAAGATAGATAATGAACCAGGTCAAACATCAAGGAAGGGGAGGGAAGAGGACATCTTGGACTGAAGCTGGGAAATGGTGCTGTGGTTTTCATGGCCTTGGGTTCCTCCCTGACGCAAATGGCCAAGATTTTGATGCCAATATTTTTCCAGTGATGCTATATGATTGTAAATTATGTCATACCATAGTTACTAAAGAATTAAAGTTATGACTCACCCAAAGGTCAGTGAATAGTTGTGTGGTGAATGTAAATTGTCTGTGTCATATTACCAACAAAAATATTATGCAATACAGATGGTATAAGATGTATCATCAAAGAGATATATGACTAGAAGAGGAGGTAGACCAAGGAAAAAGAACCAGCACACTCTATTGGAACCCCTGTGATGTCCAGAGATCTAAATGCAGGTTCCTAGCCTGTGGGATGGACACATAGAGGATTTATGGGACAGTGTGGACAAGAGTCATGCAGTGTGAGGGCAATCTTTATTGTTGGAGGGAAGCTCTACATCAACGAGTAAATCAAACCAGGAAAAGAGAATCATTGTTAATTTTTTTAATCAACTTTCTATTGAACTCTGAAGGCATAATAAGGTACTTTGTAGGACCAGCCAGAAACTGCATGGCATACATAAGGGACCCTGAAACACTTACAGGGTAGTTCATTAGTTTTGCTGATCAGGACATTATTACAGAAAGATATGCTGGAGTACAACTGTGGAAAGTTTTGAATACCGAGTTGAGAGCTTTATACTTGATTCCATAGGCAATGAACTGTTTTGTTGAATCAGTAAGAGAGCATACCAACACATTATTCTGTAGGACATTCAAAGTAATCTGTTCAGGTCAATTCAATTCAACTTGGGAAATGTTTATTAAACAGCAAATATGTATAAAGGCACTGTTCTGGCTGCTGGGGAAACAAAGGTTACAAAAAAATTAACCACAATTTCTGACTTCAAAAAAGCTTACATTGTACTAGGGAAGATAAAGCAAAACACAAATAAGTAGAATAAAGATGGAATGTGGTGGGGAAAAGAGGAGATGCAGAGTAAGTAGTCTAGGGAAAAATGAAGAGGAAGAAATTAGTTGTAACTGGGCCATGAATAAAGTAGAAAGATGTCAAAGATAAAGATAAGAAGAGTATACACATTCCAGGTATGGCAGAATGGCTTGAAAGAATACATAGTGAGAGACATAAGGATGAAATGGAAGAGCAGTATGGTTCATCTGAAATATAAAATGAGCCAAGAGGGAATAATATGAAACAAGGTCAAAAAGGTAGATTGGAATCTAATTATGGAGGGCCTTAAATGTCAGTTCAGGTTATTGTATGAGTTATCTCATTAAATTTCAAGCTGTTGTAATTAAACAACTATCTTTTGGCAGATGGAATAGACTATGTGTATAGTGACCATATGTACCTGATTTTCATAGATAATCCCTATTTCAAATATTTGATGCCATTTTCTCCATAAATTCAATGAAAAAAATTAATCCTTTGTCAAACTATGAGTCCGAATTATGGTTTGAACAATGTGATTATTGACCTTTCATGGTTTAAAATGAGGTTTCTGAAATGGGTTCTCCAGCCCCCAATTATCTTTCCTCTACTGCCTCTGCCACAGATAGTGTTAATAATAGCCATATTAATAATAACATACATAGGATACATTAAGGTTCTCAAAATGTTTTACATACCTTATCTCATTTCATTTTCACAAAAGTTCTGTGATGAAAGTGGTATTATTATTTTCATTTTACAGATAAGGAAACTGAGCTGAAGAGAGGTTAAGTGACTTGTCCAGTGTCAGACAGCTACAAAATGTTTAATTTAGCATTCTGTCCAACTCCCAAGTCAAACCTGAGTTCTATCCAATGAGGTTCCTAGCTGCTTCAAAGTATTGTTCAAAGGCCAACGTTACCTGAGCAGGATTGCACACTAGATGTCATAGTGAGGACTTCTGAGCAGTTAGGGGGAAAACATGAGGTAACCAGATACTTGGAGTAAGTATGGCTAGCAAAATAGATGGAGCAATGATGAAGACAGTCTTTGACTAATTCGTAATTTTGCCCAAGGTTAGCCCTGAGAATGCACTGATAAAACAAAAGGTTTCTGCCTCTTAGAGATATTCTATTAGCTCAGTAACAAGCCAATAAACAAACTATTAGCTTAGCAAGTACTGATCTTTTTTATTCTCTACTTTTTAGAGTGTTTGCTGGCCAAGTAGTTTTGGGAGGTTGAGAAGGGAAGAACAATTTCTCCTCTCCAGTTGTCGGAAGGCTGTATACTCAGTGTAAAGGAGAATTATTGATGCCACTTCAAAAGCAGCATAGCCTAGCTCCTTCTGGGTAGAGAAAAGGTAGCTCTATGTGACTGGCAATATGACTGTACGTCCTTTGTTCTATGGTATGTAAAAATTTGGGTCCTCTGGAGCAAGGCAGTATGTTACCCAGCTTTACTTCCTAGTAAGAAGAGGCTATAAGTTCACTTGGACATGTTTATCATAATTATTATAATGTTTGCCTCACTGAAATGAATTAATTGTGTGAGACATGTCTTTCACCATCTTTATCAGCTATATCAGCTTCTTTTTAGTACTGTGTGCCTCTAGCTTGGGATACTTGACACTAGACAATTTTAAAGCACTGTATTATAACAGATTATTATTATAATTATTAAACTGGTATCTAAGGCATGTGATCCAATTTTTTCTATGAAGGCAAAAGAAATTCTGGATATATACCCTTTTCCCTCAAATAATATAAACAATTTACATGTTCCTGTAGAATATAAACTCCTTGAGGACAGGAATTATTTTTGCTTTTGTCTTCATATCCCTAGCACATGATGCTCTAAATAGAGTGTGTACTTAAAAAATACTTATTGAATTTTTAAAAACATTAGCAAAACTTATAAAAAACCATAAATTTACTCTTATATATAACCCTTATGACAGAGATTTCTTCTGCACATGAAGGATCTGGGTATACTTTGGGAGATTTTCCACTTCTTCAACTTATTGTGCAAACCCATCCAGGGCTCTCTCCACTGTACCACATTGACTCATTAAATGTTTTTTCAAACAACAATTTTTGTGTATTTTACCCACTGTAGTCAAACATATATACATATACACACATATATACATATATGTATAGATATGTATGTGTGTATACATACATACATACATATGTAAACAGAGAATCAAGGAGGTTATCTCTAACCAAGAATCCCTTCTTTAACATCTATGTAAGAGATTACCCACTCTTTATTTGAGATCCTCTAGTGAAGGGGAATCTCCCAGCTCCTGAACCAACCATTCCATTTTGGAACAGCTCGAATTGCTGGGAAGTTTCTGTTTCATCAAGCCCATATCTCTTTGTTACTGCTTTCATCTCTTAAAAGAATGAATATGCTCAATGGAATGAATGCAAAGAATTTGGAACTACTGTATCGTTCAGGTAATATTCACAGCACGGATGGCAACTATGAATATGCCAGAATAATTCTGAATTGTAAGGTATAACAGACTCTCCATACAGAAGGCAGAAGAAAAACAATCACACACCAGAAAGCCCAATCCATCATAGTAACCAAGAAGAAAATACACGTTAATACTGCAGGGGACAAAGGCATTTCCAAACTTTGCCCCCCACACCCCTAGACCTTCCCAGAAATAAGCAAACACTCGCAAGCCTAGCTGACTGCTTGCCTGCATCCTTCCCAGCTCTGACTAGCCTGATCAACTTCCTCTCAACTCTGCTCCATCTTTCGTGTTCCATCAGTTCAGTAAGCTCCTCCTACCATATGTGACTTAGGCTTCTATGTAATTTAAGGAGGTCACACGGGCCTATTAGTGAATGGGAAAAATCTTCTCATTTAAATTACCATCACATTCAGTCCCAAGATCTTTCATATTCATTACATAGGTTGGTGGGGCAACTGGTATTAATGGAATTTTAACAGAGATAACAGACAATAAGCATATAAAACAATATCTTAGGGTGGGGCTTGAGCACAAGCACCCCATCATTACCCACCGTGGACGAGTGGGGCCTAAAATCTTGGGGTAAAGGGCAAAGGTCTCCATAGAAAGCCAAAAAGAAATAAGGAGACAACAACCAGAAGCAGGGTAGATAGGGTCAGCCATGCTTCTGGAGTCCATGAACCTACTGCCATAGCCTGATTCACTGCTGTTTATTGTTTTCTAATTTGTAGTTTTGGGGCCATCATTCTGGCTAGAGGTAGACTTTCTTTAATCTGAACTGGAACCTGGCCAATTTCCTATTCTCACGGCAGGTGTGATGAAGTTGGATACAATGTTTCAGGAATATCTGTAGGAGCAGTTCTTAGTTCCCCACTCAGTCTAATATCAAGCCACTTTTCTTGATGCATTTTGTGTAGTTCATTAGTTGGAATGCAATCTATTCTTCCAAAATCTACCTCTGCTCTCAATAGAGCAGTAAGCAATTATTTTCTTGTCAATCTATTCCGACTTTGAATCCCCTGACTATTTACTCTTCTCTCTTGAGGAAATTTATCTGTTTCACTGATTGCCACCATCCAAGACATCAATGATTCTCCCATCATTTGGGTAAACTGAGTCAAAATATCTGTGACTTCTTGCTGAGAAAAACTTCAACTATCTCCCTAAACACTGTGTTTCCTGCTTGGTTCTCTTGTTTTCATCTTAGTATGGATTGAACTTTGGCCTGAGAAATATCCCCCTGTTATATTGTTTAATTTTCCTATTATGACTTTATAACATTTTCTGCACATGTACTTGCTTCAGTTGTTGTCATGGCAACTAGTCTGAGTCTATACAAAGGTTGTATGCACACTTCTTTTGCCAGCCTTCCGCTTCTTCTTAGCTAAATGAACAGCATTTTCTTCCCCCTGAGACACGCCCCCCCCCCCCAGTTTGTTCTTTTAAAGGAGAGCCTGAATGCTGAGAATTTCTGTGCAAACTAACTCTTTTTCCATCTGAATTTTTTTACTTCAGCAGCTTGTCTCTGCTTTTACACATAATATAGTAACCTGTTAATGAAATCCAGCCTCTCCTACACACTCCTGCCAGTTCTTTCCCTGGACTTATTAATATTCCTTACCAACACTTTTCCAAGTCTCTAGATTCCTACTCCTGTAACCTTAGTTCCCAGTTCTCACAAGATCCAGTGTGCCTTGCCAAGGAGGAATATAGTAAATCTTCCCATCCTTGTACATCCATTTCTTCCTCTAATTTCTTTCTGCTTCCAAATAGAGATTTTATACCCTGCAATCCTATTCATGACACCAAATGTATTGCCCTATAAATATGCCAGCATAATTCTGAATTGCAAAGTATAACAGACTCTCCATATAGAAGGCAGAAGAAGAGCATTTATTCAGACACCAGAGAGCCAAATCCATCATAGTACCCAAGAAGTCAATGCACATTAGCACCGCAGGGGACAAAGGCATTTCCAAGATTCTCCCCCCAACCCCCACCCCCGCTGGAGTTTTCCCACAACAAACACTCATAAGCTTAGCTGTGCCTGCTTGCCTGCATCCTTCTTAGCTCTGACTAACCTGACCAAACTCCTCTCAGTTCTACTCTACCTTCCTGTTTCACCCATTCACCAAGCTCCTCCCACTCCCACTACTTATGCTTACATGTGATTTAAGCAGCTCACATGGACCTATTAAAGAATGGGAAAGATCTTCCCATTTAAATTACCATTATAGCTACTAAAAAAAGGTTAACTAAGGAGAACTAGAAAAGTAGCATTCATGAAGATGACAACAATATAAAAGGGGAAAAAAATCCCTAAAGGATTCTGAATTCTGAGTAATTAAGCAATAAATAGTGGCTCCAGTTTAATCATTTAATGAAATGTACCTTCTTGGTTAAAGGGCAGTATACTGAATACATGGTTGCTATATCCATTGCTTTTGCTTAACCGTTTTTGTTAAAAGAGAGGATTCATTTCCAACTGTTAGAAAAGGGCATGGTGTCTACTTAGAAATTGCTGTAATATTTTTTTAAAAGATACAACCAAACTTATTTTAAAAAAGAAATCATTATGATATTTCATTATCATGAAGGTCTCTTTCCTCATTTGTAAAATGATAATATTAATACTCATATCTATCTTGTGAGATTGTTTCTAGGAAAATGTTTGCAGTGCATAAAGTATGTGAATTATTTTAATCTGCCTTTCATATGCAATAGGGTATGTCAACAGAGCAGGGATTGCAAATAAGTTTCTATTTATTGCTGCCTTCCACCCCAAATATTTATGAAGTTCAAATATTTTCACTCTTGAGATAAGCTCTGAAACTTTCCTATCCCACCCTATTCAGGAAAGGAAGAGATTGAGGAACAAAAAGTGTAGGCACAGCCTGCCTGAGTCATTAACTGGTTCCACAAAAACATGTTTGGTAAAACAGTGTTATGAAGATAGTTGACTTCACAGGAATATTAGTAAAACTTATAAAAACTTATGAATATTTAAAATGGGTGTCTGAATGATAATTTCTTTCTGGTATTTTTTAGTTTTAAGATATTAATGATGAAATTATGAAACAACATTGGTTGGGGCAACCTTTGGGAGAGTTTGCGTATACTTCTGTCCTGGTTTTAGGAGATTCACAGAATATAGCATGTTCAAAAAGTCTTCTGAAGAATGCAAAACAGAAATACTGGAAAGAAAAACAACTTTAAAAGACAAGAACTCTGATTAATGCAATGGCCAACCACAATTCCAGAGGACTGATGATGTGACATACCACTCTTCTCCTGACAGAAAAGTGAAGGACTGCAGGTGCAGACATGACCCATTTTCAGATGTGGCCAAGTTATAGATTTGGTTGTTCAACTATGCTAACTGTTAAAAAATAAAAGGAAGAATCAGGGGAAGGGGAAAATTGGAGGGAAGAGTGAGGGTAGTTATAGCAATGCTAGAAAAAGGAAGAAAGAAAATCAGTGAAGCATCTTTAGAAAATGAACAAAAGAGATTAGAAAGAGCTTGAAAAGTTTGACAGGATCAGTATTTTCCTGATTTAGTCCCAGCTTCCCCTGATGAAGCTTCTTCTCTCCATCTTCACCCTCAAAGCCAATATGGGAAAGATCCCCAACAAAGTTGGTCTTGAGACCTGATTTTCCCCAGCTTCCTGGTTATCCAGTGGAATAAAAAGCCCTAACCACCTGGAGCCCATATTGGTGTGTGCCTAAGACCAAAGATTCACTATATCCTGTAGACCTGCTAAACAGATCACTTTTATAACAAGGCAAGGGAGGTCAAGTCTACCAAAGTTAAAGCTAAGTACCATTGTGTACTTGTTGTGTCTGGGCAAAATAAAGTTCCTTTTTTATATGTTTAATGACTTTTCAGTACCTCATTTCATCCCAGAAACGAGCTTGAACTAAGAGTGTGCTGGTATCAGAGTCATGCCTCCAATGAGAGGGTAGTTTGTGTGTTGTCTTTCTTTCCTACTTGAAGAGGATCAAAATGACATCATAATGGTGGGGTCAATGTACAGAGTATCTGGCTGTGGATGATCAGACCAATATATGCTTGGAAAGCTCTACCACAGGTCAGGTACAAATAGTCCATATGACCATTTGGAAAGTAATGTCTCTAAAATCATGAATCTCACCTTTCTTTGAAACTACTGCAATTCTACTTTTTCTTTGCTCTTTGTAACAGCAAGGACCCTGGCATACACAGGAGGGACTGCTATACAGATTCTTAGATCTGCTTTTTAAAAAGAAAAACAACTTTTGAGGGGTGGAGCCAAGATGGTGGAGTAGAAAGATGTATGTACACTAGCTCTTCCCACATAGCCCATAAAATACCTGTAAAGAAAGACTCTCAACAAACTGTAGAGCAGCAGAAGCCAAAGAACAACAGAGTGGAGATTTCCAGCCCAGGGTGACCTGAAAGGCCGATGGGAAACATCTGTCACACTAGACTTGGAGCAGAGCTTAGCCCAGCCTTGGCCCTGTGGCACGGGCTGTGGGAGGAGGATGAGAGCAGGCCTCAGGGGTGGAATCCCCAGTGGCAGTGGCAGCAGCTCACAGATCCCACAGGTGCCAAAGGTCAGTGACAGGGTTTTTTCAGCTGGCCCAGAAGGGAAAAGGGCCTTCCCATAGCTCCGGCCTCAGGCAGTGGCCACAGAGGCCACATATAGCAGATGGCAGCAGTTCCCACAGCAGCCTCTATAGCAGCGCACATCCATTGTTGGATCGTAAAACCCCTGGGGGCACTGATTCTTACCTCAGCCCGGTGTAACAGCCCTGCCCCCTCCTAATATTTCTGGGGGATTTCAGTAGCTGATCTTTACCTCACACAGAATGGCAGCCCTGCCCCCACAGCTTATCTGAATCTCAGCTCTCAGTGCAGGCTTGGTGGAACTGGAGGCGAGGTGGTTGTGAAGAGAAAACTCTACTAAGATTCTGGGTACACAAATCTCTGGTTGCTCCCAGACCAGTGTACATGCTTGATTGTGCCAGCTTGGAAGAACTGAGATCTTATAGATCCCCAGAGTATACCCTATTCTTGACAAAGGACCCAAAAGTCAAGTAACTGGTTGGGAAAATGCCCAAAAAAGGGAAAAAAAAATAAGACTATAGAAAGTTACTTTCTTGGTGAACTGATATCTTCTCCCATCTTTTCAGATGAGGAAGAAAAATGCTTACCATCAGGGAAAGACATAAAAGTAAAGGCTTCTGTATCCCAAACATCCAAAATAAATATTTAATGGTCTCAGACCATGGAAGAGCTCAAAAAAGGATTTTGAAAATCAAGGAAGAGAGGTAGAAGAAAAATTGGGAAGAGAAATGAGAGAGATGCAAAAAAATTATGAAAAGCAGGTCAACAACTTGCTAAAGGAGACCCAAAAAGATGTTGAAGAAAATAACACCTTTAAAAATAAGCTAATTCAATTGGCAAAAGAGGTTCAAAAAGCCAATGAGGAGAAGAAGGCTTTCAAAAGCAGAATTAGCCAAATGGAAAAGGAGGTTCAAAACTCACTGAAGAAAATAATTCTTTAAAAATTAGAATGGAACAGATGGAGGCTAATGACTTAATGAGAAACCAAGAAATCACAAAACAAAACCAAAAGAATGAAAAAATGGAAGATAAAGTGAAATATCTCATTGGAAAAACAACTGACCTGGAGAATAGATCCAGGAGAGACAATTTAAAAATTATAGGGCTACCTGAAAGCCATGACCAAAAAAAGAGCCTAGACTTCATCTTTCATGAAATTATCAAGGAAAACTGCCCTGATATGCTAGAACCAGGGGGCAAAATAAATATTGAAAGAATCCACTGATCACCTCCTGAAAGAGATCTTAAAAGAGAAACTCATAGGAACATTATACCCAAATTCCAGAGTTCCCATGTCAAGGAGAAACTATTGCAAGCAGCTAGAAAGAAACAATTTGTATGGTGGAAATACAATCAGGATAACACTAGACCTAGCAGCTTCAACATTAAGGGATCAAAGGGCATGCAATATGATATTCCAGAATTCAAAGGAACTAGGACTAAAACCAAGAATCACCTACCCAGCAAAACTGAGTATAATACTTCAGGGGAAAAAATGGTCTTTCAATGAAACAAAGGACTTTAAAGCATTCTTTTTTATTTATTTGTTTTTAACACAGTTTATAATAGATAAAACAATTCAAACTTTTGGTCAGGTGATACATCTTTTTAAAGCATTTACAATATGGACCACAAAAGAATTTTTTTTTTTTAAACATAAGCCAACTGAGACACAGATAATATTTATGTTGCTAACTTCACAATTTCTTTATCTAATTGTTTCCACTGTATTACTAAGAGTAAAAGGACCCTAACTTAATGTTGTTGGTCTAAAGTCCTATGCTTAATAGATTAATTTTAGACAGCCTCGATGTTCCTCTACCCATAATCTGTAATTGAATGGATCTAGTATTAAGCTTACAAACCTTTTGACTATAGGAAATTGCCACCAAGATTGCCACCAAGATTAGGGACATTGCAGGGAAACAATATCTCCCCAACTTCATGTCTGTTCCAGGCAGGAGTAGATTGTCCACTTGCATTCAGTCAGGCTTAAAGTCTGCCAGGTGTCAGTGGAGAAATTGAGTCAGGAGAATCCTACCTCAGCCCATGCTGAACAGCTGCTCTCCCACTCTTCCCTTGAGATCACCTATGCAGTTCATACCAGCATCTCATGAGCATAGTGGCATCATGTAATGGGGGCTCAGATCGCCTTTCTTGCTTCCCATACCTGGAGTTAGATTCAGAAGAACAGTCACTTAGTAGTCCCATAGCATCTAAAAATGGCAAGTTCCTATAACCAGGTTTAAAATATGATTATAGTTTCACTTTGGCTAGGGAACAACTTTTAGGCAAGTCTTAAGTGGCTTGCATGTCTTTCTGTACATGTTCTAGTTTCTGATTAAATGGCAATCATAAAGTCTAATTTACCATTAAAACCTTGACTTTTCCATCAATGCCAAATTTTATCAAAGGTTACCTTCCTCTTGGAAAGTTAGACTGAAATTCTTTTCGCCAAACTAAAGATGTCATTGATTTATTCTCAGTAATTAATTCAGTCTGTTGTTTTAATACTAATTGCTTTTACTTCACTTTGTAACATGACCAATTTTTCTCCCCATCGTCCCCCTACCCATACTTCCTAATACCTTGCATTCTGGTTGATCCTTCCCTCAATATACCCTCCCCTCGGTCACACCCCACCCCTGTCCTATCCCCATCTTCTCTTTTTTCTTTCAGGGCTAGAGAAATTTCCATACCCCTATCTCTGTAATTCTTATTCCCAATTATATGCAATAAAAATTCTCAACATTCATTTCTAATACTTTGAATTCCAACTTCTCTCCCTCCCTCCCTCCCTCCCTCCCCAGCCCCACTAAGAAGGGAAGCAATTCAATACAGACTAAACATGTGTTGTTTTGCAAAAGACTTCCATTGTAATCATGTTGTGTAATACTAATTATATTGCCCTCTGACCTACCCTATCTCCCTTATTTTCCCCCCCTACAATTGACCTTGTCCCTTCTCAAAAGTGTTTATTTCTAGAGACTCCCTTCTCTCATTTGCCCTCCCTTCTAACATTTCCTTCACTCCACTTGTTGCCTCCTCTCCTACTTTCCTGTGGTGTGATATAAATTTTCATATCACATTTAGTGAGCATGTTATTCCTTCCTTCAGCCACATGTAGGGAGAGTAACTTTATTCCCCCCCTTCCCCTTCTCCCTTATCTCCTTTATTGAAGAAGATTTTTCTTATCTCTTTTATGAGTTATAGCCTGCCCTGTTTCATTACTCCCTTTCTCTTTCTGGAATTTTCCTCCTTCACCCCTTAATTTTTATTTTATTTTATTTTATTTTATTTTATTTTATTTTATTTTTTTTGTGTGTGTATGTGGATATCATCTCTTCTGATATAACACACCCTGTATTCTCTATCTATCTATGTGTATGTATGTGAGTGTGTGTGTACCATCTCTCCAACTACCCAAATATTGAGAAAAGATTCAAGAGTTAGAAACATTTTCTTTCCATGTAGTAATGTAAACAGTTCAGCTTTAGAGAGTCTTTTATGATTTTTATTTTATTTCCCCCCCGTTTACCTTTTCATGCTTCTCTTGATTCTTGTCTTGGGAAGTCACATTTTTAAATACAGATCTGGTCTTTTCCTCAACATGAAATCTTCAAATTTGTCTCTATCACTGAATGTCCATTTTTTTCTCTTGAAGTATTATATTCAGATATGATGGGTAGGTGATTCTTGCCTTCAATCCTAGTTCCTTTGACTTCTGAAATATCCTGCTCCAAACCCTTCGATCCCTTAATGTTGAAGCTGCCAGATCCTGTGTTACTCTGATTGTATTTCCACAGTACTCAAATTGTTTCTTTCTAGCTGCTTGCAGTATTTTCTCCTTGATCTGGGAACTCTGAAATTTGGCCATAATACTCCTAGGAGTTTCTCTGTTTGGGTTTCTTTCAGGGGGTGATTGATAAATTTTTTTCAATATCCATTTTGCCCTCTGATTCTATAACATCAGGGCAGTTTTCCTTGATAATTTCATGGAAGACAGTGTCTAGGCTCTTTTTTTGATCATAGCTTTCAGATAATCCAATAATTTTTAGATTATTTCTCCTGGATCTATTTTCCAGGTCAGCTATTTTTCCAATGAGTTCTTTCACATCATCTTTTATGTTTTTAAATTTTTGGTTTTGTTTACTAACTACTTGGTTTAACTCATAGTCATTCTTTTCCCTGGACTCAATTCTCTTTTTCAATGAATTATTTTGTTCAGTGAGCTTTTGAACCTTCTCCTCCATTTGGCTAATTCTGTTTTTTAAAACCTCCTTCTCCTCGTTGGCTTTTTGGACTTCTTTTTCCAATTGAGTTAACCTCTTTTTAAAGCTGCTATTTTCCTCAGCGGTTTTTTGGTTCTCCTTTAGTAAGCAGCTAACTTGATTTTTAAGGTCTTCTATTGCCTGACCCAAGTTTACATCCCCTTTGGAGGGAGGGTCTTTGAGTTCCTCTGACAGTATGCCTTGTTCTTCCTCATCCAAAGGGATGAGGGGAGACACCTATTCCACAAGAGAGTAACCTTCTATGGTCTTATTTTTTTTCCCCTTTTTCTGGGCGTTTTCCCAGCCAGTTACTTGACTTCTGAGTTTCTTCTCCACACCCACCTTGCCTCCTGTTCTGCCCAACTAGCACTTAGGGGCTGAGATTCAAATGCTGCTTCCTACCCTCAGAGCTTTTGGCAGGGGCAGGGCTGCTATTCAGTGTGAGATTAAGTTCAGGTGCTCCGGTGGGGGCAGGGCCACCACATGGGGCTCAGTTCCCTCCGGGGTTTACACGGAGACCTTCAACAATGGATCTGAGCTCCTGCCTGCCACATTATTTGAATGCACTTTCTTTGATATATGCACACCACATTGGACAATCCTGTGTCATGTCTCATAATTGATACTGAAGTTCTTCAGAGAAACCTTGAGAGTGTCCTCATATTACTTCTTCTGACCACCATGTGAGTACCTGCTTTGTGTGAGTTCTCTGTAAAGTAATCTTTAGACAAATGTATGTTTAGCATTCAAATAATGTGGCCATTCCATTGAAGTTAGGTTCTCTTCAGTAGAGTTTGAATGCTTGGCAGTTCAGTTAGAAAAAGGACCTCATCCAAAGGGCTATAAAACTGTGCATACCCTTTGATTTAGCAATACCATTGATAGATCTATATCTCAAAGATATCCAAAAAATGGGAAAGGATCTATTTGTACAAAAATATTTATATCAGCTGTTTTTGTGGTGGCTAAGAATTAGAAATCAAAGGCATGTCCATCAATTGGGGAATGGCTAAACAAACTGCGGTCTATGATTGTAATGGAATATTTTTGTGCTATAAAAAATGACCAGGATGATTTCAGAGAAACTTGGAAAGACTTACATGAACTGATATACAATGAAGTGAACATTACCAGGAGAAAGTTGTATATAGAACTGTGAACAACTTAGTTCAGTATCTAGTACTTTATGATCTTCAAAATCTTACTAAGACAATTCAAATAGAAGCAGTTTGATTTTCTTGTATGGCACTGATATACTATCTAGTTTTCACAGGCATTCATCAATGAAGTCAGCACGACTTTGTAGACCTTCAGTCTGGTTGGCAGCCTACTAATATCTCTTCTCTCCCATACATTCTTTTGGAGCCTCCCAAACACTGAGCTAATTCTGGCAATGCATATGTCAACTTCATTATCTATGTGAACAAGTATATTGCAAACTTAGACACAACATTTAAAATTTCTCCATTTGCTGTAATTGATAGTTCCATGTATGAATGGTGCAGTGCTGGCTGGTGGAGAACCTCTGTTTTATTGGTGTTAATTGTTAGGTCAAAATTTGCACAAGCAATAGACAATTGATCCACACTTTGTTATATCTCAGCCTCAGAGGCTACAGAGTGCACAATCACCTGTGAAGAGAAAGTCACACACCATTTCTCTTTTCACTTTAGTCTTGGCATATAGCCTTTTCAAATTAAGTAATTTACTGTCACTACATTAATTAACCTTCATGCCATTTTTGTACTCATTGAAAGCCTCTGACAATGTTAGTTTAAACATCATGCTATATAGCACAGAAGTAAGCACACAGCCCTGCTTCACTCCATTGGTGACTGGGAAAGTGCAAAAGTATTGTTCATTATCCAGAACCTGTTCCAGCATGCCATTATGAAACTGGTATACACCAGGTGCTTTGACACATGAGAGGAGCCTAATGGCATTATAAACCTTTTCTTCAGTTGGAAGTTCAGCTAGAGAGGAATTGACTTCAACCTGAGAGATAAATGATCAGTGGCTTCAGCATTGGTTGATGATGGCCTGTTGAGAACACTATGGAAGTGTTCAGCCCATCTCTCCAGGATCATGTCCTTATCACTTATCCATGTAGCTCCATAAACACCAGTCACTTGAGATTCGCCACAGGTCTTTGGCCCATAAATAGCCATCAGGGCATCATAAAAGCACTTTGGATTGTTACTATCAACATAAAATTGAATTTCATCTTCCTTATCATTGAGCCAAGAATCCTGCATCTCTTTAAGCTTTGGTTATACTTAATATAGGTAAATGCTGTCTTTTTAGAAACATATGAGCTATTCTGCTGGTAGACCCTATGGAGTTCTCATTTTTCATTTAGTAACTTCTGAATTTCTCCATAATTTTTATCAAACCAGTCCTGATATTTGTGAGTGTTCTGGTCCAGATGGACAAATGCAGTGCTCTACATCAAATCTCTGAAGCAGCCCACTCATTTTCTACCCCACTGTTACCAAGTCTATTGGCTCAGCTTTCCCTCCAAGTCAGTAACAAACTGTTTACATGTGCAGAAGCACTCTAAGGTACTGATGTTGAGTTTTCTGATTGTCATCATGCCTTGTGGCCACTGCTTTTGTTGAGTGAAAATGTGTAGTTTGGAGAGGATAGATCAATGCCAGCTTTGTCAATCTATTGACTTGAAGTAAGAAAGTCTGTAACATACAAGAAACTTTGCTGTCCCTTGGCATATTATCCTACTCCCTTTTTTCAGTTGGATAGGAATCCTGTTGGGGTTGGAAGCTCAATTCCGTGTGGACGGTCTCGGGCGGGTAAAGGTGGGAGCTTCTAAATCTTAGAGCTCTCACGAGAACCCCCCAGGAAACGGCTGGGAATCGAGGTGAACCGAGCTATCTCGTGTATTTCCGCCTCTTCCCGTGAGAAACGTGATGGGAGAGAGATCTCCCTGCCCTCGAGATTGTCCCGGATTGGAGCACACCTAGTTACCTAACAGCATGGTATTTAGATGCAAACTATGCTGCTGGAGAGTTAAGTAGGATCAGGGAAGCCTGAAAGCTCTCTTAGCATGTGAGGAGCCAAAGAGGACACAAGGCTCCGCTTTTCCTCTTCTCCTTCTCTCCCCTCCCCCTCTCTCCCCGCTTGTACTTCTACTTCCAATCTCTTATTGTAACATCTTTGCCTCCTTGGGAGATTCTTCTATCCCTCCTAAGGAAGAATCCCCTGCACTTGTAACTAGACCCTGAAATAAAGCTCAACCCTTGTTCGACTCTGGAACGTCCTTTCTCTCATATGCGCACCCGGCGTGGCCAACCGAAGACCTCGGGAGGTGAGGTAAGAAGACTCGGGTAGCCCACAGGCCTCTAGGCCTGGCAGTTGGCGCCCCAACGGAGGACTGGGAGCGCAGATAATCCTGGGTGCTTTGGGAACACCCGGAAGGGGCTGTGAAAGAAGCGAGTCCCAAATCCTAGATTCAGAAGGAGAGAAAGAGTGAGAGTAGCTTCCCACACCCATGGGAAAAGGGCAGGGATGGGGAATCAATTGCCAGTAATAAAGCCAGAGGAACAGGAGGTCTGGGCTGAGATACTTTACAGGGAATGCAGGGAGGCGGGGGTCACTATAGAGTTAAACGACCTCCGAGAATTTTGTAAAAGGATTTGGAAAGTTTCTCCTTGGCTCGAGCAGACAGGAATATCAAGAGTAAGATGGGGAGCGGTCGGAGAACAAATGACCGCTTATGAGCAACAATGCCCCGGGGAGCTGGAGGATTTAGATTTCCTGATATTCAGTGTAATTAAGAGCCTTTTAGAAGGGCCGGAGAGGCCAGGGCGGGATTGGAATGAGAGTGGAAGCGGAGAGAGGGGAGGGGAGAACCCTGGTAAGCAGAAAGTTAAGGAGTGTAGAGAAAAAATAGGTTCGGAGCTCCATCTAGCGGATGGAAAAGGCGAGGCAGGGGAGAATACGCCGTGTCTTCCCTCTGCGCCTCCTTATAGCACGCTCCATACTGGAGTGGATAGGACCTGCCCTAGCGGTCGCTCAGTACCCCGGCACTGGAAGCTCAAAGAAAGCCAGAGACCAGTGTGGGGAATAGGAGGGTGCCAAAATACCTTAGAGACAATGCACCCAGTAAAGTGGGAGGCAGAGGATCGCCAAGGGACCGTATGGCAGTTGGTGATTCCAGGACTTAGTTTTAACATCTGGGGCAGGGACATTATGAGCCGCCTCGGGATGAGGTTATCAAATTTTTAGTAAGGGCCATTGCTGTTGCACTGGAGTCCCCACCCTTGAATTGGAAGTCAGACACCCCGATTTGGGTGGAGCAATGGCCCCTGACTCCAGAAAAACTCCAGGCACTACAACTATTGGTTAAGGAGCAATTAGAAAAAGGAAATATAGAGCCATCACAGTCACCCTGGAATGCTCCTGTGTTTGTTATAAAGAAAAAATCCGGGAAATTCAGGTTCCTTACAGATGTTAATCAAGCATTTGTAAGCACCTGGCAGCAGCTATACCTAAGTAAAGAGCCTTAAGTAAGTAAAGTAAGTAAATCTCACCTTAAAGGCGATCCTCGCTAAACAAAGAAGGGGAAAAGGTCGCCTAACATAATCAGAGCTTGATACAGCTGTGTATACACACAATTTTTTGCATATCTCAGAAAACTCACATACTACTCCAGCTATGAGACATTTTGTGACTTTTCCAAGACAACCCTGCAAGGAAAGTAATACCCAGGCTGGAAATAAGGACACATGGGCCATGGTAAAGGATATGGCCTCAGGGAAATGGAAAGGTCCGTATAAGATACTAATATGGGGTCCAGGGTATGTTTGTGTCTCCACAGGAAAAGGTGATGCGTGGATTCCCATTAGAAGGATCCGTAAGTGGGAACCGATGTTGGAGACGGCGGAGACGCAGGAGGCGGAGACCCCGGAGACCCCAGAGAAGGATCATGCACCACCTGAGCCTGCTGCTGACAGCTTTAACCTTGCTGCCCAGAGAGGAGGCAGCACTCATCACAACCGCAGACACTGCTGCTGACAGCTTCCCATCTAGGCATCTCTTTCCACCGGCTGAAGGAGGACTTTGATATCACAAACCCAGGACATTGGGGGGGGAAGGGGTGACCAACTTTTCGGGAGATGACAATTTTTTGCCTGAATACCACAGGCTTGGCCATTCAGGCTTGGCCGTTGAGATCCATTTGCATGACTGAGGGGGTGGTGATGTGTAAGGCGCCAGCACTGAGCTACTTCTCTTAGAATATGCTTTGGAATTAGTGATTGCCCTTTCTCTTGCTGTAACTCAGCCATTTAGCTTCATCTTTGTTTTGTCTGATGCCTCCCTTTGTCAGTTGTGCTAGCTGCAGATTTCTGTGTAAATGAAGTCTTGTTGTAGGGTACTCATATGCTAAAGGCCTTCCTAATCCACTCAGCCTCCAGCCACTGTTTGCTCTAGAGCCATGTGCACGCCGCGCAAAACAAAGAAGGGGAGATGTTGGGGTTGGAAGCTCAATTCCGTGTGGACGGTCTCGGGCGGGTAAAGGTGGGAGCTTCTAAATCTTAGAGCTCTCACGAGACCCCCCCAGGAAACGGCTGGGAATCGAGGTGAACCGAGCTATCTCGTGTATTTCCGCCTCTTCCCGTGAGAAACGTGATGGGAGAGAGATCTCCCTGCCCTCGAGATTGTCCCGGATTGGAGCACACCTAGTTACCTAACAGCACGGTATTTAGATGCAAACTATGCTGCTGGAGAGTTAAGTAGGATCAGGGAAGCCTGAAAGCTCTCTTAGCATGTGAGGAGCCAAAGAGGACACAAGGCTCCGCTTTTCCTCTTCTCCTTCTCTCCCCTCCCCCTCTCTCCCCGCTTGTACTTCTACTTCCAATCTCTTATTGTAACATCTTTGCCTCCTTGGGAGATTCTTCTATCCCTCCTAAGGAAGAAATCCCCTGCACTTGTAACCGAGACCCTGAAATAAAGCTCAACCCTTGTTCGACTCTGGAACGTCCTTTCTCTCATATGCGCACCCGGCGTGGCCAACTGAAGACCTCGGGAGGTGAGGTAAGAAAGACTCGGGTAGCCCACAGGCCTCTAGGCCTGGCAGAATCCAAAGATTTTTTGTGGTGATGACTGTGAAGCAAGGAGCCCTATACAACATGGTCCTTGTGTTTCTTTGACAGAGCCCCCTGAGATTGGGTTGGGCACAGGAACTGTATAAGTGAGTTATATGTAAGCTATAGACTTTTAAACATCAAGTCAGATAGGCTAGGGGCAAGATTCTAGATTTTTTTAGAAGGAGCAAGTAGGTCTTACAGTAAGTTGATGAAAGCTCTAGGATGTAAGCTCACTTTCCTGACCAGTGTTCTTTATATGCATACATACATACGCACACATATATACACACATATATACATACACATACATATGTATGTATACACACACACACACACATATATATATATAGATATATATATATATATCTCCTTTTTGTTTCCATATACATACATATGTTGGCCACAAACCTGGGCTTTGTAAGGAATAACCGGTGTTATGTGCAGTGAACAATTGCTAGTAGGTCTTTGAAGGGAAGATGTCATTAGGAGATTTGACAGAAACACAACAAATGTGTTCTTATGCATGTATTTATTAAGTGTGTCTTTAGTAAGTAGTTGATCAGTGAATCTCATGGATGCCTCTCTATTTTCACATCATGGTAATGTAGGAATGGTACTTTCCTGTCAACATAGTATCAGTTTTATCTTTGTAACTGTTTAATGATTATAATGTTCATAGATAGGCATGCTCATGTGTTATGTGGTATGAATTTTTCTATTGATTCTCATGATTAAAGGAAGGCAGATTCTAAAATTCACCTTTAAGGATTTCTGGCAATACTAGTCAGATATAAGTCGCAGGTTTGTTTTGCACTACTGGGTTGGCCACAGAAAATTCTAAGCTAGTCGATAAAGCTGTGTTGACATCATGATGGATTCAATTGTATTGATTTTATTCCCCTTGAGTACAGCTTAATTGGAATTTTGCCTTGTCATTTTGTGTACATATTATCTTGCATGGTCATTTGGAAATGGTGTGGTGATTAACTGAGGAAACAATCTGAGCAATAGAGTTAATTAGCACAACAGGCATAATAAATGGGTCAGTGAACACCCCAGTCGGTCTAAAGACCCTAAATATAGAGTGAGACAGATTTTTATGTATTAAAACAATTAATCAAATAAAACCAATTAATTATAAAAAAACAATTAACCAGGATACAAGCCAGGATACAAAATTAGGTAACCTGATATCTAATTGGAGGAAAGATCAGGAGCTTTCCAAGTTGGGAGTGAAGAAGGGTGAATTTTGGTTGAGTTGGGAGGAAGACAAGTAGGTTTCTGGGTCTTTTTTCCCCCACAAATTGAGAGATCCTGATTAATTGTATTCATCTGGATTTATGAAACAATAGATGTATTATACCATCTAGTTTCCCATGGGTGCTTTGCAGAAAACAAAAAGATGAAGAATACATGCGACAGCACAAGATGGAGTCAGTGTTCATGAAATAGATTCTAATTGCTTCTCTTCCTGCACCAAATCAACTCCATTTTGTAACTGTTCACATGTATTCTCCTCCAGCTATGGCGAGTGTAAGATGAAATGACTGAGGAAACAAAGTTTCCTGAGCATATGGATATATTAAATAATATATGTTAATTGCATAACAAAGTAGGATCCAGTACCAAAGTTGAGGAAGGCTGAGAAGGAGGTAGACTACATGAACTCTAAGATTCCACTTCTAACTTTTTTGTACTTCTACATTTCTGACGTACCACATTTCTTACACATATTCATTTGCAATCTTGTCTCTATTTCTTAACTTAATCTCACCACTGTAATACAGAGTCCCATCCCCACCAATAAAAATGATTGTGATAGCCTCCCTCCTAATCAATTTCTAATCTCTTATTTCTGCAATCTATCCTTCACACTATTATCAGATTGACCTTCATGCACTGATATGGTCATGCCATTCCTTGCCTTATAACATTTTGATGACTCCCTATTATTTATGAGATGAAGGTAGAAGTTTCTATGACAAAGGGCTCATTTTCAAGATATAAAAGAAGAAATTAAATTTCTAAGACTAAGAGCAGTTCTGTAAATGGTGAATGGTTAAAGGATATGAATGTTAGCAACATCTCCCCTACAATGGATAAAAGAAAAATCCCTTTGTGTTTTATTGGTTGTAAATTAGGAATCTCTTTTGTCTTAATATGGTGTACAATTGTATCTTTGACCTTTGGCATAACATACTCCCATATGACATGAAACTTTTGAAGGAAGTATCATCTGAGTGTTAGCCAGACCACTTTCAAGATGTGCTATCAGTACCATCTGAATTATTAGATAATAACTGTCTCATGCTCCCAAAACAGCGATGTTAATGAAGCAATTTATAGAGGACAAATCAGTGTACATATTTGACTATATAAATGTAATAGGTAGAGGGGTATTTTGGTAGGGGCAGGGGCAGGGTGATATAAACAATCTGAATGCAGTGTGCTGCTGACAAATAGAAAAATAATAAAATGGGGAAAAAGGGTTTTTTTTTGGGGGGGTGGGGATTGATCTCTTACTTTTCCAATTTTGTTAGAAGACACAATACTTGTCAGTTTGGCCCTTCTCAATTTTGTCAGGAATTGGAAAGAGGGAAAAAGAAATCTTTTGAAAATTAAAGTCAACGGGAACATTCCAACACAAGCTGAATACTGGTTGTTTCTGGTTTTTAGAAAAGGATCTGTAACCTCATCAAAAACATCTTAAAAATGTTTTGCTTTTCTTCACCTCATATAAGAACAGAAAATTAAATTGTGAAGCGAGGCCATAGATTTATAATGTAAAAAACGTCTATTTTCTGTTTCATTGTGATAATACAGACATTATTCTTGGATTTATTTTCTCATGATCTCTTTACACTTCCTGATATCTTTTGGAACTATTGATTGGGTAGAACTTTGACATTTTGAAACAATTTTCATATGTTGCCACTGTTTGGCAGTTGAAATGTAAAAAAAAATAAAACTATATAAAATTTATAAAAATATGTATAAAATATACATCCCTGCCTGTTCTTTTTTTTAAAGTAATCCTGGGGAAAGGAAGACAATCAGGAATATATTTCATAAGCATCCTTAGCATAATCATTTATCATAGAGTGGCTATTTGCCATATTCCCTTAATGGACTTTTTTAATGTGAAATTTCTTTCTTGAATGATGGCAGTCTCTTGAAAAATGATATGTATTGTGAATAACATTGAGATTTCTTTTAGAATAAATACTGAGTTAGTATGAATACAGTGTGTTCCTTTTTTCCAGACTTGACTTCTACAAAACCTGAGAGTGGCCTGAAATAATAAACCATAGAAATAGATGCTTTGATATAAGAAGAGACTTCAAGAACCATGTAGTTTTCATCATTAACTGGAGGAAAAACATCTTCCTAATTGATTGGGATCTTTAAAAATGCTGCATTTCACATACAATGTAAAAATAGCAAATTTTGGGAAGATGTGTAAGAAAATGACCATAAAATTAATGAAAATAAGAATAGTGAGGGAAAAAAGGAGCACAACACCTTTATTTAAACAAGAATAATATTCACGGTAGATAGATGTATTATATATGGCAATTTTATGACATCTTTCACAGACTGTTATGTATCTGTGAGTGCCAGGCCTAGAGGCCTGTGGGCTACCCGAGTCTTCTTACCTCACCTCCCGAGGTCTTCGGTTGGCCAAACCAGATGCTCGTATGAGAGAAAGGACGTTCCAGAGTCGAACAAGGGTTGAGCTTTATTTCAGGATCTAGTTACAAGTGCAGGGTAATTCTTCCTTAGGAGGGAAAGAGAAAGATCTCCCAAGGAGGCAAAGATCTTACAATAAGAGATTGGAAGTAGAAGTACAAGCGGGGAGAGAGGGGGAGGGGAGAGAAGAGAGTGGAAAAGCGGAGCCTTGTTGTCCTGTCCGCTCCGTGCCCCTCCGCCCAAGAGAGCTTTCAGGCTTTCCTGATCCTACCTAAACTCTCCAGCAGCATAGTTTGCATCTGAATACCGTGCCTGTTAGGTAACTAGGTGTGCTCCAATCCGGGACAATCTCGAGGGCGGGGAGAGCTCTCTCCCATCACGTTTCTCACGGGAAGAGGCGGAAATACACGAGATAGCTCGGTTCACCTCGATTCCCAGCCGTTTCCTGGGGGGTCTCGTGAGAACTCTAAGATTTAGAAGTTCCCACCTTTACCCACCCGAGACTGTCCACATGGAATTGAGCTTCCAACCCTAGCAGTGAGACATGTTATATAACATTCTTTAAAATTTGAAATTTAGTATCACACAGAGAGCAATGGAGAGGTACATGATAGGTGTGAGCCAGCTGAGCCATATAGCAAAAAAAAAGTCTTCTTTTAAAGTCTAGTAAAAGATGTCATTAAAGAAATGTATGGTTGAAAAAGAGACGAATCAGTCATGTGATACAGGACAGGCTGGACAGCCTGGTTGTTCCACTGGTGTCCTTGTGACACCTGGAGAAATCAAGGAAGACCTGTAGCATATGAGGTGGACTTCCGTGGGAGAACATGGAGGAGAGTTTACAGGATGGACAGACCTGGGTGGGTTATGATTTACATCACTGAAGGGAATGTTCAAATTGATAAAACCATTGATTCAATGTAGCGTTGAAATGTCTTTCAGAGGATGTCATTGGAGGAGTTCATCCCCTACTGCCCAGCCTACTTGTAATGAGCCTTTGTGTACTGAACTAGGCTGATCATCAGAAAGCAGATGCTGCCTGTGGTCAAGATCACACTCAGAACCGTTGCAGATTAGTGGACAAGCCAAAGGTTGTATTCACAGTGACATAGACTTTGAGAACCAAGGGTCACTGCCATAATATGTGTGTGGTTGTGTGTATAAATCTATGTAAATGTAGTAGAATAGACTGAAAAAAACCCTTTTTTAAAAAAAAAATATTTCAGTGTATTCATGTGTACATGTGTTTGTGTATGTGTATACACTAAAATTAGTTGAAGAATTTTCCACTCTATTTCTGTACATCTATTTTTTCCTTTCAGAGAGATCTCAGTTTAGATGTCTGGCTCATATATTTGGATGGACTTTATTTTACTTTATTTATTTATTTTTACCAATATGGTATTCATCTGGCACAAGAAATGCTTTCAGTAAATTCTTCTAATTGAATTCTCCTTCACCTTGCCTTCCAGAAACAATGAATTTGTCTTTTAAAGTCAGCAAATGATAGTGTACGAGTACACCTAAAGAGATCGGGGAATCTGAACGAAACTTGAGATAGGTCCTCATAGGCAGCTAGGTGGCTCGGTGGAGAGAGTGCTGGTCCTGGAGTCAGGAATGTTCATCTTCCTTGGTTTAAATCTAACCTCAGACACTAGCTGTGTGACCCTGGGCAAGTCACTTTGTGTGTTTGCCTCAATGTCCTTATCTTCAAAATGAGCTGGAGAAGGAATTGGCAAACCACTCCAGTATCTTTGACAAGAAAATGGAGTCAAGAAGAGTCAGACATAACTGACCAAAAATGAAAGTAATTACAATGAAGTGCATTTTAAAGGTCACATAGGAATTCTGAATAGAGGTCCAGAGTCCATAGGGTAAGGCTTTCTTAGAAATCACAAGAATTAGCTTTGTTTTATTTGGTCTGTGAACTTAAAGATTTTTTTAAAATAATACAGAATAAGGTAGGCCTTGGTCTTTTTTGGAATAAAACAGAAATATTCCCATTGTCCAGTTGGAAAAGTGGGGAAAACCACAAACCATAATGAAGGCAGTGAAATATATCTTCTTTTTATAGGTGATCAATGAGACATATGTTGTCAGGCATCACAATGTGTTGATTTGTTGTTTGCTTGTTTGATTATGCTTCCTCATTACAATGGTGGGTTCTGCTAGGAACCTATCCTTTTCCTCCCATTAAGATGAAGATGTTTTGTTCTTTTTTATCTTCACTACTCTCCTCATTGGGAAATAACATAAATATACCTAAGAAATCATAAATAAAATATTTTTATATATTTTTTGATGATTATTTTGTTTCCAGTATTCTATAATCACTTCCATATATCTTAGATTTTTTCCCCTCCCTATCTTTCCTTTCTCCCTCCCTCCCCACTTTCTCCCTGTAACAGCTTGCAATCTTATATAGGTTCTACACATGCATTCCTATTAAATACATTTTCACCTTAGTCATGTTGCATAAAAGAATTAAAATGAATGGGAGAAATCACAAAACAAAACAAAACATAACATAACACAAAAGAATGTGGTCTGCTTCATTCTGCGATTCAATTCCATAGCTCTTTCTCTGGATGTGGAAGGCTTTTTGCCTTATTTAGGTCCTTGCATTGCTATGAAGGACTAATTCTACCAGAAAAAATTCCTTGCACACTGTGGTTGTTGCTGTGTACAGAGTTCTCCTGGTTCTGCTCATTTCACTCAGCATCAGTTCATATAAGTCTTTCCAGGCCTCTCTGAAGTCTTCCTGTTCAACATTTCTTATAGCACAACAGTATTCCGTTACATTCATATACCACAACGTGTTCAGCCATTCTCCAACTGATGGGAAATAAAGCATTTTTTAAACCATGAATAGGATAAGTCAAGACATATTATACCAAATTTCTGATGAAAAGAATTAGGCTGTCCAACCCAATCACACATGAAATTTGGTCCAAGATTCAAAGGAGATAAAAATAGCCTGATGTCGTTGGAAGTTAATTTCCTCCTTCCCTTTGTCCCCAGTAGCTTTGTGATTACATCAGCAAAATTAAATAAAAAGTTCATTCTTCTATATTATTTTTGTAAAGTCCTTTCTACTGCTTTAAACTGATCAATTGATTTTTAATCTGGCTATGAATACTTAGCTCTTTTACTCTCAGATTGTAGCAAAGTTGGAAGTATCTATTTGGTTCCTAACTCATACAAAAAAAAAGTGTGCAGTCTGGAGCGAATTAGGCCCAGGTAAACTTGGCATCTTGAAGTGTAGAATTCTCTACCTTCAATATAGTTTAAAGTTTGCATGCTTGACTGAGTTACTAACAATTATGGCTGTTAACTCTTAATAGAAAGATACAGGGATGGCAATAGTTAGACTCCATACAGTCAGCTTAAAGATGTACTGTCTTTCAGGAGTGTATATCCAAGAAATGCAAAACAAAGAAAGAAAACTATAGACCAGTAATGCTAATGAACATTGATGCAAAATGTTTAAATAAAATATTAGCAAAGGTACTATGATATCACAAAGATTATACACTTTGACTTGGTTGGATTTGACAGGATTTATAGTTGTAGTATTAGGAAAATTAGAAACAATTATAAAATACTTATATTCTATACTATATATGCCTTATGTGTTGTGTATCTAATATGTAAAATATGCTACATATAAGAATATGCTATAAGTTAATTATCCATATTAAAAACCAAAGCAACATAAATCATATGATTTTATCAATGGATACAAAAAACTTTTGATAAAATATATCTTTCTGTTAAAAACATTAGAAAGCAGGAATTAAATGGGCCTTTCCTTAATGTGATAAGTAGTTATATCTAAAACCAAGAGCCATCATTATATGTAATGAGTATAAACTAGAATTCTTTCCAATAGGATCAAGGGTGGAAAATGAATATGGACATTGTTGCCAGTCTTATAGAGCTAGAAATTATATATATATATATACTATATATATGCACACATGCATACATTCACACATATATGCACATATACATATACAATAAGAAAAATTAAGAAACACACACACATAGATATACAAAGAGAAAATAAAAATGTCACTTTTTGCAGATAACATGATCGTATACAATATACTTGGAAGAACTCCAGAAATTTAACCTCCCCACACATTGGAACAATGATTTCCTTGAAATCAGATCAATTAAATGATCAACTGTGATTCTGCAAGACTGTTAAAAGACACTGCCCACCTAGTGACAGATTGATGATGCAGAATAAGACAGTACATTTTTGAATATGACTAATGTGGGAATTTGTTATGCTTGACTGTGCTTATGTGATGTGGAGAATCTGTATTTCTTGTTTTGGCGAACATGGCTTGGGCCAGGCATGCCCATTTGTTACATCACTGGTTGTGTGCTTCATTGATTTATCTTCAATTCAAGGGCATAGTACCAACAATATTTTTTTAATTCTTTAAAAATAAAATAAAATAAATTTCATTGGTTTCCTTTGTGTTTATACTCCCTATGTTTCCCAAAGTATTATTACGTTCATTTCTAGATCAATCCCTGGTAACAAAAGAAAAAAAGAAGAAAAAAAATTTTTAACAAAGCTTGCCCACATACAAGAACATGTCAATTTATATATTCTACATCCATAAACCCACAGTTTTTCTTTGGTGTTTTGGTCATTAAAATGTCAAAGCTTTCAGTTTTGATAATTTTATCCTTGTTGTTCATTCCATTTATATTTCCTAGTACAATAAGCATTTAATGGAATTTGAAAAAAAAGCAATAGCATTAAATTACTACTCTGCATCACATATAGATATAGACTTTATTTCATTCAGTCTCTGTTGCCAGAGTGGTAAGCAGAAATATCTTTTTATCTCTGTGTCTGTCTCTGTCTCTTCTTCCTCCTCCTTTTTTCCAATCCCCTGGAATGAGAGTTAACTTGTAAGTGCAACTCTTAGCTCGGCTCTCACCAGGTTAGTCCAGTTCTCACATTACCTCCCATTTATTTGTCAGGTTGACTGGATGCCTGTCACTGGGAACCACTCTAATAAGGTGGAAAAGGGTCTTCTTTTCATCAGAGATTGAAGTAAGAGAAGAAAGAATTGGAATGATGTAAAGGGTATTTGAAGGGGGTATAGAAATAAAGAAGAGGTGGTTCTTTATCTCTGTCTTCAATAAGGTATGAGTTGAAGTTTTCTGCTGAGACAGTGGGGATGCGGGAGTTAGCTTCAGAGCCTTGAGGAGAAAAGAGAGTTTGGAAAGCTGCTCTTCAAGAGTATGAAAGAGAATCAGTCTTTTTAAAGTTGATTTGTCCTGTCCAAATCTTTCTGACCTCATTTGGGGTTTTCTTGGCAAAGATACTGAAGTGGTTTGCCATTTCCTTCTCCAACTCATTTTACAGTTGAGGAAATTGAGGTACATGGGGTTTAGTGACTTGCCAGGGTCACATAGATCTGAGACTGAATTTGAACTCAGGTCCTTCTGACTCTAGGGCTGTCACTCTATCTACTGCACTACCTAGCTGCCCTGGTGGGCAATGATAGATAATTATAATTTTAACCCAATACCCCTCTTGTAGACAAAAAAGTTTTGCTGTATAGTATAAATTCATAGTGAAACCAGTCACCATGGTAATGGGAGTTCCTCTAGATGTTTGGCCGTTTGTGAGCAGGTACAAACAGGTCTAATCTTTAATGTTCCTTTCCACATGACAGACTTTAGATACTCGAAAACAACTTCTCCTTCACTCTTCTCCATGTTAAACATTCCTGGTTTTTTTTTAACTCATCCTTTTTTGACTTGTTCACTCTCCTCACCTTCTCTAGAAAGGAAACTAACCTGGACTTTTTATACAAGTAACTCTGCATTGTCACAAGACTGGGGCTATTTCCCTGAAGAACAGTGATTCTTTGTGCTGTACTGTATATGTATAAGGGGATAGAACTTCTGATTGGCTGATGGCATGTTCTGTGACTGGAGAAGGGACTTTTTCAGTTCATTGGAAGACTTCAAGACAGATAATAGAGAAATACAAATGTAGACTTTTGAATGGCAAACTGGAAATCTTTCCAGAAAAGCAGAGATGTAGGGAAGTCAGTTTCCATCATGTCTTTGCTTTACAAGACTTATAATGATAGAGATTGTTAAGTGTGGACTCCCCGAACCCCAAGTTAGAACTTTTTCTCTCCTTGAATGAGTTGAGATTTTTAAAATTTGCTACAAGTCAGAGTTCATTTGCTATAAAGTATTCTCTTAATAAATGCTTGTTGACTCATGTTTACGCTAAATAGATTACTTTCTTCAATTGTTTACTGCTTATTTTGACAAAAAATCTTACTAGTTATTCATGATGGTCTTTTGTATGGTCATCATTTGGTGGGACAAAGATAAGGCCTGGGATAGTAAGCTAAATGTTAACCTCCCCTTCGAGAATCATTAGAGAAAGAAACTTTTATTCTGAACTCTTTTGCATATTCTTAGACTACAAATATTTGGTGTACAATGTTGTTTGTTCAGTTCTCAGTCATGCCTGGCTCTTAGTGATCCCATATAAGGTTTTCTTGGCAAAGATACAGGCATGGTTTGCATTTCCTTCTCCAGTTTATCATGAGGAAACTGAGGTAAACATGGTGAAGTGACTTGTACAGGGTCACATAGCTAGTTAGTATCTAAAGTCAGATTTGAACTCAAGAAAGAAGAGTTTCTGACTCCAGGCCTAGCATTCTGTCCACTGTGCTACTCACCTTCCCTAGTGGACAGTAGATAGCTATAATTCTATCCCAATACTCATCGTGGAGATAGAGTATAAGAGAGACTGCTCAGCCACAGCAGTCCTGGATCCTACCTGCCCCTCCTCTACTTCTCTTGCTTTTCACAGAAGTGAAAATCAAAGTTTCCCATTGAGATAGGGTAGACAAGATTCTCAAATGAAATATTTATGCATGCCACATATATGCCAGCCATATCTTTATACACACAACCGCATACTTTTTTACACATGCACACAAGTTACCTGTCACTGAAAAAACCACTACCAGCATAGTTTATACAAGTCACCACCAAGTTCTCCCCACATACTTCCTGGATTCAAGATTTTAATCTGCCATTGTTACTTTTAATGCCTTTTGTGGCTAATTCTCATGATAAACTGCCTATTGGCCATAGATGCTTGCTGTGCTAGGCACTTAATTGCTGGAGTTCTTGAGTGAGACCTTAACATTTTGGTGTGGGTTTCTCTCCTTTACTGAGGGTCAAGTAGGGTCAGATAATTTCTTCCAACAGATGCCTTCCAGAGAGCCAATGCACATGGAATCTTTGCATAGCTGTTGTACAGGAGAAGGTATCAGAGTTCAAATTAAGAGCTACTTTGCTCCTTGAATTAGTTAGCTAATATTTATTGTCCAAGATACCTATATTGTCACAATACCTTGATTGAAATAGTTTTTAAAATTCCATTGTTTTGTCTATTAAAGTCATGATAAGAAAAGGGGACAACTCTCATCCATGAGACATAAGGAGTATTTGTCTTAAATTTCTCTAAAATAAATCTTATCATTATTTCACTGTGTATACTTTTCCTGATAAAGACATGGCTAGAACACATAACTTGTTCTAGTCTAGTTACACAAATCTAGATGCATGATTTCATTGATATGGTGTGTATTACCTTAATACAGATCTCAAACTTGTTTTACTATATTTTCTCTTTCCATATTGTTTTCAATCACGTTTTATCATAAATCCTTTATAATGGTGCTTTGTAATGTGTCAGGAGCCTTCCTTCCATTTGTGTGTGTATGTGTGTGTGCGTGTGTATGAAGTATAAAGGTAACCTTCAGGGTCTCCATTTAGTTTCTCTTAATTGTTGGGATAGTGGAGTTCTATAATGATGCAGCACAGGTGATACAAATCATTGTCTAAGACCCGCAGTCCTAGGCATGTCCTCACATTCTAGTACCTCATAATCTAGTTAAGCAATCAGAATTATTTCACTGTGTCATGACTTGTTCTTTCCAGTAAAGCTTTTTTGAGAGCAAATATATTTTTCCTGCTTACCCCTTTTTATCCACATGGATAAATTAGTGAGTGAAGAGGCAAGTGAAATAACAACACAAGTATAATTCATGTCTAAGAACTGAATTTCTGGATTAAAACAGACCAGATTCAATATTAACCATGTCTCACAAACCACTTTTTTGAATTCTGCAACCATACAAATGTCATAAAGGGGAAGTTGTCCTTATCTGATGTGTGGAAGATAAAATTGGAAATTGGAAATATGCTACATGACAAGCAACTTCACAATCTCCCATTGGACAGGGATTTATTATTCCTACCTAACTGATATTTCTGGTGAAGAGTGGTCTTTTAAGAGCAAAGAGCACCAATACATATGGAGTTGAGAGAGGAGGGGGATGTCTTTACAGAGCTCAACTGTAGGAAGGACAGGTGGAGAGCCTAGGGTTATGTCTAGATGACTGCTTCACTGTTGTATCTGTAATTGGAGTGGGGATAAGAACAGAGTGATTCATGGGTTTACAATCCTAGATCATGAAATCATAAGCCTGGTACTTTTGTATCCTACAAGGGAAATTCTAGGTCAGTCTCCTTAAAAGAAAGCATACATTTATGAGGCCTATGGCAATTTTTAGTCCAACGAAGAGAAAAAGTTCAATTGATCTATAAAAATCTCTTAATGTCCCTTCTATAGAAGTAATGGTCTGATATTTTTATTTGCAAGTCTCATTAGTTTATAATTTTTGTTGTTGCAATAAGTACGGCTTCCAAGGCAGTAATCCCAGATTTTTTTTATTACAAATTCTGTTTATTAGAGAACATGAATCATCAGTTGATTCCTGGGACTTCTGAGACTTTTAACACTCTTACAATGATTCACAGGGTTACAAAAGAATTAGGTTTAGGCAAGGGTTCCTAAATGTTTAGGGTCATGGAGCCTTTGGCAATCAGTGGGAGCCTATGGACGCCCTACATGTTTCTAAATAATGGAGGAACATGCTCAATTTCAGTTAGAGATCATTGAAAATAAAGTAAAACTCCCCCTCCCTCCCCATTCATATTTATAGGCCTCTGAAATCTATTCATAGACTCCTTGTGGGTCTGTGGGATCCAGGTTAAGATCTTCTGATCTAGAGAGTACAGCAAAACTTCTCTCAAACCAAAGTAGGATTATAGTCATGCTCATTAAGCTACATCAACTTCAAGTATAACTCCTGTTATAAAATTAATCCTAAGAAATGAGGATATTAAATATTTTTGTACCTAAACTAGGCTACTTGATGACAGAGACTTCCACTGGGTTGTGTTTTTTTTTCCCCAAATCATCCACCTATATTCCTTCTCTCAACAGCCAAACCCAAAAGCTGGAGAGTAATAAAAATTAAACCTAGAGGATGCAATCAGAGGAGGCTTTATAGAACCCTAGTGAGCTACCACTCAGAAGAAAAAGCTAATGTGCATAGACTCAGAATACTTCTAGGTCAGACAGGTGATATAGAGGATAGAGAGCTGGTCTGGCGAAGGGCCTGAGTTCAAAGCTGGCCTCAGACACTAGGAAGCTGTGTGATTCTGGGCAAATCACTTAACCCTGCTTGCCACCAGTGCCTCAACTGTAAAACGAGCTAGACAAGGGAATAGTGAACCACTGTAGTATCTTTGCCAAGAAAACCCCCAAAAGGGGGCACAGAGAGTCAGACACAACCGAAGTGACTCAGCAACAACGAAAACAACAAGAAACATTCTTCTAGGCTAATTATTCAATTGGCTTATTTCAATGAGTTAAATTAATTGTAAAGCATGCTGCTTTACCCTATTCTATAATTCATCTAAATATATTAATATATATTACAGCTTTAAATCTAACTCTATAATAGCTGCTAAAGCAATAATAGCCCTAAGTTTCCTGACTTTGTAAACAACCAGTAGATATTTTCCCCTCTGAAAACAGTCAATCTAATCTTTCTTCCATACAATAGCATCCAATATGTGAAAATACTCATCAAAGAAATATTAAATGTTTTCTTCTCCAGCTTAAATGTCCATTTTCCTTCCAATGACATCACATGTCCTGGGGGTGATAACACATACCTATGATCCCCTCAGTTCTAGAATTCTAAGCTGTAGTAGAATAAAAGCCACTAAGTCTGGCATCAATATGTTGAACCTTGGAGAGCAGAGGGCCACTATGCCACCTAAAGAGATGAAAATTAGACCAGGTTTGAAACAGAGCAAGTCAAAGCTTCTGTGTAAATCAGTGGTGAGATCTGACCTTAGAGTGCCAGCTGCACTTTCAACCTATGGAAGAGAGGGAAAACCAGTCTCAAAAAATAAAGCAAAACATAATAATAATAATAATAATAATAAAAAGCAACAAAAGGCATACTATGATCTTAAATCCTGTCACCATCCCACCCACCTTTTTCTGAAAATGTCCTAGTTTGTCAATATCCCTTTTTCAAAAATGACACCTAGAACTGGAATTAAACCCCTAGATATGGTCTGACCCCCATAAAATGCAGAAAGAATACCACTCCCCATGTTGAGGATACTTCTTCAGGATCTCATTTCAAGGAGTGTTAATTTCCTCGGTGTAGATTTCAACCCTTCTATGATTTAATATATAGTCTATAAATTTCTGTCACCAAAAAAATAATCATCCCCTAATGGCCCATCTGGTTATAATGACCTCTGAAGTTAGCTAGCCTGGTCCAAAGATGATATTCTGCTACAGGACCATTGCTGGGTAGATAGTTCAGAACATCCTACTTCTATAAATGCAAGCTAATATTATATTAATTTTTATTATGTCACAATATTGATTTCATATGGAGATTTTAATTAATAATCTCAGAGCTTCTTTTTCCCCCAACATGATCTGCTTTTGAACCATGCCTCCATTTGTGCAGTTTTTTTAATTCTAAGGATAGGAATTTGTACCTATCCTTATTAAGTTTTATTTTACCAGATTTAGCTCATTTTCCCCAGGCCTACCAGAGTTTCTGTATTTTAGTCCCTAATGGAACTTAGTCTAGGAAGAGAATAAGACATATACACAATGGTAATATTATAAGATGTCAAATAGAGAATCCATTCTGTTTTCCAGTATTAGCTACTTCTTCCCTAAGGTTCTTGTCATCCATAAATTTTATTAGTATTCCAAGTGTGCCTTCATTAAAGTTATTGAAAAAGAAGTGTTAAAAAGGACAAGGTTGAAGACAACGACCTACGACATTACACCAGAGACCTTCCTTTAGGTTGACAAGGATATATTTCAAAAATATATATCATGGTCTTCTTGCTGTTCTCATGCTCAGTAACCCATTTTCTACCACTGAACCTTTGTCCTGATTGTCATTCCATGTCTGGAATGCATTTCCTCCTCAACTTGAACTACTCCTTAGTTCCATCTTAATCCTTAAAATTCTTTAATTCCACCAATTCTAAGTCCAAGCCTTGAACATGAGGCCTTTTTTGATCACCATAACTGTTATTACCTTTCCTGACCTGAAAAATTTGCCTTGTATATAAGGTTGTTGAGATCAGAGACTTTCCTTGTAAGTTTATGTATCCCTAGTGCCTGGCACATAGTAGGCACTTAATAGAGGTTTGTTGATTGATGGAAGGTGCCATCTTCTCTCATAACTTTTTCCTCCCCAAATTCCTCATGCCTTTTTATTTGATTTCTTGCTGTAATAGAGTAGTTGTGTATATGTCTCGTTTCCCTCCTACATTACAAATTCCATAAAGGCAGGTACTAAAATGCAGTTCATCTTTGTAACTCCAGACCTAGCACAATATTCTATGATTTCTTGGGTTTGAGAACTCCCTCCACCCCAAGATAAATCACGATTTACTTTAATAGTCTTAGGAAGCTTTATAAGTGATTTTCCTGTGATCACACAACTAGTGGGATTTGCGATGAAATCTTTCTATCTTCAAGTCTAGAACTCCATTTACTACATTTTGGATCCTCTGGCTCAATAATTTCTATTTTTGATGGTGGTGGTGGTGGGGTTTGGACCTTTGATTTTCTCTATAAGGAAAAGTCCCTCTATAAAAGCAAATCTGCAACTATCTGTAGTTATAGAGAGTTTTCTGTACAGAAAAGGCACTTTTTCAGTTCTAGACACAAGTGGTAGAGTCCAAACACCTGGGTGTTCAAGTCATGGTGACCTGGGAGTTAGGATCCCAGGTTGGATGCTGCTGCTGGCCCCGCAGGGAAGCCTTGAGAAGCCAGGATTCCAGGACCCAAGCCCAAAGGAGCTTTGGATTTGGAACTTGATGGGACCTTGGTGGGCCTTATAAAAATTGAGATAAGCTATGAACCTAACCCCCTTACCTTCTCTAGAGACTAAGGCAGTATATAAGGAGGGGTTATGCTGCCCAGGAATTGGGGGAGAGAATGTTCATATGCTTGTTCTTGCTGTACATTTAAAGTAGATATTCCTTTGTAAAAGCTAAAAAAGTGTTGAACTGAATTAGAACATATTTCCTCTAACCCAGGAGACCTAAATTCAGCAAGAAGGAAGGGATAGATGGCAGACATTATAAAGGAACAATCAATCTATATTATCGGTTGAGTTGATTTGGGGGGGTTAGGAGAAGGGGAGGAGTCAAGGATCAATCACAGGTTTTGAGGTTGGTTGATGGAACAAAATGATGAAACCACTGACAGAGAGAGGGAAATCTAAAGGTGGTCACTTCTGATGGCAACAGTGGAGGCACATAGGTGATGGTAGAAGGAAGCTGGGAGGCTGAGTGGGGGCACAAAGCAGCAATGGTAGCTGGGGGAATGGTGTGGGAAAGACAGAACCTTATCATTTGAGAAAATGTAGGGGATTGACAAATCTCAATGATTTAAATCAGAATTTCCACTCTAGGAACCTAATTGGCAAATGTCTCCTTAATATCCCAGTTAGTCAGGGAAAGGGCAGGCTATCAAATAGTTTTCACAAACCCCTGGGCTTAGGTTTTTCCTGATCTGTGATCCCTGACTAGAACATTGACCAGAGAAGTGAGAAGAACAGTACTTCGTTGTGGCATTGCATTCTCTCATCTATTAATGATAAAGAAATGAATTGGAGTCTTTTACTTCACACTCACTAGGGAGGAATGAGTCTTTCCCTTATCTAAATATAAGTTTTAGGAGAAAAATCAGGCAAAGAAAACCATTAAGTGCTATAAAAAAGCAAGTGACTGTTATTATAGTTATTATTTCCTTATGTGCTTGAAAAAATGTACAATAGCAACTTCCTTGTCATAGAAAGCATTTCACTGGAATGTTAAACCCATTTTGAATTGTTTCCTTTGTACAGTCATAGTAGCAAGCAGGGCATAATTATCAAGGCAGTCGTTCAATAATTCTGTGGCAATGTGCACATCGTTTCTTTCCTTAAAGATAGAGGTTTAATCTAGTAACTAAAACTAGGAGAGAATTCATATGCCACCTGTCCCAATACACTTAAATACAATCAGCAGCCCTTATAAGATTGGTCTTAGATCCAGGATGCCCAGGTTTAAATTTTGGCTTTACCATTTACTACCTATCAGACCTAAACTGAAGGACTGGGCTATATGGTTTCTCACATATCATCCAGGTCAAAATCTCTGATCCTATGTTATTTTTACACCTCTCGAATATATATCAAATGAAAATAATTTTAGCCATGCAGCTCATAATTTTTATCCAGAATTTAGACCTAGAGATAATTTCAATTACAAGTATAATCTTCAGCAGAAAACTTTGTTTAGAACACCACATCAATTAGTAAATAGTTATTTTTAAAAATTTAAGAACGGGTCTTCCAATCTCTGACTAGAATTGGATTCCAATTTCTGATTCGGGTTGGAAGTGCAGGGGCTGCTCAGAGGCAGAAACTCACTGCTAATCAGTACGGGAGCTCTGAACTTTATTGTCTCCCTCCTGGGTCAATTTGCCCCAACCTTGGAAAGCCCTTCCACCCTCCCCTTGTATTAAAACTGAACTTAAGACACCTGTCTTAGACCATGTCAGCTCAAAACTCCCACGTTTATGAGGTTTCTCTAGCCTCAGATTCTCCAGTAGACCAGATTACAGGTATGTCCCATCATGCCCAGCACAGTAAATACTTTTGAAAATAGTTAATCCTGTTGATAAACAAAAGGCAGAAATAGAACATAGTAACCAGAAACAATTGTTTTCTGTAAATTTCCCTGATATTCGTTGAACAGAATATTAGATTCATAGACTATCAGAGCTGAAAGCACTCTTGGAAATGATTTAGCACAACGTTCTCATTTTAGAGATGTGTAAATTGAAGTTTAGCATGGTGAAACCACTTGCCAATGGTTATACAGCTAGAACATGCAGGAGTTTTGCTTAGAATTAAGGACTTTAGACTCCTTGTTGGATTTGCAGTTTTATGGCACTCTTGCTAACTGAAACAAGATCAGCAAAAACTGTGTAATTTATCCCCCTCAGCCCCCCCAACAAAGTTATCTTTGATTCAGTAATAAACAATTTAAAGATTACATTATCCAAAATGAATTATTACCCAAACATGCTTAGAAAACTAAACTTGTTTTGGTCCATTGGGAAACTATGCTTTCTCACACAGTCTTCCTAATGAACTAAAACAAAACTAAACAAAAAAACAAAGACAAAACCAGAAGGACAGTTTTAACTCTTTGGTGTACCAGAAGGTAGAAATGGAGAACAGATGGCTTTTGGAATACCTAAGTCCTGTTTGATCCTAAAAGGGAAGGTAAAGAGCCAATTCTTCTCAGATCTGCTGTGTTAGGATGGTTGTTGTTGTTTGTCTAATCCATGAAGAGGACCATGACATCAGAGAGGGATGCCATGACAAGCAGGAGAATTGGATTTAAGTGAGTGAGGTCTGTGCAGAGTCACCAGTCTCACTTTCTCCTCTGGAGCCATCTGGGTTCAGTGGAAAGATATAGATCAGGACAACTGGAGGTATCTAAAAATACAACCCAGGCAGGTTCAGCTTAAGCTTTTAACCTCCCCAACAACCAGAAGAAGGCAGTAGGGATAGAGGCCTGGGGCTGAATAACTTTCCAGAAGGGTAAAATTGAAACTAATAGCCATCTTGAAGGTTATAGCCATCAAGTGAGAATTCTCTTCACCATTCATCATCTTGGAGAGAGTTACTGCCTGCCATTAATTTGGCCATCAAAATAATTTAAAACTTGTCACCTTGATAACTCCCTTGAGAGGGGATGGGAAGGAAAGAGAAAAAATAGCCTTGTCCAGATTTTTCATTGTACAAAGGTCAGGTCTTGATGGAGGAATGGTAAAGATTTTAAGTAAGTTGGCCCTGGGTTCACCTGAAGGGCCATGCCCAAAGTGCTGAGAAGAATATCTGAAACAAGCCTCTCAACTTCTGGTGTTGTTGGAAGCCAACCTGTTCATGTCCAAACTCATACAATTTGACAAGATTTTGCCACCTGGATCAGTTTGAGGATACTCATGGTGAAGAAATAATTGTATTTTCATGTCCATGGGAAATGACCTCTGATTGGGGAGTTTCTGTATCTAGTCTTCTAACTTGCTCTTGTCTCAGGAATTACTTTATGTTTTCTTTCTTTTTTTTTAACTAAAATTCAATTATTTCTAGTTTTCAACATTCACTTTTACAAGATTTTGACTTCTAAATTTTCCCCTTCTTACTCTCCCCTCTCCCCAAGACAACATGCATAACATATTTCCACATTAATCATGTTGTGAAAGAAAAATCAGAACAAAAAGGAAAAACCATGAGAAAGAAAAATAAAGACAAAAAAAGAGAAAATAGTACACTTCAGTCAGCATTCTGACTTCACAGTTCTTTCTCTGGATGTGGATGGCATTTTCCAGCATGAGTCTTTTGAAGTTGTCCTGGATAGAACCTTGCATTGCTGAGAAGATCAAAGTCATCACTCACTGTGACTGTTACTGTGTACAATGTTCTCCTGGTTCTGCTTACTTCAGACAGCATCAGTTCACGCAAGTCTTTCCAGGTTTTTCTGAAACTTGCGTGCTCATCATTTCTTAAGGAGAAATAATATGCCATTACATTGATATACAACTTGTTCAGTCATTCCCAAACTGATGGGCATCCTCTCAATTTCCAATTCTTGGTTACCAGAAAAAGAGCTGCTATAAATATTTTTGCATATGTTGGCCAGGAATTAATTTAAACTAAAATAATTTCAATAGATCTTTGAGTCCAGTTCTAAGCCCAATGGTATAAACAAATTTTGGGACTGAAGAAAATGTGACATCATGCTTGCTTGAATTATCCTTGCCATGCACCCTTAGAGCTCCCAATTGTCATAGGAAGTTCTTTGGGAGATAGCTATACCTACATCTATTTTTTTTTCAGTCTTTTAATTGGAATATAAAAGTAAGGTTTTACCAGAGTTTTAATACACATTACTTAATGTTATTGCCTTCTCTCTGTAATTATCTTCAATTTATCCTGGATATATCTTATTCATACACAACTTTTTGCTTGTTGTTACTCTCATTATGCTATAAACTCCTCAATGCTTAGCACAGAACCTGTACCAGTATGTAGTAGGCGCTTAATAAATACTCTTTGATTGATTTTCATCATTCTAGTTCAATATTTGCCTACCTAACTCTAGTTGGCACAAAGATATCAAGTCAGAGAGTATTGTTTCTAGATGGAAACTCATCTAGGCCACCTCCAATCTCCATGTTTATGTTGAGAACATTCTCTATTCCTGGAATACACTCCTCACTTCTGCCTCTTAGAACCCCTATCTTCCTTTAAGGTTCCTCTCAGATACTCAGAATTTTCTGAACCTTTAGCTATTAATGCTCTCTCTTACCTGAAAATGCCTTATATCTCTTTCTCTGTAGAGAGGTTATATTGTCCCCAGTAAAATCAGCCTATCAGTCAGTAAGCATTTATTAAGTGTCTACTATATGCCAGGTACTGTGCTAAGCACTGGAGGTATAAGAAGAGGCAAAATACAGTTTCTGTCCTCCAAAGTGCTTATAATCTAATGGAATTAAATAGTTAAATGTAAGCTTATTGAAGGTAAAAAGTGTTTCTTTTTGTCTTCATATCCCTGAAACACAGCACAGTCACAGTTCGCATTTAATAAATTTGCCTGTTGAATTGAACTTACTCATTCTATAGGGAAGGAAAGTGGGGCTCAGAGAGCTTGCATAACTTTTCCAAAGCTATCATAAATTAGTAACTGTAAGAGTTGAGTCTGGAACCCACAGATTTGGTTTGTATCTTGATGAACTTGTTGTGGGTTAGCATTATTATTGTAAACATTTGAGAATGATTTAGGACGTCACAAATACCACAAGTTTCCATTTGTAGCACCAACACAATATTCATAGCACTTATGGTGGCCATGAATATATTAGTGCAATTCTGAATTGCAAATTACAACAGACTCTCCACATGGAAGATAGAACCAAAACATTTATTTAGACACCAGAAAGCCAAATACATCATAAAATTAAAAATTGATACACAATAACAATGCAGAGAACAAAACCATCCCTAAACCATCGCCCTGCTAGGCTTCTCACAAACCAGCTCACTTAAACAAAATCACAAACAATCTCTCTCACTCACACTAGCCGGCTGCCTACATCCTTCCTAGCTCTGACTGCTCTCATGACCAACTTCCTCTCAGCTCTGCTCTAGCTCTGCCTCTTTCTGTTCTACTCTCACAGTAAGCTCCTCCCATCACAAGCTCCATGTGACTCAGACTTCCATGTGACCCAGGCAGGTCACCTGGGCCTATCAATGAATGGGAAAGATCTTCCCATTTAAATTACCATTACACCATTGTACAGGATGTGATTTTGTATCTATAGCTAGAATTAGATGTCATAACTCTCTTGTAGAAATCTCAGATATAATTTTCTTTTAGAAAATTTTATTTCACAGTGACTACCCTGGCCCTCACTGTCTGAAAGCCTAGTATGTTACATTCCTCCCCTTTTCCAGAGTTCTCCAGTCCCTCCAAAGGTAGTAGGGGAGTGCATGTCTAGACTCAATCATTGGCTCAAGCTCTCTTGATTGTCTTTCCTCAATTTTAAAAGATGACCCAAGAGTGAGGAAGAAGGTGGACCTTCCCAACATACCCAACTTAGTTCATGGTGCCTATGCTTTAGGTGAACAGGCTTTTCCCTCCTACCTTAGAGATAAATATAGTAGGAGTATCCTGGAATCCGTTTGAACTGACTTGTGAGAACTGATTTTTAAGTTTTCATTGTAAGCAATCAGTCCCTTGGAAAATCAGCAAACACTACAAATAAGGGTTTGACTTAGTGTTTTGCTGATTGTCTAAACTTAAAAAAGTGATAAAAAAAATGTCAATGCAAATTAAACTTGAAAGTGTGTTATACCTGCTTCTTGCCCCCACCCCCAGAGTTGGTTGTTAAATAGTTAGTGGGACACCCTTACAGACATGATAAGGTAAGGTTCCCCCTTATAGACACCATGACATAAGCTCACAGAAGGAATGTGGTTAAGCAGGGATTCTTGACTGTCTTTTTGCACGTGTGTCATGGACCCCTTCGGCAATCTTGTGAAGCTTGTGGACCCCTCAGGATACATTTTTTAAATTAAATTTCTTTTTTAATAAACAAAATTAGATTTTTTTTCACTTCACTGTCCACTACTGAAAAAAAGGTGTAACAAATATGAGTAGTCAAGCAAAACAAATCCTCATATTGAGCATGTTTTTTTTAAAAAAGACTCATTTTGCACCCTCAGTCCACCATCTCTATGTTAGGAGGTATTTAACATCGTTAATATTCCTCTGGAATCATAGCTGGTCACAGCATTGATCAAAGTTCCTAAAGCTTTCAAAATTTGTATTTGCAGTCCTGTTAGGGTATAAATTTGTGATTCTAACCTTTGTTCTGCTCACATCATTCTTTATCAAATCAAAATCAAAATTTTAATGCATAAAGCAAAACAAAAAGGATTACAAAAGAAATCATTTATTTGGAAAAGAGATTACCAAAAATGGAAAATATAAGAACTCCTGACCTAAAGGATGTCTAAGTGGGGTTCCAAAAAAGAGAGGTGAATGTACTTCTGTATGGTCAGGTACGTGGTCAGCACAGTACTGTATGTACCTGTATGGAATTGGTACTATAACATCCAAATTGTAACATGTGCTGTGAATATTTACTCAATGACACAAAATGTGGCACTTCCAAATGAGTGATTTTTTAAAAAGGAAATCAGTTAGTACATTAATACATTACTCTGTTTTTTCTACCAAAACATGCTGAGTCAGAGGACTAAGAAAAAGGAAATACCTCACTGAATATTTTTCATGAAGCTTAATAAGCTTTGTCCTCTATGATTTAGGGAGGATCTGCTGGAAGCCACTGGGTTGTAGCTGAATGTGTGTAAGGTTACCATAATGCCTAACTCACCTGGGAGCATCTCTGCATAAGGCCAGATGAAATTTCTTTCCAGTTCTATTATTTCCATTCCTTTGTGTTTTGAATGTGCCAAACTAGATAAAGGGAATCAGGTGGTAGAGAAAACAAAATGAGAATGATTTCCTCTTCTTTCCAGCCCCCTATTAATTATCCACTCCATACCTTTGGGGAATACAGCACAGGAGAAGGAAATAGAGTGTATTCCGCAGTGATTTGTTTCTACCTTTCAGAAGAAGTGGATTGAAATGAAACATCTTGGATTGCCATTTCCCTTTCCTCCAGCCCATCAAATACTGGCACACTGCCATTTTAATTCTTTTCAGAAGTTTCCTACCTTGTGTTATGATAGAAGTGATGTCTGTGTCATTTCTACTTAGATTTGCAAGCCAGTTATAGGAGTAGGAGTTGTTACTAACAGAAGTATAATTCAAAAGGAGTCAACATGTTCTAAAGAAAAGATCATTGCCTTGAGAGTTAGGAGACTAGGGTTAAAGACTCAATTTTATCCTTAATTAGCTGTGTGACCTTGGGCAAGACACTGCAAATCTCAAGACCTTGGTTTCTTTTTCTGCAGAGCAAGCGTTAGACTAGATGCTTCCAAAGTCCACTTCTATCTCTATAATTCTTTTTCTATCAACTATTCAGCATGTTCACATAGCCAATGTATTTATTAGATTTGTCCAATAAACATCTATCGAATCATTTTGGAAAAAAAATCAATACTATAGGAACATTTTATCTATTTAGATGATGATGTGTGTGAAGATTTGAAACTGGTAGAATAGAAATCCAAGAAACAGGTTTCTGCTAGTCTACAAAGGTGAAAGATCATGGAGAATGTGATAGACAGCAAATAAGTTGAACTTTTAGGTCATACTAATAACAGCTAACATTTATATTTATGTATCAAGCACTGTACTAAGCATTTAATAAATACTCTCATTTAAGCCTAACATCTACCTTGGGAGGCAGGTGCAATTATTATTTTCATTTTGTGGATGAGGAAATTGACATAAATAGAGGTTCTGTGACTTGTTCAAAGTCATATAGATAGTAAGTGACTGAGACTAGGTTTGAACTCAGGTTTTCCCAACTCTAGGCCCTGCTTTTTCTCCACTATGATACCGATCTTCCCCATTAGCTCTCTTTAGTCACATTAGCTTGAAACTTCATTGAAATTATATGAGGAATGGGCTTTTTGGGTTGGTCTAAAATACTTCTTTCAAACCTGATTCATTAATGCTCATTAATGGTGTTTGGTTTCATTCAAGAAGGAAAGACAAGTATTTTGTGATCTAACAGAGCCCAACCTCAGAATCTAGTAAGTAAGGCTGGAGATGGAAATTTGTTACAATTGGCTGCTGAAAAATACTTAAGTAAGGCTGATGACTGAATGAATAATCATTCATTAAACACTTACTATGTTCCCTGAACAGAGCAAAATACTGGTAGTATAAATATGAATATGAGGACAGGTCCTGCCCTCAAGGAGCTTACATACTAATAAGGGAGTTTCAATCCACATAGGAGTATGTTTAGGGAAGACTGTTTTGGCCTAAGAAGTCACAGGGATGGTGAGTGGAGTTATGGGATAATTGATTGAAATACCCTTTCCAGAAGCAATGCTCACGTTGACTTGAATGCTGTTCTCAGAACAAGAAATGGAAGTGAGTGGAGGGGTATGCATGGAAGAAAGATGGCCAGAGAGAAACATAAATGTGGACCTAGAGCTTGCTAGATTGTATTATTTATCTGAGCATTCACCAATTAGAGCACTAATAAAAGCAGTTCTCACGCTCTAGTTAAAAAAGATTTAAAAGAGAGTGCAATCAATTATTCTTGATAATCTGTATGGAAATTGTCTCCTTTTGCAGATTATTCTGGACTACTTAGGCTCCCCTCACCTCAATGACTAACTAGCCAGTGTTCTCTTTGGGTCAAGTCAACAAGGTATTTGTTAGGTAGCTACTATCTGCCAAGCATTTTTAAAGGGATAGAGAGGTGGTTATCTGTTTAATATATAGCTTTGATTTAATTCCAAAATAGAATATATGATTTTTAAATGATTTGAATTATTAATCAACTATATCTCTTGTACCACTGCAAAAAATTGAGTTGAATACTGATGATATTGAAAAATATGAGTAGGTTGCTGTAGTGATTAGAGATGCTACCAGATTTAAAGTGTTAAAACTAGATGTTGCTTGGGTGATTAATTTAGCATTGGATAGAGTCAATTAGGATCATAAGGTAGATAGAAATATAGCTAGAAAGAAATTTAAAGATTGTTGTCATTGTTCAGTCATTTCAGTCAAGTCTAACTCTTTATGACCCCATTGGAGGTTTTCTTGGCAAAAAAACTGGAATGGGTTGACATTTCCTTCTCCAGCTCATTATACAGATAAGGAAACTGAAGCATATGGGATTAAATTACATGCTCAGATCACACAGCTAATAAGTGTCTAAGGTCAGATTTGAATTCAGGAAGATAAGTCATTCAGACTTCAGGCTTGAAAATCTATTAATGAACCACCTAGCTGCCCTAAAATGTTACTCAATACAACTGCTTTATTTTAGAGAGAAGGAAATTGAGGTTCAGAAAAATAAAGTGACTTGCCTAAGGTTACACAAGTAAGAGATTTCTGAGCTAGAATTTGAATTCAGGCCCTTAGCTTCTAAGAGGTGCCTTGCATTTTCTTCAAATTTTTTTAGTCTTTTAATTTTTTTTTTAATTCCTTGTTGACTCATAGAGTCATTAGCTTCTATCTCACAATAGTCAAATGACAATAGTCGTTTTTTAGAGAAATTGTTACTTGGGAAATGTTTCACATTTATACTTGGCCTAAGCCAAGTGGTTGGTTCCTTTTCTAATTCTTTCTTCCAGAGCTCTCATTTCTTTTCCATTTTTTAATCTCTAGTACTTTCATTTCAGTGATAAAACATTAAACATTTTTCTTTGTCTCTTTTAAGAATTTTAGTTGAATTGTGCCCCAACTGTGTTTTTCTTTGAAAATTTGCTTATAGATGTTTGGGAATCATTCTCTTCTTTTTGAATTGTCTTGAGTGTCCCTGTCATCATGGTGGGATTCTGTTTCTTGTGTGTTTATTTTTCTAGCCTACTTTCTTATTTTGGATTTGAATTTTAGAACCAGTCCCTGTGCACTTCTATAGGGAAGGTCTGGGCCAGTCCTGTTGCTACTTTCTTAGAATATTGAGTATTATGTTATTCCAGAAACTCAGTCACAGCTCAGGTGGATATGTCTGCTTTCAGTGCTCCCAAAGTGGTCTGATCCAGAGCAAAATGTAAACACTGTCCCTCTAGTCTGAGCTCTACAAATTTCTCACCCGGATTTAGGTCTGAGCAGTAGAAGAATGATGATAGATAGACTCAGCTCTTACTAGCCAAATGGGAAGCTTTGCTAGTTTAGATCAACAGAATTTCAAGTTTCCTTTTAGGTTAGGATTTTTGTCCTAATTATTCCTCTGAAGGCTTCAGACTAGATTATAAATTGCAACTAGCACCCCATCCTCCACCTTTCTGAGCCATAGTGTTACTGTTTGCGTCTGAGCTTTTCTCCTTCTCAGAACGCTCCCCAGGATCTTCCTTTACTACTTACCAGACCACCACCATGGTGCATGTCCTTTGTTCTCTCTGCCCTAGATCTGTGACCCAAAACTGGTCAGTGAGTAATAAAAGTACCCCGTGGCATATGTTCCTGTCTTTATACCTAGCATGGAACTGGGAAGGGTGTCCCAGTAAAAGACTGGGTACTTTTGCCCCAACATACAGCTTTTTTGTGGGCATGTGAGTCATGCTTCTGGCTATACCTCATCCGCACACTTTTCTGTCTGTTTACCTGTGTGAACCTGGGCTGAAAAATGACTCACTATGATTTTATCTTGGATTTTCCCATCAGGATTCAGTCTGGGGAGTTTTCTAGGTCTGTTTGGAGGAGTTTTGGTAGGAGCTTACTCTGGTACTTTACGTTACTCTGCCATCTTGGATCCGTTATATGTATTTTGACTCTAAATCAGGGGCTCTTACCATTGCATCATACTGCTTTTTATGAAAGACTTTTTAAACAACAAAAATAAAAAGAATGGCCCAAGATGAAAGAAAATATTTATAGAAACACTTTATTTAGTAGCAAATAACTGTCAAATCACTAGATGTCCTTCATTTGGGGAATGGCTAATCAAATTGTGATGCATTAATGCAACAAACTGTACTTTGCTATAAAAAATGAACAACATGATGAACATAGAGAAGAATAGAATGACATATCAACTGATGTGGAGTAAGGAAAACCAGGAAAACAATATACATAATGACTACAAAAGTATAAATGAAACAATGACAATCACAAAACAGTTGAAAATGAATATTGCTATACTCTAAACAGCAAGCATGGCCCCCAGAGAAAGATATGAAAAGATCCTTTTTCCTCACCCCTTTGCAGAGGGGTCCATGGGTATGGAATTTTATATGTAGCATCAGGTTTTTGCAATGTATTGATGGGTTTTGCTGACTTTTTTATCTTCTTTCTTTTAAATCTTTGTTTCAGGAATGGCTCTTTGGGAGAGGAAGTGAGAAAGGGGGAAATCTAGACAATGCAAAAACAAATTTTGGTTATCAATAAAAATATTGATTGAAAAATAAAAGAGGGAGGACATGCAAATATGGACAAAAAGATAAAATCATATATTTTTGTGGAGAAGGATAAAAGGGTATTTGGCTACTAGAATATAGGACATTTACCAGAAAGGTGGCTAGGAAAGTAGGAAAAGACTGCTTTGGTCTGATTCCAATTAGGACAGGAAGAGAAGCATTAGGAGGTGGGCAGTTGGAAACAATAGGAACAGAATCTGGGGGATTTCCTGAGGGCTAAAGGAATACTATTTTGGCAGAAGTTATCAGTACCCTTTAGTACAAGGACAACATCATCTTTTGAAAGCTCCAGGGATTCAAATGTGACTGTGGGGCCACTACATCAGTGAAAGGAAATGAGATATCAGAAATAATAATAATGGCATTTCAGCTGGGAGCTTGACCAGTGGAGATAGTGTTGACAAGTCCCTAATCATTAACAATAAAAATAGAGATGGTAAGCTCTTAACAAATGTTCTTGTTATGGTGCTTCCTTCCTCTTCCTCCTTCATGTAACATTTTTGGATAATAAATGAAGCAAAATATTATGCAAAGAAACCAGAATATATCGGGGTGGTGGTGGTATTATTAAATATTTACTAGTATAATTATTAGAAGTACTTACTATGTACAAAATATGATCCTGGGTATTAAAGAGACAAAGGCAAAATCCTAACACACCTTGTATTCAAGGGTTTTAAATAAAAAATCCAAGTAGGAGTCTAAAAACATAAAATCATCACATCGTAATTGTTAGCTGTTAGCTTCTGGTTTGAAGATTCTCTGTTCCTATGACTTCAATGTTTTACACAACTATGTTTCATTCACAGGTTGTGTTTTTGTATAGCGTGAAGAGAGTCTTAAAAAATGTCCTTATTTGAATGAATCTTCTACAAAATGCCTAAAATACTTACAAAATAGAAGTTTTATATTAAGGAACTGATCTGTAGTCATAATTAAGCATACCTGTATACAGTCTGTATACAGTCTGTATACAACATGATTCCATACAATCTAAATGAACATCTCATTTCTATAATTAGAATGCAAATTGCCATGAGAAAATTCTTATGCTAATATTTGCTAGGCATAAAGATTTTTTAACAATTTTTTTTACTTACTGCCTCTCTGACTTATATCTCCTTTTTACCACCACAGTTCCCTCTCTACCCTCTCCTCCTCTTCTTCCCCTCATCCTTACAAATTCTGAAATAAAGGGAGAACTTGGAACTAGACTTGGGATGGAAGAACATACATGGGCATGTCATAGTGAAATGCAATAAGTGGAGCTATACCTGAAGGGCTGAGAGGAGCATTTCTGCTTTTAATCTTACAAAATGGCATGAGACAGCAGTGAAGGAGAAATTAAACACATCACCTTGTGATCTTGTCCTTTGTAATTCTCACTCAAATTACAGACTTTTAGAAAGAATTTTTTAGAGTGTTAAAATGCATTTATGATGAATTTATCATTTATAATCCCATGCTAGTGTTGACAGTAGATGGACAGTGCGATTTGAAGGAGATTATAAGGTGGAGAGGGAAACAAGAATGTTTTTAAATATATACTGTGTGCCAGGTACTATGCTAAGAACTTTACAAATATTTTCTCATTTGATCCTCATAACAGTCCTTTAAGGTAAATGCTGAGCAATTGAGTCTGTGATGGATTGTCATGTAGCAATATCAGAGTAAAATCATAGATTCATCCTAGGCTGTATGGATATTGCTTCTTGATTTTCTTCAGCAGAATTCAGTGGCATATGAATAAAAGCAGAGAAAGCAGATAGTAGAAATCCCCTTGGGCTGAGGTTTGGCAAAGCATGACAGATAATAAAAAGAGGGGACAAGGAATTCAATGGTAGAGAAAGGGTATTGTATAGTTTAATTGGTCAGTCATGGGATAAAAACGGTGAAAGGAGGAAAATGAGACCAAAGCAGAGTTAATAGAGCTATAGGGATTGGTTTTTGGCAACCATAAATTGTGTCAAGAGAATGTAACTCCAGGCATTTAAACCCATATCTCAAACAGTACTTCTACTAGTCTTGAGAGATCTGAAGGAAGGTGATGGAGGGATTCCTTGGTTTGGAATTGCCATAGCTGGGCCAAGTGTCCTTTCACTTTCTTGACATGACTAACACATTCATTCGTCTTTATTTTCCTAAATTACAGTTTAAAGACATTGTGGGATAATAGAAAGAACCCTAAGGTGGGAGACAGGAGCTCTGGGGTCTAGTCTAAGCCTTACCACTCTGTCTGGAACTTTGGGCAAGTCATTTAATGTTTCGGATCTCAGTTTTCCCATCTTTGAAATAAGGGAATGAAAGTATTTCTAAGATTTCTTCTCATTTACAAGTGATCTGGAAGTACATACTATTCATGTGGAATGATTCCTGTAGCCCTTGGGTTTGCCCAGTGCACAAATAATTTGCCACCAAGATGTTTATGAAATCATAAAACACGATAAAATTGTTCAATTTCAGAGTAACAAGATATCAGCATTGCGGATCATATAGTTTAATCTCTACCTGTGCAAAAATTCTCTCTACATCTTACTGAACAAGTGATCATGCGGTTAGGTGTGGTGGCTCATGCTTGCAGTCTCTGCTACCTGGGGATATTGAAACTGCTGATCTCAGGAGTTCCTCATAACAATAAAGCTAAAATTGATCCAGTATCTACACTAAGCTTGGCACCAGAATGGGGAACCCCAGGAGTGGAGGGACACCAGATGGCCTAAAAATGGGCAGATTGGCCCAGGCTAGAAACAGAGCAGGTGAAAACTTTTGTGAGAATCACTGGTGGGATTGGTTCCATGAGGATTCACTGCACTTTCCACTGGGAGAAGTAAGGAGACCCTGTCTTTAAAAAGAAAAAAGAAATGGTATCTCTCCTTTGCTTGAAGATATTTAATGAAGGATACCTGTTATCTCTGAGTTCAGCTTGTTGCCTCTTTGGATAATTGTAATTGTTAAGAACTATCTCTTTATATTTAGGAGAACTTTGACGTTAATCAGCTTTGAAAATTGAAAACTGAGGCCAAGCTGGAAAAAAGTATAATTGCCTTTCTATATTGTAGTCCTTTAAACACTTATTAAACAAATGACCAAAAAATACCAAAGATACAAATCCCATGCTACCCCCAAGACAAAAAATAGTCTCTTCCCACAAAGAATTTAAATTCTGATGGGAGACATGGCAGGTACTTAGAACAGCATACAAAAGAAACATACAAAGTAACGTTAGAGAGGAAGGGACTAGCAACTGGCAACAGGACATGAGCTCAGCTATCATGTTCTCCCTTGGGGTCTTCTTTTTTACCTTTTTTTAAAAAAAACTATTTATTTTTAGTTTTCAACATTCACTTCCACAAGATTTTGAGTTCCAAATTTTCTCCCCATTTCTCTCCTTTGCCCGCCCCAAGTCAGTGTGCATTCTCATTACCCCCTCCTCCATTCTGTCCTCCTTTCTTTCACATTCCTCCCTTCTCTTATCCACATCCCCTCCATTTTCCCATATGGCAAGAGAAAGATTTCTATACCCCATTGCTTGTATGTCTTATTTCCCAGTTGCATGTAAAAACAATTTTAACATTTGTTTTTAAAATTTTGAGTTCCAATTACTCTCCCTTCCTCCTTTCACACCTATCCTTACTGAGAAGGCAAGCTATTCAATATGGGCTATACGTGTGTAGTTATGAAAAACACTTCTATAACAGTCATACTGTGAAGACCTTTCTTTCTTTCTCTTTCTTTCCTTTTCTCTTTCTTTCCTTTTTTCCTTTTTTTCTTCCTTTCTTTCTTTCTTTCTTTCTTTCTTTCTTTCTTCCTTCCTTCCTTCCTTCCTTCCTTCCTTCCTTCCTTCCTTCCTTCCTTCCTTCCTTCCTTTCTTTCTTTCTTTCTTTCTTTCTTTCTTTCTTTCTCTTTCTTTCTTTCCTTTACTCCCTCCCTCTCTCTCTCTTTCTTTTTTTGTTTCTTTCTTCCCTTTCTTGTCTTTCCTGAAACCTTAAACCCAGGGCACTCTGAAGCCCCTAGACTGGACAACAGGTCCTTGCCCAAGTTCCACTTAATGGCTGTTTTCTGGACCCTCCTGGCTTAGATTGATTATGAATAGTAACTGTTTCTCTTTCCCTCTCAGCTTGATTTAGTTATTTTCTTTTGCTCATTAAAGGAGCCATTCCCTGGCTACTTCTTAAAAGGGCCTATTCACTGAATGGGTGTTACCTCACTCTAAATGAGTACCTGAAAAGGCCTTAATCTAAAAAGGTCAAGGTCACCCAATGCATCTTGGGCCATCTTCAGGCCTCCTGATGAATATCTGGTCACTGGATTCAGGTGTCTCTGGAGGAGAAGTGAGGCTGGTGACCTGCACAGCCCTCCCTCACTCCAAACAAAGTCAAGTGCAAGTCATGTTATCATTTCTCTGATGTCATAGTCTTCTTTGAAAACTAAGAATGAACACAGCAACAACTTGTGAAAGACTAATTATATTTCCTTCCATCCTATCCTGCTCCCCATTTATTCTATTCTCTCTTTTGACCCTGTCCTTCCTCAAAGTGTTTACTTCTAATTGCCCCCTCTTCCCATTTGCCCTCCTTTCCACTATCCCTTATCCTTCCTGTTTATCCCCTTCTCCCTTACTTTCCTGTTGTGGAAGATAGATTTTCGTATGAAATTGAGTGTGCATGTTGTTCCCTCCTTAAGCCAAATGCGATGAGAGTAAGGTTCATTCTTTCCCTCTCAACCCAACCCCCATCTCCATTGCAAAATCTTTTTCTTGGCTCTTTTATATGAGATAATTTACCCCATTCTATTTCTCCCTTTCTTCTCACAATATATTCCTCTCTCACCTCTTAATTTTATTTTTTTAGATATCATCCCTATTTATTCCACTCACCCTGTGCCCTCTCTCTATATGTATGCAATCCCTCCAAGTACCCTAATACTGATAAAAGTCTCAAAAGTTACAAATATAATCTTTCCATGTAGGAATGTAACAGTTCAACTTCAGTAAGTCCTTTATAATTTCACTTTTCTGTTTACCTTTTCATGCATCTCTAGATTCTTGGGTCTGAAAGTCAAATTTTCTATTCAGCTCTGGTCGTTTCATCAAGAATGTTTGAAAGTGGGGGGCAGAGCCAAGACAGTAGAGTAGAATGACAGACCTATAGAAGCTCTCCCCCCACAGCTCATAAAATACCTGTAAAAATGACTCTAAACAAATTCTAGAGCAGCAGAACCCAAAAAATGACAGAGTGAAAGAGATTTCCAGACCAAGGTACCCTGGAAGGCCAACAGGAAAGGTCTATTGCACAGGTCTCGGAGCGGAGTACAGCCCACATAGCATAGCCCAGCCATGGCCATGCAGTGTGACAGGACCAGAGCAGGTTTCAGGACATGCAATCCCAAGTAGCAGCTGCAGTTCCTAGATTTCTCAACCCACAAATTCCAAAGACACCTGCAAAAGTCAGTGAGAAAGCTCTGGTCTGCTCCTTGCCCTGGACCCAGGTGTGGCAATGTCCATTTTTGGAGCCCTTGGCCTAAAGACCAATTGGTGGTCAATCTGGATCTCAGCCCTGAGTGGCAGTTTTGGAGTGAGAAGGAGCACTGGCTGGTGGAACTGGTGGAGTCTCTGGAAAGGGAATTCTATGAGCAGAAAAGCTTGTGGTTGCTCCAAGACCAGAGGGCAGACCAAGAGAGAAACAAACTCCTCTCCCTTGATTGTGCCACCTTGGAGGAATTGAGAACTTACAGGTCCCTAGAGTATACCCTCTACTTGACAAGGGACTCAAAAGTCAAGTAACTGGTTGGGAAAATGCCCCAAAAAGGGAAAAAAATTAGAAAAGACTATAGAAGGTAACTTTCTAGGTGAACAGGTATTTTCTTCCATCCTTTTGGATGAAGAAGAACAATGCATACCATCAGAGGAGCTTTGGAACCTCCTTTTCCATTTGGCTAATAACGCTTGTTAAAGCATTTTTCACCTCGTTGGCTTTTTGGATCTTTTTTACCATTTGAGTTAGTCTATTTTAAAAGGTATTATTTTCTTCAGCATTTCTTTAGGTCTCCTTTAACAAGCTGCTGACTCGTTTTCATGATTTTCTTGCATTGCTCTCATTTCTCTTCCCATATTTTCCTCCACCTCTCTTACTTGATTTTCAAAATCCTTTTTGAGCTCTTCCATGGTCTGAGACCATTACATATTTGATTTGGAGGTTTTGGATACAGAAGCCTACACATCATCTTTCATGAAATTATCAAGGAAAACTGCTCTGATATTCTAGAATCAGGGGATAAAATCAATATTGAAAGAACACACTGATCACCTCCTGAAAGAGATCCCAAAAAAAAAACCTCGTAGGAATATTATAGCCAAATTCTAGAGTTTCCAGGTTAAGGAGAAAATACTGCAAACAGCTAGAAACAAACAATTTGAGTATTGTAGAAATACAATCAGGATAGCACAAGATCTAGCAGTTTCTACATTAAGGGATTGAAGGGCTTGGAATATGATACCAGAAATCAAAGAACCTAGGATTAAAACCAAGAATCACCCACCCAGCAAAACTGAGTATAATACTTCAGGGAAAAAATGGTCATTCAATGAATTAGAGGGCCTTCAAATATTCTTGATGTAAAGACCAAAACTAAACAGAAAATTTGACTTTCAAACACAAGAATCAAGAGAAGCATGAAAAGGGAAAACAGGAAAGAGAAATCAGAAGGACTTTCTAAAGGTGAACTGTTTACATTCCTACATGGAAAGACAATATTTGCAACTCTTGGGACTTTTCTCAATATTTGGAAAGTTGGAGGGATTTTATACACACACACACACACACACACACACACACACATATGAAGAGAGCACAGGGTGAGTCGAATAAGAAGGGATGATATCTAAAAATAATAAAACTAAGGGGTAAGAGAGGAATATATTGGGAGGAGAAAGGGAGAAATGGAATGGGGCAAATTATCTGTCATAAAAGAGACAAGAAAAAGCTTTTTCAATGGAGGAGAAAAGGGAGGTGAGAGGGAAAAAGTGAAGCTTACTCTCTTCACATTTGAGTTAAGGAGGGAATAACATGCACACTCAATTTGGTATGAAAATCTGTCATACTACAGGAAAGTAGGGGAGAAGGGGACAAATAGGGTGAGGGGGGGATGATAGAAGGGAGGGCAAATGGGAGAAGAGAGTAATTAGAAGTAAACACTTATGGGGAGGGACAAGATCAAAAGGGAGAATAGAATAAATGAGAGGGAGGATAGGATGGAGGGAAATATAGTTAGTCTCACACAACCTGACTATTATGGAAGTCTTTTGCAAAACTATACATATATAGCTTATATTGAATTGCTTGCCTTCTCAGTGGGGATGGGTAGGGAGGGAGGAAGGGAGAGAAGCTGGAACTCAAAGTCATAGGAACAAATGGTGAGAATTCTTTTTGCATACAACTGGGAAATAAGAAATCCAGAGGTAATGGGGTATAGAACTCTATCTTGACCTACAAGAAAAGAGAGAAGATGGGGATAAGGGAAGGGAGGGGTGTGATAGAAGGGAGTGCAGATTAGGGGAAGGGGTAATAAGAATGCACAGTTTTTTTGGGGTGGGGAGAGGGGAGAGATAGGGATAAAATTTAAACTCATAATCTTATGGAAATAAACGTTGAAAACTAAAAATAAATAAGTAAATAAAAAGAAAAAAAGAATGCTTGAAAATCTTCCACTTCATTGAAAGACCATTTTTTCCCCTGAAGTATTATATTCAGTTTTGCTGGGTAGGTGATTTTTGGTTTTAATCTTGGCTCCTTTGACCTCTGGAATATCATATTTCAAGCCCTGTGATCCCTTAATGTAGAAGCTGCTAGATCTTGTGTTATCCTAATTGTATTTCCACAGTACTTGAATCGTTTCCTTCTGGCTGCTTGCAGTATTTTCTCCTTGACCTAGGAGCTCTGGAATTTAGCTATATTATTCTTAGCAATTTTCCTTTCAGGATCTCTTTCAGGAGGCGATTGGTGGATTCTTTAAATATCTATTTTACTCTCTGGTTCCATAAGGTTCCACAGATTTTTCCCACTGACCTTCCAATTTGTCCTCAGTGCTTTGGGGTCATGAATACTGGAAACAGCCATAGGTGCCAGAGATTCAGTCCCCCAAGGCCTGTTCAGGTCCCATCTGTGTCCCACACTGCTCCCAGAGTGGTGTGATAGACATTTCCTGGCAACCTTCCTGACTGTCTTGAGCTGGAGATCTGCTTCACTATGTCATTCTGTGGGCCCTGAAGCTCCAGAATTGCAAATCATTTTTTTACAGGTATTTGACTGGATTTGGAGGGAGAGTACTAGCAAGTCCGTGCTGTTGCCTCCCTTGGACTCTTCTTTTCCAAGCTATATATCCCTAGTTCCTTCAACTAATCCTCTCATGTTATTAAAAGACCTTTCACCCTTCTTGGTGGCCCTCTTCCTCTCCAAATGATCAGTGACCCTTCTCAAATGTAGTACCTAGAACTGAATGCAATATTTCAGATGTGATCTTAAGAGAACAGAGTATACTGGGGCTATCAACTCCTTAGTCTTAGAATCTATAACTATGTTAATGTGGCCTAAGTTTGCATTAACTTCTTTAAGGTGCCACAACACTCTGTTGAGTCGTATTTAAATTGAAGTGAACTAAATTCTTCAGTTCTTCTTCAGAGAAACTGGGAAGGGGAGATGAACATTTATTAAGCACCTATTATGGGCTAGGTACTGTGCTAAGTGTTTTACAAATATCTCATTTAATTCTCACAACAATCTTCTATTGCTATTATTATCCATTTTATCGTAGAGGAAACTGAGGCAGAGAGAGGTTAAGTGATTTGTCCAGTGTCACATGGCTTATAAGTATCTGAGACAGAATTTGAACTCAGGTCTTCTTAGCTCCAGACCAAGCATTCTATCCATTTCGCCACTTAGCTATTTTACCATACCTCCTCTATCTTGTGCTTATGAAGTTGATTTTTGGAACCCAAATGTAAAACTTTATATTTATCACTATTTAATATAATTTCACTGGTTGCAACTCTGTGTTCTAGCCTATGGAAGTAGTAGGTAATAAGTAGTCCCCCAATTTGTTCCCGACCAAACTCTAGAGAATCGTGTTTTTTGACACTTCTCGGGAGCTCTTGAGCACAGGCAACCAGATCTAGTTATCCTCCTTTGTACCAATAGATCTTCTGGGAAATTGGTAGGAAGGGCTGCAGGCCTCCTTACCCATCACTAAGTTGATAAGTTCAGTGAGAAAGAGCCAGTGATTCTCTGAGACTTTGCTTGTAGATGTTTTTGAGTCATTCTTTTCTTCTGAGCTTGTGTTTTGAGTTCCCTTGCTGCCACAAGTAGCTTTTAATGGTAGGTTCCTTTTTTTTTGTTTGTTTGTTTACTCATTCTTCCAGTCTATTTCTTGCCTTTGGATTTTATGTTAATGCTGGAATCTGCACACTTCTGGGTGGTAGCAGTGGTGGTTGTGGTGTCTGACATGAGCTCCTGTTCCCTTATGTTCTGTTTTTTCACTGCTTAGTCTGGGGACCTGCAAGGTTTTAGTGTACCCAAAATGAAGTGATTCATTTATGATTCTCCTTATCTAAGCTCTGAAAGTTCCTGGCCCACCTTTGGTTCTGTCAGCTTGTTTCTGTTTGGAAGTTTCAGTAGACTGCTGATGGACTGAACCACTATTAACTTGCAGGGGGGCTCTGAGGTCCAGAGTGACTGAACTTCAGACTCCCCTTTGCTTTCAGAATACTGACATAGTTATTTTCCTGCAGGTTTCCGTGACGGGTTGGAGGTTAGAACTGAGAGTTCTTGCTCTGCGCCTAGGATTAGGGCTACACAGCTAATATTTGCTGCTTGAATTTGTACTTTGCTCAGTATGGGTCCACGCTTGTGATTTCTTCTTTCCATCTTAGATTTGTGTACCAGTAGTAGATGGAATAGCTGCCAGATGGCACCCATTCCTGCACTCTACTCTAGGTCAAGGATTTCCTAGGATCTTTTTCCTCTTTGGCAATGAAGGACAAACACAACAACAACAACTTTCTTCCATGTTGCATTGTGTTGAGTATCTCTTAGTCCTTGGATACTAGAATGCTCTCTGAAGCAATAGACACTCCTCAATTTCCACTTATCTTTTTGTCTGTCTCCCTAAGCTACCCTGAGCTATAACATTTTCTTGATTTTCCCAATCAGAATTTGGTCTAGTGCATTTTCTAGATCTTTGTGGAAAACATAGTAGGGAGTTAGGTTGTACTAATTCCTCTTACTCCATCATCTACTCTACCTTCCAGTGCTAGTGTCATCATTATGATATGACCCACATTCTACCAATCTTTGTTATAATGAGTTCACTTCAATACTGTACTATAAATTCTTATTTTTTTGTCATCACAATAGTTTTATTTGAGTGGGAAGATGTTATTCAAGAAAGATGTCTTTAGCTCCAAATTTATGATTCCTCAACTCAAGGTTTACTGGACCACCCTCAGTCCTTAGGGGACTAACCAGGCCATGGACCCAAAGAGATAACAATGTAGCTAACGTATAAAGTGCATGATTTAGAATTGGGAACCTACCAAACCATACCTTTGTGGTCCAGGTAAGTCATCCTAGGGATTTCATTCTGTGACTTTACTTGCTGAATCTGTTGGAATCATTGTCAATCAGTACCATGGCCAGAGATAATAAGGGAGCTTTGAACAGCTAGCTGGTTAATCCTTGTGGTGGGAAATAATAGCTTAGGTAGCTCTGGGCTGTTTTGAACCACAGTTAATACTGATCAATGGGGCTAAAAGTTATTGGGGATATTTAAGGAGGAGGAGGGCAGCTAGGTCGTGCAGCAGATAGAGTGTAGGGCCTAAAGTCAGGAAGATTCATCTTTCTGAGTTCAAGTTTGGCCTCAGGCATTTACTAGCTATCTGACCCTTGGTTAAATTACTTAACCCAGTTTGCCTCAGTTTCTCGTTTGTAAAATGAGATGGAGAAGGAAATGGTGAGCATCTTTGCCAAGAAAACCTCAAATGGGATCACTAAGTGTCGGACACAACTGAGATGCCTGAACAACAATAAAAGAGGAAGAAAAGCATGTAATAATTTCTAATAATTTTTTTTTTTACCTTCTGCCTTGGTATCCTTCCACAGTTTGTATTGTTCAAGGAGTGAGAATTGGAAGTAGGTGGCCTCCAGGGCTTGGGAACCATGTGAGTCCATTGCCTAGAATTCTCCAAAAGTTTTCCTCATGTGAATGTGTCTGTGTCTTGTCAGTGGACTTTTGATTAGTAGGAAGCAGTTGGGGGCAATGTGTTGTCTTTGTCTATCTCCCTCTTAAGCATTTTGTTCCTTATAATATAGCACCTGGTATTTTCCTATCAGCATTTTCCTATTGGTTGGCCATCATTTTTCCTAGAAGGGTGGGTCTGTGATGACAAGTTGCTCTGATTGCTACCAGACATTTTTATGTGACCTCTTTCTGAGATTTCCCCCCATTACCCTAAGAATATGTTTGGCAGGTCAGCTATAACAAAAGCTTTAGGAGACAAGCTGTGTCACCAACACTCTCTATAGACTATCTCCTTATCTTCTTCTGACTACCCTGAATTGGACTCTTGGATTCTAGTTGCCTGTTCTAAGTCTCTTGAATTTCAGTATTATGGAGAAATCCATTTTCTAAATTCAGTAGTCCTTTGGTTTATTCTCCCTTGGATTTCACCCCTCTTTTACTTGGAGGACATTCATGTGTCTTTCCCCTTGTCCTTACTTTGATGGCCTAATTACTATTATGTGCCAATACCCAGCCAGAGCTTTGTCATTATCATTCAAAATTATTCATTAAAGTCTCATTTACCTTGTTATGTACAAAGACAAGACTGCTTCTCTCCAAGAACTTACAAACTAAGATGGACAATGAAAGAGATAAATTGCTAAAAGGAAAGAAACTGATGAGTTGTACTGGTATTAAAGTTAAAGTGGTATATGTGTCTGCTTATTGAAATGACTAGGAAAAACATTTTTTTCTATCTGATGGCTATGATGCTTAGGGCAGTGTTCTCATTAACACTGATTTTCCAGTTTTCTCATATTTGAATTCCCAATAGTCAAGTTCTCAGGTTATTTTCCTGTTGATATGAATGAGATGACCCTAAAGGACAGTATTAATTGGTCTAACAATTAGATTTTTCTATAATACTTTGAAAGATCTGGGTTTCATTAGCCTGGATATTAACTCCAATTATATAAGTACCAACTCTATCCTTAGTAGATAATTTTTAATTAATTTCTATAAAATTTGAATATCTAGTGGATAATCTGGTGATAAGCTTCTTTAAATTTAGCTAAATTTGATAAGAGATTATCACTAGACCCACTGTGAAAACCATAGTAGGCTGCTGGCCATAGCCTTTGTGACTCCAGCTTCACCCTCATGCCATAGTGAGGCATCACATAGGATTTAAGTAGAGGTTATATGACACTACAAATTCAAGATATAGAATGAGATATAGAATGATATAAAGTTGTGGACATGAACAATGGAGGAATTTATTTTGTTTTGCTATACATATTTGTTACAAATTTTTTTTCTTTTAAATTAGGGAGATGAGGGAAAGAAAAAAAGTGAATGTTATTTGAAAAAAAATTGTGACTAACACTACCAAACTGAAAACTGTACCATGTCTTGTCTGTATACTTGCCATTAAGATGATTATAGATGTCAACACACAGGTTTCTTTAACTTTACCTCTTGTTTAAAAGTTTTAGATACTAGATGTATTAGTTTTTCAGGAATAAGAAAAGACTTAATAAAGAGAAGTAACTTGTATATAGGGGAATTCTATTTCATGGAATCGGAAGACCAACACCACTACTTATTTTGTGACCTTGGACCAGGCACTTGACATTTCTGAGATTCTTTATTTTTTAAATAGAGATAATAATCCTGATGCTACACAACCAGCATAAATGAGACAATCAGTAGAAGTAATGTAACAAACTTGATTACTTGGGTATAATAATGCTACCTCATAGAATTCTCAGAAACAAATGATAAAATTTATGTGAAGTACTTTGTAAACCATAAAGTATAATATCCAAGCAAAATTTCAATAACAGCACTGTGGTTTACAAGATTATTACATAATAGAGACTCAGACATCAGTTAGTCCAGCCTCTTTCTATGGAAAAGGAAACTAGAATCTAGAGAGATGAAATAATTTCCTCAGTGTCATGAGCACGACTGGAACTCAAGTTTACTTCTGTGAGTAAATTCACTATATATATATATATATATGTATATATATATATGTATATATACACACATATATATACATATATATATGTGTATACATACATATATACATATATATATACATATATATATACATATATATATATGTATATATATATATATATATATACACACATCTAGGCTAGATGGCTGGATGTTTTAGCATCCAAATAATGTGATCATCATTGTAATATGCAATTCATAATCTCAAATTGAATTCAAATTGTTAAAAATTTTTACATTGGATTTGTATTTGTAAACTTTTGTTTTCCAACGCTTTGCTCTAACAAATTCCAATAGATTTTTCTTTGCTCAACTGGATGCATTTCTTCTTTTTAGGTGTTGTTATTTTATTTTCAAAACCCCTTAGTTCATAGGAAAAGCAGATATGACTCATCATGACATTACTTCAAACAAGTAACAGCGATGATTTACAATAATTCAGAATAAGAAAGAAAACATGTCCAAAACAAGAAGAAAGTGGGAAAGCTGTGGATTGGTAAGACCACATATTTGGTGTTTCAGTCTTTACTTCAATTTAATTTAATTAATTCTTATAAGACTTCCCTATGTGTTTTTATTTCCTATTCCAAGTCTTTCTTGTCTTTGACTATTAGAGATATCTTTAAGTTCTGAAGTATGGTTTATAGAACTGCAGTGGTGAGTGGTAAAAACCTCAAGGATTCAAAAATATAATATAGATTTGGGATCATAGACATAGAGTTGGATAGGACTTTAGCAAGTAATTGGTCCAACCTTCTTGTTCTACAGATGAATTGAGGTCCCCAAAAGTGTGGTGCCTTGCCCTAATTATGCATATAGATATTATATGTCAAAATATGATTCAAACTCATGTTCTTTGACTCCAAATCCAGTTTTTTCCTGCTACACCAAGCTTAAGTAGCCTGTTAGATTGTTGTCGAGTAAATTTTGTTGTAATTCACTACTGTATGCCATTGGTTCATAGCTATCACTTCCTAAACATTGACTTTCAATTAAGTTGGAGTTTAGCTAGTTGAGAAATGGAGAAAATACCATGTAAACAATTCACAAGCCTCACTTTAGTCATTCATTGTAACCTTTTTTAGTTATGTAGTTTTAACACTCTACTTCTAAACTTCTTCGAAATATTTTTCTAGAGCTACCAACGGTTAGCAAAACTGATCATTTTCCTCAAAATGTATTGGATGAGCACATTGGATGAGTAACAAATGTAGAAAAATCAAGAGGATAAAAAAAGAAATGCTAGATAATCCATCCACAAGTGAATAAACAGCTCTCGAGAAATGAGTTGAATAGTAGAAATAGCCTTCTGTGTAAAAAAAAGAGGAGGGATTTAGGAGGAAGGAAAATAAATTTGATTTTTAAAATTGACATTTAGTATAAGAAAATTTTTGCCTCTTTCTGTTGTTGATACAATGAAAATCACTCACTATAATTAAAATATGGAAAATGCTGTTAATATCTTTCTCGCAAAGAAACATGTAGGATGTTAGATTTGTGAATGGTAACCTTTCATAAAACCAGTGTTTTGATTAGCAAAAAGAAAAACAATTATAGCAGCTAAATTGCACTGTGCAAGCTTAAACATGACCTTTACTTTGTCAAAGGCTAAAGACAATAGATGCTTTAGGCTCTGTTCTTGCATTAAGTTGGTCATTCCTCAAGCCTAACTTTTGGCAAGTTGAGTTAAATGTGTGGTGACTGAGGATTTTTTAAAGCTTTTAAGTTGTCCTCATTATAGGCAATTGATTTGCATTGGCTAAGCTACTACTTAAAATTATTTCAATCAATACCAATACCAATACCAATACCAATACCAATACCAATACCAATACCAATACCAATACAATTCCAGTGTATATGGTTTTTTCCTATCCGTATCCCATTTTGTGGCGTCAATAACTGCTCAGATTACCAGAGGTCATGTTGGAGTTATTTTAAATTCTCATTTTTGTTCTTTTTTCTAGTTTTAAATTAATTTTTATTTTTTGCTGTCACTGCTTTATGGGCCTGCCTATTGATTTAAAAATTATTCCAACCTCAATAACTAGGTTTCTGTATGTTAAAATATGATAAATTTCATTTTTATTATATTTTTTGATACCTATCATGCCAGAATTTCATGATTATTTTTTCAAAGAAAGCATTTGTGGTGTATAGGTGTCATAATTTAGAATCTTTAAATCATTAAACTTTCTCATTTCTTATTCCCAATTCACATTTTTTATTATAAACAAATATCAACATACACAAACATTTCAGTATATAATGAAAAGAAGAATTTTATTTAAAACCATGAACTTCTATTTTGTAATTTTTCAAAGAAATATATGTTAAATTTAGCATGCTAGTAAAAAAGCGCCATGTTTGACTGTGACCCCTTCTCAACTACTTTTTTCTCTTTTCTGTATTTAAATGAAATTTCACTGATGCTCTTTTCTTCCTGTCTTAACATTGCTCTCACTACCTGACTATTTCTGTTTCTCCTAATAGAAGTCCTCCCTTATAAAATAAGTATAGTGAAGCAAAACAAATCAATGCATTGGCTGTATCTGAAAATGTATGTCTGTCATACATCTCCCCCATCAAGGATTTGTCCTCTCTGTCAAACACATCACATGCTTAGAACAGAAACTTGTTTGAAAATTTTTTAAAGAGATTCATAGTGGAAGTCAAGTCAACAAGCATTTACTAAATACCCATTGGGGGCCAGGCACAAAGAAAAGTAAGGACTAGTCTCAAGGAGCTCATAGTCTAATAAATGGTAGAATTATTTAGCGAAAGGTAAAACATTTTTTTCCCAATGAATTAAAATAATTAAAAGTTGTTGTGGGTTCAATAAACCTATTATTTAATCATGGTGCTTATAGAATTACCTATTATTTTCATTATTATTGCCTCAGGCCTGTTTCATTATTACCTATATTTGTATAGAAATCAGGTCTGTCTCAGTTAGTACAGATTCCTCCTTTCAGTGTGGTCTTGTAATTATACTCAGTGTCACACTATTCATCAAACTTTTCCTGTAATTTGACATCTGCACAGACTTTCAAAATGATTTACTGCCTTCTTTAATTCAGGTTGAGAGGCAGCCTGATAGAAAGAATAGAGAATTGGCCCTGAAGCCAAGAAGACCAGGTTCAAGTGCAATCTCTGACACGTATTGGTTGTGCAACAATAAGAAAGTCACTTAACTTCTCAGGGCTCTAGGAAGCTATCTAAGACTATCAATGGAAGAAAAGATACTGAATTGCTTTCATAGAGACAGTATCCTTACCTGAGAGTTCTCTAGACCAATTAAACCTGAGTTCAGTACCCATCTGATCAAGGCTGATGTAAATCAGTAAATTGATCGTCATTTCTTTCAATGTTTGAATTTTTTTCTCTAATTTTTTCATGTATATTGCAGGCTATGCCTTTTTGGCTGTATTATAAGCTTATTGAAGACAAAGAACACTTCTCCCTTCTTTGATGGGAATTCCACTGATTTGGAGAGTTCATCTGTGAGACTTTTCCCAACTTGCCAGATAGGTGGTGATGATTGCCTCCTGTCCTCCCATTCTGATCCAGCTCACATATTGTGCTCCACTACATAAGAAACACACATTTATATAGATAACTAATATATTATATGATGTGATATGATTGATACGATACAATATAATATAATAATATAATATAAAACTAATATAAACTTCTTCAAAAGATAAGCAATTTCAACCATGTGGGTATTGTTTCTATCAAAGTAGATAGCAAGTTATCCATGATCCTCAAGGGTTGCGTGCTCAACTTGCTTTGGGCACAAAGCCCTCTATCTAAAATGCCAAATATATGTAGAACTGGAAGGGTCATCAGATATCACTAAGTTCACTTATTTCAATGAGCAGGCAATGTAACTGAAGTCCATACCAGTTAAGTGACCTGCCTACAGATACATAACTGATTAGTGGCTGAATTGTGACTTCTCTGTCACTTACAGCATCTTAGATTTAGAGTTGATCATCTAGTCCCTTCATTGGCACCTAGGGAAACTGGGGCCCAGAAAATTAAGTGATTTATGCAAAGAAACACAGGTAGGGAATAGCAAAGTCCCAAAATGAATCCTCCTAGTTCTCTGACTTTAAATTCATCAAAGCCTCTCCTTCCCCCAAAATCATGCTACTTCTCACTTAAGAAATAATATTTGAGGGAGAATTTTCCAGGAACTTTTATTGAGGAAAACAAGAAACTTCAGCTCACAGTTATCTTCTTTATCACTAGGCTTGAGGCAGCAAATGAATTGCACTTTGCTGGGTACCCACAGACTATATGAAAATATTTTGATCCATTTTGCTTTGGACTCCATATACACCTGCCAAGAAAAAGATTATGTGTATCAATTATGCCTTCAGACGTTAGTCATTTTGGTTTGTGGAAATCAGAAATAGACTCTTAGGTGGAATGTTTTATTAAAACATATTTTGTACCAGTATACAATTATTTGGAAATTAGTTTTACCCATAAAACAAACCATCTTGTTTTTTCTAGACCTTGAGTAATCCTAAATCTTTTGAGGGATTAGGAATGAGATGGAATGTGTCTGTTTTTAATGGGGTAACTTTTACTAGATTGTAATCTCTAAGAGGGTAAGCTCATACCATGTCTTTTATATTACTTGGCACCTAATACAGTAAATCCTTAAAAGACTCTTTTTGAACTGAACTTCAGGAAACTGAAAATTACAGGTTTTTATTTAAACTTCAGATTTAACAATTTTAAGATTTCATAAGAATATGAATTTTTATTTATATATAAATTTAAAAAATTTGGTCCTTTCCACAACTGAGTAAAAATAATTTTGTTAGCAATATGAAGCATTCAATGAGTTGTGAGGCATGTCAAAAGACTTCTAGGCTTATTTTGGTTCAGATAAACATCCTAAACCCCATAAATCATCACCAAATTTGGATGCTTATCTAAACCTGCCTTGAAACTGGGTTGGAAATCTGGCAACCACTTTTCTCAAGGTATGCAGAACTTTGCTTTCAAGTCTTGGCTGAAATCTGAAACTTGAGAGGCCTGGGGGAAAAGAAAAAAGAAAAAACTCAGTAACCCAAATTCATCGCTCAAATAAATAGTCTATATTGCTTTTGGATAATCCACATTTTATTTTGATCATGTCTTATTTCATCTGAACTCCTTCTCTTAGCTTTGACTGTAATTCAACATTTTAACCACATACATGAATACTAAATATGGTACCAATAGCCAGCACTGGATTTCCCATTTTGAGAAAATATAATGTTTCTAGTTTGTCAGACTGTAATTCTCAAGATAAGCGATTTCTCTCTGAGCTGGGATCTAGCCAATACTATAATACAGATTTTGAATTTGCCATCTAGGTCGTTTTTAAAAAATGGACCTTTTTGAATGGTAAGTTTTTTTTCATAAGAAGCGTAGATTCTTAAAGAACTTAATTTGAAGTCAGAAAGACCTAGGTTCAACCCTGGCTTCTGACACACATTGACTAAGTGAATTCAAGCCACAAATTTTCTCTACCCAGACGACTCTTTAAGAGAGTAAGTTAGTGATGTACATCAGTGGAGGGAGTATCCTTACCAAGGGCTCCCCCCTGCTATTGAAATCACAGCTCTGGGACAAAAGACAAAAAACAAACGAAAAAACAAAACACAACAACTTTCTCATGACCTTCCATTTCTGAACTTATCGGGAAATAGCCAGAAGGTCAGGTTTTGTGTACTTTTCTTTGAATGTGGCATGCGAATAGACTTGCAAAAGTAACTACTGATTTACTACCCTTTTAGATCTGGTAAATAAATATTTTGGTCCTCAGCAATTTGCAGATCTGAACTTCAGTCTGTGGATAGTAGCCTGGCCTAAAATGTCAGCAGGAAGTTTCTATCTTGCTGAAATGATTGATTCATGTGAGGGTGGGTAGTCCTCCTTAGTTTCCTGAAGTAACAAGTTAAATGAAAAGCTGTTATGTACAGTGGGCATGTCACAGTCTGATCTGATGACTCAGGGACTGGCAGTTGCTGTTTAAATAGAGCTCCTGGATGGAGGCAGAGGAGCCTTTTGTCAGCTCATTATTAAAACGAACTTAAAGGAATTTCAGAAGTATGACTGTTGGTAAGGATTTGAAAAGAGGAGGCTTGAAATCATGATAAGAAGTGAAAAGGTGTATTGGGAAAAACAAAGATTGGAATTCATAACATGTATTATTTTATTTTTCGATTTAACTCCCTATTCCCCATTTTCCTTCTAGAAGACTCACCCTCTGGCCTCCTCCACTGCCATTTTGGCTTGTTCCACCTTTGATTGGTTGTGTGGCCACCACTCAAGTATTCTCCTTACCTCCCCTCTATCCTTAACTTTCTAACTTTCCTTCATGTTTTACCTTCCTCCATTAGAATATACGGTCCTCTAGAGAAGAGACCATCTTTTTTTCTTCTTTTGTGTTCCTAGAACTCACTTAGCACAATACCTGGAATGTAGTAAGAGTTTTAATAAATACTCTATCAACCAACCAACTTACCTACCTATCTTTAGTTGCTGAACCATGTCTCTAGCAATATTTTGTACATCTTAAACAGTAAACTCCACCCAAGCAAAAAGTTTACATTTATTAAATTAAATTTTTGCCATGCCAGAGGACTATCATTGACAGAAGACATTCAACCATGATTATAAGATGGGTGACTTAATTTTAAATAAGGAACCCTATAATTTCAGCAAAAGTGTTTAACAAATAAGGAGTTGCTCCTAATCATCTTCTAAGTATGGAAGAAATGTTTAGAATATGTTGCAAATTAAGCCATTAGCAATAGCTGTGTCATAAGTAGATAAAAAGTCATGTTTGCAAGTTTGGAGGAGAACATTTCGAAGATATAATGAAAACCATATGGTAATTCTGAGATTTTCTAATTAGCATTTTTATGGCATTCTGATTTTTCATGCCTTTGGCAAGACTGAAAAAAAGTGCAGCTACATTTCAAAACATTCTAAGAAATGACATACATTATTTTGTTTGGATTGATGGCTTTATCTTAAAAACCAAAAGAGCTAACTTCCTTCAACACATATGAAGACATTTGAGTCCTGAAACAATGTGAATTATGTGTGCATTTTGGGACAAATACAAATTTTTAAAAATGTCCTCATTAGGGATGACACAAAAGGCATATTAACTGTTATTTGTATATGGGATGGACCAAGAGGAAAAGGGAATATCAGAGTCAGAAGAAGAATAAATAGAAAGAGGTGGAAGGGAAAGGAAAAGAAGAATGTTTTCTTAAATCCTTAACCATCAAGGAATGGTAAGCACCCCTAAATATAGATGAGCAGTTTAGTTCAAAGTGTATAATGCATTCTTTCAGTTCTCTATCATTTCCCTGTATTTTTCCCAACCTCAGTGGCCTGTCATAAAAAAAAAGAAATCCAACTGCTACCTTCAATTGAGATGTCTTGGGAACTGACCTATTTTTTCATTTAATTAACATTAGTTATAAGTATTTCTAATAAAACTTCTCCCAGTCAATCCCCAGAATTTTACTGCAATCCTAAGGAATTCTCATCAGTTCACCCAAAAGTTTTTAATCATAAAATTCAATTATCTCTGTTTTCAACATGAGTAAAAGGTAATTATTTCACTTCAAAAGTAGTTGTCAACAAGTTCTAGACTAGGAACATATAGGTTTCCCCATCTTAGAGAAATTTACTAAAATGAACTGTGAATTATCTAAAACTCTTAGACTTAGATCAACTTATCCATTACCAAAAGTAACTTTCAGGCATGCATGTAGTCAGGTGAGTATATGTGTGTCTATTCAATGCATATATATATGTACATACACACACATATATATTTGTTGTTCAGTCATTTCAGTTGTGCCCAACTCTTTTTGACCCAGTTTGGGATTTTCTTGGCAAAGATCCTGGAGTGGCTTGCCATTTCCTTCTCCAGATCACCTTACAGATGAGGAAACTGAGGCAAACAGGGTTAAGTGACTTGCTCAAGGTCACATAGTTCAGATTTGAACTCAGGAAGATAAGTCTTCTTGACACCAGGTCTGGCACTCTATCGACTGCATCACCTAACTGCTAGATAAAGATATAGGCAGATATAGATTTATAGAGATATATGTGTGTGTATGTGTAGATAGATAGATAGGCACATATGAATATCTACATAGGCATATACACATACATGTATGTATATATCTATGTGCACATATATATGTACCATATAATGCTTAATAAACAATACGTGAAGGGATAAAAATTATTTAAAATTAAGCACGTTTTTATCATTCTGGGAAAACTGAAGTACAACAAAGTCACAGGATCAGGAGCCTCAGCAAAATATCACAAGTTCAGGGAGGAGGGCAGGATTTCTGGTGGAATGAGTATTCAAAGATGATTCTGATTAGGTAGATCTGTGAAAAAATTCATACCTTCTGATACTAGTGAGTCAACATGGCCACACACACACACAAAAGCAAAACTGGAGAATCTCATCTCTGAGAAACATAGAGTGCTTCATAACTCTCTAGTATTTCCACTAAGCAGAGTGGAGAACACTGTAAAAGCCTAAGCCCAGAATGCATCAGCTCCTTGTCCTTTCTCTACATCAGGATCAGGCTAGTGGCCTTCAGTATCAGCTAGTTGGTAACCTTTGATATTCTTAAAGGAACTACTTAAACTGAGTGGCTACTCTCACTTTTGATGCAGGTTACATATGCTCTGTACCTTAGCTAATGGTCTTCAGAAGTTCCAAAAAAGTTTATCACCCAGTGCCAAACCTCTGGTTGGACTCCCAGTCTCTGTTTCTCTATATTTAAAATCTTTTCAGTTTGGTACAGCTTCTCATTCCTGACTTGATACCTAAAGAGCCTTGGAAAACCTACTTGACATGATAAAGTATGTCATTTTAATAAAGGAACAAACTCATAATTCATACAGATTTGAAAATGTCCTCTCATTTAGTGGCAGGTAACCCTCCTGGTAATAGGAGGGTTAGCCTCCAATTTCTGTCTGACATATACTAACTGTGTGACCTTAAAGTCATTTAACCTCTCAATATCCCAGTCAGCTACCTAAGACTATTAATTTTTTTAATTTCTTGTAAGAAAAGAACATGCATTTAAATTATTTATAAAGCAAACAGAATACTTAGGAAAATGACCTTTATAACATCAATTTTCAAAATGAATTATTGAAAAAACAATCTGGAAACTCCATAGGCATCTCAAATATTCAAATGTACAAATAGAATTGTGATGGTATTGGGGATTCCCTCCAGTGAGGTAGATTGTCCATCCATGTATGTCTTGTATAATCCTTGTTCACATTCTTCTAAAATTCACCACACTTGGTCTGCCCACCATATTGTTCATATTCTTTCCTTTCTCACAGCATTTTGAAGGTCACTCTAGCTTGATCTCAAATACAACCTCTACCCCAAACCCTCATTTAACTTCCTTTCCAATTTACCTGTTTTCTATATTTCCTTTTTCCATATTTATTTATTAGATTCTTCATACAAAACAAGCATTTCCCTAACACAGTGTAATGAAAAAGATAACTGCATGTGAAACTGCAAATCTATTATACACAATTTGCTATTCTTTCCAAACATATAATAAAGTTATCATATAAATTTCTTTTTTGCCCTTTTTCTCTTCCCTCCTAAGGGCACCTCCATTCTTCTAGTTACTAGTCTTTGCTACCTACTACTTTTTCTAAACTCCTCACTCTCCTTTACCCTGCATATGGTGTCATTTCCCAAATCTTATCAATTTTACACTCACAACATCTCTTTCATCCATCCCTTCTTTCCACTCACATGACCACCATCATCACATCTTATCTGTGTGAGAAAAAATTCATTTGGATCCCTACTCTATTCCAATCAGTATTAATCAAGTTGATATGCTTCTTTAGGAGTAGTGATGATAAGTTCTGCATATTAGACCCCAGAGCTGTGAGATCCGGATTCTAAGTTTATTTGCTTAATCATAGAAAGTTAACTAGAGGCACTCTACCCTTGTTTTTCCATGTCGTGGTGACCAAGCCCAGTGTGGCAGAGGTGACTCCTTTACATTAAAAGTCCTCCAACTTATTTTTGTACTCCCCAGATCTCTACTTGTCAAGAGCAAGTGACCATCTTATGACCATCTAGTCAATGGAGATACTTCTTGTTTTATCCAACTCATGACACTGATGACAAATCATTTTTGCTTATTTTAACTTATGTATCATATGTAAACCAGTAGAATTATTCTATGTTTTGTACAGTTACTTTTGAATGTCTAGGTATCAAACTCTATAAATATAAGGTCTTAGAAGAAGGAAGCATCTCAGAACATTAGGAAGATCTGAGGTCCATTTCATTAGAGGGGACCATGGACCTGTTGATAAAGTGCCATTGACTCAGAGTGCCCTATGGTTAGAATGCACTGCCTCCTCCTCTTTACCTCTTGGAATTCTTAGTTACCCTCAAAATTCAGTTTAAATATTGTCTTTTACATGCATCCTTCTCTATTCTCCAGAGCTATGTGGGTCTCCCTCCTGAAATTACAGTATATTAATTTTGTATATACTTATAGAACTTAAGTCCCTGGAAAAAAAATAATAATAGCTAGCATTTATATAATATTTTGAGGTTAGCACAACAGTTTACAAATATCACCTTTTACTTCTGCAAAATAACCATAGGAAGGAAGTGTTATTATAATCCCCGCTTTACAGATGAGAAAATTGAGGTAGTCAGAGATTAAGTCTTGCCCAGGGTCACACAGTTAGTAAGTGTAAATGTTAGTATTTGAAATTAGGTTTTTCAGACTCCATATCTTCCATTGTGTCCATTGTACCACTTGGCTGCCTGTAGAAGATGGATAGAAAAAGGATGAAGGAAGCCAAGGGCAATAATCAAGAGGCAGGGTGAACTTCCAGTGCCTGGCACAAGACAGGTGTTTAATAAATGCTTATTGATTAGTTGATGAGGAAATTACAAGAGAAGAAATAATAACTCTAGTAAGATATTTAAAACTGCTATTTTAGTAAGCTATTCTTCTGACTCATACCTATGCTCCATAGCAAGGCAATATCTAGGAAAACTAAAATGAGACATCCAGTAGAATATAAGTTTCTTGAGGTTGGGGTGCCAAAAACATACTGTAGTAGATACTTCATAAGTATTTACATTTTTTTTGGTTCTTCATATAAGTCCTTCTTTCTGAACACAGGCAAGGTCAAAATCCATTTTAATGAACTTTCAGAAATGGTCCATTTTGGGGGGAGGAGGGTTGTACTCAAATTTGGTCATTCAACATGCATTTATTAAGGCTGTACTATGTACCAGGCACTGTACTAGGAGCTAAAGAAACAAAGACAAAGTCAAAAGTATCCCCTGTCCTAAAGGAACTTACAGTGTAGCCAGTGAGAGAAAGTATGGGGTGGAAATGAATCACTGCCTTGATCTCTGTACCCATAGATACATAGATGTATGTGTATATACACATTATATTATATACATATATGTATATATTGTATACATATATACATATATTATATACATATATATCTATATATGCGTATCAGTGATGGGGTGCTTGGGTACATGTTTTTGGGTCCCAAACACATTTCTCTTTAAAAACCATATTTCTCCCTAGCCTCCAAACACTATCCTATGAAGTTACTCTCAGACCAAGGACACAGCCTGCCCCAGCAACAACCATTATCTCCCTTCCTGCTACAGCAGCCAGCTGCACCTATAGAACTTATTAGTCTGAACTGACTGAACAGGCTGTGCAGTGGATCATAACGACATTTACTACTCACTGACCATATGTATACTAGACTCGGACGTACGTATACTCCCTTATATTTATCTTGTGTAACAAGACATTGAGGAGAGCAACCTGGTATTTCTGAGCCAGCACTGACCATTGGTTGACTTAGTGATATTTCAGGGCTAAAATCACACCTCTGTGTAACCCCCCCCCGCCTTGGGCTATTTCCTGATGAATTTTGGGTAAAATATCTGCACAGTAGATACCAAAAGTGTATGTTCCTTTAAGAACTCTTTAACCTCTCCTTAATCCCACCCCAAGCCACCTAGTTAGCATATTTGGCACAAGTGATACTCTAGAATATCCTATATAAACTTACCTGTACCCCTCTAAGGTTGCAGGTTCCCTAAGAACTCTTGCCCACTGAAAAGTGTAATAAATCTTTACCTAGACCTCAACAGCACTTGAGTCCATGAATTCTTCACCAGATGATCTGCCCCTGGTCTTTGTGGGGGTCCAATCACCCCTTCCAGCCCTCATCACAGGCATTATTTGTAATGCTTTTCCATATCTTAAAGCTAAATATATGCTGACTATTTATTTTTATTTTCAAAATAGATATAAAATAAATGCAAGATAATAGAGGTGGAGAGACCAGACGCTGAGGACATCAAAAAAGACCAGGAAACTGGGGATTTTTCACAAGAGATGTGAAGAGGGAGTGCATTCTAAATCTGAGAAAAGTCTGCGCAAAGTCATGGAAACAGGAGATTGAATTTGAGTGTATCACATTGCTTTAAATAGCTCATCATCAATCAGTAAATTTTGTTGTTTCATATTTATTCATATCCACCACCATTTTTTCATTTTATTAGCAAATAAAATTATCTGCCTTTTATAGCATGTGCCCTTCCATGATCCCCATCTGTACCATTTGAAATAGTAACCGTGATTTTTCCCATATCCAGAAGAGGAACCTTAAGTGCTTCTAAGACTATCAGTCAATTTCATATCTGATTGCATCATTAATAGATACTGTTGGATTCATTATTCTTTTAAAATCAGAGATTGAAACATTAATAAATGTCAATATTTATGTAGTGTTTGACAGTTTACAAAGTATTTTACATTAGCTCCCTGACAGCTCTCTTACCTTCTTGACAATCTCTTGACCTCAATTAAAATAAATCTGTAAATCCCATGAGCACCTTTGGGACACTTTTATGGCTTCCTGCTTTCACTCAGAACTAATTTCTGCCTTCTTCAATACTTAGAGACAAATCCCTAATCAGTATTCTGTTTATATGCACACAATCTGGCAGTCAATTTTCCCTATAGATTTTCTTTCTATTCATCAGGAAACGTAATCTATGTAGTATTTGAACCATAACCATTGCATATGTTTAAGAACTGTATCAGTGGACTTACACATACTAATTTTAATCTTGAAAGTCTTTCAATAATAATTCTTTAATGGCTCAGCCTCCACCCAGGACTTAGTCCCTGTGAACATCTAAATCCGGGTTATTTCCAGTAGAGGGCATCAGCTCTCTTGTGAGCATCACATTAATAACAAGCAATATATATAGTAAAGGATTATCAGAAAGCATGTAAAGAATCACAAATGAATTTGGTTAAGAAAGGAATAATGTACCCAGAGAAGAGCATGGATAATAAAACCATTGACTGTTTTAATATTATTCTCTTATGAATACATTATTCCTTTCTTAACCAAATTCATATTTTATTCATACCCAATTAATACTTATTATATTTTACATTAAATATATGAAATTTTGAAATATATATTAAAACATTTTCTTCACTATGTAGAACTTACTTGAAAAGAATCATATTTATCATGGTAGTTCAGACCTTTCCCTGTGTCATCTTATAAATTGCTTTCTGCTTTTTTCATTTTAATGATTTATTAATAGTTTTTCTTTTTTACTGTAACTATATCACTATTTTCCAACTCTCCATAAATTACCTCCCCCCAAAACTCTCTACTATAATAAGTATGCATAGCCAAGTAAAACAGTTACAAACATTGTCCGTGTCTGGAAATGTAAGTACTTCAGTCATCAGCTTACTACCAAAAGGTGGAAAATACATCAGTCTTTTGGAGTTGTAATTGTTCCATGGATTGATCATGGTTAAAATCATTCATAGTTGTTTTTCTTTATACTATTATAGTCATATAAATTGTTTGCCTGGTTCTTTTAATTGTACTCTGTGCCCATTCCTACAAGGCTTCTGTGTTCTTATGGTTCTTCCTTTTCTGAATACTTCTTTTTTTGGCTTTTTTGTGTTGCTCATTTTAAAAGAATGGTTATAACACATATTCTAGTGATGTCAATTTCTTCTTGTCTATCCCTTTCTACATTACCATCTAAATGATAATCTCTACTAATTAAAATGATACAAACTCCAAAACTTTCCACTGCTATCAAGGGAATCTGGAGCTTGTTCAGTATCAGTCATCATCTTCTTTCTTCATGAAGGCTGGTTTTCTCCTTCACTCTTTCTTGCTTTGCTTCTATTCTCAGTTCTATCCTGATACTCAAAAGCACCCTGCTCTTGGCTTGATTCCGAATATTCTTGCTGTTGAACTATTCTTAGACTAATATCCCTCTTACTAACAGTTGGTTCATGTTCCTCAAGGATACTATTCGCAGAAGTTTCATTCTTCTACCTTGGAGCTCTCTGTTCCTCCCCGCTAAAGATAGGTTGCTCAGTCTTTTACATGCCTTTACTCGAGGTCTCGGAATAAGGGAAGGGTTGCCCATGTCTTTTTGAGACTACTGATATTCTTTTTGGAATGAATCTTTTCTTCATGTGCCAACTGTAAACATATAACCTTGAACCTGTACCTACTATAATGAAACTTAGGGGAAAAAAAGGCAACAAAACTCATCTTGTTACAAAAAAATTGTTACTATAATTAGTGAACTGAGATGATTGAACAGAGAGGCAGTAGCTTCTGCTAACACTCTGAAATAAAAATATTATCATTTTCTCTTCTGCAAAAGTCAGAGCTAGTCTGGGCTTCTGGACAATTGGTCTCTAAAAGTCCATATATATTATACTGTGACTCTGATACTAAGTATGTGTCATCATAGCTGAGTAGCCTCATAGGATCACAGATCCAAAGTTGAAAAAGATCTTTATTGTCATTTAATCCAACCCACTCGTTTTCTTTGTTAAGGGCTACCATTTTCTTATGTGAACATTTTGTTTACTGAAAGGGGCAAAAAAGGAATATTTGTGGGAGAAATATAGAGAAATGCACCTGGAGGAGACATAGGCAATTCTGAAAGGAGCTGAATAAAAAGTAGTCCTTCTTTGAGACAAAAGAGGACCAATGACTCCATTGAATTATTTCTTAGCAGGTAATATTGTATTCTTATGACTGTTTTTTGGTGGTAGTATTCTGAATCAAAGAACTGTTTGGAATTGTAAGTAACCAATCCAAGTTCAAGCCAGACATTTGCATAAGACTGCTCATTGGTGGAGACAACTTGCTTGACACTTCATGCATATGAAGAGGCAGAGTTGGTAAATGCTTGGGAGGAAGAGAAAGAAAGATTCTGGGAAGAAGCCACCACATAGCAGAGCCAATGCCTTTCCTATTTTCATCTGCCTCAATTGAAACTTAAGGAATTTCTCCTTGGGTGAAGTTGGACTAACTCTCTTCCCTTTCTTTTCTCTGTTCCCCCAATAAGAGAGCTTCTTCATTCTGTATGTTGTTCTAAGTTGTATAATTTCTTTGATTTCTGTTTACTATCACCTTAAATAAATACATTTATTTGTTATTCATTATATGCAATTGTCTTTGTTTGAGTGACATTTGGTGGGAGGTTAGACAAGTCTTAGGATATAGCTTGAAATACTTTTCCTCTGTTAATGGAGATTGATCAGAAAGTGGATTGAACCTTGAAAATTATGGTGTGCCCTTGGGCCACAAGTGACCCATGGACCACAGGGTGTGCAGGTCTGCCTTAGACTAATAATGTTTAAAATGGCAAATATAATTCAAACTCAGTGGCCCCTCTCTAAGGAGAACAAAATGGCTTGCTTCATTGATCCAGTCTCCTGTCCTACCACCCACCTTTTCTTTATCAGGAATCAAAGTCTCCCTTGAAGAAAAGTGGACAGAAGAAACTTCAGAAATATACATACATGCTTGTGGGGTGCATCTAGACAGACCTATACAGACATATGCATAACTTACATGGGCATCATATAACCCTTATATGTATTTTGACTATTGCTGTCTTAGCTGACAGAAATGTGGAGGCCCATATCTGAAGCAGAAAAGTCAATTAAGCCACATGAGAAGATGGGGAATTAAAACATAGAAGTCAATTATAGAAGCTGTTTATAGAAACTGAGATATCAGAACACAGAAGGTGACAGGGTTAAGAAGTGGAGAGGAAAATAGTCCTAATACCACATGAATAGAGAGAGATAGGGTCTGAACTTGATGTAGGGATTGGATCTGATTGGAGGAAGTACTGATCCTGAGAGTTGATAGCAGACACAAGAAACTTCTGCTAGTTGAACTGCAACCTTGCTCTCTACTTCCCTCTATAACTTGAAGAAAAGGAAACCCATCACAGATTTGCCTATGTTGCCCTTTATGGTGTTCAGGTTCAAAGAAGAAAAATCCTTCAAAGCCAGAGAGCAGACCTGAATAATTTTGCACATGGTAGGCATAAAGTAATTGCTTTTTCACTGAAAACTGCTCACCCAACCAAGGGAGCAAACATGGGAAGCTCTGAAGATCCCAGGCTTAATCCTATTAGTTAAAAAAAAAAAAAAACTAAACCCCAAATTTATAACCTTAGAATAGCAGAGAAACAGCTTTGTTCAGGAAGAGAATAAAACGCTAGAAAACATTGATCTTATCCAGACAATAACGCGTGGTACAGACTATTTCCTAAAGAGATTCAGGATCTGAAAGTCTACAAATTAGAACTGAATTGACCCCAGTATAAAAGGTTTCTTTTTCCATCTCCATCCCTGCCAGTTATCCTTAAGTCTGCACCCCCCACCCTCAATGAACTTTTTAGTACATTGGTAGGAGAGAGTAATTCAGATTTATGAGTGTACTATAATGTTATGATTATTATATTTAGTAAATATTTCATATTTACGAGTTAATAGTGTCATCCTGGATGACTTGTTTAAATGAGAAGCATGTTAGTCGGAGCTAAAGAAGAAGAAGAAGAATTAATATACACATATCCATAAATACATACATACATACATATACATGTAGCTTGCATGGGATGACTTCAACTTTCCACTTCTCTCTAGTTTATCTCTTCTTCTGGACTGGGGCAGGCTTGATCATAACACCTATACCCATGATGGCAGATTGACACTAGTGTGTATATATATGTGTGTGCATAGGCATATGTGTTATATATGTGTATATACATACACACCAGGATTACCCCCAAGAATCCTGAGAGTGAGTTGGGGGAACAACATGCATGTATATGTGTGTGTGTGTATATATATGCATATATATACGTATATATATGCATATATATACACACACATACGTATATGTATATGCATACACACATACACACATATATATTATATAATGAGAGAGAGATTCAAAATAAGTACATAAAATAAATAACAGTTTATGAGGGGATGGGAAAACCATCTTGAACTGATAGCATGACTAAGCCTGCTGAAATCCAGGAGAAGAGAGAAACTAGGGAGAATTAGGGAGTCCCATGCTGTCCCATGCATATTACATATAGTTGAAAAACTAGGACCCAGAGAGAAGGGACTTGTTCCAAGGTCACATATAGAATAAATGACTGAGTGAGGACTTGAACTCTTGTTTCCTAATATCCAAACCAGTCTCCAATTGCACCATGTTGGACAGGATGAAGGAGAACAAGAGAGCCAAATGAGACATCTTGGTGACAGACCAATGTGATACTAGGAATCTAATTATGTGAATGACTTTTCCTTGACATTCCTTTATATGTTCCCCTGTACTCTGCATATTCTTGGACAATCTGCACTGTACTTACTGTATTTTAAGCATAGGATATGATAAGAGACTAGGTATTCTATTTTCCAGTCAAATTGGCCCAGAATGACATCTCATCTCCCACTGCTGTGCTTTTCCCCAGGTGACCCTCTTGCACAGGAATGTGCTGGAACCAGTTCCAACTGCTTGTGACAAACTGATTATATTTTAAGTGTGAGCATTTATGTGTTGGGAATTGGCAAACACTACAGGGTTTGATTTATTGTTTTGTTGATTATTTAGACTCTGTGATGGGGAAAATGTTAATAGCACAGATTAAATTTAAAAGTGCATGGTTTTTTTTTTCCTGCAAAGCCAAATATTTACCAGTATACAGCTAAACATTGACCATTCCTTCCTGGAATGTGCTTCCTTCTCATTTTCACCTCAGAAGACACTTTCCACTTGCTGGAGACTTCCTAGTGGCCCTATTGTTGTATTGGGCCTATATTTGGGTGCATATCTCTTAGTTTTCTCTGTTATGTGACCACCTCATCGTTTCTTCCCATACTACCTATTCTTGATGTCTTTTGCGACAATTCTCATGTACAACATCATTGGAGATACACTGCATCATAGGTAAGACAAAAAGCTACAATTAAGCAACAATGGATTAAGTCCTGATTTTTTGTCAGTGGTTGGAGTGGAATTAAGGAAGAGAAAGTGAGCACTTTGTTATCTCTACTTCTCTTCTTTGCTCTTTGTTTTCCTCTTACCACTCCTGCCTTTCTCCTCACTAGAAAAAATTTTGCATCTATGTCAAAGTTCTACACCTTTGAAGGGGGTAGTGGCAGCCATGGAACCATGGATTATTGTGACAAGAGAGACCTAGCTTAATACATGTAAACCTTCCTTTTTTTCTCCACTCCTTCCTTTGGTGGAGTGGCTGGCAATGGTACAAAGAAAAGTTAATGGCTGCAAACCCACAGACTCAGTCTGCGTATCTCTGGAACTCTGTCACTGCCTGCCTGGATAGATGATTTGTTGCTAGAATGTTATGATTTCAGTTGCTTTTGTGAATGCTTCATTCGGTTCTCTCTATGGCCATCTAAAGTCAAAGGAGACCAAAATGAAAAATCTTTGTGATAAGTTTATTATCCATTGTACAGTATGACTCACTCAAGCATGTGTTGGGTATTTTATAAATTTTATGCTAAGGGTGAATCATTAATAGAATATATTTCTCCTTCACTTGGGGGAAGTGAATACAGGTGGCATTTCATACCCTGAACTAGTTAGAAATCAGTTACGCTCAAGTAGTATGTTTTTGATCTCTTAACCATATACTATAGTTTCTTTCTCAAAAAAATAAAAATAACTGTCTTTTAAACACTATCTTTCTTAGCCTTGCAATAGTTCTTCAAGGTAAGTCCTGAACATGGATTATTATTTCTACTTCACAGATGAAGAGATTGATGTAAAGAAAGTCCTGTGGTCCAGTCATTCAAAAACCGGTCAATGAACTGCAAAAATAGAAATAAAAAGTGGGTTTCCAGCTACTAGTCCAGTACTAAACACAGTTGATTATATTTCCCAAGTGGGCAGAAATACAGGCTCGACCATTTTTTCCCCTAAGCACTAAACACATTTCTCTGAGGGGAAAGGTCAATTTTAGTGAATAACTACATTTCAGCTTGGGAAATTGCTTTGTATTTGTAGTTTCCAATGTGAAATACCCTACAACAAACCTAAAGAAATATTCCAGATGTTCCCATCATTCATTATGGGTTGCTTTCACTTCTGTCTGACCTGAATTCACGTGTACTTCCTTTGGAAAAGTAAACTTTGAGCAGTCATGCCTATGAAAACCTCTAAGATAGAAGGGAGATGATAGGAGAGGAACAGGGTAAGGAAATGTTTGGAGTGCTAGCCCAGGAGTCAGAAAATCTGGAATCAAATCTAATCTCTGGTGCTGACCACCTTAGTGATCTTGGGCATATGGGGTGGCTCCTATTTGGTGCCACTGTTCTTTCTCTGTAAAATGAGAGGTTGGGTCAGATGACCTCTTAAGTCCCTTCCATTTTGAAACTTGTACTCAAATGAAGCTCTTTTTTCCAAAGAGTTTTCAGCTACCTATGACTATGGAAATCCAGAATCATAAAAATTGCTTGTCAAAGAGATGAAATTAAAGTGGGAGAGTGCAGGCTTTGATATCTGCTAGCTAAATGGGTTTAGAGTATGGGGAGACTTCAAGTCTTCTCCATTCATTTCCAAATGAGCTTGCATCCCCCCTCCAGAGCTGGAACATTTGTTTTGCAGACATGTGGGTGCTACATCTTTTCCCAATATATATTAATATTTTGAATAAAAATCATCTGTAAAGGACAAATTTGGTTGTGGTCCCAGTGTAGGCTGCAGTATGTGCATCACATTGGATTAATGAAATCAAGCCAGGGGGCTGTACAAGGCTTTTGAGAAACTTAATTTGGCTGTGACTCAGGGATTTTTCCCAAAACCTCTGATGCTTGAAAAGCCCCGGTGGGATTTTGCCAATAGAATGTAATAGGCATGTGTTTTAAGAAAACTTGGGAAACATTTGAGATAACCTCATTTAAAGGAGACCACTGGAAAAAATGGTGACTCTGCTGGTGGTCAGAGTTTGGATTATTGCATGCCCTCCAATGAACCTTTCCTTTTCTTTTGAGTATAGTGAATCTCTGAATTCCTGATACATGCATTCCATTGCACATGTTTTTCTTTCTAGGTAATCACAATGATGATTATTGATTCTGAACAGACACAGCTTGCAGGGGAAGTTACCAAATCTTGCTTTTCTCCCACTGTGCTCCTAACTGCCCCAAGGTCAAAATGTTGTAGGAGTCTCAATCTTTTTCTCAGACAAACCATCCCCATCTAGCCCATTTTCACTTCCTACTAACGCTTCTCCATGAATTCTCTTGATTCCCCCTTCTTTATTTCTTCTCTGTCTCTAGAGTCCCAATCTAGACTTTGTTTCTTGACTATGTAACTTTTCTAGTACCTCTTATGGTCTGTCCTCCAGACTCTTCTCCAGAATAGGAAACTACTCATGGTAATTCATAGCATCGTTAAGAGTCATTCTGATCACACTGATATAGGAGAATTGTAGAGACTGAAGATGTCACGTCTCCAAGAAATCTTCAAGTGCATCTCTCATCCAGAACACTGTGTTACTTACAAATTGTTATTCAGCCAGTTGGAAGCTGTCCAGGGTAAGGGACAGAGTGCTGGACTCAAATTTTGGAGACCTGCATTAGAAACTCTGACATAGATTAGCTCTGAAATCTAATAGGAGGGTGGTTGTGGGCAAATGACTTCATACTTCTCTGGACCTCAGTTTCTTCTTCTGTCCAGTGGCAATGATCATACTTTCATTACTTACCTCATGGGATTTTTTGTGTGGAAAATACTTATGTAAACCTTGAAGTACACCTTAAGTGCAGCTGTTATTACTACTTTATATTCTAATGTTAGCCAGTTTTGTTAGAAAGTTTTTAATTTTAATCAGTGAGAATCTACTGATCTGTAATGTTCATTCATTACTTCCTGGGGTCAAGCAGAGCAAATCTATTCCTTCTTCCAAATAAGAACCCTAATATCTTTAATGATATCTTTTTCAAAGCCTTTCTAAATCTTCTCTCCTCCAGTCTAAATATCACTAGTCCCAGAACTGGTGTTTGTATGACTGATTACAGTCTTCGTCATCAAGGTGGTTGCTCTCTATTCCATTCTGGGTTGTCAATGTTTCTTCTAAAATATGGCACCAAGAAACAAACTCATAAACAATTTTCCAAATAGAGTATGACCAGAGGCACTGTTACCATCTCCCCACTGTACACCATATTTCTGCTAATAATAATAGCAATAACTAACATATTTGTGGTGCTTAAAATTTACAAATTGCTTTACAAGTACTATCTGACTTACAATTGGATACCTCACAACAACATTGGGAAATAATCCTACTGGTTTTATTATCTTCAATTTAAAGAAGAAACAGAATCTCAAGTTATATGTCTTGGCACTGGTACACAATTAGTATCACAGGAGGGGTTTGAGCCTGAATCTCCCTACACTTCAGGTCTAGCATTCTTTCCACTGTACCATGCTATTATCTTGTCATTTAATAGACATTCATTTATTAAGTATTTACTATGTGCAATGGGGCAGTTAGGTGGTGCTGTGAATACAGCACCAGGTCTGGCGTCAGGATGATCACAGTTCAAATGTGACCTTAGACACTTGCTAACTATGTAACCCTGGACAAGTGTTTTAACCCCTATTCACCTCCATATCTCCTCTGTAAAATAAGGACACACCAGGGAGGAAATGGCAAAGCACTCCAGTAGACAAAGGTCAAGAAAACACCGAGGACAAGGCCTATGAGGTCACATAGACATGACTGAATAACTGAATCACAACTTTTACAATGTATTGTATATTATGGGAGGAAACAGTAATGCTCCATCCGACTTTCTCCTAGACTTTGGCTCACTTTAAATGGATCAGTGGTGCTTTGGGATGACTCAGCACTTCCTCCCCAGCATCCCCACCTACTGAAGGGTACATTAGAGGGAACCAAGGGACTACTTGAGGTTTACTGTGTCAATGCAGAGCATCAAGTGATTGAGTTCTTTGCTAGAACACGTATAACTTTGTGGCCCAACAGATTGGGGCAGGGGCTTCTCTTCCCACAGTACCCTGCACAGAGTAAGCATTTAATACATGTGTTATCTATGTCTATATATCCTCTTTATCTTTCTCATCTATCCGTCTATCTATCTATCTATCTATCTATCTATCTATCTATCTATCTATCTATCTATCTATCTATCTATCATCTATCTGCTTGCTCACATTTAACATACATATAAATAGGGATAAGGGATGGATCTTTGAATTCACCAGTTTGGGAGACTCCCAGATGAAGAAATTCCTTCTATCAAAGCAGGTCAGCATTTTCTCTACTATTTATAACCTCAATTGCTTAGAGCATTGAGAAGGTGAATGAGTTGCCCAGGGATATACTGGCAGAATATGCTAGAGGCAGGACCTGAAAGCAATTCTTTCTGAGGTCTAGTCCAGCTCTCCAGACACATACCATGTGATGTCTTTGCTTGCTCCTCTTTCTTCTCTCTCCTCTCTTTCTGTCCTTTTCTTTCCCCTTTTCTTTCTCATACACCCATACACTTTTATACTTTGATCTTTTAGATAGTGCTTTGTTTCATTAAAAGCAAATTTGACATAAAGAGAACTCTAAGTGTTGAGATTCTTTCAGTCAGCAAATGTTATTAAGCACCTATTATTTACTGTGCTAAGCATTGGAAATACAGAGAAAGACAAATTAAATCCCTACTCCCAAGGAGCTCACAGGTAAATGGAGGACAAGGCATGCAAACAGTCATGTAACCTCTGTCTTATAGTCTTAGAAAATTGCCAGGACATGGAGAGGCTAATACAGTTTTACAGCTAGAACATGCCATAAGCAAAGCTTTAACCCGGTCTTCCTGTCTTGAGTCCAGCCCTACACTGTCTCTTAATTTGGGCTTATATTTATCAGTGTTTGTTCTTCTGCTCTATATAGTTTTAGTCCCTTGGTGGACTCTACTTCTGTATAAATTCTCATAATACTTATTACTATACCCCAAATAAACTGGATCCTCAGTCAATATGGATTTACTAGCCACACTGATCAATGACTATGAAATCAAGGTAATCCATGCTTGGAAAGCTTTTGCCTTTGTTTCTCAGCCTACACAGGCTTATAGAAGTCAATAAAATGGAAACCACTGGCAGGAACTGGAAGCTGGATAATTATTACATAAATCAGAGGGCTGGAATTGGCCATTCATCCATTTGCTAAGTCCACAGATGCTGTGGGATTGAGCCAAGAGAACAAACAAATGCATGTCTTCTCTTGCTTTCGATATTTTTTTCTCCCTCTTACCTGCTCAGAATACTGAGTGTCTCTACAAGTTCTTCCTGTTCAAAAGTCATCAGAATTCTTGGAAGGGATTTCAGTGAGTTCAAGGAGCTAAGAGTCAATTGTTCTGAGGTGGTGTTCAACACCATTTTCTCAATTTTACTTCTCAAGGGAATGATTGACCATGGGAAACAGAATGAAGATGGGACACTCTTACATTCTTCTGTGTGAAAGGCCCTCTGCCAGAGTCTAGTGTCAAGTCAAATTACCAAGCATTGATTAATCTTCTTCTATGTTCCAGGCACTGTGCTAAGTGCTGCTATAGAGCAGAAAAGTAGGACAGTTACTCTCCTCATTGACACGATATTCCAAGTAGAGGAGACAATACATCTAGCAGAATTCATCTTCAAGGTGAATGGAAAGGCTTGGTGGTCTTAAGGATGCAGGTCTATGACAACTGGCAAGGCCCAGAGGCCAGCTGACAACGCTGAGTGGTCTAGAGGACTTTATGATGGAGCACCTGCAAATTACTTTCCTAATGGGATTTTACTTTCCCCTCCTTCCTATTCCTTCCTTGTAGAGGAGAACTCATCTTTCAATGCCAGAAAATATGATGTATAGGGCAACTCAAAGTTCCTGCCTTTTGCTGGGCCTGAAAATGAAGACACAGGCTGGACAGTCAAGTTGACATTGGGAATGAAGTCAGTGACCACTACAGACTATGAGAAGGGGAATCATCTGAGGTAAATCTGCAAGGATCAGTTGATATATTGTCAAAGGTCTTCAATGCCAGAATAAAAAGTTCATAATTTCCTTAACTGTGAAAGTTTCTGAGTAGAGGAATAATGTAATTTAATGTTTTGTTAGGGAGAATTCATAGATAGTTGTGTAAAAGATGGATCACAGATTGTGGAATAAAGGGATGAGAGCCTGAGCCAGGGTACTTGCAGTGGAAGCATTAAGGGAGAAATGGATATAATCAGTGGTATGAGAGATAGAATTTATGGTCACTGCAATCATAACTATTCCTCCCTGGAACCTCTCTTTGAGGAAATACCTCTGCCAGCCATACTCATTAATAGCCTGCTTCAGCTCATGACTACTGGACTGTTTGTCTGCCTTGGCCCTCTTCATCTCACAAGTTATTTTGCTTTTCATGTCCCTTATGAGTCTTCTCCCATTGGAACATAAAGTCTTTGAGGGCAAGGGCTGTCTTTCTTTCTGGTTGTATTCCAATATTCCCAATGTTTAGCACAGTGCCTGGCACATAAGCATTTAATAAAATGATTTTTCTGAATAAAGTTTCCAGGAGATTTTATTTATTACTGTGAATCTGTTGTTTCCACAAAATAAGCATGAATATATCTATCTCTCTGTCTGTCTGTCTGTCTGTCTGTCTATCTATCTACCTATCTTACTACCTATTATATTACCTACCTCTCTGTCCATCCATCTATGACTTTTTGGAATAAAGTCTCCAGGAGATTTTATTAAGAAAAATTCATACATATTATTCTATGTATGATATATAATTATGTATGATATACTTAATTGTTTAGAATGTATATCATATATACACATTCATGTGAAGGATTATGTTGTTGTACTTGATGTCTGCTTAATTATCCTATTCTGCTTATGTTGAATTTCCATACTTTTCTGTTGTATTGTACTCACTCCCTTTTCACCTTCCTTCTTGAAGTACCTTAGCTCTGAAGTTCCAAGTACATCTCAAGTACTACCTTCTACATGAGGCTGTTCCTGACACCCACAGTGATTCATTCTCCCTCCCACATAAAATACAGCCTGTTACATTGTGTATACTTAGTATTTAGAGCAGCTAGGTGGCATAGTAGATAGCATACTAGACATGGAGGTAAACAGACTCATCTTCCTGAGTTCAAATCTGGCCTTAGACACTTCCCAGCTCTGTCTGGGCAAGTCACTCAACTCTGTTTGCCTCATTTTTTTCATTTGTAAAATGAGCTGGAGAAGGAATTGACAAACCATTCCAATATCTTTGTCTAGAAAACTCCAAATGGGGATGCAAAGAGTGGGACATGACTGAAACAACTGAACAACTTATCTAGGTCCAGATTGTATTTACCAAGTATGAGTCCAAAGCAGCTAGGTGCCATTGTAGTTCATAGAGCACTGGGCTTGGAGTCAAGAAGACAAGTTCAAATCTAGCCTTTGACACACCTATGAGTTGTATGATCCTGGGCAAAGCACTAAGCCTCTGATTGATTTGGTTTCCTCAACTGTAAAATGAGGATAATTACAGTACCTAATATAGCACCAATGTGATATCCATAGCACCTATGGCAGCTATGAATATGCCAGCACAGTTCTGAATCACAAAATATAACAGACTCTCCACGTGGAAGACAGAACCAAAACATTTATTCAAACACCATAAAGTCAAACCCTAACACCAGAAAACCAGACCCATCATAGCAACAAAGAAATCCATACAAAATAACAATACAGTGGGCACTACCATTCCCACTCCTTCCCTCTGTTTGGTCTCCTACAAACAAGGTCCCTTAAACAAAATCACAAACAAGCTCTCCCACTCACACCACTTGCTACCTGCTCTGTCTTTCCCAGCTCTGACTGCTCTGACTCATTCCCTGCTCCACCCTTTCTTTCTCCATCTGTTCAGAAAACTCCTCCCACCACAGACTCCATGTGACCCAGGCAGGTCACATGGGTGTATTAATGAATGGGAAAGATCTTTCCATTTAAATTACCATTACACCTACTTGGTATGATTGTTGTGAGGAACAAGTGAAATAGTATTTGTAAAGTACTTACTTAGCACAGAATCTGACACATATTAGACACTACATACTTATCCTCTTCCCTACTCCCCAGTAGAATGTAAGCTTCTTGAGGATGAGACCTGTTTCTTTTTTTTTTTGTCTGAATATCCAATGCCTTACACACAGTAGACACTTAGCAAATATTTACTGAACTGGAAATATTTTACATATTACTATTCTTTGGAGTCACTCTATGAGAAGAAGGTGTTGACTTGAGTCTTCAGTCCAGGATTGTTCTCTCCATCCACCCCAACTGGGGTGGGACATTGATGTAAGTTTAAAGAAATTAATAAATTATAAATTATTATTTGTAATTAACTATAAATTAATTCAATTCAAGAAGCACTCATCAGACACCTACTATGTACGAAGTACTGTGGTATGTACCGAGAGTATGACGATAATATAAAAGTATGAAGAGTATAAAGATAAAATGAAATAATCCTTGTCCTTAAGGAACTTCTATTCTACTGGGAGAAAACAACTTGTATAGAGATGTAACAAGAAAAGGGGCTTCCCACATGTAACCTGTACCATGAGCTCCCAGTTATAGCCTAAGTGAGGGTAATAACAATAATGGCAAACACTTATGTAGTGCTTTAGATTTACAAAGTGCTTACATACCTAATTGCATTTGACCTTCACAATCTTTCTATAGACCACAGGAAAGGGAAGGGCAAAAGCATTTGTATAGTGCCTACTATGTGCCATACACTGTGCTAAGCACTTTTACAAATACTATCTCATTTGATCCTTACAACAATCTCCAAGGTAGGTATTATTACAATCCCCAATTTACAGTGAGGACAGTCAGGCTAGCAGGTCAAGTGACTTATGCAAGGTCACACAGCTTGTAATTCTTCAAGTCAGAATTTGAAGTCATATCTTTCAGACTCCAAATTCAACGCTCTAGCTATCTGTCAGCATCAGAGGATGAATAAGTCCAAGTAAATATTAAGGATGTGGTAATGGCTCACTAGAGAGATCAGTATGCTAGAAATTCTTCCTGTACCAAGGGTAAAGCTGATAGTAGTGTACAGCCTCAGCAATTTCCGTGCCCTTTATTTTTCCAGCCTTCACCACAAGCCAGGTTTTTCCGACATGGGCTTGCATTTGCTTCAATAACCTAACATTTATATAGTGCTTGCTAAGTGCCAGACAGTTTTCTAAACTCTTTACAAATATTTCATTCCATATTCACAATAACTCTGGGACATAGTTATTGCTATTATCTCCAGTTTACAGATGAGGAAACTGAGGCAAACAAGTGAAAAGAATTGCCCAGGGATACACAGCTAGTAAATCTCTGAGGCTGAATCTGAACTTGGGCCTTCCTGACTCCTTACACTATAGCTTGTGGAAATCCAAAGGGCTCTCTTTTATGACCTTCACCTTCATATTACACCTCCATTTACACCGAAAGCTACCAGTGTATCTTAATGAGGAAGAGAAAACACTCCTTTTCCCAACTTCTATCTACTGCTGTCACCAATGACACCAACAAGAATGTGTATTTATGTATGTATGTATATATTGGTAGCTGTCTAAATTTTATGGAGAACAAATTTACAGCCTAGGAATTGGAAGTGTTGCACAAGAGACCACGAATGGGGGTAAATCTTTTGCCCAAGCAGACCCCATCCTCTAACATTCAAGACAAATTCTCTTCCTCTATATCTCCTAGAAGTCTCTCTCACAATAAGTTCTATGTCACCAGGTGAATGAATTCTGAGAAAGTAGGTTTGGCTTGATTATAGCTGTTTCTAGAGTCTGATATCTCTAAAGCAATATGCAAAGACCTGTAACCCCAGAAAGCAGAGGGTTCCTTTCAGCAGTTTTCTGCACTAGCTGGCAAGGCTGATGACCAGATTTTCAGTGTAAGCATTTATACCTTGGAAATCAGCAAATAACTACAAATTAGGGTTGGATATATTGCTTTGTTAATTGTCTAAACTTAAGGAAGTGATGGAAACATGTTAATAAAACATTTAAACTTAAAAATATATCAGGCACACATTGTTTTTTTTTTAAGGAGAAGTAGTTGTTAAACATTTACCAGCACATCCCCTGATTATAGGTAATAAGAAGATCTAAGGTGTGACCATTTCAGTGAGTGACTGGAGCAGAGCAAAGCCATAGATTACTGTAATTGAGGAAGTTGAAGTGGCTGGACATCATGTTCCAGGGCACATCAATTTGCATACTGAAGTCACTAAGTATGAGGGCGTGCATGGCTTGGTGGATGGAGAACCCCACAGAGCCAGGAAGAATTTGTTCTGCCTCTGACACAAATTGTCTGTACTACCCTAGGCAAGCTGCTTAATGTCTTAGCGTCTCAGGCAACTCTATAAATCAGAGAGAAAATGCCGACCTATGTTGCTAGAGGAAGTTCCTCATGGGGAACTCCCTTCACTAATAAAAATCCAGGCCAAGTATGTGGATAGGAGTTGGAGTGAAAAAGCAAGTTGTGATCCAGGGAATGAACACCTTGAGAAAGGAGAAAAAACAAGGTCCAGGCCTATGGATTACCACAACTAGGATCTATAAGATCTTTGTTCAACAGATAGGATTCCTATAGATCGACAAGGATCTATACCAAATGGTATACAGATGGGTGGAATGAAACTCAGAGGAAGAGAGATTACAGGGTAATGCAGAGCAAGGAGTATGTTAACTCCTCCAAGCCTAGGGTTTCAAGGAATAAAAGAGAAAAAGCAAGTTTCACTGAAAAGTATGATTGCTGATGTATTCTGGACAAAGCCAAGTCCTTTGAGCCACAGAAAATAGAAAATGTGTACAATGAAGAATTAGAAAAAGAAGGAGAATTTATTGTTAGTGATAGGGAGTGAAGGTGGATTCCAGAAGGCACAGGGAAATCAAAAAGAAAGGAGAGAAAAGAACATGGGGAGGAGTCAAGGGTAAGGCCGAAGTTGGACAGTGATAAAAGTGCCAGGAGAGGGTGCAATACTAAAAAAGGTTTTGTCATTTGGCATCTGATGACTCTGAGGTATACAGTGACTTAGAGGAGAAGAAGGTGGGGAATTTCTCATTGTAAGACAATGAGGAAAACTAGTCAATAATCTCTCCTGATACCTTGTGATGACTGAGGTTGGCATGGGTATGGGGGTGATAAATTCAGATTCTCCCAACACAGGGAAACTAGGAGGGAAGGCAATAGGAGAGTTAGGCCAGAAGTCTTGGTAATTATCTGAAGGTCAAGTCCACTGAATAGACATGTGGTGCCAGTTCCTTAACTCTGCCCCAGGGTGAAAGGGAATGAAACAAGGCAATCTTGTACATAACTTGTGGCCCTGTTAGAAGTTCTGAGTCAGTGTTGGGTCTTTGGGAATTTAGGTTTCTAGCCTCTGGAAGCTAAGGACTTCTGTTCTATATTATTCTTCTAGTGGTCCCTTTAGCACTCAAGGACTTTGCCATCTCTCAGTTAAGTAAGCAACGGACAATAATAGCAGAGAGGTGGAACATTTTGTAGTGGAAAAAGGACTGAGCTGAAAGTTAGAAGTAGTCTAGCTACGAATGAATGAATGGGTATAAATCTTACCTTGACATTTAGTGTCCATGTGATCATGAGTGAGTCACTGAAATTCTTGGAATCTTGTTCTCTTCTGTAAAATAAAATAATAAAACATCTAGTGTCTGTCTCATAGAGTTGTTGGAATCAAAAGGGATACTTTATGGAAAATTCTTTGTAAACCTTATAGCACTACATAAGTTCCAGCTATAATTACTATCTGAATATTTGTGTAGACTTGAATTTAAATTCCTTTAAGTGTAGAGTATGTACAGGAGAGCGGCATAATTCAATTTATTTGAACAATCATGTACTGAGTGTCCATTATATGCTAGATTTTTGGGACAGAGATCCAAAAATGATGGCATCCTTGCTCTCCAGGAGCTCAAGGGTAAGGATCTCTTGCATCTGTTTAAAAGGTTGTGAATGGCCAGATTAGCTCTACTATATAGGTGGTATAGAGCATCTGGAGTGGAATAGAGCACCTGGGCCTTAAGTCAGGAAGGTTCATCTTCTTAAGTTCAAATTTGGCCTCAGTTACTTCCTAGGTATGTGATCCTGAGCAAAGGCACTTAACCTTATTTGCCTCAGTTTCTTCATCTGGAAAATGAGCTGGAGAAAGAAATGGTAAATCACTCTAATATCTTTGCCAAGAAAACCCCAAATGGGCCATGAAGAGTTAGACATAACTAAAAACAACCGGACAACAACAGAATGCTAGGCACCTTTTTAAAAATAACTTATAAAGGATGATTTATCTTGAGTTATTCTCTTGGACCTGACTTTTAAAATGGAGGACTGAAGAGATAGACAGAAAACCAGAGCTCAGAGAAGAGAGAAAAATCACATCCAGTTTCTTGGAAGGAAGCCTGTGTAGGTACATAGCTCCTTGAGGGCTGATAGTGAACAATAGATGAGTGACAAAGAGTCTCTGGGCCAAGTCACTAGCTACAGCAATACAAAAATGGCAGCACTGAAGAAGCAATATTAGTATTGAAGGTAGTGGAGCAACTCCTGAAAGCAATATAGGATATCCAAACCCAGACTCATGTACCCAGCAGAGAAGTTCTTGGACCAAAAGTCTTAGAATACTTAAGAGACAGAGCCACAATGTTGAATCGTAATGTGGACTGTGAAGGTTTGGGGAAGGAGATTCACTTTCTAGCAAGTCAAAGTACTAGTGGAAAAGCTAAAATGGGTCAATTTCAGGGTGTAGTACTAAAGATTGGGAGAACTATATGGGTTTCTGAAGAGGAGGTGTTCATCGGAGAGAGAAGAGAAATGATCTTGAACTTTAATGACCTTGGCTGCAAGTACATTGAATAAAACCTGTCCAGTACTTGGAAGATTTGTGACTCTGGGTATTTGCATTGGAGCTCAATGTCCTTTTGCTTTTATAATGAAGATTTAAATTAATCAAATCTTATGTCCCCAGGGGAAGCCTTGGGTGGAGAAAAATGAACAGAAAAAAGTGAGATTTGTGTGAAAACTCCCAAGATGATCTGGGCAGATAAAGAGCTTGGTTCTGGACCATAGGTTATAGCTGTAATCAAATACCCATTACTCTGTACCTCTGCAAATGTCAGTTTAACCACATCCAGTGAATAAGTAGTATAGCTCTAAACAAAGATAACTCCTTAATATTTTGTGACTAATTATTACATTGTTTTTGACCTTTCCTAGAATAAAACCCCAAGCAGCAACATCCTGTTGTGAAAAGGGATCCCTGGATTTAGGTGAGGCCCCTAAGTTTGAAGCCTACTACAAACTGTCCCCTAACTAGTTGTGTTTTTAAGACCTCACTCCCCCATCTACAAAATGGGTGAATAAGATTTGCACTAATTGTAAGCTATTATTATTAACTAGCCAAATTCTTTCCTCAAGACATTAAACTTAATTCTTCTGATGGTGATTAATAATTAATTGCCTGATCAGCCTTAGTGCCACTTGTCTCCAAAACTTTGCTGTGGCTGCAGGATTGATTTATCAAGTAAAAATACCTTAGACTCCACATTATTTTTCTCTCAAAGGAAATAATCAGGTTTACCATAAGGTCAGATTGGTCTTTTCAGTCACAAAAGAGCAACCTGACCTATGGTAAACCTAACTTTTTTTTTATTGTATGGCCTGCAAAGTTGCTGTTTAAAAGTGCTGGTTTTTAAAAAAGGGTTGGTGAAAATCAAATGGAACTTAATGTTGCATTATTTTAATGACAAAGCTTCGATTCAGTAAGAGCTGAGAAAATTCATCTTCTTGTTTCTTCTCAGTGGGTTCCTGGGTAGGTGGATTGGGGTGAGGAAGGGATATATACAGAAATGATTATGGTGTCAAATAAAGGAAGAGAGAGAGAGAGAGAGAGAGAGAGAGAGAGAGAGAGAGAGAGAGAGAGAGAGAGAGAGAGAGAGAGACAGAGAGAGAGAGAGAGACAGAGAGAGAGACAGAGACAGAGACAGAGACAGAGACAGACAGAGACAGACAGAGACAGAGACAGAGACAGACAGAGACAGAGAGAAACTAAGAAAGAAACAAAGGAAGAAAAAGTCAGTTGATTTATTCCCCTCACCCTCCACTTCCTGTGTACAAGGGCTACAGACTTTGGGCATATTTTAATGTCAAACCATTCAACTACTAGAGCAGCTTTCTTTCATTAACTGGAATTGGAATAACTTATGAAAATGACTGATTAGATGTGTACATTTTGTAGTTTTTCATCATTTGTGAAATGCAATGGTTTAGATGAAGTTGATAGGTGAGGATGGTTTGCTTAATGAAGCTTTCTTATTCTAGAATGATTTAATTTTTTTTTTTTGAGTCAATATGGTTAAGAGTAGAAAGCATGCTGGATTTGGAGTCAAAAGACCTGGATTCAAATCCTGCTTCTGCTCCTTATTACCTTTGTGACACTGAATAAGCCACTTAATCTCTAAGCCTCAGTTTCTCACCTATAAAATGAGGTGCTTTTCCATTTCTATCTAGAATCTTTTAATATCTGTCTTCATTCTTTGACTAAGTGGTGAAATTCTTATGTCAAGTACAAATAAGAAGAAGCAATTAGAGAAAAGTCATATTAGTCTCAGGTTTTTCCTTATGGTCTCCCCTACAGGGAGATAGTGTGTTTAGTTGGAGCGTCAATTTGATGTTGGGTAACATGGTTTCAGTTGTCCCTCTGTTGCTTGCTTCATGGTGGATAAGATACCTTGGGTATGGGGTAGGCGGCTACCTTGGGTAAGATACTTCTGAAAGTCTCTCTTTCTTCATTTGCAAAGTGAAAGATTGAAAGAGATGAACCCCCCCCCCCCAGTCTTTTTCAGCTCAAAAATCTATGATTTCATATTTTCTATCATATGACATTTTTTCACTAGTCAGTTAGGGAGACACCATGAAATGTCAAAAACTTCATTTCTTTCATGTCACTCAGTAGCATCTGCTGAACAGATTCTGTAGATATGATATTCTAGATAGAATACTTTGTCATGTTTTATCATACAGATTATTTGTCTAGTTGGAGAGATAAAACATACATATATGTGGGAAATTAAAGAATCTATTTACAGAGTTACCAAGTTAGTCAATAGACATTTATTAAATGCCATCCTTGTGCCAGGCACCATGTTGTGCGCTGGGGATTCAAAGAAAGTCAAAAATCGGTGCTCAGTCAAGGAGTTCACAGTCTCATGGGACAAATAACATATATCTGTGTACAAATAAGCTATATACAAGATAAAATGGAAATAATAAAAGAAAGGCATTAGAATTAAGAGACATCAGGAAAAGATTCCTGTAGAAGATGGGATTTTAGTTGGAATCTGACGGAAGCCCAGGAAGACAGAACATGGAGATGAAGAAGGAGAACATGCCAAACACAGGCAGTAAAAATGCATGGATTAGGGACATAGTGTGCATTGTTTCAGGAACCACAAGGAAGCCAGTGTTGCTGGATCAGAGTATGGAAGTGTTAGGTATAAAAAGATTGAACAAGTGAGTGGAATCAGTTTGTCAAGGATTTTGAATGACAAAGCTTGTATATTTGACCCTGGAGACTGGAGTGAAGTGATGCTTGTGTCAGGGAGACCAATCAACAGGTTATTGCAATGGTTCGTGGATGAAGTAATAATGGTAGTAGTCTTGTCAGAAAGAAAAAGAGAACATATGCAAGAGATGTAATAAAGATAAAATTGACAGGACTTGGCAACAAGAGAGAGTGAGAAGGCAAGTACAGCACTAGGTTGTTAGCCTGGGTGACTGACAGAATAGTGGTACCCTCAACTGTAATAAAGAATTGAGGGAAAGTTTTAGGGGAAAGATGAGTTTAGTCTTGAACATGTTGAGAAAAATTGGTCATCCAGTTTGAGATGTACAATAAGCAGTTGGAGATGTGAAACTAGAAGTCAACAGAGAGATTTGAGAATCATCAGCTGATAACTGAATCCTTGGGAACTTATAAGATCACCAAGTGAAACAGTATAGAGGGAGAAGCAAAGAGGATGCAGGATCCCATGGGACACTCATGGTTAGGAGATATGACCTGAATGACGATCCAGCAAAGAAGACTAAGAAGTGATAGAGAATGGAACAACTTCAGAAAGCACACAGCTAAGTTAAGAAATACTACAGAGAATTGGGCAGTTAGGTGACTCAGTGTATACAACACCAGCCCTGGAATCAGTAGAACTCGAGTTTAAATCTGACCTCAGACACTTTCCACCTATGTAACCCTGGGTAAGTCACTCCTGTTTGCCTCAGTTTCTTCCTCTGTAAAATGAGCTGGAAAAGGAAATGGCAAACTACTCCATTATCTTTGCCAAGAAAACCCCAGGTGGGGTCATGGAGAGTCAGGCAGGACTGAAATGATTTAACAACAAACAATATGAAGAATAAAAGATAAAGGAGAAATCTGTGCAGAAGGCAGGAAAGGATGTTTATATACAATCATTCATTAAAATTGTATTAATTCAAACTTAGGTGACCCAATAACCCCAACTTCAAGAGGATGGAATTTCAATAATTCAAGAACTCATTTTTAGTGTTGAACTTAAAGTATTTAAGGTCACTTCTTGAGAACATCCTGTATATGAGCCTTGATTGCAATAAAACATGACAAATTCAAAATTCAAGGGACCAGCAAAGAAAGCATAACCATGACAGCTTTGAATTACTTTTCATTTAATTAATTATTTTTGCATTATCCCTAACTAGTTGTTTTTTGTAATGAACCAGTACCAGTTTAATATACTATATTTGTAATGGATAGCAGTGCAGTAAATTTAAATTCTGAGTTCTCGTGCATCATTCTTCAGAAATATTTTCCTGGTGTACCCTGGGAAGTTTCTTGCAATTATGCCTCTCACACATGGTTGGTTGGTTGTTGCCTTTCATTCTCAAAGAGGACTGACATCACTATGCTAGAGTCAAGTTACAGTGCTTCTGACTGTGGCTAATCAGACCAATAGGAGCTCAAAATGCTCTACCACCAATCAGGCACAAATAAACCATGTGAAAAATTGGGATGGATACTCTAAATTTGCACATCCTACTTTTCTTTTGAGCTGTTTCAAGTCTGCTTTGCTCACAGAGCACAGAACCTTTTCTGATGTAGGCACGCCATGCTGAGTGGTCCTGTGCCAGTGTTTCCCATGTCACACAATCAATTCCAAAGTTCTTAAGAGAGACCTTGAGAGTGTCCTTGTATCTCCTCTTCTGACCACCATGTGAATGCTTGCCTTTTGTGAGTTCTCCATGAAAGTCTTTTTTTTTGTTGTTGCAAGCTTATGTTTTGCATTCAAGTGACATGGCCATTGGAGTTATACTTTCTGAAGTAGAGTTTGAATGCTTGGAAGTTTAGTTCAAGAAAAAATCTCGGTGTCTGGTATCTTATCCTGCCAGGTGATCTTCAGAATCTTCCTAAGACAATTCAAATAGAGTCCTGGTCCTACACATCACAGGACCTAAGTTCAAATCCTACACCCACTGTTTATTGCTTATGTGACCTTGGATGAATTATTTCACTTTCCTAGGCCTCAGTTTCCTCATTTATAAAATGATTTTTATTTTGCATTAGATGACCTTTGAGGTCCTTTCCAACTCCAGATTTACAATCCCCCAAGTGCTTTTGAGACTGCTTGGGCAATAGTGGTGTCTCTGTTGGGGAGGTGGTGGTGGAGGTGACTAAAAGACCATGTAAGGTGGTTTCTTTTCTTCTGAACAAATACTGAAAGGGATAAGCCATTCTTATTTTGCACTTGTTCTGTGTCCTTCATAGAGAGACTACATCCACTTTCCTCCTGGGCAACTGAGCTTATTCTCTTCTCACTATCCTCTCCTTCTCCCTCCCCTTTTTTCTCCCCCTCCCCCTCCCCCTCTTCCCTCTTCTCCTCCCCTTAACTTGGGGATTACTGGCTAGATTTCTTTCTCAAAGACCAACCCTTAGACCCATTTTACTCTGGATCTCAACGCTTGGACAATAATAGATCCCTGCCCAAGCACCACTTAATGGTTATTTTGGGGCCCCCCGGCTCAGATTGAATGTCAATAGTAACTGTTTCTCTTTTGGCCAGCAACCCTGATGGTCTTCCCCTCCCAGTTTAATTTCTTTTAATTAAAGGGGCCATCCCTTGACTCACTTCTTATAAAGGTCTATTCAGTGAATGGGCTTTACTTCACTCAAAGTGAGAACGTTTAAAGACCTTAGTTTAAAAGGGCCAGGGTCTTTCATTGTATCCTGGAGCATTTCCAGTTGTCCTGATCCATATCTGGCCACTGGACCTAGATGGCTCTGGAGGAGAAAGTGAGGCTGGTGACCTTGCACAGCCCTCCCTGACTCAAATCAAAGTCAATTCCAAGTCATGCCATCATCTCCCTGATGTCATGTCCTCTTCGAGAATGAAGGACAAACCATACAACCTCTACTTTACAGAAATGCTTGTTTTTCTGAGAGCAGTCAGTATAAAGATTGTTTTTCTTTCTCAGAGCCTTCAACATTAAGGAGGTGTGTATATCCTGGCAGCCAGCTGGAACAAAACATCAAGGGCATCTGGCTGTAGTCCATAAGCAGCAGTGTAGCCAAGGGATTAGAATTCAAAAGACCTGGCAGCAAACAGCCAGTTCTCAACTGGGGCTAAAATTCAAGGGCAGAATAGTCCTAAGATGACCTGGCAGAACAGGTCAAGGCCCCAGGCTTAGAGATACTGGGCTACTAAAGCAGAAACTTAAGCATAGTGGAACAGTTGTTTCGGTAAAAGACAGGGGCAAAATGAGTCAAAAGTTGTATTATTAGAAAACAGTCAGGGAAAGACTGATGATGCTGAATTATTTGTGTTATAGATCCACATTGTTATATTTCCCCTGTTTAGGGAGCAGACTCATTATAGAACCTGAAGCATTGCTAAGTCTGTAGGTATAGGTTAAGTAACCTCAGCTGTGGCAACCAGAGAAATGCAAGCATAGGGAGCAGAACCAAAATTAAAAATTCTCACACATGCATGTTCAGAAATGTCCAAGGTGTTGATTAGTTTTTACTTGAGTATATTTATTTAAGAGTGACCCTCTACTTTGTGGGGTAGGGGAGAATGGGTAGTGATAGTGGGGAAAAAGCAAACAAAAAGAAACTAAGAAAAAATATCAATGAAACAGAAATTCTTCCTTCAGACCCATATCACTGTAGTCACTTTAGAACTGATTTATTATTATTTCTGATTTATTAAAATAAGTAATATTAGACTCTCGTTTCCATCTCATACTCATCAGATTGACAAAGTTGACAAAAAATGGAAAATAACAGATACTGGAGGGATTATGGCAAAACAGGCATGCTGATGTACTTTTAGTGGAGTTGTGAATTGGTCCATCCATTTAAATTTCCTGAACTGTGCATAGTTTTTGTTTTATTTTTCATTTTATTTTCTTAAGTTTTAAATTTATATTTAATTTTAGTATTTAACATTCATTTCCACAAGATGTTGAGTTCTAAATTTTCTCCCCATCTTTCCCTTCCCCCACCCCTAAATGGCATGCATTCTGATTACCCTTTCCCCCACTCTGCCCTCCCTTTTATCGTCCCCTCTCTTATCCCCTACTCCTTTACTTTCTTGAAAGGCAAGATAGATTTCTGTACTTCATTGCCTGTAAATCTTATTTCCCAGTTAGATGTAAAAGCAATTTTAACATTTGTTTTTAAAACTTTGAGTTCTAAATTCTCTCCCTTCTTCCCTCCCCACCCATCCCCATTGAGAAGGCAAGCAATTCAATATAGGTTATAAATGTGTAGTTATGCAAAACACTTCCATAATAGTCATGTTGTGAAAAACTAATTATATTTCCCTCCATCCTATCCCATCCCCCCAATTATTCTATTTTCTTCTTTGGCCCTGCCCCTTTTCTAAAGTGTTTACTTCTGACTACTTCCTCCCTGAATCTGCTCTTCTTTCTATCATCTCCCCTACCTTATCCCCTGCCCCTCTACTTTCCTGTAGGATGAGATACCCAGTTGGCCGCATATATTATTCCTTCCTTAAACCAAATCTGATGAGACTAAGGTTCACTCATTCCTTCTCATTTCCCACCTATTCCTCTACATTGTGAAACCTTTATCTTGTCTCTTTTATGCGATATTATTTATCCCATTCTATCTCCTCCTTTCTCCTTCTCCTAATATATTACTCTCTCACCCCTTAATTTTATTTTTTAGGTATCATCCCTTCATATTCAACTCACTCTGTGCCATCTATGTTATCTATGTATCTGTGTATCTATCTAATCTATCTGTCTCTCCTTCTACCTTCTCCAACTACCTAATACTGAAAGAGGTCTCATGAATTACAAATATCATCTTTCCATGTAGGGATGTAAGCAGCTCAACTTTAATAAGTGTCTTATGATTTCTCTTTCCTGTTTACCTTTTCATACTTTTAATTCTTATATTTGAAAGCCAAATTTTCTATTCAGCTCTGATCTTTTCATCAAGAATGCTTGAAAGTTCTCTATTTCATTGAATGTTAATTTTTTCTGTTGAAGGATTATACTGTTTTGCTGAGTAGATGATTCTTGGTTTTAATCCTACTTCTTCTAACCTCAAGAACATCATATTCCAAGCCATTCAGTCCCTTAATGTAGAAGCTGCTAGATCTTATGTTATCCTGATTGTATATCCACAATACTCAAATTGTTTCTTTCTGGTTGCTTGCAATATTTTCTCCTTGACCTGGGAACTCTGGATTTTGGCTACCATATTCCTAGGAGTTTCCCTTTTTGGATCTCTTTCCAGAGATTATTGGTGGATTCTTTCAGTTTCTATTTTGCCCTCTGGTTCTAGAATATCAGGGCAATTGTCCTTGATAATTTCATGAAAGATAATATCTAGGCTCTTTTTTTGATCATGACTTTCAGGTAGTCCAATAATTTTAAAATTATCTCTCCTGGATCTCTTTTCCAGGTCAGTTGTTTTTCCAATGAGATATTTCACATTGTCTTCTATTTTTTCATTCTTTTGGTTCTGTTTTATATTTTATTGATTTCTCATAAAGTCATTATACTCCATTTTAATTTGGAAGGAATCATTTTCTTCAGTGAGCTTTTGAACCTCCTTTTCCATTTGGCCAATTTTGCTTTTTAAAGCATTATTCTCCTCAATGGCTTTTTGGACTTCTTTTGCCATTTGGGTTAGTCTATTTTTTAAAGCCTTAATTTCTTCAGAATTTTTTTGGGTCTCCTTTAGCAAGTTGTTGACTCGATTTTATTTCCCTTCTCATTTTTTCCTCTACTTCTCTTATTGATTTTCAAAATCCTTCTGGAGGTCCTCCATTACCTGCAACCAATTCATATTCCTCTTGGAGGCTTTTGATGTGGGAGCTTTGACTCTGCTGTCCTCCTCTGGTTGTATGCCCTGATTGTCCTTGTCACTAAAAGAAGATTCTATAGTCTGAGTCCTTTCACAATGCTTACTCATCTTCGCAGCCAAACACTTGACTTTCTAATTCTTTTCAAGGTAGAATGGTGTTTCCAGTGGGGCTGGGGCTGGGGGTGGGTGTACTATCTCAGGCTTCACGGATTTTATATCAGTCACTCAATCCCCCACTGTTTGTAGGCCCAGAGCTCCAGAAGCAGCCTCTTTCACTGCTGCTGCTACTGCTGCCTCCACCTCTGCCACCCCCACCCCCACAGTCCTGGGACTGGGGCCAGATGCATTCATACCACCCACCCCTCCCTTACCCAGATCCCACAGAGTTTTCCAGCTGACTACTCTGGTATTTGTGGGTTGAGAAGTCTGGAAACTGCCACAGCTGCCAATGATTCCGTTTTCAGAGTCCTTCTGCAGCTCTGTGAGCAGGCTGTGCTCTGCTTCCTGCCAGATGTGAAAGATCCTTCCAGTCAACTCTCCAGGTTGTCTTGGGCTGGGGATTGGTCCCACTTTGTCACTTTGTGAGTTCTGTATCTCCAGAACTTTTCCAGAGTCATTTTCCACAGGTATTTGGAGGAGAGCTCAGGGAAGTCCCCACTTCCACTCCACCATCTTGGCTCTGCTTTGTGCATACCTTTTGATCTACTGATCCTACTGGTAGGCCTATAGCCCAGAGGTATCAAATAAAGAGGAAAAGAACCCCAAAATATTTGTATTAGCTCTTTTTGTGGTAACAAAATATTGGAAACTAAGGTGGTACCCATCAATCTGGCAATGGCTGAACAAATTATGATATATGAAAAAAATGGAGTAAAATTATACTATAAAAAATTATGAGACAATTTCAGAAAAATCTGGGAATACCTGTATGAACAAGTGCTAAGTGAAGTGAGCTGAATGAGAGGAAAAGTGAATATAATGAAAACATTGCAAAAACAAATACTTTTGAAACATTTAAGAACCTGATCAATGCATTGAATAATCATGATTATAAAGAAACAATGGCCAAGTATGCTCCCTTCCTCCTACAAGAGAGATGATTGACTCAGGATTTGGAATGGGACATCTATTTTTTGAACATGAGACTCACTTTACTTTACTGTGTGCATTTGTTAAGCATTGTTGCTTTTATTCTTCAGTGAGTTAGGGGGAAGAAAAAAGGAAAAGAAAAAAAGGAGTTGACAATTGAAAAAACAAGTAAAATTTAGCTTAAAAAAACTATTTAGACTTATTTTCCTAACACTTAAAACACAGAAGAACATCTAGACATCAGTGGTGGGGTTCACATATCAGTGGATGCATGCTAAGGACCAGGTACAATAAGGAAAAAAAATAAATAATTTTGAATTTTCTGAAACACTTGCCTCTATCAGTGTAAATAACCAGAAGCTAACTGTTTTGTTTCAAAGACTGAGCACTTGTAAAGAAAGCATTCTCCAGCTTGGGGTTTCCATGATAAATGATGTATTTCTATTCATTGTTATATGGACATCATTAGACTGATGAACACTTTTGAAAAACAATGGCCTCTTCCTCCTTCCTTATTGTATTATTATTCAGCACCCACTGCAATGGCTCCAAGGCATTTTATGTAGCAAATATTTGTCTCTCCTCCACAAATTGTCCCATTACTTTTACCTTTGGACATAAGAGTCATTCTCTCAGGCTTCATTTATGCCAACTATGTCAGGTGGCATTTATATTTCCACTTTCTTACTTTCCATCTGTTTTTGGCTTATGAATACGTAATTGCCTTTCTGCATTCTTCTTGTTTTTTACCTACTCTTGCTAAACAATATTTTTCCCCATTCTAGAGGAATATGTCAGTTTGAATTAAGCTGGGGTACACTGATAGTTTTGAGAGTGCCTTGACTGAGTAAATGCATCCTTTCTGTAGTAGGTAGCAAGCCCCAATAGAGGCATATGAAAGATTACAGTAACTTAACAGCATTTTAAATTCTTTCTGCTTGATTCCAGATTCATGAAACAGGGTTAGGGTTTTTTTAATATAATTTTTTATCAGGGACAAATGCCCAATATCTTTCAATAGCACATAGCTCCTTATTATGGATGTTCTGTGATTCAATTTGGAGAAATGATGTTTGTCACTTCGACTTGCCACCAGGATAGTTAAATCACCAGGCATAACACATATTGTGCAAACCTCTGCTGAATTTGGCAAGTGTGCTCTGCTTTCCACAGGCAAAGAAGAGGCCAAGTCCTTTACTTGGGACTGTTTGGAGCTATCCATCCTCCAGAGACAGCTGAAAGAGGATTTTTCTTGGGGAATAACTTTCCAATTACTTAGGTATTTGTACACTCTGTACAATTTGGTGCTGATGGAAATTCAAAAAGGACTTGGAGTTGGAAGAGTGGCCTGTTAACCTCGAACAACATTGGGGTCATTAGTGGTAAGCTCATTGTTAGCTTTACCTGGCAAAGGAGAGAACTGCAAGATTTCATTCTAGTGTTACATGCTTTGTAGTCCTTAATTGCTCTTAGAGGAGAGATTTAGCTTCTACTCTGTGCCTTCTTATTTCCTATCTGTTATCTCCATTTGTGCATGAGAATATTTAAAAAGTTTGTTTATCTTTTGTATAGCCTTTGAACCTCATGTAATGGCAGGGCCTGAACATCGAATAAATAGTTCTTTTTTCTAATTCTCACATCACTGACCTGGCCTGGAGAAGGGTTTTTTAGTTTTCTTTCTTTCTTTTTTTTTTTTTTTTGTTTCTGGGTCACAGATGTTCTGGACACTGTTTTGCCTGACTGTTCCTGGGAAACATGACTCAGTTTTTTCTGGGGTCTAGCAACTTTCAGTCTCTGTGTTTTCTATAATGTTCTGCCCACTAGGTGTTTGTCCACTAGGACTGGGCTCCCTGAAGATATGGGGTCCAATGGACAGGTGAAAAGAGGTCCTGGATGCAGTTAACATTTCACAACTATCACTTGACTCTTAAGTTCATGAGATTACATTTCTCCACAATGAGACATAATTTGTTAGTTTGCAAACAGGAAACTGAAACTTTACTCATATACCATTCTACTATGAAGTCTCATCATAGTTGAGAAATTACCTCTGGTCTTTTAATTCTACCATTACAGTGCTGGGAAGGCAGGGGCAACAGGGGTATAGTAGACAGGTGTCTGGACTTGAAATTAGCCTCCTGAATCTGACTACTGTCTTAGCTACTTGCTCACTGAGTCATCCTGGCTAAGTCATTTAATCTCTATCACCCTCAATTTCCTTTTCTGTAAAATGTGGAGGATGATAGCATCTACTTCAAAGAATTGTTCGGAGTGTAAAATGAAATTGTATATGTAATGTCTTTTGCAAACCTTAAAACTCTATATTCATTAGCTATTATTAACTATGATCCTAGAGATGGACTATATGCTACTCAAGTTCCATTGAAAGGTGACAATCAGGTGAAATATTTTTGGTCCATAGAAATGAATGAAGACTGTTTCAAGGGTCCACATACAATCTTTGTTTGTTTTAGTTGGTATATTGAAATGTTTGTTTTTGTTGTTGATTTTAAAATTCATAGTAAAAATAAAATAAAAAAACTTAATAGTCAATTTTTAGGCAAAGAGATCCTGAAATCTGGGTTGAGGTGAGCAACGTGATCACATCAATGAAATATCAGATCACTGAATTGAGTTATTCTCAAATACAATTACCTGTCATCTAAATTATACATTACTTCTTGGTAGGGTTGATTGCTTTCATTTTCTTAAATAGTTGACCACACATCTGAATGGCTGTGTTGTCCATCCCCTAGAGGAGATAGGGGAATAGGGAGCAGTAACACAGGAAGGCAGGATGGAGAAGCTAGACAGCTTTTCATCTCTTCCTCATTAGGTCTTAAGAGTGTGGATTTATTATTTTGTCCAAAATGAATTCTCAGAATATGACACACCCATATCCTAATGCAAGTACAAAAACAAACTCCAAAGCCAAATAAAAATGATCCCTTTCCCTGTTATTTGCCATTTTGATTTTCAACTACTTCTGCTATCTTTCTTCATTAAATGACCTCAAGCTCTCTCCAAGTTTATGTGGGAAAAGACATGCATTAGAGGACTAATTTACATAAGAGTGTCTTCTTCTGTGCAGGTCATGCCTAATTGCCCTATAGGATGGCTTATGCATTTGCCTTTACCTAAAAGTACACCTAAATTCCTGTCCTTTGGTGAAGTCTGTCATCCAATCAGCATTACACTGGGGAAAGAAAGACTGAGAAATGATTTTTGCAGTTTCAGGAAAAGTGGTGCTACTAATGGCCTTGCTTTTTTGACCTAAAGATGAGAAAAAGGAAGGCACTATTTTGAGTTTCAGTGCAGCTGGGTAGCACAGTGTATAGAACACTGGACCTGGAGTCAGGAAGACCTGAGTTCAAATTTGACCTCAGACACATACTAGCTGTGTGTCCTTGGGCAACTTAATTAACCTATTTGCTTCAGTTTCTTCAGTTGTTAAATGGGAATATTAATAATAGTAGCCACCTGCCACAGTTATTTTGAGGATCAAAGTAGATAATAGTTGTAAAGTGCTTAACACAGTGGCTGGCACGTAGTAGGTTTCTATTTCCTTATGCTTATTTCCTCTCTCTTTCCTTCCCCTTTTCCAGTAATATTACTATAGCCATCAGAAAAAATTTAGCGTCTTTGTTAGAAATCACTTATCAAGGTCCATTACAGGTTATTTATCTACAGCACCTCCCCCACCCCCATCTAGTCTCATGTTCTTGTCATCAAAATGAATTTTGACAAAGGCTGTGCAAAGATAGTAGTAAACCTTGACAACATTTTAATTTAAAATGCATAGATCTTTCCTTTAAACCTTGAATCTGTAAGTTCAGAACATACATTTGAAAGTAATATTGAAAAGGAGTTGAGTTTAGAAGGAACTTCAACGGATTTTGAAAAAAAAAAAAGGTCACTATTTTCTTCCAGTCTGATGGGAAATCTGTTGGTTTCGAATCCTTCAAGGATTAAGCTAGGACACTTGTAATGGTTCAGTCCTTTTATATAGTTAGTATCTGATTGAAACAACTTTCCAAAAACAAAATTCCAAGACCTAGCTTGAGGGAAGGGAAATGAGAGACAGAGGAGTAGGAAGAGACACAGAAACAGATGGGGACAGAAAGAGGGCAGAGCAAGGGAGACATACAGACAGAGAGAAGAGGGAGCAAGAATGAGAGACAGAGAGGGGCAGAGACAGAGAGGTCAGAGAGAAACAGAGACAGGAAGAGCTTGAGAAGAAGAGATAGAGATGTGGGATTCAGAGAGACAAATAGAGAGACACACACAGAAGAAGACTTGTAAGTCAAGTAGTCATGTAAAATGGGACGAGTGCTCAAGAATAAACTATGGGGGGAGGGAGGGAATGTGCCTAGCAAGGACATAATTTTGTAAATATTTTAGAACCAGATACTCATAAGTGTTAGCATTTAGATGGGATCGCCCCAGCCTGAAACAACCCTTTATGGGATAAACTGTGGCTTGGAGAGACCGCAAAAGTAGTAGGTAACATAAAAGGAAAACTTTCAGGATTTGCAACAGAGAAAATCCAAATATACCTACTTTAAATCTAGAACTAAAAAAAAGTAGGCAGAATTCCTGATAATGGAATGTGTTATCAGTGGAGATTGGGATATTTGCCCCCAGAAATCTTACTGGGCAGGGTAGGCATCCATCTGAAAAAAATGGTTCTGGCAAATTGAAGTATATTCTGCTTGGATCCATAGACTTTAATTACTGGGTGACGTCTTAAAATGCCTTGATTCTTACAGGTCAGCACAATTAGATCATGCTGCTAAGGTTGTTGGTTTGATTTCTGCTCCAGGAAATCAATTTTATGCAAAGACAAACTCTCTTCCTAATATCATTGCTTATTAGAGATATCAGACAAGAGTCTCAGCATGACCCATGTCATATATCTTACTGATAGTGGGCCAGGGATCTCATATTTATATTCATTTCAATTCATTAAGTGACTACTACTTAAATGACATTATATTAGGTCCTGGGGAGATATATTATTTAAGTAAGACTTTATCTATCCTCTTCCTAGAGTTTACAATCTGATAAGGAGATTTAATATGTGCACAAGTAACTAATAGTGTTTGTTTTTGTTTAAGTCATGTCAACAGAACCCTGGAATAGTTGGTTGTCAATCATTCAGTTCTTGACCCCTGTATGCTACATCCTATGTTTTTTATCTAGGAGTATGTGGTAAAGGTAATATGTCTCTGAAAGAGTTCCATACCCTCTTATAGGTCATAACTTTTCCTTTGCAGACTGATTTAGGACATAATTTATCGGAGCAAATTAATAATACAAATGCATAATGCAGTTGAGGCAGGTAAGTGGTACAGTGTCTGCACTGTAGAGGCCTGCAGTTAGGAAGACTCATTTTGGGTTCAAATCTAGCCTCAGATACTTACTAGCTATGTGACCCTGGACAAGTCACTTAACCCTGTTTGCCTCAGTTTCCTAAATCTATAAAATGATCTGGAGAAGGTAATGACAAACTACTCCAGCATCTTTGCCAAGAAAACCACAAATGAGTTCATGAAGAGTTGAACATGACTGAAGTGACTGAACAATAACAATTAAAAATAATAGACACAAAGTACAACATTCCACTTTTGTCTTGGTCCATCCTCAAAGACAGAAGAAAACAAAACAAACAAACAAAAAAAACTCTCAGTTTGAAGTTCATTTTTTTCTTCAACTTCTTAGCACTCTGCTACACCCTCCCCCTCCCCTCTAGCCAACCAAGCCACCATGGAAATTGAAGAAGCCAGTCTTTGTTTTCTTGGAAGTTCCATGTCTTATGCTAGAAATTTCTTCTCCCCTTATCATGACTGAATAGAAGAAGACCATACTCAACTTGGTCAAAGGTAAACTTCAAGTTGGGAAGTGAACTTTGACTTCACTAGAGTCAAGTACGCATTCACAGAAATTGAATATCAGTATTATTGCCTTTATGGTCTCTGATTTTATGGTGCATCTTTTGGGTTCTAGATTTTTCCATCTCAGATGGTCCCTGACAGCTCCCAGAGCATAGAAAAGAGTAGGGGAATATATTCAGAGTCCTATGCCCACCACAGTGGTGAGAATTCAGAGAAGAATCCTGATTATTTTTTAAAAATAAAAATCATGTGATTTTTATTTTTATTATTGATATGGACAAGTATAACCACACCAAGAACAAAACAACAAAAATCATATGATTTTATCAATAGATGCAGGAAAGACTTTTTGGCAAAATACAATAATCTTTCCTATTAAAAACAAACAAACTGGAAAGCATAGAAATAAATGGAGCTTTTTAAAAAATGATTAAGTAATATTTATCTAAAACCAAGAGCAAGCATTATCTGTAATGAAGATAAACTAGATGTCCAATAAGATCATGGGTAAAGCAACAATATCCATTACTATTCAGTGTTGACCTAGAAATGTTAGCAGTAGCAATAAGAAAAATAAAATGAAGGAATAAGTCTAGGCTAGGGAATGAGGAAACAAATTGTAACTTTTTGTAGATGATATGATCACATACTTAGAAAACCCTAGAGAATCAACTAAAAAAAACTATTGAAATAAACAAAATAGTTGAAATAATTAGCAACTTTCGCAAAGCTGAAAGATATAAAATAGACCCACATTACTCATCAGTATTTCTATATGTTATCAACAAAACCAGCAAGAAGAGATAGAAAGAGAAATTCCATTTAAAATAACTACAGACAGTATAAAATACTTGGAAGTCTACTTTCCAAGGCACACATAGGAACTATATGAACACAATTCCAAAACAAAGACAGATCTAAATAGTTGGAAAAATAATAATTGCTTTTGGGTAGGCTAAACCAATAAAATAAAATGACAGTATTACCTAAATTAATTTATTTAACCATGGTCATACCAAAAAAGCTATAGGGGGGCAAAGTCAAGATAGCAGAGTAGAAAGATGCCCATATGCTAACTCTTATCCCACAGCCCATAAAATACCTGAAAAGAAGAACTCTCAACAAATTCTAAAGCAGTAGAAGCCACAGAACAATGGTGCGGAGGAGATTTCTAGCCCAGAGTGACCTGAAATATCAACAGGAAATGTCTGTCCCACTGGACATGGAGCAGAGCCCAGCCCAGCCTTGGCCATATGGCACCAAGAGGAGCAGAACTGAGCAGGCTTCAGGGACAGAAAAAACCTATAGAACAATTACTTTATAGAACTAGAAGAAAACAAGAAAATTCATCTGGAGGAAAAAAGGTTGATTATCAAGAGAACGAATGAAAAAAAATGAAAGATTGGGGCCTACCAGTATCAGATCTCAAACTATATTATAAGGGGGTAATTGTTGAAACAACCTGGTACTGAATAAGAAATGGAGCAGCTGATCAGTGGAATAGATTAGGAAGCAAAAGAGCACAATAACCTAGTATTTGATAAACTCAAAGATCCCTGCTATTGGGGCAAGAAAAACTCAAAATGGGTACATGATTTATGCATAAAGGTGATGTTATAAACAAATTAGGGGAACATGGAAGAAATTGCCTGTTAGATTAATGGATAAAGAGAGAGTTCATGACCAAACAAGAGATAGAAAGATTCACAGGACGTAAAATGTAAATTTTTATTGTATGAAATTAAAAAGGTTTTTCATAAATAAAACCAATGCAACCCAAATCAGAAGAAAAAGAGGAAAAATTGTAGCAAGTGTCTCTTATAAAAGTCTAATTTCTCAAGTATATATATAGAGACTTGAACTCATTTATAAAAATAGGAACCACCTCCAACTGATAAGTGACCAAAAGATACAAACAGGTGGTTTTTGAAATCAAGAAAAGGAAATCAAAGCTATCAATAATCACATAAAAATGCTCTAAATTACTAATAATTTGAGAAATGCAAATGAAAACAACTCTGAGGTATCACCTCACACCCATCAGATTGGTAAGAAAAAAGAAAAAGAAAATTACAGATGCTGGAAAAGGTTGTGGAAAAATAGGTACACTAATAATGCACTATTGGTAGAGCTATAAACATTTTGGTGATTAATTTGGAGCTATGTCCAAAGAGCTAAAAAACCATGCATACTTTTTGACCTAAAAATACCTTTACTAGGCCTATTCCCCAAAGATATCATGAAAAAAGGAAAAGGACTTATATGTACAAAAATATTTTTGCCAGCTCTTTTTGTGGTAGCAAAGAATGGGAAACGGAGGGCATGCTGACCAGTTGGGGAATGGCTGAACAAACTATGGTACCTGAATGTGATAGAATGCTGTAAAAATGATGAAAAGGATGATTTTAGAAAAACCTGGGAAGACTTATATGGATTGCTGCAAAGTAAAGTGAACAGAACTTGGAGGATCTACACAGTATTGGCAATAGTGTAATGATAATCAACTGTGAAAGACTTGGTAAAGATCAATTATTACAGTGACCCACAACTACAAAGTACTCATGGTATAAAATGCTATCCACCTCTACATAGCAAAATGATGGTCTCAGAGTGCAAACTGAAACATAATTTTATTATCTTTCTTTATATAATTTCCTTGTCTTCTGGGGAAAACATGACTAATGTGGAAACGCATTTTGCATGTCTTTATATACATATATATACACATATGTGCATATTATATATATATATATTTCATTATATTTCTTGCATTTTTAGTGACTGGGGATAGGGTAGGGAGTGTGTGGAGGGACAAAATGAACTTGAAACTGAATTTTTAAAAAAATATTCTATGACTAGGGGAAGAGTTTATAACCAAGAAAGGGACTGTGAGGACCACACACAATAAATTTGACAATTTTGATTACAAAACCAAAATAAAAGCATTCAAAGCTGTATTGGTGCTCTTAAAAAAAAGATTGATGGTGCTTTCTCATAATCTGGTTACTGATAGTTTGCATTTCTTCTTTTTGAAAGCTGTTTGTTTGTATTCTTTGACTCTTTATTGAATGAGAAATGATTCTTATTCCTATATTTATGACAGATCTTTACATACTGTGTGTATTATACCTTTATCAGAGATAGTAAATGTGAAAATTTTTTCCTCTATCAACAGATTTTGTTTTTCTAGTTGCCCTGATTATGAAGGCATAATGGTACAATGGAAAAATGACGGTAAGCAGGACATTCTTTCAGAAGGGCTATTTCAAGGGTTGGTAATAGCTTATCAAGCATGGCACATCAGTTTCATTATTACTTTAGATTATATTGTAGATGATGGATCTATTATAGAAAGCAGAGGTACTGTATAACCTGGTAAAAAGGAAAGAATATTGGTTTTGGAATGAGAGTTCAAGAGCTGATTGTTAAAATGTCATTGTGAATGCTTACACCTTGGAAATAGGCAAATGCTACAAATCAGGGCTTGATTTATTATTTTGTTGTTTGTCTGGACTTAAGAAAGTGATGGAAAAAGTGTTGATGCAATTTAAACTTAAAGGGTATCATGAAAACTATTTTTGGAGTCAGTTGTTAAACTTTTACCAGCATACCTCTGCTTTCATCCCTAAATCTATGATCTCAAAAGAACTTATTTTGCCACCTCTAATTTCTACAGTCTTTCTCTTTCAACACATCTTTATGGATTAAGTTTTAAAGATAAAAATATCATGATATGTCCTTTTAATCTTAGGTTACATAAAAAAAATAATTCATTTGTGTAATAGCAGCTGCCTTGAAAACTCAAATTATATCCTATTACTTTCAGTACTTTATCAGCCACCATAATTGTTGGGAAGTACTAAAGCTGTGTGCAACCCTAGCCATTTAGAGAGGCTGAAAGTAAGAAATGGAAAGCCTCAGCTATGTATGACCTGGGTATTATTTAATATCCTATCTGGCACATCTCAAAGCTCCAGCAACCAACTTTGATGATAAAATATTATTTGTTTGTCTAGGTTTATAATGCAAGCTAGAATGAACTGCTAAGAAAAGAGAGCACCATTGTTTTTCTTCTCAATTGCCTGTCCTTAAAGGAAATGCTGGCTCTAAAATTTAATCCTCCCCATTCTATCCAAGGAAAGCCTCTCAAAAATACTTTAGTCAGGAAATATTTTATGGGTTTACTGAAATGCAGAATGTTTCTTTATAGGTCCCTGTTGCCTTTCACAAGGTCCAGTAGAAATTGAATTTTATTTTACTGAGGCAGTGAGATGGTATAGAGTGCTGGACTTGGATTCAGGAACCTGAGTTCAAATCAGGTCTCAAACACTTAACTACCTGTGTGACTCTGGGCAAATCACTTAACCTGTCCTATCTTTGGTTTCCTCATCTATAAAATGGGAATCATAATAATAGTACCTGTCTCACAGGGATACCATAAAGCTCTTTGCAAATCTTAGTGTGCCATGTACACATTCGCTATTGTTTTACTGGGAAGGAGAGATAGGAAAAGAGTACTCTTGTTTTCTCCCCATGATAGAGCATAGTTGTTTTTTATCATGCAAAGCTGACAAGTTTGGGCTCTGAACTCCAGCTGTCCAGATGGTTTAATAAAAAAAAAAAAAAAAAAAAGAAGAAATAGAGCAGGGTATGACATATTTTCTTTCTCTCATCCAGAAAAGAATAGTTTCGTGTCAAGGTAACTTGTAAGTCATATGCTGAAGGGAACTGTTATGTGAGTAAAAGAGGCAGATAAACTAGAAGAAAACAGGGTGGGGACAAAGGCCCAGGGCCCAGAAGAAAAACATAAAATGAAAATGACTTTCTTTAAACAAGGAATGAAATGTTTATGTGATTTACCACCATCTGGCTTGTTTAGAACTCCAGATTTAGAGGTAAAATAAACCCCAGCATATTTTCATATTGCTTTCCATTGGTTATTCTAATATTCATTATATCAAAAAAAGTATGCTGGGACTAACACTGACTCTCCCCTGCAAAACATCCACACAATCATAGCACTATACAAAATAAAACACAGCAAATAGCCAAAAACACCTCAACTCCCCCCTCTATAAAAATTTGTAAGCAGAGGTCAAGATACAAGTAACAACTACCCCAAAGCATCAGCAAGCCATGTTAAATAGAGCAAATCCAATGAACACATACTAAATTCTTTAGTTCCTAGGAAATAAGCCCTAAAATTCTCTATTACAATGTACAAATCATATCTTTTCAAGTATTCAGAAATACCCTTTCCTTTCTCCTATGTTTGCAAAATCTTCCTAAGGAATTTGGAAAGAGGTGATCATGGATTGATTTTATAATTTAGTTCTAGCAGTATCCATGATTCCAAAGTAATAAAATAAAATTTAAGTCTGTGCTTCTGATTCCTATTCCTTAATGGGGAAGAAGTGTTTCAAACTACGTATCTGAGGCTTGACGCCCTTCCTAACAAATGCCATTACACATGACCGCTCACAGAGAATAGGAAACAAGCTTACTTATCCAAGCAAATAGCAAACAGAAATCACAGAAATTATACAAAAGATAATACACCAGATGATACAGAATGAGTGAGATACATCTCAGGGAGAGAGACGCAGACACAGATACAGAGAGAGAGAGACAGAGAAAGAGATGGAGAGACAGAGGCAGAAAAGACAGAGATGGAGGCAGAGACACACACACACTCAGAGATAGAGAGAGATCAAGAGGACTTGATGATGCTTAGAAAGGAAGGATGGAATGTCCCACATTTACCTTACTCAGATTATTAGTGTTGTAGCTTGCCTCACTCCCTTGCTCTGGCAGACCACTTGATAATTTAAGCAATCTAGTCTACTTCAGTGAGAAGAACATTGGCAAAGAAATTTGATCTTCTTTGATTTCATGACTTTAAGCAAATCTTGGGACTACTATGAAGAAAAGTAAGGGAATCTAGGAGAAAAAAATAATGTCCAAACTCAAGAGTAGTACTATAATATGTAAGATGTTATCAGTATTCCTAGAATAAGAGCAAAAATAAAAATATAAAGCTCAGTGCTATAATTCTAAAATATTTTCTCTTCAGTCCAGGTCTCCTAGTGCTCTGTTTTCTGTATGGGATAGGAGGCAATACTATTTGAGACAGGCTAAAAAGCTTGAAGTCCTAAGATAATGCATATTTTTTTTTATTATGCATGATTTTACATTTGAAGATGACATGAGTTCTGAATATTCCTTATAAATTCTATCCCAATGTACAATTTCCTCTGTTTGGAATATTTCCTTCAGATCAGGCAACCCATCAACAAACATTAAATACTTACAATGTGGCAGGTACAGAGCATACAAAGACCAAATTAAAAAAAAAAAAAAGGAAAAGGAGCAAGTACAGTTCTAAAGAAGTTACATTCTACTGAATAAAAAATGGTGTAGGAATTAGCATGTGAGCTGAGCTTTGAAGGAAGGTAGAGAATTTTAGAGGTGGAGATACAAAAGAAATTCATTTGAGACCGGTGGGGGGTGGGGGGGTGGGGCGGGGTAGCCTCTGCAAAGACACAGATAAGGGAGACTGAATATCATGTGCAAGGAAAACCAGAAACCCGTATACATTGAACATTAAGGGGAGTAATGAGTTATGTAGCACTCCATCCAGGTGAACTTGGGAAGTTCATTCCATGAAGGATAGCCCTGGGATTCTGGGTAATGTCAATATGACACATCCCAGGATTCCCAGGGCTTGGACCCTCATATACTACTAAAGGTGGACTTCCCAGTCATTTTTACTTTAGTTGAGTTGAGTTTTATCTCACTTCATATTTGAGGAGTCTTTGACTCTTGTATGTCATATCTAAACGAACTTAATCTGTGCAACTTCTCTGATTATTGTTTTACTGTTTGCTGAATTGAATATATTTGTTCTCTCCCCATGGCTTCTTTTTGTGTGTGATAAGGGTTAGGTGGAAGAAGAGCTAAATTGGTCACGACTAAGTTAACTGTTACCTGAATGGCCTAGGGTGGGATTACGTTCTACCTATATCAGGGTATCTGACTAGATAAAATGACTTTTATCCTAACTATCCCCACTCCAAAATATACCTTTAGATTGAAAATATTTCGTGTCTACTAGATAAATATAATTCTAACCCAATACCCTTGATGAATACAGAGGAGTGATTAACCAGTTATGATAATTCTCCTGCTTTCCACAGATGTGGGAATTGACATCTCCCTGGTGGATGTAGAATGTGGCATTCTAAATATATTTATTAATTCATGGTCCATGCATTGTAATTCCCTGAGGCTCAGTCCAAATTCTAATAGTGATAAGTTTTCAAAGGTAGGCAGAAGCCAGTCTGTGAAAGACTTGAAATGTTCAACAGGGGAATTTGTATTTCCTTCTTGAGGCAAAACCTTTTTGAGCAGAGGAGTGACATGATCAGGAGTATCAATTTGGCAGCTGCTTGGACAATGAATTTCAGGAAGGAGACCGATTAAGAAGCTATTGCAATAGTTAAGAGCAGTGGCAGCAAACTGGGAGCTGAACCAGATTAAAATGTAATTGAGAAGTGTTTTTAAAAAATAAGACTACATTACAACATAGGTCATGTTAGTTTGTGGTTTTCTAAGTCAATATGCTGCCAACAGGGATTGGTTTTTATCTGTTTGACTCTGTTGGTCTAGAGTAGTTGTGATAAAGACCATGGCTGAGCAGAGAAGAACTGACATGTAAAGGATGATGTAGAGATATAACCAATAAGGCTAGACAATGGATTAGATATGTGAGGTGAAGGAGAAAAGGGAGTTGAAGATGATTCTGAGTTTTCAGACCTGGAAAGATGGTGGTATCCCTAATGGAAGATGAAGTTAGGAAAGATTAGATTTGTATGGAAAATAATGAATTCTTCTTTGAACAAACTGAGTTTGAGATGCTTAAGGGATATTCAGTTGGAAATATCCTATAGGCATTTGACAATGCTTGCCTAGAGATCCAGAGAAAGATTGGGACCGAAAATATAGATTTGGAAGTCATCTGTATAGAGGTAACCTATATTAAATCTTCCAGGGAAAAATCAGTCATAGATATAGTAGGTAGATGGGAGGACAGAAAGAACCAAAGAAAGGGACCTTCTTTTTTTAATGAAAAAAAATTAAGATCTATCACTTGATTGTGACAGTTGAACTCATGAGGATGAGGTCATCATGAGAGAAAGTAGAGAAGAAGGCCCAAGAAAGAGCTCTGTGGTGCACCTACAGATAGGGGGAATAACAGGGACAATAATTCAATAGAAGATTCTGAGGAGTGACCAGAGAGGTAGGAGGAGAACCAATGGAGAGCCATACCACAAAAATCCAGACAGGTAAGAGCTATGGACATACCAGGAAAGAGCTTGGAGAAAGAACACATTGGCAAAATATTGTGAATTTTTCTAATGATAGAAAAGTATTTTTCCCTACTGGGGTCAGGATTGGGAGGGAGAGGAAAAAATAGAATTCTGTTAATTTTTTTCAAAAATAGAGATATTGGAGAGGGAATGGTACAGATGTGAAATGTTACATGAACATTCAGATGAGGTCACTACTTTATTAGTTTTACTCAGTTCTTTTTACTTTGTCATGAGGCCTCTGATGAAGTGGGAGTAACCTGTAAATATTTATAATGTAAAAATAAAACACATCTATAAAACTTAGAAAAGTAATTATTTATTTGTACAGCATTGCTGTTCAGTCATTTCAGTTGTGTCTGACTCTCCATGACCCCATTGGGGTTTTCCATTTCCCTCTCCAGCTCATTTTATAGATGAATACATACACTAAGCAAATAGGGTTAAGTGACTTGCCTAAGGTCACACTGCTAGTAAGTGTCTGAGGTAGGATTTGAACTCAGGTCCTCTAGACCCCAAGGCCAGCACTCTATCTAGTGCCACCTGACTGCCCATTTATTTGTACTCTTTTGCTTAAACTAAATGTTTAAGAAAATTTTTTAATTTGAAAATATTTAAATTTGAGGCCTTACTCCATGTTACTTGTAGTTAATGATCCAACTTCTGGCACTATGCCTTTGCCTTACTTAGCCTATGAAGGCTTGGGATGCTTATCCTCCTTCCTGTGTCCTCTTGGAATCTCTAACTTCCTATAGGAAAATAACTGGTGATTCAATAGAGGCTGGATTGGAGTGGAAAGAGCCTTGAGGCAGGCAGACCCTTGAACATGACGTGACGGGGGCTTGCACTACTGCGGTGGCAGTATCATAGGAGAGAGAAGGGGGCATATTGGAGAGATGTAAATGTGAAACCTATAGGCTTTGGCAACAGCCTGGATAAGCAGGGGAAAGGACAATGAGAGATAGGGTAGTGGTGAGGATGACATCTAGATTGTAAGCTGTAAGGACTGGGGAGATGGTTTTACCCTCCGTAATAAAAGGGAAGATTATCTAGCTAGCTAGCTTTTTCCCATTCTTCCACTCAAATAAATAGAATTACAATGTATTGACTTTGAATACTTTTTATATTTACTTATGTGTGCATTTTGCATCCCCATCCCAGGTAGACCTGACCCAAGTAGAACGTAAGTTCCTGTAGACCAGACATGAGTCCATTTTGTCTTTGCATTACTAGTCCTTAGCACAGCACCCTGCACACAGTAGACACCCAAAAATGCTTATTGACTTGACTAGAGGCCAAGATCTCAACTGTCTTTCCCGTTTAAACATAACTAGCTGCTATGCTAAAGACCAGTGATGTCATTTAATGTCCTAGATTTCTCTAACTCATACAAACTGCTTGTAGGACTCTAGGCTGAGTTTACTACTTAGACAGGCCAGAGTTAGATCCCTGGAGGGTGAGAGTTTCATGGGGATAAAAGAAAGGTATCATAGACTACTTATTCCTACTTTTGTACACTTCCAATGATAGTTTCTTTCCATGCCTATCCTAGAACCCAGGCCAAGGCTCTTTCATCAGAAGAGTTGTAACTGACACACATGTATAAAATAGGTTAGTGATGTGTTAAAAGTAGGGACACTGAGGATCCAGTAACTCATGGGAAATGAGAGAACAGGGAGGGAGGACTCAAATGCAAAAGGTCCTGCTGTGTTTTATTACCATGAGAGTTTAGCTTTTGCATTAAGCCTACAAGTATCCAAAGGGACCTAGAAGCAATGAAAATCAGGCTTCCTACTCAGGCTTCATATACTCTCCCTTTGATTTAGAAAATCCCAGAACCCTGTCTGCATAAAGTTAATGACTTTACTTTTTTTTTTTTTTTTTTTGGGTGGAGAGGGTGGGTGGGTAGAGGATCTGATTATGGAGAAATAACCTCTTAATTTCTCTCAATTCCTGTGGCTTGATACACTTTGATATTCTATCAGGCATAGCTTAGGTCTGCCAGAACCTCACTGTAAGGAGTATAGCAATTGGGAATCAGTGGAATCTGGAACGTAGAAGCCTGGGAGTTGTGATACTTAAAAAAAAAAATCCCTTGGTAAAACCAAAATTAAATTACAAATCTGAATCTCAGAAAATAGGCAAGTCTGACTATAAAGTGTGTTAGCAAAATTGTTGCCCTCTTTTGGTAGAAGTTTCAGAATTCTAAAAGCTTAAATTTGTTTTTTCCTGGGTTTAAACTCCAAACCAGATATAGATAGCACTATTTCATTTCAAAAATCTTTACAAAGCTTTGGTTCAAGTATCAACATTAATTAGCTTTCTCATTATTATGACTTCAAAAAATAAGCATGAAAACATATGGTAGGCATTATACCTCAATACATTTAAAAAATATTTTTTTGGAGGACAGAAACAAATTTAAACATACGCCTGAGATCTTGAGTCTGTTGAAAAAGATTCCTTAAGGAAACTGATTTTAGAAAGCTTTTCTTTCAAACTTCCCCAATAACACTTGGAAATTGACCAAAAAGCACATGACCTAAATTCATTCTGCTAGGAAAAAAGTTAGCCAGAGATATAGTAGGTAGATAAGATATCAGAAGAGGGGAAAAGGAAGGAAAGAAAAGGACCTACATTTTTTTTCAAAAAAAGTAAAAGTCATATTAGAATCTGAACAAGTGCCAACTGAGACTGAATGTGATTCCAGCACTTAATCATTGCTTTTTCCACAGAGACAAGTATCAGTTTTTTCATAAAGCTGGTTTGTTTCCAGTTGAGATGGAAAACTCAGCAGGGAAATTTTACAAATAGATGGCTTACAAAGATGGATTGCCAAGAACACAAGGAGTGAGAGAACATTTGCAGAATTTAAAGTGTAGTATATGTTCACTTCCCAGTTAGATATTTTGTGCCTAGATGAGATCTATTTCTTTGTGATGGTTTTTATCAGTGTTCATACTAACCTTAATGTAGTAGTTTCATAATGTTGGCATGGGACTTAAAGTATGGTGCCCACCAAGCACACAGTGTATTTTCAATTGGACATTTATCAAATGTGCAGCCCTCTGTCAACTAAGCCTACTCTAGGCATTGTTAAAAAGATCACAATCCTGGAAACAAATTGCTGATGATTGCCAAAGACCTCCCAGCCCTCTTTTGCTCTTTGACCACAGAATTTTGCCTTGACCCTGGGACTGGCAGAGGGGGCTGATGTGACACATAGACCCATCCTTCTCATTCTAAGGAATTGTTGTTGTGTTTATCCTTCATTCTCGAAGAGGACCATGACATCAAAATGATGACATGAGTTGCAGTTGACTTTGATTTGAGTGATGGAAGAATTGAGGGAAGACTAGAAGCCATAGGGAGCCTGAAGAGGGAAAGCCATGGAGGCATAACCACACACCACAGAAACTGCAGAGGGACATCAGGCATGAAATCATCTGTAGCCAAACTCCAAATCTAAAGCAACATGAGTCATGTAGTCAGTGTATCACTGAACACCACCCCTTCCACCACAGACCCAAGGTGAGGATTCTTCATTCACATTTCCCTTTTCCTTCCTTCTCTTCCTTAAAGCCTGCTTCTTAAAAGTTTGTTGAACTTTCTGTGTTTAAATGTCTTTCTCTTAACCTGGCAAAATGAAGTATGAAAGACTCACTTTAATAATTTGGGTGTTATTGTTTGAGTGCTGTGGATAGAGGCAACTGGAGTTTTTCTGATAGGAGAGAGAGATAGAAAAATGAGGCGTTTTGCCAGAACATGAATTCTGGTTGGGGGCTTAAAACTATGAAAGAGAATCACTGATTCACTTTATACTTTCCTAGTGTAGAGAGAATATTTTTTTAATGGAATTATTCTAGGAAAATGAAATAGTAGCAATAAATACTGCAACTCATTCAGGCCTCTGCTATCCCTCCCCTCCCCCTTATTCCTTAGTTTAAAAAAAATTCTTACAGGGGTGGGGCTGAAAGAATGACTGAAAAAGTGTCATAAGTAAAGGTAGAAGTAACTTGGACAAAAAAAGGTTGGAGGGGGTTGGTAAGAAAGATAGCCCTAACTACCTGCTCAACTGACTACAAACTCAGCATAACAATGAACACTGCAGGAAATAAAAGAGATGTGAACTATATATTTGTAAGATAACTTCTTTTCAAGAAGACTTAGGGAAGACCTGAACCTGGAGAAATATAAACTGATAAACTAGATAATATGAAGGCAAAGAAGACCATTGAATAAGTTCATTAGATGGAGAGAGAGTTTGAAGCTCCTCTTATGGAAGAATTTTTATGCCTAACGATGAATTAATACATTAATAGTTAATAGTGCAGAGATGAAGGAGAAGAGGTTATGTAACTCAAGGAAAGATAGTTGTGGGTGAAGGATGAGTTTTTATCTGCAGTTGCATTTGTGAATGATATTTAATATTATACAATACTTCCTCTTTTTTATAACTCCCTCTTGCAGAACAAAAGGGACATTGGCCTGGAAATCTGGGAGAGGAAGTAAATTAAACAAACAGCTGTGCTAAAATGTTGGCACATCAAGTTTGGAAAAGAAAGGAAACCAAGACTGATGTGGTAAAAGACTTCTCCTTGTTGGGGTGAAACATCAGATAGACTCACCTTGCTCTCTGATGGGGTGAATACAGTCAAACAGGGTCATAGGTTCTACCAGGCAGCAAAGACAAGATTATGAAAAGCATCCCCTTCATGAGTTTTATTTGGCACCAGATCCTAATTTCCCTTTCTAAGTGAGGACCCCTCTTCTAGAACTGCTGCCCCTTCTTGTGATGAGCAGTCTTACCTGAGCCCTACATGAGAATGAATTGAATGTCCTGTGGGAACACTGTTGTTGCATACTTATTGGTATACTTATTTGTACCAACCATCACAGAGGCATAGATGTGGAGAACTAAGCAAACTCAAATTGTGCACGTCAGAGTTCCATATAGATCCTGTGACTTCCGAGACTTCTAGAGTTTAGTCATTGGGCACAAAGCGGTCTGTTATGTAGTTCATTTTTTAATTATACATTATTCTCTGGTCATTACACACTATTTGCTTGTTTATCAATTCTTTGCCAAAAGAACATTGGGTACAGTATTTAATCTTGCTTATCTGATTCTGGGTAAAGTATGTCAAGGTCGTGTGACTACCACTGACTGAAATATAAATAAATTCAAAAGAAGGAGGCAGGTTTTTCCAGTGGCTCAGAACTAATTTTGGTTGACTGGATTCATGAACATGCAAATGTCTTAGAGTCAGTGCCACTCTATTGAGAAAAGACGAACTGAGAGAAAGTCACTGTTTCATAAACTTCGCTCTCTACAAACAATTAACAACATTGTAGTTACTCAGTACTTTTGCCCTACTGGTCACGCAAAAGCTACCAAAGTGAATATGAGACTCCCAAATAAATGAAACTCAATGACACTGGTAATAAAAGTTATATAGATTCCTATAAGGACCATTAGAACTGAATTGGGTTTAGATCTTGGACTGGACCATTTTCCTTAAAAAATAATTTTTCCTTAAAAAACAAAGAGCGAATAAAATAAAGGGAATAAAAATTTCACTAGATATTTATAGCATAAAGTACGTACTTTACTCTATTTCTCCTGTAGGGACCTAAGTAAGGCCATAAGGAGGAGGTCTAATGTATAATATCGCGCATAATGGTAGGACTCTACTTTAAATGACTTCTGTCCAAGGTACATTATAGGAAAAATTGAATAAAGGGAAGTTTACTTCTTAATATTTCCCCTTTCCTTTTTTTGCCATTCTCCCTCAATTCCTAAGGAAAGTTCTCATTACTAACCCCTAACTGTTCATCATCCTACTTAACTTCCACTGTTTCCCTGTGGCACATGATCCAGGTTGGCCCTTCTGGTCAGTGTTTTATGATTTAACTTTTGCTTTCCCCTTCCTCCAATATTAATTTCTGTCCCATTTCCTTGGCCCTGCTTATCTCTAGAAGTTAATCTGAAGAATGAATTCTGCTGAGTTTTAATGACTGATAGTTGCTTAATATTTTAAGCTTAGCAGATAACAACTGTAATTTATAGTTTCCTTCAGTGCCTCATCACAAAGAAAAGCTTCATGGTTTTTGCATATTGACTGACTCATACCGAGTTTCTGGTCCATTAGGCTCCCCAGATCTTTTTTGAACAAATCATTATCTAGCTTTGTACCAGTGCAGTTCATTACTTGTAACCCACGTATAGACCAAGAGCTCACTGATGACATTGGAAAGAGTGTTTCCATTGAGTGGTGGGCAATGAAGCCAGATTGTGTGAGTCTGAGAAGTGAATGGATAGTAAGGAAGAAGAAATAAGACATATGACATTCTCTTTCTAGAGTCCGGTCCTAAAGGTGAAAAAAGGTAAAGCTATAGAGCATTGAGTGTGGAGTCAGGGTGGAAAGAAGGTGAGTAGGGGATACCTGAGCATGCTTGTGAGCAGAAGAAAAAGAGCTACTAGAAATGAAGAAAGAAAGATGAATGAAACAGTAGGGATGATTCATCAATCATGTTTATAACAAGATTACAAAGTAGATTTGAGAGAGAGATGTGACTGAAGGCACAATGCAAAAGGGTCAACCTTAGCAAGCCAGAGGTCAAACTGATAATCTGAGGCTAGCAGAAAGGATGAAAGGATCATTCAAGAAATATATTTAGAGTAGGAAAGGGAGGGAGTTGAGTAAAGATACTTTGTAAATATTTGGAATTTTAAGTTTTTCTGTTCACTGGGGTCATTGCCAGGTAGCAAATCTTGGGAGTTAGTATCTTCTGGCAATTACTAATACCTAATGGAGTCAAAATTGGATGGAAGCCACATGGTAGAAAGTGCAAAAAGAACTAGCTTGGGCAATCTGTATTCAAAGTTCAAATCTGTGACCTTGGAAAATTGCCTTTGTTTGGCAGAGTCTCAGTTCATTCATTAAAAAATGAAAAAAAGAAAAGCAAAAACTGATATTAGGTGATTGCTAGGGCTCCCTTCAGCTCTGACATCCTGAGTTGTATTAGAGGATAAATTCCACTTTGGCTAGGTTAGCTTTGTGTGATCAGCAAGCGTTGGTTGCTATGGAGGACAGAACTTGGCTGAGGTAGACTTTTTTCTCTCCCAACAGAAAAATGGTTCGGAACCAATTCCTCCCAGGTTATGCCTGTGGGAATGATTAAGGCATTACTTTCCCTCCCATCACAGCCATCTTCTCCTTCCCTCATTTCTTTCTTAGAATGTTTGAGGTTTTGCCTGGTGCTCACATATTTAAAGTGACCTGGATATAACAAACAATAAGAATGCTCAGGGTATTTAGCTGAGGGTTGATATAATGACCCTCATATCTACATGGATTCCCCCTACCTTTTTTTTACTCTGTTCTGGAACTTGAGTACAGGTTATTAATAAAAATCATCATAGCTCATCAAGTCCTTGGTTAGGGAATATCTCTGACATTTAACCAGAAGTGAAAATCTCCAACTGATACAGTGCTTGGTTGCATGCAATTGGGCCCCAATTCTAAAATCACATTTCTCTTTAAAAATCACATTTCTCCCTAGCCTCAAAATACTATCCCAGTCAGTTTCTCCTCAGCCCCAGGACACAGGCTGCCCTAGCAACAACCGTTACCTCCTTTCCTGCTACCAACTGCATCTATAGAACTCATTAGTTTAAACCAGAAGCGTACTGAACTGGCTGTGTACTGGGTCATTTACTACTCGCTGACCAATCATATGTATGCTAGACTTGGACATACCTATACTCCCTTACATTAATCTTGTCTAACAAGACATTGACGAGAGAAGTCTGTTTTTTTCTAGTCAACCCTGACCGTTGGTTGACTTGGTGATGGTTCAGGCCTAAAACCACACCTCCAGGTAGCCCCTACTTGGGCTATTTCCCGATGAATTTTGGGTAAAATACCTGCACAGTAGATACCAAAAGTGCATGTTCCTTTAAGAACTGACCACTCCTTAACCACTCCTTAATCCCACCCCAAAACACCTAATTAGCATATTTGGCGCAAGTAATACTATAGAAATACTGTAGAATATACTGCATAAACTTTCCCTGTACCCCTTTAAGGTTGCAGGTTCCCTAAGAACTCTTGCCTGCTGAAAAGCATAGTAAATCTTTACCTTGACTTCAACAATGCTTGTGTTCCTGAATTCTTCTCCAGATGACCTGACCTTGGCACTCCAGTCTTCATCACAACCACTTAAAATCTTGTGAATTCAAGCTAGCTGTTACCATCTGCCATTAATAGCCTCCAAAAGCAACTTAAAAACATACAGAACTCAAAAAACAGTTAGAATCAAGCTTATCATCATCTAAAGTATTCTGACTTTAGAGTATAATTTTAAAAAGCAAATAAATAGCTTAAAAAGAAAAAAAGAATTTAGGATTTAAACATGTTCTTTCAGAAGCAAAGTAGGATAGAAAGAAAAATGATCATCCATTGCTTGGATTCTCAGGAAAGAACAGTTTTGTTAACTATCAGCAGGATTCTTTCTTTCAACAGAATGGTAAGCAAGGGGAAGCCAAAATCACTGTTAATCCCCATTCAAAAGATATCCCATAGTGGCTTGTAGCTGGTCTGGACACTCACTTAGCCCCATCAAATGTAAAAAAGTTAAACATTTGTTTGTGAACTTCTTAGTAATTTTGATCTAGAGACTGGTGAATATATTTCCACTTCACTGTCTAGGTCATAAATCAATGGAAGTAGAATGGGTGATGGCAAATCATTCATATATTTACATAAAATTTGCATAGCACCTCATAGTTTTCATAGCACATAAATATAAAGAAATCTCGTTTGAGAACCAAAATAATCCTATAAGGTCAGGCATTTTAAGGTCCCCATTTTGTGAACCATCAATCCGAGGTCTAGAGGGAAGACTCCCCCAAGGTCAAAGGCTACTTCTTTCCAATATTGAATTTGCTTCTTCTACACATGCATTTGCCTGCATCACAGAAACAAGAAGCAACTAGTTAGTACCTTTGCCTTTTCGTTGTTAAGTAAGTTTTTTCAAATGTTGCCAAGTACAAAATCTCTTTGTAGGCCAGACATACGGTCTTGTCCTCTGCTAAGCAGAGTCCTTCTGTAACATGCTGTCAAGGCCTTCAAATGATTTTGCTTCAGATCTTCCTCCTTCTTGGCTACTGTAGATTCTTTCCACCATCTGTAGCATGTGAAATAAATTGATCCCTGGAATGACTGAACCAAAATTATGAAATAAACTAACATGTAAAAGGGTAGAGATGCTTGTCTTGATCCAGACAAAGCTTTGGCTTTCTAAAGTCTGTGAATACAGATGGAAATGAAGCATCTAAAGCTAAAACATATGATAATCATCACTCAGAAAATTTGAGGAGATTGAACTTGATGTTCATCAAGTTTGGGGGATTTTTCCCCCTTTCTTTTCTGAAAAGGGCAGCTTTATTTTTGTTTTTAATACTACGGAGTACACTAATACCAGAAAACATAATTTTATTTGCTACCATATTAATAGTTTTTTCTTCTTAAAGTTGCATCTGTATATCACAAACTGGAAAAATCCAAGAGACATTAGATACCTTAAGTTTCATCAATCTATAGCCACTGTAGCAAAAACTCAAAATCTTTAAAGTAACGTATTGTTGTCTGAATACATTTTATTCTGATGTGCCTGGGGATCTTATGAGCAAATTAAGGCACACATGATCCACGTTCATATTTCTAAACCAATAATTGTGTTGGATGCATCTTAAAAGCATTGCATAGATTTCCTTTTTTCCTCCCCACAATTTCCACTAAACAGTCTTTCCATGACTGATGTGTAGGAAATGTTACATTTATAGCAATGTTTAGGTCTTGATTGTGTGGAAATAAAGAGTAAGAATTAACTGCTGGCTATATTAGAAAGGAAGAATAAATCAAGTGTGTTGATGTTGTAAAGGGCAAAGGCCATGTGCAACATGCCTTGCCTAGTTCCAACACATGTCAAGGCCTGGTGAGCCTACCTTCAAATACCTGAAAACACTCTATACTCCAGAGAGTGAACAGGTATTTTCTGACTGTTTCTGTTCATTTGCTTTGTGGTGACAAAACTTATAAGTGGCTACTAAACCAAAAGTGACTGTAAATACAAAAAGGTGTAGGCCAGTCCTCTCTTCCCTGGAAGCAAAGTATGAAAGAACTACTGTTATCCTTTCCATATCACAACTTTCCCCATTGTGGTTTTGATATATCGTGCATTGACATAAGAAATTAAATGAGAATTTTGGGGGAGTTTTATTGAGCCAACAGATGACACAGAAAAAGCATAGAAATTCAGATATGTATAATATCAACCCAAATTTTATGACAAGGTGCTGTAAACACCCCATAAGAGAAAAAGAAAAAATTCAGACTTCTTTTTTATAGGAAGAGAGAGCCAAAAAGTTTTACATGGATTTTCCAGATTTGGGGGGCACCACACCACTAACCCTGGCAATATGGAAGGGATAACTCTACTTTGAATTGCTTAGTGGAGAAGCATTCCTTCTACCTTCTCACCAAGAGTCTATAAATCCACAGTGAGTCTGTCTTGTGTTTATTTTTTTCTTGATTTTAAGTGAATGAGTATAAGGAGATGGAACAGACCAGGTTATGACCCTGTGAGCTTCAAATGTTTGAAAGCATTAGCAGAGGTCTGGCAACTGAAGTTGATAGCAGAGTCCTTTGGTAGCTTCAATAGATGAGTTCAGTGAGAAGCCAAGTTTTTTTGAGGGGAAACTTGCTTGACCAGACCCAGTAACGAGCTAGCCTAGCTAAGCAAGGAGTGACTTGTCCCAGGCTATGCCACACCCTGAAGCAAACTTGATGTGGACAACTCAAACGGAGAAAGATACCTTTTGCCAGGAATCTAGTGGCACCTCTTGGTCACATATTCCTAACATCTGTCTTTCAGTACCATTATGTTTTGACTATGAGCTCATTTTTCCCTAGGGATTTTGTGTATATAAAGCAGGTAGAATGCATCCCAGTTTGGGAAGGAGTGTTTTGTACCCACCATTTTCTGTCTGAGCCTACTTTCCCTAGGAACTAAAAGTGTGCAGAGGGAAAAGTATGGCCTAATTCATGAAAGTGGGGGAGCAGACGTTTTTGTATTTCAGACCATCAGAGAAGGTGCTATACTCTCTGAGCAAAGCGGATTTGAAACAGCTCAAAGCAAACTCAGGATGCACAAATTTAGAGTATTCATCCCAGACGTTCACATGGTCTATTTTTGCCTGACCTGTGGTAGAGCATTCCCAGCTCGTATTGGTCTGATCAGCCACAGTTGGACACACTGAAAATTGACTCTAGCATAGTGATGTCATTTTGGACCTCTTTGAAAATGAAAGACAACAACCAATCAACTTCAAACCTTAGCAAATAGTAAAACCAGCTGATATTTTTTGATTCATTGATATTGGGGAGGTATGAACTAGTCAATTGATAGTAGGCAGAACATACTTGAATAGGGCGTTGTGATTGTTAATATTAGCAAATATATTAGCTCATTCTGGAGATCCAATCTGCTAGGTCAATTTGAGTTAGGAGAATGAGCTCAGAGCCTCTGCTATAATGATCAAAGGAGAAAAGAAAAGAATTTCAGAAGTCAGAAATGCTGCTGATGCTCCTGACTTGGAAGGTAGGTGAGATAGCTGCTTTGGAGTACAGTGTTAGCACAGCTAAGTTGTTAACTTAAAATATCTCGTAAGTCTATTTGTATGATATACAGTAGTATAAAATAATGAAAAATAACATTAGCATGGACCTGTCTACGCTAGCAGTATTTCTGTGGCTCCCTCTTTGTTAATAATTAACAACTGATCAGACCAGAATAGCTGAGATTGTGCCCATGAACTGAAAAAAACAGGGAGAATGAAGTCAGTTTAGGTAAAATAGCTATGGGTCATGTGCATTTTGGGAGATGAACTTCAAAGCATGGCTAATTGAGTGTAAATAGGTTGTTTGTCTTTGTCAGAGGCTAAGATAATAACTACAAGTTTCATACTGGAAAAGAGAAATTCTAAAATTAATTTCTCTCTGTGGTTACTTTTTATACCTTTTCCTTTATCTTCCAAGAAATACTGAGTAAACTGAGGTTCTAGCCAAGCCTAGAGTATTTTGTATCAGACTATCACAGGAGATATAGTAGATAGAGGAAATTCTGGCCCAACATTGAGTGCCTGTATGAAGGTCAGAGTTGGTGTGAAAGCTATAGAAAGGAAAGTCTTCATTCCTTCTTTGAGATAGATACACATGGTTTCAGATTCTCCCAGATTAAAGTCCAGGGAGAAGAAAGAGAAAGACTCACTGGAAGACGTGTGAGGAAAGCTGGCTTCTTATCACGTTCCTGATTTTCAGTTTACCTCCCTAAAGACTTCAGGAAATTTCCCCTTTGGTGAGATCCAGGTCTCTCTCTCTTGGAGAAGCTTAGATATCTCATTTCCAGAGGAAAAGCACATTTGTTTTATGTATTTTAGTGTATTATAATCTGTATAACTTCTCCAACTTCTGTTTTCTATTTGCTTAGATGGGTTGATTCACTATTTTTTATATATGATGGGCTTTTGTGTAACGTGTGTTTTGTGGGAAAAGGCCGAATTAGCCAATATAAACTAAGGGCTATCTTTTCCCTATAGAAGGGGGAATTAAGAGAATCTAGTAGGGTTTTGTTTTGTTTTGTTTTGTTATTGTTGTTATGAGCCCTTAGATTAGCAATGTTGGGGGCTGAGGGAGACAAATATAAATCTTGTCTGCTACCCCCTTTATCAGAGGAGAACAAAACAGCCAGTCTTGTTGCCTTTCGGAACAGGAATCCCAACATCTCTTGGAGAAAGGTGGGCAAGGTTCCAGAGTTATCTGTCAATGTCTTATGCTAGCTGCATTTAGACAACTCACATGGACATACAATCTACGCAGGAAGCACTCATACATTACAACAGAAAATCTTCAGGTGATGTGTTGGTAGTAATTGGTATAATATTACCATTCCTGGGATTTTAATATAGACAAGCCAGGAAAAATGAAATCCTATTCAGCGATCTTGTCCCTATGCATCCCTCTGCTTTGTGGAAAAGTACTTAAATAGTTTGGAATATTTCTGAGAAGCATTCATTTCACATTTCTCCTTTTCTTAGTTATCAGAAACCTTGGTATATCTGTATATCTCTCATTTTTCATAGTCATCAAACTTTAGATCTGGAAGGTGCCTTAGAAATGATCGAGTCCAATATTTTCCAACCCAAAGCATACTGTGGCTAAGTAAAATGTCCTAATATTTATAGTGGATTACTCTGGGCCTCTCAGCTATGGGATGAAATGGACAATGAATGGGGAGAAGGACACTTATAAATTTTAAGAAGTACCTTATTTTTTTCAAGTTTTGTAGATTGATAAAAATTTCTAAAGATTATGACCACTTGTTTGGAAACATGATTTTATTTGTGGCCTTTATTTCAGAACTGAAGATTCTGAGAGATGCAGTTGCAAAGTGATATGTCTAAGGTCAAATTACTAATTAGGAACAAGTCTAGGATCTAGTACTTAACTTTTTCTGATTCTCCATAAGGTGTTCACTGATATTAAGTTTACAGTTTATTTTACAAGTTTTTTTTTTTACAGTTTATTTTACAGTTTGTGTACAAATAAAATCAATATAGCGAAGATTAGAAGGAAGGCAGAAAATTGAGAAAAAAAATTTATAGACAGTTTCTTGGATAAAGGTACCTCTTCATATCTCTTCTTTGAGGGTCAAACTTGTTTATTATAATTTGCCTATGTTCAGTTTTGGTAGTTTTGTGGTTGGATTTTCCATTTACATTATTATAGGTATATATCTCAAATATATAGAGAACCATATAGTGAAACCCTATCAGATTGTAAAGCCATTAAAATTCCTCTACCACACCTTTCTGTCATTATTTCATTTATAACATTGTTCCTCTGGAACAAAACTGTCCCCAATCCCTTCAGTATTTTTTCAACTAACCAAGAATCTTCATAAAAGTAGTTCATTTAGTCAGGCAGGGTAAAGCTGCTGAATTCTGATGGCATTTGATCCTCTAGGAGGAGTTCTGTCAACTACATGCAGGGTATTAATTCTATTTCAATTAAGGAAAATCTGTAGTTTGGTTTGTGTTGTTGTTTGGGTTTGGTGTCAGGAGACAGAGGACTGGGAGAATCAGCATAGAGAGAAAGCAAAATGAAATACCCTAAATTAGTGTTTTTTAGTTGTTAAAATTCTGACTTATCAGTGTGCAAAAGTCCTGAAATGGCTCAGGAGATTTTTCAGTGGAGTAAAGAGTAAGGCACAAGACTAATGAATTAAAAGAATAAGAGACTAACCCTTGAACTACACCTTTGACAGTTATTTAAAGTATTGAATTAAATGGAAAATAAATCAACCTATTCTCTAGTTCTAATGAAATAATATACCTCTTTTTTCCACCTGAAAAATGGCTGGAAGAGAGCAGGATCAAGTTCCAACATAGCAAACTATGCTCCAAGACCCTGAACAAGCTTAGGGAAGCAAACACAGATGTAGCCCACTGGCCTTCTCAGGAAGTTCAATTACAGATGACTCATCTAGGCTGGCAAAGGAAATCTCTCTTTTGCCCTCTTCACTAAATCTTTACCCATGCCTTAGAACTGGATAAATATACTCAAACACTTAAGAGATACTAAATCCAGATGAAGTAAATTGCTTATCTGGCCACCATCCAAGAGAAGAAATGTTGAAGTGCCACATAAAACTAACTCAAGAAAACAGATCAATATGATAAGCATCTGAAGTTATGAATTGAAATTCATGATAATTGTTAAATGTTTGAGTACCAGTCATGAGAGCTGAGTATATGTAAATGTTATCATTCACCAGGTGATGTCTTGATAACTGAGACTGGCTTCAGCCTCTCTCTTCCTGAGTCATCGAAGTCCAATGGCAAGACAAAAGATGGCCTGGGATGAAATGGATGACCTTGGTGTCTTCCATATTTGACCAAGCTCTAAGCACTCCATAGTGCCTGTTTTAGCTGACTTCATGGCCTTTGGAAAAAATTGTTCTCATCTACCTATTCTGCAGAGGGAAGTCTTCACAAATTTGGTACAGACACCCACCAAACTCACTCACAGAGATAGTTTTGACAAGGTAGGAACCCAAATCAAGGCCTTTGTCTCTTAGCCCAAAAGAAATTTTGTCCTATTTGTCAAAAGGGCCCTGAAAAATCTCACTTTGAAAGCTCCCTTATTTGATCTAGCATTCTCTTGAGGTCCGTAAGTTTTTCATTATGGCCATGCCCAGATCTCTGTTATACTTCCCACACTTGATCCTATCAAAATCCTGTTCTCCGGGCTACTGGCCACTTCCATCAAGATCCTCCCTAGATCTGACCTCTATACTGGTCATCCCAATCAAAATCATACCTCTAGACATTCCAGACTGGCCACCCCTATCAAGACCATCCCTGGAATCCCCAGACTACTTGGCCACCTGGATTCTTCAGTATATAAGATCCATCGTGTTTCTATGAAGGCATGTAGATTCAATCTAGCTTGGACTCAATCTAACTCAGATTCCATCTGGTCTGCTTGTCAATACGAGCATCACAGATGGTTAGGCTTCTTAAGAATCAGCCCAATATGGTGAATCTTTAATAAACTTTGTTTTTCTTTGGCCTAAAGAAGGCTTGGGTCAAATTCATTTGAGTAGAACCCTGTGTGTCAGTATTTTGGGGTCCTGAGTATGCCAAACCTCAACAGTTTTACTGGGATGTGACGGCTCCATGTGCTATAGCTTCTCAGAACCAGTAATCACAATACTAATACCCGGTGCAATGCTATAAAAATAAATTAAATTTATTTTGATAGACAGATGTGCAGAATGTTGGAGCTAGAAGAAACCTCAGATGTGGGAAATGAGACCTAGACCAGGTAAAAAAATTGCTTCAGATTACCCAGCTGGTTGAGACGGAGTAGGACTATGCTTTGTATAATGATACAAAAATGTCAGTCAATTTGCTCTTTCTATTCAGCTTTATTCAACATATGGTACATTTACTGTTCAAGGTCAGATGTGTCTCATTCTTCTGCAGGCTGCTGCACTCTAGACTTTCTCTGCCCTATGCTTGAGCTTGATATCTTTCTCTCTACCCTTGCCCTTTCAGCTTCCTGCATTAGAATGTAAGGTCCTTGCCTAAGGTTAGGAATTATCCTTTCTTCTTATATTTGTATTTGTAGGGCTTAGCACAATCCTTGGCTATTCAGTTATTTTTGTTTATTTATTTATTTTTTTGTTATTCAGTCATTTTCAAGTGCGTCCACCTATCTGTGACTCCATCCGAGGATTTCCTTGGCAAAGAAATTGGAGTGGTTTTGTAGTCATTTAGCAGTCTTTAGTCGATTTCCTTTTCCAACTCATTTTACAGATAAGGAAATTGAGAAAAACAGGATTGAGTTGCCCAGAGTCATACACCATCTGAGGCCAGATTTGAACTCAGAAAACTGTCTTCCTGCCTGAGTCTAGGACTGGCACTCTTATCTACTGAGCCACTTAGCTGCCCTAGTAAGGGATTAATACTTGTTGTTTAGAGGTGAGATTTGAAACCAGGCTTTCCTGACTCTAAGTCCAAAAAGCTGTCTGTTTCTGCATGGTACCTCAATCAATAATCAGTCAATCAATCAATATTTATTAAGCACCTGTTATGTACAAGGCACTGTGCTAAGTGCTAGAGGATATCAAAAGAGGCAAGATAGTACTTGACTTCCAGGAGCTTATAACTTAATGGATTTATTATATATTTTATATTATGTATTACATGTGTTACATAATATATCAATGTTGCTATATAATATTTGTTTATTAATGATTTATAGTATATTATTTATTATTAGTCACTGGAATACTTCTTTTAAAATAAATTATATTGACATCTTTTGTTTTTATATCACCTACTTCCCTCTTTATGTCTCCCCTCCCAGAGAACCATCATATATAAGGGAATTTTTTAAGAAGAGGAAGAAGAATCAGTAAAACCAGTCATCACATTGAAAATATAATCAATGTTTCACTCCCATGAACCCTTGCCTCTGTGAAGGAGGAGGTGGGGAAGTACCTCTTCACATCTCTTCTTGAAGGGCCAAGTTTCTTGTTTAGTACAATTTGCTTATGTTCAGTTTTGTGATTGGAAATATTTACGTTATTATAGGTATTATGAATACAATTTTCCTGGCTGTCTTCAGACTTTCCTTTTGAAAGCCTACTACTAGTGGATTTGGATTGAAAAGACCTACTTTGAATTCTGGCTCTGCCACTTGCTAGTAATACGATATTGGGCAAGTCACTTAATCCTTTCCGATCTATTTCTTTATCAGTAAAGTGAAGGGATTGGAAGAGATTGCTCCCGTGATCCCTCCTTGCTTTCAGTCCTGTGAACCTGTTTATGGAAACTTTGAGGTGGTGAACTGGAAGATAATTTCAGGTTCAAAGTCACCAATTAAAGGAAGAATCTCTTAAAGGAAGCATTTTTCTAATGGGCACTATTTAGGATATGCACATGCTAATAGTCCAGAAGGCTCTTCTTCGTTAGTCTCTGACCATAACATCTGCGAGAAGAGGAAAGCAGAGATAAAGCCTTGCTTTCTAATGCAGTTTCCCCCCTAGATGAGGATGACAGCATCTTTAAAGACGCAACGGAGCTGCTACTGGAAACGAAGGTCTGATGAAAAAATGCTTGGTTAGTTCTAAAAGTCCCAGTAGGAACAGTACAAAGGGAGAAAGCAGCATGTAATCTGACTTGTAAACTTAATTTTGCCATTGGATTGTTAAAGAAGGGGTTCTTACCCTGGCATCTGAGAATTTAAATAAAATTAGATAACTATATTTCTCTCTATATAACTATATAGAATTGTTTTCCTTTGTAATCCTCTGTATTTTTTTTCATGCATTTAGAAAGATGATTTCAAGAAAGGGCCTGTAGTCTTCAACAAATTGACAGATATCTACAATGCAAAACAAAACAGATTAAGAATCCTGGTTTAGGGTGAGCCCCGTCAACAACTCAAAAGCACAAATTCCTAGAGATTGGGAATATAATTTGAAGAGGGTTTGACTGAAAATATGGATCCACAGTGCTTGCTGTGGACACAGCTGTAAGCAGAAAATAAAATACAGAATTTATCAGAATTGATGTTTTAAAAATATCTTCTATACTCCATACTTGAGGAATAAACTGTAATTTGGTACTAGGTTTTCAAGTGAAATTATATTTCCTTTTAAACAGTTCAATAATCTTCCAAGTATTCTTCCTCCTAGGCTCCCTTCCTAAGTCTCATGCTTTCGCTTACTGGAACCAGGGTGGTGGTGTTAGTCAATTCCTCTTAGGGCTTCTATATCCTGGCTCAATCCTTGACTCATTTTAATAAAGAATGGCAGTGCGTCATCTTGATATCTGCTCAGGGATCAGGAGCACCTTAACCCAGGGGCAGTTATCTGACCAGCAAAATTGCTTGACACCTATTGCTACAGCTTTTTAGAAAATGTTGCTGCTGTTCCATTTTTGAACTTTGGAAACATTTTCCTTTTGAGGACAAAGACTGTCTAGAGTAAGGTATTCTGATGGTTGATCTCTTTCAGAGAAAAACTAGGTTTAATAACTGTAATAGCAAACATTTCTACAGGGCTTTAAGATTTGCAGTATTGTACACATGTTTTCTCATTACATCCCCCCAAACAACCTTATAAAGGTACATACTTTTATTATCCCTATTTAGATAGATAGAAAGAAGGAGAAAGCATTTATTAAGTACTAACCATATTCTGGGCACATAAGTGCTGCAGAAACTAATACAAACAGTAAGACAGTCTTTATCCTCAAGAGCTTATGTTTTAATGGGGGTAAAGAACACATAAAGGAGAACAAGGCAGCATGTGAGTTAATCTACCTTTCTTTGTGGATGTTGTCCACATCTATTTATTATCTTCAATCTGACATTTTGCTACTTCTCTAAGTATGGATTTGGGGAAAATTACACTCCATATTCTTCGTAGGAGCAATGCATATTGGATTATTTTCAAGTCATTTCCATGTTTCAAGTTGTGCAAATATGCTAAAGTGTCATTGCTCATAGAATAACTAAAGTTGTAGTCTACCCAAAGGGCAAGGAAGATGAACATGGTGGATGTGAGTAAGCTGCAACATATTCCCAAGGAAGTCTTGACCAGGAAAAGGGTATGAAAATTATCAAATAAATGCATGCCTAGAAAAAAAATGAACTAGTCATAGAGAGAGCAAAGGCTAAAGAATGGAGGGTCCATATACTCTATTGGTACTATTTCAGTATGAAGGGATGCAAAGGAAGATTTCCAGTATGTTGGGGTATATTCTCTATGACAGGTTTATGGGAGGACAGAGTATCACATAGAATGAAAAGGTGTGGTTGAGGCACAATCTGCATGGTAGGAACATGAATGAAATCCATCAAATATTTAGATCTTGTGATCCCAGCAAAATGTAAAACTCATCGAGGTCAAGCATTGTTTTACAATAGTGTTTTGCAACACTATCTGGTATATTGTACCCTCATTCTCTTTATCTCTCTTTTCTGAATATACATTGCACACCTCCCCCACCCCCACCCCCCAGCACCCCACTCCACTCCCGGAATATTTCCATAGACACAATAGAACACACAAAAAATGATTCAATAGGAAATGGTAAATCTTCATTTCATAGCACTATTCACATACACATACACACAATGTAAATCATAAATGGAGTATTTTTCCTCTCTACAACTGTGAAAGGTGAGCAGCTGGATCCCACAGTCAAACGGAAGCATTGGGCTGATTACCAATAGTAACGTAATCAACATTTATTTGAGGTTCCTTGTTGGATCTTCTTGTCACATCTGACTCTGGGTATCACCTAAGGCTCTGTTCTGGGCCTTCTCCTTCTATACTCTTTCACTTGGTGATCTCATCAGCTTCCATGAATTCAGTTATCAGCTCTATGAAGGGGCTACTTTTGCTTTTCTTTGTATTTCCTAGTTTGCTGTAGTGCTTGGCACTTAATAAATGCTTAGTAAATTATTGATGACTGACTAAATGACCAACACTATCTAGCAATTTCTATCAAGCTAAAAAGACTTATTAATGACTCTGTTCAAAGATCTTTGTGAGTTCAATGCAAAGAAGGCTGGATACAATTTTAATTTTCCCTTTTTGGACAAACTGAGAAAAATAGGGAGGTGATTTGGGACCACCAACTCAGTTATGGAATCATGCATCTTTTAAGTATCAGGATATAGTTAGAAAACAGATACGTTAAATAAGAGGTAGCAAGTCACCAGGCTTCCTATGGTTTAAGTACAGGAGACAGTCAAAAAAGAAACATAGAGTCTGTCCCCAAGGAATTCACATTCTAGTAGGGAGACAACCTGAAAGTAACTATATGAAAACATAAAATATGGTAATCTTAGAAGGAAGGTGCTACTAGCAAAATGTCATGATGGGTAGAGTTGTTGGCTGTGGAGTCAAGAAGACCTGGGTTCAAGTCTTGCTCCTGACATATATTGTCTGTGGGACTCTGCTCTGGTCCCTTTATCTCTTTGTGTCCCAAGCAGCTCTCCAAAAATCTTTAAGTTGCCAAAAAGGTGCCAAACTGTATTTATGGTGGAAAGACTTAGACTAGGGCTCCCTATTCTGTTATGACCACAGGTTCAATCTAAGGAGAAACTACCCATGTGAAAACACAAGCACACATAATCTTTGAATGTTCACCTACCTATATGAATACCAATTAGGGAGGGAGTAGTTGAGAAGGAAACTAGGTTTTAAAAATATATATATACACACAAGCCCCAAACCCCCATCATATATAGTCTGGAACTAATTTAAAACAACAAAAACACTTAACTTTTTACATGTGCATGTATTGAGGCAGAAATACTCTACCAAAGAGTTTAAAAGATGTTCCATAGTCACAGCTTGTCCTCAGTAGTTTAATGAGAATACCGATGCTGTAATATCTTAGAATTCATGTTGATCTGACTTAGAAATGATGTCATTTCTGTTTAGTTCAATTTAGTTTGATTCAACAACACAGAATGGAAATTTTGATCTGACATTGGGACTACAAATTGCAAAGCAAGGGAGTCTATAGGCCATATTTGAATCGTCAGCTAGACCATACAACCACCTTCTATGTAATTTTTGCCCTTAATGGTCAGCCTACTTTTCTAGTCTCAGTGGTTGTTACTCGCCTCTTGCAATCTGTGCCCTAGCCAAACTGACCTTTCTTCTCCTCACTTTCATCTTCCATTGCTTGCCATCCCTCATGTAGGCCATTCTCTAGACCTGGAATGGATTTCCTCCTCCTCACAGTCCCTCTCTCATTAAGATGAAGTTCAGGTACCATTTTTTGCATGAAGTGTTTCCTGATCCTGATCCCCCAAACTGTTATTGCCCTCCTCCCCCAACTACCTTATATGTATCTACTTTGTGTACATTTGCATTTGTTCGATATGTTTATATATGTACTTAATGCCTCCCTCATTAGAACACAAGTTCCCTTTAAGCAGATTTGTACTTGTATTATGTGCCTCATACAGTTCCTGGCTCATAGAAGCCTCTTAAGAAATACTTGATTGATTGATAATTAATTAATTATCAATAATTAATACTTAAATCTCTCCCCTTCACACTGACTGCAAATTGTCTCATTGCCTAGGACCCATGTTGAGTTGGAGGTGGTTGGTGGAAGGTGGCTGAGAATGAACATTCATATTTTTATTCTGACTACAATTCCCCACTTATTTGCTATCTAATTTTGAATCTGTGGTCACAGGTGAGTTTTACTCCATGCAATAGACTCACCCAAGATCCATACAGACTGGTCATCTTTTCCTGGATCCTTAACTAAGGCCTTTATTACTTCATTTTGACATCTACCTTTGGGATAGACTAAAACATTTGGAATTCGAATCTTCCAGTTGTCTCCCAAATTGTGCAAGGTCATTTCGTTATCTTTCATGAGTATACCATATGATTGCATTTTATTTAAAAAGCTGTTAGGACCAGGATTTAGAAATGCAGTTCAGATATCTTAGGACAATTTTAGGAAATTGCATTAAGACTTTTGAGAAACCCTGTAATTTCCAGAGGCTGTGTGATGTATAGAGCATTGGACAATGGCTCAAATCCTTCCTTAGATGCTGACTACTTATAACTATGTATTCGTCAGCAAATCACTTAACTTTTCTCAGTCTGTTTTCTTCTATGCAAAATAAGGGGGTGTGGTCTTGACTTTTAAAGTCCTTTCCAGTTTTGAAATCTGTGATGTGCTCTAATGATCTCTTTTCAAATTAATAAACTGAGTCCCAAAGAGTTTAAGTGATTTCCCCAAAATCACACAAATAAAAAAGGATCAGTTCCAGGTCCTATCCTAGGCCAGGAATCTGGTCCCCACATAATACTATCTTTCCCTGTTACATTCTATTTGTGGTTTTCCTTTTCTTAAGTGTCATTACCACTTATTCATTCAATAAATATTAACTTTACCTTTGTGTAAAATCCAGTGCTGCAAGATAGGGATGCAAGGCTCACCTGATCTAGGCCCTGCTCTAAAGGAATCTTCAAGCAAAATGAGAGAGAAATAAATGAGGTGGTAGGGACAAATACACACATAACTAGGATTCTGAGCAGAGGAGGAAGTGTAAGGCATGAGTCCAGGCAGTATGCCATGAGAAATTTGAAAAGAGGGATCACTTTCAGTTGGGAATGCAGTAAGGTAAGGAGAGCAAGTTAGGGAAGGCTTCCTTTTAGTTTCTTATTTAAGGGAAAATAATCTCTTGGAACTAAACACGATATATTAAATACATTAAATTTTATTTAAAATTTACATCTTTGATTTCCTCCTGTTTTCAATATTCATTCAGCAACACAGGAAAAATTCAAAATACTTAAGACAAATGAACATTTTCAATCTTCTCCCCAGTCCAACCTAGATTGTCAGGTTAGTTACACAGAGAAAAAATAAATTGCTTGAATCCTTTATAATTAAGTGCCAATTATTTTGTGCCTTGGAAGCAGGAAGAGGATCTGAGGATTTGGAAGAAAGTCCTGTATTCACAAGAGAAAACAGAAACTGGGGAAGCACTTATTTCCGCTGGAATCATCACTGGTAATATAAAAACAGGAGGCAACTGTGTTTAGAATACACACCAAAGTAGGATTTTCCCAACATAGTAAGTGATTTCTTTCCCCTGTTAAAGGGCTTACATAGTATACCATGTTGCAGAATTATGAACACTATTTACATAATTTTTCAAAGGTGAACAGACTTTTTTTTTTAATATATACACTCACATTTTTATTTGGTACTGCTCAGATATTGCTTTTCAATGCCTGCTATGGACAGTTCTGTGTCTTGAAAGAGAATATTTCCATCACAGAATGTACTTGCGGAGAGCTGCCAGAATGCAGGGTAGGTCTACAATATTACTATACACACATTTCAAAACAGGACTTCATGTCACAGAGAGAAAATGAAAAAAGATGAAAAGAAACCATAACTTATTGACATTCAATGCCTGGGTGCTCATTGTATGTTGTGGAGAGGTCTATGCCTGAATATGATATAGCTTATTCCCTACTTATCTCCATTAGAGGCACATTGAATTCTTCCATTGGAGTCTGCCTTGTTGAAGCTTCCTTTCCCAAGTAAACTCCAGGAAATAGCCACTAGGGATTCACACTTCATTAACTCCACAGAATTTTAGTCAGTAATATATATGGCATTTTATGCATAAAAAACCCTCCTAACCTCTATCTGCTCTCCTTTAGGAGGTATGTTTGTCATTTGGGGTACAGCCCAGAGGACTTGACTCACATTAGGAGGCTTATAATTGAGTAGGCAGAGTAGATTCACTGACATTCAGGCTACAGTGACTAAGTTATAAATCTAGGGTTTTTGCCATTGAGTGGTTGCAGCAAGTACTGGAGCATGGATTAATTCAACTTGGTACAGCAAAAACATTTTTGTATACTGCAAGTAAGTTAGCCAGCTCTTCTCTCCATCACATATCCATATCCCTTAATGGCCCTGGATACAAAGCGTAATTACTTGTAACTACAAAGCTAGCAACAAAAAGGTCAATATTACATGGTTATTTTTATTATTATATGCTCTGGCTTTTTGCCACATCTATTGGCAAATCAGCTCCTGAATAGTGAAAGAGATGAATGATCATCCAATTTGAGAGTACTAAGTGATATTTTACAGATTTTAATCAAATGATTTTAGGGAAAGCCAGGAAATTTTGAAATCCATGAAGCTAACAGGAAAACCAAGTCTGAAATACACATTCCAGTTACAATTTTTTTTTCATAAAATAGTATGTAAATTTAAATTTTTTGGGGGGAGGTTCTGATTCCTTTTTTGGTTCCATGACTTCTAAAAGTTGAATTGCCAATGCTACATGCAGTGCCCCCAAAGTCTAGTATTAAAGCTTTTAAAGTTAGAGTTCAGAACCGTGAATTCATAGAGAGCTAGCTGATTAAGTGGCCCAATCAGTCACAGTTGTGACTGACAAATGAGAAGGCAGTGTTGCTCTAAGACAGGAATCTGAGCTGTGAAATCAATAGTCCCAACTTCTGTTCTTAGCCACTGACTTTCTTCCCATCTGTGGTAAGTATATCAACTGAAGTCAATTCCTTTACTTCCTTCAACAGGATGCCTGTTACAGTAAATATGCTAAGAATTTTAATAATGGGGGTTACTCAGATCAAAGAATATACATTAAGTATTAAAAGTATTATTATTGAACATTTGCTATTTCATGTAGCTTAACTCATTTAAATCAATTATGCATACAACAATTTTTACAACATATTCCTATCAGCCTTGAAAGAGCAATTCAAGTATTTAAAATATCAAATATGACATGATGGTTCTGAAAAAAATTATCATTTGTGCACCAGTGACTTAATTAGATAAAAATGCATATCAATATTTCAACACCCTTCTGCATTCCTCATAGCTTAAGTTTCCATGTCCATGGTAGGATTCATGCTATGTATCAGAATTATTATAACTATTAATCACATGCTTAATAAACCATAAGGAAAAATGTCATTAACACATTAACCTTTCGCCACACATATACAATTCTTCTTCATTGTAGATTTTCCTTAAAAAAGGACTTAAGTTGCAAAATATCTTTAAAACAGATAGTTTTTATACAATAAATCAATCCAGAAATATATGAATACATCAGCTGTACGTCTTTTCAGATGTCAATTCATGAAATGTTTACTGAGTTTCAGACTGATATGGAATTGTATCATAATTTTGAAAGTGAATTCCCTGAGACGTTGTGATCTTCATAATTGCACCATTTAAAGCATCATCTTCTATGATGGTTATCAATCCTTTAGCAATGATTGATGTGCTAAAAAACAGAAATGAGGCATATGCATTTTAAAAGTTAGAGATGACTGGCATTACATATTTTCTTTTTTTCAAAGTAATTTCTAAAGTATCCATTTACCTCTAGCCATCAGCACTCTAATATATAATAAAAGAGTAGGTTTATAATGAAAACTTTGCTATTCCCAATTACTTCTAGTTATTCAGATGTCAGAAGATAATGACTATGGTAGTCAGAGAACATACCAGATTTTGGACACTTTGAGCCTGAATTATTCATATTTACTGTTGACTGCACTTAGATGAGACTTTTCTATCCTATTTCACAAGTTCAACTTCACACCCACCAGCCAGAAAATGTCAAATGTAAAAGCAAAAACTATATCTTTAGTCTATGATAACCTATTACTGGCTTCATTAAGTCATTGGGTGCTCCAGTTTCCTTACATTATTGTGGCATTCGGTTGTTTAGCCATGTCTACCATGGAGAATGTATGTTATGAACTTTCATAAAGTTATATTTTAATATTAATACTTAACCTTTGATAGGGCTCTGTGGCATAGCTGGAGTCAGAGCTGCCATATGACCAGACATGCAATGACTTGTGTGACCCTGGGCAGATTTACTTAAAACAACCTTTCTAAGATTAGAGCACACGCCAAGTTGTATTGGTAAAGGGAGTTTCCTCAAATAGGAAGTGTTTTATGCCAACAGAGTCATAGGTTCAATTCAGTTTATTTCTTCCTCCATCTTCAGAGAAAATCAACCAATCAAACAAAAATGAGACCCTTGGATTTCATGTTTTGGAAGTAGATGTTGATGACATTCTCTTTTGACATTTGATTACCAGGTAAAATATTAAAGAAGCAATTCCATTTTGGAAGATAGCAGACTTCTTTTTCTCATATAAAATTTTAACATTAAAAAATTCAAATGTCATCCCTGGCTTCATAGGTATATCCTTTAATTATCTGCTCACATGTATTGTTAAATAACAGGAGAGAAAATATGAAGAGTTTTACTTACTCTAATATCCCATAAAATTTCATCATATCTTTGATGCAATCCTTATATTCAAAATATTGTCCCATGTTCTCTTCTTTTTCAATAGACTCAAGGATTGGTGTGTTAACAAAACCTGGGCAAATGGCATTTAATCTCACACCAGTCTTCATAGAGTGAGCTGCCATCTACCAAAAAAAAGGGGGGGGTTAAATGATTTCCAAAACTACTACTATAGTTTTGAATAGAGTTAGTATATTTGCAAAATATAATAGGTATCATGGTTTCATGGAGGGTGAGCTAACTTCAGAGTTCAAATCCTGTCTTTCACATATACTGGCTGCTATTGGACCCTGGGCAAATCATTTAACTACTCTACAAGGTTAATCCTGTGAAAGACACTAGATGCCAAAGATGCAAAGACAAAACAAAAGAGTTCTTGCTTTCAAGACCTCCAAAATCATGTACCAATCTGTCTTTCCAGAGTGATGCCTTCTTACTACTCAAGTGTCAGTCAGGCTGTCAAGCTAGTGCTACCTCTTTCAAGAAGCCTTTCATAATTCCTCTCATAGTTAAGTGTTTTCTTCCTCATCATGTTATATTTATGTTGAATGAATGTAATCAATTTGTGAAGTTGTATCTTTTCCCAAACCCTCAGGCAGAAGATAGTAAGTTCCTTGAGGGCAGAGGCTAACTCATTTTTTCATTTGTATTTCCAAAAGCCATATGGCACATAGCAAGTTCTTAATGAAAACATATTGATTAGTTAAAAACAAAATTTTAAACTATGAGAAAAGGGCTCTATGCTCCCATGGAAGAACTAGGTGAGAGTCCCCCAAGACCTCAGAGAGGAAAACAGTAAGGTAGACTATCACAGTCTTTACTCTCCCAATATGAGCAATTCAATAGCCCCATGGTGGTTATACTAACTCTCAAGTTTCAGGTTTCTCGCCTGTAAAATGAGAAAGTTGGATGAAGTCAGGGCTTCTTAACTTTTCTGCATGTCATGGAATCTTTAGCAGTCTAGCAAAGCCTATGGATCCTTTCTCAGAAGAATTTTTTAAAATGTTATAGAATTATATAGTCAACATTACAGAGAATTCAAATCAATCAGTTTTATTGAAATAGTTATTACAATATTATGAAAAACTTGTTTATAAATCCCAGGTTAAGAACTACTGGATTAGACTTGTCTTTGAGGTCCTCTCTTTTCTAAGTCTCCAGATCTTCTATTTGCCATAAAATCTTTTTTAGTTTTATGGAGAGACAGTTGGATGTCTTAGTTATGTCTAGGAAAAAATGCTAAATTTTGCAGTGCCATAACTGACTTGACTTAGCTTCTAGATTATGAAACCAGTCTTCTGTCTTGTTAGAAATTACATCTGACTTTAGGGGGTAAGGAAGGATGATTCCAGGTGGTGTTAACATAGATTAGTTTGTTGAGCTGAATAAAACGAAATTCTCATGACAGGGTTTGATTCCTGGAACAGTTACAACTTTACATAGTGAAGAAACAATTCTGTTTCATGATTGCAGACTACACCCTTCATTGATCATCAGGGGAAATGATGAGAATGATTTGGCTGAGTCATCCACTCTAACTGTCACATTGGAAAAATAACTCAAATCATATGTCCTACTGATAGCAGGACAGCAGCCTCAGCTTCCTGCAAGAGGAACAACATGTTGAGAATCTAAAGATGAAACATGAACAGCTTTTCCTTCTTTTTTTTTAAACACCATAATCTAATAGTTTGTTTTAGGGGGGAAGTGAGTTCCATAAAGCCATAGGTTTATACATAATAGTATTACTTTCAATCATTTTATGTTATTTTCAAAATATATTAATTATGCTAGCTTTGAACTATTCAGAAAAATGTCATTTTTTTAGTTTCCCTGTGTCATAATGCTTTTTCATGTTGGCTTTTTCAGTTACATAAATTATAACAGAATTGATAATTTTCAAAGCATATTATTTGGCTTATAATGTGTGGTGGAAAATATTAAGAAACTTAAAGAAAGATGTCAAAAGCTATAAAACAAACAAAAATCTTATCCTGTTATTGAAGAGATAATGGTTTACAAAAAAGCAAAAAGCTAAAGAAATATATTTGGTAGAATTGGTCTGAAGATAAATTATCTCATTAACTATTGCTGGCAAACAGAAAACAAAGCAAAACAAAAACCCAGCTGATTTTAAAGGTTTCAGTTTCTTTGCCCTAAATCCTCATTTATCTGAGGAAAAAAAGCATTGGTTTAAAGGTTTAAAAAAATTTAAAAAAATTTTCTTTACCTTAATACTATAAAGCCAGATCCACACAAGTTAATTACCTGATTAGTTATATACAATTATATGTAATCTTTCTAGTCCTGGTCAAATATCTCAAAAGAAATCTGACTTATTTTGTATTGATCAATCCAGGAACTATATAGACAGGTTTTAGAATAGAATAGCTTAGGTTTTGCTTGGGCAAGACTATAGTAAAAATCCAAACTTTGAAAATATTGTCACTATGAGAAGGTTAGGATGTAAAGGATGAACCTAATATATAGTTGGGGCAGAATAGGGACCAGAATCCAAGTGTTTTCTTTCTTTTCATCACACAGTACTTGATCAAGTAGTGAATAATGTATTGAACATTCCTTTTTATAACATAGTGAATAAGTCCAGAATTTAACAGATCTAGAAGTTCAGATTTTTTTTCAAGAGGGAAAAAGGATTTTATTTTTCATTGTCAAAGATCACTGATGTGAATTATTTCTTTCCTTAAGAGTTTAGAGTGAAACTTCCAACCACGACTTAGTCTGTGGTATGGAGAAATGATCCTGGTTCTCAAAAACTTAGCCAGCAGAGCACAAGCTCTGTCAATATCTACCAAAATGAAAGCTTGAAAAAGTCCAGTGATGGAATGATCATATATTTGCTGCCCTGGACTAACCTAACTATGTTTGGAGAGGCCTGTCACTGAGTTGGCAGAAACTGACCAAATTCTTTGGTCACAGCAACTGTCAAAGATCATCTATTAAGTAAGAGAAGAATTGTTAGTTGTGTTAAGTACTCATACTGATGAAACTGCAGCTCCTTAATGTTCCTAAGTCAAACAGAATGTCACTCTCCTCTTTTTTTCATGATCTGTAGAATAGTACATGTAATAATAATAGCTAGCATAGCTTTAAAGTTTGCATCATGCTTTATATTATCTCATTTGCTTCTCCGAAAACCCTGTTAAGCAGGTGCTATTACTACCCTATATTTACAACAGATGAAGAAACTGAAGCAGGCAGAATTTAAGGGACTTGCTCAGGGTCACACAGCTAGTAAATGTCTGAGGCAGGATTCGAACTCTGGGCTTCCCAATTCCACAGCTAGTATACTATCCATTGTGTCATTTTCTCATGTAACTAACTTTAAATTAAAATCCAGGGAGTGAATGAATGAAAGAGGGGCAGAGAGAGAGAGAGAGAGAGAGAGAGAGAGAGAGAGAGAGAGAGAGAGAGAGAGAGATATTGATTTAGCATATCCCTATGCTAAATAAAAGGTATGTGGGGAGTCTTGAGGCAGCTATATATTTACTCACAGCAGCAGATCGTGTGAATCCAATTATCCCATGCTTGGAAGCACAGTATACAGGCTGGTGTGCAGCTGGCATCAGTCCTTTAAAGAAAAAAAAAAGATAAGGGAGGAAAAATTAAATAGACTAGGTTTCACTAAACAACTATTAAATCCAACCAATTTGTACTAGCTATAGCTGAAAGAGAATTAGAAAAAGAAACTTTTAAATAAAAAAAAATTATATATGTAAGGCTACTATCTAAATGAATTGCTGCTATTATTTCCTGCCTCTAAGTAGGCAAGCTGAAAATGATCTTTAAACAGAGTATAGTTCATGGAGGAAATTCCTATTTAATGAACACTGAATCATTTAAGAACTAAAACCAAAGCATTAATTTATTATTCTGCAAATCCTCCTCTCCACACTCTTTTCAAGGAATGCTTGAGTGTTATTCCTGGAGAGTTGAGGCTAGGAGAACCTTAGCACCACTGTCTCAAACCAAAGCCTAGTTTGGGCCTGGTTCTCAGTTATGGCTGGTTACAGTTATCATCTGTAGCAACCTGACCAACTCCAGCCATTTTAACAACCAGTTCCAGACAAGGTCCTTTTTTCTCTAGAAAACATGGTTTTTCAAGGAATTTGCTCATAACGTAGTAAGCCTTACTATTAAGTTTATTTCCCTGAAATGCCTGCCAGTTTGGGGGTTAACTCTCACACTGTAAACTCATCTCCCTCCCCTTTTGGTAAATTTTCATTACTTCTTCAAGACAACTATATATTATAGATGTTCCATGATGTTTCAGCAACATCGCTCTTTCTCCCAGGCCCTTTCTTAATCATGATTTCTCTGAGCAGGGAACCAAAGATCTTTGATTGCTAAGTATGGTTATTACACTACATGCTCTGCTAAAAAAATGAAGTAATCTTCATTCAACTAAACCATTCTCAGAATATCACCAAATGTAATAGAAGTTTGAGGCGTATAGATGTTTAAAACTAGTAGGATTCTTAGTGATCAAACTAAAAAATGGAAGATTATTCCAAGTTGTCTTAATACAATTGTTTAAAAACAGCTTCCTAAGAATGGATTTATGCTCTCTAGAACTTTCATCTAGCCTCTTTGATCTGATGGTAGCAAAAACCGAAACTGACTCCCAAAGTACTATCCCAAGCTCAGAGCTCTAGAGCTGGAACGATCCTTTAAGGTCATTAAAATCCAATCCCTTTATTTTTCAGGAAAAGAACTTGATGTTCAGAAAGGGAAAAATGATTTGCCTCAAAAACGTCCTAATAATAACTGGTAAAGTCAGTATTTGGACCCAGATCTTGGGGCACCAACATCAGTACTCTGTCCAGTGGTTGAAATGATATTTATTCAGTGTTACTCCAGAATAAGAAAACATAGGGATTTTACTTAATCCAGTGGCTTTACTCACCTCCTCTGAGGGAATTTTTTCATGTCTGGAAACTGCCATTACCCCAGGAAATACAGAGATGAGTTTACACAGAGATAAACTAGTTGACACAGCCACAAAATATACAATAAATCAGAATGTTCTCCCAACTGAAAAAGTAAGGAGTCTATAGATTGGCAGAAATGCCTTTCAAAGGGCAATTTGGAATTAATTTCTACTATTATAAGGCTGAACTTCTGAACTCACCTCACTCAATATTTAAATATGTAATTAGTGAAATAAAGTATTTCAAATACAAGTTTTATTGGCTCTTTCTCAAGAGGCTAGAGACTTCATTTCCTCATGTGGTACAATTGTAAAGGCATCCCTGGTTCTTCAGGAACCTTTTTAAACTGCTGGAGGATTTTATTTGTTCTAAATATGATGAGATGTGAGTATACAGAAGGTCATAGCCCAGAGAATCTGAGTCAGAGCTGAAAGGGTGCTTGAAGGTCATTTTGTCCAATCCCCTTAAGAGAACTAAGGCTTAGGGAGGTGTAACTGTATGGGAAAGATGCTGTTGGATTCAGTGACCTCTGAGGTTCTTTTCAGTCTAAACTAATGACCCTAGGTGTCTTTCCCTAGATCAAGCTGCTAGTACCTGGCAGAGTCATGAATCATATTCACCTCTTCACTACAGTTCCCTGGCTCTTTTCATTGTGACATGTTTTAATTAAGTTTTTTGGCAAGATGAAGGACTCATGGCTAAACATAGTATTTTGTGAATTGTATGTGGTAACTAATATGGCAGCCAAAGGAATTAATGTGGTCTGGAACCATCCTGAGAGCAGTACAGCTACTGAGATGATTTTAATGAGTGAATTCTGCCCTCATCAGACCATGACTAGAGTAGGATGTTGAGTTCTATGAGTTGCAATTTAGGAAGGACATTGACAATCTGTGGAGTGTCCAAAGGAAAACAGTGAGAATGGTGAAAGGCCACACTGTATGAAAAGAACCTAAAGAAACTGGAATGTTAGACTGGAAGAAATTCAGTGGAGTCAGGATAGCAGTCTTCAAATATCTGAAGGACTCTGATTTTGTCTTATTCTCCCTGCCCTCGAAGGACAGATTTAATAGCAATGAGTAAAAGTTGTAAAGAGAAAAGGTAATACTTCCTAATAATTAGAGTTATCCCAAAGTGGAATGTGCAGCTTTGGAAAATACTGATTTCCCTTCCATCTGAGGTCTTTTAGCAAAGGCTAAGCAACCATTTATCAAGTAATCAACAAAGGATCACTGTTTGCAAAGCACTGTGGTGAAGTAATCAATAACAGTCAAGTTAAAGACCCAAACAGGCAATCATCTACACTTAAAGGATGTTAAATCAAAATATGTTTTATGTAAAAAAGTAAAAATTAAAAGTTATTTTTGATGTTTTCTAACCTTGTTTCAAGGGTTCATAACTTGGGATCCACGAACTTAAAAGAAATTTAATTATTATATTTCAGTATATCTAAGACTCTAGGGTGGCAGTAGTTAGAACAGTCAGAGGGATGGATGATGAGTGTTCCAGACATGAGGGACAGCCAGAAAAACTGCTCAGAGCTGAGAGATGGAATACCTTATTTGTGGGACAGCCATGAGGCTGTGAATATTTCACTTCAACAAATACTTGTTGATTGAGTTTGGTTTTCTCCCTTTATTTTAACAAAAGGTCTTGAATTTATAGTTCTAACTTATAACAAGTCTTACTGACTATCTTGGCCTTTAAACATTTAATGGAAAGTTAAAAAGGGATACACAGGAAACTCAGTACCATTAGGCTCAATACCGCAGGCTGGCATCTAGCACAGTTCTGAGAACATGACCCCAAAATGCTTCTTCATATGATTTAAACTTCAAAGTCTTTTACTTCTGTGCAAATAAAAAGACTGCAAATAATGTTAAGCACAATGCCATTTTCTAAAACAGAAAATGCCCTCTAATTAGGAATATCCTTTGGGGCTTTTTTTCATCCCTTTTTGGTAAACCTTTTCACTTTCAATAGTAAGCTAAGATAATCTCCCCATTTTTACAGGAATTAACAAAATTGTAGGGGTTTTAGAAAATCCAAATTCATTTCTGAGATGGATGTACAGGTCTGGTCTTGTAACCTTTACATAGGCAAAACTCCCAGTGAAGTCTAGATGGAAAGATTTGGCTGTTAAACCAACACTATTCAGTGTAACAACAGCAGCATTATTCTAAGAGTTTTTAGTTTTCAGTTGTTTGTTTTGTATTTTTTTAAAACAAGATTAAAATCTGTTAAAGGAGCAGTTTAGTAAGGCCCTTTAGTAAAATGTTATTCTGAAATCCCAAGAGGTTATTACTGTCCTCGAAGAGCATACCGGCAGGAACACAGCTTTTGCAGGTCTTACAAGGCTAGAATGATTTCAACTGCAGCCCAGTATCTTACCATCTACCTGAGGCAAGTTCTAGGAGGCTCTTGATCAAAAGTTGGTAAAGAATACTGTAGCCACAGCAGTTAGTGATTTGTTTATTAAAGCAGGCTGTGGGTGGCAGTCTGACTTAGTGAAGGGAATGACATATCAATGAAATGTCTTTTGAAATAGTAAAGAATGATCAAGTATGTGTGTATGTCTATATATCTATATATGAAGGTAATTTATGTTATCAAGTATATATCATATGTATTATATATATTATCAAATATATATATTATAAGTGAAACATGGACAGTCTACCAGCACCATGCCAGGACCTGAATCGCTTCCGTTTGAACTGTCTTAGGAAGATTCTGAGGATCACCTGGCAGGATAAAGTATCAGACACTGAAGTCCTTGCTCAAGCTGAACTGCCAAGTATTCAAACTATGCTTTAGAGAGTGCAACTCTGACACGCTGGCCATGCTGTTCGAATGAAAAATGTACACCTGTCAAAAAGACTGTTTTATGGAGAACTCACATGGGGCAGGCGATCACAAGGTGGCCAGAAGAAATGATACAAGGATACTCTCAAGGTCTCTCTCAAGACCTCTGGATTTGACTGTGCAACATGGGAGACACTGGTATAGGACAGCTCAGCATGGCGTGTCCACATCAGAAAGGATGTTGTGCTCTTTGAGTAAAGCAGAACTGAGACAGTACAAAGTAAATGCAGGATGTGCAGATTTGGGATATCCACCCCAAATGTTTACATGAACTATCTGTGCCAAACCTGTGGTAGAGCATTTGAAGCTCATATTGGTCTGATCAGCCACAGTCAGACACACTGAATTTTCACTTTATCATGGTGATGTCATTTCGGTCCTTTTAGAAGACGAAGGACAACAACTATATTATAAGTATGTATGTGTGTATATATATATATATACATATATATAAATAAAATCAAGTACATATATACATTATATATATACATATAGATATAAAGGTAGTCTTCTATACTCAAAGGATGTTGATTCAAAAGATCAAAAGTTATTTTATGTAAATGAGAAGTTATTTTTTTAATAGTTTTCAGACCTTAATTCAGGAGTTAAGCTGGGGTGCATGAACTTGTTTGTTGTTTGTTTTTATAATAACTGTATAATACCTGTACAGTGAGAGGTATACTAGTTAGAGAAGAGTTTAAGTCCTGCTTCCAGAACTTATTAGTTATAACACACTGGGCACTTGACTTGTTTGCCTTGATTTCCTCATCTATAAAATCGGGATAATAATATGGTTGTTCTAAGGATCAAATGAAATCCTATTTGTAAATTTCTTTACAAACACTAAAGAATTATATAAATGTTAGCTGTCATAGTTGTCATCGTCATCATCATTATTTTGTAATACTATGTATTTCATTTTATATCTAAGTTTACAGAGCTTTTAATCTAAGTCCAGTGATGTATGGTGTGTCTTCTTAGCTAATTCTGGAGGCTCCTCATCAGAAAGTTGGTTACCAAGTGGTTGAGATTCCCCTCCCAATTCCTCTACCAGTTCAGGAATACTATCTTCTAAGGAGTGGATCTGAATTTGGTGAAGAGAAAGATATGACACAGATGAAAACACAGATCATTAGATCAATTAAAGTAAGAAGAGGGAAGACTACATGTAGTGGATAAGAGCTGACCTTGACACTGGGAAGGCCTGGCTTCAAGTCCTGTCTCTATCTCATAACTACACGATCCTGGGTGAACCACAGACTCTCTTTATTCTAGACAACTTTGTAGAACCTAGCATAGAGCCTTGACTATAAAAGCTGCAGAGATGGTGCTGACTGGTTTTAGTGGGAACAGCAGACTTAGATTTCTGTACCAATGAAATCATAGCCTACTCCCCATTCTCATGCTAGATAAAGAAGGTGAACCTTCAGAAACATTAAACAAACAATACCCGAACCGAATTTTCTTACTGTTAGTATAAAGTTAGTACTATACTACTTCACATCATTATTAATGAAAAAGTCTAAAAACCAAAAGCTTAGGATTCTGTAGAATAGATCTAAACATCAGTGTGAAGGTGAAATTGTCAGTTTTCCTTTATTGGTTTAAATGATTTTAAATCTTCTTTCTAGGGTCTGCATTTTAAAGTCCTTTTCATTTCCTATGCTCTCAAGGGTTAAAACCACAAAATCTTTAGGGTTGTTAAAAAGTGAAACACATTAAAAAACTGTTTCCCTCCAATAGCAGCATGTTTTGATTCCAAGAGGATGTTTCTTTTAGCTCAGAAGTATCATTAAAAATAATAACTATAAAATATATAAAATAAAAATAAAGTTTGCAAAGAACTTTACCTATATTAACTCATCTCATCCTCACAATAATCCAAGGAGATAGGTGGTATTATTTTTCCCATTTTACAAATGAGGAAACTGGAAGCTGAGAGAGGATAAATGACTTATCTAGGGTCACATAGCTAGTATCAGGATTTGAATTCATGTTTTCTTGACTCCAAGTCTAACACCCTTATCTATTAAGCTGCCCTATGGCCTCCATCTCCCTCCCTCACCCCACCAATACAATTTATATATACTCTATTGTATTCAACTTATTGGTTGCCTAAGTAGGGATGATTGCTGTATTAGGTATTCTCCATATAGTTAAGCACACACAGATATATGATATTCAAAGCCTGCTTTGTCTAAAAATTGAAGACCGGTGAATAGATAAAGCTTCAGAGTATAATTCACTAGATCTCATCATGATTGGTCTCTCTGGCTCCAAGTGGACTATCTCTCCTCTCCAATCCATCCTCTACATAGATGCTCAACTAATATTCCTAGAACACAAGTCTGACCAGGCCCCTCTGTTGTTCAAGAAACTCTGTTGTCATTTAGTTGTGTTTGACTCTTCGTGATCCCACTTGCGGTTTTCTTAGGAAAGATACTACTACAGTGGTTTGCCATTTCCTTTTCCAGTTCATTTTGCAGATGAACAAACTGAGGCAAACAAGGTTAAGTGACAAAGTCATTCAGCTAGTAAGTATCTGAGGCCAGATTTCAACTAGGGAAGATGAGTCTTCCTGATTCCAAGCCTCACGGTCTATCCACAGTGTCACCTCACTGCCCACTAGAAGTTCTAATGGCTTGCAATTGCCTTCAGGATAAAATACAAGCTTCTCTGTTTGGCTTTTAAAGCCCTCCACAGTCTGGATTCAGGCTACTTTTCCAGATTTTTCGCACATTCCTCTTCTTAATACAGCGCTTCAGTCAAACTGGCCCACTTGCTGTACTTCATGTCTGGCATTCTATCTTCTTTCTCTTGCCTTGTATATAGGTATTTCTCCATGCCTGTGAAGCTGTCCCTTCTCCTCCCTACTCATGGAATCAAGAGAGGGCTCCACAAGGACCTTTCTTCCAAGCTCACTTCCTATGCCATCTCCTATGTGAGGCCTCTTCTGACTCCACTGTCCCACCCCTAGTTGCTAGTGCCTTCCCTCACTGATATTACTTTAAATATATCATGTATTTAAAGCAACACTATCTGGTCTTGGTTTGTATTCCTAACACCTAATACTGTCTGGAATATAACAGTTGCCTAATAAATACATTTTGAATTAAACTTCATAGTATAAGAATTTCTCCTATGAATGTTAAACACTTGATAGCTAGGGAACACTACAGAAGGGGGATGCAATAGAAGCATCTTTCCCCAACAATGGTCCTTTTCCCCTTTATATCATTACGAAATAGTGGGTAATGCCTCCCCATGACACAGAAGATACCATAAAGGGGTATCTTTATGACATCATCCCCATGTCACCCTATCCAATCTCTTCTTCATGATAATAACCAATTCATAGAGGGATTTGAAGCTTGCAAAGTACTTTATCTGCATGACCTCATTTGGGCTCCACAGCCACCCTATGCAGCTGGTGCTACAAATGCTGTCCTCATTTTAGTGAGGAGGAATCCTTAGGCTCTAACCAGTGAGGTGACTTGCTCATACCAAGCTCAGTGGCATAGTGGATAGTGAGAGGGTCCTGGTGTCAGGAGTTCAAATCCAGTCTCAAACACTCTCTAACTCTATGAACCTGAGCTTTTATTAACCTGTCAGCCTCAGTTTCCTCAACTGTAAAATGAGGATAATAATGGCACCTATCTTCCAGGGTTGTGGTAAGGATCAAATAAGTTAATATTTGTGGAGCACATAGCACAGTGCCAAACACAATAGGTGCCTAATAAATACTTATCTCCTTCCTTCCTTCCCTTCCTTGTCACACAGTTACTCAGTGTCACAGGTGAGACATAAACCCAAATCTTCTTGACTCCAGGTTCAGGATTCTTATTCTACCTGGCCTCTTTCAGATCATCAAAAACTACATGACCAAGAAAACGAATGGTCGGAAGTATCAGTTATTATTGACAAGAAGACTGCATGAAAAAGCTTCTGTGTCTGGAAAATTATCAGTATGATTTTCAGGTCTCCAGACTTGAGCACACCCTTCCCTCAGCATGCTGAGTAACCAACCACTCAACCCCAATAGCTACTCCCCTGTTAGTTAAGCTCCTTAATTGCATTTGGTACTCTATCTACGTCATGCATTACTCATTAATCTTCCTGCCCAACCCAGTTGTCTCAACCAAGCTTTTAACTGGGACACTTAAGGACTTTGCTATGTACAAGGAATAATTAAGATAGACTTTGGGAGAACTGAAGACAACCATAGGTATCCCATGACCATCAAAGAACTGGAGAAAATTGAGGGTAAATATGAAAAGATAGGGAGAAAAAAGAAAGGCAACATTGAATATGTGCACCAACCTAAAAATGCCCAGAGGGTTCTTTCTGGTTCAAGTCATCAAGAACAACCCTAGTAGACAGAGACTAGGCTGCCACATACAAACTGTGATTTAAAGGGCACATCAAGGTCCCTTGGCTCTGTATTATAGAGTCTATAATCTTTCCTTTTATGGCACATCTCTTCTTAATAGTCTGAAATCACTGCCATCAAAGATACTGCTTTGCTTTATGAGTGAGTTGCAGCGTGTGAGAGGAGAGCAGAAGAAAGTATACAGAAAGGTATTGCTAACCTACATGTAAGACAAGAGCAGGTTTGGGGAGAGCAGAGATAGCTGCCTAGCTTTCTCCTATTATTTCATTCTCTTGGATTTGTCCACTAGATCAGCCAGCCGTCACCAGCTATTAGCAAGAACCTGGTTCTGAGGAGATGAGATGCAGGACTGATAAATTTCACTGGAGTATGCCAAGAACAGAGGTTGATTGGAAGAGGCATCATGGTGTGGTAAGCGCCATGACCCCCATAGAAGACTTGAGCCTGTGAGGGGCAGAATGAAGATATTGTATGAGGTGAAACTGAGAGCCCAAAAAGCAGTGGGCCCAAGAATGGGAAGCGGGGACAATGATAAGCCTGGACTACTTTGCAGTTGTGTTGGGGCCTGTTCTGTGAGTCATAACTGATATCTAATCAAGAAGCAGTTGGGAACACTAGCCTATCATTCATCAGATTGCAAAAAAAAAAAAAAAAAAAAAAAAGCATCTTAAAAGAAAACTACACAATATTGAAGTGAATGTTGAATTTTAAATGATATACATCATTTGTGAAAGCTCATTTCACTTACACTTTTCAGACTGAATCCTTGGTATAGAAGAAGAATACTTTATTATTCAAGAGCTATCATGTGGATTGAGGTTTGGCTTTGGAGGCAGAACCTGAGTTAAATCTCATCTCCTCTGTAACATACTGGTTGTCACATATCAAATATGTACCTACCTACCTTCCTTCCTTCTTTCCTTCCTTCCTTCTTCCCTCCTCCCTTCCTCATCACAATCCTCTCAGTATTCTAGGCAACTATCTTAAGAGTATAAGCTGTAGAAATGTGCTGATCTGTATTGCAAGACAGAACTCATTGTGAGTTCTTTATGCTGAACAAATCATGGGCTCAGTTTAAAGAAATATATACCCAGATATTACCCACTTTTATTATTATAATGATGTTGGTGGGGAAAGATATATATTGGTAAGGAAGAAAATGTTTTATTATTTAGTGACTGTAACATATACATACAAAAGATCCACTGACTTAGAGGTGGAAGAATACTTAGACATATAATGTAATCCAACCCTTTCATTTTGCAGGTGAGAAACTGGAGCCTAGAACGATTGAATGATTTGCCCAAGGTCATATACCTAGAAGTGGGAGAGGCAGATTTTAACCCAGGTCCTCTGACTCCCAATTCTATGCTTTCTCTAATGTATCATATGCATACACACGCAAGCACATACACACAAATACATATACATACATATATACACACACACATAATTAAATAAATGTGTATCTAAGTAGTAGCTTCTTTAATAAAGTCATTCTGATGCTTTTTTCACTGTCCCATATGTGCACATACACATGCATACATACTTTATATGTATGTAGATACATATAAAGATATATGTAAACATATATGTGATAGGGCAGCTAGGTAGTGCAGTGGATAGAGTGCTGGGCCTGGAGTCAGGAAGACTCTTCTTCCTGAGTTCAAATCTGGCCTCAGACTCTTACAAGCTGTGTGACCCCAGGCAAGTCACTTAACCCTGTTTGCCTCAGTTTCCTCATCTGTAAAATAAGCTGGAGAAGGAAATGGCAAACTACTCCAGTGTCTTTGCCAAGAAAACCCTAAATGGGGTTGTGAAAAGTTGGACATGACTTAAATGACTCAACAACAACAAAAAGTGCGTGTGTATATGTGTATACGTATAATGTTTATTGAAGTTACTACTCATATACATATACAGATGTTTAAAACATAAGTGTACATATATTAGTAGTATCTTTAATAAAGTTACTCTGATACCGCACTCTGACTTGAGGGTGGCTCAGGGTTCATAGGTTCTCTAGAACATTGGAACATATGATCTGGCAGTGCTGGGTCTTCTGGGGACCAATTTAGCTAAATATGGAAAAAAAATCACCATCACCAAAAGATTAGGGAATGGGTGATGGTTAATTGGTTCTGGTCACAGCAATTAATGAAGATTAATTTACTAAAGAGTTGGAATCTATATTGCTCAAGGGAGAACCTGTCTTGATGAAATATGGGATTACTAAAGTATCTGTAATACATATTGCACAGATATATCTGTTTTCATATATATATGTGTGTGTGTGTGTGTGTGTGTGTGTGCGTGCACATGCATATATATATTCATGTAGTATATATGTGTGTACATATACACATATGTATGTATGTGTGTATATCTTTGTAAGTGTACATATATATGAAGTATATAGATGTAAGTATATTTAGAAATAGATATATTTTATATGTTGACAATAATATGTTAATCATGTTAATATTATATTGTCCCATTATCCCCTACATTAAATGTGATATTATGCTTTATAATCCTATACACATACTTCTGTGTATACATACATATACGGATACAGCTCTGTGGCTAAAGGAGTCATCAATTAAGAAAGAACTGAGAGTAGTCTTAACTTCCACATTCTGATTTGTAAATGCCTATCCTGATGTTTGACTACAAGCAAAAATCACCAATTGCTTCCTGTGCTTTAGTACATTTATAACACAGGACCAGAATTTGTCACCTAACTATTTTGCTGGAGATTTATCAAAATATAATGTAGCTCTGAGAATAAGAGCTGATCCCAAATCACAGGGCCCAAATATCTCTGTGCTATTAAATCTGTAATTGGAATATATTTTCACTGACTTCCAGATGGGCATATCAGCAGAACACATTTCTGATTAATTGAAACTTTTAACTTTAAGGTTGAAAGAGACCTTGGAGACCATCCGGAACAACGGCTCTGAAATTGTAAACTATTTGAAATTATTAATGACTTTAGCAAAGTTGTAGGATAAACAATAAACTCACATAAGACGTGAGCATTTTTATATATTGCCAACAAAATACAGCAGCAAGAGATAGAGAAATTCCATGTAAAATAATCGTAGACAATATAAAATACTTGATATTCTACCTGCCAAAGTAAACCCAGGAACCATACGAACACAACTATAAAACACTTTTCACACAAATAAAATCACATCTAAACAATTGGAAAACTATTAATTGCTCATGGGTAGGCTGAGCCAATATAATAAAAATGACACTTCTACCTAAATCTATTTATTCAGTGCCATAACAATCAAATTATCAAAATAGTTTTATAGAATTAGAAAAAATAATAAAAAAATTCATCTGGAAGAACAAAAGCTCAAGGATGCAAAGAGAATCAATGAAAAAATGTGAAAGAAGATAATCTAGTCATACCAGATCTCAAATTGTATTATAAGGCAGTAATTACCAAAATAATCTGGTACTTGATAGGTGATAGAGTGGCGGATGAGTGGAATAGGTTAGGTACAAATCATGATATGGTAAATGATAGTAGTAACCTAGTTTATGATAAACCCAAAGATTCAAACTTTTGGAACAAAAACTCATTCTTTGACAAAAAACTGCTGGGAAAACAGGAAAAGAGTATGGAAGAAACTAGGTATAGACCAACAGCTCACACTGGATACCAAGATAAGTTCAAAATTGTTATATGGTTTACACATAAAGGGTGATTCCATAAGCTAATTAAGAGAACATGGAATAGTTTATCTGTCAGATTTATGGTTGAGTAAAGAATTTAAGACTGAAGAAGATGTAGAGAACAATACAAAATGTAAAATAGATCATTTTGTTTATATAAAATTTAAAAAAATTCCCCCAAATCCCAATTCAACTAAATTTATAAGAAAAGCAGAAAACTGGGAAAAATTTTCAACAACTACCTCTGATAAAGGCCTCATTTCTCAAATATTTAGAGAATTGATTCAAATTTATAATAATATAAATCATTCCCCAATTGATAAAGAGGCAAAGGATATGAGCAGGCAGCTTTCACATGAAGAAATCAAAGCTATCATCTATAATCACATGAAAAAAATGCTTTAAATCACTATTGATCAGAAAAATGCAAATTAAACAACTCTGAGGTATCACCTAATATCTGAGTGGATAATGTGACAAAAAAGGAAAATGTTGGATGTTAGAGGGGATATGGGAAAACTGCGACCCTAATATACTGTTTGTGGAATTGTGAACTGATCCAACCATTCTGGAGAATAATTTGGAACTATGCTCAAAGGGCTATAAAACTATATATCCTTTGATCCAGCAATACCACTTCTAGGTCTGTATCCCAAAGATTGGCTAAGAATTCGAAATTGAAGGGACACCCATGAGTTGAGAAATGGCTAAACAAGTTTTGGTATATGATTGTAATGGAAAATTATTGTTCTATAAGAAATGACAAGCAGGATTATTTCAGAAAAACCTAGAAAAATTTATATGAATGAATGAATGCATAGTGAAGTAAACACATCCACAAGAATGCTATACATAGTAATAGCAATGTTGTTTGACGAAGAACTGTGAATGACAGCTATTCTCAGTAATACAATGAACCAAGACAATCCCAAAGGATTAACGATGAAACATACTCTCTGCCTCTTTTCTTCATTTTTTTGTCTTCTTTTACAAAATGACTAACGTAGAAATGTTATACATAATTGCACATGTATAATCTATATCTGATTGTTTAATGTCTCAGGGAGGAGGTGAGGCAAGGGAGGAGGAAGGGATAGAATTTGGAACTTTAAATAAAAAAATTAAATTTTAAAAATGTCATTCTATATAGAAACATCTTTTAGTGATAGATTATAGTCTTGGAAAATGATTCTACAAATCCATGATAAGCTACAGGGACCAGGAAAGACTGGCAATTGAAGCTGATTTTGCCACGGCTCCCAGCAGACATTTAAGTCTCCACCTTATGGGAATGCTAATGACTTGAGAAGAAAAGTCTAACACAATGACTGGGCATATACATAGATAGGTAAATTAAAATAGTATTAAGGCAGCCATCCAATTAAAGTAACTGCCAACTTTCTTCTACTACTCAACAGAATTGAAAAAAAAGTTAAAGAAAATACACAAATAGTATTTGGGAGCCAGTCTAGACAGATTGGCTGTCGAGGATAATCTGTTCATCTTTCAACTTCCATAGGGATTATATATCCTGAATTAAGGGAACCCAGAAAAGATCCTAGAGTTCAACCCCCTCATGTTTAAAGATGAAGAAACTGAACTCAGCAAGGCTAAGTGATTCGCCAAGGTTAAACAGGTAGAAAGCATCAGTGTCAGTATTTGAACTCATGCATTCCAACCGCAAAGCCAGGACACTTTCTCCTATATCACACTAGCTGCATACAAGTTATATAAGATCACTTGGAATTGTTCATTTAATTTCCACCAGTAATTCCCATTCATAACTGCTATGGATTGATGAAGTAGAAATCCACCCACTAAATGTTAGCTCAGGGTTCCCAACCTGTGAACTGGTAGTGAAACGTAAAAGATGTCCTGTTGATCTTTATTTAGCTTCAACAAAATATGCACCATGACTCAGTATAATAAATGAACAAACATATCTTCTGTAGACTAACTAATATCTTACAAGTATAGACGTACAACGAGAGAAACAAAAGGGGAACTTCCAAATAAAAATATTTCCTTACCAGTGCAGGTGAACATCTGCTCTGCAACGTAAAGTCTTGGAGAGATGCTTAGTACAATAAGAGATTATATAACTTGCCCCAGATTACACAATCAGTACATTTTAGAGGTTGCCCCTGAACCTAGGTCTTTCTGACCAGTATGGCTACTGGAACCATAGAGGTTTTTTTGTTAGGATTTTATGTATTTCTGTTTTCAATCAGCTATCATGTGGGGATATCTGTCAATATTTTTTAACCAAAAAAAAAAATCATCATACCAGAAAAAAAATTGTGCTGGATGAGTAGTCTCCAAAGTGGGGACTATGGAACTAGGGCTTACCTCTCACCATTGGGCTTTCATGTAGCAGATTCCCTCCCCACTCAGAAGTCTCAGATCCATCCAAGTCTAGGCACTCACAACTATGCTGGCAAAATCTGGCTTTCTCTACATCTTTTCTAGATATTCCCTATTCTCCATTTAAACATGCACTACTCCCATTCAGACCCTTACACTTTTTACCTTTTATCACTTCTAACCTTGACTACTAAAATAGTCTTGTAATTGGCCTCTGTATTTCTAAATATTGGTGCACCTAGGTGGCTCAGTGGAAAGTACCATGAAGTCAGAAGACTCATTTTCACAAGTTCAAATCTGTCCTCAAACACTTACTAGCTGTGTGACCCTTGGCAAGTCACTTCACCCTGTTTGTTTCAGCTCCTCATGGGTAAAACAAATTGGGGAAAGAAATGGCAAATACTCCAGTATCACTGCCAAATGGGGTCACAAAGAGTCAGACATGACTGAACAATGCAAAAAAATTCCTAAATATCTCCCCAATCCTATCCATCCTTCATACAGTTGCCAAAATAATTTTTTGTACTATATAAACCCCTACTCCATAAACTCCAGTGGTTCTCTGATAACATTATGGCCAAATACAATTTCCTCTTTATCTCATCCTACATTTCTATATGCCTGTGTTTCATAATGTACATAATTATTAGCACAGTAGTACAAAATTAACTTAAATATAGCTAAATACACATATATTGGGGTTTGTGTTCAAATATCTTTTGGTGATAAGCAAGGGTGTGCTTGAGCCAGTTGTAACTGACTCTAAAGAGCTGCTTATTACATTTACAGGGTGAGCATTCACACTTTGGACATAGGTCAAATCTATGAATCAGGGCTTGATTTATTTTTTATTTCTAAACTTAAAGTCATGAAGAAAATGTTAACAATGCAGAACAAACTTAAAAGGATGTAACATGTACCTTTTTTCTTCTCTCTCCCTCCCCCACCTAGAGCTGGTTATTAAATTTTTACCAGCAGGTATATACAATCAAAAAAAATTTAGAGATCACCATTCTGTACAATCACATAGCTATAATTATGGGCTGATTCTAACATCATATGTCAACTCTTCACTTCATCTTGAGTACCTGTCAATTCAACCCTCATGTCATCAAGCTTTCTATTTTTTTCAAAGTGATTTCACACATGCTGTTTCATAGGACTAACAATAAGCCCTGAAAACAATCTATACAGCAAGGTCTCTTGACCTGGGACCCATGGGTAGACTTCAGGAGGTCTGTGAACTTAAACGGGACAAATATTTACAACTTTATTCTTACTAACCTCTAACTAAAATTTAACATTTTCTTCAAATATGAATGAAGGCAAGGAATCTACAGATTTCCTTGGACTGCTAAAGGAAGCTTGCCATGAGCAAGGCCAAGAACTCCTGCCCCAGATAAAATGATATTCTGAGTGCTCACAGCCAGAGATGGGGGCACAAACTCAAGTTAGAAAAATAAAAGAATAGTACAGAGCAAGAACATAACCATTAAGAAAATAAAAATACATATGTTTGCTGTTCCTTTTCAAACAGATGGCTGTCTTCTGGAAATGCAAATAAAAGAAGGCATGGGGTTAACTTTTTGAAAAAAAAAAAAAAACTTTCATATACTAACCAGGAAGAAAAAGAATGTATTTACATTTCCTTTGGTGATTTTTCTTACCTGCCAGAGATGACATATTGATAATGACGCCTCCATCACCTCCATTTTGTTTACTCATGTAGTCCAGTCCAAGATATGTTCCACTAATCACAGAAACCTGATAGAGAGAAAAAAGGAGAAATTACTGTGCAGGTAGCTTTTGCCAGCTGCTGCTGTAAAGCACCTTCATATTTCAAGATGTCTTTGAACATTCATTGAAGCAAAAGAAAATCAATCATATTTGAACTTGAACTTTAAGTATGCCAAATAATTACAGTACTAACCATGCCACTGTAAAACTTGGGATAATGGATTTAGAGCTGAAAAGACCCTCTAATGACATTTACATGTTATTAATTTATTAAAATGAATGATTATTTGTAAAGTATTTTGTAAGCCCTAAACACCATATAAATGCTAGCTATTTAATTATTATCATCATCTGTTCAACGCTTATTTTGCAAAAGAGGAAACTGAGACAAATAGGGTAAGTGACTTGGCCAAGATCACAAGGTGGCAGACCTGAGATTTGAACTCGGTACATTTGATTCTAAACTGCTGTATAAAATATTACCTAAAATACTTGTTTTCTCTTGAAATACTATTGCATTTTATCTAACCTTGTCAGGAAGTAGACCAGCCACTGCAATGCACTTTAAGCCCTACTTAGTTTGAGAATCACCCAGAAAGCTCACAGATTAAGAATTATCAAATGGTCTCATATGTTTCTTTTCTAAATTTTGCTGTTGCCACTTGACCTTCTGCACCTATATTCCAATATCATTATATTCCTGTCTCCTGATTACTTCTTAGGTTCCATGATTCTTGTGTTCTTTATCTATGAACCAGGAGCTATCCATTCATTCATTTGCTTGTCTCCAGATTACTATACTTTTTTTGACCTATAGCTAGAATTTAAGATATCATCAAAATCATAAACAATTTGTGAAGTAAAATTTATGCCTGAAATGTAATTATTTTCCCCTTCTGTTTGGGTCTTCTTTACACCTGTGACTCAGCTTTGGGAGCCAAAAACTTGTTTGAGATTTCCTAATTCCTACTTACATTTATCTGGCTTTCAAGGATTGAATTAAGAGGAAAATGATCTTTGATGAGTCTGAAAAGGCATTTGCCTTTCCAACTGACATTGCCCTTGTTTCAAAACCTATTGGGGTTTTCCAAACAAGCACTCAGAGAAGCTTATCTTACACAGTAGTTTTATAACACAAAACTATCCTATTCATTGGAGCAATAAGTCAATTTGACATTAAGCTGACTGTGGGGTAAATGAGCAATCTCAGAGGGCCCTTCCCTCTTCCCACTGCCCTGAGACAAAACACACAACTTAACTGTTTACATGAGAAGAAAGAAAAAATAACACAGAAGGATAGAATTACCAAAGTCTGTTATATTCTGCCAGTTTCTGCTCAAGTCTCTTGCATGCCTAAACAACATCTACATATCATATGTAGTAGCACTGTGCTTCCTACCTATAACTACTCTCATGGTTTCACAATTTATTTGACAGGCAAGTTCCATATTTTCAATACACATGGGCACACACACATATATTCAGGATGTTCCAGAGACGGGACTTGAACCTAGTCTTTCTGGCTTCAAAACCAAGTCTTTCATGCTGCCTCTGCCCCTAAACAATCACTTTGTTGTTGTTCAAACGCAAGAGTTTTGCCTGACTCTTTGTGATCCCATTTAGAATTTTCTTGGCAAGTGGTTTGCCACTTCCTTCTCCAGCTCTTTCTCCAGATGAGGAAACTCAGACAAACAGGGTTAAGTGACTTACCCAGTAACACAGCTAATGAGTATCTAGGGCCAAATCTAAACTCAGATCTTCCTCACTCTAGTCTAGTGCTCTATCCAATGTGCCACCCAGCTGCCTCAACAATTGTTAGCAAAGATTGATTTCCAAGTGGTTTCAAAATGAACATTTGGCATGATTTGACCAACTGGAAACCTCTCTAGAGAACTGAATAGAATTCTGGTCTTGGAGTCAGAGAGGCCTCGGTTCGTCTTGCCTCTGACACTGTGTCTATGACTTAATCTCTTAACCTATTTCAGTTTCTTCATCATCTAGTCCTACTTTGGTGACCTAAATAAAATTTAGAAGCCTTATATGCAAAGCATTAAGACTTGGTTTAAGATATTTCCTCATAAAAGATTTTTTTTCTCTTTAAGTAAAACTTTCTATCAGAACCCCTCTATTTCTCTCATTTTTCTGTCCATGGTGAGCAATTCTCCAATAGAGGCCATAAGGTAAACAAATACTCTCGAGATAATTCCCAACATTTCAGTCTTAAAAGAAACCTTCGATGCCATTTTCTTCAACATACTGCCTGAAGCAGGACTTTTCCGCCTGCATCCTGGTATGTGGTCTTGCAACCTCTGAAGATATCTAGCACAGAGCCCCATGTGTTGTCTTAAGACTATTCAATTCATTTTTGTTTAGCTCTAAAGTTTAAGAAGTTTCTTCTTAGGGTTTATGAAAATGTTCCATGGTAGAGTTGAGGTGGGATGGGGGTGGGAGTGTTTACTTCCAAAATTAAAAAAAAAATTGTAAAGAATTTTCTTCTACAGTGAACTAAAATTTTTCTCCTTTTAATGTCTACCCTTATCTCTATTTGAACTATTTTTTTTTCTTTTTAACTTAAAGATCTTAATCTCTGGGAAGGGTTGTGCTGGTAAATGTTTAACAAAAGCCTAGGGGTGGGCATCATGCATGACAATTTTAAATTTAATGTTCATTAGTAATAAATGGAGCCTTGGGGCAGCTAGGTGGTACAGTAGATAGAGCACCAGTGCAGGAGTCAGGAGGACTTCAGTTCAAATCTCACCTCAGACACTTGACACTCACTAGTTGTGTGACCTTGGGCAACTCATTTAACCCCAACTGCCTCATCCTGGGTCATCTCCAGTCATCCTGATGAATATCTGGTCATTGGATTCAGATGGCTCTGGGGGAGAAGTGAGGCTGATGATCTGCACAGCCCTCACTCACTCAAAACAAAGTCAAGCGCAAGACATGTCATCATTTCTCTGATGGTGTGGTCTTCTTTGGCAACTAAGGACAAACACAAACACACACACACACACACACACACACACACACACACACACACACACAAATGGAGCCTTGATTTGTAGAGTTTACTCATTTCCAAGAGGTGTAAAAGTGTGTACTGAAAATTTTACAACTGCTCTCCTGAGTTGATACAAGCAGGTTCCAACATATTTCTGCCCCGGTTTTCCTATCCATAAGAGTGTTTACTTACCACTATAATTTCCCAATTTGTCATTTCCCTTATCTCCTCCTTCATCTTCCCCTTGGGGTTATCCTTTAGGATAAGCATGATAAATAGCTATTTTCTTTTCTATTGTCCATACTATATGGCCTTATTTCTCAACTTTCTTGCCTTTTTTTTATCTTTCCAGTTATTGAAAATGTTCCTTTTATTCAGATATTTATTACCCTTTGCTTCCTTTCCCCCTTGTTTTCCATTCTTAACTTCACACTACAGTTTATAGCATCCTTCTACATTGTATGTTTTTTGCTTGGAGCTGCTTATAAGTTAGTGGGTTACCTTGACTTCACACAGACTCTGGATACTTCCTTGGACTGTGTGCATACTAAGTGCTATTATATCTACCCTATTTTGGAGACATACAGGAGAGCTTATGTAGTTTCCCTATAGCACGGTGCAATGGAGGAAAGAAAAAGAAAAAAAAGATGGAGTCAAACAGACTTGGGTTTCAGTACTGGTTCAACCACTCACCAGCTAAAGTCGCTAGACATAATTTTCTCATCTGTGTAATGGAGACAATGCTTACCAAATCCACCTATCTCACAGGGTTGTGAGAAAAGTGCTCAGTGGAATTGGAAAGTATATTATCCATGAGCTTATAATCGATTCATTTCCTTTGCTGGGTAGCACACTTGGGATAAGATACTTGTGGTAAGAGTAAAGGGACAAAAGAGTCATGTGATTTCATTGGATAATATATTTAGAGCTAGAAGGAACCATAAAGGTTACCGAGTCCAACTTCCTCATTTTAGAGATGAGGAAACTGGGGCCAAGGGGTTTTGGGTTTTTTTTTTTAGAGACTGAGTCATGGTGGCACATTCCCATACTCCTTGCTACTGGAAGGCTAGGAGATCACTTGAGCTTTGAAGTTCTAGGCTGAAACAGGGGTAAACAGGCAGAGGTATCACAAACTCCTAGGAGTAGGGAACCACCATGGTACCCTAAGCAGGGGAGAACCAGCTCAGTTTAGAAATGGAGTGTTGTTCAGCAGTGCACTGGGACCTTCCAGCCTGGCCCAGATCTCAGTAAAACGTTCTATTATCAGTCCTCTATTTCTCTCATTTTTCTTCCCATGGAGAACAATTATTCCTGGTATACAATAAGGTAAATGAGTAGTCTAGGTGTATTTCATAATTATGGCTCAGATCCCTCCATCTTGCCCAGGCTGGAAGTACGGAAGCCAGTCATGGGGCCAATCCACTGCTGATGGATTGTGATTAGACACTTGATTTGGCATACTGCATTACTTATTTCTGTTGGTTCTCCACTCCTCTGGTAATTACATTAAATTGTCTCTTTAACAAAATATATGTGAGTGTCTCAGGCTGGCTCTATTGCTTAGCTATAGTTGTATCTCTTTCCTTCTAAATCTTCAATAGCAACAATTTCATGTTTGCCTTTTGAATTCAGTGGGGTAGATGGGAAAGAGTATCTGTTGACTTTTTGCTCAAATTTTTCATACAGGGATGGAACTGATTTTTGCTCCAATTTATTAACATGTTGACAGGTCAAAATAGAATTCTGGACTAAGCCTCACAAAGGAACATTCAAGACTCAGGTCTTCCACTCTTTGTTAAGTCTTCTCTGATCCTTAGTTTCCTTAAATGTAAAATTATTGGGTTGGATTTGCTGTTGTTGTGTCTGATTTTTAAGGCCCCCTAGGGGTTTTCTTGGCAAAGATACTGGAGTGGTTTGCCATTTCCTTTTCCAGCTCATTTTACAGATGAGGAAACTAAGGCAAACAGGGTTAAGTCACCTATCCAAGGTTACCTAGCTAGTAAATGTCTGAGGCCAGAATTGAACTCAGGAAGATGAGTCTTCCTGACTCCAGGCCCAACACCACCTAGTTGCCCTATTGGGCTCAATTAGATGCCCTAAAAGTTTCTTTACGTCTTTTTTGGGGGGATGAAAAAATAAACATTTTTCCATGACCATTTCAGACATACTGTAACAGAATAGATAAAGTGTTAGATTCAAACCCTTACAAGTTATTTAACCTCTTAGTGTTCTAAGCTGGAAGTGTCTGACCCAATTAGATTAAAATGTAATTGGAAAATTTTTAAAACAACACAGAAATGCAATACAACACAGATAATGTTAATTAGTGTTTTTTTCAAATCAAATATGTCCTCAGGGATCCATTTCTATTTGAATGCTTTAGGCATTCCCTAAGATTTTAAATCACTGTGGTATTGAATTTCTTTGGTAGAAGTTTTATCACTAAGAATTCCCTATACCAATGAAATCATAAATCCAGTCCTTTTCTTCTATCCTTCCCATGATCATTTTATCATATTAAAAACAGTCCAGATGCCAGTATCTGACTTTAAGTGACTAAGAGAGAGCGTGCTATATTCAGTTCATATTTGTGGCCCTGAATTACAATTATCTGATTAACTTGGCTTCATTTCTTCCCCACATGTAGATTACAATTCACCCAGATCAGTTCCTGACCCACTCACTTAATGGAATTCTCAGAATCATTTGAGTTTCTCGCTCAAATCTTGACAGATTTGAAATATAGAAAGGGAGCTGGAAGGGACTTGGAGGCCATCGAGTTTAATCTCCTAATTTTAAAGATTAGGAGATTTAGGCCAAGGGAAGTTAAATGTCTTGCCCAAAGTCACATCGCTCCTATCAGAGAGAGAATTTGAATCCAGGTTCTCTGACTGAAGAGCCAGTCTTTTCACTGTCTCACTGCCTCCTGGTCTCAAGACAGCATCACGATATAACCATTAAAAGATGAACCTCACAGACGTGCTGAGCTCTACCTGGCTTGGAACACTAGCTGCTTTGTATCAGGAACCGCTGATCTGTCCTTTCCTTGATGAGGCCGACCTGGGACACTGGCCTGGCTCAAAAAAGTCACTGGAAAGCATGTTTAATTCTCGAGCTCCTCAGGGCTCCTGAGTCCCATTTCCCTATTTGTAGAATGGATAGTGGAGGAGGGGGATTAGATGATCTCCAGGCTTCCCAGAGAAAACCTGAAGTAACTAAATGGCATAATGGACAGAACACTGCATTTGCATTCAGGAGAACCTGAGTTTCAAATGTTGCCTCAGATACTTATGAGCTCTGGGATCCTGGGCAAGTCACCTAACTTCTTAGACTAAGTTTCCCTCATTTGTAAAACTGGGATATTAGTACCTACCTCAAATGAGGACCAAATGAGAAAATATATGTAAACCTTTGAAAACTTTCGGACATTATATGCTAGTTATCACAGTTTTATCATTAATTTTATTATTATATTAATATCATCATCATTCCCTTTAACTCTGACTTTACATTTTTATAACCCTATAAAGTTGTCTAGAACTCTAGATATCCTCTGCTAAGTTTACTGCTGAGGAGATTCTGGTAAAAGGGCAGGTGTTTGGCCTTGGCATAAATCAAGTAAAACCTACTCTATTTGAACCAGAGGAGGTGCAAGGGGGTGAGGTGAAAAAAAGTTCCTCCAGGTGTGGCAGAGCAGGACCAATGAGCTGGCTTGTTTTTCACTGCTGAGCCCTTTGCACCATAAAAAGCCTAGGTGCCATTCATCGTTTCTGCTGAGCATAACAGCATGAATGTATAACAACAGTATAAAAGAACCACAGGTGTCACTGAAAAAAGTCTGTGTAGAGAAAGAAGGAGAGAATGATTTTTATGGGTTGGCTATACTGGCAGCATTCAGAGCTATTTAAATATAGTACACTATTAACTTCTCCTGGGGCAGTGTATCACCATGTATGGGGCAGTGTATCACCATGTATCTGGCAGAGCTTCTACCCTCTAGAAGGGTATAGTCTCAAATGGACACTAATAACATGGTAGAACTGGAGGAGGAAGTGGCAAACTACTTTGATGTTTTTGCCAAGAAAATCCAAATGGGGTCACAAAGATTCAAACATGACTGAAATGACACAACATGGTATAGCACCCAAGATGAAAAAAGACAGAATGAGGAGGAAGCTAAAAAATAGAATATTATAAATATTACCCACAAGTCCAGAGTCCTTCATTCTAGTCTTACAGGAAAGCCAGTGGAAAGAAGAGTGGGCGTTGGACTCTTAAAGGTCTGTATTATCAGTGGGCTAAGGAGGAATGGACTGAACAAACGTTTAAAGTTATCTATGAGTAACAAAGGTCATGTCCTGTTCCCTTCATACAAAACTAAACAAATGCTTTCATTCCTCTCTGCAGTCTAGCCAAGGCTGTCTATAGCAGCAGGGTCGTAGGAAAAATAAAGGAAAACTGCTTCACTGAGGAAGGAGAAGGGCAGTTGGCTGAGGCCAGTGGGGATACAGAAAATCCCTTTTGCTATTCCAGAGTTTCCTATTTAGAAAGAAGCTATTGAGGTTCTTTCCTGCATGGAGCAGGTGTTTATTCAACCAAGCATTGTTATTTTTTTTAAGCCAACAAGCCTTCTTTGCTCAACAGAGGGAGATTTGAGACCCTATTCAATCTCTGTAGTCCTCTCAATCCTGTTTTCTATTTCCTGTTCCTCTCATATAACTGTAGTTCCTGACAGTTTTGAAAGGTATGGATGTGGTCAGTTGCTCAGTTATTTATTTAGTTCCTAACCACTGTAAACCTCTGGGCTACTAAAATATCTAAAAAACATCTATGATGATAGCTGAGTAGCTTGTCTAAAAAATGGCAAATGGGAGCCTAAATCGGGTTGGGGGTGGGGATGGAGTCCATACATTCCTATGATTCTTTGGATAGCAGCCCCCCCACTGGCTGAACCTCACTCAGATCCTCTTTATTAGGAAGCTGCTATCTTATAAAATCTTACTTTTGAAATGGTCCTGCAGGACTGAATTTACTTTTGTATTTGATACAACATGCTAAGGATAGTGAAATGCACACGGTACTTCTCATCCTCTGAAAGAATGAGTGGTTTCTGAACCTGTTTGATGTCATAGAACTCATTGACAGTCTGATTAAGTCTATGAACCCTTTCTTCCTATAATGTATAAAGTAAAATGCCTAGAATTACAAAGGAAACCAGTTATAGAAATGTGGCAGAATTTGGGTGCACAAAGAGATACATCCATTGAGGGAATTTGTTTTGTCTACTCCATGTTTGTTACAAGAAATTTATTCATTTTTTCTCCTTTCAAATAGAAGGGATGAGAGGAGGTAATCTGTAAATGTTTATAATGTAAAAACAAAACACATCAAAATTAAAATTAATTTTTAAAATAGTTGTCCAGAAATTTAAAAACAAATTTGTAGATTCTAGGTTAAGAATCCCCTTGTTAAAAAGAATCAGAAATCCCAGTAAACACTGCCAAACTGCTTTTCATGCAGTAAAATTTAAAGTTCTGTCGTCAGAGTGAGCACAGGAAGCTGGCTAAATTTTCAAGAGAGCCATTTGATGATCTTAAAATTTAAATTAAGTCTCACAGTATTTGCATGACTTCACATGGATAATTGATGTATTGCTAGCCTTCTCAATGGGTGGGGGAGGGATGGAAGAGAATTTGGAGCTCAAAATTTCAAAAGCTGGATGGTAAAAAAATTTAAGTGTAACTAGAAAAATTTGATGAAATAAATAAATTTTTTAAAAAAGACTAAAAAACAGTCTCAGAGTAAATAAGGCTTTGAACATGCACAGAACTTTGAGATCCAGTCCTTCTAATCAAAGTCATTGTTTTTCGGTCCAGACTTGAGCTTTTATTGTTATGGGGAATTCTCACTAAAGAAACACTATTATTAATAGATCAACTCCGCCTTTGTAGAATATAGTCTGAGAAGGCTGTAGAGGGTGGGATGAGAAGGGAGACCAAGTCACTGAGTGAGTTCATACTCTCTGGCATAGGTGGGACTTAAACCTGAGTCAGCTCTGGCTACCATTCCATGCTACCTTGAATTGTTACCAATGACATTTTTAGAATATCCAGTTTTCCACAAAGCTCTTGACAATGTTAGCTAAGGAGAAATATTTCTAAAGTGACATTGGTAAGTCCCATATTTGCTTTTATAGGTGATTGAAGAATGAATCCAAAGGGAAATCTTGAATCCTCTGACTTGACTTGTGCTTGGTCATAGTCACCATCAACTTTTTGGTTAAGGCACTTGGATTTTCTAGACATGTTATCATGTCATCTGCAGTTATTGATATTCTGACTTCCATATTTTCAATGTCAATGCAACATATATTCCTGGTTTTTATAACTGCTGAAATTTCTAATACTGTCAGTTAGAAAAAAAAAAGTAGTAAGAGTGAGAAAAGAAAACAAATCCAAGAATTCAGAAGCACAGACCCACCGCTCACTTGGCTACATGTTTGCTGAATGGAATTGGCTGGATTTAACCGACCAAGAAATAAATCCATTGGATTCCTTACTCATTTTAGAAGCACTCATCTTCTTTGCTTGGAACCCAAAAGGCCTAAGGAAAACTCATTCTCTACTCTGTGAGACAAAAAGAAATATTATCAAAGGGGCTGTTGTCAGTAATCTTCATTGAATTTCTCTCTGCCAGCATATGGAAGGGAGTGATGGAAAGCCCCTTCCAAAGAACTGCAGCCACTGTAAAGGAGCACTTTAAGACCATGGAAACACATTTGCATAGTGCAAAATGACTGTCTCTGACATCCCTGCTGTGGCCTAGCTATACTCTCTCATTTCAGGCTTACATGACTCAGAAACCAAGGGCCACCAGCTGTTTGAAATGATTTTCTACTTGAACTAGACCTAAGTTCAGTACAGCAGCAGAAGAGCTCTGGATCAGACTGTCAATCCCATAAGAAATATCTCATGCTGAGCAAAGGAAAACAAACAAAAAATGAGTGGGTAATTTATTAAAATTAGGAAATCGTGATCGAATTTTCATCTATACATTTACAAATCTGTCACGCAAAGAGTGAAAGTTAACCACATGAAGAATCTTTATCAATTCTTAGGACCCACCACACTGCTGGCTACCTAGAAGATACTAAGATATTTATTGATTCATTCTAAGGAAGCTTAAAGGTAGTGGTCACTGGTTCCTTACTTGTTGTTCAGTTGTTTTTCAGTTTTATCCAATTCTTTGTGACCCCATTTGGGGTTTTCTTGACAAAGATACTAGAGTGGTTTGACATTTCCTTCATTAGTTAATTTTACAGATGAGGAAACTGAGGTAAACAGGTTTAAGTGACTTGCCCAGGGTCACACACTTAGTAAGAGTTTGAGTCCAGATTTAAACTCAGGAAGAGGAGTCTTTCCCAACTCCAGGCTGGGCACTCCATCCTCTTTTCACCTAGCTGCCCTCCTTATTGGTGACCTACTATTTTATCCTGGAGTGGCCAACTATGCCAGATATACTTAGCCCTCTGTGTAATTCCCCCTCTTTCTATTTCTCCTGGCTGGTAGCATGATTGTCTCTGTGGTCACAGGTGTTTCCTGGCTACTCCCTCACAATAAGGTTTAAAAGTGATTTAGAAATTGAGGGCCACCAACTGCTTTAGATAATTCTCTATGAACCATGAATATGTTCGGTTTGAGCAGAGAATGTTTTGCAGCCCTCCCACCTAGACCATCCAACCAAGAGAAGCAGACAAAAGGGAAAAGGGAGAGGGAAAGGAAAGAGCCCAATCAATTATTGACTGCTCATGAGAAGATTGGGAGGGGACTGAGGAGAATGCCAGATAAAAGTATCAGTCACACTTGAGTCCATATTTTTGAGCCCCCCTACTACCACCTTAGTGAGGTGTTTTTCTGGTGCCTCACCTTAGTGATGACTCTGGATTCTTTGAGATTATACCAGTGGATCTCAAGTTCTGACGAGCCCCAATAAACTGGAAAGAATCTATGAACAGAGCTGGTGACAGACTCTTGGCCAAGGATCAGAGATTCTCATCACCAGCAGGTTGGCCACCAGGTAACAAATGTACTTTTGGCAATAGCAAATCGTGACATTTATCAGTGAAGAGATTACACACAAGGATTTTGAGAATTAATATTAAGCCCAATTTTCTAAGCCCTGCAGTATAAAGGGACTCCATTTGCAAAAAACAGAGGTAGAACTGAATCTCTTTATACGCTATGGTCTATTAGACCAAGTGGCTGGTGTTTATGTAATTGTTCATGCTATGTGGGAAAACATGACTTTTTTATGGTTGTTGAAAAAAAAATCTGTTTTACCTTGATTGTAGAAATAATTACATAGGCAAAACAAGCAAAGCCAGACCCATATAGAACAGGCATTAATTGCTTTATTGTTTTAGTCACCACCATTTCCTGGCACTTGTTACAGTCCTAAAGTTTACTACAAAATTAAAAGGGGGTGGCCAGGAAAGAACTGCAAATTTAGCAACACCCTTTCAAAGACTTCCTGCTAACTTCTCTATTCTCACCTTGGCCGGCAGAACTGTGCATACATTAGAATTTGAAGAGATCTTAGAGGTTATATAGTCAACTGCTTTCATTTTACAGAGGAGGAAACTGAGGGTCAGAGAAGTTTTAGATTTGGTGCCAAGAAAAGCTTCCCAACAATGAGAGCTATCCAAAAGTAAAATGTGCTGCTTTAGGAAGTAGAAGGGTTCTCCTTGCTTGAAAGTGTGCAAATGGAGGCCGTACAACTACTTAAGAGGAGCCAGTTGAGTGACTGGAGTGCTGAGCCAGGAGTCATGAAGACCTGAGTTCAAATTCAGCCTTAAATACTCAGTATCTGTGCAACCCTGGGCAAATCACTTAACCCTGTTTGCCTTAGTTTCCTCATCTGTAAAGAGAGCTGGAGAAGGAAATGGAAAACCACTCCAGCATCTTTGCCAAGAAAACTATACTGGGTCATGAAGGATCAGATATGACTATGTGACTGATCAACAACCCCCATTTAGGTGTGTTATAGAGGAAATTGTATATTATAGCACCAGTTCAACTGGATGACTGCTGCTGAAATTCCTTCCAATGTTTCCATTCTATGATTTTTTGAGTTTCAGTGACTTGCCCCAAGTCCCTTAGCAAGTCAAGGGCGAGATTAGAGCTGGAACCTAAGTCTCCTTATTCAGTATTCTTTCTGGGCCACGTTCTGCACCTTTTCAACTTGCCTAAGCAAGAACCAGGTTAGCTTGAACAAAGAGACTAGGTCACCATCTTGAAATTCTGATACTCAAGCTTCTCCTCCTTTTGGCTTAAGGCTTTGACCCCAGTTAAAATAACAGTATCCTTAGGAGAGAACCATACTTTAAGATGAAACCAGCCATTTATACCTTACTGTGAATGAGGAATCCTAAGATTAGATTTTAATAATGGGGAAAGGGGTTTGGGAAAAGAAGCCATTATAATACTGGCTAATTCTTCTATAGTACCTTAAATGTTCTATCCTTATCTTATGTGATCACCTCTACAACTCTGTGGGGTAAAAACCATGCAAAACAAAAACACAGATGGTCTGATGGTTCTGGGAAAAGAAAGGAGAAAAGAAGAAATTTGATCTCTTTGACCCTAGGTAGAACTATTAATTACATACGCATTTGCCTGAAATGTTTGTATAGAAATCCCATCCATGTTCTGCAATGGTCCTTATTTGGAGGAGTTGTTTCTGCCTTTTTTTTTTCTTTTAATGTAAAAGATATTATTGGAGGTCAGGAAAAGAAAAACAGAGCTACCCAAATTAGCAAACCTGAGAATGATGTGATTCTGCTAATTAGGAGTTGTGGTATATGCTAACTGGAATCAAGGTTATGTTGGCTTTCCATGCTCACTTTCCCATTCCCTCTCTCTCACTATCTCCTCTATTAAAAGTTATTCACAGGAAAGGATCAGAAATCCCTCATTTATATTATAAAATATAGCTGCTCAGAGTGTAGCCTACTTCTCCCCCAGGGCATAGTTACAATTTAAGCCTCTCTCATGGTATACTATGAATCACAAAAGGCTTTACCCAGTTAAAGGATTTCTGGCATCATTCAGAAAGAAAGCCTTTTGAGGTACAGATACCATTTCATTCCAGTACCCTTAAATGCTTCTAGCACATGGCACTATGCTGGGTTTTGGGGATACAAAGACTGTTCACTCCTAGTACAAATTGTTTGTAGCATTCTTTGAACGAGCGGTTCTTTGATGACATGTTTAGGGTAAAAGGATGAAAGAAGGAGTAAACTAAAAACCTAGGCCAGAAGGGACAAGAGGAAGATAAATCCATATACTTTAATACAATGGAAGTCTCTCTGAAGTACCAAATCACATATATTTATATATGTTTGAAATATTCCTATTTCTTCTTTAAAAGGAATTGTTTACCTAAATTCATTAACTGGTTGAATGTCTAATAATGACAAATTATCAGAGTTACTATTGTTAAGACCAGCCTTGAGTGGATTGCTTGGTTAAGCTTAAATAGGCAGAATGGTGTAGTAGAGAGGTGACCTCAAAACCAGAAAGATTTTGGTCACCTTCTCCCTCTGATTTACACTGGACTGTGTAACCCTGGGCAAGTCACTTAACTTCTTAATGCCCTTGACAATACAAAGATTATAAATTGCAGGTAAGGTAAAGACCAGCATTATAAGATGGCATTTCCTCATAACAAAAAAATGACAGTCCCTATCCCTATATGAAACTTAAATACCTTCAGATGCTGGTCATAGGCACCAGTTAAATAAACCCTTGAAGAAACCCCATTAGATTAAATACAGAATTCACAAAACAATCTTTTAATGTGCTCAGATCATTCTTGGGTATCAATTGTTATAGAAATACCCATAACATCCAACTGAGAGGTTGGTACTGATGCCAGTTGACACTACCAACATTTAGAGATCTAGGAAGTAACACCTAGGTTTCTTTACTATGCATAAGCACAGGGCCAGAGTTCAAAAAGCAATGCTGAACCCTGACCAGAGTGTTCATAAGGTTTATATAATTTGCAACTACATTAGAGAATTACAAAGAAATGAGTTTTGCTTTCTGGCCTTCACAATGAAGACAGAATGTCACTGGTTACATAAAGAAAGAAGAAACAATATTTTACAGATATAAACTTGAGAGAATGACTCTACATCAGGCTTGTGAGATTTGCATTTCAAAGCTACATTTGGAGGGGTAAATAAGAGAGGGGAAGATTACATGGCAAAAGATAACTAAGGGAGTTCGTGGGAAATTACAGGTGTCATAAATTTACCTCTATCTGGTTTCTTGTTTTAGATACAAAATAAAGGAATGGCTGATTTTAACACATCTTAAGAAAGGCTCCAGTCACCTAAGTGACATTCTCAGAAAAAGGGGAAATTTTGGAGTCAAAATAAAAGGAATCAAAAACTCTTATGATACAGCGTTAAGTTTTATCTCTTACAGGGATACCTTTTTGACCACAGAATAATATTTCATTTCATATCCAATGATGATAATATCTTAACTTTAACCCAAACTTTTTCACCGAGCATCCATTCTGACAGGTGGAGAAGGAGTGAATAATGAACTTAGAGGAGTTTTGCTTCTGTCTGAAGCTGACATATCTAACTGATATGGCCATGGCCTCACTGGCATCATTCAAGAGCCAGCTAAGACAGCCAATGCCCCAATAGCAAGGGGAGGGTCTCCATCCAGACTGTGTGACCACACTCAGGAAGGTGTGGCTGAAGGCAGGGCAGGATAATATCTCTCACAGCATAGTCCAGGCACAGCTTCAAAAATATCTAATGTCCTTTTATATAAGTCTATTTATAAGTGAAAGGCATGCAAACTATATAAAGTCAACCTATGAACTTCAGGGATCATAGCGTTTTACTAATCTAGAGTCAAAGTGAACTTTGAGGTCATCTGTTCTAACACCCTCATTTTTACAGATAAAGAAATTGAGGCCAAGAATGATTAAGTAACTCATTATTAACTGGCAGAAACACAGTGGAACCCAGATACTCTCATTCCAAATCCAAGGAAAATTTATTTCTATAACTGGGGTAATAGAATTGCAATGGAAAAGCATGGCTCTCATACCAAATGGTACCTTTGTATCAAAATACCAAAGGTCCAATTTCAGCTTAACCATGCTTGCTAGTGTGGACCTGGACTTCATTTAAATGTTCCCCTTTGTTATCACTTTTAAAAAGATGAGTTAAGAAATGACCTTTTTTTTTTTTTTTAAACTTCCTTTTGGTATTTTTTAAGACTGTCATCTCTTTAGTTCAGTCCCCAGAAAGCCTTCCTGTTTTTCAAGGAGAAATATCTCTCTCTAGCATTCTGTAACTTTCCCCTTTTTTTCCTAGACATATACTATTGTATTCATAGCTCATTTGAATAGTTCATTTGAATGAAAGCACCAACAAAAATAGACTAAACACATTCCTCCCCCCACACAATTTGCTAAACATACTCTAGAGATAAGTAGAAGACTCAGACAACACTTACCAAATTAATCTGGACAGTTTTTTCCCAGTGTTTTTCATTATTCACTCCAGCATTATTGACCAAAATATCCAGTCTTCCAAAATGTTGAACTACTTTTCGAAAAGTATCTAATTCCAAGAGGAAAAAACAAGAATATATTTCAGCTACCTTCTTATATTTTACGTCAAACAGTTCTTATTAAATGCATTTTCAGATCTATATTACTTTGGCAAAAAAAAAAAAAAATCTAGGTTCTGTCACAACATACTAGATTCTAGAAAAAGGAAGACTACAGCTACTTAGCCTGCTTGTGCTTTCCAACAACTTCCTACATCTGGAAGGAATTAACTACTAAATCCCTGTAACTTAGGTTAGAACAATATGGAACTATTACTGTATAATTATTAACTATCAGCTGAAAAGCACTGTTTATCAAGTATGACATTAACAAAAAAAATTGTGTTATTCAGGTTGAAAATTGCTGCACTCAAATAGACACTTTGATAATATCTACCTATTTTAGTAAATAAAGTAAAACAGGTATTCTCAAGCACTTTTTGAGTCTAGATAGAATTAGATTACTGTCAACTTAAGAGCTGATATTTCCGTTTTCCTACCTGATGTCAATGACCTATATCAGAAATGTTTAGGAAACATGTGGAGAGAGGAAGCTCCTAGGAACAGTAGGTATTAGGACATACACTGTTGACTGAAACCATATAGCCACTGGATCCTTAATCTTCCAGGGGACAAATAGGATTGTTATCAAATTTAACAAACACATAGACTGGTATAACCAAAAAGAACTCCAACACTGCCCTCCCTCACCTTACGCTTCCCCCCCACCTCTGCCATTCATGGCAGTGATCTGAAGAGCAATACATAGCTTTTCTTTCACCTGACATTCAAGCCTAATACCCCTCTTCCTTTCTTACTGAAAATCAACCAATCCCACAATCCTAGACAGAATCTTTGTCCAGAGGCATCTCATGTGATTCCCTATTTCTTATCCTCCAACTTCCCAAACCTATATGTAAATTAAGAGATAGATCACCTTTCAATTAAAGTCTAATATTTATTGGGCATACTATGAGCCAGGGACCTTGCTAGGTCCTGGGCATACAAAGACAAAAGCCTCAGCCCTCAAGGATCCAGCATTCTGGGAGTGGGCAAAAATTAATTGATTGGAAGAACTGGGAGGAATATGAAAAGGCAACTTTCTAAGGACTTGAGAGCACTAATAACAACCAGTATGTATACAGCTTTTTAAAGTTTGCAGAACTCTTGTCTCCTGCATTATCTCACTCACATAATTTTCTTATTTCCTGATTCAGATAGCTCTTGTGGTACATAGTAAGTGGGTCTTTGCAATATCATAGGCAGCTATTGGTTGTCAAGCAATAGTTACCATTTAAATAGTACTTTAGGCTTGTAAAGGTCTTTACAAATATCTCATTTTCATCTCATAACAACCCTGGGAGGGAGGTGCTATTACTATCCTCATTTTACAGATGAGGAAACTGAGGCAAACAGTGTTAGACCTTAAAAGGATGGAAATCATATTGAAAGAAAAATACTGAACTTGTATATTATAGGACCCAAGTTTAAATACTGCCTCTGACATTTATTCTATGACTATTGACAAGTCACTATCCCTCTTTGGGCCTGTTTCCACATTTGTAAAATGAAGGCATTGGATTACATGACCTCTGAGGTTCTTCCTACCTCTAGATCTATGAGTCTATAATGCTATAGAAAGTTAGCAAGAGAGCTAGATTCTTGGCTGCTCACTAGCTACGTGACTTTGGACAAATCACAACTTTGGGTTTCAGTTTCTTTATTTTTAACCTAAAATTATTTTTTCTAAATAATTTCTGAAGTCCTGTCCAACTTTAAAGCTCTATGGTTCCAATGAAGTTGGAAGTAGTCACTTTATACTGTCCTGGGCAGCATTAAAAACAAAACAAAACAAAATCCCTTACATTATTATATTCCATTCCATTATATTCCAGAGGTCATTTTTTTTGAGGAGGGCTGGGGGGGAGAGGGGAAGCAGACTCCATGAAATGTTTTCCTTAGATAGAGATAAAAGGTTGATGTATCATCAACTCACAAACATTTTACATGTAGCTTACCCACACCCAGAATAACTGCCCTCTTCTACTTAGCATACTATCTGGTCACCTCCCCTACCCAACACCTATGCCTTGGGACTGGTAAACTAATTTTAAATATTGGCACAGGTAGACCATAATTACAAAGAAAGCGTTCAAGACTGTATATACATTCTAAAGTCAGGTCAAAATGTAAGGCATTCTAAAGTCAGATCAAATGGTTTTTATATTAACTACAATGCTGACTGTATTTACTGTATACTAGTATACTGAGAAGCCTATTGCCTACCAGGGCTCTGAATAAGACAGCATCATGAAATGCCATAGTGTGTAAGATAAGTAAATGTTTTCAGCTTATACATTGATCTCATTTCTCTCTGCCCCCCCCACCGCCCCCCCACCTACCCCCCCCCCCCCCCCCTGCCCCAGTCAAATCAGTAGTTTCTTATTTTGGAACTTGTTAGTATTTTCAGAATAAAACTCCAGGACTTCTTTAAAAAACCACTGTCCCTTAGCATGTGAACACTTTCATTTATATTATAAGTTTTTCTCACTCTTTCATAACAGAATGGAATTCTATTTTTGTACTTTCAGACAACTGACCAACCTAGCCTAGAACTTTGACAACAGCAAAGAAAATAAAACATGGCGGCATGATGCTTTCCATGATAAAATCCTCCCTCTTTACTCTTGACATGCTAGAAAACTCTCTCTTCTCTGTCACCACCAATTGTGGAACTATAATTGTTGCTACCTACAGTAAAAAAAAATTGTTTTTCAAATCCTGCTTCTTGGCATATCTTTCTGATAAGCAATTTATTCCTTTTAACCAAGTTTTGGGTTCTTGTGGTCCTTCTCCCTGTGAAGCACTTGGTCCTGAACCTTAATTCATTTCCATTGAAAATTTATCTCTATACCACATCCCTTTCAGTCCCCTGCATGGCTATTTAAACAGATGACTAACTCCTTGCTAATGTCTTAGCTGGCTAACCATATTCCTTTTCTTGGATAACAGAATGCTTTGGTTTAGATAAAATAGTTGGTTGGCCAGTGGGTGAGATGGTTTTAAGCAGGTAAGGGACCTCCTTATGCTTTCGGAAACAACTCCCTCGAATTGTAAAGTGCCATAAAAATGTCAGCAGCTAAGAGTAATGACACAGATGACTAGCCCTGCTGGAGGTTTATGTAAGTCATGCTCAAAGTTGTTATTTGTGTTCCATAAAACTTCTTGGGATAACAAGCTGCATGCGCTTACTTTCCATTGCGGGAAGCACAGACTTTGTAACGTGAAAAGGGGTTACCCCTCTAGAACTCATCTCCTTAAGAGTCTTCATAAACTCTTTTTCATAGTAAAAATTTGTTCTCAGCTCCTTATAAGTTAAATTTCTATTTTTAAAAGTTTGTCGAAGTGATTTCCAAAATGTATCACAGTTTTCTAATCAGTAAGAGAAATTACAGTCTACATATTCTGCTCTTTTAAAAACTATATATAGTACATATATGTATACATATACATATACATACACTTATTTTATGTACATACATATACATATATAACCCTCCCCCCCATGGATTTTTGGTATCAAATCTAGCCTGACAACACCTGTGTGACCCTTAATAAGTTACTTAAATCATGGGAACCCTAAAGTCCTCAGCTGATCCCTTTCAGTCCTTTACATGATGGCAAATATATACAGTTTCATTTCTGTCTACTGACTTGTGACCAATTATCAGGTCTCTCAAGCCTTCATGTCTGCTTGGTGTATTTCAATCCAATATTACCATGGACTTTTCACAAATAGACTGACCTATTTTAAGTTGAGATGATGGAAACAGGAAAGCTTTGAGGAAAGCCTGATAATTTTTTTTTGCGCACTGAGTTTGCAGTTATTAGCAAAAAAAAAAAAAAAAATTATATAAATGCAACAGGAAAGAGCCAGGGAAAATCTGGTTTAAAGCACGTAACTGACAATGATACCTGAACTCATATTCTAACATATGAAATGGGAGTAGGGGTGGGGAATTGGGGGAGGGGGGGACAACACTTGAATCCTACTTTAATTCTGCGTGGTGTTTTGGAGTTATTCCCGAGAAAATCCTTCCTCTAAAATGTAGACCCACAGTTTGAGAGGTGCTGAAAGGGTAGGGGGTGGAAAAAATCCTCTAACTTAACAAGTACCACTTGAGATTTCAGTCCTTTAGACTTGCTGAACAAGGACATCAAAAACACATGCACAAAATTCTTTAATACACAAGTTACTAAAATAAAGAAAAAAGGACTTGTCCATGTTCTTTGCTTTTCCTAAGTAATGTAACTATTGATTAGAACTTCTTTGGTGGCAGAGACTCAGGCTTTGAAGCTTTATCTCCTGGTGATCAGCAGAGGGCTGAACTCCAGGAGGCTGCTGAATTGCCCACATGTTGGCTCAGTAACAAACACCTTGCTGGCTCCAGGTTGTGGCTGATTGCTTTCTTGTTGACAGATTCATTCTCCTCCGTATTGCACCCCCCCCCCCCCCCCCAATTTTCCTTTACCTCTCAGTTGTTCCTGATCTGCTACATCACATTGGAGAAACAGCGTCTTTTGAGGCTCAAATAGCTCGTCTAAGTCGCCTTTACATTTTTCACCTGCCTCCAGATTGAGATCTACCAGTGCTACCTGTTGAGAACAGAGTGAGTGAATTAGTGATTGAGTGTGGGTGTGTGCATTTTGGGGGGACAGTTTATGAGGCGAGCAGATAAACAGCAGAAGGGAAGGCGTCAGGGGCACAAACTTCGGAGTTCAATTATGGAAGGTAATCACAAGTTTTCTACCCCTACCAATCATTAAAGTTTCCAGCTCAAAGCAAGGGAACCCCTACCTGAGACTAACAGAGAACATTAAGGTAGCGCTTGTAAGTTTGCAAAATGCTTTGGAAAAGACGATCTCTTTCGAATTGTTCTCGATTGCACCCTGGGACAACCGTGTGGCAGGGAGTGAGGGGAGGCAGTGTGTGGTGGTGGTACTTGTCCATGAGGACCAAAAAAGGGTATGTTTTGTCTCTCCTGATCTCTCCACTACCTCTTAGCCCTTCAGTTTCTCCAGCTCCCCCAGTCCCCCTCGCCAGGGCCCCCTGACCCTCGGCTTCCTCCCTCTCCGGCCTCGAAACCAGTTTGCCCCAGGGCCCCCTTTAGACCCATGGACCCTCAATTCTCTCCATCCTGCTCCACCCTGCACCCCTCCAAGTTTCTTCATCGCGCTTCCCTCGCCCCCTCTTGCTCGGCTCACCTTGGCACCTTTGTGCAGAAGTTCCTCAACGAAGGCTCTCCCTATGCCCTGCGCTGCCCCTGTCACTAGCGCCACTTTGCCATTCACGTGCATGGTGACCAGCTTCCCTGCAGAGGCAGTGAGTGTGAGCTCGGTGGGCAAGCTCCGAATCTTCTTTCCCCTCTGGGTTTACAGGGCTTTTTATTATGCTCTATAGCTAGTGGGCGGGGATGAAACTGTCAAACCCCAGACCCGGAGAAATCTGCATCTGTGTCACCTGCCCTAGAGCGCGCTGGGACTGGGCTAAGCAACTCCAGTGAAGGCTCTCGCGTCTTCCTGCTTTGTTCTTTGCCAGTCTGTGCGCCAGTCTCTCCTCTGACTAACTGCACAGCTGTCTGCAGGGTTGACAGCGGAGAAGTCTGGGGGAGGAGGAGGAGGAGGGGGGGGGGGGAGGAGGGGGAGGAGGAGGAGGAGGAGGGGGGGGAGGAGGGGGAGGAGGAGGAGGAGGAGGGGGGGGGAGGAGGGGGAGGAGGAGGAGGAGGAGGGGGGGGAGGAGGGGGGAGGAGGAGGAGGAGGGGGGGGGAGGAGGGGGAGGAGGAGGAGGAGGAGGGGGGGGAGGAGGGGGAGGAGGAGGAGGAGGAGGGGGGGGAGGAGGGGGGAGGAGGAGGAGCAGGGGGAGGAGGGGGAGGAGGAGGAGAAGGAGGGGGGGAGGAGGGGGAGGAGGAGGAGGAGGAGGAGGAGGAGGAGGAGGAGGAGTGTGTCTGTGTGTGTGTGTGTCTGTGTGTGAGCTGTGTCTTGATAACTATCACCAATAAAAGGAGGGCAAAAGGGAGCCCCGGGCACCTGGAGTATTCACTAGAAAAGGATCTTTAGGGTGCTCCTGCTGTTCAGAAGAGGTCATGATGGTTGGATTTCCACTTTAAATGCTCCTCCTAACCTTGTAAGTTTTCTTCTTGGCCCGTGAAGTACATACACAGCTCTCTTCCACTGAGAAGGGAGGGTTTTTGTTTCTGGTCAATGCTTTTGCACAAGTTTAAAACCAGGCATGGTGTGAAGTGAAGTGTGGTCCCTTTGTGTAACCTGGAATCACATCCCTCTAACCCTTAGATCCAAAAATGCTGTTGGAAACCTGTGGTCAGTCTCCATCCAAAGCTTTATCAGTTGTAAGTCAGCTTGAGGGCTCTCTCTGAGAGAATATAGTCAGGAAACATGACAGTGCCTGGAAGGGACCCAGAATTGTAAAAGTTGCCTTTTGGAATGCAGTTCCTATTTATTGAACCTCCCTAGCTGGAGAACTGGACATTGTCCCTGTCCTGCTCCTGGAGACATAAGATATGTGTCAAACAATTAGAGCAAGTACAGAGTGCTGAATTAGTCCAGAGGTATTTATTAAGCATCTGCTCCTTGCTAGGTGCAGATGCAAGAAATTCAAGAGATGAAACTTTCTCCACCCAGAAGGAGTGTAAATTAAATAGAGCCATACTAAGATGACTTATTGCAGAAATTCTTAAATAGGGATCTGTGAAGATTTTTTTATTTGTTTAATATTTTAATAACTATTTCCTTTGTCCATTTTTAAAAATAAAGCTTTGTACTGTTAGGTTCAATACTGGTATTGAATAACTATCTTGATACTTTTTTTTTCATTGTCTAAATCTCTCCCTGTATCCCCCATGATAACTGTATTTCAATATAATTGGTTTCATTGACAACCCTGTATGTTTTCTGCATTTAAAATCATTATTTTGAGGAGTTCATATGTTTCTCTACATTGCCAAAGAGGTCCATCATACAAAAAAGATTAAGAACAAGGGTTTATCAGAAGAAATGGTACTTCATTCAACAATTATTTATTAAGCACCTACTGCTGAGGCACTGTGTGCCAGGCGCTTGCCTGTTGGGGTAAGGCAAGGGTCTGTGGATCCCAAAACAAAGCAGTTAAGTAGTATTTGAACTCAAAGAGCTTGCTTGCATCTTCTTTTAAAAGTCAATAGGATTTTGTGAATGCTGGCATTTCTGTTGGAGGAAACCGGATGCTGGATTCAACCTGCAAGAGTATAGCAGGCAGTAAAAACACTGAATGGACTAGAGTGAAAGATAGCTTAGTTTTTTTAGGGGAAGACAAGGTTGGTGAGATGGAGTCAGCACTTGATTACTAGTTACAGTAATTTGGTCACAGCAAGTGGCAGTGGGAAGATGAGGTAACTTTTACTAGGGAAGCTCTTCTGGTTGTTTTCCACAGGATGAATTAGAAGAAAAAACTGGATGTAGTTGGATTAGTTTGGAATTAGGAATTTGATTCAGTAGTTCACCCATAAAGTGGTGGGAGTTTGGTCTAGGATGATGGTGGTATGGAGGGGATGAATCAAAGATATTTTGAAGGAAAGATTGGCAAGATTTAATTACTGACTAAATATAGAAATGAAGTTGAGAGAGTGGAAAATGATTCCAGTTTTCAGGCCTAGGTAACTGAAAACCACTGAAAAATTGCTGGAAATTGGTTTAGGTTGGAATGTGTTCATTTTGGATATGTTGATGGCATATCTGAGATGGCAGCAGAACATCAAAATGTTTGGAAATATAGGACTGGAGGTAGGATGAAATGTCATGGCTAGAGATAAGAGGATTTGGAATCAAAATGGAACACAGAGATCATTTACTTCAATCACCTTCTTTTACAGAGAAGGAAACTGAGACCCAGACAAATTCAATGACCTCTACCTCAACAGTAATTAGAAGAGATGAGATTTGAATTCAGGTCCTCTGAAAATTTAGTATTCTTCCCACAATACTATTCTGCCTTAAAATGGAGATGAGGCTAAATATAGAGAGGGAAGTTTTTAGAGCCAGAGAATCTAATCCTAGCTATGTTACTTATTACTGGAATGACCTTAAGCAAATAAGTTAACCACTCTGGGTCTCATATCCCTCATTTATAAAAAATGAGGGGGATCAACAATGTGATTTCTAAAATTTTTTCTACTTTTTTATCCTGTAATTTGAGTTCCATAGCTATGAAGGTGCAAGTCCTGGACTTGAGTATATGAAAGAGAAGTATTGTCTTCATAGTAACTGGATGCCTTCTGCTTCCTCTCCCATCCATCAGCATTGGCCTGCTTGCCCCTCATCTCCATCATCTGTTTCCACCGGCTCAGCCTGTTGTTTAGAATTCTCTCTCCCCACCTCTGCCTCCTGGCTTTCTTCAAATCTTAGCTCCAATTTCATTTTTTCAAGAAGCCTTTATTTCCTTCTCCCCCTTAACGTTAGCAACTTCCTTCTAAGATTATGTTTTCTGTATTCCCTATGTATCTTGTTTGTATATAGTTGTTTGCAGAGCCTTCCGTCATTAGAATGTGAGTTTTTTGAGCACAAGGACTGTGCTTTTTTCTTTCTTTGTATCCTCAGTACTTAGCACAGGGCCTGGTACATAGTACACTTAATCAATGCTTAACTGAAATGTTTGTTGACCAGAAGTTTGGAGGAAGGGAACCTTAGAGAATCTAATAAGAAGTCAGGAGAAAAAAAAAGAGGAACCTGCATAAGAGACAGAGAAAGATAATTATACTGTGGTTTTCCAATATAAAAAAAATGTAAAGTACAATGTCATGATAGCCAAAGAAGATGACAGTTTCAGGAATGATATTAGATACCACAGAGCTCAAGGAACATTTGTTCTGAGAAAACACCATTGATTTGGCTAGATTATTGGTGACTTTTGTTAGCAGCCTTGATAGAATACTAAGGACTGAAACTTTATTTTTAGTGTGTCAAAAAGTATTTGAATAAAGAGAAAATTATAAGATCATCGATTCAGAGCTAGAAGGGACTGTTAGAGGTCAACAATTTCAATTTACTCATATTATAGATGAGGAAACTCAAATTTAGAGAGATTAAACGAGTTGCCCAGGGTTATACATTTTGTGAGTGCCTGAGGCAGGATTCACACTCTGGTTTTCCAGATTCCAAAGCCAGTATTCTATCCACTATTCCACACAGGCACTCAGAATGAAATGAAAATGGAAGTTGTGGCTACAGACACATTGCACAAAAAGTGTGGGGATTAGGGACTGATAAAAGAGTATGGTATAGCTGATGGAATGTTATTTCTCTGAGATTTTGTTGAATAGGAACTTCCAGATGAGGATACTGCCTCTACTAAATGAGGTCTGCACTTCACTCTTTAACTTGGCAGTAATAGAGAATTGCCCAGGGCATGGACAGGTTGCAACGTGCCTTTGGCAACACTGTGTTATAAAAGTGAGATTTGAACTGAGATCCTTCTAACTAATTCCAGTCCTCTAACCTTCATATCAAGCAGCCTCTCAGCTATCTAGTTTACCCTTTCAGATAGACAAGACCACTAAAAAAGAAATAAAGGCAAATGATGACAAGGAGATCAAAAATGTCAGAGGATGCTTTTTCATAAATTCAATCTAGAGCTGACAGACAGCATGTCTTCCTCCAGCCCTGGAGGATCATCGAGAGGCAGGGGCTATGGAAAAATTTTTCCAGTTGCTGAAGTTTCTCAGATATGGCTAAACACAGAGAGTCCTTATTGTGTGTGTGTGTTTTCATAATGATATTGACAGTTCATAGTCCCTGTGGTCATATAACTGTCTGAGATAAGATTTGAACTCAGGTCTGTGCTCTGACCAGTGAGCAACAGAGCTGTCCCTCCTCGCAGCAACCCCTCCATCATAGTGTTTTAACGTTTACAATGATTTCCCAACCCCTTCTTTCCACAGTCCTGTGTAATAGGGAAGCCCATATATGATTATCTGCATTTTATAGATGAGAAATCTGAGATTTACAGAGGTTAAATGATTCTGGCTCTGAATCTGTGGTCCTACAATCCTTTGTGGTCATGCAGATGGAGAGTGTTCCAGAAGGCAAGACACTTTGATTTTTATGGATTTTAAGTCCACTGCTATTTCCTCCCTACCTTGCTGCTGCCTTTCCAAAAGAATAATAATAGCAGCCAATTACACAGTTGTTTGGTTAGTAAGAGCTGGAGAAATTCAGTACTGGTACATTAAAGTCTCTTCCTCTCCAAAGTATGCTATCATTCCTTATCATTTCTATGATAATAAAACCTAAAGTATTTGACATTTGTTACATATACATAGGGGTTTGCATGTTATGTAGCCTACAGCAATAAACTTAGATATTACTCATCCAGTAAAAATACACCCATCCACTACCCAGCTGCTTTGGAGCTGCCGTTTCTACTTGCAAAGATTTATTTGGCATTCAAATGCAGGTTGAGTTTAGAGTCTTTCCTTCACAGTGACTCATTATTAACTTCACTGCAGTGACGTCAAAATGGGTGTTAATCCTCACAAAATTTAAAAAAAAATCAGTGAGTTAGTTATTTTGTCGAAAAAGGATTTTTGATAAAACCCAGGCAAAAATTTCAGAGGATGAAGAAGAATGGGATTGGGATGGTTGTCTTCCTCCCTCACAATGGAGTGCTCAACTCATTGAAACCACAAATACACTGAAATTTTTGAATAGACCCATTTGACAAATATCTGTTTAAATTTCATAAATATTTTCGTAGAACATTAAAAATATTACATATTTTAAATGCTTTAAAATTTTATATATGGATTAAGCGGTAATATAGCTTAGTGAATTGAGTTAGGAAGCTCTGACCTCAAGCTTCCACTGTGGCTGTGTTACTCTGGGCAAGTCACTAAACCCCCTCACTGCCCTAGGCAACTCCCTTAAGACTATGAATTACAGAGAAGGAGCTGGTCTCCATTGGCAGTTGGAGTTCCCCATACCAATGGAATCACAGGTAGTCTCAAGCATATATAGGTCAACATAGAATTAAGTATTTGTGGGGGCATAATTAGTTGGAAGAGACCTTAAAGATTATCTGGTATAAACTTCTCGTTTTGCAAATGAGGAAACTGAGTTCTGGAGAGGCCAAGTGTGGTATATTTCAAGAGTTTTTCCCCAGATATACTACCAGTCTGGTGTTTTATCTAAGAAATTTAGCTGTTCTAGAGAATAATTAAGTAGGTGACACAGTGGATAGAATATTGTGCCTTGGGTCAAGAAGATAGCTTCCTGAGTTAAAATCTGGTTTCAAACACTAGTTTTGTAATGCTGGGCAAGCTACTTAACTCTTTTTATCTCAGTTTCCCTATCTAGAAAATGGTTTGGAGAAAGAAATGGAAAACCACTTCAGTATCTTTGTCAAGAAAACCTCATATGGGGACGTGAAGAGTCAGACATGACTGAAAGACAACTGACAGAGCTAAGAATTGACACTTTAGGCATGACCCTATTACCTAGCATATTAGCATGTTAATTCATATTTCACTGGGGGAAGTGTAAGCTTTTCTTGTGGGACATCAAAGAGGAAGGAAATACTATTCTTTGTAAAGGAGTGCAAGTGAAGAGCTTAGGCTCTTAGATCTGTACTTATTAATAATAGTATTGATTATTTTTATTTGTGGACTTGTGATTTCATTGGTGCAGGAGATTAGTCCAAAGGAAACTCTTTCCACCAGCCAGAAAAAAATACCTCTGCAATTTGTTGTTTGAGAGAATTGCTTGAGTGCATTGGGAAATGAATTACCCATGACCCCACAAACAATCTCTCTATGTCAGACCTGTGGCTCTCTAAGCCAGCTTGTTTATAGGAGTGACATGGACATATACACGCACACACACATACACATATGTATACATAAATGTATTCATATGAGAAAATTAGGTTATCAGTCATTATACAAAAGAGTTTTGAAATCCCAAATATTTCTTTTTTTAATATACATTTTAAAATTTGTTTCTTTGCACTTAATAGTATATTATTTTTTTCCAATTACATGTAAAGATAGTTTTCAACATTTATTTTTGTAAGAGTTCTGGTTCCAGATTTTTCTTCTTTCCTCCCTCCCCTCCCCCCTCCCCCAAACAGTAAGCAGTCTGATATGGGCTATACATGTACAATCATGTTAAACATATTTCGACATTAGTCATGTTGTGAAAGAAGAATCAGAACAGAGAAAAACCATGAGCAAGAAAAAAGGTGAAAATATTATGCTTTGATCTGTATTCAAACTCTATAGCCCTTTCTCTGGATATGGATAGCATTTTCCATCATGAGTCTTTTGGAATTGTCTTGGATCATTGTATCACTGAGAAGAGCTAAGTCCATCATAATTGATCATTGTACAATGTTGCTGTTACTGTGTACAGTCTTCTCCTGGTTCTGCTCAATTCATTTAGCATGAGTTTATGTAAGTCCAGGTTTTTCTGAAATGTACCTGGATATCATTTCTTACAGAACAGTAGTATTCCATTACAGTAATGTATTACAGCTTGTTTAGTCATTCCCCAATTAATGGGCATCCCCTCAATTTCTATTTTTTTCTACCACAAAAAGAGCTGCTCTAAATATTCTTATATATGTGGATCCTTTTCCCATTTTTATGATCTCTTTGGGATACATATCTAGTAGTGGTATCTCTGGATCAAAGGGTATGCACAGTTTTATAGCTATTTGGGCATAATTCCAAATTGCTTTCCAGAATGGTTTGATCAGTTCACAACCCTACCAATAATGCATTAGTGTTCCAGTTTTCCCATATCTTCTCCAACATTTATTTTCCTTTTCTATCATATTAGCCAATCTGATAGGTGTGAGGTGGTACCCCAGAGTTGTTTTAATTTGCATTTCTTCAGTCAATAGTGATTTAGACCATTTTTCCATATGATTATAGATGAATTTAATTCATCTGAAAACTGCCTGTTCACATCCTTTGACCATTTATCGTTTGGAGAATGACTTATATTCTTATAAATTTGACACAGTTTTCTACATATTTTAGAAATGAGGCCTTTATCAGAGATAGTAACTGTAGAAAAAAAAAAATGTTTCCCAGATTTCTGTTTCCTTCTAATCTTGGTTGCTTTGATTTAGTTTGTGCAAAACATTTTTAATTTAATGTAATCAAAATTATTCATTTTGGGAGGTAGACTCCAAATATTTTGCATTACTTTAGGTTATTTTAAATGGAATTTCTTCTTCTATCTCTTGCTGCTGAATTTTTTTGGTAATATATAGAAATGCACATGATTTGTGTGGGTTTATTTTATATCCTGCAACTTTGCTAAAGTTGTTAATTGTAAAAAGTATTTTTTTTTTAGTTGATTCTTCAGAATTCTCTAAGTATACCATCATATCAGTTGCAAAGAGTGATAATTTTGTTTCCTCATTGCATATTCTAATTCCTTCAGTTGCTAAGGCTAACATTTCTAGTACAATATTGAACAATGGTAGCGATAATGGAAAGCCTTATTTTACCCCTTATCTTATTGGGAATGGTTTCAGCTTATCCCCGTTACATGCAATGCTTGCTGATGGTTTTAGATAAATATTGTTTATCATTTTAAGAAGTAATCAGGGAATGGACCCTTTAATGATCAAAAGAAAAAAATAACTAAATCAAGCTGTGAGGGAAAGAGCCAACAGTTACTATTGATAATCATTCTAAGCCAGAATGGTCCTTCCATTAAGGGCTTCAGAGTACAATGAGTCTAAGGTTTTGGGAAAGACAAGGAAGGAAGGAAGGAGGGGAGGGAAGGAGGGAGGGAGGGAGGAATGGAGGGAGGGAGGAATGAAGGAAGGAATCTCTCCAGTAAACCTCAAGTTAATTGGTCATCCTCTGGCCATCCAAAATAGAAGGAAAGAGATGGGGAGACAGAAGGGAGAGGATGAGCTGAGCTTCCCAGCTAGTTGGTTTCCCATTCAGGAAGCTTGTTCTACTCATATGTGTTCATCCTTTGTTTTTGAATAAGACCATGACTTCAGGGGAATGATGATATGACTTGCACTTGACTTTGTTTTGAGTGAGGGAGGGCTATGCAAGGTCACTAGCCTCACTTTCTTCTCCTGAGCCATCTGGATCCAGAGACCAGATATTCATCAGGATGACTGGAGACAACCCAGGATGCAATGGGAGACCTTGGCCGTTTTAGGCCAAGAACTATTCACGTACTCAGATATAGTGAGGTGACATCTATTCAGTGAAAAGGCCTCTTTAAGAAGTAGTCAGGGAATGGCTTCTTCAATGAGTAGAAGAAAAAAAAAAACTAAACCAAGCTGGAAGGGAAAGAGCAACAGTTACTACTGATAATCACTCCAAGCCAAGAGGGTCCTGCCATTAAGTGGAGCTTGGGCAGGGACCTATTGTTGTGCCATCTATTAGCTTCAGAGTGTACTGGGTCAAAGGTTTTGGGAAAGACAAGAAAGGAAGGAAAGAAGGGAGGAAGAAAGGAAGGAAAAAAGGAAGGAATAAAAGAATCTAGCCAGTAAACCTCAAGTTAACTGGCCATAGTCTGGCCATCCAAAAGAAAAAGGAGAAGAGAGGGAGACAGAAGGGAGAAGATGAGTTGAGTTCCCCAGCTAGCTGGTTCCCCACATTCAGGAAGTGCGGTCTAGTCACAGGTTGTGTTTGTCCCTTGTTTTTGAGGAAACCCATGACATGAGATGAATGATGACATGACTTGCACTTGACTTTGTTTTGAGTGACTTTGTTTTAACCTATTACATACTCGCATAGAGGCCTATTCACTGAATGGGTCTTACCTCACTCAGTTGAATACCTGAATAGGCCTTGGCCTAAAAAGGACAAGGTCTCCCATTGCATCCTAGGTCATCTCCAGTCATCCTGATGAATATCTGGTCTCTGGATCCAGATGTCTCAGGAGGACAAAGTGAGGTTGCTGGGGTTTATTGACTAGATTCTTTCCTCCCTCCTTTCCACCCTCCCTCCCTTCCTTCCTTCTTTTCTTCCTTCCCTTTCCCAAAATCTTGAACCCAGTGCACTCTGAAGCCCATAGATTGTATAACGAAGCACCCTGCCCAAGCTCCACTTAAAGGCTGGACTTTGCTGGCTTAGTGTGATTATCAACAGCAACTGTTGCTCTTTCCCTCCCAGCTTGATTTAGTTTTTTTTTTTTTCCTTTTGGTCATTAAAGGGGCCATTCCCTGACTACTTCTTAAAGAGGCCTATTCACCCTATGTGAGTACCTGAATAGGCCTTGTCCTGAAAAGGCCAAGGTCTCCCATTGCATGCTGGTCCATCTCCAGTCATCCTGATGAATATCTGGTCACTGGATCCAGATGGCTTAGGAGGAGAAAGTGAGGCTGGTGACCTTGCACAACCCTCCCTCACTCAAAACAAAGTCAAGTGCAAGTCATGTAATCATTCCTCTCATGTCATGATCTTTGAAAATGAAGGATGAACACAAGCTTATCATTTTAAGGAAAACAGCATTTATTACCGTGCTGTCTAGTGTTTTTTAATAGGAATAGGTGCTTTGTTTTGTCAAAGGCTTTTTCCACATCTATTGAGACAATCATATATTTTTTGTTAGTTTTGTTATTGATGTGGTCCACTATGCTAATAGTCTTCCTAATATTGAATCAACCCTGCATTTCTGGTATAAACCTTACCTAGTCTTAGTGTATTATTCTTGTGATAAATTGCTTCAAGCTCTTTGCTAATATTTTATGTAAATTTTTCCATTCATTAAGGAAATTGTTCTATAATTTTTTATCTCTTTTGACTTCTCCTGATTTCAATATCAACACTATATTTGTATCATAAAAGGAATTTGTGTCAGAAAAGCATACGTGCTTTGCCTATTTTTTCCAAATTGTTTAATAATATTGGAATTAATCTTTAAATATTTGATAGAATTCACTTGTAAATCCATTTCGTGCCAGAGATTTTTTTCATGGGGAGTTCATTGATGGCTTGCTTTATTTCTTTTTCTAAAATGGGGTTATTTAAGTATATTCCTTTCTATCCCTATTCACTTTTCTCCAGAGGTTTACCATATCTATCTTTTCTAAAATCATATTCACCTCTTTAATTTCTTTTTTTCTTCTTTTGTGGTTAGGTTCATCTAGTTCAGAGAGGGGGAGGTTGATGTCTTCTACTGATGTAGTTTTGCTGCCTATTTCTTCATGCTTAACTCACTTAACTTCTTTAAGAATTTGGATGCTATATCATTTGGTTCATATATGTTTAATATTGATATTATTTTATTGTCTGTAGTAACTTTTAGCAAGATGTGGTTTCCTTCCTTATCTCTTTTAATTAGATCTATTTTTGCTTTTGCTTTGACGGAGATTAGGATCACTACCCCTGCTTTTTTTTTTTTTTTTTTTTTTTACTTTAGCTGAAGTACGATATAGTCCTTTTAACTTTAGTCTGTGTATATCTCTCTACTTTCTTGTAAAAACATATTGTTGGATTCTGCTTTTTCATCCACTCTGCTATCTACCTCCATTTTATGGAAGAGTTCATTCCATTCCCATTTACAGTTGTACACTAACTATGTATTTCCTTCCATCCTATTTCCCCCCATGCTTATATTTTTCTCTTTCCTTTCACTCTTTCAAGTCTCATGAGTGTTTTGCTTATGACCATTACCTTCCTTAGTCTGTCCTCCCTTCTATCAGTCCCCTTCTTTTCTTTCCTCTTTCCCATCCTACTTTCCCATAGCATAAGATATATTGTAATACTCAACTGAGTGTATATGTTATTCCCTCTTTTACCCAAATCTGATGAGAATAAAGTTCAAACAATGCTCACCTCCTCCCCTCTTTCCCTGTACTATAACCTCTCTTCATGTAGTATAATTTACTAAATTCTTCCTCCCTCTTTATTCTTCTCCCAATCCAATCCTTTTTTTTAATGACCTTTGTGACCCTGTACCTCAGTAGAAATTAACAGAAGGTATCCAAGGCTTATTAATGGGTGGGGAAGATTTTTAACTCTTAACTCCCACCCACTATTAACCTTACGTTAATATTCAGGATATAAACAATTTGGTATTATTGAATAACATGTTTTTATTTATTTTTTCTTTCTGTTTACTTTTTTATGCCTCTCTTGAATCTTGTATTTGAAGGTCAAATTTTCTTTTAAGCTTTGGTCTTTTCATCAAGAAAAATCCTCTATTCCATTGAATATTCATTTTTGCCCCTGAAAGATTATGCTCAGTTTTGCTGGTTAGTTGATTCTTGCTTGTAATCCAAGGTCCTTTGCCTTCTGGAATGTCATATTCCATATTCTGTAATGTAGAACGTGCTAAGTCCTCTGTAATCCTGACCATGGCTCCTTGATATTTAAATTGTTTTTTCCTGTTGCTTGCAATAATTTCTTCTTGATATGATAATTCTGGAATTTGGCTATAATATTCCATGAAGTTTTCATTTTGGGATCTCTTTTAGGAGACAATTAGTAGATTCTTTCAATGGCTATTTTACCCTCTGGTTCTAGGATGTCAGGGTAATTTTCCTTGAAAATTTTTTCAAAGATGCTATCCACATTCTTATTTTTTTTGATCATGGCTTTCAGGTAGTCCAATAATTCTTAAATTATCTCTCCTATTTTCCAGGTTAGTTTTTTTTTTTCCCCAATAAGGGAGTTTACACTTTCTTCTATTTTTTCATTCTTTTAATTTTGTTGGACTAATTCTTGCTGTCGTTTGAAGTCTTTAGTTTCCACTTGCCCAATTCTAATTTTGAAGGAATTATTTTCTTCAGTTTGTTTTTGTACCTTTTTTTTTCTATTTGGCCGATTCTACTTTTAAAGGAGTTGTTTATTTCAGTAAATTTGTGTCCTTCCTTTTCCAAGCTATTGACTCTCTCTTACATACCTCTTATTTCTTTTCCCAATTTTTCTTCTGCCTCTCTTATTTGACTTTAAAATCCTTGAGATCTTCTAAGAAGGCTTTTTGGGCTTTGGACCAGTGCATATTCCCCTTTAGGGTTTCAGATATGGTATATTGACAATGTTGTCCTGTTCTGAGTTTGTGTTTTGATTTGCCCTGTTACCATAAAAGCTCTCTATGATAAAGCTTCTGTTTTCCTTTTTACTTATGTTGTTTGCCTATTTTCTGGCTTATAAAGTTGAGCTGTACTGCTGGAACACAGGGGGCACTGTCCCAAGCTTCTTGTGCTGGGGACCAGGGGCTTGGTCACTGGTTTTGTGTTCTGGGGCCCCAGGTACTGGTGGCCCAGTCTAGTTGTGCCTGATATGCCAGGGTTCTGGGACTGGTAGTTTACTTTCTGCGCTGGGGCTGAAGGCCTCATAATTGGCTTGCTGTACCACTAGTCTGCTGAGCTAGGACCAAGGGGTCTCAGGGGCTGATCTGTGCTGAGGCTAAGAGCCTCCCATTGACTTCTCAAGACACTCTCTGAGCTATGCTGTGCTCCCCTTTTGCCCAAGTGAGACAGACTATCTGGGAAATTGTTTTACTGCATCATTTTGTGGTCTCTGTAGCTTCAAAATCTGTTTTAGAGGCTTGATTTAATGTTGTTTCCCAGGGGTACTAGGGAGAGTTCAAGCTCTCCTGGCTTCTGTTAGCCATCTTGACTCTGCCTCCCCAAATATTTCTAACTATTGAAGCTTATGGTTCTCTTTTAGCACTGAATATATGTTAAATTATTTCATTTATTCAGTACTCAAATTTCATGCACTTTATTTTTTAATGTAAACTCATAGTAAATAGGTCTCTACAAAGCAATGAAAGTCTTAGCAAACCAAAAAAAATCCTTTGTTTAATTATCTTAAACTTCTTGCTCAGATGAAGTTATTGAAGCAATAGAAGAACCTGGAGAATGTGAAATTAGATCCTAGTTAGCAAGGTACCTTGAAGAAGAAATAGGTATAGTCTAAGTTTGAGGTTCAGAGGAATGTGAAAGAGTTGGGAGAGTGAAGAAAAGCAGGTGAGAGAGGGTTGATGTCAGAAGGAAGGACTTCATATCTCATGGTTGTTCTTTGTTAGGCCTGGGTGAGACAATCTATCCTGTTTGTTGGCCACAGAGGTTAATTAGTACTTCAAAAGTAACTTTCTCAGCAAAAGGCTTTCTCAGGCAAGCAATGCCTCTGCCCATGGCCTATTTGTTTTTTTTTTTTTTTAATTTTTAAAAATTTTTTATTTAACTTTTAACATTCATTTTCACAAAATTTTGGGTTCCAAATTTTCTCCCTTTTTGTCCCCTCCCCCCACCCCAGAACATCGAGCATTCTAATTGCCCCTGTCACCAATCTTCCTTCTCTTCTATCATCCCTCTCTGCTGTTGTCTCCATCTTCTCTTTTGTCTTGTAGGGCCAAATAACTTTCTATACCCCTTTACCTGTATTTCTTGTTTCCTAGTAGCAAGAACATTACTCGACATTTGTTCCTAAAACTTTGAGTTCCAACTTCTCTTCCTCCCTCCCTCCCCACCCCTTCCCTTTGGAAGGCAAGCAATTCAATATAGGCCATATCTGTGTAGTTTTGCAAATAACTTCCATAATAGTTGTGTTGTATAAGACTAACTATAATTCCCTCCATCCTGTCTTGTCCCCCATTACTTCTATTCTCTCTTTTGATCCTGTCCCTCCCCAAGAGTGTTGACTTCAGATTGCTCCCTCCTCCCATTGCCCTCCCTTCCATCATTCCCCCAACCCTGCTTATCCCCTTCTCCCCCACTTTCCTGTATTGTAAGATAGGTTTTCATACCAAAATGAGTGTGCATTTTATTCCTTCCTTTAGTGGAATGTGATGAGAGTAAACTTCATGTTTTTCTCTCACCTCCTCTCTTTTTCCCTCCACTAGAAAGTCTTTTGCTTGCCTCTTTTATGAGAGATAATTTGCCCCATTCCATTTCTCCCTTTCTCCTCCCAATATATTTCTCTCTCACTGCTTGATTTCATTTTTTTAAGATAAGATCCCATCCTCTTCAATTCACTCTGTCCACTCTGTCTCTATGTGTGTGTGCGTGTGCGTGTGCGTGTGCGTGTGTGTGTGTGTAATCCCATCTAGTACCCAGATACTGAAAAGTTTCAAGGGTTACAAATATTGTCTTTCCATGTAGGAATGTAAACAGTTCAACTTTAGCAAGTCCCTTATGACTTCTCTTTACTGTTTACCTTTTCATGCTTCTCTTCATTCTTGTGTTTGAAAGTCAAATTTTCTTTTCAGCTCTGGTCTTTTCATCAAGAATGCTTGAAAAGTCCTCTATTTCATTGAAAGACCAATTTTTCCCCTAAAGTATTATACTCAGTTTTGCTGGGTAGGTGATTCTTGGTTTTAGTCCTAGTTCCTTTGACTTCTGGAATATCCTGTTCCACGCCCTTCAATCCCTTAATGTAGAAGCTGCCAGATCTTGTCTTATCCTGATTGTATTTCCACAATACTTGAATTGTTTCTTTCTAGCTGCTTGCAATATTTTCTCCTTGACCTGGGAACTCTGGAATTTGGCCACAATGTTCCTAGGAGTTTCTCTTTTTGGATCTCTTTCAGGTGGTGATCTGTGGATTCCTTGAATACTTATTTTGCCCTCTGGTTCTAAAATCTCAGGGCAGTTTTCCTTGATAATTTCATGCAAGATGATGTTTAGGCTCTTTTTTTGATCATGGCTTTCAGGTAGGCCCATAATTTTTAAATTGTCTTTCCTGGATCTATTTTCCAGGTCAGTTGTCTTTCTAATGAGATATTTCACATTACCTTCCATTTTTTCATTCTTTTGGTTTTGTTTTGTGATTTCTTGGTTTCTCATAAAGTCATTGGCCTCCATCTGTTCCATTCTAATTTTGAATGAACTATTTTCTTCAGTGAGCTTTTGAACCTCCTTTTCCATTTAGCTAATTCTGCTTTTTAAAGCATTCTTCTCCTCATTGGCTTTTTGAACCTCCTTTGCCAATTGAGTTAGCCTATTTTTCCAGGTGTTATTTTCTTCAGCATTTTTGTGGATCTGCTTTTCATGCTTTTTTTTCATCTCTCTCATTTCTCTTCCCAGTTTTTCCTCCACCTCTCTAACTTGATTTTCAAAATCCTTTTTGAGCTCTTCCATGGCCTGAGCCCATTGGGTGGGCTGGGATACAGAAGCCTTGACTGCTGTGTCTTTCCCTGATGGTAAGCATTGTTTTTCCTCATCAGAAAGGAAGGGAGGAAATACCTGTTCACCAAGAAAGTAACCTTCTATAGTCTTATTTTTTTTCCCTTTTCTGGGCATTTTCCCAGGCAGTGACTTGACTTCTGAATATTCTCTTCACCCCCACCTGGCCTCCATATCCGCCCAGCCAGGGCTTGGGGTCTGAGATTCAAATGCTGCTTCCTAGCCTCAGGGCTTTTGGTGGGGGGCAGGGCTGCTATTCAGTGTGAGATTAAGTTCAAGTGCTTAGGTGGGGGCAGGGCCACCTCACTGGCTCAGTTCCCTCAGGGGTTTATGCAGAGACCTTCAACAATGGATCAGAGCTCCTGCATGCTTGGGGAGCCCTGGTCTGCTCCCGCCTCTGCTGCTGCCTCCTGAAGGGGCCTGAGTTATGGGGGAACCCCACTCCCCTCTCGGCAAGCCGAGAAGACCCTCTCACCAACCTTTGGGGCCCTTAGGTGGATGGACCTGCATGGCCGCTGGAGATTCTGTCCCTGAAGCCTGCTTGGATCTGCTTCCCCCAGAGCCAAGTGGCCAAGGAAGGGCTGCAGCGGACCTTTCACATCAGTTTTTCAGGTCTCGCTGGAACAGAAATCTCTTCCACTCCATTGTTCTATGGCTTCTGCTGCTCCAGAATTTGTTGAGAGTTCTTCTTTACAGATATTTTATGGGCTGTGGGTTCGGAGCTAGCGTATGTGTGTCTTTCTACTCTGCCATCTTGGCTCCGCCCCCCCCATTTAATTGTTGAACGGAAATTCTCCCTGGGACCTCAACTTGAGGAAGCTACATTTACTTAAAACCTGGTTTACCCCTGATTCCCTGGACTCCATTTTCATCACTGCCTCAGCAGTCTTCTCACGGGCAATACCTCCATCTCTGCTGCTTCTTTCAATTGGTGAGTTCCTCACTAGAGCCACCATTTGAGGAAATATCCATGCTAGCCTTTGAGAGGGCAGCTATGTGGTACAGTGCATAGAGTGCCTGGCCTAGAGTCAGGAAGAGTCTTTTTCTGAGTTCAAATCTGGCGTTACACTCTTACTAGATTTATGACACTGGGGAAGTCATTTAACCTTGTTTACCTCAGTTTCCTCATCTGTAAAATGAGCTTGAGAAGGAAATGAGAAACCATTCTGGTATCTTTGTTATGAAAACCTCATAAAAAGTTGGACACAACTAAACAACATCAAAGCCTTTCTGAAATTGGCTCAGTTTCTCATTGCCTCTATTTCTCCCTCTCTTCCCACCTAGGCAAACTTTTCCACTATATTCTATGTTGTATCTTTCCTCTATTACAGTATAAGCACCTTGACAGTAAGAAGTATCTTTCTTTCTGCTTATATTTGTATTCCCATTGTTTAGAATGATACCTGGCACTTTAAAAGTGGTCAATAAATGCTATGTTGTACAAAGAGTAACGGCAGATCAGGAAAACGTATGTAACTGGAATGTACATACTGAAATTTTCTAAGTCTGGAGCATATCCTCCTTGTGATCATCTTAGATTTAAAGACTTAAGCTTTTTTTTTTTTTAAAGTGAAGATTTGAAGACTTAAGCTTTTCTATGTCCATTTTCAGTAAAACTCTCCTCCTTCTATGCCAAGTGATTCATTGGTTTTACAAACCTATGTTATAGTTAATTGACAACAAAATTAGAATATTCAGGAACAGAAGGAGTGGGAGTAAACTGCATCATTAGGAAATCGAGGAATTTCTTGTTAGATAGGGAGGAAGTGTGATGATGGGTAGACAGCCAGTGTGATCCACCCATACTTCAGAGATGTCTGAAGGCATTCAGCAGAACCTCCCAACTTGTGGAAGTGATGGGCTGCTTGGACCCCAATTCTAAAATCACATTTCTCCCTAGCCTCAAAACACTATTCCAGGCAGTTTCTCCCTAGCCCAAGGGCACAGTCTGCCTTAGCAAAACTTCTGTCTCTTTTCCTGATACAGTAGCCAGCTGCACCTATAGAAGTTATTATTTTGAACCAGATGTGTACTGGGTCATAATGACATTTACCACTCAAAGGCCAATCATATGTATCCTAGACTTAGACATAGGTATACTTTCTTACATTTATCTTGTCTGATGAGAGCAGCTTGGTATTCTTCATTCAGTCCTGACTTTTAGTTGACTTAGTGATGTTTCGGGTCTAAAATCACATCTCCATGTACTCCCCCACCTTGGGCTATTTCATGATGAAGTAGATATTAAAAGTGCATGTTCCTTTAAGAACTAACCACTCCTTAACCACTCCCTAATCCTGCCCTGAATCCCCTAGTTAACATGTTTGGCACATGTTTTACTATACAATATCCTATATAAACTTTACTTGTACCCCTCTAAGGTGGCAGGTTTCCTAAGAACTCTTGCCTGCTGAGAAGCATAATAAATCTTTACCTTGATCTCCAGAATGCTTGAGTCCACAAATTCATTCTAAGAAACCTGCCCCTATATTCTGGTCTTAAGGGGGTTTCAGAATTTCATCCATCCCCTATCCCTCTCCAGCCTTTAGCAGAAGGACTTTGACATGAGTCTCTCAGGATGAGACATGCATGAATGACTTGTGATCTGTGCGTGGGGGACTTCTTGGAGGAAACTACCAAAGTTACACAACCACTTGAGTATTGAGGAACCAATACCCTCACGCGAACATTGAAATCTGACCTTCCCCTTAGCGTACTTTTTATAGATTATACTTGTTTCTGTTGTCTCTGGCTTATACATTTGATTTTGGGGGTGGGCAAGGAAGAGGGGGAGCTTTCTTTAATGAGATTCTTTATAATGAGGGAGATAGCTGGCTACAAGTTTTGGTATTTAAAACTGGATTCTTTGCATGAGATATATATAACATTTATTCCATTGCCCAAACTTTTCTTAAGGGGAATTAGTTGGTATTTTAGAATTTTTGCCTGAAAAATCTTTTCAGAATGATATTGTGTCTCTTTATTATGTTTGACTATGTGACCCTTGGTAAGTCACTGGTATATTCCTACTCAAGTCAGTTAACCTCTTAATGCTCTGTGTAACTCCTTAAAACCATAAAGAATAGACAAGTTGCTGAACCATAGACAAGCTGAGGGAGTTTTTAGATCAGAAGTTAGTTTACAGTGTAAACTATGAAATCCTCCCTGTGATCATCCCCAACAAGAAAAACATTTATCACAAAGAAAGTTGTAGTTCTGGAGAAAGCAGAAAGGTTGGACAATGCTTTTCAAAGTACAGGTGGTAAACTAGGAAAGTGTAGCCAAGTTTCCTTAAATTTATATGCTTCCACATGCCATTCTGACTGAACAAAATGCAGATCAAAGGTTTTCAAATGCCATTCACATTTATTTTGCTCACAAAGGCCTTCTGGAATTGGGTCAAGTCAGGCTTATCCATCCAGAGTTTTTACTTAGGTATGTGTTTATGTAGAAATGTCCATGACATTGAAATATTTAAATATTCATCATTTACACATGCAGCTAATGTGTCACTGTTTCTCTTAAGAATTTCTTTGAGCCAATGACTGACACTGAAATCTGTTTTGCTTTTTGCTTCTGATGTCATTGTAGGATAGCCCTCTGAATGCTATTACTTAAGACCCAGTGTAGAAACATATGTTTCTATGTGTCAGGAAAGTCTAAACAAAAGCACTCTGACCTTTGACCAGGTGTCATTTCTTTCAGACTTTGGATAAGTTCTTATAAACAATTTCCTGATGTACTTGATGAATTTCTAGATTGTAAAGTCCTTTCATGGGTTTCAGAATGTCAGGTTGTTTTTTTTTTTTTTCCTTTTTGCCATTGGTATTCATAGATTTAGAGCTAAAAGGAAGGAACTTTAGAAGTCATTAAGTCCAACTCCCCTTTCTTTCACTGTGTGTTAAAGTTTATCAAACAATTTTGTTGTTGTTGTTTGGTAATTTCATTTGTGTCTGATTCTTCATGACCTCTTTTGGGATTTTCTTGGCAATAATACTGGAGTTGTTTGACATTTCCTTCTCCAGCTCATTTTATACATGAGAAATTGAGGCAAACAGCGTTGTGACTTTTCCAGGGCCACTAAGCTGTAGGTGTCCGAGGCCTGATTTGATCTCAGGAAAATGAATCTTCCAGACACCAGGCTAGGTACTCTATCCATTGCATCACCAACTGCCTGGTATAAAACACTTTCATTTGAAACTCACAATAATCCTGCGAAGTACTATAGTTTCTGTTATACTCATATTATATGACAAACATGCCCAGAGAAGTTCAAGGACTTGCCAGGGTCACATGGCTAGTATATGTCCAAGGTAGGATTTGAACCCCCATCTTCTAGACCTCAAGTCCAGAGCTCCATTTATTTTTACATACTGTCTTTCCACATTGATAGTGGGAATTTCATGTTAGAAAGACAGAGAAATTGAGAAGAGTAGGTAAATAAATACACTGAAAGTGAAAAGGGAGCAATAAATAGAAATGGGAGGGAAATGCGGAGGGGAAGAAAACATCTCTTCTTCCAAGACTCAACCTACTCTGACAGTGGATTTTTTCCTTTGTGTTGGCTCAAATGGATCCTGTGAGGAGGCTATGTGGATATGTATTATCAGTACTAGGAAAGAATATTTCTTACCTATTAAGTGACTGGTCCCTTAGATTTGGAAGGATATTACTAAGTTTTTTTTTAAAGTTTTCCTGGAAAATCAGCATTTATCTCTCATTTCATGATTCTCCTTTTATAATTCTACAAGCTATTCATAGAACCATTCTCTTTAAATGGACTTAGAGAATTCTATCAATTGTGAACTGGAATATTTTTGGCATAGCATATAGAGTACTGACTCTGGAATCAGGAGGACTCAAGTTCAAATGTGGCCTCAGAAGGTTGCTAGCTGTGTGACCCTACCCAAGTCACTTAGTCCTGTTTGCTTCAGTGTCTTCATCTGTAAAATGAGCTGAAGGAAATGGCAAACCACTCTAGTATCTTTGCCAGGAAAACCCCAAATGTATTCATGAAGAGTAGGACATGACTAAAAAAAATGACTGAAATATTTTCCTGTTGGTTTCAACTGTCAAACATATCCAGCTTGCCTAGAAGATTCAAGAAAAATATAAAGATGTTAAAATTTATCACTAGCCTGTAAGGTAGAAAGATGATGCTCAGTGGAATATAATGAATTTGGAATTAGCTGAGCTCAATCCTATGTTTATCGCTGCTACTTTTGTGACTTATTTATTTAACTTCTCTGGGCCTACCTCAGTTTTCTTGAGTATTGGCAAGGAGAACAGTGGATTGAGTTTCCTTATTCCAATGAAGAGTTTTCCAAACAACCTGATAAGATTTCTTGGTGGGCCATCGTTTGAAGATAGTTGATCAGAATCAGTAAACTATGGCTCAGTGATGTTTCCGTATGGCCTATGAATAATAAATTGGCCCAATTCTCCAGGGCTCTTGCCTCCTGTGTACTTTTTGCCTTTTCACTTGTACCTTCTTCCAGAGCATAGCATAGAAGGTTTCAGTACAAAGGATATTGTACAAACCTCTTTGAGACAATGTCAGAAATGAATAAATCCACAGTTGATCAGAGGAAAATGTGTTAGAGTAATTCAGTTGTGCCAAAAGATGCTAGGTTACAAACCAGAAATGTCAGTATAGATAGAAGTCTAATAAATAGACTAGATACTGAAGAAGCATAAAAGTTCAATCATAAGGCTGAAAAATTTTGTGAGGTAAAGCAAATGATTCAACTATTTGTATAGAGATGTAAGCAGGCATCAGGTTTGCTATTTAACTGGATTCTACTTAAGACAGGGAATGTTGTCTCATTAAGACAGAGCATGACAAACTCCAGTATAAATCTGAATGACAGAACTGAGAAACTGAAACTATTCTAAGGGTGATTCCTGCTTAGTCATGGTTTATATTAGATAACATTTGAGATTATTTCTATTTTTGAGATATTATGAAATGGACAAAAAAGGAGGTAGGAGGGGATAAATTAGATCCAGTTGAGCTATACAGACTCACCACTCTCAGTGACCCCACACTATCTGCTCCCAGAATCTTGACAGGATATCTTCCACTGAGGGGCTGTGAAACATGTTCCTAAGGTGATGGAAGAGAATCTCAGAGAATGACCTTATTAGAGATTTTGCCTAGCCTTTCTCTGAATAACCACCATGTCATTACAGACTTGCCCTTCTAATAAACCATATACTCTGAGGGAAGTGCCAAGCACAGACAACTAGAGCATGACAGATTCCTGAGATGGGATTGGGAAGGAAGAAAACTCAGACACAAAACACAGTTACTTTCCTGGCTGCCTTCACATGAATGATTGAACCCCTGGGCACACAGAGAAAGGCCTATTTTGAGAACCTATACTCTGTAGACTTACCTTTCTGGAGTCCTGGAGGCTTACAAGGGTCTGTTCTTTATCCTGAAGGTAGCTACTTCTTTTGAAGAACAACTGAGTTTTGTCTAGCTTTTCACTCCACTGAGAAGAGTAAATATTCAACTAATCATTGTCTGGCCCAGTCTTCCCTTATCATCTCTTCCCTTCTCTCCCCACAATTCTTTTGGAACAGTTGCTCAGAAAGTATTTTACTTGTTCCATTGGCTAATAGAATGATGTAAGAAAAATAGCTCCGGCTTGTCATTCAGAAGGCCTGGCTGTGGGTCTAGCATCTGCCAGTTGGTAACCATGTGCTGAAAACTTCAGCTCTCCGAAGCTCAGTTACCTTTGATGAATCAAACATTTATTGCACCCCTACTGTATGCCAAGCATATATAAGCACTGGAGATAAAAAGCAAAAGCAAAAACAGTTCCTACTCTCAGGGAGCATATTATAGTCTAATAGAGATATACATACATATGTATATACACACACACACATATATGTGTATACTAGGATATAGAAGGCACTTAATAAATATCTGTGCATATCTATCTGCATCTATGTATATGTATATATACACATGCATGTCCATGTACACATACATACATGTTATCTAACCATCTGTCAATCTTTCTATCTATCTTTCTATCTCTTTGCAAGAAAATGCCATGGAAAATGCCCATGGAGTCATGTAGAGTTGAAAATGACTAAACATCACATACATACACACACATACACATATATACACACATATATTTATCTACATATGTAGATATATACTTAATAAATGTGTATCATGTGTGCATATATATATATATATGTACGTGTAGATAGAAGGTAATTAGGCAGAAAAGTGATATATACAAAGTTGATACAAGGCAATCTTAAAGGGGAAGGCACTCACAATCACTGAGGAAAGCTGTCTTTGAGTTGAGTCTTGAAGGAGACCCAGGATTCTAAGCAGTAAAAGTCAGGAGAGAAAGCATCTCAGTTATAGGGTAAAACAGAGGCCCAGAGATAGGAGATGAATAGGCATGTATAAGGAACAACATGTAGGGCAGTATGGCTTAAACCAAGGAGTATACAATAGAAGTCTGGAGATCTGGAATCAATAGAAATCTGGAAAGATAGAAGGGGCTAAGTTTTGAAAGAGTTTGAAATGTCAGAGAGAAGAATTTAATCGGGGAGGTAATAAGAAGCTACTAAGAGTTTTTTGAGTGTATGGGGAAGGGACAAGGCATGTTACCAAAGTTAGATTTGGGCTTTGAGGACCTCACTTTGGCAGCTATGTCAAGAGTTGATTGGATACAGGAGAGACTTAAGGGAAGGAGTCCAATCTAGTTATTTCAATAGTTCAAGTCAGAGGTGATAATAGCCTACATTAGGAAAGTGGCTGTATGAGTGAAGAGAAGAAATTGTAACAGAGGGATATTTTAGAGAAAGATTGTCTATTTTGGCAACTTTATGAGCTGAGGGAACATGAGGAGTCAGGGTTGACATGGAAATTCCAAACCTGGAGGTTTAAAAAGATAGAGGAGTCTGTAAGAGAATTATATGTGGGGGGAAAGGTAGTAATAATTTTGAGTTTGAGGTGCCTATGGGGCATCTAGTTTGAAATGTTCAATGTTCAATTGGTGATATGAGCCTGGAACTCAGGAGAAAGAATAGGAATGGATATATGGATTGAATAATCATCTGCATAGAGATGATAATTGAATCCATGGAAGGTATTAAGATCAGCCAATGAGAGTATATATAGAAAACAAAAGAGCCCAGAGGAGAACCTTGGGTGACACCATTAGTGGATGTGACATAGAGGAGGGAAGACTAAAAAGGGGCAGTTAGGTAAGAGGAGAGCCAAGACAGTGCAGTGTCATAAAAACCATGGAAGAGTAAATATTCAGGAGAAGTTGCTCAAAAGTGCTACAAGTTAGGACTGCAAAAAGGTCATTAGATTTGACAATTAAGACATCATTGTGAGCTCTGGAAAGAGTGGTTTTAGTAGGAGGATGACAATGGAAGTGAGATTATGAAATGTTTAGAAAAGGATGAGAAGAGAGGAAGTAGAAACAATGAGTACAGAAAGCTTTTTCGAGATTAGCTGGGAAAGGGAGAAGAAATATAGCATGGTTGTTATGGGGCTTGTGGGATTTAGTAAAGGTTTTTTAAAGAATTGAGGAGACTTGCACATGTTTATAAGAAGCAAGGAGGAGCAAAGATGGACAGAAAAACAGAGGAAGGAAGAAGAAGGTGACAGATGAAAGTGAAGAAAGGGGATGAGATCAAAGGTATATGCAGGGGAGTTGTCTCTGTCAAGGAATAGGGTCACCCCTTCATCAGAGAGTGATGTGAAATAATGAAGAATGATATCATGGGTATGTGAGGTAAGAGAAGGCAGAAAAAGAAAGCTCTCAAAAAATGATCAGCCAATGATAGTCTGACTTTCTGTCCATTGGACCATTGTCACTTCACATACAACTTAAAAGGAGGATAAACTATGATGATAGTATTCAGTGTAAAGTTGGATAAAATGATCTCCATAGTTATAGCTATCATTGATATTAAAAAAATTATGTGTATGTTGGAGACAACTTGTTTAAGGATCTTCAAGACTTAATTTTGCCCTTGTAGCACATGAGCTGAGTGTTGCTGTCAATATAGGAGACTTTGGTGGATGCTCTTCCAGAATTCACCAGTTTGGTGACATCTCTTTGAACATGACTTTAGGGAAGAGGAAGCTAGGAAAAAAAAAAAAGAATTCATTCTCCATTCTGTTCTATGAGGAAGAAAGTGTCGTTGATAGGGCCAACTTTTATCTGATTTCTAGATCCTGGCTTCTATGGCCTACTCCTTCATTTTTCTGGTGGGAGTTGGTGGCTTTTGGAAACTTAATATGATGTTCATTACTTCTTATGATTTCCTGCTTAATTAGAAGAGAAAGAGGCAGAAAAAACTGTTTGCTCTCAAATCTGGAGCCAACATGGCTAAAGCTAATTTATGCTTTTTACCTTCCCATACCTTCACATTTTCATTTATGATCTTATCACAGTTATGAACAAAGAAAACCCAAATGACCATCAGATCCTTGCCTGCTAATTAATGCTTGTATAGGTAGAGATTTGAAAAGAGATTTTACCAGTGTGGGCTGAGGCTCAGGGACGATCAACAGATACCGAATCCATACTGAAGTATAATATTTAGGAGACTTAAACAAGTATCATACTCCTTGGCAAATATACATTGCCCTGTAAATAGAAGAAAAGTGTGTGTATATGTATTTTGTTCTTGTAACACATGAACTATGAGTGCTGCTGTGAAGATAAGAGACTCTGGCAGATGCACTTCCAGAATTCACCAGTTTGGTAACATTTATTTGACCATGGCTTTGGAATCTTCTGGGAAGAGAAAGCTAGAAAAGAAAAGTTTATTCTCCACTGTGTGCTATGAGGAAGAAGATGCAATTGATAGATACACACGTATTCTCATATTTCATGTATGTATATATATACATATATATATACATGTCTATATATGTATATGTGTTTATGTACACATACCTGCGACCTAAAAGAGACCATCCTTGTTGCAAATACAAGCTGAGTATGGGGCCCATCTCATGGGGACATTGTACTTTGTGAAACTGGAATTGTCCTTCATAGCACTTATAAGGAGGTCATCTTTTGTTCTGCTACATGTCGTGTACCTGTTCCAATAAAACTTTACACTGTATTGAATCATCATTTTTCTCAAAATCAGTACACATAACCAGATCCTATATTCTCACAATTGAGTCAGTTGTGTATGATTACTTATAGAAAACTATCTGCAAAAGGTAATTCTTGCTTAGCCAGGAATATCATGCTTAAATGGAAAATGCCATTATTGAATGTATCAGTTACTCTAAAAAATTTTGTAGATATGAGAAAGTGGATTTGGATTTGTAGTTGTTATATATCCTTGATTGGCTTTTTGTTGGGTTTAGAGGCAAAATCTGTAATATTTTCAATTGTTTTGCATACTAATTCTTAGAGATTATTTGAAAAATTCTTAAATGCATTAATATGGGTTATTAAAATTTTTATGTATAATTGGGAAATATTTGACAAAACAAATTATATTAAAAAAGAGATCACTGGTATCTTTTGGTTAGAGTAGTTATGTTATATTTTGTGTCCACTTTCATCATCCCTAGGATAGTGGACTCATTCCATTCAGAAGTGTTTCACATTTTATGAAATCTGGAATGATTCTAGTTTTCCAGGCTTCTTGAATTTAAGGTGATCTAGAAAGAGGCTGGCACTTCTGGGACCATTTATGTACCAAAGTATACCTCAAAAGTCTAAATTACTATTTTTTGTGTGCTAGGGTAGAGCTAGGTGAGTGTAATAGTAGTGTGTTCATGAAGGCATAAATATTTCTAACCTTTGAGTATTAATACTAGAGTTGTAAATTGTATCCTGTTGCTGAAGCTGAGTTTTGCCATATTCCTTCTAATTTGTGCGAATGGGTTGAAATATTTGCTTAGTAGTCTTTCTAAGATTATTATTTCCCCAGGGCCTAGCCTGCTGTGCCAGGAAATGAGAAATTCTGTCCATCTTGTATGCTACTTAAATCATGTTATAGCTAATGGCAAGTAAATCTTTTCTGCCAACTGGAGGGGTCTTAGTAGCTGAAACTAAACTGAAGATGTAATGGAAAGAGGTCCAGCTTTCAAGTAAGAGGATATTGATTCAAATCCCAGTTTCCCAATTACCACCTATTTGACCTTGGGCAAATCACTTGGCCTCATTTTTGTCCTGTTTACCGTGAGATCCATTCTAGCTCTAATTATGGTGCTTTTCATATAGTTCAAGTCTTTAGAAAGGATGGATTTCCTCACAAAATACCAAATTCCCCTTCCAGTCCTATGTTTATCTGAGAGGAAAAAAATAAGCTTTTTTTTTTTAAACTGAGGAATATGAATTGGGTTTGGACCTGTGATTTCATCAGTGTGGGGAGTTCCCAGAAGTAAAACTCCCTCTGCTGGTCCAGACCAACAATTTGCTTGTAATTTCTAGTCTTGAACATCTACTCTGGGGCACTGAGAGATACAACTACTTGCCCATGGTAGGACAACTAGCACTGAGGCAGGCCTTAAACCCAGGGCTTTTATGACTCTAAAGCCATCCCTCTAATTACTGTATGAGGCTACCTCTCCAGGGTTTTTGGAGAAAAACTCTGCCCATCCTCTGAAATTAGCCACTTGTGAATAATTCCCTATTCCTCAGTGAAATATAAGGTGCCTTCACCTAGGAAGCAGAACTTAAAGGACTGGAATGATAGATGAGTGATTATGGAGTCACTGACCTTTAAATGCAGATTGAATCACAATGAAAATGGCATCATAGGAATTTATCTTGATTCTCTCATAGAAGATGTTCAACTCTGGAGGAAAAAGGGAAAAAGATGGTCCATACACACCTGGAATGCCCCCTTTCTTCCTTAGCTACTTTTCATCTTCCTCTGATAAGCTAGCCTGGAACCTAGAAAACCTTGGGTTCTACTCAAGACAGCTAAGTAATACAGTAGATAGCGTCAGTTACTTACTAGCTGTGTGACCTTGGGCAAGTTACTTAACTTCTGCTTTCCTCAGTTTCCTTAGGTGCAAAATGAAAACATAGAACCTGTCTCCCAGAGATGTTGGAAGGATCAAATAAGATAATATTTGTGAAGTGCTTATTGTAGTGCCTGACATAAATCTGGTGCTATATACATGCTTAATCCTTTTCCTCTGTATTCCAAAATCTATCACTTCATTGAACAAACATTTAGTAAGAACCTGCAGTTTGTAAGGTAACATGCTGGGGATACAAAGACAGAAATTAGAAATCTTTGCTTCTAAGGAGGTTATATTCTAATGGAGGAAAGAGCATATATGAAGAAAAATAATACAAATATATATATGTATACATATACATACATATATATATGTATAGTAAATTCAAAATACTTGAAGGGAGGAAGGGAAAGATACTTTCTAGGCAGATCAGAATGAGCCTCTTTTCAGAAAGTGACATTTGAACTGAGCCTTGAAGGAGATATTAAGAGGAAGAGGTAAGGAAAGAGTACATTTCAGCCTGTTTCTGGAGAAGGAACATTGAGATTTACGACAAGCAGGCCATTTTGGTTGCAATTTAGGGAAATAAAGGAGGGCAATATGTTATAAGCTTGGAGAGTTCAACTAGACTTAGATGATGAAGGGATCTAAATACTGATTAGAGGCTTTTTTTTTTTTTTTTGTCCAGGGAATGCCCCTGGACCTTTTGGAGCTGGAGAATGATGGGGTCAGATCTTTGCTTTAGGAATTACACTTGAGCAGAAGAGTGAAGGATAGGTTCGAGATGGGGAGACCAATTAAGAGGCTATTGCAAAAGTTCTGGCAAGAAATGATAAGGACCTTAAACAAAAGTGGTGGCTTTATGAGTAGACAGATGGGAGAGAAGTTGTGGAGATAGAATTGAAAATACTTTGGTAGCTGATTGTGTGTGAGGGGTGGAAAAAAGAAAAGAGTCAAGGATGAATTTGAGTTTGCAAACTTAGATGATTCTGTAACATCTTTGCACCATCAAAAGAAGGAAGTCTTCACTGGTTTCCATTCATTTACTTTACAGAGCTCTTATCAGGATTAATGAAATGCTAGGCAGTTAGGTGGCACAGTAGATAGATTATCAGGCCTGGAATCAGGAAGACTCATCTCCCTGAATTCAAATCTGGCCTCTGACAATTACTGTGTGACCTTAGGCAAGTTACTTATCCCTGTTTGCCTCAGTTTCCTCATCTGTAAATTGAGCTGGAGAAGGAAATGGCAATCCACTCTAGCATCTTTGTCAACAAAATCACATGTGGGCTCCTGAAGAGTCAGACATGCCTGAAAATTACTGAGCAAATGTTTTCAAATGAACTCACTAATCCTAGGGTGTGAGCTAGAAGAATTTGAAAGTGCATTGATTCCATAAGACCACGTCTATTGATTGCCATCTTAGGTACCTCATTTGAGGTAAAACTTGAGGTTTATTACTTCTTTTAGATAACTAGGACTGTAATTTAGGGAATTTCATGTTACTTATTATGTAAGGTGCATAATTTACCCCCAAGAAGTGGGTTATTCAAGAAGAAGGCTGGAACTTTAGATCTAGAAGGTCTCTTAGACAACATCTGGTCCCAGCCCCTCCTTTTACAGGTAAGAAGACTGGGGTCAGGACTGCCAAATGTCTCTTCTAGTAATGAGTGCTATGGTGGAATCCTTATTCATTTTGATTTCCTTTATATAACTGTGTTATTTCATTTGGGTCCTGAATTTGTACACTATCACGATTTCCAGGAAGGAATTTTCCCCACAGCAGTCTTATAACAGCTTCCATGAAATCCTCCTTCTCCTTCTGTCACATTGTTAGTGATAGAGAAGTACTCACTAGGACCTCCAAGTCGCCCAATTCTCTATAGCACAATCCTGGTAAAATGCTTTGAGATCATTAGAAGTAGGTTCTATACCTTGATGGCCTCTTGTTGTGGGTACTGCCATCAAGAGAACAGCTTATAACCCAGTCATTCCTTTTCATCCTATATGAAAGTCTTGTCCTCCTTCTCCTAGACTTGTCCTCTTAACTCCTAGAAGTTAGGGCTTTTACCTAATGGGCTTTCTTCTGGAGTTCCTGGCATTGCATGGTTCAGTGCTGTCCATTTGTTAATGATCTCACTCAAGGCCTTTACCACTTCCTTTTCCAGACATAAAATCCCATTCAATGATACTCTTTATGATGCTTATTGCATATAATTCATCATTAATTAAATGCTGTAGTCTATATTTTCCAGTCATTCAATATTTTCCCCATTGAGTTATTTGGAGAATTAATCCTTTAATTCCCTAAACACTGTGTTGCCTCTAGAACAGACCTTCCTGTAGACTTAGTCTTGTTTCTCTTCTCCACGCATTTTCCTCCCTTTAGAGATATTTTATTTCCTTTTTCAGGACTTATCAAGAACTTTGGTGAGAATATAAATTTGATATTTCTATTGGCATTAATGGACAAACTATTTTATTATAAAAATCAAATAAAAATTGAACAAATATTTAACTACTTATGATATGTCAGACACTGAAGTTAAGCCCTAGAGAGTAAAAGAAAAAAAAAAGGAAAAAAATTACTGTTTTTATAGAGTTCACACTCTAATGGTGAGCAGCATGTAGAAAATGAGGTACATATTAGACATTGTTTATCCTTCCTTTTCGAAGAGGACCAGTGACATTGTAGGGTGATGTCTTGACTTGTGCATGAATTGATACTCACAGAGTGGATGGAGGGTAATCTCAAAGGACAAGTGATTAATAGTTGGTAATATCAGGAAAGATTTATGCCAGTGCAAAGGCACGGAAATAGGAGAGGTAGCATCACATTCAAGGCATAATAAACCACTGTAGCTAGATTATAGAGGAAAGTTTATAGAAAGAATGCCAAATAGAGGAATTTATGTTTTCATCATGTGGTTAACAGGAAGTCATTGTGATTTATTGGGTAGGGCAGTGACATGCTGATAATCTGTGCTTTAGGAAAACCACTTTTTCAGTTGTGTGGAGGATGGATTTTCTTTAATAAATTGGTAGATGGGCTACATACAGTTGGTTTAGAAATGTCTCTTACATTGTTAATCAGATGTTTGGTATCTGATGATTTATACTCAATGTCATGTTTTTGGCTCTGTTATTTGAGGTTTTCCATGTCTAGCATCTTCAAATTCTCCACTTGGGAAAAAAATATGCATGATATTTTCACATAAGGATCCTCTTTAATATGAAGGCCCTTTAGGTTTCTTACTTCTTCACTGTATTTTCCACCATATTTTTCACCATCCTCTCTGATGCCCATCTTTGCATTGAAATCATTGAGCATTAAAGTATATGTTAATTTAATTTGAAGGGTTTTATCTAGTTCTTCCTAGATTTTACCCTTCTTCTCAAAATATGTAACAGATGTTGACATTTAAATTGCAATTATATTCATAATGGTCTCTTTGTTTATACTTATTAAAATCATGGTGATTCAAGATGTTAATATCACACGAAATGACATTTCCTATTGTCTCTGAATGCGTACACACACACAAAAATTAGTTTTATGCAATCCTTTATTTGCCTCTTCAGGAAAAAGCCATAAGGCACCCTTACATTAATGTGTATCACCTATTTGTTTTCTAGTTTTGATTACAGTGAGAAGGTTAAGATTGAGGATCAGTTATTTTGGCAGAATGTTTTTTCGTTGGTTATGGGAAATGATATCACTTTTAGGGTGCCACCATTTTAAGTTAATAGTTATAGATATTTGACAGTGAAAGGGTTCTTAGAATTTTTTGGTCCCCTTTCCACAGCTCTGATATATGACAACAGGTGTAGAAGGGTATCTCAAAGTATTGTAGGCTATTTTTTACTTCTTAAAAATGTTTATGAGTTGCTATAGTAAAGAATTCACCAAATGGTCAGTCTATTGGTGAATTGCCTCTTCATGTTTAGCTAAGATAATCCTTAGAAAGAAAGAGGAGGAGGAATAAGTATTTATATAGTGCCTACTATGTACTAAGTATAGTGCTTAGCATTTTTAACTAATATTATCTCATTTGATCTTCACAACAATCCTGAGAGGTAAGTCCTGATATTATCCCCATTGTACAGTAGAGGAAACAGAGGTAAACAGAGGTTGAAACTTGTCCAGGGTCATATAATAGTAAATGTCTAAGGTCGGATTTGAACTTGGGTCTTCCCAGTTTCAATGCTTTATCCATTGCACTATCCATTGCCTCTGAAAGAAGACAGTGTCTCTCTGATGTTGTCTCTCATTGTCAATGACGGTGACATTACCTGTCATTGATACCAGGCCCAGAGCCTTTCCAGCATGGTAGAACTTGGTAGAGTTTTCACTCTGTTGGCATAACTTTTAAGAATTCAAGGTATAATTAAATACATAAATACTTAGTTCTTTTAATATCTGTTTTCAGCCCTAAATCTGCACCATGTTGAAAGAATTCTAGAGTCACTTTAGTTTTGTGAGACAAGCAATAATAGAGAACATATAGAGTAAAGCAAATTGGGTTCCCAGGTGTGGTAGGGCCAATGTCCATCATGTCTGCCAAAATCTTTGACAAAGTCAAGCAAAATACCTTCCTGTTTATCCTGAATTAACTAGAATACTTAGGGCTTTATAGAATCTGATTTGAAAAATTCTTAAATATCACTGTTATAATTGTTATATTAATAATGATAAGGAGTTTTCAATTAATATTATTATTGACAATGATTACAATCTACATTTATATGATTCTTTATAATTACAAAGGACTTTAACATAGGTTAACTCATTTGATCTTTATGCCAAGATTTAGATATAACATAATGCTTGGAGGGATAGCTTACACATAGGATGACAATCAACATTCATAAAGATTTTTGACATGTTAGAACACTGGTCCAAATCTAATCAGATGACATTTAATAGAAACTATTGTAAAGCAACTTCACAAGAGCAAGATGAGGGAATGAGATTGGATAAGTATGACTAGATAGCATGAACCTGCAGAGCTTCTGATGGTTTAACAAGATGCAAGGCTACTCTTAGTCAACAATGTGATACACTATCTAAGGAGAAAACTTAGGCAGTATTGGAAGGTATAAATTCTAGGAATCAAGATAGTTCTGCTGTTTTCTGAACTAATCACACAACATGTGTAGTACTAAGTTCAATTCCAGGTATTAAACTGGGAAAGAGGTTGATAAACTGGATAGTGTCCAGAGGAGGGCAACCAGGGTCAAGTTCATTCTGCATGAGGAGTTGAAGGAACTGGGGTTGTTTAGTCTGTTGGAAGGCTTTCTGCTCTGTTTTTGTTTTGTTTTGTATATGTGGATCTACTGGGAAAAGAGATAGGCATTTGTTTTGGACTGTTTGTAGTAAAGTAATAGGTAGATTAGGAGATGATGAAGGAAGATTCCACTGTTCCTATAATGTATAAATAGTATATCTGAAAGAAGAAGGAAGTAGGTTAATTAAACCTTGAGCCTTGGGAACTAGCTAGGAGTCTTTCAACTAGTGATTTGAGGTGTAACATCTCATTTCCACCCCTGCATGAGAGTTAACAGAAGAGAGGAGATACTGATGTCAGAACCCATATGGACTACACCACTTATCTTAGTATCTGAATATATTCAAACTTATATTGTTCTGTGCCAGGCCTAGAGGCCTGAGGGCTACCCGAGTCTTACCTTACCTCTATCGCAGGTCTTCGGCTGGCCAAACCGGATAAACGTATGAGAGAAGAGACTTTCGGGAGTTGAACAAGGGTTAGGCTTTATTCAGGATCTCGGTTACATGTGCAGGGGAAGCTCTTCCTTAGGAGGGAGAGAGAAAATCTCCCAAGGAGGCAAAGATCTTATGATAAGAGATTGGAAGTAGAAGTGTAAGTGGGGAGAGAGGGGGAGGGGAGAGCGAAGAGAGGAAAAACGGAGCCTTCTGTCCTGTCAGGGCCCCTCCCGAGCTAAGAGAGCTTTCAGGCTTTCCTGATCCTAATTAAGCTCTCCGGCCGCATGGTTTGCACCTGAATACCGTGCCTGTTAGATAACAATAGGTGTGCTCAGACCTGGGACAGTCTCGAGGGGGATGCTCCTCCCATCACGTTTCTCACGAGAAGAGGCAGAAATACACGAGATTGCTCGGTCTCACTCCTCGATTCCCTGGTGTTTTATGGGGGACCTCATGAGAACTCTAAGATTTAGAAGTTCCCACCTTTACCCGCCCAAGACTGTCCACATGGAATTGAGCTTCCATCCCCAGCAGTTCTGATTATTTAATATACTTAAGACCTATCTTCCTGACAAGTTCCTAAGTTCTTTGCAGCGTTAAGATTATTTTATAAACTTTTTTATGGTCAAACTACCAAATTCAGTTCTAGGAACATAGTAGATGCCAATTCCCTTTCCCAGCCACCATCCTCCTTTCTGGATTATCTTCCCTATTAGAATATATAAGCATCCTGAAGATAGAGGCTGTCTCACTTTTGTATTTGCACACCCAGTGCTTGGCACATAGTTAAGTGCTTAATAAATGTTTTTCATTTATTCAAAAGTAATTTGTTGATTGGACATCTGTGAGCTTGGGAAGAAAATATGACAAGAAATCCCCTTCAGATTCTTTAAAGTCAACATTAAAACGACCCCTCCTTATTTGTTTCTTCTAGATTCTTCTTTCCTCCTGGAGAAGGAAATGGTAAAACACTCCAGTACCTTTTAGACTTTTAGAAGATCTGTGGGGTCAAAACTATTATCTCAATAATGCTAAGACATTTACATTTCTAATAGGGTAAATATAAAAAAAAAAAAAAAAAAAACTCTTTCAGATCCCCTATAATTTTTCGGAGTGTAAAGGAGTCACAAGACCAGAAGATTTAAAAACCACCGTAGCCAATTTTCTTTAAGTAAGTACTACCCTTGCAAAGCCATATTTCAGTCATGAGTCTCACTACACTAAGTCTTGATGTAATACAAAATCTTAAATTTCAGAACTGGAAAGGACTTGAGGTCATCTGGTTCAATCTAGACCTGAATAAGAATCCTTTCTGTACTTACTCAAAGAACAGACATCTGTCTTTTGTTTCAAGATCCTAGTATACTGTCTTACAAATTAATCCATTCCATGGTTAGCTCAATTGTTAAGAAGTTTTTCCTTCCATCAGCCTCTGTCCCTTTGTAACATACATTTATTGTTCCTAGTGCTGTAATGGAGAGACCTCTGGGACTGGTGTCAGGAGAACCTGAGTTCAAATGTGACTTCAGACAGTTAGTTACTGGCTGTGTGACCCTGGGCAAGTCACTTTGCCCCCCTTTGCCTTGGTTTCCTTATATGTAAAGTGGGGATAATAATAGTACCTCCTTCACAGTGTGAAAATCAAATGAGATAAAAAAATGAAAAACTCTTAAAACAGTGCCTAGCACATCATAGGACTATATAAATTTTTTTTTATTTCATTCTCAAAGAGAACCAGTGATATCAGGAAAGTGATGTCTTGACTTGCAAGTGAATTGGGTTTAAGTGAGGCAGAGCTGTGCAAAGTCATCAGCCTCCCTCTTCTCCTTCAGGCATTGGGCAAGACATAAGTCAAGAAGCCTGGCATTGGCCCCAGAAGCAGTGGGATATCTTGGCCTTTTAAAGTTAAGGTGTTTCCCAGGTCTCAATTTGTCTGAGGCAACACCCATTCAATAACTAAAAAGTAGGTAAGAATTGAGGCAAAAAATTGGCCTACTTTCCCTTCACAAAAGAATCAGTTTGGGAGGGGAATACCCTCAGAGTTTCTCCTATAAATGTTAGCTATCACTTAAAGACAGATACCATGTATTTGCTAAGTCATCCCTTCTTCAGACCAAACATTTCTATTTCATTCAACCAGTCCTGATATGGCATGATCCTGAAACATTTCCTTATCCTGGATTCCCTCATTAACAAGCTCTCTAGATTATTAATATCCTTCTTAAAATTCAAAGTGTTACCTCCAAAATTCATCATAACACTTCAGATGCTGTATGATTGCAGGTAGAGTACAGTGGGAATACCATTGCTCTCTTAATACAGCCCAAGATTTCATTAGCTTTCTTGGCTGACGTAACATGTAATTGACATGTATTGAGCCTGCAAATTGATAACATCCTCAGATCCTTTTCAGAAGACAGTGGTCTAGCCATCATTTCTTCATCATATTTGGTCCATAAAGTTAGATTCTCTTGTTCATTCCATTTACGACCCATATTTTGTACTTTTGTATGTAAATATATGAGTTTTATCATTGGTTTCTGCCTTGACTATTAATTCATGGGAATTATGTGTTTTCTGTGACTCCTGTGTTTTATTCAGTATTCTCTGTGACATATGACTTTGTGCATTTTTGGGGACATTGTTTTCCCTTCTTTTCATTTTACATTTGAAGTTATGCCAGGGAAATTAAGGGAAGGGAATAAGCTTTTACTAAATACCTACTACATGCCAGGCACTGTGCTAAGTGCTTTGCAAATACTATCTTATTTGATCCTCCATCAACCTTGAGAAATAGGTATTATTATATCTCCACTTTACAGCTGTGGAAACTGAGGCAGGCAGAAGTTGTGACTTCCCCAGGATCACACAATAAGTATCTGAACCCAGATATGAACTCATGTTTTCCTGGCTCTAGGACTGGAGCTCTGTCCCCTGCAGCGCCTAGCTTCCTCTAACGATAGCCAAGATTTCCATAGTACTTTAAGATTTGCGAAACCCTTTAAAATTTACTTTCTTTTATCCTCACAACAACCCTGAGAGGTAAATGCTAGTATTATCCTCATTTTACAGCTGATGAAACTAAAGCAAAGAGAGGTTAATTGACTTGCCCAGTATCACACAGCTAGTAAATGTCTGAGGTTGGATTTGAACCCACTGTGCCAACTAGAACAACTCTCTCTCTCTCTCTCTCTCTCTCCCTCTCTTTCTATATATATATGTATATATACATATATACATATTTTATCAGACCTACATTAGGTGTGCTCCATCCTTGTTGAAGAATCTTTACTTAATATATATTTCTAAAAAATTTTAATTTATGGAGTAAATCAAGCATTTCCATAACAGTATAATAAAAAAGGTGATTGTACATGAAACTATAAATCTACCAGGCACAACTTATTGTTCTTTTCAAATATACAACAAAATTATCATGTAATTATTTTTCTTCCCCCTTCCCCCAAACTGTAGACTAACAATCCAAATTCTGTTCTTATACTTGATGTCATAAACTCACAGAATCATCATTCCAGAGCTGGAAAGGACCTCAGAGTCCAACCCCCTCTTTTTATGTAAGGAAACTGAGTCAGGAAAGTTGTGACCTGCCCCAAATCACACACATAATACGTGTCTGAGGTGAGATTTCAACCCAGGTCCCCTTGACTCTAGAGCCTGGGTACTTTACACCATGATGCATCTTCACAGAGTCAGAGAACTGTGGAATTTTAGAATTGGAAGTGTTCGACATATGTCTGAGTTCATCCTTCATCCCACAATCTGAATCCTGCATCCTACATTGAGTTCAAACTACACCTGAAAAGGAATTCTTGTTATGACATAGATAATAACTTGTAGTCCAGCCTTTGCTTAAAAATGACAAATGTAGAGGGGGTATTGGCCACCGCCTAAGGCAACCCATTCCACTTAAAGAGAACTCTGTTCCTTAGGAAATTTTCTCCTGACATCAAGCCTAAATTTGCCCCTTTGAAGTTTCTACCCTTTGTTTCCATGTCTGCCCTCTGGGGCAAAACTGAACAAAGCTGATCCCGTCTTCAGAATGACAACAATTAGAAACTTGAAGATAGCTATCCTTTTTTCCTTCTCCTCTCACCCCCAAATTCTCTTTTCTGGTTTAAAAAGTCCTTAAAGGAAGTCAAGACCCTTTGACGTCCTGGTTGACCTTCTCTCAACATTCTTTAGTCTTTCCTAATTTGTTGCCTATCACTGGACCCAATTGTTTTAGGGATGATCTGACCAAGGCCAAGTCCAGCTAGGGTGGCTTTCTCCTCATTCTTGGAAATTTGCCATTTTTCAGATAGCTGGAATTCTTGGGAATGTCTGTGTACCGTAGTACAGTGATGATTCAGATTGAATTGGCAATTCTTTCTTGTCCCCAGATGTTTTTTCAAACTACTGCCTACCATGTCTCTCCCTCATTTTTTGTTCACTTTCCAAATCTCATTTCCCTAGATTGCCTACGTTTTGTAATAGTAATTTAAATGGAATGATCTTTCTCATTAATTAATAGGCCCATATGACCTGCTTAAATCACCTGGAAGCCTAAGTCACATGTGGTAGGAGGAGCTTGCTGAAGAGGTGGAACAGGAAGGATGGAGTGAAACCTGGAGGAAGTGAATGAGTAGGGTCAGGTCAGAGGGGATAGAATGCAGGCTAACTGACACAGTGTTACCATTGATAGTGAGGAGACCCTGGCTGAGGGAGGGGAGGTTTGAGAATGACTTTGTCCTCTATGGTGATCATGTTTATTAACTTCTTGATCACCATGACAGATTTTGCTTTCTGGTTCTGGGATTTGGCTTTCTAGTATTTAAATAAATGCTTTTCTTCTGCCTTCTATGTGGAGAGTCTTTTATACTTGGAGATTGGGAACTATACTGACATATTCATAGTCACCACTAGTGCTGTGAATATTGCCTTGGTGACACACCTTCTAACAAGAGTAGAAACACTAGAGGTAATTTTAACTAATAGGAGAAAGATGAAATCCAAGTTTAATGATTGCCTGTATGCTATATAACTTTACAAAATGAAGTCGATATCCAGATGTAAAGAGAGTCCTGTGTTTCCATATGCAAATTAATGACAGTATACTTATTTTACAAAAGAATAACTGATGGCTATACTTCCAAATGATCTGTTAAGAAAGACCTCAGAAATGTTAACAATAAAAAAGAATTAACTTCCTTCATTTGAATTCATTTCCTCCACTGTTTGAGCTTGATAAAATGGAATCTAAAGTAAGAAAATATATGGGAAAAGACTTTTATGTTACATTAGTTTAAAGGGAATAGAATTGAAATTTCAAATATAAGTCAGTTTAAATATTTTTATGTTAGGTGAAATTAAATTTGGAAGAAATGTCTAAACTCTCCTCCTACACAATGTTCAGAGCAATACAAAACAAAATAAATCTGTGGAATTCTGAAATTAGCAAACACATATTCAAAAAATAATCAAAAGAGTGAGCCTGGCTGCAGATACTCAGCAGACAAGGTTTTGGAATATAAGTTGGTAAGCTTTCCTAAGGAGGTGTTTGCCCTGCAAGGTATTGAATCCTGGAAGTATATCAGCAATTTAAAGAACTTAAGTAATACAGCCTCTTAGATGGCCAATTTAACTTCAACATGCTGACATGCAGAAATTTTTAATGCTATTATACTGCAGAGTCTGGTAAACTTTTAACATGAAATTACACCTATTTTTCCTTAGGTATCACTTATAAACTTCTCTTTTTGACATTGCCCAGGACAACACCCCACTATTTAATATACCCAATATACCCATCTATCTCCAAACATGAACAAGTGTAGGAAAAGAAAGCCAGACACTTGAAACATATACTCATAAAAATATTTTAAAAGCTTTTTTATATACAAAGATGATGCCATAGACATAGCAGTAGGCCAGTAGTACTGAATTTTTTTTTTTCTGGTAGTGGTGATGGGTTTGTGACCAATGGCATGAGTGTGTGTGATAGATGATTAGGATTAGTCTGTGGCTACAAAGCACAGTGTTGGAGATTAATACCAAGACCTTGACCTTGTTATTAGCATTATATTTTGGTCACTGCCAGATGAATGAAGTTTATGTAGACAGAAATAGTTATAATAAGTATGAGCTAATACATTTTCCCAGTTTTAATAATTTTTCCTCAATTTTTTGATACATATTCCAAATTCATTTTCAGAAATTCTTTTTTTAAGTGTATCATTTGAAATTGGTAAGATAAAGTTTCCTTTTGTTATCTATTTAAAAACTGAAAATGAGGACATTTCAGGGCAATTTATTGACTCCAGAGTAATGAATATGTTGGAGGAATTTAAAACAATTGGTATTAATACTTAATAAGAAAAGATTTTTAAAAGAGCATAGGAAAGGTATATTTTATAGTGGGTTGTTTTGTGTAATTAAAGTAATAATATTTGCATAGTCATGTTGCTACTTGTAAGGAATACTGTATGAAGTTAGGAAGACCTGAGTTCCAATTCAGTATTAGATACTTACTGGCAGTTTGACTCTAGACAAGTCACTTAACCTCCGTTTGCCCTAATTTTGTCATTTGTAAAATGGAGATAATAATAGTGCCAACTTTCCAAGGTTGTTTTGAAAATAAAATGAGATAATATTTGTAAAATACTTTGCTAATCTTAAAGCACTATATATAGCATTTGCTAGTTATTATTTTCAGAAAGGAAGTATAGTTTTCATTGGCTGCTTGTCAGTTTCCACTGGCAGAATGTCTCAGGGATTCACTCTTTAAACATCGTTAAAAACTATCATAGTCAATCAAATAATTTCTTGTATTTAGAACATCTACTAGGAAAGAATTTCCAGAGTTGTTGAAATTGTTGCTTTGTTCAGGGGAACGTTTTAGACCACAAGATACAGACATTTGTTATTTTTGTATAATATGAATATTATTACTGGAGAGAAGCGATCCCGTTATTGTTTGACAATCAGGCTTAATTTCATACATAATCAAATATATGTGTGTACAAACATATAAAGAATGGCACTGTCAGAATATATTTAACTTGGTCTTTTGGTGAACTAGGCTACATTAAATTTATTCTCTTTCTCTTGGTTACTTTCTTAAATAATTTGAACATCACCATTTCCTAGAGAAATTTAGCTGATATAAAAAAGTCATCACAGTAAGGATAACAAAAGAACCAGGAAGGCAGCCAACATTAGACTTTGCCACCAGGAGAGAAACAGCCCCAGGCAACACTGGTTTACTGTAAAAGCTCATTTGCAAAACACCATGGAGGTGGAGCATCATGATTATGTATCAACAGTGTTACCTCACAGAACAGGGAGGAAAGGAAAATGAACTTGCAGAGAGCTTGGTATCTAGCTGATTCAGATGATCACAAGATGGTATTATGGAAGCACAACTAATAGTATAGGACAGGTATACTAACACTTTTGTAGTGATCTGTCATCATCATGGGAAGGTAAGTGGTGCAGTGGATAGAGCACTGGGCTTAGAAACAGGAAGGCAAGTCTTCTTGAATTCAAATTTGACTTCATACACTTACTAGCTGTGTGATGCTGGGCAAGTTGCTTAATCCTGTTTGCCTCAGTTTTCTCATCTGTTAAATGAACTGGAGAAGGTAATGGGAAACCACTCCACTATCTTTGTAAAGAAAAAATGTAGATGGGCACTAAAAGAGTTGGAGAGGACTGAAAAAAACCATAACAAAAACAACACACCTCTCGATAGAGAACTGATAGACTCAGAGCGCAGATTGAAACATACTTTTTTCTTTACTTTTCTTGCTCCCCCTCCCCCTGAACATGGCTAATGCAGAAATAATGTTTCCCATGACTTTATGTGCATAATGGATGGGTTGGGGTGTGAAGGAAAACTAGCATCTCTGGTATGAAGGCTTGCTCAGCCCTTTTCAGGGATGTTCATCTACATTTAGTGTTTACCTGGCACTCAAATCTTACCTGTGGTTCCAAGAAACTGTAGCATATGCAATGGTCATACCCTGATAAACTGTCTCTGCAGATGGGCTAAACCAGATTGACAGTAAGTAATGAGTTGCAATCTTATTGGTGAGTTAGGAGGGCATCTAGCAGAATGGGCAGATGAGAACAGTTTGCTCCAATGACTACAAAGGTAGGTGAAGCAGGTGCTGAGGGGTGCTTAGAGCTTGCTCAGACATGGGAGATGCCAAGGTTATCCACTGCATCCTGGGCCATCACCAGTCATTCTGACTTTTGCTACTGGATTGATAACTCTGGAAGAAAGAGCGAAACTGACGACTTTTGTGCAACTTTGTCTTGCTTAAATCCAATTCGCTTGCAAGTTAAAACATCATTTTGATGTCGTTGATCCTCTGAAAACTAAGGACAATATGTATAATAGATACTACATCTTGCCTTCTCAGTGGGTAAGGGAGGAGGTGGAGGGAGGGAGAGAGAGAGAGAGAGAGAATGTGAAACTAAAAATAAAAAATGCATAGAAAAAAGGTCAGAAACAATTAGAGACAAAACAGGCCAGCTTGGCATGCTATAAACTGATGTGTGTGTCTAGCTTCCTTTTTATTACAGAATATGTACAAATCAATTTTAGAAGAGGAGAACTGGAGCTGAAACTTGAAGGGAGCTAGTAGATGCAGAAGGTAGAGCTGAAGGTTGTGTTTGTCCTTCGTTTTCAAAGAGCACCAAGACATCAGGGAAATGATGACATGACTTGCAGTTGACTTTGATTTGAGTGAGGGAGGGCTGTGCAAGGTCACCAGCCTCACTTTCTCCCCCAAGCCAACAGAGTCTAATGACTAGAACAACTAGAGATGGCCCAGGATGCAATGGGAGACCCTGGCCCCTTTGGGTTAAGGCCTTTTCACTTAGTGAGGAAACACCCATTCAGTGAATAGGACTCTTTAAGAAGTGAGTCAAGGAATGGCCCCTTTAAATAGAAAAAGAGGAAAAAATCAAGCTGGGGTGGGAAAGACCCTGAGGGTTGTTGTTCCAAAGAGAAACAGTTACCATTGACATTCTTTCCAAGCCAGGAGGGCCCATAATACAGCCATTAAGTGGAGCTTGAGCAGGTACCTATTGTGGTCCAATGTATGGGCTTCAGAGTGAACTGAGTTTAAAGTTTTGTGAAAGAAGAAAGAAAAAGAAAAAGAAGAAAAGGAAGGAAGGAAGAAATCTAGCCAGTAAACCCCAAGTTACCTGGGCAGCTTCTGGCCATCAAAATTTACCTTCCTTTGGAGAGGAGAAGGAGAGAGAAAGGGAGAGGGAGAAGGAGAGGATGAGCTGAGTTACCCAACTGTCTGGGTCCCCATTCAGGCAGCTTGGTCTACTCACAGATTGTGTTTGTTCTTTGCTTTCAAAGAGGAGCATGACATCAGGGAAAAGATGACATGACTTGCAGTTGACTTTGATTTGAGTGAGGGAAGGCTGCGCAAGGTCACCAACCTTACTTTCTCTTCCAGAGCCATCTGGGTCCAGTGGCCAGATATCCATCAGGACGACTCAGAGCTGACGAGGGCCATGGGAGACAGGTGAAAAGATGATGTTATTCATGTTAATGGTTTTAATACATTAACAAAAGGAAAATTACACATTGAATATATATATATTCAAAAAGAAAAGAAATCTGCATATAGTAGATATCTACAGTTTCACATACAATCTTCTCTGTTTGGCTTTATATATGGAAACATTCAGTTTACTTCGTGTTTGTCAAGTTCAGAATAAAAGATAAATAATTTTTTATAAAGGTAGTAACTGTCAATTTAATTACTTCCTCGAGACTGCCTTACTTGGAGATTATTGCTGAAAGAAGAAGAAGAAGGAACTCGGTGTTTCCCTTTCGTTTCTCCATGTGGCTAAGGTAGGCAGATTGGTTCCATCTAAATATGTTTCTGATTCCAGAATGAATAACTGTTTTAGTGTCAGGGGGTTGTGTATGGGAAAGGGGTAATAAACTGCATGTTTAACTCAAAAGAAATTGTTTTTTACCAGCATGTTTAAAGGGCATAGAAATCTAGGAGAAAATCATATATACCATGTGTTACTCTAGTGTCTCAGCTTTGGGTAATATCCCCTTTTGTCAGGTACCAACAGGTTGGATGTTTTATCAGTACAAAGAGCTGAGAAATGCTTCCTGGACTATTAAATTCATAGGATTGTAGAGCTATATCTGGAAGTGATTTCAGCAATCACATTATCCAGCTCCCTCATTCTACAGATTCCTGGAGCAGGGAAAATTCTCAGTCCTAAGAGAAGGGTCTTTTCACCATACCTAAGCTCCTTAAACATCACAGCTACTGTCAGGACCTCTGGCTTTGGATGCTATAAAACCCTATAGTCCTTCCTGGGGTGGGGGAAAGGGAAGAAGAGGAACCTTTAGAGCAAGGGTTCTTAATCTAGAGTCTGTGGCTAAATTTCAGGTTCTGTGACCTTGGATGAGAAAAACAATTACAATTTTATTTCAATATATTTGTATTCCATGGTAATTCTATGCATTTAAAAACATTATTTTAAAAAGTCTGATAGACTTCACAAGACTGCCAAAGGGATCCATGAAAAGTTAAGAACCCCTAACCCAGGAGGCTATAGAAACAATCAAGGGACTTTTTAAATTGGTAGCTATCACACTTCCGTGAAGCATTAACTGTGGTAAAAGTCTCCTGCTATTTATTACCCATCTGACCTTGGGTAAGTCACTAAACATTTCTAGTTCTTATTCTTATCCATAAAATGAGATTTCCAAGGTTCTTTTCAGGTTTAAATCAATGATCCTCAGTACCACGTGGTAACTTGCATTTGGCAGGTGCAGTCCTGTTTTATCTATATGCTCATATGGAACAGGTATAGAAAAGTCAATAGTAACAGTTCACCGATATAAACAATAACTCTCTAGGGTGCGTAATGACTTTCTGTGACAACATGAAATCTTCGTACCTTCAAGTAACTGAATGAAACTGATCTGGCTGCACGTTATGAAAGAAATTCTTGTTTCTGATAAGTGACTAAGTTTGGGATTTACAAAACTGACATAGCAATCTTCAGAGGAGGTTAGATCAGGAATGATATTAGAGAATGGATAGCAGTAGAGAGAAGGCTGGTAGTCTGGATGATTTAGCAAGTCACTTAATCTGTGCCTTAGTCTCCTCAAATGTTAAAATAGGGATGCTGGTAATACTTGGCTCACAGATTGCTGTGAGCCTCAAAGGAGTTGATACTTGTAAAGTACTTTACAGACTTTAAAGGATCACTGGAACATGAGTCTGAAGCTGGAAACTGCCACAGACTAACTAGTCCAACCACCTCATTTAATAGATGAGGAGTCTGAGATTCACAGAGGTTCGGTGATTTGCTCATCACATGGGTAGAAAGTATCGGAGGGAGGATTTGAACTCAGACTCTTAGATTCCTAAGGCAATGGACTTTTTATTATAACACACTATAGAAATATTAGGTATTATTAATGTTCAATTACCATGTAAATTAAGAGCCAATCTCAGCACTGGAAAGAATGGGGTTTAAGGCCTTACTCTGACACATGGTAGCTGTGTGACCCTGGGTAAGTCTTTTCCCCCTTCATTACTTTAGGCACCTGTTTAATAGCTGAAGTTTCAGAAAAGGTGCCAATATGTATTGGCAGAAGGATTTTCCTCACCAGAAACTTCTCTATGCCAGTGAAATTACAGACCCAGTCCCTATTTCCTTTCTATATTTTTAAAAATTATTTTAAAATGAAGCATATGACCTGACATCTCAATGTGTATGATTATCCTCAATTATAAGTCATTGATCTGGAACTAAGGTTATATGTGATATGAGATTATTTATCTTCCTCATTCTCAAACCATTTGTTTTGAAAAATACTGAGGGAAGACTTGAGATTTGCACTTTGTATGCATGCTGAGATTTTTGTGGCAATTACTTTTTCTGGCAGGTGAATTGAATCTGTGTTGACATGCGATGAACATATGGTGTCCATGTCTGTGAGAATCCCACAGTCATGGATAAGTGTATACCTGTCCAGAGTCCTTTGTTCCTGCTAGCTGTACCAATTCAGGCATTTTCATTTTTTCTCTAAATTTATTTATTTGTTTTCAATTTTCAACAATCACTTCCACAAGTTTTAAATTTTCTCGCTCTCCCTCCCCATCCCTCCCCAAGATGGTATTCAGTGTTATATGGGTTCTACACATACATTCTTATTAAACACATTTTCACATTAGACATGTTACATAGAAGAATTAAAATGAATCTGAAAAAACTTGAGTAAAACTAAACAAAATCAAACGTAAAAGAGAAAAGAGTCTGCTTCATTCTGCATTCCGACTCCATAGTTCTTTCTCTGGGTGTGGATGGCATTTTGCATCATGAGTCCTTTGGAAATGTTTTAGGTCCTTGCATTTCTGTGAAAGACTAAGTCTATCAAAAACAGTCCTTGAACATACTAGCTGTTACTGTGTGTAACAGTTCTGGTTCTGCACAGTTCACGCAGCATTAGTTCATTTAAGTCTGTTCAGGTATTTCTGAAGTCTGCCCAGTTCAGGCATTTTAAATTAACTCATTGAATTTTAAGAATGTCTTTTCTTGCCTTTTATCTTGTTCTTTGGTCAATCCTCAGTCACCACTGTTATGGACTGACTGAGCTCCATATTAAGTATCTCATTCAGAGAGAGTTTACTGTGTGGTCTGCATAGGAAAGCAGAGAGGGAGCAGGGAAGATGCTCTTTCTGCAATCCAGACCTCTACTTTATATTATGGCTTATACTAAGTCACAGTAATTATAAAAGGCAGTGTGGCAAAGAGGAGAGTAAGGGGAACCCTAGGTTCAAATCCCACTTAGGATACTTGCTAGCTTGAAGGTTAGGGCAAGTCTTTGAGCATCTCCAGGTCCCAAATTCCTATCTATAAAACAAAGGAGTTAGATCAGGTGACCTAAAAAGTACTTTCCAGCTTTAGATCAAGCATCTTGTGAATCTATATAATGAAAAGAATAGTAAGAGAAATAGATAGTAATATGGTGTAATGAACAGAATGCTGGGAACCAGCTTTGGGTTCCAATTCCTTATTACTTGTGGGACTTCAGGTAACTCACTCTCTAGGTTTTGGGGAAATTGAAATAACTTGATCTTTAGATTTCCAGCAAGTCCTAAAGGCTATTCATCTATGAATTTTGGCTGCCTGAATGTAAAAAATAACTTGCAGCTGAATATGTGACTTTGCTGCAGATTCTGTCTACTGTTTCTCCAAGTGTAAAGACAGGATTGTCAACAGGGTGTCTGGAAGAGGATGGATCATAAGATCAGAAATGGAGAACTGGAAAGTACCCCAGAGGCTTTCTAATCTAACCCTCTCATTTCAAAGAGGAGGAAACGTATAGAAGAAAATCAAGACCCAGGGAGATTAAATCACCCCCTAAAGCCTGGAAGGTAGTAAGCAGCAGAGGTTGGATTTCAGGCCATTCCTTGGACTCCAAAGCCATTGTGTTTTCTGTGGTGCCACAACGCTCACAGATTCTGATTGGCTGAGGGAGGAGACTAGAAAGAATCTTCTTGAGGTGAGGTGAGAATTTAGAGCCAGAAGCCATCTTAGAAATCATCTAATCAAACCAAGGTGCAGAGAAACTAAATTCAAAGGGAAACAAGGAGAGTGAAAAGCCTTGAGGTCATCCCAAGGGAAGATGGTTGAAGGAACTGGAAATGTTTATCCTGGAGTAAAGAAGAAATAGAGAGTACATAATAACCATCTTTTAATGTTTGAAGGGCAGCCATGTCAAAGAGGAATTGGATTGTTTTACTCAGCTTCAGAAAGTAAAATCAGGTACTTTGGGGTTGAAGTTGAAGGGAGGCAGAGTTAGACTTGAAAGAAAAAAAAACTTCCTGATGTGACTAGGTGGCTCAGTGAATGGAGTTTTGGGACTGGAGTCAGGAAGGCCTGAGTTCAAATCTGGCCTCAGATACCTAGTAGATGTGTGAGCGTGGGCAAGTTCCTTAAGCCTGTTTGCCTCAGTTTCCTCATATGTAAAATGAGCTACAAAAGAAAATGGCAGACTACTCCAGTATCTTTGCCAAAAACCCCCCAAATGGCACCAGGAAGAGTTGGACATGACTGAAATGACTGAACAACAAAAATAATACTTAAAACTGTCTTAACAGTCAGATCAACTGTTTGGTAAAGTAGTGGCTTACCCTTCCTTTGAGATTTTCCAAGAGAGACTAAATCTTGGTTCTGCCACTTACTGGGTATTTGAAAAAGCTTAAGTAACTCCACTTTGCTGGGCCCCATTTTCTTCATCTATAAATAATTGGTCTTTTCTAGGTCTAAGATTCTATGATTCTTATTAATTTCCTCTTTTCTAGCTGAAAACCAAGCATTACCTTCCATATTAGAAAAACCTATATTTTGACATTATACATTATAATTTCATGTGATATCATGGTTAGTTTCTATAGTGGTTTATTTGGATTGGAATCACAGAATCTCAGAGAAATAAAGGAAGGAAACACACATTTATTAAGCACTTTGTGCCAAGTGCTTTACAAATGTTATCTCATTTGATCTTTACAACAGTCTTAGGAAATAGATGCTTCATTATCCCCATTTTACATTTGGAGCAACTGAGGTAAACAGAGGGTAAATGACTTGCTCAAGGTTATATAACTACCTAGTGTCTGAGTCAGGATTTGAATTCAGATCATCCTGACTTCAGGCCCCAGTACTTTATCCTCTGTGCTACTTGACTGCCTCAGAGACCATGAAGGTTAAAATTTCCCTCATTCACATGTTTGAAGATAACTCCTGGCCCAAGGCTGATTGATATGGTACTCTCTCCTTATTGGTGGAGATGAAGATCCTATCCTATGCGAGAGATGGGACAGAGTTGGTGAGAGACAAATGAGCACCTGTCTTGACCAAGTCAAAGTCCTTTTTGAATCTCTTTTCGGGGCTCTTTAGGCTTACTTCCCTTTCGGACTCTCCAAAGGCCAGTCCCTTTGGGGCCATGGTCAAGCTTCAAGTTAGAAAAGGCCAACCTCACTTGGTACAGCTTATGGCCTCCACATTTTGCTATGCTGACTATTTAGTTTAGTATTCTTCATCTTTCATCACCTCTCTGAGTGTAGTAATATTTGATGGGAGTTAAGAGATGGATTATATGCTTTTAGTAGAGGTAATAAGTCTCTCTCTCTCTCTCTCTCTCTCTCTCTCTCTTTCTCTTTCTCTGTGTGTGTGTGTGTGTGTGTGTGTGTGTCTGTCTGTCTGTCTGTCTGTATCTCTGTCTCTCTCTCTCTTTAGTCTGGTGGTAGTATCAAGTATATCTGGAGGAACCAAAATACTTCCCTATCCTCTATCAATGAAACTATGGCTTTTGCCACAATCTCCCATCCTGACCCTCTCTGAGATGTACAGATTTCATATATCAAAGGATCTAGATTTAAAAATTAACAGACCTCAGAGGCCATGTTATCCAACTTCCTTAGTTTACAGATGAGGAAACTGAGGCCCAAATATATTATGTGACTTTCCCAAAGTTATATAATTAGTGAAAAAGCTCTCTGACTCCAAATTCAGCATTCTTTCCACTGAACCATACTTTCTCTTTCTCTCCCCAATGAAGCATAAAGAGCTTTGAACTTGAAGTCTGCATATTTGGTTCTACATCTTAGTCCTGCCACTCACAGGCTTTATAAGCTAAGTAAGTTACGTACCCTCTCTGAGACTCAGTTACCTTATCTGTAAAATATTCAGAATTTTACTAATAGCTCCTCATTCTCATTCTGTGACTCCTCACTCTTTATCAAATAAGTGGAAACTCCTTTGCTTGGAATTCAAGGCCTACCAGTCTTCCAGACTGGAGAGCAAGCATGGTTCAATGGAAAAGACCACTGGATAGGGAGTCAGAGGAACTGGGTTCAAATTCTATTTTTGTTTCACCTTGTATGACTTGGGGCAAATGAGTTCTGTTTTCTCAGTTTCTCCATTACTGAAGGGGAGGGCACTGGAACAGAGAAGCTAGGTAGCCCAGGCCTGGAGTTGGGAAGACCTGAGTTCAAATCTGGCCTAAGTTACCCTAAGTAACTGTGTGACCCTGGGCAACTCACTTAACATGGGAAGCAGGTGGTTGGGACCTCCTGTGCTTTTCTTAGAAACTGCCTCAGTTTCCTTATCTGTAAGAATAGATAATAATAGTGCCCACCTCCCAGGGCTACTGTGAAGATCAAATGAGGTAGTAATTGTAAAGTGCTTAGCGCAGTGCTTGGCACAAAGTAAGTGATATGTAAATGTTAGTGATGATGATGATGATGATGATGATGACAACCATGATCTCTACTGACGTCCTTTCCAGTTCCAAATCTGTGATCCTACCCCTCTGTCTTATTTCATTCTACTTTCTTTTGAGAGCTCCATATTTCACTTTAGTGGACTACTCACTATTCCGTGATCTTGTTCTTTCCTTTGCCACCTCTGTTATTTTGCACACACCATCTTTCCTGCCAAGAACAGAAATTAGATGCCCTCTGATTTAAACTCTTCTTGGATGTTGAGTGCTTACATGGTCACCCCTCAATGAAGCCTTCCCTTTTCCCTCACTTAGGAGGGCTGACTCTACCCTGGACTCTCAGGCTCTTCTCTTTGATCCCTCCAATGTACTTAAGTATATTTTAATTTGTTTTGTAGCTATTTACACGTCTCCTATCCTCATGAACTATACGCTCCTTGAGGACAGCAGATGTATTTTAGTTCAGCCTCACAAACTCAGCACTTCGCTGTGTAACGTACCCAGACTGGGTGCTTCAGAAATACTTGCAAAATTAAAATTAGCCAATGCAGAACGGAAATGTAGCAGAATGAGCCTATGGCAGGTTTGACATTGAGGTTACCTGATTGCCCTGGAGGCAATCATCTCTGAATGTGGTGCTCCTGGAATTAAATTGGCAGCTTCTGAGAAACCAGCAAGGCCTGCTGGATCTGTCCTTTGCATTCCTGTTTGGCTTGTAGCTACGCCCATGAAACTATGCCTCCTGTGAGGCCTGCTGTGTTTATTGCTAAATTAGAAACATAGGGTTTCTGCAAGAAAATGACTGAGAGGATGTCTATCACAATTATTTTTCTCACCAAAATAAGGATTGACTCAGACTTGCTAATATTCTCCTTTCTAGAGAAAGCAGAGGGCTGACTGGTCTACCGTATTCAGGCATAACCAATCTAGGGCAAAAGGCAAGTTGTGACTTCATGCTTGTAGTTTTTGGAACAATTTGGCTCTGGCAGTCAGGCTTGACATAAGCCAAAACCACGTTTGATGGCCACCCATAAAGTAATCCTTTGAGCTTATATCTTCATTTTCCTTTTTCTCATTTTCAAACAACATTAAGTCCCAACCTTTGCATGGTGCTGATAAGTCCCATCTGTGGGAGCTTAAACAGATGTGGATTCTACTGTCTATGAACATATAATCTAACTATAATGATCTGTTCAAGGAATCATTGCCCCATCTCTGGCACCCCCACTCCTCTGGTAGGTGATACAAGTATTAACATCCCCATTTTTCTGATGAGCAAACTGAGGCTCAGAATGGATTTGACAAGGGAGCACAGATCTTGAGCTAAAAGGGACCTTTGAGGTCATCTAGTCATATTCTCTCATTTTACAGATGAAAAAACAGACCTGAAAAGGTTAAGTGATTTTTTAAGGTAGAACACGGAATGGTAAGCAGCCTGGCTAAGACTCAAACTCTGATCTAGTTACTCCAAGTTCATTACTATTTCCACTATATCTTCATCATGCAGGTAGACAATATGAGCCAGGATTTGAACACAGGTACCTGATCCCATTTGTATGGCCTTTTCTGTCACGGTAACTGGATCTGCTATTAACAAGCTCTTCATGCTTGGAGCAACACATCACTTAATCTTTCTGGTCCTGTTTCTCGTTGGTAACATGGTTTGTTCATTAAACAAACATTTATTAAGCAGATAGTATGTGAAGATGGAGGCAGGTAGGTAGCTTAGTGTATAGAGTGCTAGGCCTGGAGTCAGGAAGGTATGAGTACAAATCCAAGGTTAGCTGTTACTAGCTGTGTGACCCTCGGTAAGTCACTTTATCTCTGCTTGCCTTAAATCGCTAGAGAAGGAATGATAAACTACTCCAGTTTCTTTATCAAGAAAATGCCATGGACGTGTATGTTCCACAAAGTCACAAAGAATCAGACATGACTGAACAACATGTAAGGAACACAGTGAGGGAGAAATACAAAAGTTAGATAATGGGTGAATGATTTTTTTTTAAAAACCCAACATTTATTATATACTTATTCCATGCCAAGCATTGCACAAAGCTCTGGGGTTACAAATGAACAACCCCTAAAGCTGGATGATGTTTGTTTTTAAAGAGTTTACATTCTAATACAAAAGACAACACCTGTAGGGAAGAGGTAGTTGGGGAAGATGAGTTTGATCAGAGAAATCAGAGGTGTGGTGAGTAGGGTCATAGAGGAATTGCTATATATATCCTTTGCAGGTATGGTGGAATGGATTTGATTATGGCATGATATAAAGATAGCCAAGCCTGGGTCAAGCTAGAAATGGCAAAACTTCATTCATTAACCCAGATCAGATCTTCATGGTGATAGGTAAAGTGCCATTACTCTATCCTTGTGGAACTTAGAGTCTAATGAGATCAGATATAAATACGAATAACTGTGATGACTGGTATTGTACTAGGCACTGGAGATAAAAATGCAAAGAATGAAAAAAAATCACTATTTGTAAGGAACTTCCATTCTGCTGAAGGAGATGACAAGAGTGTGTATAGTATGTCCCAAAAGTACTTGCCTAAAACTGCACCAAGACTTTTGGGACATCCTCTATTAATGTATGTAGGAATAACTATAAAGGGAAAATAAAAAGCAGTTAATTACAAGGCAGTTTCAGAAGGTGCTGCTAGCAGATGAGGGTGTCAGGGAGAAGGGAAGAGAATGAGCATTTATGTAGTTACTACTATTTGGCAGACACTAACCTAAGCATCTTTCAAGTATTATCTTGTTTCATCCTCACTTCACAATGTAGGTGCTATTATTATCCCCATTTTTACAAATGAAGAAACTGAGGCAAGCAGAGTGTAAGTGACTTGCCCGAGACCACCCAGCCTGAATCTGAATTTGAGCTGAGATCTTCCTGACAGCTGCCTCTGGAAAGGTTTTATACAAAAAAAAAAGTGATATTTGAGCTACATTTTGGAGTACAAGAAAGATTCTCTGAGGTGAATATGAGGAAGGAATGCATTCCAGTTCTGAGGCATAACCAGTTCAAAAAAAGGGAGGTGGAGTGTTGCATGTGAGGACCAAAGAGAAGGCCAATTTGACTGGATAAAAGAATGTAGGAGAGGGAGTTACATCCAATGAGATTGAAACGATTGTTGCAGTTGTGAAGGTCTTTTACAAGCTAAACATTTATCCTTATGGCAACAAGCAAATCACTAGAGTTTAAGTAAGTGAATGATATGTTTAAGTTTTTGTATAAGGAAGGTCATTTTGGAAGCAGTGAGTAATATAGACTGAAATTAGGTGAGACTTGACATAGACACACATTAGGAAACCATTGCAAAAATCTATAACAGAAGTTTTGATGGTATTAACTAAGACAGTAACTGTGAGAAGAGGGACTGAATGGAAAAGGCGTGAGATGTTGTAAAGGGAGAAATAGCAAGCTTTGGCAACTTAATTTGGCTATGTGGCATGAGAGATATGAGCAGTTCATCAAGGATTATGTTGAAGATATAACCCTGAGATACTGGAAGAATGATGGTGTCATTGACAGAAAAAGGAAATTTGGAAGAGGGGTGAATTTTCAGGGAAAGATAATGAGTTCTGTTGTGGATATAAGTATAAATTGAGGGAACATCATTGTGAATTTTGAAGTCCTAGTACAATGGCAAGAGTTGAGGTGGAGATGAAGATAGTTAATGAAGTTTTGAACTTCTGGGATATGTGGGGAGCAGCCACCATAATCTTCATTAGGTGGAAAATTCTGACACTTTGAATTTCAAAGGAGGAGAGGTTACTGTGTTAAGGACATAAGGAGATAATTTGGAAGTGGCGCTGGGGAGAAAGGAGTATTCCAACTCTACCTTAAGCACAAGAATCTCCAGGCTCTAAGATAAAATTTGTTAATTATGGAAAGGAAATTTGTTAATTTGAAACAAGAGTTCCAGATTGCCACAGGAGAAAGGGTGAGCAGAGTTGCAATGGTACATGGGTGGGACAAAGTTTGGGAGAATGGAGGGACAGGGATAGTTTTCTCCCTTATAACCAGCGATTGATTAATAAAGGGATTAGGTAGAGAAATAGTTGGTGGGAAATGATTAACTATATTGGATAGCATATGAAAAATAAAACTTATAATCTCTAAATGATTTCTAAAGGTCCTTTGCAGTTTAAATAGTTTATCATTCCACCATGTCATTTTAAAAGACTTATGATTTCAGTGGTACTGGTCACTCAGAGAGAGGAAACTTTATTTGTGCAGTTAGGCTTCTAATTCTGCAATGTATGGTCATAAATCCTTGTCTAGGGTCCTTAGAGGTTAAGTAACTTGCCCAGGGTCACTCAACCATCTTATTTCAGAGGTAGGATTCTTAACCTAGGTCATCCTGACTCCAAAGGACAACTCTCCACTAAATGTGTCACTGATGCTCATGATGATACCAGTAATGTGAAATAATGCACACAGATAATAATAATGCTTCTGCTTTATATTGATTGACCTCTCATTCAGGATGTTACATGTGTATGGAGGAACAATAGAAATGCTATTTCAGGGTTAATTTGTGTCAGGAGGCAGTAGGAAATCCTTGAATGACAAACAGACATGGTGAGGAACCTAATAGGACAGCATTTAAAATTGCAATATGGATTAATCAGATGATTTTTTAATATAAGGGAATTTAAATAGCAAACTCCCTCAGCACATTGTAATAAAATCAATTCATAAATATTCTATTTACATGTAAATTTTCAGAATAAGTTGTTCTGTATGAAAAAATTGTTCTATATAAGAAAACTGTTCAGAATTAAATGTTCAAGTACATGTAGAGGCATGTTTGTATATGTGTGTATTTATGTGTGTGTGTGTGTGTGTGTGTGTGTGTGTGTGTGAAGTGAAGTATTCCTTGAGAAAAATATGTGCTGATGCTGTTGAATAACCTCCACTGTTCAGCAAAGTCCTGGACCTTAATGCCAATGCATTGTTCTCCCACATAATGATTTCCTGTGGGGGTCATCCTACTAATTTCACTCTGGATGCATTTTTGAACCAGGATACATTATTTTTCCTGCTAGAAGTTAGTGTTTCTTATCACTTCTTATCATTTCCTGTTGTTTCTAGAGCTGGGCAGGGAGAAAGTTCTGTGTTTGTGAATGTTAAGCCATGGACATTTGCCGTTGTTTATTTTTTGAAAATGACTGAATTGAATTCCACTCTCTGTTTTGAGTTGTATGAAAATTCTAAAAATAAAGCTGTCCTTCTTATCTCAGTAGGGTTTCCTTTACATGTAGTCTCTTAATTGAAGATCGCAGTCAAAAGTCATTTGTAACTTTCAGCAAGATTCATCTTGCTCAAATTGGTTTCTTAAACAATACTTTGGTTTGGTCAAAGAGGTCCTTCAGTAATATCATTTATATAATACCAACTGCCACTGGTAACTTGTTAAAGCTTTCTTGTCTCACCATATGCCTTTCCATGGTCCTCTGAAGGATTTGTAATTTAGGAAAACCAAAGGATAAAATAAAAAACCCCAAACCACGCCAAGTATAGTGGTGATAGCTTCAGATTTTCTTTCTTTCTCTCTTTACTTTGAATTTAGTATTGCTATCAAATCCTCTTTGCCTGAGCATTCAAAAATGGCCAGCCATTACAAAGCCATGTCAGTTACTGCGCTGTCATAAAAAAAAAAACAAAAAACATTTGAATGACAAATATAAAGTGAGAAACAGAGTCAAATGATTGTGCTGTAGTTGTGGTTGGCAACCATAAATTATTTAATCACTGTATACCCTATTTATTCACATTTACATCATAAAGCTAATGTTTCATAATAAACTAATTATTACTGGAAAGTCACCTGACCATGCCATTTATCATAATAGTTACTAATAGCAATAAAAGTTGATCATTTTCACAATGAAAGACAACGTGGAGTACCAGTTTGGGAATCAGGAAGACCAAGGTTCAGATCCTGACTCTGATTCATATTGCAGGGTAGCTTTGGCATTTAACCTCTCAGTGACCTCAATCATTTTGTTATGACTACAAGTTACAGATGAGCTGTAGACTGGCATTAGTAGAGAAGTTTCCACATGGGGGATTCCCTAACACAGATGAAATTACAGACCTGGAGCAGTGAGAAAAGCAATAATAAACGACTACCTATTTTAAATCAAAAGAAAGTTTTGCTTTCTTCAAATCACCAAAAATAGGTCTCAAAATATTTAATTTGCACTTGAAATACAGTACCATGAAGTCAGCACAGTAGAAGAGACATAGTTTGGTATGTGTATTGGGAGGTGGGGGTGGGAAACATTGGTCATAGAGCTCAAAGTTTTGAATTAAAGTTCTCAATCTGTCATTTATTAATTATGCAACTCTGGGTAAGTCACTTCACTTCCATGGGACTCAGTTTCTTCCTCTATAAAATGAGGGGATTGGATTATATCTTCTAACTTTAATGATTCTTTTTGCTTGTCATGTTAATGAGTGGGGGAGGTGCCTGAGGGAGGGAATTTGGAACTCAACAGTTTAAAAAATGCTAAAATATTAAAAAAAAATTTATGAATGTACCTTAAATATACTGCTTACATAAGAAGTTAGGTGGTATGGTACAATGAAAGAGTGTTGGTTCTGCAATCAGACAATGGAAACACCTTGAAGACAGGAATCATATTTTTGCCTTGTTTTTCATTTTCAATGCTTAGGACAGTGCCTGGCACACATTAAATATATAAATGATTCTTTATTAACTGAATTGGATTTTAACTGTCTTTGACATTTCCTTTGTGACCCTTTCCAAGTGACTTATCCTTCATGAATCTGTAAAAATGAGAAGGCTGGACTAGATGATATCTGAAATCCCTTCTAGTTCTATATGTAAAAGTAAATCCTATGACCCTTTTTGCTAATGCAGTAAAATCAAAATTATCTGCAGGTGATGTAGTAACTTGAAGAATCAGATGACCACAGGTCATCTTGGTTTTGTAATGCATCACCTGATTTTTTTTGTTAATTTTCATAATTATATTTTGCTTAGGATAAAATTGAAAATGATTTGCCATCCCTGAGCACATAGTAAGAGATGGGTGGGAGCAAGCTGCTAAAAAATATGCTATGTGGCAGAGGACAAACAGAATTGAGGTTAAAATTTATAGTCATCTTAAATAAGATAATATTGCTGTGAACAGCTGCATTGGTTGAATGAGAGGAATATTTAAAAGCTTGAAGTTATAGGAATGGGTGGCAGCCAACTGGTGTAATGGATAGAATGCTGGGCTTGAAGTCAGGAAGGCCTAAGGTCAAATTGTAGCTCAGGCTGTGTGGGCATATCGTTTAGTCTCCTCTGGGCCTCAGTTTCCTCATCTGCAAATTGACAGGGATGGACTAATGGCCCCTAACAGCTCTAAATGTCTCTTCAGCTCTAAATTTTTGATCTAATGAATGGATGCATCAGGTTCAACAGCATGCAAGTAGACTCCAGTAGGTCTGTAATTGCAGCAAGATGGATGTTTGATTAAGATTGCAATCTATCCATTCCTGCCTCTCCTACATGACTCTTGAACCAATCTCTGAATGGATGTGCATTTATTAAGTCCCTGTGCTAGGCTCTGGGAAGAATGAAGCAGTCTTCACTTTGAAGGGGCTTATATTTCAATGGAGTGGGAGAGGATAATATGGACATATATAAATACATACAGAATACTCCTTGACTCTTGTCAATATTCCATAAATTCTCCACAAGGGAATCACTGGATATACTGGGGGCCTGCATCATGTTCCTTTGAAATTTCAGATACCAATGAATCATATTTACTATCCCTTGCTCTAATTACTTGAGAAGTCAGTTATTTTAATTTCACATAGATGATTCTATTGTTTTATCAAAGAATTCCCAGAGTGAAGAATTTCAATTTCAGTGCACAAAGGCAGAAGGAAAAAAAATCATAATAAATGACAAAAAAAAAGTCTCTGAGTTGGAAAAAAGGAAATCAGTGGACCAGAAAGGTATTCTTAATTGAAAATACTCTTGAGGTGATTTCATTCAACAAATTTCATTTGATAATAATCTTTTCAGAAAAAAATTCAATGTTATTTCATTTTTCAGATCTACATTCTCTTCTTCCCCACCCTTACCTACACCTGCTGAGAAAGCAAGAAAATCCTTTACAAACAAGCATAGTCAATTATAAAACGTTGGCCATGTCCAACATAAATGTTTCAGTCTGCATTCTTTTTTTTTGACTCTGTCACCTCTCTGTCATGAAGTGAGCAGCATGTTTAGTCATGAATCCTTTGGAGTGTTGATCAAAGCCCCTCTGTCTTTCAAAGTTGGTTGTCTTTACAATATTTTTATATTACATTCCTCTAATTCTGTTCACTTGACTTTGTATAATTTCATACAAATCATCAGTTCTTTTTCTGAAACCATTCCCTTTGTTTTTTATTTTAGCATAGTAGTATTTATTTGCTTTCACATGCCATAACTGGTTTACCTATTCCTGTCTGAATTGATGGGAATCCCTCCAGTTTACAATTCGTTACCACTGCAAAAAGAACTGCTATAAACATTGTTGTGTGTATGGGTGTTTTTCTGCTTTCTTTGATGTCCTTGGAGCATAAACCTAGTAACTTTATCACTAGATCAAATGGTATGCATAGTTTACTAGCTTTTGAGGCATACTTCCCAATCGCTTCCTAGAACAGCTGGGCCAATTCACAGTTCCAGTAATAGTGCATGAATGTGCTGTTTTCCACAGCCACTCTAGCATGAAAATGCTGTTTTTAAAAACGACATATAGTCTAATACAATTTTGAACAAGCCTGATCTCAACAAGCACAAGTCTAAACAGTGTTTGTGTCTCTTCTCTGCAGCATAACAATCCCAAAATAAGGGTTTCATCAGGTAAGAAAGACGTAGGCTAAATGGTATTTACTATATTACCATCAATTAAGACTCTAGATTAATAAGCTTATTAATAAATGACTTGGGAACCAGAAAGATTAGTATAACAACTAAACTACACCTTCTCATGATTCAGCCTCAATTTTTCCTCTTCCTATAAGTGACTGCCTCAAAGATATTTATTATTCTAGGTGTTGGGGGAAGTGTAGTTTAGTGATGCACTCAGGGCCATTTTACATAATTGTGAAAATGATTTAAAATCTATTGTGATGAAGACACATACTTCCAGTTCCTAAGAGGTAAAGTGGTAAAATAAATACTCCACCCTTTCAATAAAAGCAAACTTGGAAGCTGAGAATAGTTACTTGTGACCAAGATAAGAATAATGTACTCAAATGATTAAGGCAGTGTTCAATTCCTACAGGACTAAAGATGGGATTTTGGAAAGGATTTCTAAAAAGGGGGCAGTATCTATTTAATAAAGGCAGCCTCTTTCTGTGGGAAATAGCACAGAGAGCCAGTGGGGTCTCAAGAAGCAAATACAAGAGATGGCATTTCCCAGGTGATAGCAATTTCGCAGAAAGGTGATAATAATTTTTCATGGTTGAAAGGAGAACAGGACATGGTATCATTAATAAGTGTCTCGGTGCAGAAAAACAAGCTCGCAGAGAGCTGCTTTTAGCACAGTCTTCTACCAAGAGGCAGGCATGATAGGGAGGAATGGGTCACTGACTTTCTTCTACCCTCCCCTAGGGGGTGGACCTCCACCTGTGGGTGGACTCCAGTTCCATGGAATGTTGACCAATTAGTTCAGCTCATTTGAGCACACTGTTTGCTCAGCAGGTTGAAACCTTATATGAGTCAATTAACTTCCATTCTGCTTGGTACTTTTAGATGGCAACCCTGGTCCTAGCCAGCAGAGTCATGGTGTTAGTTAAAATGGATCAGACTCAGTCTATACCTGTCTTCTCCCTTAAACAGGTAATATGTATAACCCAGTAATAGTGAGTCAGTAGCATCATAGAAAGATGGAGGGCAACACATTATTGTTTTCAATGACTTACTTTTTCTCTTTCCATTAAAGATTTTAATATCCCTGAGCCAAAATTTCTCCATTAATAGTACATCTTGTCTGTAAATTTGTCATTTGGGTACAACCAGAACATTTCCTGCCATCAGGTCATAATTTATTGTAAATTGGTAAACATTTCATTTATAATTAACATTTTACTATATTATTATACTATTTACTATATAATTTACCATATTCATTGATAATTAGTATTTTCTTCTTCCCTCAAATGAAAAAAGGGTAATGCAAAATTCTAGTTCAGGATCAGAATACAGAGTTCTTATTTCAGGTGTCTTCTACTTGTTTCTCTGAGAAAACATTAAATAGGGCTTAGATTTCTTTTTTAAAAATTAATTTTATTTTTATTCCAAACTTAAATGCCAGATAACAAAATGGGTATTGCAACTACATTTACCCCTTTTCTTTCTTTTCCTACTCTCCCCTCCTCTCCTTTCTTCACCAATAAAGACAAATAATTGGGAAGAAGGATCAGAATAGGAGTAGGAAAGAGAGTTTGGCCATTGTTGCACTAAAATCCTGATTTCTAAACTAATCCTCTTAGAAAAGCAATAAATAAGATCTTAAGAAATGTGAATGAAAATGAAAGACTTATGCTCTTTGCTTTGTATACATTTTGCAGGTATTTTTCTGAATAAATGTTTTAAGTACTTTTTTCTTATTAATATATAAAGTCCTTGAGTATTAGGATTGTTTTTGCTTTTTTTTTTCTTTGTCTCCTCATAGTGTTAAGGCACAATGCCTACTATCTGGTAGCACATAATAAATTCTTGTTGATCAACTGGTTGGTTCATTGCTGTAAGAAGAGATTACCAGGACTTTGGGCCCAGTTAAGTCTTCATAATCCAGAGGACCTGTATGTGCTTGTACCAGATTTGAAGACCCTTTGAAAACTTTAACATGTACTCTGATATTTGGCAATTTCAGTGGAGAGGAAGGCAAAGGTAAGGATGAGGAGAAATACATGAGAAAGTTTAATTCAAGAAAAATAAATGAAAGACTTTTAGGTTACACAGAAACCCCCCACCTCTATGTCAGGAACACTTTTTGAAAAAAAAATAGTAAGTATTAGATATGGTAAACACCAGATAAAATTACAAAGAACAAAGTTTAAAACATCTTAACAAACATGAAAATATTATGGAATTAGACATTATTCCTGAGTCAGTTATGGATGTATAGCAAGACAATCAGCTTGTCAGAACCAAGATCAGATTCAAGGATATGTAAGAAGAAAAAAAAATAATGAGAAAAAGATCTGGATTATAGTTAATATTTAATCCTGAATTATTTAAGCAAGCTATTCAAAATATTTTGGGGGTGGACAACCAAAATTACACTGGCACCAAATGTAATAATTTCATTCAGAAGTTAAAGACTGAAAGAGAGAAAGCTGTCAAAGTCAATCCTGGGTTAGATTATATACTCACTAAACAGTCTTACAAAGAAGGGTGATGGATGTTTATGGATAATTATAAGCTGCATCATCTCATAAAGAAGTAGAGAATAAAACAAGTCTAAAAGAAGGATGGAAAAATTTTTTACTGGACAAAGTCATTCCACAGACATTCAAGAATGTAATGAAACGAGGACAACAAAGAGAAAGAAAGGTGGAAAAGAATATCAAAATACAGAAATATATTTTGCATGACTATATGTATAGTGGGTTTTGTATTTATTGTATTATTAGGTGGGGAAGAGTGGAAGAATGGAGAGGATTTGGAGCTGAAAATAAAAATAAGATTAAAAACAATTTTAAAAAGAACAGATTAGCAAAAACTATTACAACAAATTTTTTCCTTATCAAGGACAGTGGAACTACCATACTTGGAGCATAACAACACAGTTCCTAGGAAGCAGAGATGGCATTAAAGAGAATAAAGATGAGAAAAGGATCCAGAAGAAATCAAGTCTATGTAGAGAATATCTGTGCTGGAGGAGATAAAATAGGAAATGAGGGAACCGAGTTAAGAGGTATCTAAATGAGAGAAAGATACAAAAGGCATGAAAAAGATCTCAGACATTCCTGATCAAGAAGTGGACATTAATAACTACCGACCTTATCTACTGAACCATCTGGCTATCTCCAATTTTAGAATGTAATAGCCATCAGTAGGGAAATTGTGAGGGGACACTAGGTTTGGGAGGTGATGATTTTTTTTGTACACATATTTAGGTTAAAGTGATGGGATATTTAATTAAATTAAATATTGATTTAATTTAAATTTAAATTAAAGAATGATTATTTTCATTTTAGAAAGAACCAAATAGTCCCTTTACACATTTCACTGTTAGAGATGTGATTATCTTTAGAGGTCTTCTAATCCAACCTCCTCCTGCCATATGAATCTTAAGTACAGAATTCCTGCTGGGAATCTAGATTCTAATTGAAGATCTCCACCACCAAGGAACTGATTATGAGATTTCTCTTCCCATTTTTTGATATATCTAATTGTTAGGAAGTTTTTTCTTTCAAACTGAGTTAAACCTACCTTTTCTTTTCTAACCCTTGGAGCTGCTACATTAGGCTTATGGTCTGATGAGGCTAATTTAAAGGGCTACATGTTTGTAGTTACTCTGCCTTTGGAAATGTAGCTATGAAATGTGAATTGCTCCTCATGAGGCTTCTAGTGAGTGATAAAAACAAAACTGTCTGGGAACTGGGATCATGGCCTCATATGTGGTTATGACCTCAAACTGCTAACCGTATGACACAAGGATATTGAAGGGATTTATGACAAATAATATTAGATCAGTCAGGTGTAGTCTCTGACAGAATAAAAGAGTACATTGGGTGCCAGTCACACCCATCTGAAGAAAGAGGGAGGCAGATGGGAAAGGGAGGGAGAGGAGAAACGGGAGAGGTGGAAACCTCAAGTTCTTCCCGGTATTTTTTGCCTTGAGCTCTCTAACCACCTGGCATCCATGATTTGAAATCATCACCATCATCATCATCATCATCATCATCATGAACAACAAAACAGTTTTATATGTCTACACTTGTCTCTTTAGCTTTCATCTCTTTGAAGTCTCCCTAGAAGATGAATTTAAGACAGAATTGAAAATATCATTGACACTGGCTGAATCTCCATTTGTCAGGAAGACATTGTGGTCCTTTTCATATGTGCTCTCTTCTCTCCCTCTAAAGAACTTTAAAGCTCTTGCTGTGAGGAGAAACCCTGCCCTGAAGTCCTCATCTCTCCTTATCTTCTTCTCTTCTTGTAATTTCCAGACTCTTTAGCAACTTAGATCATCCCTTTTCAAGGCAGCGAGTTCATGGTTTTCCAGAAGACCTGTCACATTTTATTTTTAACTCATTAATCCCAATTCTACTCTTTGGACCCAAGTAGATTAAGTCCAATCCTTCCTCCCATGAATGTCTATTTTGTAACACCGTAATAAAATCATTTTTGTATAGGCTACTTAAAGTAAACAGATGAAACAAATATAATTTGGTGTTAATAATAGCTAGCATCTGTATAACATTTTAAAATTTGCAAAGGGTTTTCCATGTGTTAACTCATTTGATCCTCACAACAACTCAGTGAGGAAACAAGCTGAGAACATTCAGGTGACTTGTTTAGAGTCACACAGCTAGTAAACGAATGAGGAAATCAGGTTTGAATCAAATCCTTTGGGTCTTCCTGACTCCAAGTCCAGTACTATATCTATTGTGCCACCAAACTGTGACAGAATACAACGAAGTAAGTTGTCTGTTTCCTTTAAAACCAGTTTTAATTTTTAATTCTCTAATATTCACAGCAGTCTGTTTTAAGTATAGTCATCTTAGATCTAACTGAAAAAGCTTTCACATTGTAGCTGGATCACTAGCTGAGGATATTTTAGAAGAGATTTTTGCTTAAGTATGGGTCTAATAAAAGTAAATATGTACATGTTTGTATGTATGGGTCTAATAAAAGTAAATATGTACATGTATGTATGTGTGTATATATGTGTATATATGTATGTGTGTATATATGTATGTATGTGTATATATGTATGTGTGTGTATGTGTATATATATATATACATATATATGTATATATATATACATATATATATATATATATATATATATATATATATATATATATATATATATATATATATATATATGACTGAAAGTGTGCTAGGCACTTTGCAATTATTATGCCGTTTGATCCCTGGGAGGAGATAGGGGAGCATTATTATCCCCATTGTACAGATAGAAAAAGTGAGGCAGAGGTTAAATGACTTGTAGTAAGTATATGTCAGGTTTTCCTTCCTCCAGGCCTGGCGCCGTACCCACTGAGTCACCTGCTTGCTTCAGATAGTTTCTTAAGTCTCTTCTAACCCTTAGATTGAGTGAAATTGATCGTAGTTAAAGTACATCTGCATTTTGGGATTTAAAGTCCCAAATACCTAACCCTTTGACTTTGTCATGTTTTAACTCCTTGTCTTGGCATTTTGTAGACTCAGATTACTATACATATGACAATGATTCTATACCATGTAATATATTTCACAAATGTGCTTGGAATAATCTTATCAAGGGATGTGAGCTATTGGAAAATTTGATCAATTGGTAAATATAGTAGAAGATTTTCTGTTATTAGTGGAAAGGATTAAAACACACACACACACACACACACACACACACACAGAGATGGGTGCATGTACCCCTTCCCCAGAGACATACACACAAGAGACACAAATGGGGAGAAAGCACTAAGAGGCCCCAAACATCAGATTTCCACTCTGTTTTGTTTTTTTGCTGTTGTTGAGGCAGTTGGGGTTGTGTCTTGCCCAGGTCACATAGCTAGTAAGTGTCTCAAGGAAGATTTAAACTCGGGTCCTTCTGACTCCAAGGCCTGTGCTCTATCCATTATGCCACCTAGCTGCCTCTCCATTTGGTTTTTAGAATTATTTATTCATATGCAGTCACTCATTTATAATGAGGGAACATGCTACAGTGGTTAGGAAGTCAGCATTGGAATCATGGAGACCTGGGTCAAGTTCACCTCAGGCACATACTGTCTGCACAAACATGGGAAAGTCACTTGAACTTTTATTGTTCCAGGTAATTCTCCAAGCCTTTAAGCTGAAGAACAATTGCTGATCTGCACTGACATGTGGAGTTTTTTCACAGAGAATTCAGTGGCCCAATGAAATCCTAGGTTCAGATTAAAAAACCACAAACAAATAAAGTCAGCCTTCAGTACTGGTCATGCCAACAGTCCAAATGAAATGGAGATTTTATAAGAAACAAAAGAGAAAGCTTATGAAAAAGTAGTAAAACTAGCTTCTTTTCATTTTTCTTTGAAAAATATTTTTTAAGCAATGAAAGGAACTTAGGATGGTAAGGAAATGTGTGAATATTTGTTGTAGTCAAGAGTATATTTTATTAATCTACTAATAGGCAGGGATTCAGAAGGGAAGGTCTAGATTAGCTACTTATTAGAAATGACTAGCTAGATACAAGTTTTATACCAGCTTCCTGGCTTCTTTTAAGGAGTTATACATGCCTTTCAGGTACTTTGGTTTGTGGGAAATGATTGCAACCACTTGGAATCAGCTTCCCACCAGGTCATGTAAATAAATGCTCTCTGTGTATGAGCTAGAGAGAAAGTACATGATTATTGAGGCTAATCTTGCCTCACTAGGTTTATAGTGCTATATAGTTTAAACTGTGAACACATGTATATACCAAGGTACCTAAAGTCTAGAGGAAATGACAAGTTTCTGTCCCTAAATTTTAATATTGTAAATTGAATCTCAGCCAAAAAGTTGAATGAGCCCAACTTCTAAGTCAGTAGTATTGGTGCTTCTTTTGTATATTCTTCTAGTTCTCCATTTCTCTGGGATGCATTTTTAAGGCCAATAGCAGCTCAGCATTCATTGCTTAATACCCTTTATGTCCTGGATTTCTAAGGTTAGAGTACTTGCATGATTTGCTCCTCTGGTTGTTCCCACAGTGCTTTCTTTAAAGTTCCTCTTCTACCTTCTTCCCATTTGTTATCTCCATCCCTCTCCCTCCCCCAGGATTCTATCTTTGTACCTTAGCCATGACATGAGTTAAGAACATCTTTATAGATCAAGAGTTGAATGGAACCTAAGAAGCTATCTGGACCAACATGCTCATTTTATAGTTAGGTATCTATTTGCTAGACACTTATAGTGTGAGCATGACACCAAAGAACTTTTTGTGAATGGGTGTGGTTGTCTTCCTGATGTCATACTCAAAGGATAAAGGCTGCACTCTGAAACATCTTTCATGGGTACTAGGTTGACCTGTGAGTTCATTAGTGTGAATGCTCTTTCAATCATGGTAGGTTACAACCCCTTCATCAAATATATATCAATACATCAAGAAGCTGTAATTTTGTCAGTGTACACAGCTAGACTGTAATCCATCTATAATTTATACTGAACTTGTTTTTGTTTCTTCTTATTTTGATAGCTATATTTCATTATAATTGCATCCCTTTGCATTCCTATGAATTTTATTTAATACTTTTACAAACATACTAATTAGAAGTTCATTGGGATTTCCAAAGGGGCCCATAAGAGCCCTTTTCTTAATTAGTTACATGGGTCTTGTAGAAGTGTCATAGTGAATATCCTGGCCCCTATTTCCTGAAGGCGAGTTTCATTCTCCAGTACCTTTAAGGCAGTTTAAGACTCTCTGCTATCAGCTCTTGCCACTGTCTAAGGTATTCATCCTAATTGTAGGTATTCCCATTTAGGCATTTAACAATTGAATTATCTTTTACAAAGGAATATTTATTTCAACGGTATAGTAACAAATATACTCTTCAACACATGAAGTCTAATTCCCCTACCACCATCACAATAGTCTCTGGGGAGGGGTAGGGATTAGGTTTATCTTTTAGCTCAGTTTCTGTTATAGCCACATCCTGTGTTTCAAGTCCTAGGTGTCCTGGCTTCTTCAGGTTTCCTTTGCTGGAGTGGCTGGCTGTACATATAGCCCAAAATCCTGCCTGCTGGGTCCAATAAGGATTCTATCACATGCACCTAGAACCTAAAAGGACAAGAGAAACAAACAAAAATGGAGCCCCTAGACTGATTTTTAGAGCTATATAGTAAATGAAGGCGAGGAGGGGAAGGAAGCCATTTCCTCTACCCAGACAGTTTATGATGCCTGAGTTCTGGATAAACTGCGATCTTTACCGTCTCTGGAAACATCAGGAAAGAATGTGAAGGAAAAAGTGAGACTTGTCTCAGTTTGGTAGTTTTAAAGATGCAGTCAGACCTAGCCAACTGAAGGAGGCTACTTCCATACATATTCTAGGGAAACAGGATGATTTCTCTCAGAAGCCTCCATGTTAGGTGAGCTAGGCACGCTGCAAATCCCCAGTTACAGAAGTAAGCAGTTTGACCAAGGTTATATAACTAAATGTCGGAGACTTCACTGTGGGTCTTCTTGACTATAGGTCTACCATGGGCTACTTTTTTTCCTTCTCCCAAGAGACGTCATGGCCAAAACAAAATCACTACCTGGTGGTGTAGCAGTGGTCCCTTTTTTTCTTTAGCCAGGCTAGTCAGGACATATAAGGCAGTAGTTTCTTACCTGAAACCTTTCCAAGCTGGCAGTAATTGTCAGAGTTTCTGCTCCTTTAAGAACTTGGAATAATTTCCACACCATGATAAGGCATCAGAGTAGGACTTTGACTGAGGAAACTATCACATTCCCGTTACTAATAATTGTCTAGCACTTATGAATTTATCTAAATCTTTTTTGAAACTCTCTACATTTCAATATACATTACCTCTTGAAATAAAAACTCCCTTAAATTCATCTCCCACTGTACTTTACTTCACCAGTCCTAAATTTTTCCTTTTTAAGCTTTAATGGAGATGTCCTTACTCACTGGGATTTGCTGAATATGTCCATTTTCACCCTATCCTGATCCTTCATGGTTTTATAGATTTTGTTCATAACTCCTCACAGTTACCCTCTGACTGAACTCAAATTTTTTCTTTAGTTTACTTTTATATGGAAATCCCCTGAGCTGCTAGGATAGTTTAATAATACCCAATCCTTTTCAATATTTGATAACTTCAATTAAATGCAGTAGACATTAATTCATCACCTACTATGTGCTAGTCCTGAGGACAGAGGCAAAAAATGAAGTAGTTCTTATTCTCAAGGAAGGCATAATTTATTTCTGATACAAGACATATGTACAAGTATAGATATAAAAAGTATATACCAACTTAAGCATAGTAAAGGCAAGATTGCTAGTAAGTACAGGGGCCTCAAGGAAAGGCCTTATGCAGGAATAAAAAATAAACTGTACTTTGAAAGGAAACTAGGAATCCTGATGAGGAGGGAAGGCTAGTATCCAAACTGTCTTCACAAACATTTATTATGCTCTCATTCCCATGAGACACTTATGGTTGATGTCTAGGAAAAATATTAATGCTATATTCTATGTTTTAGGTACAACTATACCAAAAACAATTTAACTTCACTTAATATTAATGTAATGTACAATTATTTCTAGCTTAATACGAGAAATATCCAATGTGGCAGTAGTCCCTCCAATGCCCTTAGACATGTTTTTACCCTAAGATGATTCCAGGTAATATTTATATTAGTCTTGAAGAAGAAAAATCAGTATGCTTAAATGGGTTAACATTCTGTAATAGTGACTTAATAGCAGTTAATCTTCAACTAGAACTATTCCATTTTTTCCTGCACTATTGCCTTCAAGGACTCAAACGGTCTCCTCATAGCTCAATCTATTCTCAGTAACTCCTCTGAATAGAAGAGTATGCATTTCCCTTGGGTGGGCCAGTTACTTAATGTGATAAGGAAAGCAAGGATCTTAACAAGAATAGAGTTACTCTTGATTTAAAGTTTGTTTTCCTTCTTTACTATATTAAACCCACCTTTCTAAGGGAGCAAGTATGGAAGGGATTTTAAAATGGAGAAATAGTTATTTCTTAATATTTCTAGAGAAAGAGAAAACGAGTTTCAGTTAAAAAAATATGGTTCCACTGTGGTTCCACCAGAATCAGAATTGTGTCATGGAAAGAACATTGGATTTTGAGTCAGAAAACAAGGTTTAAATCTTGTCATGACCAGTTACTAATCTTTATGAACCTGAGCAAGTGTTTTCATCTCTCAGACTAATTTTTTTGTATGTAAAATGGGTGTAATTATGTCTATGGTAACTCCACAAGACTATACAAGTAACATATAAAAGCTCATGTAAGCTATATAGCTCAGAGCCTTCTGAATAAAAATCCTTTATTATACTAATCTGCTTTCTTGGTTTTGTATAACTCTATACCTTGTTGTATATTGTTGTGTTCGTCCTTAATTTTCCAAGAGGATCATGCCATCAGAGAAATGTTGACATGACTTGCACTTGACTTTGTTTTGAGTGAGGGAGGCCTGTGCAAGGTCACCAGCCTCACTTTCTCCTCCTGAGCCATCTGGATCTAGTGACCAGATATTCATCAAGGATGACTGGAGATGGCCCAGAATGCAATGGGATATCTTGGCATTTTAGACTAAGGACTTTTCAGGTACTCACTTAAAGTGAGGTAATGCCCATTCAGAGAATAGACCCCTTTAAAAAGCACTCAGGGGGAATGATCCCTTTAATAGAAAAGAAAAAATAAATAGCTACATCATGTTGGGAGGGACAGGAGCCTTAGGCTATATACAACTCGTATATATAGCTAGCTGACTTCGTATTTCTAGCTTTTACCATTGCTACCTAGTTCTCTTAGAACTTCTTTGAAATTCCTATATTCTGTAGAGTGTGTTGTGGGTCTCAGTGGGAGGTGAAAATGGGTATCTCTAGTTGTTTTCTGCTCCCACCCTTGTCCAAGGCAGACTTTGCCAGGACAAGTAACAGGAAATTGGAACCAGGGGCTATTCTTTCTTCTGTCTTCAGGATAGAATTATATATATCTATTCCCTTTAAATATTATTAGTCATTAAATATTATTCATTTTGGTGGAATCATGAAAGGATCCAACCATTTTGGAGGGCAATCTGGAATTATGCCCAAAGAGTTATTAAACTACCTATGTACCCTTTGACCCAGCAACACCACTGGTCGGTCTGTTTCCAAAGATGATTAACTAAAAAGGAAAAGCACATGCTTGCTCTAAAATGTTTATGGCAGCGCTTTTTGTGGTGACAAAGAACTGGAAATTACAAGGATGCCCATCAATTGGGGAATGATTGAATAAACTGTGGTATATGATAATGCTGCTATGGTGCTATAAGAGATGATGAGCTCAATAACCTTAGGAAACTATGGAGAGACTTACATGAAATAATGAAGAGCAAAATGACCAGAACCAAGAGAATATTGTATATAAAACAGCAATATTGTTGTAAGAATGACTTTGAGTGAATAAGTTATTTTGACTATTATAAATACCTAATAAATATAAATTATAAATAAAAATTATAAATACCCAAATTAGCTGTAAAGGACATATGAAGAAAGATGCTATCTGAATCCAAAGAAAGAACTGATGAATAGAAGTATTATAAAATAATTATATATATATAAACACATATACATATATGCAAATATGTGTATACTTGCACACATACGTATATGCCTATTTATGTCTAATGGTAGTCATCTCTAGGGGTGGAGTGGGGGGAGTGTAGAAAGAAAGAAGAAAAAAATTAGATTTTCAGTTTCATGTACAATCATCTTTTTTTATTTTACTGTTATTAAAATATAAAAAGTTATATTTATTTTTACTGTTATTAATATGAATACATATTAGAAATATGTATTCAATGAATACATATTAATATAAAATTATTAATCTAGGGGATATAATTTTTAGATTTAGGTAATTTTGATTAGATAAGCTCCTGATCATGGTTCCTTAATGGGGAACAAGGGCCCCAAGCCTTATATCCAATGCTTGACTTTCTTCCCATCAAATGCCAGTTCCATAACTAGGAGAAACAGCATATAAACTCACTTATCCAAACAGATAGCAAACAGGAATCAGAAAGTATACATAGGAGAACATTTGCTAGGTAAACCAGATTGAGTGAACTCTCCCAGTGAGAGTGAGGTAACAGCTCAACCATGAGAGTCTCAGATCTCACTCAGTGGGAAATCCCTCAGTCTGGAGTGTAGCATGCTGTGGATAGGGACATGATAGAGACTGCCAGCTCTTCTCATGTCAGCTTTTTCCCAGAGGCCTTTTCTCCATTCAGCGAGCTAAAGAGAGGTTGAAAAGGCCAATGATCTCTTGAAGCTAAAAGCCAGAAGAGCCCAGGATCTCTCTTCTCCCCTGCTCTTGCCAACTATAGCTACCCCCTCACTTGGACTTTGGGGCATTGAATAATCAATCTATTCTAGACCATTGAAGAGAGAGCCTTACACAGTTGTCCTTCTCTGCCAAGGATTATACTTCCTTATAATCTGCCTAATAATTAATGTAATTTTAGCTTAAGTAGCCAATAGTTATCAAGTGTTGAAGGATGTTTTTTTGAGGCACTTTTCAAATGCAGATATAAAACGTTAATAGCAGTAGACAGAACTCTGAGAAGATAATGCTAACAAGAAAACTCCTTTGCAAAACTAGGCTTTGAAAAGAGTATATTAGTCCTGAACATGTCACCTGATTGAATAATTGAGGACATTAGGGCCTGGCTGTGAACCACAAGATAAAGAGTAGCTATGTAAAGCTAACTTTTACCAGAGACAGGGCATAGTGCAAGCATTTATGCTATGTCATGCTCCTTAAAGGGCAAACATTAGCTAAGTGAGGAAAACTATGATTGATAATTAAATAACTTTTGTAGAAAGTGGGAGGTGAGTTATGCCTATGATTAAGAGAGATGGATATGGCTAAAAGATTTTAATAGTTAGTAAGCAGTAGATAAGCTGAGTATGAAACTGAGATTTTAAACCTGGGTGAGTAGGAAGATACTGGCACCTTAACACTTGCACCAAAGTTTTGAAGCAGTGAGGGTTTGGGGGAAACATAATGAATTCACTTTTGAGCAAGCTGAGTTTGAGATTTCAAAAATGAGGTTGCTAATGTGAAAGTGGATGTCAGAATAAATAAATCTGAGAATAATCTGCATAGAGATGATCATTGAATCCATGGGAATTTACAAGATTGCCAAGGGAGAGAGAACAGAATATAGCCTTGGACAATACCTGTAATTAATGCCTATAACCTGGAGAAAGATCCAGTGAAGAAGACTAAGAAGGAGCAGTGCAACAGATAGGTGGAATAACAGGGAAAAGCTGTGTTCTAAAGACCTAGAGAGGAGAGAATCCAGAAGAAGAAGGTAACAGTGTCAAAGGAAGCAGGTAAAGAAAGATTGGGACTGGAGAAAAAAACGCAATTAGATTGGGCAATTAAGAGATCATTGGTAACTTGGAGAAAGCATTGTCGGTAGAATGATGAGATTACAAGTAAGACTGTGGGGTTTAGAAAAGAATGAGAAGAGAGGAAGTAGAGGCACATATTGTAGATTGCTTCCTCAAGGAGTTTGTTCTCAAAAGGGAGATACTTAGCCAGAAAGTCAGGTTGGATGAAGTGAGGTTTTTTGGGGAAAAGATTGCAAAAGTTTTATTTTCTCTTTTTTAAACAGTCATAGTTATATTGATAGGCAGTTGATGGGGTTAATATTAGGTTTGGGTTTGGCAAGATAGGGTCAATGAAAGGAAAAGTAGGCAAAAGTCTCTAATATAAAGGATAGTATAGCATTGAACAGGTTTATAAAGAGATCCAGATTTTCAAGGAAGGAGATCTGAGAGGTAGAGTGATTGGAGGTAATAAGGATGAAAAAAAAATAGGATTAGGGCTTGTAAGGCCAAAGATTATGTGGAAAGATTAAAAAAATATGATCAGATAAAAGAATTTTGAATTTATAAACATGGAAGTAGAATACATGTGGGTGATCAGAGAATTCCTGCATCTATGTGTTGCTAAGGTGGAGTTGAAGAACAGATCATGGGAATTAAATAGATTGAGGAAAACTGGGAAATTACAATGTTAAAAGGATTCTGTCTACACACTCCCATCTATATATACATATCTAAATACACGTATATATATACAAATATGCATGCATACGTATATTTGTTGTTGTTGTTTTTTGGGGCAATTAGGTTAAATGACTTGCCCAGGGTCACACAGTTAGTAAATATTAATCGTCAAAGGTCAAATTTGAACTCAGGTCCTCATGACTTCAGGACTGATGCTCTATCCACTGCATCACCTAGCTGCCTCTACACACACGTATATAAAATTATATCTATGTATATACACCTATCTATCTATCTACCTATCTATCTGTCTGTCTGTCTAATCTATCTGTGAAGCTCTTTATTCATCTATTTATTCATATTAGTAAAAAGGCAGAAGTTGGGGTGACAGAAAGACTGTGAGCCAGGCATGGAACTCTTTGAGGAAAGAGAGTATTCTGGAGGTTGATAGATAGCAGTTGCCAGAATATTGATTCAGTGATAAATTAGGAATAAATGAACCTCAGAGGAGAAGAGATGAATGAAGGAGAGTGGTAGAGCACGAGAATGTCAGCAGCCATATGGAACAAGGAGTATTCTAACTTACCTGTCACAACCAATAAGCTGGAGGTTATGAGTAAAAGTTTAATTGGTGCTAGAAGGGGTGGTCAGAGATGTGATATTATCAAGAGGGAGTTAGATAACAGCAAGAGTTAGCAGATGGAGGGAATGGGAAAGGAAAAGGATTAAGATAAAGGAAAGTTTTTTAACTATGGAACAGGTATTCCAGAGAGCACAGTGCAAAAGGTGGGTGGATCTGAAGTGGTACATTTGGGGGATAAGGATGAGAAGTATTGCAATAAGGAACAAGTAGTGCTTACTGTTCTTATCTCCATGAGGAATGGGTTTGGTATAATGACTGCCAGAGGTTCAGAATCACTTGGATGGGAAGATTATATAGGAGTTGTTTAATCATTTCAGTCATGTCAGACTCATTGTGATCCCATTTGGAGTTTGCTTGGCCAAGATTCTAGAGTGGTTTGCCATTTCCTTCTGCAGTTCATTTTACATATGAGGAAACTCGTAAGTGTCTGAGGCCAGATTTATGCTCAGATCTTCCTGAATCCAGGCTTGGTGCTCTATCTACCGCATCACTGAGCTGCCCTTATATGAAGAAGGGGGAGTACACTAGTAGGCATAGAGGTCACAGGTCTCAATAGAGGACTGATGCAAGGCTCCCTGGGAAATCTGTGGAGCAAAGTTGCCACAAGAATCCAGAGCAAGGTCAGCCAGGTAGTAGGAGGAAAATAATTCTTCAAATACATTCCTCATCTTTTGATTAAATAAGTGGATGCAGAATGTCAAAAGATAGGATGTTTCTGCCCAACATACAAACGAGCAAAATGTTCAGACACTGATCTCTTTCTTCCATAGCATCAGGCCAGTTGTGTTAGTACCTGAGAACTCTGCACTGTGTAAGTGCAAAATGAACATACAGGATTTGGTGTGTGGAGATGAGGTAGTAAGAAATGGTCTGAAACAGAAAAAAACATTGAGTGTCCTTGAGGAAAAGTAGTGGAGTAGAGTAGGCTGTAGGAAGTAAGTGAAAATCTGTGTGTGTACGCAAGGTAAAGGAAGGTAAATCTCTCTGTAAATAAGAACCATCAATGTTTGTTTTGTAATCTTAGGGGCACAATATTCCAGGAAAGGAAAGTTCACTGTTATTTCAGGCCAAAGGTGGCCCATGTCAGAAACTAGAAGATTAAGAGATGGGATGTACTTTGGACAGTTACTGAATGCCTGAATTATCCGATTCCTATGTGAAGTTTCCTTTGTCCTCATGTGCTCCGACCTGAACTAGGAAGTTCATAGGGGACAAGGGTGATCTGGTGGGAAATTTGCTAGAGTTAGATCTTTCAGCCTTTTTCTCTCACTTAATTTTTAACTTAACTCTATTACAGAAGCTCTAGTGAGCTATTTTGCCCTCGCATAATTTGTAGAGGACCAAAAGTTCACAGCAAGGTATTTAGGAAAAAAGGTTCCTAGTAATTTCCCAAAAGAATTTCAAGTAGTCTAGAAATCCATCATAAGCCTGAGGTATGAATGATATACTGAATTCACCCCTGTCAAGTGTTATCAAATTCTGTAATTAATATTGTTATTGCTATCACTATTTTTTATCTTAGGGAGCCAAGTGGAAATGGATAAAGTGCTGGTCCTGGAGTCAGGAAAACTCATCTTCCTGAGTTCAAATTCAACCTCAGATAGTTGCTAGCTGTGTGACACTAGGTAAGTCATTTAACCCCATTTGCCTTAGTTTCTCATCTGTAAAAAAAAATGAGTTGGAGAAGGAAATAAAAAACCATTCCAGTGTCTTTGCCAAGAATATCTCAAATGGGGTCATGAAAGATCAGAAATGACTGAAACCGAACAATAACATTGTTTATTTCATCTTTTTTCAGTAGGACTTAGATAAAAATAATCCTGCCTATTATTTTTTTTAATGTTCTACAGACTATTATTACACAGATATGTAAAATAATTGCTTCCTTTAGTTGGATAAAAAGATTAGGATGGAAGATTATCTATTGTAGACTCACTGGAGGCATCCTCACTAGTTTCAGTAGCTGAGAGGATGACAGGGATGTTTTGTACTTTATTTTGTTCCCACATAATCCTTTGCTAGGAGGAGATTTTGAATGTTTTTTATTCCATGGAGTTTGGAGATTATGAGTATTTGGTATGGTAGCAACTATTAAAAGAATTGTTCTTAAGTTTCTGTGGATCAAAGTTAATGTATGTGTGAGTGTGGCTAGCAGTTCAGTAAGTCATAATGGTGTAGTTCAAGTATAATATATTGGTTGAATTCTCCAATATATTTTGAAGCCTTTATTTTTAGTTAGAGCATTTGTCATCTGTCAGACCATGAAAGTTAGTGAGGTTAGGATGTATAATAATATATATAATAATATATATAATATATAATATAATAATAATAAATACCAGGTCATGTCTTATTTCTAAGTTTTTAGTCTGTATGGATGTGTTGCACAATTTCTACTTACTCATTATATAATCTACATTGATCATTAGATATAGGCTTGTTAGAGTTAACCTTTTCGTTATTTCTGTTGGCAGTGATTTGGTTCTGAATTACCATCATAAGCTCTCTACTTCCATAAACAACTATGCATGAGTCATCCATTTCTTTGAAACATTTTTGTCAACATATTGGTGGCTGAGTTCATGTGGATGATTCCACTCTTGGGGCTTAGCTGTTTCAAAGGCTTTATTCTGAGTTAAACTGCTTTTGATTTTCACAAATTCATTGGTGTGTGGTAGTTATCATTCTTCATGATTGCTTAGCAAAACGATTCTCTAGATGTATTTGTGAAAGATTTTGAACAGTTTATCATGTATTCTGAAAATGCTTCTCAACACTCTTCCTATTTTTGACAAGGAAGTGTTGATGTGTTGGAGTTATTGATATGGCTACCTGAGGATGACATCCCCTACATTGCATTAGATATGTTGTCACCTATGTTGCATTAGATAGACTTCTTGTGAGTGATGATACTTTCCAAATCTGTTACTGTCTTTTTTAAAAAATTAGTTTGTTTTTAATTTTTAGTATTCACTTCCAGAAGATTTTGAGTTCTAAATTTTTCTCCCCCTCCTTCCCTTTTCCAAATCCAAGATAGCATGCAATCTGAAATAGGTTATACATGTACATTTATATTAAACATATTTTCACGTTAGTCATGTAAAGGAGAATTAAAATCAATGAAAGGAACCACAAAAAAGAAGAAACAAAGAAACAAACAAAAAAAAAAGAGAGAGAGAACAAATAGTATGCTTCAATCAGCATTCAGACCCCATAGCTGTTTTTCTGGATGTGGATAGCATTTTTCTGTCATGGGGCTTTTGGAGTTATCTTAGAGCCTTGAATTGCTTTATTAGTAATATATAGGAATACCAATGATTTAGGTGGGTTTTTTTTATTCTTGCAACTTTGCTAAAGTTGTTTATTATGTCAAGTAGTTTTTTTTTAATTGATTCTCTTAAGTGTATCATCATAACAGCTGCAAAGAGTGATAACTTTGTTTCTTCTTTGCCCATTCTAATTCATTCAACTTTCTTTTCCTCTCTTCTTGCTGAAGCTAATATTTCTAGTACAATATTTAATAACAGTGATTATAATGGACATTCTTGTTTCACCCCTCATCTTATTGGGAAGGCTTCTAGCTTATCGCCCTTGCATGTATTGCCTACTGCTGGTTTTAGATAGATATCACTTATTTTAAGGGAGACTCCACTTATTCCTATGCTCTCTAGTGTGTTTAATAGAAATGGGTGTTGTTTTTTGTCAAAAGTTTTTTTCTGCATCTATTGAGATAATTATCTGGTTTCTGTTAGTTTTGTTGTGGATATGGTTAATTATACTGATAGTTTTCCCAATATTGAACCAGTCCTGCATTCCTGCTATAAATCCTACTTGGTCATAGTATATTATTCTCATGATAAGTTGCTGTAATCTCTTTGCTAGTATTTTATTTAAATTTTTGCATTGATATTCATTAGGAGAATTGGTCTATAATTTTCTTTCTCTGTTTTGGCTTTTCCTGGTTTAGATATCAGCACCATAAAACATCGTTAAAAGAATTTGGTAGGACTTCTTTGCCTATTTTCCCAAATAGTTTATATAGTATTGGAATTAATTGTTCTTTAAATGTTTGATAGAATTCACTTGTAAATTCATGTGGCCCTGGGGATTTTTTCTTAGAGAGTTCATTGATGACTTGTTCAATTTCTTTTTCTGAAATGGGGCTGCTTAAGTATTTTAACCTGGGTAATTTATATTTTTGTAAATATTCATTCATTTCACTAAGGTTATCAAATTTATTGTCATACAACTGGGCAAAATAGCTGCTAATTATTGTTTTACTTTCCTCTTCATTGGTGCTAAATTCATCCCACTTTTCATTTTTGACACTGGTAATTTGTTTTCTTCTTTCTTTTTTTTTTTAATTAAACTAATCAAAGGTTTATTTTTTTTCATAAAATCAGCTCTTAGTTTTATTTATCATTTCAGTAGTTTTCTTAATTTCAATTTCATTAATCTGTCCTTTGGTTTTCAGAATTTCTAATTTATCTGAGGATTTTAATTAGTTATTTTTCTATCATTTTTAGTTGCATGCCCAATCCATTGATCTCTTCTTTCTTTATTTTATTCATGTAAGCATTTAGAAATATAAAACCTCCCCTGAGAACTGCTTTTAGTTTTCGTATGTTGTGTCATTATTGTCATTCTCTTCTCTGAAGTTATCAATTGTTTATATGATTTGTTGTTTGACTCACTCATTCTTTAGGATTAGATTTTGTTTCCAATTAATTTTAATCTATCTTTATATGGTCCTTTATTACATGTAATCTTTACTGCATCATGATCTGAAAAGGAGGCATTTAATATTACTGCCTTTCAGCATAGAATTGTGAGGTTTTTATGCTCTAAATATGGTTAGGTTTTGTGTAGGTGCCATGTACTGCTGAGAAAAAAAGGTGTATTCCTTTCTATCCCTAATCAGTTTTCTCCAGAGGTCTACCATATCTAACTTTTCTAAACTTCTGTTCAACTTCTTCTTTCTTGTTTATCTTGTGGTTAGATTTATCTAGTTCTGAGAGGGGGAATTTGAGGTTCCCCACTAGTAAGGGTTCTCTGAGCTAGAGTCTACTGTTTTTTCTGACTGGGGGTACATTGGGGATCGTGGCCTTGGCACTTTGTCTGCTTCTGACCTGGGGCTTAGGATCTCTCACTGATTTGCTGAGGTGGTGCTTGCCACTGCCTTGCCAGGATGCCTCCTGTCTGGTACCATCCCCCGTCCACTAACGGGGACATTTCCCTTTAATCCCCCAAGCCTCCCAGGCTAACAGACTGCTGCACTCCATCTTTCTGTTGGCTCCACTGTTCCAGGTTTTTTTTTTTCCCCTGGGGCTGATATTTTCTGGGTTTTTAGAGGTCAGTATGGGAGAATGAAAGTTCTACTTACTCCACCATCTTGTCTCCCAGGAGTATCAGAGTATCTATTGTCTGTTTTACAATTCTAACAAGACAACAGCATGAGTAGCATTGTGTAAGTATTGATTGCTTTAAATGTGTTCTTTTCATTCTGATTTGATTTCTGGATGCTAATGTGTCTCAACATATTTAGTCACATCCTTTTTGATATCTTTATGTTCAATGTGTTCTATCTTGAGGACAGTTAATTGTGCTTCATACTTGAAAAGAATCAAAATGGCATCATGATGTTGGGGTCAGGTACAGTGTGTCTGACTGTGTGTGGCTGATCAGAGCAATAAAAACTTGAAAGGCTCTACCATAGGTTAGGCACAAATAGTCCATTTGAGCATTTGGGATGGAGAAGTCTCTAAATCTGCGTAGTTCATGTTTCTTTTGAACTACTCCAATTTTGCTTTGCTCATGGACCAGAACACCTTCTTTGCTATCAATATTGTTTATTTTGGGCAGCTAGATGACACAGTGCTGGTCCTGGAATCAGGAAGACTCATTTTCTTGAGGTCAAATCCAGCCGCAGACACTTACTAGCTGTGTGATCCTGAGCAAGTCACTTAATCCTGTTTGCCTCACTTTCTCGTGTAAAAAGTGAGCTGGAGAAGGAAATGGCATGCCATGCAGGACTGTTCTGAGTCATTGTCTCCCATAGCTCATAATTCCAGATTTCTTCAGAGAGACTTTAAGAGCATCTTTGTATAACTCTACATGTGAACCCTTGCCTTTTGTGAGTTTTCTGTAAAATACTGTGGGTTACTAAGATATTTGTCTTTATCCATTGGTCTGTTATATACAACCTCAACATACAACCTCAAAGCCTTCAGACTCTATCTTTCCTTGTAGTACATTATGAATCTTGCACTCATGAACCATAATGGACTTTAAACTGTCTCTCCCCAAAATGATATATTTCCTATCACAATTATTGTATTGGTATTATATTTTTAATAAAAGAATAGTTTTCAAGTACATGGAATCATTATCATCATCATCATCATTCAAAATCCATGATTTCATTATTGTGGGGGATCTGTCATTGAGGAAACTCCATCTCCCAATGTATTTTAGTATCTGCTCCTGTACTTCATCTTCTGAGAGAACTTCTTAGTGTACTGTGAAGTTATGTGACTTTTGTTATTGTTGTTCAGTCATTTCAGTCATATCTGTCTCATCATAGCCCCATTTTGGGAGTTTTCTTGGAAGCAATACTTATTTTTTAATAAATTAACTTATATTCATTTATATCACCAAATGTTAAATACTTTTAGCATCAACTCATTTTTTTTGAAGTTTTTACAGTTTATTTATGCTCTGACGAAAAATAATCTTCACAGATAAACAACATCCATAGTGCCTTTTATTCCTTCTTTTTGCCAGCACCGACATTTGCCTTTGCAGTACCCCTGACTTTCTTCATTCTGTTCTTGCGTTCCTTTTGATGCTTTCTTGATGTCTTTTTCTTCTCATACAGGCCATGCCTTGCAAGTCTGTGCTTTGGTTCATTTTTCTTTGCATACTCAAGAGAATCATAAATCATGCCAAAGCCTATTGTTTTGCCACCACCAAAATGGGTTCTGAATCCAAAGACAAAAATGACGTCTGGAGTTGTCTTGTACATCTTTGCGAGTTTTTCTCAAATTTCAGTCTTGGGCACTGTGGCCTTTCCAGGATGAAGGGCATCTATAACCATCTGTTTACGCTGAAGAAGTCTCTTTGTCATGAACTTCCTGGTTCTGATGGTTACCGTGTCATTCACTCCTGGTGCGCGGTTCCCGGCTAGTTTCAACATCGGAGCGGACAAGAGGCCTCCAGGAGACGGGCTGAGAGAAGAGTCAAGATCCGAGCCGAAGGATGGCGCAGATAGGAGACAGATGGCGTCTAGAACCCAGGAAGACTCACCATGGTGGCAGCCGGCTCCTCTTGCAGCAGGAGAGGAAAAGGGCCAAGTCATTTTTTTTACAAGTTATCCTTTAGAACATTTTTTTAGGAAAAATGAACATGTATTTAAACACGTGAGAAAATAAAGGAAAAGAAATTTAAAAAAATAGTTGTCCAAGGCTCTTCAAGGTAGAAAACATAGTTTTTGTTCTTCTGACACTGTTTAGTGTTTTTGTCTAGGAAGCCTGTCTCTTTACCTTGGACATTTAGGTTAAAAAAAAGTTAACCATTTCTAAAACTCTCTCTCTCTCTCTCTCTCTCTCTCTCTCTCTCTCATTCTTTACTGACTCAAAATTCTCAACCAAATACAGTGATTTAATCTTCTTTTGTCTTTATATATTCGTAACTGAGATGAGAATTAATTTAAAAAAAATAGGTCATCAGGATTAATCACTAACTTTTCTTATTTCTCCCTTATGACAGAAATATGGAGAAACTATTCTATATTAAGTGATAATAATTATCAACTGTGTAAGAGGATAAGTACACTGGTCTCCAGGAAAAGGGACAATTATATAGAATTTTTGAGGTTTTAATTTTTTGGAGGACAGGTTATCCAGGCAAACAAGGATTCTGAGTATGAACCAGATAAAAACATAATTGGAAAATATTTAATGAAATAAAAATACAGTGGAACACAGATAATATTAATATGTGGTTTTCTAAATTAATACATTGCTTCAGGGATCCTTATTTACAGTTTAGTAGCCCCTATTTCTGTTTTAGTTTCATGCCATTGTTCTAGATGAATTCTTGGATACCTTCCTTCTTTAAGTCTATGGTACTGTGATCTGTGATTAGCCTAAGGGTCCTGGATTTTTGCAGAGATCCCACTTTCCCAGATGAAAGTGACATCTGACTCCTTCAAGTTCTCATAGTACTTTGCCTGGATTTCATTATTTACATTTATTTCACTCACCTTTACATCAAAATCATTGTGTACCTGACCATCCCCTAATGGGAAAGTAAACTTTGAGAACAGGGTCTATGACTTATATTTCATCTATCTCTTGGCATCTGGCATGGTTTGTTGCATATTTAGCAACCTGTATTGGCCCATTCTCTCAACTTCTACTTATACTGGCAGACTGGGTACCGAGAGGGTCTCTGACTACTACTCAGTGTTCTAGGAGATAATCCTAGGGAATTGTAGTTTCTAATGCTATTACTTATAAGGCTGTATCCAGTTTACAATCCCTAATATCAGTCAACAGTTGTTATCAATTATCTTTACAAAATGATAACGTGTTTCAGTGTCGTTGCTGGTGGACCAATCCCCTGCTGAGCTGGATTAAGTATGTGGCTTGGCTTTTGGATTGACCTCTTACTAGATCTGGATGCTGTAGGATGTTAACCATCAGTAGGATCTCTGATTGCTTTAATAGATTTCCTAGGCTCCCTGGTCACTTGAGTAATCACATTCATGGATCCCTTGGTCCCACCAGTTGCCTGAAGACTCTCAACTCAGAATACTTTTTCATTTAAGATCAGAAAAGAAGACACAACAGAAAGAAGTCATGCTCTCAGGGATGCATGGAGGCTGGGTGATAGATAGGGCAGCCTGTATCTTCCCAAAGAGACAACTTAAATCAATCTGCCTCATTTGAACCATGAGGTAGGGAATGGGATGGGGTGGGATGGGGTGGGGAGAACCTAAAGAACTAAGGGACACGTTGATTCTTTTATTTATGAATCCAGTTTTGTTCCAGAGGATTTCACAGTTACTTATTATGAAGCAACAAGTCAAGTTGACAAGCATTTATTAAGGGATTACTGTATGCTGAGCTTTCTCCTAAGCAGTGGGAATGCAAAGGAAGGCAAAAACAATCTGTGCCCTCAAGTAGTTTACATTTAGACGGGGGCAGACAAAATAAGTCACCTTTGCATGGCCAAGATGTATACAGAATAAGTTGGAGGTGATCTTGGAAAAGATGCACCAGCATTGGGGAGTGGGGTGTTGGGAAAGGCTTCTGACAGAAGGCATTATTTGATCTGAGGTTTGAAGGAAGCCAGAAGGGGAGAGACAATAAGGGGAAACATTCCAGGTATGAGGAACAGTCAGTGAAATATTCTAAAGGAGAAGCCAGCAGGTAGACACAAAGAGGGACAGCATTCTAGATATGAGGAACAATTCATGAAAAGGCAAAGGCTTGAGACATGGAGGATAGCATGTAAATAACATTGAGGGGGTAAAATTCCAGTTTACAAATGTCACCTATAAAAGTCAACAGCATCTCTTCCCCTACACACCCAATAAGCAATGTCAGCATTTAATTAGCTTTATAATGATATTGACAAATACCTTTTCTTTTTCCTCTGTTTTCAGAAACTTGATATTTCAGAGACCTCATTTACAAACTAGAAGTAGCTAAAAATTAGTAAAGACCAGGTAGGAAGCAAAACCTTTATTTCTTTTTCTGATTCTTTGATTGTATTAGTAGCACTACATGTTCAGAAAGATACATATCTGAAGATTATTTCAAAATAGAAATAATAATTTTACCTACTTTAGCTTACTGATTGGGTAAATATAATTATAATGTTACAGAATTCTATTCTTTCTTTCTTCCTTGAATATTCTATTTCATAACTATTTATAGAGTAGTTGATGTTTGAGGGATTGTCGTAGAATCATTAGACACTAATACAATGTTGGTGGAACTTTGGATCAGTACAATCATTTTGGAAAGCAATTTGGAGTTATGCAGATAAAGCAATTAAAATGTCTATAACCTTCCACTAAAATGTTTCGAACTTTTCCCCAGAGATTCTATTTCTGGACATTTACTAGAAGGAATTCATTGATAAGAAAATCCCCACAAACATCAAAATTTTTATAGCAGCTCTTTGTAGGGTAGGAAAGAACTGGAAAGTTGATTTCATTAATTGGCAAATGGCTAAATAAATTGTGGCACATGAATGCAATGGATTATTTCTGTGCTGTAAAAAATTTTGAAAGTGATAAACACAAAGAAGCATGGAAAGATTTCTATGAAGTGAAATAGAGAATAGGAAACAGAGCCAATAAACAATACACACAGTTTCCATGGTGTAAAAGGAAAGAACACCAACAAAAATCTTTAAAAAAAGTTGTAAAATTACAAACAATAAGCTTTGCCCCAAGAGATGAGATATGAGAAGACATCTCCCCCAATTGCTTTGCAAAGATGAGAGGTCCATAGGTATAGAATATTGCACATATATTCAGACTGTTTCTATATATTTACCAGGTTTATCTTTTTAAATAATATTTATGTATAAGATGATCTCTTGCAGGGATAAGAGAGAAGAAAGAAATTACTGAAAAAATTCTGGTGATGTAAAAGCAAGAGACATCAATAAAATTTTATCTAAAAAAACAAACAAACAAGGAGGTAGGTATTACTGTACCCTATGGTCTCATTTTAGTCACTTTATGGGCATAATTCCCAGTCTCTTTTCAAAATGGTTGTATTGATTCCAACCAACATCACTTTCATGTTCTAATGATCTTTACATAATCCCCCAAACAGCAACTATTCTATTAAATAGTTATGAAATAGGCTAGACGGGTAGGAATGTGCCAGATTGGGTAAAGGCTGATTGGTAAAGGCCAAATAGAATATTTTGCATCTTCCCCTGGAGATAGTAGGGAACCACTGGGTTTTATTGAGTTGGGAAGGTGACAGGGTCAGAATTGCACTATAGGAAGGTCTCTTTGGTGGCTAAGAGGAAAGATGGACCACAGTGAGGAGAATTTTGAGGCAAGGATACCAACCAGAAGGTTAATGCTAAATATAAGATTAAAAGGAGCTGAACCAGAGTGGTTGTAGTGTCAGAGGAGAGAAAAGGACATATGTCTCTTTGATGTTTTAAAGATAGAATGTTTTAAAAGATGTTTTAAAGATAAAGTCGACATGTTGGATATGAAGGGTGACTAAGAATGAGGAGCTGAGAATGATAACAATGTTGTGAGCATAGGTCGCTGGGAGGATAGTGATGCCCTTGACACAAGGAAGTCAGAAAGAGGAAAGGGTTTGGGGCAAACATAGGTTCAGGTTTGGGCATATTGAGTATCAGTTTTTTAAAGATAGCATTTATATAGTCTTTAAGGTTTGTAAAATGCTTTATAAATATTATCCCATTTTTATCTTCACAATGAACCTAGGAGGTTGATATTATTATTATCTCCATTTTATAGATGAGAAAACTGTGACTTGCCTAAGGGTCACACAGCTAATAACTATCTGAGGCCACATCTGAACTCAAATCTTTCTGATTCCGGGTATCTTACTCTATCCATTGCATCAACTAGCTGTTTGTGGGACATCCAGTTTGAGACATCTTATAGGCCATTGGAGACTCAATGTCAAGAGGGATTTTTGGTCTTCATGGAGATAATCTTTTCATCTGTGGGAGCTGATGAGATCATCAAACAAAAACAAAAAACAGAAGAGGAGAGGGTCCAAGATAGAGCCTTGGGGAACAACCAAAATTAGCATGACCTGGATACTTATCTGGTAAAGGAGACTGAGGGGAAACATTCAGACAGGAAGTAGGGAAACTATGACATAAGTGTCATGAAAGCCTGAACAGGATCGAGAAGGCTGAGAATTGAGAAAAGGACATTAGATCACATCTGAAATTGACTTCCAAAATCCCATTTATTAGACTGGTAACAGAGAACATCCATGCATTCTTCAAGTTCCAGGCTTTCACTGGCCAGTCCTTCAATTACACAAATATTAGTTGCTTTGCAAATGGTAATTGAATTTAATTGAATCAATGTCAGTTGAATAAAGTGGGGAGGGTTACCTCAGTTCTCCCTTTCCAGTTACCTTCTAAGCATCTGTAGTAAAGTTCCACTTTTTCCCAATAGGTTCACATATTCCTGTTGCCCTTTCCTTGTCCAACAGGTACAAGTGAGAATAACCTTATATTTTGATTGCTCTATTAAAAAAAATTGGAACCTCTGACATACATTTCAAAGATGAAGCATAGGGATGCTTTCTGTATTAAGTTGTACAAATAGAACACTTAGATACCTTCAAGTGCTAGAGGAGCTTCCAAAGTGTAGGAGAGAGGGATGGCCTTTGAAGGAATCTTAGAGATTGTGCTTTGTCTGATTCTGGTCTTGTAATGAGAGTCACTTTTCATGATTTTGCTGAATATATGGGGTGGGGATTAGACTTATAATGTTATTATGTAGTAAGCTCCCAGTTGAATAAACTCTTCCACCAATTTAGAGCCTCAGAGTTGGCTTAATCTTATAATTTTTCTTAATCTCTTTGGTCTTGGGGAGAGTTTGTTTACAGAATCAAAAGTTCATAGACTGCTATCTAAGGGGTAAAATGAACCTGTGATCAAATAGGTGTTGGCTGTTCATTTCAAGAACTGAAGACAATGAGCTCTCCTGCGATTACAGTAATGTGTGTTTGTGCTTCGTTGCCGAAGAAGACCATGCCATCAGAGAAATAATGACATCACTTGCACTTGATTTTGTGTTTTTGAGTGAGGGAGGGCTGTGCAAGTCACCAGCCTCACTTCTCCTCCAGAATCACCTGAATCCAGTGACCACATATTCATCAGGATGACTGGAGATGATCTAGGATGAGGCAACTGGGGTTAAGTGACTTGCCCAAGGTCAAACAGCTAGTGAGTGTCAAGTGACTGAGATTTGAACTCAGGTCCTCCTGACTCCTGCACTGGTGCTCTATCCACTGGGCCACCTAGTTGCCCCATAACTATAGTAATACTTTTTACATCTGTATACTCTTTGATCTATTTGAAAATGAACCTTTAAGTATACAACACCTCATCCTTTTTTTTCATAGAAGCATAGATTTAGAGCTGCAAGGGACCTTATAGGTATGAAAGAGATAACTGGAAAGAGAATTAACATTTTAATACAAAAGGTATAAAATTGTGTTCAAAGAATGATAAAGAAGCTTTTTTTTTTTTGACAATCCATTCCTTCAAGGAGCTTACAACGTAATGGGAAAGACAACATACAAACAAATATAGCAAAGCAAGTTATATACAAGGTAAATGGAAAACGATTTTTAAAATTTTTTTTATTTTTCATTTTTAACACAGTTCATATCACATAAAACAATTTCAACTTTTGGTCAGGTGATACTTCTTTTAAAGCATTTACAACGTAGACCACAAATGAATTTTTTTTTTAATGTTAACCGACTGAGACCCAAATAACAACTATGTAGGCTAACTTCACAAGCCCCTGACTTAATTGTCTCCACACTATTAAAGGACCCTAACTTATTGTTGCTGGTCTAAAGTCCTAAGCCTAATAGCTTAATTTTAGACTTAACCTCAGATGTTCCCCTACCAACAATCTATAATTATTAGATCTAATATTAAGCTTACAAACCTTTTGACTATAGGAAATTACCACCAAGAGTAGTGACATTGCAGGGATACAATATCTCCCCAACTTCATGTCAATTTCAGGCAGGAGTAGATTGTCAACCTGCATTCAGTCAGGCTTAAAGTCTGCCAGGTGTCAGTGGGGAAATTGAGTCAGAAGAATCCTACCTCAGCTCAGGTTGAACAGCTGCTCTCCCACCCTTCCCATGAGATCACCTTTTGCAGTTCATACCAGCATCTCACAGGCTTACTGGAATCATGGATTGGAGGCTCAGACCGCCTTTCTTACTATCCATACTTGGAGTTAGACTCAGAAGAACAGTCAGTTAATAGTCCCAGAGAATCTTAAAATAGCAAGTTCCAATAACCAAGTTTCAGATATGACTGTAATTTCACTTTGGTTAAGGAACATCTTTTGAGGCAAGTTTTAAGTGGCTTACATGCTTTTCTATATATGTTCTAGTTCATGATAATCAAAAAATCAAATTTACCATTAAAACCTTAACTTTTCCATCAATGCCAATTTGTACCTGAGGTTACTTGCCTCTAGGAAACTTAGACTACAGTTCTTTTCCCCAAACTAAAGATGTCTCTGATTTAGTCTCAGTAATTAATTCAATCAATTGTTTTAATACTAATTGCTTTTACATCACTTTGTAACGTCCAATTTTTCTCCCTATCTCCCCTCTCCCCACCCCCAATACCTTGCATTGTGATTACCTCTTTCTTCAGTGTACCCTCCCTTCTATCACACCCCACCATTCCCTTATCTCCATCTTCTCTCTTTTCTTGTAGGACAAGATTCTATACCCCATTAACTGAGTTTCTTATTTCCTGGTTATATGCAATAATAATTCTCAACATTCTTTTCTAATACTTTGAATTCCCACTTCTCTGCCTCCCTCCCTCTCTCCCCATCCACACTGAGAAGGCAAGCAATTCAATACAGACTAAATATGTGTCATTTTGCAAAGACTTTCATAATAATCATGTTGTGTAATACTAACTATATTGCCCTCTATCCTACTCTATTACCCCTTATTTTTTTATTCCCTCATTTGACCTTGTCCCTTCCCAAAAGTGTTTATTTCTAGTTACTCCCTTCTTGCATTTGCCCTCCCTTCTATCATTCCCCTCACCCTACTTGTCGCTTTCTCCCCTACTTTCCTGTAGTGTAAGATAGATTTTCATACCAAATTTCGTGTGTGTTTTATTCTTTCTTTCAGCCATATGTGGAGAGAGTAGCTTCACTTTCCCCCTCTACCCTTCTCCCTTTTCTCCTCCGTTGAACAAGAGTTTTCTTATCTCTTTTATGAGTTACAGCCTGCCCCATTCCATTTCTCCCTTTCTCCTCTCAGTATTTTCCTCCCTCACCCCTTTATTTTTATTTTTTATTTTTGTGGATATCATCTCTTCTAATTCAACACAACTTGTACTCTCTGTCTATACGTGTGTGTGTGTGTGTGTGTGCATGCACAATCCCTCCACCTACCCAAATACTGAGAAAAGCCTCAAGACTTAACAAATATTTTCTTTCCATGTAGGAACGTAAATAGTTCAGCTTTAGAAAGTCTTTTATGAATTCTCTTTCCTGTTCACCTTTTCATGCTTCTCTTGAGTCTTGTGTTTGAAAGTCAAATTTTCTCTTCCATTCTGGTCTTTTCATCAAGAATGCTTGAAAGTCCTCTATATCATTGGATGACCATTTATTCCCTTGAATTATTGTACTCAGTTTTGCCGGGTAGGTGATTCTTGGTTTTAATGCCAGTTCCGTTGACATCTGGAATATCCTATTCCAAGCCCTTTGATCCCTTAAAGTAGAAGCTGCCAGATCTTGTGTTATCTTGACTGTATTTCCACAATATTCAAATTGTTTCTTTCTAGCTACTTGCAGCATTTTTCCTTGACCTGGGAATTCTGAAATTTGGCCATAACATTCCTAGGAGTTTCTCTTTTTGGGTCTCATTGAGGAGGTGATCAGTGGATTCTTTCAATATTTATTTTGCTCTCTGGTTCTAGAATATCAGGACAGTTTTCCTTGATAATTTCATGGAAGATAATGTCTAGGCTCTCTTTTTGGTCATGGTTGTCAGGTAGTCCCATAATTTTTAAATTGTCTCTCCTGGATCTATTTTCCAGGTCAGTTGTTTTTCCAGTGAGATGTTTCACATTATCTTCTATTTTTTCAAGCTTTTGGCTTTATTTTTTAACTGCTTGGTTTATCTCATAGTCATTCATTTCCCTGAACTCAGTTCTCTCTTTCAAGGAACTATTTTATTCAATGAGCTTTTGAACCTTCTCCTCCATTTGGCTAATTCTGCTTTTTAAAGTCTTCTTCTCATCATTGGCTTTTTGTACCTCTTTTTCTGGGTTAGCTTCTTTTTAAAGGTGTTATTTTCCTTACCATTTTTTTGGTTCTCCTTTAACAAGCTGCTAACTTGCTTTTCAAGCTCTTCTATTGCCTCAGGTCAGTTTAAATTCATTTTGGAGGCCCTTCAGGCAGGGGCCTTGACTTCCTGTGACAGTATGCCTTGCTCTTCCTCATCTGACAGGATGGGAGGAGACACCTGTTCACCAAGAAAGTAACCTTCTATGGTCTTACTTTTTTTTTTCCTTTTCTAGGCATTTTCTCAGCCAGTTACTTGACTTCTGAATCCTTTGTCAAGAGGATGGTCCCATTGCCCCTCCTCTCCCCAGTATCATGTTTAAGGCTGAGATTCCACTCAGCTGCTTGATTCCCACGGGGGTTTGGGTGGGGTTGGAGCCATCACTCAGGGCTGGGGTTTAGATCAGCTGCTCCCTACTGCCAAAGAAATATATTATTGATCAGTCAACTTAAAAATTTGTTTTGCTTACCTATCCTTCCTCCTTCTCTTCTACCCTTCTCTTCCTCTCTTTTCTTCCTTCCTTCCTCTCATCCTCCTTTCCCCATTTCCTCAATGAATGAGAATGAGAAATATATTTTTGGGGGGGCAGCTACTTTCGAAATTTTTTATTTGCTTGACTGTACTTGTATGTATCCTTCCTTCCTTCCTTCTATCTTTCCTTCCTTCCTTCCTTCTATCCTTCCTTTTTTCTCCCCTTCCCCATTTTCTCTCTTCATTTTTTTACCTTCCTTCTTTCTTTTCAATAGGTTGGGTGAGGGGGAAAATAAATGTTTGACAATTGAAAAAAAAGTTGCTTAAAAAAGAAAGCATAAGGAAAGTCTAGGTAGATATATTGGTTGGTGATAATATGGGAATGATGTCAAAGGGGGCTGGACAGCTGTATGGCAGACGTTGGGGATATAGCTTCCTACAGCTGCCAATTATGCTTCTTATTCCAAAGAAGAACAGTGTTAGTAGATTAACCCTGGGGTGTGATGAAGAGAATATGAACTGAGAGCTAACACTGTGGTGTCACAGTGATTGAATGAAGTTGGATATGGGTAGTAAGAATGAGAGAAATCTACCAGGAGGAATGAGTGGTGGTGGTGATATGTGTGTGTGTGTGTGTGTGTGTGTGTGAGGGAGGGAGGGAGAGAGAGAGACAGAGACTGAGTTCAGTGTCACTTAAGGATGGGCTCTCAACCTGAGTAGACGAGGCAATCATATGAGTAAACATGTGAAACAAGAATCTGGGTGATGTACTGGGTTCTACTGTCACCTCTGTACTGTGCAATCAAAAGGGAGACATGATGAGATAACTCTCAGATTCTGTATCTAAATTTCAAGTTTCTGAGCTCCCTCTAAGAGAAACATGTGTGCCTGTTTGCTTGTTTTTGTTTTGTTAGTTTCTTTGGGGTGTAGTGAAGAGGAATGGTAGAATACAGGACAAGAGCTCAGGGTATGAGTGATAGCAGGAGAACTGAGAGTAATAGGTCTCTGATGATAAGTTGATACTATTGAATTAATAATTTTAGGATTTCTAGGGGATATAAAATAGAAAAGTCATTGTAATTTATTTAAAGTTTTTTCCTGTTAGTTTTTAGATAGTCATGTATTGTAGGTTGGGAAAAGTAAAGAGGTTAGAAAAGCATTCTTCAATTTTCATGGTGAAGTGGGAATGAATATCACCTGCACTCTCTTACCTAGTCACCATTTTGGACCAATGGTGCACAAAACTGTTATTAGCCTTAAATGAGATGATGTCCAGAAAGTGCTTTAGAAACTTTAAAGTGTCATATGAATGTCAGCTATTATTTGAGGAACGACTAATGACTATGAAGTAGTCAGAGGCTAAAAAACTAGGTGGAGCAATGGATATAGTGCTGGGACTGAAGTCAGGAGGATTCATCTCCTAGAGTTCAAATCTGGTCTCAGACACTCATTAGCTGTGTGACCCAAGGCAAATCACTTAACTCTATTTGCCTCAGTTTCATCACCTGTAAAATGATATGGAGAAGGAAATGGTGAACCATTCCAGTATATTTGCCAAGAAAACCCAATATGGGGTCACGGAGTTGGACATGACTGAAACAGCTGAAGAACAATGCAATAACAGTTTATACAAGATCTGAATGTATAGTTCTTTCTCTACCTCTACCTCCTCTCCCTCCATCCCCTTTTCAGTGACTAATGTGGTGGAAATGCATCACATGCTAATTAAAAATTGGAGGAGAAGGGGAATAGCAAAGGATGGTAAGCCTGGAAAAGTGTGCCAAAATGGGTACAAATGACTTAGGATATGACTAAAATGTGTACTTTGAATCAATGAGTGATCAAGAATGAGAGAGAGGGGAATGGAAGGCATAGGAAGAGTCTTTCTTTATGATTGGACTGTTCTCGGCTCCCCTAAACCACCCTGTTAATTGTTGGTAGTCAGCCATGATGAATTTTGGTCTTATAGAACCCGGCTAATGAATCAGTACCATTGAGAAGCATCCAGAAATTCCAGCCAAAAATAGAATGCTGAGGAAGGAAAAGTATCTAGAAGTAGAATCACTACTTTGGGTTCCAAGTTCCCTCAAATGACTAGATATTGACTCCCTAGAAGTCATGAATGAAACAGTGCTTTGAGATGTTTGATAGCTAGGACTGTCTGATAGGAAGGTCTGAATCTAAGCACTTACGCTGTGTTTCTGGATCAGTGGGTTTTGGAGTATGCCCACATATTGGCTAAGACTTGTCTAGTTCTGGAAGGAACCTAGTCTGAGAGTTGGTTATTCAATATTTGATTCTTTGATGATGAGCTAAGAACTATTTATAGCCAAATCATACTTTTATGGCTAACTTCTTGATCAAGTGATTGAGGTCCATTTAAATGTAGGATGACAGTGAAGAAGGTATAGTATCCAAGTTGGTGGGGGTTATCAAAGAGATTAATTGGATACATACACAGTGACCACATCCCTAGAATAATGAGTTGGAAAGGGAGAGAAATAGATGAGAGAAGCAGTTGATTCTCAGAGAACCATAAAGAGCTTGAAATTTTCTACAAGTTTCCTCTGGTAGACAAATAACTATAGGAGTGACTGCCAGTGAGTTATCCTTTTTATTGAAAACGATAAGAAAATGGTCCAAAGTGGCCTCTGGTAATTAAAATCTAATAAGTATGTTATTCTAGTCATCTGTGTTAGCTGACCATCATATTACTCTGAATATCTATCTCAGTCTCTCTGGACCTTTGGTAATATGTGTGTTCCCTCTCCTCTCACTATATGTATAAGTAAAAAAATACTGGTTACGAAAAGGTTTGCTTACCTCTGACACAACTTAAACTATTACACTTTATGTTTTGTTTAAAAGAAATGTGGCACAATTTTGGGAAGATAGTTGTATACCTTAACTAAGTTAGGAATATCTAACCATGTGCAAGTACTTTGGAAAAAAATCAATATTCTGCTAGTAGTTTCTCTTTGTAATCAATTTAGAAACAAGTCTACATTGAGGACTACAGAATGTTCTACTATATTAACTGAAATGAATATAGGAATTGGAAATAACATGTTATAGTGGAAAGCATATAGGAGAGAAATGACAATTAAAATGACCGCATAAAGGCTGTAAAGAAGCCCAGTTCTTAGGTTGTAGAGAAATTCTAAAAACATTTGAAAATACCCCTGTTCCCAAATATTGGTCAAGCAGTCCAAAAAGCAGAGTTAGAAGAGAGCTCATCCATCGAGTTGAGAATTGCATAAAAAAGATGGCCCAAAGAGAGCACAGACTGATAGAGGAGCTAAAATAAAGAAGCCAGATACAGCTCAGGTAAATGAAAAGGTAGCAGAGGCTGGGGGAAAGGTCTTGTCTTGCTAGGAAAACCAATCCAAGTTCTGATAACCTGGCTATAAGTTGTCAGAGGTAAAGAGAAGGGAAAGTCAGGACAATTTGTAAATGGACCTCAAGTCAGCACATGCTCTGAACTGATGCAATCTATCATCAGCTCTAATAATTGGCTCTGAAGGTAGATTTTGATCCTGGCTATCAGAACAGAACCAACCCTGAAGGGTTGCTGCCATGTAATACATGGAACAGTTTGAACCACAGAAGGAGTCAACTTAGTGCCAAGGTGCCTGTCCTGGCATGATTGCATAGAAGGCCTAGACCAGTGTAATCTCTAATATCCCACTGGGACCTTTGATAGAGTATGAAACTAACTTCTGATTGAGACTCATGAAAAGAAAAAGACTTCCTGAGATTGTGTTCATCCTTCTTTGCCAAAGAAGCCCATGCCATCAGAGAAATGATGACATGACTTGCACTTGATTTTGTATTGAGTGAGGAAGGGTTGTGCATGTCACCAGCCACACTTGTTCTCCAGAGCCATCTGAATCCAGTAACCTGATATTCCTCGGAATGACTGGAGATGACCCAGGATGCACTGGGAGACCTTGGCCCGTTTAGGCCAAGGTCTTTACAGGTACTCACTTAGGGGGAGGCAATGCCCATTCATTGAATAGGACTGTTTAAGCAGTAGCTCGGGCATGGCCCCTTTAATGAGGCCAAGTAAAAGAAAGACATCAGGCTGGGAGGGAAACAGCAATAGTTACTATTGATAATAAGATATGAACCCCGCAGAATACCAGGAGACTGAGACAGAAGCTAAGTATTGAGGAAGAGAATGGGACCCAGAACTTGATTGGCAATATCAGTGGTTTGCAGATAAGGGAAATAGGACCAAATGAGGCCTACCCAACTCTCAAAAGAACACAATATTCCAATTCAAGAACTAAAGTTGAAAATATTAGTAAATAAACCATACTGAATACAATGTAAAAAAATACTGATGTATGTATGGTGTAAGAGAGACCCAAGAGGAAAACTTAGATGAAAGCAATTTTACAAGTACAAATAGGACCTCAGAGGAAAAAAAAAATAGCTTGATTGCAGGGACTGTAAGAGTAACTGAATGATATGAAGCAAAAGATAAAAACTGAAATTGGACATTGAGAGGAGAAAAGTGCAGGGAGAATAAATAGCTCAGAGTAAAAATTGGAAAACTTTACTCAAGTGAAATCTCTGAAAAACAGAAAGGGCCAATCAAAACCAACTGCATGAGACAATAAGAAATATCATAGCAAAGTCAAAAAGTGGAAAAAATAGATGAAACTATAAGTTATATACTATCAAAATGAACTAATCTGGAAAACAAGCCATGGAGAGACAAATTAAGGATTGCAAGACTCTCTGAAAACCATGACCAAACAAAGAAAACTGGACACTATATTTTAAGAAGTCATAAAATAAAACTGCGCAAATTTGTCAGAACTAGAGTAAAAATACAAAGAATATGCCTCCTAAAAGAAACACTCAAGAGAAAACACACAAGGATATAATGACCAAATCCAGATCTTCTTAATCAAATAAAAAAGTACTATAAGCAGCAAGAGAATTCACATTATCAAGGAATCACACAAGACTCTGAAGCCATTACTATCAAAAGGAGATAAACTTACAATACAACATTCTGAAAGGAAAAAGTAAGGGAATATAAGGAAGAATACTTTACCTTGTAGAACTAAGCATAATACTGCAGGGTGGAAATGAATTTTGAGTAGAATAGAGAAATTTTAGTTATTCCTGATGAAAAGACCCAAGATCAGTGGTAACTTTGAAATGCACAAGTAGGAGTCAAGAGAAACTTAAAGAAGTAAATAGATTAGTGCACTTGGAAAGGACTAAATAATGACTTAATACATAGGAGTGACAAATATTCTAATATCATTAAGGCTTTCCAAGGGAGGTAAATACGGCAAACTTAGGGCCTAGATATGGGTTTATTCCAATTTGTATTTGTATTGTTTTTTACTTTAAGAAAGGAAAGAAAATTGAAGGAAAAGAGAAGAAAATGAATGTGCTCGGGGAGAAATGAGGAATGAGGGCATGGAACTTAGTAATTTAAGTAAATGGAATGTGTAAGAATAAAGGAAGAGGTGGGAAGAATTAGATAAAGGAGGGCTGAAAACATTTATTAACTGACATCTGGCTCCTTTTTAATAAGTGGGACAAGCAACATCTATTTTCATTATTGTATGATTAGATCAAATTGAATCAAAGTTCCAAAGTATGTTATTTTATACATTTAAATAGGGTCCAATTCTATGTAAAATATAAACATGTGCATTGTTTGAACTTTAAATTTATTTTCATTCATTGCACATACAAAGACAGATCTTGAATGAATGACAGAAATACCTTAAAAAGATTTGTTCTGTTTTTAAGATGAATTTGTACTTGTAGAAGTGATTTGCCAAAAAAGTGTTTCCATAGATTTCTGTTAAAATGGCCATAAAAACAGGCCATTATTAAGACTTTTCTTCAGATCATTTTTCTACTTAAAAAAATGAAAATAAAAACTTTGTTTGACCTCTTGTATCATGATTTTTACCATGTATTCCAAAGCAAATTATATTATCATCACAAATGGAAACTTTGGGAAAGTCTTGGCCATGGAAAACTGATTTGGAATGGGACATTCTAAAACCAAGTTTTATCAGGAGTGGCATCTTCAGCAGTTAGTCAGCTCCCACAGGGTACATAACACTTAATTAGGGCGTTTTATATTTATTTATGTTATGTTATTATTAATATCTTTGGTGGTATGCCCCTTAAAACCCAAATTCTATTTATATAGCTAAATTATTTTGCATCTTTTTGTGCTTTTCCCTCACCCCAAACATTCTTAAGATTTCTATAAATCTTGAAATAACCACTTAATGTGGGGATGACAGGTCTTTTCTCTTCCATTCTCAAAGACAAAAAATAGCCGTTAATGTAATATAATATCTAAGACAAGGAAATGTTCTTGTGTCTAACTCTTCTTCACTTGGGGAAAGCAGGCTTTTGTAAACTCTTTCAAGAATACATTTGGGATGACTTAAACCTTGAGGCCTATTTGGGACAGAATATTGAATAGTTCTGATGTAGGGAATGGACTGCATGAACATTGTGAGGTGGAAATAGTTATTTTCCAGAATCCTGGACTAACTATAGAGGAATCTGAGGCCCTGAGAGTTAAAATGACATAGAGATAAGTACAGGACCTAGATTCAAACCTAGGTTTCCTGACCTTAAGTATACTGTTCACATACCTTACCATACAGAGGCCAAGTAGCTGGAATCAAATATTAGGTGTTATTGGTGCATTCTGCCCTCCATTAATTAGACAAAACTCTGAAAGTGGTTAGATTTATGGGGATTTTTCCACTCTGTGTAAGGAAAAGCTATGGGAAAACTAAACAATTTTATTCCTGCTTTCTTTTGTATCTATACTGTTAAAAGGGACATTGCTAGAACTTTTCTAAATAGTTTTATTATCATTTGAAGGTGACACACAGTTATTATCTGATAGTTTAGGGAAGTATGAACTCTTGGAAAGGGAAATAAGGACCATTAAAGGACCTTTGTTTTCCTATTTCCATTTAGAGCAGGGGTTCATAACTTCTTGTGTGTCATAGATCCGTTTGGCAGTCTGACAAAAGTCTGTAGAATCCTTCTCAGAATAATGTGTTTAAAAGACTAAAATAAAAAACCAAAGATTACAAGGAGAACCAATTATATGGAATATAGTTATCAAAATATTTTAAAAACATGTTCACACACTCCAGGTAAGGAACTCCTGGTTTAGAGATGAAAACAATGAACTATTTATAAGGACTAATTGAGTAGATGCCTTAAAATAGAAAAGATGCTATTTCCCACAACCACCCAAAGCAGAGTTGTACTTCTCAAGAAGTTTTGTGTCTATAAGATGATTGGAAAATCAACAATTTACACTTTTTTTTTATAACAAGTAATTCTGGTTTTTGTTCACTGTGGTTTGCCTTTCTATCTGATTTTCTGGTTAAGAGGAAACATACAAGACTATCAATATTTAAGAATTACACCTATTGGATCTTTTCTTCTTAAACATTTTTATTGATACTCTTTTCTATTTTACATCACTATTACTGTCAGTTCCTAACAACTCTTACTCCCATTAGGATCTTCCCTTGTAGTAAATCCCTTAAAATCAGGCAGAATGAGTCAATCTGTCGACCATGTCTGCAATAGTAGGCCTTATCCCACATTTATTGTCTACTCTGCTGTAGGCAGTAACCAAGCCTGACTTCAGAGGACGGATAGTAAAGCATGCTTCTCGTCTCTTGACATGCGAGCAGTGGCCATGCTCATACCACTAGAGCATAAATATCTGTCAGAGGCATGATTTGATCTGAGTTCAGGAGGTAGTGAATTGTAGAGAGCGAGAGAAGCATGCTTCGCCATTAATCTTTTGAAGTCACAATTACACACTGAACTCACCATAGTTCTGAAGTCTTTCAGGTTGTTTTCACTTACATTAATGTGTTCATAATGCAAATTGTTCTGCCTACTTTGTTCTGCATCAGTTCATACAAATCTTACCAAGTTTTTTTTGAATTCTAATTTCTCATTTCTTGTGACAATAATATTCATTCTGTTACATTCACATGCCTCATTTGCAGTCATTCACTTAATTTTCCTTCTAGTCCTTTTCTATCACAAAATGTGCTCTTATAAAATTTTAAGTATATATGCAACCTTTTTTTTTTTCTATCTTGGATTTTTTTGCACATGGTTATTGACTTGTATGATGCATGGTTCTAACTCATTCTAGTCCCGTTAGTTTAAATTGAATAATGGAAGGAAATGAGGTACTTTGGGCTGTTTAAGAATGAACTAAAGTAGGCATGCTCAGCAGTAGAATTGGAAAGATTTTCAGCAAGCGTAATGCTGCACTCGGTGTTGGTAGTAAAAACATCCTTTCCTGCCCTATTGCAATGCATCCAGTCATCAGGGCAGGGTGTGGTGACTCATATGGCTTGGTCTGAAGTCTTAAGGATGCAACTCGTGTAGCCTTTCTTTCTTTGGATAGCCAAAAGATGCCCACTTGACTTGGGTTTTACTGGCTCCTTTCCTATTTCCCTCTCCTCTCTTCCCTATCCCTCCTCACCCCACCCCTCCCCTCTGTCCTGTCCTATCCCCAAATCTTACACCTGCTGCCTCAGAAACTCCAATTCCATTGGGGCCCTGCCTGAGGGCTCCTCTGGACCCTCCTACCTTGAGAGTGATTATCAATAGTAACTGTTGCTGTTTCCCACCCAGCCTGATGTCTTTTTTTTTCTTGACCTCATTAAAGGGGCCATGCCTTGGCTACTTCTTAAACAGTCCTATTCAATGAATGGACGTTGCCTCACCCTAAGTGAGTGCCGGCAAAGACCTTGGCCTAAAGAGCCCATGGTCTCCCAGTGCATCCTGGGTCATCTCCAGTCATCCTGAGGAATGTCAGGTCCCTGGATTCAGATGGTTCTGGAGGAGAAGGGAGGTTGTTGACCTTACACAGCCCTCCCTCACTCAAAACAAAGTCAAGTGTAAGTCATGTCATCATTTCTCTGATGGCATGGTCTTCTTCAACAACAAAGGATAAACACAAGCCCTTCTTATTCTTTTAGGTGATGAGGAAGTCACATCTATATGACCAGAGGCCACTAGGTCATTGTGTCAGAGGGAATCATGGCTTGAGCCTTAGCCCCCAGGAACAGTCAAATTTTAGGGTGAGTTTGTTTTTAGGGAAAGTACTAGTTTAATCTACATGGGAGGTAGAGAGGAAAGAGTGGAAAATGATGGTGGTGGTAGTGGGGTAAGAATTGGTAAACAGCAATCCCATCACAACTAGTCTTTACAATCAGTAAAAACTGGAATTTTTAGTTTTACATTTTTAAATTAAAATCTTCATTTAGCAAGAGAGCTGTTTTTTTTTCTTTTCTTTTCTTTTTTTTAATGAAAGGGACAGGTCAAAAGGCTCCTTAAAAATAAACAGCTACATAAATTTTACTTAGTTAAATATGTGCTGCTTAATATATCTCTATTGAAGTCTTCTTCGGATGTCTTATGGTGGTGTGTAGATGACCCTGGATTTTCAAAGACTGTGCGTGGTGAATGAAAAGATTGCTAATATAAGCCCCATGGTAGACTATGTCATCCAAAGGCCAACTTGGCTAAATGCAAAAAGCTTAATCACTCAAAGGCTGGCAAGCAAGTGTTGACTTTTTTGGACCATAGAAGGTTATGAAGACATTCTAAGAGGTAGAGAAGGAGATTTGCACACTGGTAGAAACATGGAGCCTGGAAGTTGAGAGGGAGAGGAGGCACAGGACAAATCTTGCTGCATCATAGGTCAGAGGATCTTGACTCAAGACTCTTGTCTGCTAATCTGAAATTAGGAAAGTCATTTATCCTCTCCAAAACACTGTATCTACTTCCATAAAATGCATTGCTTAGATGGCATGACCATGACATTTCTGGTTCTATTAAGTAAATTTATGGTATAATTAAGAAGATTCTTATTTTAACCAATAGTTACCAAAAACCCAGGACACAAGGGAGTAGATAGGTTAAACCAAATAGAGAGGCACAGTGACAGAAAGATTAAGGTTTAAAAGCATACTAACCAGGAGAATTTACAGTTGAATTTGTATAAACAAAAGAATCCTGTTCCCAAAAGACTTCAAGGTCAATAACTTTTTCATGAGCGGTATGAGAAGAAATTGAGGAAAAAACAGAAGCACCTGTAAATAATGAGTCACTGTGTATAACCTGGGAAAGTGGGCCCAGTTGATAATCTGACCCTAAGAAGACCTCACTCACTATCCATTAGGATCACCTGTATTTTGTAAAATGAGTTGAGGACAAGTGTTCTCAGATTTGGGAACATGGTAATTTAGTGGCTCCAGACCTTGTGGGGAGGAAAAAAGAAGTCTTAGGTCTTTGAGGAAAGAGCCATGGGCTCTTTCGTAGATAGGATTCTGTGAGGGTTGGCTTCAATTTCAGTGGTATCTACTGAACCAGATCTGGATGGTGTTCTTGAATGACACGTGAAGGCACTGGCCTTTGTTCTAATGGAACAACAGGATTTGACACCTGACTAGTGAAGCTGCTTAAGACAGCTAGAGTAGGCAAGACTGGGTCAAAGGTAAGACAACACTTCCAGTGGGCTAGAGATGTTGAGATTTTTAGGAGGGGAAATGGAGACTACTAAAACCAGAGTATCAAGTGGTAGTATGAAAAACTAGGTAGTATGAAAAGAATCTTGGGGCTCAGCACATTATCTTCTTCAGGCAGGGGGCCTTATATCTGGAAATGAGATATAAAGGCAGATCTTAGAAGTCTAAAAAAGTCAGTAACTTTTACTGACTACTAAAATTTGCCTTGGGCTGGTTGTTAAGAGGGTTCTGGCTGACAGCAAACCTATATAAACTGATGAAGATGTGATTTCGAGGACAGAAAAGGGCAGTTTTTTTTCTTAAATTAAGGAGCTAAGGAAGGTAAACAGGCCTGCCTCTATTGAGGACCCAGTTTGTCAACTTGGTAAAGGGTTCTGTCTTTTTGTGACTAGTTAACTTTCTCTTTTAGTTTCCTATTTTAAATCTCTGCATATTTCCCTATAGTTGAACACTAAAAAGTCTTTGACGAACTTAAAGAAGGGGATAGTAGGCCCTTTTTCAGAGTTAGCTGAGATGCTAAGAAGTAAGAAACCCTGTAGCAGAGCTGGGTAGAAAGAAGCCTAGGGATAGATGAGGGGTGGTGGGCAGTACTATTAAAAGGTTCATTTAATATAACTGTAGGAAGACCTCCCTTTCTTGCAACTCACTGTATTGCGATTTAGGACTCAGGCCAAACAAAGAGGCCACAGGATCAGGAACTGGCAGGTTTGATAGCAAAGTGGATAGAGCCTGATAAAAGAGAAAGTGATGAACCACTTAAATACACAAAAGGGAATCAGTTAACAAGAAGTCATTCTGGGTTAATACAATCTAGGAAAGAAAGAAAAAAGAAAGGGAGGGAGAGAAAGAGAAAAAGAAAGGAAGGAAGTCAGGAAGAAATAAAAAATGAGAAAGAAAGGAAGAAAAGGTGGGTAGTAAAAGTAGCTGAGCTTAGCAAACCAGATGAAGTATTTTCAAAGAAGAAACCATGGAAATGTAAAACTTAGGATCTGGAGCAGAAGAGTATGGAGAGAGGGGGTGATGAAAGGGAACGTTACCATGGAGAATGGAAAGATCACTGGAACAGAGGACCTGTGTTCAAATTCCAATTGTCCTGTCATTTACTACCTTTGTGACCTTGGGAAAATTACTATAAAACTATAAAATAAGGGTGTTAGACCAAATAACCTCAGAAGTCTTTTTCAGCTCTACATCTGATTCTACGACTACGAATTAGGTTCCATGAAAGTTTCTGACACTAAGCTACAGGGTGTTGCAGAGAGGGTGTTTCTTCAGAGAGGAGTTTGCTACACCAATAAAATGATAGATCTGGTCCATCTCACTACATGCTAAGCACTGGGGATGCAAGTATAAAAATGAAACAGCCCCTGCTCTCATGGGAGAAAACATACTTACATGTACAAGTACATACAAGATAATTTTTAGGGGGAGATACTAGATCAGCCATACATATGTAATAATAACAATAATAGCTAGCCATTAGTGCTTTAAGAATGCGAAGGATTTTATACACTTTACATATGTTATCTTGTTTTGTCCTCTCAAGAATGCTGTGAGGTAGGTTCCACTACTATGCCCAATTTACAGATGAGAAAAAGGAGACTGACAGAAGTTAAGTGACTTGTCCAGGGTCAGGGATATAGGCCACAAGGGAACATACCAAACTCAAGTGCAGCATAGTAGAAATAAGTCTAAGATCTGGAGTTGAAAGGCCAGGGTTCAAGTCCTAGTTCCTGCATTTGTAATGTGAATGTGACAAATCACTTAACCTTGCTGTACTTTTTCTTCCTGCTCTGTAAAAGGAAGATAATAGTACTTGTCTTGTCTAGTTTAGCCAGTGTTATGAGGAAGGCATTTTGTAAATAGTGAAGTATTGTACACATCCAGACTGTTATTCATAAGGAGTCCAGTTGGGCGGCTAAAGGAAAGTAGGGACAGAGCTTAGATAAACCCTGTACATGGAACAAATTGTTCCTTGTAAACACTATTTAGGGTAAGGCTTGCCTCTGTGTCCTGTGACATGTTCTGCAGACTATGCCCTCATTCTCTAGTTTATTTTATCATGCTTTTCTCCACAACTCTAGGACTCAAAAAGATTTCAGCAGGACTTAGATGAACCTTTAGCAATCTGCCTTTAGTCTGTCAGCATAGCTGACTTTATGACTATTAGAGGACGTGTCCTGTTTAAAACGCAAAGACCTTAGTCTGAGCAGAATGGAGGGGTGTCAAAATGACTGCTGTTTGTAGTAGCACAAAAAAAGTTTAAATTGAACAGGACTTAAAATAAGGCATGGGGAGATGAAATAGGAAAATGCCCAGCTGGTTGACTTTGGGGGATGAGATTTTTCAAGAGTATGGTATAGTGTGGTATTTGGGGGTCTTTAGCTTGATTGCTCAGATCTGTCAGCTGTGAATACTAGTCAGACTGGTGTACGTAGATCTCAAAAGTCTTTTCACAGTTTATGTGAAATGAGAAAAGTAACAAAGGAGAGTAACCATCTACTGTCTTTGGGATGTGGAATCTATTAGAATACCATAAAGTCTCTCCATCTGTCTGTGTGTGTCTCTCCTAAACTATTTTATCACCAGTCCACACAATACAATGATGTAGTTGTAGGGCCTAAATATTGTGGCACTGGGATTGCAGCTTTATAAAGGGGGAAACAAACTTACAATTTCATTTGAGGGAGGAAATTGGAATGAGGGAAAGAGTTGGAGAGAGAGAGTCAGGAATGAGGAAGGAAAGGATAAAAGGGGGAAAAAAATCATCCAAGCCAGAACCAAACACATAAAAAGCAGGTCATAGCACTAATAGGTTCTATGGGACCTGTTTTGGACTTTGGATCAGTCAGTTAATCAACAGATATTTTTAAAAATGCTTACTATGTGCTAGGCACTGATAAGCACTGAGGATAAAACAAAAGACAAAAACATGATACTTGACCCTAAGGATCTTAAATTCAAGTGGAGGAGATGACATGCAAACAACTGTATTCACAAAAGATACAGAATAATCTGGCCTTCTTACTCTTTTGCATTATGTAGCTGAGATCTCAGTGGTGTGAGAACTCTTTCCCATGCACATCACGATATGTCCATACTTTCTCATCCTGCTTCATCTGGGCCCAGCATAGCTCTTGGCACATAGTAGTAGGTGCTTAATAAAGCCATTTTGATTGAAATACATAAACTTTGCAATTTTGATTCTTCTATGGTCCATGATTCACCACCATATAGAATCACCATATGAATATTGTTGCTAAAGATAGAAGCTTGGCTGTTTTACAAAGACTACACAATGAAAGTTTTAATGCCTGAATTAATGCTTGAAGGAAATGTAGCAGCTCACTGTGTTTAGTTGGCCACACAGTACTGAACTTCATTTTGCAGTTTGGATCGTTTCAGGGGTTGCCACAGAGGCAAATTAAAACAAAACAAAACACTTCAACGCTTAGGAGCCAGTCTTCAAGTACAGAGCTTCTTTGAATTTAGCTGTCTGGTCCTAGAACACCCGATACAAATATTTGTGTAGGTACTTTATTTCTTGAGTAGAATATAATCCCCTTGAAGGAAACAGGAACTGTTTTGGTTGTATCTTTTTATCCTCAGAACCTAGCCCAATATAATATCTTGCTTATAGTGTTGTAACACTAAGGCAATATTCACAGCACTAACAGTGACTATGAATATGCTGGCATAGTTCTGAATCACAAACTATAACAGACTCCATATAAAAAGCAGAAGAAAAACATTTATTCAGACACCAGAAAGCCAAATAGGTCATAGTAACCAAGAAATTAATATACATTAGCACTGCCTTGGACAAAACCATTCCCAAGCCCTTCTCCACTGCCTTTCCACAAACAAATACTCAGGAGCCCAGCTGTCTGCTTGCCTGTGTCCTCTCTTTCACCCTAACTCTGCTCTCACCAACTTCCTACCGGTTCTACTCCATTCCTGTTCCACCTGTTCAGCAAGCTCCTCTGGCCACATATGACTTAGACTTCCATGTGATTTAAGCAGATCGTACGGGCCTACTAATGAATGGGAAAGATCTTCCCATTTAAATTACCATTACAAGTGTCAGCTTAGTCAAGGTTTGTTGAATTTGGGATTCAGGCCAAACAAAGAGGTCCCAGGTTTGGCAGCTGGCAAAATGGATAGGAAACAAAGCAGAAGCTGATAAAGACCAAATGATAAACAACTTGATTCAAGAACAGAGAGTAGTCAAGTTAATAATTGAGTCAACTCTGGGTCAATGTGGCTTGTAGCACAGAGGATGGATAGTAAGTAGTTATAAGAAGCAGAGCTTTGTTTTAGTTTTATGTTTTTATCCCTAGACACTAGCACAGTGCCTTGAATATAATTTTAAAATGTTTCTTCCATTAAATTGGTAGCACTTGCCCCTCAGAATTGGTACTCCTTTGGCACAGCATTTAGCATAAAGGATTTCCTCCATACCAACTTTAGGCATCAAAGGACATAGGTCATATATGCAAATATAATACAAGGTAGACAGTGATTAAAGAGAGACTAAAATATGGTAATATTATGGGGTTTCAAGTTCATCTGAATGAGGGAAGGGAAGGAGGTGGCTTTTAAGCTGATCTTTGATGGATGAATAGGATATAGACAGGCAGATATAATGGGATGGAGGAAAAGATGTTTTAAGCAATGAAGACAGTATGAACAATGGAAGGGAGATAAATTAAAGATTAAAGGAAAGCCTCTAGACAAGACCCGGTCCTGGGAATGAGATTTTGTACACCTTCTCATTTAGTTACCCTGAATCATGTTAAATCCAGTCATACTTTGTCACCGAAGAGAAGTTATGAGTTGAAGTATTCAAGGAAGACAGAGTTTTTACATACAAGATGGAACTTCAGGGTATAATGAATAAAGCCTTGGCCTTGGAGCAAGGAAGACTTGAGTTCAAATTCTGCCTCCAATTCTTACTAGCTGTGTGACCCTGGGCAAATCATTTAACCTTTTTTAGCCTACACTGGCCCACATATAAAATGAGGAGGCTGGTTTTGATGACCTCTAAAAGTATGGTTATACTCTTCCCTTCATCATCAGTCCGTGTGGGCAGGTATTGTCAGTCATACTCATATGATTGGTGTAGTAGTAGACTGTCTTGTTTGGCCAAACATTTGTAAAAACAGTCATGGGAGTCATGCTACTTATGTTCTCTTTGGTTCAGACCAAAGGCATGATTTTCTTTGATCAGTGTGAGATCTTTAGCATGATATTAGCTGAGGGATAGATCTCATAGCTACTATAATAAGACTTAACCACTTAACCAGAGAACTGTATTAAGGTCTTGGGCACACACAAATAGGTCCTCCCTGGCACATTATCTGACAGTGAACACATATCCTTTTAATCTCTTTCCAATCACCCCAAACCCCAAAGAAGCAAAGAACTCTAAGAACCCCATAAACTGATGCCACATTCAAGCTTTTTCCTTACTTGAATTGACAAGTAGGTATACAAAAGCCTGCCCAGAAGTACTTATTGTTTTATAGACCATGACTGGTCTGAACCAAGCAGATGCTTGACATTCACTGCCAATTTTTCACCCACCATTGCTAATTAGCAAATTTTGAGCCCTAAGCAAGGGAAATAATCTGGCAACATAGTAAGGAAATAGTCAAGATTCTTTTTCTTATATAGTTAAATCTATCTCCACTAGAGTCAGTCTCTGGTATTTTATCATGGTATGGAGGTGACTAGGTTCTTGGAGACTATGCCAGCAGAAGGGCTAATCTAACACATCCTAACAAAATGAAAAGACTTCACATATAGGCCCAACTCATTTTCTCTGACACTGGAGTAAGATTATAGCTAGTTTGGAGAAATGAATCACTAGAAGGATGGATACCAGGTTATGTATCCTGAAAACTGATGAAGACCATGTAGAAGTTGATCTTTGCACAGAAGCCAGTGAAACTACAGGTTCTTGAAGGGCTGAAGTGCAGTGAAATACATCTGAGTGTTTTCTCTGACTCCCTTTTTACAACCAGAGGGATGATTATATTTTTTTAATCAGTCTGCATGAATTAATTTTCAATGGTGGTTCTGCTCTTGTCTCCTTTTTTCACTTTAAAGTTCCTGTGGTAATTGTAGACATCTCTTCTCCATAATTATTGAATAATTTTATATTTGATTATGCACTTTAAAAATAATAATAATTATAATAAAAAGATTTGTTCCTAAAGTAATTAATGTTATTGATATAAAAAAGGCTCTCTGTTTGATTACTAGGTCCTTTGTAAAGCACAGCCATATTTATTGGCTCTTTACTTTAAAAAATTCTTTGAAAAAAATTTTAGCATTCATTTTTTTTTTTGAGTTCCAAATTTTTCTCCCTCCCTCCCTCTCTTTTCCTTTTCTGAAAATGGTAGGCAGTTTGATATAGTTTATACATATGCTATCATGTAAAATGTACTTCCATGTTTTTCACAGTTGTGGAAGAAGAAACAGATCAAAAGGAAAAAAAATGAGAAAGAATAAAGTGAAAAAATATGCTTCAATTTGCATTCAGTCCATAAGTTCTTTATCTAGATATGCAATAGCATTTTCCTTCATGAGTCCTTGGTACTTGTCTTAGATCATTGATTGCACAGCTGAGTCATTTATAGTTAATCACCTTACAATGTTGATGATACTGTGTACAGTGTTTTCCTAGTTCTTCTCATTTGACTTTGCATCAGTTCCTGTAAGTCTTTAATTCTGAAATCTGCCTGTTTATTTTTTATTACACAATAGTTTTCCATTACATTCATATACCCCAGCTTGTTCAGCCATTCCCCAATTCATGGACATCCTCTCAATTTCCAATATTTTCTCACCACAGATAAGGCTCCTATAAATATTTTTGCACAAGTAGGTCCTTTTTCTTTTTCTATGATCTCTGTGGGATACAGACCCAGAGGTGGTATTGCTAGATCAAAGGATATTCACAGTTTGGTTGCCTTTTGGGCATAGTTTCAAATTGTACTCCAGAATGGTTGGATCAGCTCTCAACTTCACAGATATTGTATTAGTGTCCTAATATTTCCACATCCTGTCCAACACTTAACATTTTCTTTTTTTTGTCATATTAGCCAATCTGATTGGTGTGAGATAGTATTTTAGAATTGTTTTAATTTGCATTTCTCCAGTCAAAAGTGATTTAGAGCACTTCTTCATAAGCCTATAGCTATCTTTGATTTCTTCATCTGAAAACTGTTAATATTCTTTGACCATCTCTCAATTGGGAATGGCTTGTATTCTCATAAGTTTGACTCAGTTCTCTATATATTTGAGAAATGAGGCCTTTATCAGGGATACTTTCTGTAAAGATTTTTTTCTAGCTTTCTGCTTTCCTCCTAATCTTGGTTGCACTAATTTTATTTGTACAAAAAGCTTTTCAACATAATATGATCAAAATTTTCTATTGTACATTTTGTAGTGCTCTCTATCTCTTGTTCGGTCATAAATTCTTCTCCTCCTCATGGATCTGACAGGTAGACTATTCCTTGCCCATCCAATTTGATTACTTCATTGTCTGTAGGACCTTTTCAACAAGATATAGTTTCCTGGCTCATCTCTTAGGTCTATTTTTGCTTTTACTTTGTCTAAGATCAGGATTGTTACCCCTATTTTTTTTTTTTCATTTCAGCTGAAGTATAATAGATTTGGCTCCATTCCCTTACTTTATTCTGTGTGTTCTCTCTGCTTCAAGTGTGTTTCTTGTAAGCAACATATTGCAGGATTCTGGTTTTTTACCCACTCTACTCTCTTTTCCCTTGAAGTATTTTATATTTTCTTCCATTTTTTCATTCTTTTGAGTGTGTTTGATTTGTGATGTCTAATAGAGTCATTATCTTCTATTCACCTAATTCTAACTTTTAGGGTATGTTTTCCTCAATTAGTTTTTGTATTTTCTTTTCCATTTGGCCGATTGTACTCTTTAAGCAGTTATTTTCTTCAGTGGATTTTTGTATGTCCTTTTCCATTTGGTCAAGTCTACTTTTTAAACAATTTTTCAAGCTGTTGACTCTTTTATTTCCTCTTGCATCCCTCTCATTTCTTTTCCCAATTTTTCTTTGACCTATCTTATATGATTTTAAGCTCTTTTTTGAGCTCTTCTGTGAATTCCTTCTAGGCTTGAAACCACTTCCTGTTTTTCTTTGGGGGTTCTGCCATATGTATTTTGACATTGTTGGCCTCTTTTGCATTTGTGCATTGGTCTTCCCTGTCACCATAATAACTTTTTATGGTCAGATTTTTCTGTTTTGTGGTTGTTTTTTGCTTATCTTTTTTTAAAGGCATTTTTCTTTCTTTTAAATTTGATCTCTGCTCCCAGGGTGGAGGGGATGCTGTCTCAAACTTTTGGACCTGGCTGTTTACCTTGTGCTGTACTGCTTTTGTCCTGAGGTCCATGGGGACCCCTCATATCTATTGCTGTATTGAGGGATAGGGGTTGGCTATAGGCTATAGGGGTCTGGACTTAAGTGGTGCTGAACTCAATCCTAGTGGGGGTGTCTGGCATGTGCTGAGGCCAGGTGGGATTTTTCTGTATTTACTTGGGGCTACACTGAAGCACATGGAAGGCTGGTCCCTGGAGGATGGCTGTTTGTCCTGGGCTGAGTTGAAGCATGGGAGGATAGGTGCAGACTGGATCCCTAAGATCAGTGTCTACCTGTTTGTTTGGGGCTGTGCTGAAACACCTGGAGGTCTGGCAGCTGGAGGATGCCTGTTTGTCCAGGGCTACACCAAAGCAAGTGGTGATTCTCAGAGCTGGAGTCTGCCAATCCCCCTGGCTATGCTAAGGCAAGTGGAGAGTCCTGGTACTGGTGTTTGTCTGCTCCACCACATTGGGCCTCAAGATATACCCCTGGTTTGATGAGGTGGGGCTTGTTGCTGGCTTCTTAGGATGAGTCCTGTTCTGGAATGTGCTCCCCTTTTACCTGAGTGAGGACCTCTTTCTTACTGGTTCTCCAAGTTTCCGGGGCTTAAAGACTACACCACCCCTTATTTCCACTCACTCTGCTGTTCTAGGATTTGTTCTAGGACACTATTTTATGGTTATTTGGAGGCAGATATGGGAGAGCTACAGTGATATACTGCTTACTGCACCATTTTGGCTCCTGGAAGTCTGATTGATCTATTGGCTATTTAGTTTGAACCTCGGAAAGTAACCTGGGATTTGTTTTTTGTTTTTTGTTTTTTTTTTTACAAGGTTTGCTCAGCAGTGCTTATTACTTTTTGGTCTAGTCCAAAGTACATATTGTATAATTCTTATTTCTGCCTTTACTAGAGAACTTTCATCTTTACTGCACAGGATTGTGGCAGTTCTATGAATTGTCCTGTTGTCCAAATACTGGGAATTATATCCATGCTTTTTTTTTTTTTAATAGGGGAAAAAAGCACTTCCTGTGTGAAGCCTTTCCTGGTCTCCCTTATTGTTAGTACCCCTACACATTTGTGTTTCTTCATATATATTTTATATTACTTGGGTATATCTCCTTTTTCTCCTATGGAATTTAAACATTTTGCAGCTAAGTATGATTTCACTTTTGTTTTTTATCCTCACTGTCTATCTAGCACAGTTTCTCATCCATAGGAAATACTTTGTACATACTTATTAAAGAAATATATAAATAAGATACCTTTCCATTCCATTTTTTTTGGTGGATTCCATCTCTCTAAGAGAAGATGGTAAATATGGTAAATAGCAGAATTTGAGATTTGGAAGGGACATCAATGGCCATTTAATCCTATCCTTATATGAAAAGGATCCCCACTATAATATGCCTGATAAGTTGTTGTATAGTTTCTGCTTGAAGATCTCTATGGAGGACTCCTTGAGAAAGTCATTTTACTTTTGGACAGCTCAAATTGTTAGAAAGATTTTCCTGGCTATCAAGCTGAAATTTTCCTCTTTGTAATATCTTCTTTTTTTAAAAAATTTATTTATTTAACTTTTAACATTCATTTTCACAAAATTTTGGGTTCCAGAGTTTCTCCCCATTTGTCCCCTCCCCCCACCCCAAAACACTGAGCATTCTGATTGCCCCTATCACCAATCTGCCCTCTCTTCTATCATCCCTCCCTTCCCTTGTCCCCATCTTCTTTTTTGTCCTGTAGGGCCAGATAACTTTCTATACCCCATTACCTGTATTTCTTATTTCCTAGTAGCAAGAACAGTACTCGACAGTTGTTCCTATAACTTTGAGTTCCAACTTCTCTTCATCCTTCCCTCCCCACCCATTCCCTTTGGGAAGGCAAGCAATTCAATATAGGCCATATCTGTGTAGTTTTGCAAATGACTTCCATAATAGTCATGTTGTGTAAGACTAACTATATTTCCCTCCATTTTATCTTGCCCCACATTTCTTCTATTCTCTCTTTTGATCCTGTCCCTCCCCAAGAGTGCTGACTTCAGATTGCTCCTTCCTCCGTTGCCCTCCCTTCCATCATTCCCTCCACCCTGCTTATCCCCTTATCCCCCACTTTCCTGTGTTGTAAGATAGGTTTTCATACCAAAATGAGTGTGCATTTTATTCCTTCCTTGAGTCAAATGTGGTGAGAGTAAACTTCATGTTTTTCTCTCACCTCCCCTCTTTTTCCTTCCACTAAAAAGTCTTTTGCCTGCTTCTTTTATGAGAGATAATTTGCCCCATTCCATTTCTCCCTTTCTCCTCCCAATATATCTCTCTCACTGTTTGATTTCATTTTAAGATAAGATCCCATCCTCTTCAGTTCACTCTGTGCACTCTGTCTCTATGTGTGTGTGCATGTGCATGTGCATGTGTATGTGTGTAATCCCACCCAGTAACCAGATACTGAAAAGTTTCAAGAGTTACAAATATTGTCTTTCCATGTAGGAATGTAAACAGTTCAACTTTAGTAAGTCCCTTATGATTTCTCTTTGCTGTTTACCTTTTCATGCTTCTCTTCATTCTTGTGTTTGAAAGTCAAATTTTCTTTTCAGCTCTGGTCTTTTCATCAAGAATGCTTGAAAGTCCTCTATTTCATTGAAAGACCGATTTTTCCCCTGAAGTATTATACTCAGTTTTGCTGGGTAGGTGATTCTTGGTTTTAGTCCTAGTTCCTTTGACTTCTGGAATATCCTATTCCACACCCTTCGATCCCTTAATGTAGAAGCTGCTAGATCTTGTGTTATCCTGATTGTATTTCCACAATACTTGAATTGTTTCTTTCTAGCTGCTTGCAATATTTTCTCCTTGACCTGGGAACTCTGGAATTTGGCCACAATGTTCCTAGGAGTTTCTCTTTTTGGATCTCTTTCAGGTGGTAATCTGTGGATTCCTTGAATACTTATTTTGCCCTCTGGTTCTAGAATCTCAGGGCAGTTTTCCTTGATAATTTCATGCAAGATGATGTCTAGGCTCTTTTTTTGATCATGGCTTTCAGGTAGTCCCATAATTTTCATATTGTCTCTCCTGGATCTATTTTCTAGGTCAGTTGTTTTTCTAATGAGATATTTCACATTATCTTCCATTTTTTCATTCTTTTGGTTTTGTTTTGTGATTTCTTGGTTTCTCATAAAGTCATTAGCCTCCATCTGTTCCATTCTAATTTTGAAAGAACTATTTTCTTCAGTGAGCTTTTGAACCTCCTTTTCCATTTGGCTAATTCTACTTTTGAAAGCATTCTTCTCCTCATTGGCTTTATGAACCTCTTTTGCCAATTGAGTTAGCCTATTTTTCCAGGTGTTATTTTCTTCAGCATTTTTTTGGGTCTCCTTTAGCAGGGTGTTTACTTGTTTTTCATGCTTTGCTTGCATGTCTCTCATTTCTCTTCCCAGTTTTTCCTCCACCTCTCTAACTTGATTTTCAAAATCCTTTTTGAGCTCTTCCATGGCCTGAGCCCATTGAGTGGGCTGGGATACAGAAGCCTTGACTTCTGTGTCTTTGCCTGATGGTAAGCATTGTTCTTCCTCATCAGAAAGGAAGGGAGGAAATGCCTGTTCACCAAGAAAGTAACCTTCTATAGTCTTATTTTTTTTCCCCTTTTCTGGGCATTTTCCCAGCCAGTGACTTGACTTCTGAATATTCTCTTCACACTCACTTTGCCTCCAGATCCACCCAGGAAGGGCTTGGAGTCTGAGATTCAAATGCTGCTTCCTAGCCTCAGGGCTTCAGCAGGGGCAGGGCTGCTATTCAGTGTGAGATTAAGTTCAGGTGCTCAGGTGGGGGCAGGGCTGCCTCTCAGGGCTCAGTTCCCTCAGGGGGTTTATGCAGAGACCTTGAACAATGGATCCAGGCTCCTGCCTGCTTGGGGAGCCCCGGTCTGCTGCCGCTTCTGCTGCTGCCTCCCGAGGGGGCCTGAGTTATTGGGGGACCCCACTCCCCTCTCGGCAAGCCGAGAAGACCCTCTCACCAACTTTTGAGGCCCATGGGTGGAGGGACCCGCGCGGCCGCTGGAGATTCTGTCCCTGAAGCCCACTTGGACCCGTTCCTCTCGGTCCTGTATGGCCAAGGCAGGGCTGGGCGCGGCTCCGGGTCTGTGGTGCGAAGGACCTTTTGTGAGAGGTTTTCAGGGCCCTCTGAAACAGAAATCTTGTCTGCTCTGTTGTTCTGTGGCTTCTGCTGCTCCAGAATTTGTTGGGAGTTCTTTTTAACAGATATTTTATGGGCTGTGGGTTAGGAGCTAGCATGTGTGTGTCTTTCTGCTCTGCCATCTTGGCTCTGCTCTGGGTTTGTTTTGATAGGTAGATTCCCAAATATTTTGTAATGTCTATAGTAACTTTAAATGGAATTTCTCTTTCTATTGTTTGCTATTGGTTATATATAGAAATGCTAATGAGTTATATGAGTTCATTTTATATCCTGCAACTTTAGTAAAGTTGTTTATTATTTCAAGTATTTTTTTCCTTAATTCTCTAGGATTCTCCAAATATATCATCATGTCATCTGCAAAGAGTGATTGCTTTGTTTCTTCATTGCCTATTCTAATTCCTTCAGTTTTTTCTTCTCTTATTGCTAAAGCTAATGTTTCCAGTACTGCATTGAATAACAGTAGTGGTAACAGGCGTCCTTGTTTCATCATTCATCTTATTGAAAATGCTTCTAGCTTATCTTCATTACACATAATGCTTGCTGCTGGTTTTAGATAGATGATGCCTATCATTTTAAGAAAGACTCCATTTATTCCTATGGTCTCTAGAGTTTTTAATAAGAATAGGTGTTGCATTTTGCAAATTTTTTTTTTTGGCAGAAAAAACGTTTGACAAAATGCAACAAACTTTTCTTCATCCTAAATATTTTCCTTTCTTATACCCTCCGTCTATTTCTGAAATCTGACTCTTACCTGATGGCATAGCCTCCATGGCCACCCTTTGTGGTGTCAGCTGTACTTTTGTTCATCCCCCTGAATATTCCCTTGTCAAAGGAATATTCCTTGCTCCCAGTGATATTTCTAGGTTCTCTATCACTTAGTAACTTCTTCTTTGAGGATCATGGTATTCAAATTTTCCTTCCAATCAAAATCCTGGTATCTGTTGTCCATAGACCTTCAGCTTACTTTCTTTCCTTCCTCAATACGTTTGGTACATGGCTCACAATTGTTCTCTTCTCCCCAGCCTCCATCCTTAAATACCTTAACCACTCAATTCTTCAACATACTCACTTCCCATGAGTTATTCTTCTACCTCACCTTAGCCACACACAAGATGGTCATATCCTTGATCTTACCTCCACTTCATGCTTAAGAATGTCAAAATCCCCTTATCTTGCCATAATCAATTGGCTTTTCACCATTCACTGTGCCTTCCATTACAAAACCATTCATCTATACCATATCCTCTCATTTCTTGACCCCTTAATTCTGTCTCCCCTGACCTAACTGTTGTGTCTTTTCCTTCTCTTCAACACTAAGTGAATGACTCCAACTCTATAGTGCCCTCCCCTCTTGTGTGATTATTATAAAGGTTCAAGAGGCATAGTTTCTGGGTAATTTAATCATTTTATTAACAAACCCAACATGTTATTAATTAAAGGATGGACATTTGGCCATCTCTCTTAGACCAGAAACAATCATAGCAGTGGGCTCACAGTTTATATACCTTTATGAATAGTAAGTGTTCCTGAAGGGTGATGAATAACTCTGATTGGTTAACAGAATGAGAAGTGGGCTATAACGAGGGCCTGAGTGACCTTTGGACAGATTATCTCTGTACCCAGACTACCCCCTACCTTGGGCTCTCTATTCAAAGAATTTATACCACACCCATGTCTGAGCAGAACACAATGGCTTCTCTACCAGGGTGGGGTCTTGAAGGAGAAAGTTAGTCCAATCTCATTATCAGCAATGTCTTTCAAGAGAGAGAACTTTTAAAAATCAAGACTTTAGAAGGGGAAAATTCTAAATCTCCTCAAATTATTGGTTATTAATAATTATTTCTCTCACTTGCCTCCCTAGACCCCTTATAATGTTGCTGATTGTGTTGTTTGTGAATAACCTCAGCTTTGGGTCATTCTTACATTTGCCTTTCACTGTTACATAGCTGCTGCTGAGTGAAGGTAGAGAAAACCATGAACCCATTATGACTGGGTCTGAGTTATGTTATACAACCTTAACTGGCCCCTCATTGTGCTAAGCAATCATAGTAATCCTCCCTCATCAACTCACTGTCCCAGTCTTCACAGTGGGTCTTTTAAGCCTTTTCATCCATCCTTAAACTCCACATGGTTGTCTTTCCCCCAACCCTCTCAACTGAAAAACTTGCCTCATATTTTTCAGAAAAAATTGAGGCTACCTACCTTGACCTCCCTCTTCTCCACTCTTCCTTATCCTACTTATAGTGTGTCTGCCCCATTTCTTCCTTCACCTCTGACTCATATGAGATTGTCTTATTCCTTATCAAGGCTAGCCACTCTACCTGTGCAACCAATCCCATTATATCCTGTCTCCTTCAACAGATTTCTCTCTCTATCATCCCCACTATATCACTTATTTTCAATCTCTTCCTGTTCACCAGCACATTCCCTACTGCCTACAAACATGTCCATTCACTTCCACTTTGAAAAAGTCCTCATATGATCTCTCCATCACCTCCTGGTTCAATGCCTTGTGGAGGGGCTTGTATAGGTCAGTGGAACCATGTGATATGCTGTGCAGAGTTACCCAAGACAGGTCATAGCTGAAAGCTCTGATAAAAGATGATCAGCTGGAGAAGGAAAGGGCAAACTATTCCAGTACCTTTGCCAAGAAAACCCTCTGGACTGTATTAAAATGATAAAAGATATGACACTGGAAGATGAACCCATTAGGTCAAAAGGTGTCCAAATGCACTTAAGAAGAGTAGGAGACAACTATAAATAGCTCCAGTACTAATAAAGTAGCTCTGCCAAAGTTGAAAGGAAGCTTAGCTGCCTATGTGTCTGGAGATGAAAGAAAAGTCCAATTCTATAAAGATCAATATTGCATTAGAGACCCTGAATGTAAGATCTATAAACCAAGGTAAGGCTGTGGATATGGTCTACCAGGAGATGGAAAGATTAAACATCAACATCTTGGGTGTCAGTGAACTTAAATGAGTGAGAATAGGTGAATTTAATGCAGGTGATCACTACATATATTACTGTGGATAAGAATCCCTTAAAAGAAATAAAGTAGCCCTCATAATCAATAAGAGGGTGAGAAAAGCATTATTAGGGTCTAATCTCAAAAATGACAGAATGATAGCTATTCAAATTCAAGGCAAACCATTCCGTATCACAGTAATGTAGGTCTGTGTTCCAACCACTAATGCTGAAGAGGCCAGAGTTGATGAATTCTATGAAAACTCACAACATCTTCTAGAAATAACACCAAAAAAGATGTTACATCATAATAGGGGATTGAAAAGCTAAAGTAGGACATCAAGAGATAATTGGAATAACTGTCAAGTTGGCCTTGCATTTCAAAATAGAGCAGGGAAGAGACTAATAGAGTTTTGTCAACTTTTTCAACTACCCAAAATGCAACTCTGCACATGGACATTAACAGATTATGTGGAAATCAGACTTATTATGTACTTTGTAACCAAAGGTAGAAAAACTCTACAAAATCAGTTAAAACAAGACCTGGAATTAACTGTGGCTCAGATCATGAGCTTCTTATTGCAAAATTCAGACTTAACGTGAAAAAAGCAGGGAAAACCATAAGATCATGTAAGTGTGACCTAGATAAAATTCCTTACAAATATGAAGAAGAAGTGATGAATAAATTTTAAAAATTAGATTTGGTAGATAGCATGCCTGAAGAGCTATGCACAGAGATTCACAAAATTGTATAGGAGGCATATACCAAAATAAAGTCCAATTGGGTACACAATTTAAATGTAAAGGCTAATATTATAAACAAATTATGGGAGCACAGAATAGTTGAAGGGAGGATATTTAAAAAAATAAAATTAAGTGTTGAGAGGAGCATACTGGAAGAGAAAGGGAAAGGTAGAATCATCTCACACAAAAGAAGAAAAAGCTTTTACAATGGAGGTGAGAGGGAATAAGTGAGCTTTACTCTCATCAAATTTGACTTAAGAAGGTAATAAAACACACTCAATTGAATATGGAAATCTATCTTAACCTGTAGGAAGACAGGGGGAAAGGTTATAGGAGAGAGAAGATAATAGAAGGGATGGAAGATTGGGGGAAGGGGTAATCAGAGGCAAACACTATTATTGGGGTACAGGAAGAGAATGGAATAAATGATGAAAAAAAGATAGAAGGAAATATAGTTAGTCTTTTGCAACAACTATTATAGAAGTGTTTTGCATGGCTACACATGTATGACCTATGTTGAATTTCTTGCTTTTTCAATGAGGGTGAGTGGGGAGGGAGGAAGAAAGAGAATTTGGAACTCAAAGCTTTAAAAATGAATGTTAAAAAATTGTTTTTTCATGCAACTGGGAGATAAGTCGTACAGGCAATAAGTATAGAAATCTATCTTGCCCTTCAGGAAAATAGAGAGGATGCAGATAGGAGAAGGGGGGATGATAGAAGGGAGGGCAGATTAGGAAAGGTGTGGTTGGGGTGCATGCTGTCCTGGGGTGGGAGAGAAGGGAAAGATGGGGAGAAATTTTGGAATTCAAAATCTTGTTGAAGTGAATATTGAAATCTGAAAATAAATTATATTAAACCATTAAACAATTTTTACAACTAGTATCTCTGATAAAGGTTCATTTCTAAAATATGTAGAGGACTGAGTCAAATTTACAAGAATACAAGTCATTCTTTAATTGATAAATGGTCAAAGGATATGAACAGGCAGTTTTCAGAGGCAGCAATAAAAAAATGCATCCCAAAGGAAAAGAACATGGGATAACTGATTGGCTAATATTGGAAAAGGTGTATAAAAAGGATACATATATATATACATATATATATAGTCACCTTATTTATTGAACTAACATGCAGAGTACATTATGTGAAACGCCAGGCTGGACAAATCAAAAGGCAGGTTGTTGCCAAGAGAAATCTCAACAATCTCAGCTTTGCAGATGATACCATTCTGATGGCACAAAGTGAAAAGGAATTAAGAAGCCTCTTGATGAGAGTGAGAGTTTAAAAGGTAGCTTGAAGCTTAACATTATAAAAAAACAAGATGTTAAAAACTGTTCCATTACTTCCTCACAAAGAGAGGGAAATAAAGTGGAAGAAGTGTAAGATTTTATATTTTTGGATTCAAAAATCACTGCAGATGTGACTGCAGCCATGAAATTAAAAGATGCTTGCACCTTGGAAGGGAAGCTTGGCAAATCTTGATAGCATACTAAAAACCAGAGATATCACCTTAAAAACAAAGGTCTGTATAGTCAAAGCTTTGGATTTTCCAGTAGCAGTGGTGAACTGTAAGGAAAGCTGAGGGTCACAGAATCAATGCTTTCAAATTGTGGTGCTGGAGAAAACTTTTGAGTGTTCCTTGGACAGCCAGAAAATCAAATCAGTCAATCCTCAAAGACTTCAGTCCTTCAGACTATTCGGTGGGAGAATAAATACCAAAGCTGAAGCTTAAATACTTTGGCCACATAATCAGAAGACAGATCTCATTGGAGAAAAACTCTGATGTTGGTAAAGATTGAAGGCAAAAGGAAAAGAAGATGAGACAGATAGATAGTATCATGGAAACAACAAACATGAGCTTGGATAGACTTGGGAGAGAGGATAGAAGGGCCTGGTGTGCTATGGAGTCATGAGGAGTCAGACATAGCTGGATGACTGAACAACTGATTCCTCCACTATTAACATATGTCTTCTGCCCTTTGTGGCTAAACTCTTTGAAAAGACCATCTACAAGAGGTGCCTCCACTCTGTTTCTTCTTAAACATTTACAATCCAGATTCTAACCTTCTCATTCTAACAAAATTGCTCTCTCCAGATTTACCAAATAAATAATGTCTTATTTGCCAAATTCAATGACCTTTTATGAATTGTCATTGTCTTCTCGGCAGCCTTTGACGTTATTGATCACTTTTTCCTCCTTGATACTCCCTACTTTCTATGTTTCTGGGATACTACTCTGTCCTGGTTCTCTTCCTTTCTTTCTGACCACTTCTAAGGCTCCATTGCTGGATCCTCATCTAGATCACACCTTCTAATGGTAGGTGTCCCACTGAACTCTGTCCTGGGGCCTTTTCTCCCTCTATATTACTTCACTTGAATTCATTAGCTCCTACAGATTTAATCACTATCTCTATGTTTTTTTTTTTTTTTCCAGAGTCGAACAAGGGTTGAGCTTTATTACAGGGTCTAGTTACAAGTGCAGGGGGGTCTTCCTTAGGAGGAAGAGGCTAGGATCTTAAGGGCTTGGAAATAGAAGTACAAGCGGGGAGAGAGGGGGAGGGGAGAGAGGAAAGAAAAGGAGCGGAGCCTACTGTCCTCTTGGCTCCACACGTGCTAAGAGCCACTATCTCTATGTTAATGATTCTTATATCTCCCTGTTATGTCCCAGCCTTTTTGCTGACCAGCTTTTAGGCATGTAGAACTGAGTGTCCAGTAGACATGTCCAAAATAGAAGTCATCATTTTTTCCCTCTATGCTTCCCTACCTTCTACCTTCCCTATTTCTGTAGAGAACAATGCCATCCTACCCAGTCTTCAGGCTTGAAACTTAGATTTCACCCCAGACTTCTCACTGTCTTTTGTCTCCATATTCAATCTATTACCAAGCACCGTCAATTCTATCTTTTTAACCTCTCTGAAATATGCCCCATTTTCTCTTCTGGCATTGCCACTACTGTAGTACCAACCCTCATAATCTTATGCTGTTGGATATACCTGCTAAAATCTCTACCAATGCAATCCATTTTCCATTCAGCCACCAAAGTGATTTTCCTGAAGTACAGGTATGGACATGTTACTAAACTCCAGTTTTACCTCTAGAAACAAATTAAAAATCCTCTATTTGGCATTCAAAACCCTTCATAACCTCGCCCCCTTCTACCTTTCTAGTCTTCTCCTTCTTGCCACATACTATTCATTCCAATGATAGTGTCCTCCTAGTTCTTCCATGAATATAATAGTCCATTTCTTAGCTCCTAACATTTTCTCAGGCTGTCCCTTCCTTCCTTCCTTCCTTCCTTCCTTCCTTCCTTCCTTCCTTCCTTCCTTCCTTCCTTCCTTCCTTCCTTCCTTCCTACCTACCTGCCAACCATATTTTCTTCCTTTCTTTTTTCCTTCCCTTCTTCTGTGGTAAAACAAAAGGGCTCTAGAAAAAAGACTGTCTTAAGTGCCAGAAAATTAGCCCTCACCTGGGATCCATGGGTTTCCAATGCATTATTCTGAGTTGTAATAAATCATCTATTAATTACAACAAACAATTTTTGCATGGAAGTTGTAAGACGTGGTTTATAATGGTAATAATCCTGTTGAAGTCTGTCATTACCACTTTAGCTGAAGTCTTCCTTGAAGCATCAATAAATTATCCATTCATTTGGGTGCTTTCAAATGTTATTGGAAAACCGGATTCTTTAATAGGCTGCTCAGTTCCTGGCAATCTTTGAAGGATGCCTTAAAACAGGCAAGAAGCATAGCCAGGAGGCTTATTCCTATGTAGCCCAAATGGAATACTGAAGGTTTTCCACCAGTTTGACTAACAATAAATCAATCTACCAACAAACTGAGCTTTTTATAATGATTTTCTAGCTCATGGCTTCTTAAACTTTTTCCTCTTGAGTCTCCTTTTCCTCTGAGAAATTTTTACGTGACCTTGGGTATATAGGTATATAAAATAGGTATACAAATCAAACATTTACTGCTAATGAATCATAAAAAATTTATTTTAAAATAATTCTTTGGTATTATTATACAAAACAAATTTGCATACTAAGGAGATGAATGTGCTTATTTTTACATAAAGAACTAAATCTTGGAAAAATATTTGATACTTAAGGATGTAGTATCTTTAAAATTTTCAGAGGTGATTGATATTTTGATTTTATAATTGTCAAAGCTGGGAATGCCATTTCTCATAAATACGTAGTACAAAATGGCAGAAATATGTTTAGGGCCATTTCAGAAATTGTTGGAAATTCTGTCCCAATCCCAAGCTAAAATCCATGTTAACAATTTTGTATGTATAGTAAAAACACTGCAATTCATAACATATAATAGTCTTGAATCTGAGCCAAGGTGTTTCTGGCAGCATTTGTTGGCTTGCTGTGGTGTGACAACATGTACAGTACAAAGTGCACGTGTTGTGTGTTCAGAACCAAGGTCCTTCTCTTCTTTCCTACCTCCAAGAGGGAGTTTTCCCTTGTAACAAAGAAAAAAGATCGAACAAATACCTAAAACCAGGATGCAACATGGGCAGTCACTGCCAGAAACACCTTGGATTCATTATGTGTTTAATTTTGAATTAATTTTTGTTGTGTGTTCAGAAACCTTTTACTGTTGGCAGATTTTCACAGCTCCCACATTCAGTTATGTGACCCCATGGTTTAAGCAGTGCTGCTAGCTAAATTCTAGCTAAATTAGTTGGACTTTGAGACTGATAGCTTGATGATCCTAATTTTAGTAGAGTTTCTTTCTGCAACTTTAATGAATAAATAATATGAGGAGATTGACCTTTATTTCATGATAGTTATATTCAAATCCCAAGAATGTCCTTAAAAGATTATGTGCAATCCTATACCTGAGTACTTACAGGAGCTTATTAAAAAAACTTTTAGTGATGACTAAATTATACAGTAATTTCTGCATTTCCCTACCACTAGGCAAAACTGAAACTTCTCTTGTAACAAAGGAAAACAGTTAAGCAAAAACATATAATACAGTGAACAAACCTGGTAACACATACCATTTTGTTACTATAGTGCCCCATTTCTTTGGTGAGAAATATGCTATATTATTTGTTCTCTGGAACCAATATTAATTTTTATAAATTCTTAGACTTTGGTTTCATTTTTTTCTGCATTCTCTTTCATTGGTTTTTAAAAGTATATTGATTTATGTTGTGTTTACTTCTGGATATAGCCTCCTCTTTTTCCCTACCTCCAACAGAGAGTTTTCCCTTGTAACAAAGAAAAAATTAAAGATACTTAAAACCAACTAAAATGCCAGACCAATCTGACAGTATATGTAAAATTCCATAGAAGTATTCCCCATATTTCCAATGAAAGGAGGAAAGGGCATTTTTCATCTGTTTATAATTTCATGGCATTGTGCTTTGTTTATTATTTTGAAAATATAATTCTATATTTTGGTTTCTTGATTTTCCTTACTTTATTCAGTATCATTTCATATAGTCTTCACAGGATTCTCTGAATTCCTTTTGTTCATTTTTCCTAATATTGTAATCATATTCCATTAGCTTCATATATTATAATTTACTTAACCATTGCCCAGTCAATGGGCACTTCTCTTGATTCAAACCTGTTGTTATCCCCAAATTTCCATCATGACTATCTTGGTATTCACTGGATATTTCTGATTTTTACTTCTCTGGGATAAATGCTCATTAGGGAGTCAAAGAGCATGAAAAGTTTAGGGACCTTTGCATAATTGTAAATCCCAAACTGTTTTCCAGAATATATTTCACAGCTCTACCAACAGTAAATATGTTAGTGTGCCTTTCTTTCCATAGCCCTGCCAACACGGAGTTCTTATTTTTTTATCATCTTTGCATATTTTTAGAGTTAAATCTTAGTGTTGTTTTAATTTGTTTCTTTTATTAGTGATTTGTATCCTATTTTCATATGGTCATTGACAGAGTATAATTATTCTTTAGAGAAATATTTGTTGATATCTTCGACTCTAGAGGAATAGCTTTTGGTCATACACATTTTTGTCAATTCTTTATGTATCTTGAATATCAAACTTTTATCAATTATAGGTTATTAAAATATTTTGCAGAAATATTTTCTCTTTTGCTTCTACATGCTCTGATTGGTATTGCGTAGAAGAATATTTAATCTTGGATGAACAAAGTTATATATTTGTCTTTTGTGATTTTCTTTACACTTTTTTGATTAAGAATCTTTCTTGAGACACAGTTATAAGTACAACATCTATTCTCTAAGGTTAATGATATGACCTTTTAAATAAAAGTTCTGTATCCATTTGGGGTCTGCCAAATTGCTTTCTAGGCTTCCCACAAATGCTTATCAAATGGGGAATTCTTTTCCAAGTAATTTGTGTTATTAGATTTATCAAACATTGGATGTTTCAAAGCTATAGATTAGAATACCTAATTAAGACCAGTTAATCATAACCAAGGGAAAATCCACAATTTTTGCTTCTGTCATCGTACTGCTTTTCTGTGCTGGGACAATCATATCTTAAGATCATTTCATCGTTCATTGAAGTACTGTGGTATGTGTGCATTATTTAAGTGCAGATTGTCACCTCTTTCCAGTTTGATCCTTTATCTTCTCCTATTTTCTCACTGTAATACTATTTATTTAGGTTGTTTTGAGAGACCACACATTAAGAGAGGCAGGGAAGCTAGGTGGTGCAATGGAGAGAGTGCTGGGCCTGGAGTCAGGAAAATTCCTCTTCTTGAATTCAAATCCAGCTTCAGACACAAACTATGTGACTTTGGGCAAATTACTTCACCCTGTTTGCCTGTTTCCTTATTTAAAAAATGAACTGGAGAAATAAATGGCAAGTCAACACAGTATCTTTACCAAGAAAACTCCAAATGGGTCACAAAGAGTTAAAGATGACTGAACAAAAACGACTGAACAACATTAAAAAATAGTTGACACAATGTAAAATAAAGTATTAACCACTCCCTGTGTGTAAAGCATTTTGCTAAGTACTGAGGAACAAATAGAAAAGTCAGATGGTAGCTGCCCTCAAGAAGCTTATATTCTAATGGCTGAGACAATACATACATAGTAGATGGAAAAGTCCCATAGTTCTTAGGGTACAGTGGCAAAGTAGATGTTAATACATCATCTTTAATGTTATTATCGCTGATAAAATGATAGTCTCTGGTGAAGCATTTAACAGAGTCAAATAAAGAAAATTTGTACTTTTCCCAAATCAAGTCATATCTTTACAATGCTTTGGACTTTGATAATCTGGAGAATGTCCACGGGAGACTAACCTGGGATAGTGAAGTGCTTCAAATTCTATACCCTTCAAATCCAGCCTAAATCACTAATTGGCTGTGTGATCCAGGGTACATCACTAGACCTTTGCTTCAGTTTTCTTATCTGTAAAATGGGAATAACAATAGTATCTATCTTTCAAGGTTATTGTAAGAAATCAAATGAGATGTATGATTCCCAATTGAGAAATTTGTTTTTACTCCTGAATTACCACCTGCCTTTCTTTCCACATCTGGGAGTACTTAACTTTCACCAAAATGGCTAATTACCCTTCCAGCATTTTCTTTACTTTTGATATGACTGCTATCAGATTTCTGATTAATGAGACTTCTAGAAAACTGCTGATAGTCTAGTGGTATAGATGGATCCAAACTATGAAAAAATCGTAAAGAAATGAGTGCTTCATGTACATTGTATAAATTTAAATCTTTTGAAAGTTTCTAAATTGCTTGAATGCAAAGATTCTCTCTGACTTCTCGAGGTTGTTAAAGCAAGCCCAAATGTGTATTATTTTGTTACAGAGTTATTCTTTATAATTTTGTAATAAAGTTTAAATATAATTTAAGAGGCAAAAAAGAGAGAAGAAATCAAATGAGATAGCAATGAAGGTATTTTTGGACAGAAGTTCTTCATTCCTTCTTTATATCAAAAACAGTCTGGTGGATAAAGACGCTGGTGAAGCCTATGGACTGCTTCTTAGAATGATGTTTTCAGATGCATGAAATAAAGTAAATGAGATTACAAAAGAAACTAACTATATTGAAACAAATATTTAATTTCCCTCCTTTCTAAGTCCATTGACCATCCTTGAAATTTATCCATGGATCTGTTGAGTTTCCAACTGAGGTGTGAATCCCAAGGTAAGAACCTGTAAGACTTGGAGGGACTGCAGTCTGTATAGGTGCCTACCCTGACAAAATCATGAATCTTTGAAGAATTGGAGACGTATTCAGGTAAAATAACTTTATTAACCCTTCCTGTATAAGCATACCTGTCAAAAATATCTAACAGATGAGTTGACATTTTTAAGTCTTCTGATATCATTTATGACCTGAAGAGACTGATTAAAGAAAGTGTTTTGGGGTTCCTTATTACCCCTAGTATAACCTCTCTTCTTGAATGGGAGGTTGGAAAACCCAGACCCAAGATATAAATGGTGTAGTGAATGACCAATGAGGCTTCTTCTGTCCTTCTAAATCAGACTTTACATATATTTTAAAATTACTGAGCCAGAACAATATAAAAGAGGAATGCCACATTATTATGTAAGACAAACCTGAAGATCCACATCAGTGACCCTTCCTGATGTCATAGTTCTTGAACTCAATCTATATCTTTCATCGATACTAGACATCATCCACCTACAGCTCAACCTTTGAGACCTTGTATTCCCCAATTCCCCTCTCTAATCACAATTTCCTATCCTAATTTTTCCAATTCCTTCACTTTTAGCTCTGATTAATTCCAGTCCTTTTAATCATTCCCACTCCACACTCCAGGTCTATACCCCAGTTCTGACTTGGCCTAGAGGGGCCAGGGTCTCCCAGTACATCCTGGGTCATCTCCAGTCATCCTGAGGAATATCAAGTCACTGGATTCAAATGGCTCTGGAGGAAAAGTGAGGCTGGTGACCTAAATAGCCCTCCCTCACTCAAAACAAAGTCAGCAAGTCATGTCATCATTTCTCTGATGGCATGGTCTTCTTCAGCAACAAAGGACAAACACAATCATACCATCAGCTAACCCATGATAAAAGGAAGAAAGAGTAGTTGGTAAACATTTGCTTCTCAATAAAGCTGCCAATTAGCCTAAAAATGCTTAAGAAGAAAGAAATTGACTGAGTGAATGTAATAATTTACCTTGAGGCAAATACTGGCATCTAAAGTGATCATTGTTTTAACTGTAATAAACAGTTATTGAAATTATCCAAGACTTATAGAATCAAAGTCCAGAATCTCAAAGTTAAGAGAGAGCCAGGAGCCATGTAACTTAACCTGCACCCGCACTTGATTTCTTTACCTCAACAACCTCTCCCCAAAGTAGTCTGGAGGATCTACTATTTCCCCTAAGCAGCCCATTTTACTTTTGAATAGCTCCCACTGTTAGGAAATTTCTCACAACCTGGAATAGTGACGGGCATCTTCACAACTTTCAATTATTGCTAGTAGACCTGCCTTGTGGGTTCAAGCAAAATTAGCCCAATCCTTTCTCCATATTACCTGCAGACAGCTTTCATGTGCCTCTATGTTGGGTTTATTCCATAGTAAATATTCTGAATTGCAGTTGAATGGCATGTTCTTGAAGTCCTTTCTCATCTAAGTTAGCCTCCTCTGGACCCTCTCCAGATTATCATACTCCTTCCTAAAAGGGCTCAGTGATGTTTGAGGAGCTGTCCAATGCAGAAGGTTGGGAGGCATCATAAGAGTGATGCTACAGCTGCTCAAAATGGTATAATTATAGAAGAAACTGTGAAATATGGGAGCAATGTTGCCACCTGTTGGGAACTTTGAGCCTTACAGAAGAAGGCTTCCTTAGAGAGGAATAGAAAGAAATGATGTTGAGGAGTCCTACTACTATATGATTGTTATTAATGTGGACCTAGGGACAGTGTTGTGAATTCTGTTTTTTATCATATCAAATTATTCTTTGGTGAATTATGTGATTACATGGGGAGTTAGTAATAATATAGTGAGCAATAAGTTTTTCAGATTTTTTTGGTGAATTCTATAAGTCCTTTGTCTTCTGTATGATGTTAAGGCTTTCTTACCTCTAGGTCTCGGAAATTGTTTTTGATCACATACAGATCCCTGAAGCTCCCTAGGCCTCTGTTTCTCCTATGGTCACAGTAGAGGGTCTGACTCAAAAGCTGTTGAAATCCTTGACATTTTTAATCCTTGGATCTTATTAGTGATCTTATACTGAGCTATCCAGCTTTCTAGGACTCAGTTTCCTTTCAAATTACATAAAATGTTTGGACTCTAAGGCCTCTGAAGGACTTGTCACTTTTTATCCTTGGACACGTGGGTGCACATACAATGTTCATTAGACGCTCTAGGCATCAGTTTCAGGCACAGTCCGTGGAGGGGCCTCTAGTGAAAATGCTTTTTATTTTCAATGCCCAAGTTCCACTTAATGGCTGGCTTAGAGTGATTATCAACAGTAACAGTTTCTCTTTCCCTCCCAGCTTCATTTAGTTATTTTTTTTTCTCATTAAAAAGGCCATTCCCTGACTACTTCTTAAAGACATCTATTCACTCAGTGAGTAGTTACCTCCCTCTAAGTGAATACCTGAAAAGGCCAAGGTCCCTCACTGCATCCTGGGTCATCTCCAGTCATCCTGACGAATATCTGGTCACTGGATCCAGATGGCTCAGGAGGAGAAAGTGAGGCTGGTGACCTCACAGCTCTCCCTCACTCAAAACAAAGTCAAGTGCAAGTCATGTCAACATTTCTCTGATGTCATGGTCTTCTTTGAAAACGAAGGATGAACAGAGCAACAACAACCTCTGACATAGATGTCATATTCACATTTATGCCTTTAAGGTAGCTAATAAATAAACACAAGATAGATCTACACATTAGCAATTAATAACATATTTTTAACACTCTAAACCTTGCAAAACACTTTGTATCTATGACATTACTGGAGCCTCAGAGCAACACTGGAAAGTAGGTAATGTCCTCATTTTATAGATGAGGACACTCAGTCTCAGAAAACTTAAGAGACTTGCTTTTGATTATGGTTAATTATGGCTATTATGGTTAAATAGTTTGTGTCTGGGATAGAATTTGAACTCAGATCTTCCTAACTCCCAAATCCAACACTCTTCCCACAGTGCCACAGTGCCAGTGAAGGTAAGTTCAAGGAGTATTTGGAGTGATTGTAGCTAGGTGGGAGGTTTCATGGAGTAGATAATTTTTACTATTTTGTAGAAGTGAAGAAGAAGGTGAAAAGTGTCAGAAAGAATGAGACATTCTAGACTGGGGACAGCAGGAGCAAATGGTCAAAGGCAGTAGTGAAGACTGTACAAAGAGAGCTAGATAATTTTTCTTAACACTAGTCAGAGTGCTTAGTGAAGAAGGTGAAGACCATTAGATGAGGAGTGACTCGTTGAACAGGGCCTTAAAATCCAGAACCATGAGTTTTCTTCTAGTTTGAGTAATTAGGAGTCATTTTAGACATCTGAGAGGCAATGCAACAGGGTTAAGAGAGTTCATTTAGGAACATGACTTTGAGATTAGTGGTATATTAGGGAATAGAAATGTGGAAATTCATGGAAAGCATAAGAACTTAAAGGCTACTGAAGACAAAAAAGCAACAAGTCATTTGGGCATAGACTCGTGACATGATTTTGTGAGAATGAAGCAAAAGGAATGACTTTGATAAATAATCCAGAAAAAGGATGGCCAAATTTACTGAATTGGAGGTTGAAGTAGAGATTCAAAGAGGAAAGAATGTAGATGAATTGAAGATGCCAATATTGAAAAAGTAAGGAAAAAGGAATGCCAGCAATGTCACTGAGGCTCTTATACTGATGAAATCACTAGTATTCTCTCTCTTGCAGGATTGCTGTGAGGCTCAAATGAGCTAATATGCACAAAAAGGGCTTAGCACAGTATTTGGCACATTCGCTATATAAATTCTTATTTCTTTGCCTTCTCCTAACAATGATCCTGTATTACTCTGTCCTCAGGAGGAAGGGGAGATAGAGAATAAAAAAATCAATAACTTTTTGTGTTAGTGTTATGGGGGAAAATCACATAGATATTTGTGTTAGATGATAGGCTTGAGTTCCAGGTTTTCTCAATAGTCATGTTGCTGTAAGTGGGTTATAACCACTTTGGTATTCACTTTCTCATTTATAAAATGGGCTTTGTACCAATCCACTTCTGATGCTTTTTGATTCTTCCAGGTTTTTCCAAAAAGGGGCAAACTGGTTGATGATGCTAAAAGCACTAGGTATTTGTCATAGATGCATTTTAATTCATACAGAAATAGGTGTGAAGTCTAATCTGAGACATTCTTGGGCAAGCAAATGCCATTCTTGCTTTCCTTTCTTCCAGTTGTTTTTTCAAATGCGCACCTGTATTCCTTCAGTCGGCTCTATATTTTTCAAGGAGGTCTTGTTTTGTCCTTACCTTTGTTTCCCTAGAGAGTATAGCCTTGTACATAGTGGGCACTTAATTTTTTTCCCCTTTAATTGAATGGAATGATTAATATAATTAAATGGAATCACACTTAAGTGTTCAAAATTAGAAACAAACTATAATCTTTGATTCCATGGATCTTAAAAAAATGAGTTAAATCTCTCATTTCTACTCTTATTTACAGTTCTGGAGAGAGAGGGCATATGCATTTTTTACATGCCTACTATCTTCCTGGCCCTGTGTTGTGTTTTACAAATATCTCATTTGCTCTGTTTTGAACTAATGTTCAGTAGTAAGATTAATGATACCTGGTATTTATAAAGAAAACATTCTTTAGCAGCCCAAATGAAATCATTTTATTAATAGACGTTAATGGCAATTTGTCTTCATTATACCTGTGAGTTAGAAGTATCATTATCCTATTTATACCCCTGAAGAACACAAAACTATCCAGAGGTTAAAAGACTTGGGTATTAATGATTTACAATTTTTCTTCTGTGAGGTCTTTGTTCACATTAGTTGACTACTTCTCCAGTGGGGAATAGTTTTTGGTCTTATATATTTCTGTTAATATACTATATATTTTGAATAGAAGCACCTTTCTTTGAAGTATTTGATATAAAGATGTTTTTTTTTTCTCTCTCATGTCAACTACATTCCTTCTTGTTCTAGAGATACAAATTTACTTGTACAAAAACTTTCAACTTTGTGTAATCAAAATGAATGAGTCTGTATTTTTTATTTGTATCCAATCCTTATTTAAGAATTTTTTTCCCTATTTGTGACTTGGATAGGAATGCTTCTCCCCTTCCCTCTCTTCTTTCTCCTCACCCCCCTGCATCTGTCTGTCGCATAATATAATCTTTAATATTCAGGTTGCATATCCATTTCAAATGTATTGTAAAATATGATGTTAGATATTGATCTCAGCCAAATTCTGCCAGTTTGCTTTCTAATAAAAAATTTTCATTTTTAATAAAACTTAAAAATCTTTTCGCTGGACAGGGTTCCCTTACATTTTATGTTCAGGTTTAAACAGAAGGGTTTCATCTCAGACAGTGCTTTAAATTGCTATAATATTTCTTGGTAAATTTCCCATAGCCCCTATATTCTCTACCCTAACTCATCCCCCAAGCTGAGAGCTAGGAAGTTAAAGCAACTTGCTCAAAGTTATACAAGTACTACATGAGAAAGGGAGAGTTTTAGCCCACCATGACTCTAAAGTCTGTGCTATTTCCATTGTATCATGCAAATTATTCCTGCATTCTGAAAACCAGGAAAGCTATAAATTGAATGCTAGTTCTAGCCTTAGTTACCTTTCTTCATTTCCTGGCAGATCTTTGTAACCAATATCCCTCCTCCACTGATGTGCAGTAGCTGTTTATGGTAATTTTATGACATGGGAACTTCTTCCTATACTAAGGGCTAGACACAGAGGTGGAGAACCTGTGGCCTTGAGGCTAGGTACAGACTTTTGACTGAGTCCAAATTTTACCGAATGATTCCTATTATTAAGGGGTTTTGTTCTGTGAAGTTTGGATTCAGTCAAAGGGTCACACTTGAGGACATAGAGTTCCACAGGTGGCCTTGTGGTCACAGGTTCCCCACCCCTAGGCTAGAACCACAGAGACAACTGAGAGAGTGTCTCATTTCTTTCTTTTATTTTTTGGATTCTTTCCTAACAGAAAGACAATGGCAAAAAGAATCCAGGGATAAGAACACCTCCTGGTATCGATGTTGAAGTTGTGCTGTTTTGTAAGACAATGAATGTATTCTTAGGAAATGCTTGCTTGATAGTTCCGGGGTAGAGGTAGGGTGCTGGCTCTCAAACTTTTCTCAGAGTGCTGGGAGGTTAACATATTTACAACTGCCCTGAAAGTCTTGCAGATTATTGTTTGACCCTGGAAATACTGTGGTAGGTTTCTACTAGCCATCATCTCAATCAAGGAAATGCTTCAGACCTTCTGTATTTAGCAAGCATCCACCAAACAGGAGGTGGTCTGGCTTTTTCCAAATGTTAAAAATGGAATTCAGAGCTTTTATAGTTTTCTTCTCTCCCTGGGAGTAACATACCTTCTCCCCCCAAAGTGAAGAGGCCACTTCTGCTGTGTGGCTTCTGGAATGTAGTCATGTGCTTTTGCTGCCATGACTTGTTCATACGGCACGAGGGCAGGCTGTGGTGGATACAGCTGCTTCCCCTGTGCCGGAATTCTTCAGATGATGCAACACATTTGATGATCTCTGCCAAAACTTCAATGTGCATTTTGCAACTGGCTTTGGGAATCAGAATGTGATATAATGCATGCTAGCACATGAGTTATTTTCTTACCAGAGATGCCAGGGCCTGAGCCAAGAGAGTAATTAAATTATCTGCAGCTTATGGGATATTTGTACCAAGTTGGTACACATTAAAGTCAGTATGAAGTTCAGCCTACCATTCTTTGGCAATTCCAACTTGCCTTTTTCTGAGGGAAGATAGCAGAGAAGGAGGAGATTTTACCTCATATCATAAAATATTAAGACTAGACAAGAATTGAAAAAAAATCAAAGCAGGCCTATTTTCTTGATAGTAAGGTGCAGAGGAAAGAGTGCTGAATTTGGAGTCAGAGGTTTGAGTTCCAGTTGAGTCTCTTCTATGTCATCTTAAGCATGTCATTTTCTCTCTCCAGGTTTCTCTTTTCTCATTTATAAAATTAAAGGGTTGGTCTAGACAATTTCTGTGGTCCCTACCAGCTTTAAATCTGTGATACCATGGTATTTTATAACCAGTTTAGGCATATGGTAATCTGATTTATGGGTTATTTTTAAAAGAACTACAGAAAATAAAATTTATAATTCTTCTGAGTAATACATGGTTTCTAATAAGCAATGTTTAGAGAGGGGACCAAATGTGCTATGGTTTCTGTATCCTATTACCTGAAGAGTAAAGTAAGAAGTAGGGAGACATTAAGGTACAGTCCTTTTTTATTAATTTATTACATTTTTAATTTATGAAGTAAAATAAATATTACCATTTTATAGTAGAATAAAAAAGATGATTGCACATGAAACTGCAAAGCAAAGGCAACTTACTATGGCTTTTAGATATATAATAGTTATCAAGTAACACTTCTTCCTTTTATAAAATTCCCTGCCCCATCCCATTCTAAAGACTACCATTAGACACAATCACAAACACACACACATACACACACACATAAAAAAAATCTTTCTTTAAATACTTCTATTAATCAGTTCTTTCACTGGATGCAGGTAGTATTTTCCTTCATAGGTCCTCTATAGTTAATTTGGGTGTTTATAATAGTCAAAATGTCTTATTTGCTCAGTCATTTTAAAAACAATATTGCTGTTACTATATCCAGTGTTCTGGTTTTGTTCATTTCACTCTTCATTACTTTGTGCAAGTCTTTCCATGTTCTTCTAAAATCAATGAGCCCATCATTTCTTATAGTTAGTAGTATTTCATCATAGTCAAATACCCCAACTTGTTCAACCATTCCCCCATTGGTAGGCATCCCCACAATTTGCAATTCTTTTCCATCATTAAGAGAGCCGTTATAAATATTTTAGAACATATGGGTTCTTTTCCCTTTTCCATAATCATCTTTTGAAACAGTTCTTTAAAAATTTTTTTAATATCTTCTTTTTAACATTAAAGGAATTTCCCAGTGTGTCTCTTGCCTATGCCTGTCACATAGTAAGAGCTTAATAATGCTTGTTGATTAGTTTTCTATCTCTCCTCAAAACCCCAAGTCTGCTGCAATCACTGTTCCCTAAGCAGATTGCCCTTTTCCCTATTTCACAAAAAAGTAAATTCTTTCATTTCACATTCTCTATACCCTCCATATCCCTAAACCTCTCCTTGACATAAAACTTTAATTCTTTTATTTCTAGGAAAGAGTGAAATATGTATTTCAAAAAGAAATCAAATAGAAAAAAGGATTTAAAGAGGTAGAGGAAATCCTAACCTATATCAGGATATTGGGAAGTGGAAGAATATAACAGCAAGGGAAGAAAGACTGTTGAACTCTATAACAGGGGATTTGTAATAGTTGTGAGACTCATAGTGGAATTGGACCTTTTGAAAATGAAGTCTCTTCTTTTGATGCAAAAGTGGTTCTGTGGACATACAAGTGTTGGCAGTAAGGTGGTTCTTGAAGGTTACTTGTTTTGCCCATGTCTTAGACCCTAAGGATTTGCTAAGTTGCATGGTATCAATGACTTTAAGTACATGTCCAACCATCAGTCATGGAGACCCAGAATGGGGATAAGCTAAATGCATAATTGGCAAAATTTTATGTAAAATAATGTCCAGAAGGGAGGATAGCTCTTCAGATTTGATAAATTTTTACTCTGAGCTATTGTTATTAATCTAGGTGTCACTGTCTGAGGAATTAAAGAAATGCATCAGTATGTGTTTTCCAAGTACATGTATATACATACCTACTCACCCCCACACACAGATTTTGAACTAGAATTTGGGTAGTAAGACAATGATTCCCTATGACAATGATGGAGTAGATTTATAATCAAAGAACCTTAGTTCAAATCTTCTATTATTTACTGTGTTTATGACCTGGGATAAGTCATTTAAACTTCTTCATCATTAAAATGTAGAAGTTAAAATGGATGATTTCTAAGGTCTCTTCCAGCTCCAAATCTATGACTCTGTTCTCAGAGAGTGAATAAATATTTTCCACATACAGTATATTGCTATTTTCACATACGTATATATATAGATATAGATATAGATATATATATATATAGATGGATAGATAGATAGATAGATAGATGCCATTGTAAGTAATAAAATAAAATTTATTTAAAAATCTTATTGAATTCATAAAACTCTCATTGTTGCCATCATCACCATCATCATCCATAGGCACAGGAGTCCTGGGATTGGCAGCATCTCTCAGATCACTAGTTCTGCTGCCAGCACAGCACTCACAGTCATCATCCATGGAGTCAACTCCATTGAATAAGGGACAAGTCAACCAATTAATTATCTCCCTCAGAGTAGGCAATCTGCCTTTGCTGAAGCAGCAGCGCACCCTAAGGAAGAGACAGGAGGCAGCCTATGCCAGGCAAGCAAAATCACCACTGCCACCTTAACGACCATCCTGTTGACATTCTAGGATCCTGAACCATAGCAAAACTTCCATCCTAATTTCCCTCAGTCATCATCCTAGGAAGTGACAATGTGACATTTGTGAAGCCTGGCAACTTCCTCTGTGGGTGCCTCAGCTACTGAGAGATTGACTCTCAGAAAAGAGTCAATAGCACCAAAGTCCCATGCATTGTCAAGTGGTTCAACAACCAAAACTGATATAATTTTATCAGTGGAAAGAGCTAAGTCTGGAGATAGGAAGACATGAGTTTAAACTCCTCAGATACTTACTAGTTGTGTGACCCTGGGAAAGTCACTTAACCTCTGTTTACCTCAGTTTCTTCAACTGTATAATGGGTGGAATCATAGCACCTACCTTGAAAGGTTGTAAGGATCAAATGAGATTATATTTGTGAAGCACTTAGTACAGTGCCTTTCATTCTCCCTGTCTGCTTTGCCTCTGCACCATAAGGACTTTTCTACCTGACTTGCCACTGTCATTTTCCCTACGTGTTGTCTCCTCTGTTAGAATGTGAGTTCCTTGAGAACAGGAATTGTATTCTTGTATTTGTAGCCACAGCGATCAGTGCAGGGATTTGCATATAATGCTTATTATATGCTTAATTCATTGTTTCTCTATAAATGGATTTCATACTACTAATAGTAAAATAACTATCCTAATAGGTCCCACCAAATTATTTTATGTTAAAAAGAGGTTCACCTGCTGAATGAGGTGGAGGAACCACTAATTTGGAGTGAATAATTGCCACACATTAGAATTTTGTCACAGGCTTTGTCTTCTAACAGTTTCATGGTTGATTACAATATCTATCATGATGCTTTTTAAACAGTCGTTATGCATACACTTTAATGCAAAATACTTGGAATAATAAGTGATTTTGATGGGTTACTTTTATTCACAGTAGTAGTTATATGTGTGTTCTTCTACTAATACTAGGCTGAATAGAAAGGTGTGACCTTAAATAGGTGAAATTGGAATGAGCTGATTTTCCCACCTTTACTTAATTCTTTCACTTATATTTTCCATTGCTCTCTTTTATTGTGTTTTTAAGATTGAATGTTTATCCAAGGTTACAGGCAAAATTTGTTGCTCTTACTGAACACACTCCAATAAATGTTAGAGATATTTCAGTGGTTGTTGTGGAAAGTCAATCATTTCAAAAATTATTCAAGATTGCAATGAAACTACATGTCACAATTAAGAGGAAAGAAAAGTGCATTCATGAGAAAAAAGAAACAAAAGAATGCCTAGAAGTCATCTAGTGTGACCTTCTACCTAAATGCTGAATCCCTTAGACAGTATTCCTGACAAGTCATCCAGTCTCTGCCTAAAAACTTCTAGTGATAGAGAAATCACTATTCTAATGCAGAGCATGATAATTTTGAATAGTTTTTAAACATTAGGACATTTTTTTTTCTTTTCTCATCTGCCTGAAATCTGCTTACCTGTAACCTCCACCTATTGCTTCTATCTCTGTCCTCTGAGGCTAAGTAGAATGAATTTTCTCTCTTTCCCACATGGAAATTATTCAGTTATTTAATCACCACTCTCAATTTCCCCTCAGCTATTCTCTTATGTAGATAAAATATCCACAAATTTTGTGTGTTATGGATTTAAGTTCAATATTCTTTTGACATTTTAAAAATGAAACTTATTAAAACTTTCAGTCTCTAAATAACTGTAGTCAAGGATGAATGAATGAGTCCTTTCACATTGCTGTAATTAAAAATATAGCTAAAATTCTTTATAGGTATGTACTTATGTTTATTTTCTTTCCTGAGATGTTGACTAATGATACCATGATATAAATATAAACTGTTCTCTACTAGAAGAAGTGATAAAAAAGCTTTAAGAGATTCTCTTCTCTCTTAATCATTGGAGAGTACAAAAGTTTCAAACAGGGTGGACTAAGTGAAAAAGAGAGATCACAAGGCAAAAGATAGAGGAGAATGATGACTAGTATCTAGAGGTTGTTGAGAAGAAATATAACACAGGAGACATAGAGAAGAAAAAATGTATTGCTGGAGCTCTACAACTGGTAAAAAGTTTTTTAGTATAGTGGTTGAATCTGGACATTTTGAATTAGGAATAATTTCTTATGCTTTATTGAACAATAAGAAAATTCACAGGTCTGGAAAAGTGTGAAAAATCCGGCAAAGCTAATAGTACTCTAGCAAAGCTAATAATAGCTAACACTTATATAGTGCTTTGAAATTTGTAGCATTCTTTACACATATTATCTTATTATATCCATAGAATGATCCATTGAGGTAGTTGCTATTATTTTCATCATTTCACAGATATGGAAACCAAGGCTAAATCAGACTAAGGAATTTGGCCAACATCACACAGCTACTAAGTGTCAAAATTAAGATTTGAAACCAGATTTTCTGATTCTATTGGGCATTCTCTCCACTGTGCCACGTAGTAGTATTGAATGACTCCCTGGTGAAGAATATTGATGGATATAGGTAGACATCCTGCTGCTACTTGGAAGATGTGATGTCTTCTTGGAGTGTGAGCCTAGGATGTATTGGAAAACTAAACAAAGAGGATCAAACCTGCCACTTGCTACCTGCACTTCTGCTGACATATATAGGAATGAATAATTTAAATCCAGAAGATCTAGAATAGGTCTCTAATGACTTTGAATTTTGTGTAGAAAACTAAAGGCCTTGGGCAACTGAATTGTGTCTTTAGGGACCTGGAGAGTTGATCAAGTTTTCTTATCCTTTCTCAATTAATTTTTAATCCTTTCTTTAATGACTTGATAATTTAATTGCATTTCCATTTTTCTTAATTTGTGAGATTTTATGTCCTGAGGCATCATCAATTTTTGTAATGATATGCAGAGCTAAAATATGTATAAAACTTTCTCTTAATATTTAATAATTACTAGAGTATTATCACATCTCATTTTTCTAAAATTCTATTGAGATCCTTAATTTATTTCCTGCTTTCTATTTTTTGGAGAAGTTAGAATTGTCTAGCTCTGAATGAGGTACATTAAGTTCCTCATTATTATGTTGTGGCCATCTTCTTCATTTTCAGCAGAATATAGTATTCCTATTTATCTCTTTTAATAAAGTCCATTCTTTTCTTACCTTGCCTGAGGTGATGATTGCTACCTCTGCTTTTCTTTTTCAAGTTCAGCTAAAGGTTAATCAATTTTGCTCCATCCACTTATTTTAAGACTGGGGTAGTCATCATATTTCAAGTATGTTTCTTGTCAACAAGATATTGTTGAATTCTGCTTTCTAATCCATCTGCAGTCCTCTTCCATTTCATAAGTGAGTTCATCCCATTCAAAGAGATAGCTATAATAATAAGGCAGATTTTACCTAGAAGGTGACAAAGCCAGGGCTTCATTGGTTCAGGGGTGGGGCAAGGCTCAAGCTGTTCCTCTTTTGACACAACTTACTAGTGGCTTTTGCTTGTATTGACATGACTTCCTGGTCACCTAGAGATATCAACATTTTCACCTATATGGAGTCAATATCCTTTAGCATTAGTAGATGCCAGAAAAATGATGCTAGTCATCCCATTCTGTCCTACTGAACAGACATGTTTCCATGTGGAGATGAAAGGAGTTGAGTTTATGGAATCTATGTGTCACCATATCCTTCTTATATTAGAGCTAAGCACATCTCCTTTTGATAACTATTCAATGACTTACAAATATCTCTTTTCATCAAAACATAAAACCTGAATTAATGTGGTCCTGAAATTAGGTCCACTTGTTATAATTTGAGAATTTTTAAGCGCTTATTTTATTTCTTCCAGGAAATCTATCAGATCACATACACATGATATAGTTTTCTTTGAAGTTTTATTGTAGATATTTTAGAGAAATTCTCTTCTCCTGACTTTCTGTCTTGGGGACCACTGGCATCATAATAGTCCTTCTTTTTTTTGTTAGCCTCACTTCCTAGATTGGGATTTTTGTGTTGATATCAGCATCTGTAGATTTCTGAAAGGACAGCTATGGTCTTGTATAGTACTGGCCCATCTTACTTGGGATTTTGCTGTTATATTCTATAGGTATGAATTGTTTTCCAAGGACTTCAAGGCCATGGTCTAATTGCTGTCCTCCTGGGTTTTCCAGGCTCTAGACTTTGGCTAGGGTTAAAGCAACATAGTTTCAGACTTGCCCTTATGTAGCACTCAAAGAGACAGTTATTTCCTGCTCTTGTAACTGGCTGGAGGACTCGGCCGATTGAGAGCAGCTAAATGACACAGTGGTTAGTTTGTTGGATGTAAGTCAGAAAGAACTGAATTCAAATGTAGCCTCAGAAACCTACTGGTTGTATGAGACAGAGAAAGCCATTTAACATCTGTTGTAGTTTCTGTAAAATAAGAACAATAGCACCTGCCTTATAGTTCTGAAGATAATATGAGGTAGTATTTTAAGTGCTTTACAAATGTTAGCTTGCCATATAAATGCTAGCTATTAGTATTAAACAAACTGTTTGCAAAAATAGCAAAAGAAGGAATACTGATACATTTATTCCATGATATAAATATTATCTTAGTTTTTAAACCAGAAGGAATCAAAATGAAAAAAATATGGATGATATACTTAATGATCATTGTTGCAAAAATTTTAAATAAAATGTTAGTAAAGTCTCTTGGGCAGTGTCTCACAAAGATTATACATCATGACTAGAATTGTTTTATATCCGGCATCCAGAGATGTTTCAATATCAGAAAACCATAAGCATAATCAACTGTGTCAATAACAAGAACAGCAAAAATTATTTGATTATATCAGTAGATACAGAAAAAGATTTTGATAAAATACAATTACCTATATGTTTTTAAAATGCATTTTTATTTATTGAAAAAATATTTCCCAAATTATATATATAAATGTTAACATTCATTTTTGAAATTTTGAGTTCCAAATTCTTTGTCCCCGTTCTGCCCCTGACACATCCCTTGAAAATGCAAGCAATATAATTTAGATTATATGTGTGAAGGCACGAAAATATACTTCCATATCAGTTATGTGGCAAAACACATACATATACACAACATAAGAGAAATAAAGAAAATGAATAAAATATGCCTCATTTTGCATTCAGAGCTCATCAATTCTCACTCTGGAGGTAGATAACATTTTCATCATAAATTCATCGGAATTTTTTGGAACATTGTTTTGATCTCAGTAGCTAAGTCTAACACAGTAGATCAATATAACTATATTGCTATTACTGTGTACATTGTTCTTCTATTTCTATTCACTTCACTGCATATCAGTTCATATAAGACTCACCAATATTTTTCTGAAACAATCCTGTTTGTCATTTCTTATGGTGCAATAGTATTCTATCACATGTATCACCAATCATATAATGCAATAGTATTCTATCACAATCATATACCATAATCAGTCATTCCCTACTTGATGAGCATCCTTCAATGTCCAATTCCTTGCCACCACAAAAAGAGCTGCTATAAATATTTTTTGGTACAAATATGGCTTTAATCTTTGATCTCTTTCAGATACATACCTAATAATAATACCTTTGGGTCAAAGGATTCAATTGTTCAGTCATTTTCCAGTCACATTCAACTCTTCATAAACCCATTTGAAGTCTTCTTGGCAAAGATACTGGAGTGGTTTTCTATTTCCTTCTCCCAAAGAACTGTGCAAAGGATATTCACAGTTTTATAGCCCTTTGGACATAGTTCCAAATTGTTCTCCAGAATGATTGGATCAGTTGAACAACTCCATGAACAGTGTATTAGGGTCCCATTTATTTTCCCCACATCTCCTCTAGCATTTGTCATTTTCCTTTTCTGTCATGTTAGGTGTGAAGTGGTAACTCAAGGTTATTTTGATTTGCATATCTCTAAGCAACAGCAATTTAGAATTTGTTTTTAAAAATGTAACTACAGTTAGCTTTGCTTTCTTCTCCTGAACACTACCTGTTCATATCCTTTGACTGTTTATCAATTAGGGAGTTTTTTTAAAACTTGGCTCAGTTCCCTATATATTTGAGAAATTAGTCCTTTATCAAAGAAGGTTACCATAATCTTCCCTACCTTGTTTCCTGCTTTTCTTCTAACTTTGTCTGCATTAGTTTTGTTTGTTAAGTTCATGTAATCAAAATGACCCATTTTACTTTCTGTGATTCCCCTCTATTTTTGATCATAAACTCTTTCCTTATCCAAAGATCTGACTGGCACATTTTCCCATGCTCCCTTAACTTACACATCTTTTGTGTCTAAATCATTTATCCATTTTGACTTTATCTTGGTATATGGTATGAGATGTTGGTGTATGCCTAAACTGCTTTTCAGTCTTCCCAGCTTTTTTTTCAAATGCTGAGCTCTTGCTCCCAAAGTTTGGATCTTTGGGTTTATTAAACAGATTACTGTGGTCATTTATTATGTTTTTGTTTGTACCTAACCTATTCCACTGATATGCCACTCTGTTTCTTAGAGTACAGCAGATTGCTTTCATGATCGCTGCTTGGTAATTAGTTTGAAATCTGGTGCTATTAATGACTGCCATCTTTCACATTTTTTTCTTCCTCTGGTTCCTTTGATATTCTTGACCTTTTGTTCTTAAGATGAATTTTGTTATTATTGTTTTGTGGCTCTATAAAATAATTTTTTTGTAGATTGGTTGGTATGGTGCCAAATAAGTTAATTAATTTAGATAAAGTTGTTATTTTTATTATATTGACTCATCTTACCTTTAAGCAACTAATGTTTCTCCAGTTGCTTAGATCTGTATTTGTGTGAAATGTATTTTTGTAATTGTGTTCATATAGTTTTTGGGTTGTCTTGGCAGGTAGGCTCCCAAGTTTTTTATTTGTCTACAGTAACTTTAAGTGGAATTTCTCTGTCTCTTGCTATTATTGAGCTTTATAGAAATGCTGGTGATTCATATGAATTTATTTTCTATCCCGCAACTTTGCTGTTGTTAATTATTTCAACTATTTCTTTTAGTTGATTATCTAAGAATACCATCATATCATCCACAAAAAAATGATGATTTTGTTTACTTATTTTTTATTTTTATCCCTTCAATTCCTTTTCTTTCTTATTGCAATAGCATTTCTAATACAGCATTAAACAATGGTGGGGATAATGGGCGTCCTTGTTTTACTCCTGATTTTATTGCAAAGGCTTTTAGTTCATCCCCATTTAAGATGATGTTTGCTTCTGATTTGAGACTGATAACTATTTATTTTAAGAGAGACTCCATTTATTCCTATGCTTTCTAGTGTTTTTAATGGGAATGAGTATTGTTTTTTGTCAAAAGCCTTTTATGCACCTTTGCTGATTATGATATGATTTTTGTTGATTCTGTTATTGATATGGTAAATTATGTTGATAGTTTTTTTTCTAATATTGAAATAGCCCTACATTTCTAGTATAAATTATAGCTGGTTTTTTTATGCTAATAAAACATACCTAAGGAAACAGGGACAAATAGTACTTTCTTCAAAATAGTAAACAATAGCTATCTGTAACCAATAGCCAGAATTATATTTAATGTAGATAAATTAGAGAGCTTTTCAACAAGATTGGGGTAAAGTAAGATTTTCATTGTCAACACTCCTATCCGATACAATGCTAGAAGTGTTAGCTTAAGTAATAAGAAAAGAAAATAAATTGAAGGCAAATAAGATACAAAATTCTTTCTTTTAGCATAAGATATGATTTTTTTTGCAAACCCTAAAAAATCAACTAAAAAGTAATTAAAATAATAATTAAAATTGAAGGATGTAAAATAAAACTACATAAATTATTAGCATTTCTGTATATTATAAGCAATAATAGCTATCAGGAAGATATAGAAATAAAAATATCACATAAAATAGCAAGAGAACATAGAAAATATTTGACATTATCCATATTATATACTAGAACTCTATGAATGCAAGTACAAACACTGTTTGTGGTTGGGGAAATGGTAGATCTAAATAATTGGAGAAATATTATTGGGTTGAGCCAATATAGTAGAAATTAAAATACTGTACAAATAAACCTTCTTATTTAGTGCCAGAACAATCAAACTATTAATTTTATGAGTAGGAAAAATTTATAAAATTAATCTATAGCAGCAAGAGACCAAGAATCTCAAAGGAAGATTTTTTTTAAAATAGGAAGGAATAAGGTGCTTAGCAGTATCTGATTTCAAACTATAGAGCAAAGCAACAAGCAGCAAAATGATTTTGTATTGGTCAAGAAATAGAGAGGATGATCAACAGAGCAGATTAGATACAGAGCATCAAAAGCAAATGAACTTAGTAGACAAGTGTTTGATAAAGACTCATTATTTACAAAATTTCATGAAAACTGGACTAGCCAAAAATAGTTTTAGACCAACAACTTATAAAACATTGTCAAGAGAAGCTCAAAATGGACATGACTTAGGTATAAAAGGTCACATCAAAAAAAAAAAATTAGAAGAACTCAGAATAAATTGCTTTTTGGATTTATGAACCAGGGAAGAGTTCATGATCTAACAAGAGTTCATGACCAAACAAGAGGTAGAGAGGATCAGAGAAACTGAAGTGGAAATTTTTGAATACGTTAAATTCAAATATTTTTATATGAATTCAATGTGGCTAAGACCAGAAGGGAAACATTTAAGTACGAAAAAATCTTTTGAGTAAGATTTTCAAATAAAGATCTCTTTTCTGAGATAAATAAGGAATGAATCCAAATTTGTCAGAAAAAGAGCTATTTCCTGGTCGATAAGATGTCAGAGTATATGAAGAAATAGTTCTTAAGAAAAAGATGTGAAAATTGTTTTAAATCATTAATAATTAGAGGAATGTAAATTAAAGCAACTCTGGAAGTCCATTTGACTTCTTTGAGTTTGGCAAAGTTGAAAAAAAATGACAATTGTTCTAGAGATTGGAGGAAAATGAAGATATTTATGCATGATTTGTGTAACTGTGAATTGGTACAGCCATTCTGGAGAGCAATTTGTAACCATTTACAAAACAATTACCCTTTCTTATCCTTTAAGCTTGTGATACTGCTACAACTAGATCCAGACTTCAAAGACATCAAAGAAAGAGAGAAAAGTTATATGTGTACAAAAATATTTATATTAGATCTTTCTGTAGTGGTAAAGTAGTAGAAACCAAAGGAGTATTCATTAATTAGATGATGGCTGAACAAATTAAAGTACATTAACATAATAAAATGCTATTTTGCTGTAAGAAATGAAGAAATAATTTCACAGAAACTTGGAAAAACTTTTATGAACTAACATATAGAACTAGGAGAACAATTAACAATTTTAAAGCCATAAAAATTCTAATCAACATAAGAACCAGCACGGTTTCCAGATAAAAAATGATGACAAATTCTATCCACTTTCTGACACAGAAGGGATGAAGTAATATGCAGAGACATTCATTTCAACATATTTACATGGGAATTTGTGTTGTTTGACTATACATATTTATTACAAAATTTTTACTGTTTTGTTTTCTTTTTCAATTGTTTTGAGGAAGTGAAAGGGAGAGAAAAGAAATTCTTGTTAATTGAAAAACTAATTTAAAAAATAAAAGGACAAATGTTCTAGTTCTTTAAAATGTATGAAGTCCTTCTCCATCCAAAGGAAGGAGATTAAGGGGGAGGTGCTCTTCTCCACCTCTCTCCTCTTACCCTGGCATTGCTGTTCCTTCTTAGGGGTTTGGCTGGAATGTTCTTTCCTGGCTCCATGCTTATTTAAATCTCTCAAGCCCCAACTTGCTTAATATTTTATAGTTCCCCTGCAAGGAATGGCCAAGATTCCTCAGATAATCTGAACAAATCTTGTGCAACATTACTTTTGTTGATCAAGAATTTTTTCACCTTTAGTCTAAAAGTTATGATTGATTTAATAGAAAATGTTATTACCCTGATAAAATCACTCAGTCAATTAACAAACATTTTTGTGTGCTACGTGCCAGGCATTGTGTTTAAGTGCTGGGAATACAAAGGCAAGCAAAAAAGGTGGCCCCTGCCCTTGAGCTCACATTCTACTGGAGGAGACAATATACAAACAATTATGTAGATACAAGATAATTACAGTATAATAGAGTGAAGGCTGAGGTAGATGGGTTAGTGAGGAGTGAGGAAAGGTCACTTGCAGAAGGTGCCATTTGAACTGAGGAGTTTCAAAAAAGTTAGGGGAGGTCAGAAAGGGAAGAGACGAGAGAGAACATTCTAGGCATGGGGGATAACCAGTGCAAAGGCACAGAACTGGAAGATGGAGTTTTGAGATGTGAAGAGCAGTGAGTATATCAGTGTAACTAGTTTGTAGGGTGTGTCAAGGTGAATGAAGTACAAGAAGACAGGGAAAATAAGGGGCTATATTACTATAAGATTAATGGGTAAAGAGAAAAGATAGAGAAGATAGAGAGAAAGGGAGGAGAAAGGGAGAGGAATAAATATTTATAACGCACTTACTAAACAAATCTTATGCAACATTACCTCTGTTGATCGAGGACTTTTTCACCTTTAGTCTGAAGCTTATGGTTGATTCAATAGTAAATATTATTACTCCATTAGGATCAGTCAATTAACAAGCATTGTTGTGCTCTATGTTGTACTAGGTAGTGTGTTAAGGGCTGTGTTAGGTACTATGTGTCAGCTAAGCACTAATCCTCACAACAGCCCACCAAGGTAAGTGCTATTATTATCACTCTTTTCAAATTAAGGCAAACAGAGGTTAAATAACTTGCCCAGGATCACACAACTAATATCTGAAGCTAGATTTGAACTCAAATCTTTTTCACACAGGATGGCTGCTAGCACAGGTTCACTCTTGATCTGGTCAGACAGGAAAAACAATAAAACAGCTTTGAAGGGGTTAATAATCACTTGATTCTAGTCTAGTCTTCTCAGAAAAGGATAGCTGATAATGGGAGCACAGCATTCCCTTATCACCCATCTTACAGGGGCTGGTGGGGGGGGGCAGCAACTACCCCTACATCTCAATGGGGTCAGTTGATACAGGCACAGCTTGTGCACTCCCGTAAATTCCCTCAAGCCTCAGTGGGGGCCAGTTGAAGCAAACACAGACTCCCTCCGAGTCTCAGTGGGGGCCAGTTGAGGCAAACACAACATTCCAGCTTGTGAATATAACTCTAAAAGTTCCCCACTCCTTGCTCAGTGCTTACCTGCTTTATAGGCAACAGACAAAGACGGCACATTGCCAGCAAGAGCTTCACAAATTTTCATCACCTCATCCCTGTATCTCACTGCACAGTCTCCGTGGATGTTTATAATTTAAGCACAAATGTTTATATTATTTATCATTATGTAATGCTGCATAAGCGTGGTGGAGGTGTTTTGAACCATAATTGTGAGAACTCATATCTAATATCTGAGAACAAGAGACTGTTAAGGCTATGGATCCTGGAAAACTGAACATTAAGAAATAATAACAAAAATCCACTTTATGCGCACTAAAATTCACCTTATTTACACACTTCCATTGACATATGCTTCTTCTACACATGTGCGAAGAGTTTTGTTAATTAGAATCTTTTTGTTTTAGTAGTAGTGCATCTTGGTAGATTTGATGTATTGACTTGATCTGACAGGATCTTTTTTGAAAACAAGAAAGGCAAATTTAATAATAATACAGACCAAAACTAAATGTTGCTGGTCATGTTAGGGAAGCATTTTATTCAAAGATTAATATTCAGATCATTGTTCATCAAAACTAATGTACATAAGGAGATTAGATTCAACAACTTAAAACAGTATATATTCAGTAGTCTGAAAGTAGAGATGCAAAAACTTCTGCAGGTAGATCATGAGGGATAAAGATAGAGACTGCCACTTCTAGGTAAAGTACCTATAGAATAGATAGAGTAATAGGGTCTCGTTGGACCCTTCTTGCTCAGGTGTATTGACACTTCTGGTTAGGCAGAAAGTCCATCAGAGTCTTTGGATTCTCAGCCTTCAGTAAAAGTGTGTGTGTGTGTGTGTGTGTGTGTGTGTGTGTGTGTGTGTGTGTGTCTGTGTCTGTGTCTTTGTCTTTGTGTCTGTGTGTCTGTGTGTCTGTGTGTCTGTAGTCAGGGAGGGAAAGAAAGATAGAAATAAAATCAGAGAGGAAAAGAAAAAGGGAAAGGAGGAAGAACCAGAGGTAGAGGGATAAGGATACAGACACACAAACTGACTAAGATACATGGAGAACTTAGGGAGAGTGAATCCTCAGAGAGATAGTGAAAAGAAATGCCTTCGGAGTTCCTTTCTCATCCAGAAAAAGAAATCCAATACTAAATTACTATTCTTTAAAAAGAAGTGAGAGAAAAAGAAAAAAAAAATTCCCCAAACTGACCTGCCTAACAAGGAGTCTAGTGTTACTGGATCACAGATTATGTGGGAGTGACTAAAATGTAAGAAGACTAGAAATGTGTGTGCATGCATGTGTGTTGTGGGTGGGGGTGGGGGTAGTTGAAGAATTTTGAATACAAATGGAGGATTTTATAATGAGCTATTGGAGTTTACTGAATGGGGAGTGGGGTGGGGTGGCATTACATGGTCAGACTTGCATTGTAGGAAGATCACTAGCAACTAAGAGAAGGATGGACTGGAGAGGGAGAGAGGATTCTGGGAAGGAAAACAAGTAGAATTCTATTGTAATAGTCTAGGCATGAGGTGATGAGGGCCTGCAGTAACAGTGTCAGAGGAATGGAGGGCATGCAGAAAGATATTACAAAAGTAAGATAGATCTTCACAATGGTTTCAATATAGAGATAGAGAGAACATGAAGAGCCAAGAATAACACTTTGATGGCAAGCCTGGGTGATTGGGAGAATGATGGTACATCTTAGGGTATGAGGATTTGGGGGAAAGATAATGAGTTCATTTTTGGAAATGTTGATGTTAATAAGTCTACAGGCATCCAATATGACATGTAAAACTGGAGGGCAGTGGAGAAGTTAGGGTTAGATAATAGATTGGAGAATCAGCAAATTTTATCCCTTACAGCTGATGAGATCATCAAGTAAAATAATAAACAGGGAGAAAAGGGACCTGAACAGAACCTTGTGAGACACCCACAGTTAGCATGCATGACCTGGATGAAGATCTAGCAAAGGAAACTGAGAAAATGTGATCAGATAGGAGGGAAGAGAACCAGTAGAGATTATTGTGTTGAAAGACATGAGAGAGACAAATACAAGAGAGATGATATTAAGGAGAAGAGGGTTGATTAATAGTGTCAAAGGCAGAGAGGTCAAGAAAGATGAGGCTTGAGAAAAAAGCTTAAACTTGGTGATTAAGGGGTCATTAGTGAGTTTGGAGAGAGCAGTTCTGCTTGAATGATGAGGTTGTAGTTAGATTGTGGAATCAGCAATTGTGGATGACTTTAATCACAAAAGAGAAGAGATATGTGGGACTATAGTTAGCTGGGATGGATAGATAAAGTGAGGGCTTTTTGAGAATGTGGGAGATGTGACCATGTTTGAATGGTAGGGGAGCAGGTAAGGAGAGTTTGAAGATAAGTGAGACTGGGGAAGCTAGAGAGGACAATGCATCGGGAGAGACTGCACAGAATGGGGTCACTTGTGCAGATAAAGTTTGCCTTTGGCAAGGAGAAGAGCTGATCCTTGTTAAAGGAAGAAAAACTGGAGCTTTTGTAGAACCTCTGACACCACCATCATGAGATCACTTCTTTAATAATCTCACATATCTTAATATCTACCTGTGACTGATTCAATATATACCTGCTTGCAAGCAGAACACATCATTTTACCACCAATATTGCTTGCTTTCCAAACTTCCCATCTTTGTAGTCACTCAGATTTGTACACTTGATGTTATTGATTCCTTACTCTTATTTTATTTACACATGCACACACATATACATGCATGTATTACACATGTATCACATATTACACATGCATACATACATGAATATGTTTAATCTCTAAAATATTTGTGTATACACTAATGGGTATGTATATATACATATATAAGTGTATAATACAGGTGTATATATACATATATAAGTATATAATATACACATGTATATTATATACACATGTATACACACTTGTGCACATGTGCATATATGTGTGTGTATGCATATACACACATCTATCATCAGTTCACCTCTCCCACCATTTCTCTCCAGTCACAAAGAAAATATCCCAGGCTAAGTCCTTATGGCCTTTTGCTTGGTCTGTTATAATAGCTTTGAAATTGGTTTCTTTTGTCTTAAGTCTCTATTGTCACATGGCTATCCAAGTGATTTTCCTACAGCAGAGGTCTGACCATTGCACATCCAGTCACATTACCTCAGTGATCTCAGTTTAACTCAAAGGGAGAGACCCTTATCTAATTCAAAGTTTCCAGTGTACTAATCTTGGAAAGGGTATACACCTGAAACATCAACTCCTCTACATGTCAACTTTTCAGTTTTTCTCTCCTTTTAGGCACCTCTCCCTGAAGAGAGAGAGAGAGAGGAAACTATGTGTTCTCTCTTGGAATTGCAACTCAGAAAAAGGAATTTTGTTTTCCCAAGGTCTCTCCAACTCTGTGCTTCATACAGGCAGATTAATCACTTTCTCTACCAATGGCAGGGTCTTATGCAAATGCCTCAGAGTGAAATTTCTTTTTTGACATATGCTATTTTTGTCTTTGTTTTTGAATGGAAAGGTGTCTCCTGCAACCATTGTTTCCTCTACCTTTTGATATTCTACTCATTCTTTAAGGGTTAAAAGCTAAATTCTGTTGCATCTATAAAGCCTTCCTTGACAAATTTATGATCATCTTATCTCTGATGCCAAAATGATATTTTTTCCTTCTTAATTCTATCTAAGATTTATATAGCATTTTTCACGTGCTGACTTGTAATTATTAGACTACATGTCTTATGTCTTCTAATGCTGTTGCAAACAGCTGGAGGGCAGGGCATTCTAGTGTAGCTAAGGAACAAGAAAACTAGATTAATTTCTGCCTTTGACATAGTACCTATATCATAAGGTTTTAATGAAAATCAAATATTATATATACACATGTATTTATGTAAAGTTCTTTGAAGTCATCAGATTCAAATGCAGTATACAGTTATAACTTTAGAGGACTAATGAGTAAGACTACCACAAACCTCTTAACCTCTCTCAGGATAGAGGAGGTGGACTAAAGTTGCAAAATGCAATATACATTTTCATATATTGCCAATGAGCTGATCCATTTTGTTTAATTGTACTCATTTGCAAAAAGGAACTGTTTGGGGTGGAAGAGGCAGGGTGAATCATTGGGGAGCAACAGTGGTATTAAAAAAAATAAAAGCACCAATAAAATATTTAAAAAGAAAAAAAAGTAAAGTACTTTTTAAACTTTAAGTTTTCTGGCCTAATAAAATGTCAACTGTTATTGTTAATCATCCATTTTTATTGCCAATTTCCCTTTGTTAGTGAGAATGTGACTAGTTGACCTAATTAGCCAAAGTTAACGGTAGAATATTTGGCCATGGAAATGAGCTAAACTTTGATCTTGTTTTCATTAGCTGCATACTATGATCAATGATCAAAGACACCATGGATGAAGGCCATGTTCCATGGCTGTTGACTAGTACTTTTGAAGTGGTTCCCTTACTCTGAGAACTTAGTGTCATGGCATACTTCCCCTTAGTTTTTTTTAAGAGCTCTGAATACCTGGTTTTGCTGCCCTTTCTTGGCTATTCTATTTCCCCAGCCATAAGCAACATATCTGTTGTAAAAATGGCATCTCCCCTGTAGATCATTAGTCATCATCACCATCTGAAAGTACAGTGAACAAATTGTTCCATATGTGCTTTTAGAATCTCCCACTGAAACCTTAATCTTGTTTTCTTTCTTTAAACATCACTTATCTATAAACATGGCTCCCTGGTGGACTTGAACCATAAATAATTCCCATTTTATAAGTGGATTACTTTATAATTCAAAATATTCTTATCTGTCAGAGTTTGGATTACATAAAAGGTTGCTCCAGCAATGAAATTGAATGTTGAACTAACTCCAAACACACAACCTAGATTTGATTTGACAGCCTAAAGAATGTGTGCTATAATTAAAAACAAAAATAAAACAACTTAAACAGGATAGACAAAGATGTGTATTATTGTTTAAAAGTCTTTACTAAATTGCAATATCTCAGACCTGTAAGTAATTGCAAGTGCCATGGAGTCCATCCCTTGATGTGGAAGGGAATTCCTTGTGTCTCATATCAAAGAAGTCGTTGCCCAGCATTGCGTTTATAATAACAATAACTTACATGACACTCATATATCATATTTGATTCTCAAAAACACCCAGTTGTTATAGATACTAGTATTATTACCAAAATTCAAATGAGGAAATCAAGGCTTAGAGAATTTGTGATTTCCTCATGGTCACACAGCTAAGAAATGCCGAAGGAAGGATTTAGACCTAGGTCTATCCTTATTGTAGGTCAAGTGTTCTTCCCACAATCCCACAGTGACCCTGAAGGTTAAGACAGTATAGTGGCAAAAAAATTTAAGCTTAGAATCAGGATCCCTGGGTTCAAATCCTTTTTATCTCATTTTAGACTCTCAGTTACTATGAAACATGGGACAAGTCACTTAATTTCTGAGAAATTGGAAAATGGAGATAATACTGGCACTACCTTCCTCGTGAGTTATTATGAGGAAAGCATATTGTAAACTTTAAATTGCTTTATAAATGTGAATAATGATGATTAAGACCTCTAAGGCTATTGGACAAAAATACATATATTTTCTACTGTAGACACAAACTTGCCAGAAACAATTTTATTAACTAAATCAAACTAATTCTAAGTCTCCTATACAGCTAGATGGCAAAGTGGATAGTGTGGGGCCTAGAGTCAGGATGACTCATTTTTCTGACTTCAACTTTGGCTTCAAATGCTTACTGTGTGACCCTGGGAAAGTCACTTAAACCCTATTTGCTTCAGTTTCCTCATCTGTAAAATGTGGAGAAGAAAATGGCAAACTTATCGAGTATCTTTGCCAAAAAACTCCAAATGGGGTCATAAGAGTCAGATATGACTGGAAGTACTGAACAACAACAGAAATTCTGCTTAGAGAAATAAAACAAAAAGTAAAGTTTCCTTATGCCTTTGAAAATCTCTCTAACCCAAGCCATTTTATAGTTATAATTTATCATATTCTTGAACAATAAGCACATTTCCAGTTGAGATTGAGCAGGGGTTTCCAATTTAGACAATGGTCTCAAAAGAAATAGTAACTTTAAATATCTGTGCAATCTATACAATAATTTATAATAAAATTCTTATTTCAGTTTTTCCTCCAAGGATTCTCTTTTTTATTCAGTGAAGAATTTTATTTCTGTGAACTGAAATAATCAAATTACTTGTTTCTTCTCTTAGTCTGATTACTCTAATTACTTCAGGGAAAAGTCTTTCCTGGGCTAAAAAGGAGTGAAAGCCTGGGAGGGGACCTTTAATAAGAATGATGAAAAAAGATTGCAGTGTAGGCTGGTTGTTTTCCTAGAAGTTTGATTAAGTATTGATAAGGATTTATAATTGAAATGGGACCAATGATTTTAGATTTAGTATTACCCTCATATTATTTTGTAATATATATCCTGAAGAGACAATGGGCTTGGGCATTTTGCCTCCACCCTGAAGGGAATCTGGTCACTTAAGTCAACCTCTTCTATTTTTGGATAGTTTTAATTAGTGTGTGTATATATAATAGTGATGATAGAGTAGGTATTGGCTGTATGGGTTTGAGAGAGACATGTCTTTGGCAGGCTATTCATGTAGATCATGGTGTCATCAGATTGTACCTCAGAGTACAGAACATAGTGCTCAGAGAGGAAAAATGAGATTGAAGCAATTAACTGACTTGCTCAAGTTCACACAGGTAGGAAGTAGCAGAACTGGGAAGCTGTAGCATGTGCAGTGGCCATACCCTGCTAAAATAATCTGCTATAACTGTAGTACCAATGCAATATTCATAACTCTTATGGTGGCCATGAATATGCCAACACAATTCTGAATCATGAAATACAATAGACTCTCCACATGGAACGCAGAACCAAAACATTTATTCAGACACTAGAAAGCCAAATCCGTCATAGTAACAGATACATCTATAAACAATAACAATGTAGAGGGCAACACCAGCCTCAAGCCTTCCCTCTATTAGGCTTCCCACAAATCACCTCTACTGAACAAATCAAAAGCAGGTTCCCTTAAACAAAATGCCCTTCTCATACTCGCAACCAGCTGCCTGCTTGTGTCCTTCAGTTCTGATTGCTCTTAGACTAACTTCCTCTCAGCTCTGCTCTAGCTCCACCCCTTCCTGTTCCATGTGACTTGACTTATGTGGCTTCCATGTGACTTAGTAAGCCATATGGGCCTATTAATGGATAGGAAAGATCTTCCCATTAAGAAGCAAAATTACATTAACTATAAGCAATAATGCATTATCAATACAATAACCATCTCAGCAGATGGGCTAAACCAGGTTTAACCTAAAGAGCTAAAACACATTGGTGAATTAGGGGAGTGTCTACCCCAAGCATATAAAGGAATCCCCCCAGGAAATGGGTGGATGAAAACAATTTGTTCCAATGGTATATCAGTTAAGCACTCCAACATACACAGGGGGGCCTGCTATTACAGGTTCTTAGATCTGTATTCATAAAAGGAAAACAACAATCACTTTAATCAAGCACATGTATCATTCCTTTAACCAAGGACATATATCATTCCATTAGTTCAGGGAGTCAGCACCTTGAACTGCAAGGAAAATGCAGAGAAATCAAAAAATCCACAGACATGACTTCCTCTACCTGAATTCAACAGACTCCAACTGTCTGACTATCTTTACCAGAGAGGGAAGCATGACATCTGGGTTCTTAAAGTCAGGGAGCTCCTTAGCAGTTTCACAGAGTCCTCATTTGGCACTCAAACCTTCTTGCAAAAACTAAGCCCCAAAGTAAAACCTCACCCTCAGAGTATTTACACCTTTTTTTTAGAGCCAGAGGGCATTCCCACTTCAGAACCAGTGCCTCATTAACAAAAGCTGTAGGTGTTCCTATAAATTTTCCCTAATCAAACTTCCCTCAATGGGAAGACCCATTAATTGGGTGGGGAAGATCTTTAATCACATTAACAATACAAATACATATACTGTTTCATGAAGACAACTGAAACAGGTGTTGTGGAGAGCTTAGAGCCTGGTCAGACATCAAAGATGCCAAAGTTATTTATTGCATTCTAAGCCATCACCAGTCATCTTGACTTGTCTTTGATGACTCTGGAAGAGAGAATGAAGCTGACAGTGTTGTGCAACTCTGCCTCACTTAAATCCAATTCATTTGTGAGTCAAGACATTACCCCATGATATCACTGGTCCTCTTCGAAAATGAAGGGCAAACAATAACTCTGACTCTACAGTCAGTGTTCTTTCTGTTGTATGTATCTACAAGGGTTATTTGCTACTTGGTAGACTTTTTGAGAGAAGGCCTTGATCCCCCCTTACAGAATAAAGAAATAACAAGAAATGTGATAATCCTATTAAACTTTGCAAAGAGATGTTTATAACCATCTCCTCAGTTTTTAGATTACATTGTGTCCCTTTACATCCTGCCTTGATTTCCATAGGTCTATGAAGGCTTGTAAAACTTTGACTCTTTTTCACACTTTTCCTAAACATGTACTCATTATTTCAATCTCTAGATTTCAGCCCAGTCCTCTATGAGAGTCTCATCTGAGCATGGAGTTAACCTTGGATTTTTGAAAACTGTATTAGTAGAGTATACGCTCCTGGAAGCCCCACCATCCTGGTGAATATTTGAATACTGTCTTAGTGGTTGGCTATCTGTCTGTTGCTTAAAGACCATGATATCACCAGAGAGTTGGACATTTGGTCATAAATTTTTTCCTTGGGGAGTTATGAAATAAGTACATAACTTCTTATTTTTGAAAAAATGTTACTTTTTATTTTCAAAAAATGTTTACTAGGCTATTAAGGGAAATCATGAAAATTTCCTTTTTTTAAAATAAATTTTTATTGATGTCTTGTTTTTTTTTTACAATACCTAAATTGCTCCTCAGTAAAGTTTTCCCTCCAATTCTCATATTACAAAGAATTTATTTAAAAAAAATAAAATTTTATTTTATTTTCATATCCATATTATTTCCCTTCTTTGTACCCCCACCAGTTCAGAAAGCAAGAAGAATAAAACATCTGTTACAAACATATATAATCAATCAATACAGATTGCTAGGTTTGTCTACCCCCTGCCCATCCTTTGCCCCAGTTTTTTTTTTTTTTCTCATTTTGTATAGAGTTCGTTACCTTTCTATCTGCAGGTGGGCAGCATGTTTCATCTTGAGTTTTTTGGAAGTGAGATTGGTCATAATATTCTTTAGAGTTCCTAAGTCACAAATAATACGAACAGAAATATAAAAGGAAGAAGATTAAAAAATCATCAAGATTTATCAATATGTTAAAAAAAAGTCTGAAAATACCTGCAATATTTCACTCATGTAGGAGAGTAGAGCAGTGAGAAATCTGCCTCCACTCCTGTGAAGGACTGAAACAGGAGATATTTTCTTATATCTATTCTTTGAGTCATGCTTGTTCTTTGTAATTTTGCAATGATTTTGGAGATTTTGCTCTTTCAATTTAAATTGATTCCATTTAAATTTCCTTAAGTGTCACACACATACACCCCCCCACACACACACACAAATTTCTATGAAAAAGAATAAAATGAAAATAATCTTTCACAGAAAATCAGAAGAACAGTTAGAGAAACACAGCCTGACTGGAGGGTGTCAAGAATTTGCAGTGGGAAAATCAGTGAAGGAAATGAAGATGTTAATTCAGTGATGATTTAATAGTCTGTAATGGCTTGTAATGTTAATGTAAGGTTAATGGTGGGTGGGTGGGAAGAGTTAAAGATCTTTCCCACCAATTAATAGGCCTCAGTACCTTTTTTAAAATTTCTATTGAGGCACTGGATCAGTGAGGTGAAGTTTTACTTTGGGGTTTAGTTTCTGGAAGAAGGTTGGTGTGTCTGTGAGACTCTGTGTAGCTGCTAGGGAGACCCCTGGCTTTGAAAACTCAGATGTTGGTGCTTCTCTCTCTGGTAACAATGTATGTGTTGTCTATGGTGGACATTTGGAAACCCTGTCTGTTGGTCTTTCTGTTTGTAATTTCTGTTTGTATTTTCTCTGAAGTTCAGGGTATACTGACTTTTCCCCCTGAATATATGTGCTTGATTAAAGTAGATTGCTGACCCCTCAAAAGTTGCTTTCCTTTTACAAAAGCAGATCTAAGAACCTGTACAGCAAGCTCTTCTGTGTATGACAGGGTCCTTTCTGTTACATGATTTTCTTCAAATATTTGAAAGGTTGTTATTTGTGAGAGATGATACTTGTTTTATTTAGCAGAGGATACCAATTGGAACAATGGGTAGAATCTGCAAAGGGGCACATTGGGGCTTTATGGAAGGAAAAGGTTCTCAAAGTGGAATGACTGTCCTGGAGGTAATAGGATTCTCCTCAATAAGGTCTGCAATCAAAAGCTGGATGACTAGTGCTCAGGGATATTGTAGTAATTGTTTTTCAGCATGAAAAGATTAGACTTGATGGTCTCTAAGGGGCCTGCCAAAGTGTATAATCAAGTAAAATAGATTCCTACATTGGTCTTCCCTCCAAGAAAAAAAGTGTGTTAGGTTAGGTATATGGTAGCAGACAGAGAAGAGCACCTTCTTTTCCCTTCTGATTTGAGAAACTGTTCTAGAACATCTCCATTTCAATATTAAATGATGATTTATATCTACCCCTGTATTTTGCCTTTTTTTAACCTCAAGTTTTATACAAGACTAAGTCTTATACGGACTTAAAAGACAAACAGTATCCGTGCTGTCTCAACTCCTTGAGAACAATGATGGACTAATAGATTAAAGGGTCTCTTCTTTTTTTGCAATATATCAGATTGACCCCAAACCAAAATGGGAACCCATTTGTGAACCCAGCTTGACTATGTATTTTCTCTATACTCTAAGTATATGAGGTATGGTCTTAGTCAGAAGCCCACTTGCCCCATAGAGACATACCATACACACTATGTACCAACTGATGCATGTCTTGTCTAGGCTTGTAGGGAATGTACAGAATAATGCCTTTTACTGACTTGTATCCTAAATTGTAATAAAGTAAGTTTTCTTGCCACAACAGGTGTGGAAATAATTAGCATTCATAATATTATGTCTTCCACAATTCATAATCTCTTGTGTTCTCAATAATACAGCTCCTTTTCGTTCATCTCTCTGCTCCTGATGCCAGGGTTTTCATGGGTGGTATCATCCTTCTATCCGTTGTTAAATGGGATTAAGATATTGTGAAACCTTAAAGCATTCCAGATCATATGGAAAATTTCAAGTCATAAAGGAAATGTTTCCCATCCAAAAATTCTTGAATTATCTGAATAATATAATTGCTTCTTGGGCATTCAGCCCACAGTTTGAGCAATATAGATATTCATTTTAGTTCTAAACTGGGAATTAGATTTCATTTTTACAGAAGTTTCTTAGTTACAGGGAGGTCCCAAATTTATAAGATCAAATAACTTTGGGAAATATGTAACAAGACCTTGTGATTTTGTCATTGCTGTTATGAGGACTTATGTTACAGATTTCTATTCCCACAATGGTTTCTTCCTTTCTTCCATTCTCATGTTCCTACTAATGTCCTTTACCTTTTCCCAATTTCTCTATAAAGTGGCCTCAGGCTCACTTACTTAGTTCAAAGTAAATGTTCCTCAAATTATGCCTTTTTTCTTCCTTCTTGCATTTTTTTTCAGAAAATTATTTGAAGTGAGAATAATAAGCAATCTCAAAAAAAAATTATTTGGTTCTAGGACAAAAGACATGGATGCTTTATGAATTCCAATAAGAGTTGCATTGTTTTAATTTCTTTAGATGACTGGCAATCTATAAAACCCGAAATCAGTTAAGGTATATCTTGTTTCGTATAACAGAAGTACTTAATTAATGCCCCTTGATTATCAAAACACAAACTGACTTTTAGAATACAGAAATGCAGAAGGAATAAAGCATCAGAGATAACCTGTGAACATTTGATAGTAGTATGCACATTATTCTTTTAGGAGAGCAAAAGTCACACAACTTTACTGGTTCTTTGAATATTTTTTTAAATTGTTAACCTGATTCACTCCCTTACTATTTTGATCTTCCAATTAGAAATTTCATTGGTATGGGTAACTCCCTGCAAGAATACAGCTCATCACCTCACTCTTAATTTAGGATCTAATTGCTAAATTGCCTAGGGCTCTAAATGGTTAAGTGACTTGATCACTAGCTAGTTATTAGCTGCTAGTATGTATCAGAGGTTAGATTTGAACCCTTGGTTTCCTGGCTCTAGGGGGACTCCTCTGCATACTATGCCGTACTATACTTAACTTTTTATGTTGTTAATTCTACTCTCCAAACTTTTGGAATACTTCTCATTCTATTTCTTTGCTACATTTTAGAAGTATTTTCCATATTCCAGTGTAAAATCTCGTAGTAAAGTCTCATGAAGAAAGACATAATCACCTTAAATGCCAGAGAGATGCCTGATTTTTTTTTTAAACCTTATATAAAACATGCACTTTGCATATCATAGTGATTTTTTTTTTTTTCAGGTATCCATTTCCTTGCAGAAGATGTAAACCTGTTTGGTTCCATCTACTATAACTATCTAATTAAGTGTAATCAGAAGGACTATGAGGCAGAGAATTAAAGAACAGGGACAAAATAATTTTTTTCTTCTCTGCTAAACATTAATTCACACTCAGTTTTATAAGTTTATTCAAAGTTATTCACCAGTAGAGAAATCATCAAAGAATGTGAATAGATAGTTCTCAAAAGATTTGCCAACTATAATAACCACATGAAAAAAATAAGCCAAATCACTACTAATAAGATAATTGCAAATCAAAACAATACTTTTTGTCAAAAATGGTGAAAGACAGGAATAGTCAATGTTGGAGTGGTTGTAGAAAAATGGCACTAATGGTGAAAGTTTGAATTGGTACAAGAATTCTGGAATTACAGGAAGTGACTAAAATGTTACTCTTTGGCTCAGAGATTCCAATGCTAGAAAGGTAGCTAGTAAGGAGGTCATTGATAAAATGAAAGGTTCCATGTGTACCAAAATCTTTACTGCAGGACTTTTTGTAGTAGTAAAAAATTGGAAACAAAAGTAGATGTCCATCATTTGTCCATCTCTAATGTGATAGAACACTCTTTGTGGTTGCATACATAGGAAAGTAGAAACCTGATGAATAACTGGAAGTCTAGGAAGACTTTAATAAATTGATACAAAATGAATTAAGTATAATCAGGAAAACATTTGTGTTTGTGAGTGTGTGTGTGTAATTTACATATCGTACTCTATATCTGTCGATCTCTGTATGTGTACATATATGTATACAAAATCTATAGTACTACATATACATATATATTCATTGAAAAATGCATGTGTATTCATTTTACATATTATAATATTCATGTAGGATATATACAGTATTTATACAGCATATATGTGTGTATATGAATGTGTTTATATATACTACTGTAATGCTATTGAGATTAAAGATCCTCCCCACCCATTAATGGGCCTGCCCATTAAGAGGAATTTGATTAGGGAAAATTCGTAGGAAGGCCCATACCTTATGTTAATGAGGCACTGGTTCTCAAGGGTTGTCATGCCCTCTGGCTCTGAAAAATGTATAAATACTCTGAGTTGAGGTTTTCCTTTGGGGCTTCATTTTTGGAAGAAGGTTTGTGTGCCAAATGAGACTCTGGGAAACCACTAAGGAGTTCCCCAGCTTTCAAAACCCAGATCTTGATGCTTCTCTCTTTGGTAACTATGTATGTATGGTCAGACAGTTATCAGCATCAGACAGTTGGAAGCCCTCTCTGTTGGTTGATTTTTGTTTCTGTTTGCATTTTCTCTGAAGTTCAGGGTGCTGACTTTTTCCTTTTAATGATACATATGCTTGATTAAAGTGATTGTTGACTCCTCAAAGGTTGCTTTCCTTTTAGAAAAGCAGATCTAAGAACCTATGATAGCAGGCCCTCCAGTGTATGTTAGGGTGTTTGCTTTTACAATTACATGTAGTACTATATATGCTTATACATTGTGTATATGTATATGGGTATGTACATAATATACAGTACTACACATGCTTTTTACATGTGTGTGATGTATGTGTATATACGTGTACATACATAATAGCTGCAACAATGTACATGGAAAGAACAGCAATTAGAAAACAACTGAAACTAAATGCTAAAGAAGTATTAAGAACAAGCTGGGACTCAAGGAAGGGACATGAGAAGATAGCATCCTAGCCCTTCATTTGCAGAGGTCTTTGTGGATAGGAGTGGGACACTGCATAAAACATAATTTTTTAAATGTGCTGATCGCTTTTGCTGACTTTTTCTGTTTATAAAATTCCTCCCCCCAATTACACAGAAAAACATTTTTAATATTTATTTTATATTTTTCCCCTTTAAAAAATTAGAAAAAAGGAAGTTCTCTGGGATAGAGGATGGGTAGGAAGAATATAGAAGCTTAGATGATTTTAAAAGCAAAAGATACCAATAAGAATTTATTATTACAAAAATGAAAAAGTAAATGTTTATGGAAAATAAATATCATTTAATACATATATCTGACTTTCATCAATTAAAATAGAGTTTAAAAATATAACTATTTCAGGAAGTATCTGTCTCCTGAGAGTCTGAATGTCAGAAAATTTTATTAGCAAAGAGTATACAGGGATAATACTGAAATGTATGAAATACAGTTATGGTCTTAAATAACTTTCCTGTATAAAAATGTAAACTTAAAAAAATACATTGATGGGTTATATTTTTCAGGCATAAAAATAAGCCTGACTCTTGGGGGCTTTGGATTACAAAGAAATTAGCCTGGGGGAGAAAGCTGCAGACCTAATGAGAATAAGGCAAAGAGTCAAATGAGCAACTTAATACACTCTTCACCTTGTTTTTATTCACTTTGGGGGGGTGACTTCAGAGAAATTTGTTTTGCTCAGGGAACTCCAAATGCATTTGTTTTAAATGGATGCCTTAGCTTGTTGATAAAAATGCAAGGAAGCTGCAGAGGGAAATGAAGTCAGTGGTATAAACAAAGAAGCCTGAGTCCAACTTTGAGAGCTAAATGCATCTGATGTGGAGCTCTTAGGTTGTTTCTTCTTTTTTAAATATATATTAGGAGGACTTATATCTACGTCTTAAATTGTTTGGTAGCTTACACAATCTTCTTTCTCAACCTTTGAGGAATGTAATAATTGGATTTTACCACATGTTATGCTCTACCTCTTTGCTGTACAATATTTAGTCCTTATGTTACTCATTACACTGTATTTGGATTTCATTCATTCTAACATGTTAGACTTTGTACATTTTGGCTGTTGGAATATATTGAGTATGGTGATGTACAGGGGAATGATGCTAAGTTACACTAAGTTTCTACAGATAAAAGAACATAGATCCTCATTATGGGTATTTGCAAGGTCTTAATGAAAATTGACTCCAGCCAACCTTTGAATGGAGAATAAAAAGCATTGATTAAGGTATTTTTGTTTTTTTGTTGTTTTTTCATTTGTGTCTGGCTTTTCTTGGCTAAGATCCTGGAGTAGTTTGCCATTTCTTTCTCCAACTCATTTTACAGATGAGAAAATGAAATAAGTGGAGTTAAGTGACTTACCATAACTAGTTAAGTGTCAAGAAGATGAGTCTTCCCGACTTTGGGCCCAGTACTCTTTCCACTGTGTCACCTAGCTGCCCCACTATTGATACATATATGAATACAAAAATGAAACTTGCCCTGAAGGAACTTAACTTCTAACACAGAGAGAAAACCTATAACATGAGTCTCCGTACAATCACAACTACTACTCACCCTGCTGCTGGGTTCTCAGAGATAAACACTTTTCATCTCTGCCTCCAGAATTTAGGGCATCCTTGAGGGTGTAGAGGTCATTTTCTCTAATGCTAAATTCTGGTGTAGTCTCTTCTTTGTTAGCCACCATTAGTTAGCACTCCAGTTCTAATTAAGCATAAACAAATGATTATTTACAGAAGCACCTTTGCTGAGAAGATATATTAACAATTTAAGTGATAATCATTTTCCCCAGGATCTGGAGGTACACTCTCCCTTTTATCACATTGGTTCCTGGGGAGAGTGGGCTCAAACAAAGCAGGTTCTGTATGGCACTTGTCCCACCAAGGTCACTTCACAATTCAGTAAGTCCAATGGAAGAATAATTGGTTGTTTTCCTTTGTGTTCCTTTGTTTTCCTCATTATGCAGATTCATAATCTTCTTGGCTATTTTCAAAGTATTTAGTAATATTCAGTTTTCAAATTCATCAGATATAATATATAATGTAATATAATAATATAATAAAGATTCTATGAACTAGAGCTTAAAGATTATTTATGAGTTCTGAAGTACTGACGGTCCTTTTCTGATATGCAAGCATTTCTTTATTTTCCTATTTTCAAAAAGCTATTATTTGAGCAGTGTAACACCTCCCTAAAAATATCATACACCATCCCCATAAAAGACAAATATATGACTAGTAGGTGACCTTTTTGAGGTACCATGGCTAAAATGTTAATTACATGGTGACCAAACTTTTGGTGATGAATCCAGTATCAACTAGTTTGGGATCCATAATTGAATCTTCTCACCTTTGTAGAATCTGCTTGAACTTGTGTTCCCCTGGAAAACACTTTAATCTTTAAGTATGCATGGTTGTCTTCTATGCCACAATAAGAATCAGAGTAAAACTTCAGTGAAGGATATGTAGCTTATGTTCATTTATCTATATATTTATTTTTTAAAATTAATTTATTTTTAGATTTTAACATTCACTTCCACAAGATTTTGAGTTCCAAGTTTTCTCTCCATCTCTTCTCTCCCCCAGCCCTAAGACAATATACATTCTGATTATCCCTTCCTCCAGTCTGCCATCATCTCTATCACTGTCCCCCTTCTCTTATCCCCTTCCCTTCTGTTTTCCTGTAGGGCAAGATGGATTTCTGTACCTCATTGCCTGTATACTTTATCTCCCAATTGCATGTGAAAACAAATTTTTAACATTTGTTTTTTAAAACTTTGAGTTTCACATTTCTCCCTTCTTCTGTCACCACTCTCCCTCATTGAGAAAGCAAACAATTTGATGTAGGTTATACATGTGTAATCACTCAAAACACTTCCATAACAGTCATGTTGTGAAAGACCAACTATATTTCCCTACATCCTATCCTGCCCTCCATTTATTCTATTCTCTTCTTGGACTCTGTCCTACCTTAAAAGTGTTTGCTTCTCATTACCCCTATCCCCACCATTTGCTCTCTTTTCTATCACACCCACCCACTCATACTCCACCTGACTTTCCTTTAGGGTGAGATAGATTTCCATACCCAGTTGAGTGTGTATGTTATTCCCTCCTTCAGTCAAATTTGATGGGAGTAAGATTCACTTATTCCCTCTCACCTATCCCCTCTTTCCTTCCATGGAAAAAGCTTTTTCTTGCCTCTTTCAGGTAAGATAATTTACTCCATTCTCCTTCTCCCTTTCTCCTTCTCCCATTACATTCCTCTCTCACCCCTTAATTTAATTTTTAGATATCAACCCTACATATTCAACTCATTCTGTTCCCTCTGTCTCTCTCGCTATATATATTCCCTCCAACTACCCTAATACTAAGAAAGGTCCATAGGTTACAAGTGTCATCTTTCTCTGTAGGAATGTAAACAGTTCAACTTTAATAAGTCCCTTATGATTTCTCTTTCCTGTTTACCTTTTCATGCTTCTCTTGAATCTTGTATTTGAAAGTCAAATTTTCTAGTTAACTCTAGTGTTGTCATGAAGAATGTTTTAAAATCCTCTCTTTCATTGAATGTCCATTTCCCCCTTGGAAATATTATACTCAGTTTTGCTGAGTAGGTGATTCTTGGTTTTAATTCTGGGTCCACTGACTTCTGGGAAGTAATATTCCAGGCCCTCCAATCCCTTAATGTAGAAGTTGCTAAATCTTGTCTTATCCTGATTGTGTTTCTACAATACTTGAATTGTTTCTTTCTGCTGCTTGCAATGTTTTCTCCTTGACCCGGGAACTTTTGAATTTGGCTAAAATATTCTGGTTCTAGAATTTCAGGGCATTTTTCCTTGATTTCTTGAAAGATGATATCTAGGCTCTTTTTTTGATCATGTATTTCAGGTAGTCGAATAAGTTTGAAATTATCTCTCCTGGATCTATTTTTCACATTAGTGGTTTTTCCAATGAGATATTTCATGTTATCATCAATTTCTTCATTCTTTTAGTTTTGTTTTATAATTTTTGATTTCTCATAAAGACATTAGCTTCCATTTGCTCCATTCTCATTTTTAAGCAATTATTTTCTTCAGTGAGTTTTTAGATTTCCTTTTCCATTTGGATAATTCTGCTTTTTAAGGCATTCTTCTCCTCATTGCCTTTTTGAATCTCTTTTGCCAATTGAGTTAGCCTGTTTTTAAAGGTATTATTTTCTTCAGCACTTTTTTGGGTCTCTTTTAGCAAGTTATTGACCTGCTTTTCATGATTTTTTGCATCTCTCTCATTTCTCTTCCCAATTTTTCCTCCACCTCTCTTACTTGATTTTCAAAATCCTTTTTGAGCTCTTCCATGGCCTGAGACCATTGAATATTTATTTTGGATGTTTGGGATACAGAAGCCTTAACTTTTATGTCTTCCCCTGATGGTAAGCATTGTTCTTCTTCATCCAAAAGGATGGGAGAAGAAATCTGTTCACCAAGAAAGTAACCTTCTATAGTCTTATTTTTTTTTCCTTTTTTTGGGCATTTTCCTAACCAGTTACTTGACTTTTGTGTCCTTTATCAAGAGTAGGGTATACTCTGGGGATCTGTAAGATCTGAGTTCCTCCAAGGTGGCACAATCAAGTGTGTACACTGTTCTACGAGCAAGAAGAGATTTTTGTGTCCAGAATCTTAGTAGAGTTTCCTCTTCACAACCATTTCACCTCCAGTTCCACCAAGCCAGCACTGGAGACTGAGATTCAGATAAGCTGCATGGGCAGGGCTGCCATTCAGTGTGAGATAAAGATCAGCTGCTGCAGGGCCTCTACACAGGGCTGAGGTAAGAATCAGGTGCTCAGTGCCCCCAGGGTTTTTATGATCCAACAATGGATGCAGGCTGCTGTAGGGGCTGCTATGGGAGCTTCTGCCGCCTGCCCGATGTGGCCTCTGCACCTGCTGCCTGAGGCCAGAACTATGGGAAGGCCCTTCTCCCTTCTGTGCCAGCTGAAAAAACCCTGTCATTGATCTTTGGCGTTTGTGGGTTGAGGGATCTACAAACCACTGCTACTGTGACTGGGGATTCCATGGCCAAGGCCTGCTTGCATCCTCCTCCCAGAGCTGAGCCACGTGGCCAAGGCTGGGATGGCCTCCTCTCTGCATCCTGTGTGACAGATGTTCCCCGTTGGCCTTTCAGGTCACCCTGGGCTGGAAATCTCCTCCACTCTATTGTTCTCCAGTTCTGCTGCTTTAGAATTTGTTGAGAGTCTTTCTTTACAGGTATTTTATGTGCTGTGTGGGAAGAGCTGGTTATATGTACATCTTTCTACTCTGCCATCTTGGTTCTGCCCCCAACATAATATATTCTACACCAGCCTTTTACCTTTATCCTCTGTGTAGCCCCCTGTTTCAAATGTCTTTATTGTAGGATTATGGTTTTAAATCCATTCTTCTATCCACTTCCATTTTTGGGAGAGTCCATCCTATTCACATTCACAGTTATGATTATGATCTGTGTGTTTCTCTTCATCCTATCTGCTGCCCCACCCTCTACCCATATTTATACTGTTATTTCTACCTTCTCCTTTTCCCTCCTCAAAGGAGTTTTACTTTTGACCACTGCTTCCCTCAGTCTTCCCTCTATTTTATCAGCCCCCCCATTTTCTTTCCCTTACTACTTTTTCCCTCCCTTTTAATCACCTTAACCCTCTTCTTTCCCCTTTTCCCTTCCTACTGCCTGTAGGGCAAGTTAGATTTCTATACTTAATCAAGTATGTTATTCCATCCCTGAACCAAATCCAATGAGAGTAAAGCTCAAACAATGCTCATCTCTCTCCCTTCTTTCCTTCTATTGTAGTATGTTATTGTATCCTTCATGTGATATAATTTATCTTTTTCTGCCTCCTCCTTTCTTCTTGTCCCATTGCAATCCTTTTGTAACCCTAATTAGGTTTTTATCATGACATTAGTTAATTTATACTCACACTTCCTATCTACACATATCCCTTTTAAATGTCATAATTAACATACAATTTGCAAGATTAACAAGGATCATCCTCCCATATAGGGATGTAAACAGTTTGAATAACAAGGTTTTTTTTTTTTTCTTGTCCTGTTTACCTTTTTATGTTTCTCTTGAGTCTTGTATTTGAAGGCAGAATTTTCTGTTGAACCTGGTATTTTTATCAGGAAGGTCTGGAAGTCACCTATTTTGTTGAATGTCCATCTCTTTCCCTGAAAGCTTATGCTCAATTTTTCTGGGTAGTTGATGCTTGGATATAATCTAAGCTCCTTAACCTTCTGGAATATCATATTACAAGCCCTCCAGTCTTTTAATGTGGAACAATCTTGCAAGGTCCTGCATGATTCTGACTCTAGTTCCATGATATTTGAATTGTTTCCTTCCGACTGCTTTCAGTATTTTCTCCTTGACCTAATAATTCTGGAATTTGTCTATAATATTCCTTGGCGTTTTTAATGTGGGATCTCTTTCAGGAGGAGATGGGTGGATTTTTTTAATGAATATTTTATCCTCTAGTTCTAGGTTCTAAATGTAATTTTGCCTTGATGACTTCTTGGAAAATGGTGTCCAGTCTCTCTTTTTTTCAATCATGGCTTTCAGATTGACCAGTAGTTATTAACTTATCTCTCCTTTATCAAGTCAGTTGTTTTTTCAATGAGATATTTTATATTTTCTTCTATTTTTTCATTCTTTTGATTTTGTTTGACTGATGGTTGATATCTCATTAGCTTCCATTTATGCAATTCTAATTATTAAGAATTGTTTTCTTGAGTTGGCTTTTGTACTTCCTTTTCCCTTTTGCCAATTCTACTTTTTAAGGAATTGTTTTCTTCAGTGTACCATTCCCCCATCCCCATTTTGTTATTTGTATTTTTAAAGGAATTGTTCAGTTTTTCTTCTCCCTCTCTAATTTGACTTTTTAAATCTTTCCTGAGTTCTTACAAGGTTTTTTAGACTTGGGATCAGTTAATATTCCCCTTTAAGATTTCAGATGTGGTGCATAAGGGGGGTGGGGGCAGAGCCAAGATGGCAGAGTGAGAGCAACAACTCACCTAAGCTCTTGGACAGCTATTAAGAAATATAAAAGGGATATACAGAGAGGGAATGGGTAGAAAGTAAATGATGTCCTATTAAAAATATGATTTAAGTATGAGAAGGGATTGTAATAGGAGGTGTGAAAAGGAGGAAGCAGAAAATGGTAAATTACATCACAGGAAGATGTACAAAATTATAGTAGAGGGAAAGAGGGGAGGGAGATGAGCATTGTTTGAGAGGTACTCTCATCTGATTTATTTAAAGGAGGGAACAATAAACTTAAGTAGATAATCCTAACTAGCTCTATAGGCAGTAGGAGGGGAAGGGGAAAGAAAGGGGAGGGAGGCTAAAAGGAAGGGAAGAAGCAATAAGAGTAAAGGGGAGTAAAAGGGAGAAGGGCTAAAAGAAGGAGGGGAAGGCTGCAGGAGGAGGTGGTGAAAAGTGAATGCTATTGAGGAGGGGAAGGGAGATGGGAGAGCTAAAAGCACAAATGGTGGGAAAGAGGATGGAGGGAAATACACAGATTGTAATCATAACTGTGAATGGAATGAATTCTCCCATAAAATGGAGATGGATAGCAGAATGGATTAAAAGCCATAATCCAGCAATATGCTGCTTACAAGAAACACATTTGAAATGTGGGGATACATGTAGGATAAAGGTCAAAGGATGGAGCAGAATATATTGTGCTTCATCTGATGTAAGAAAGGCAGGAGTAGCAATCCTAATCTCAGACAAAGCAAAAGCAGAAATAGATCTAGTCAAAAGGGATAAGGATGGAAACTATATCATGCTAAAAGGCACCATAGACAATGAAGCAATATCATTACTAAACGTGTATGCTCCAAGTGGTATAGCATCCAGATTCTTAGAGCAGAGCTTGAGGGAGTTGAAGGAAGAAATATGACAGCAAAACTATACTAGTGGGGGACCTCAACCTCCTCCTCTCTGAACTCGATAAATCTAACCTCAAAATAAACAAGAAAGAGGTTAAGGAGGTAAATAAAACTCTGGATAAGGTAGATATGATAGATCTCTGGAGAAAATTGAATGGGAATAGAAAGGAATATATCTTTTTCTCAACGGTACATGGAACATTTACAAAAATTGACCATGTACTAGGACATAAAAATCTCACAGTCCAGTGCAGAAAGGCAGAGATAATCAATGCATTCTTCTCAGATCATAATGCAATAAAAATTATATGTAATAAAAGGCCATGGAAAGATAAACCAAAAATCAATTGGAAACTAAATAACCTAATCCTAAAGAAGGAGTGAGTTAAAAAAGAAATCATAGAAACAATCAACAACTTCATTCAAGAGAATGACAATAATGAGACAACCTACCAAATCTTATGGGATACTGCAAAAGCAGTTCTTAGGGGAAGTTTTATGTCTTTGAATACCTACATAAATAAAATAGAGAAAGAGGAGATAAATGACTTGGGAATGCAGCTGAAAAAGCTAGAAAAAGAACAAATTGAAAATCCCCAAGTAAATACCAAATTAGAAATACTGAAAAGCAAAGGAGAAATTAATAAAATTGAAATTAAGAAAACTATTGAATTGATAAATAAAACCAATAGTTGGTTTTATGAAAAAACTAATAAAATTGATAAACCTTTGGTCAATTTGATTAAAAAAAGAAATGATAAAATCAAATTACTGATATTAAAAATGAAAGGGGTGAAATCACCTCCAATGAGGAGGAAATTAAAACAATAATTAGAAATTACTTTGCCCAACTTTATGCCCACAAATTCGATAATCTAAACGAGATGGATGAGTATTTTAAAAAATACAAACTGCCCAGACTAACAGAAGAGGAAGTTGAATACTTAAACAACTCCATCTCAGAAAAAGAAATTGAACAAGCCATCAATGAACTCCCTAGGAAAAAATCTCCAGGGCCAGATGGTTTCACAAGTGAATTCTATCAAACATTTAAAGAACAGTTAATTCCAATACTATATAGACTATTTTTGAAAATTGGGGAAGAAGGAGTCCTCCCAAATTCTTTCTATGATACAAATATGGTTTTGATACCTAAACCAGGAAGAGACAAAACAGAGAAAGAAAATTATAGACCAATTTCTCTAATGAATATAGATGCAAAAATTTTAAATAAGATTTTTACCAAAATGGATACAGCATCTTATTACGAGAATAATACATTATGATCAGGTAGGATTCATACCAGGAATGCAGGGATGGTTCAATATTAAGAAAACTATTAGCATTATTGGTCATATCAACAACAAAATTAACAAAAACCACATGATTATCTCAATAGATGCAGAAAAAGCTTTTGACAAAATACAACACCCATTCCTATTAAAAACACTGGAGAACATAGGAATAAAGGGAACTTTCCATAAAATAATAAGCAGTATCTACCTAAAACCTTCAGGAAGCATTATATGCAGTGGGGTTAAGCTAGATGCATTCCCAATAAGATCAGGGGTGAAACAAGGATGTCCATTATCACCACTATTATTCAATATGGTACTAGAAATGTTAGCTGTGGCAATTAGACAAGATAAAGAAATTGAAGGAATAAGAATAGCCAAAGAAGAAACTAAGTTATCACTTTTTACAGATGATATGATGATATACTTAGAGAATCCCTGAGATTCAAGTAAAAAACTACTTGAAATAATAAACAACTTTGGCAAAGTTGCAGGTTACAAAATAAACCCGCGAAAATCTTCTGCATTCCTATGTATATATTAGCAACAATATCCAACAACAAGAGATAGAAAGAGAAATCCCATTTAAAGCTAGGGTAGACACTATAAAATACTTGGGAGTTTACCTGACAAAACAAACCCAGGGATTATATGAACACAATTACAAGACACATTTTGCACAAATAAAGTCAGATTTAAGTAAGTGGAAAAACATCAGTTGCTCATGGGTAGGCCAAGCTAATACAATAAAAATGATAATTGTACCTAAATTAATTTACTTATTTAGTGCCATACCAATTAAACTATGAGGTAATTATTTTCTAGAGCTGGATAAAATAATATCAAAATTCTTTTGGAAGAACAAATGGTCCAGAATATCAAAGGGACCAATGAAAAGAATTGCTTGGGAAGGTGGCCTAGTGCTACCAGACCTCAAACTGTACTATGAAGCAGCAATTATCAAAACCACTTGTTATTGGCTAAGAAACAGAGGGGTAGACAAGTGGAATAGACTTGGCACTCAAGACACAGTAGGCAAGGAATAGAGCAACCTCCTGTTTGATAAACCCAAGGACCCCAGCTTCTGGGATAAAAACTCACTGTTCAACAAAAATTGCTGGGAAAACTGGATAACACTGTAGCAGAAACTAGGCATAGACCCATGCCTGACACCGTACACAAGAATAAAGTCCAAATGGGTACATGATTTAGGTATAAAGACTGATACCGTGAACAAACTGGAGAAACAAGGAATAGTGTATTTATCAGATTTATGGAGAAGGGAAGAATTTTTAACTAAGGAAGAGACAGAAAGCATTATGAAATGCAAGATGGATAATTTTGATTACATTAAACTGAAAAGTTTTTGCACAACCAAAATTTGGAGGGATGTAGTAAATTGGGAAAGAATATTTACAGCTAAGCTCGGGGATAAAGGCCTTATTTCTAGAATATATAGAGAACTGACTCAAATGTATAACTATACAAGTCATTCCCCAATTGATAAATGGTCAAAGGATATGAACAGGCAAATTTCAGAAGAAGAAATTAAAGATATGTATAATCATATGAAAAAATGCTCTAAATCACTGTTGATTAGAGAGATGCAAATCAAAACAACTCTGAGGTACCACATCACACCTATAAGATTGGCAAACATGACAGAACAAGAAAATGATAAATGCTGGAGAGGATGTGGGAGAGTTGGAACACTAATTCATTGTTGGTATAGCTGTGAGCTCATCCAACCATTCTGGAGAGTGGTTTGGAAGTATGCCCAAAGGGCTACAAAAATGTGCATACCCTTTGACCCAGCAATATCGCTACTAGGACTGTATCCCCAAGAGATCATAAAAATGGGAAAGGGTCCCACATGTACAAAAATATTTGTAGCAGTGCTCTTTGTAGTTGCCAAAAACTGGAAGTCAAGGGGATGCCCATCAATTGGGGAATGGCTGAATAAATTATGGTATATGAATGTAATGGAGTACTATTGTGCCATAAGAAATGATGAACAAGAAGACTTCAGGGAGGCCTGGAAGGACTTATATGATCTGATGCTGAGTGAAAGGAGCAGAACCAGGAGAACTTTGTGCACAGCAATGACCACAGTGTGTAAGAGTTTTTTCTGGTAGACTGGGAACTTTATAATAACACAAGAACTAAAAAAAAAATCCCAGTGATTTTCTAAGGCAAAATACCTTCCATACTCAGAGAAAGAACTATGGAATTCATTTTCAGAATGTAGCAGATCATGTTTGTGTGTGTTTGTGTATTATGTTTTGATTTGTTATATGATTTCTTCCATTTATTTTAGTTTATCTACATAGCATGACTATAGTAAAAACAGATTTAATAGGAAAGTATATGTAGAACCTATACAGAATTGTATGCCGTCTTGGGGAGGGAAGGGGGTAGTGGGGGGTAGGTGTAGTGGGGTTAAAATCTTAATTATATGGTAGTGATTGTAGAACATTAAAAAATAAATAAATAAATAATTTAAAAAAAAGATTTCAGATGTGGGTATAGTGACAATGGTGTCCTCTTCTGAATTTGTGTTTTAATCTTCTCTGTCCTTCTAATAAGAATCAAAGGTGATTGATTTTCTATGTTGCTTTTTACTCATGGCATTTGCCCTTTTCCTGGCATTTGAAGTTGATCTCTGCTTCTGGGGCACATTGTCCTATACTTCTTGTGCTGGGGGCTAGGGGTCCGGTTACTAGCTTTGTGTGCTGGGGTCTCAAGTTCTAGAAGCTGGAGTATGTAGAAACTGTATCTTACCTGGTGCTGAACTGGAGCTAGTGGTACTTGCTGGCGTGATGATGCCAGGTGGGGTTTATTGTGTTTCCCCTGGGTTACCCTGAAGTTCCTGGAGTGAGTTGTGGGAGTAGGGGTGGTCTGGTCACTGGAGGTCACCTCTTTGCTGGGGGCTCCCCTACAGCATGAGTAGGTTCAGCTGCTGGTGGATGCCTGTCCTTTTTTTCATAATTCTCTTTTATCATTTTCATTTCTTTTCCCAACTTTTCTTCTACCTCTCGTATGATTTTTAAGCTTCTTTTTGAGCTCTTCCATCAGTTCTTCCTGGGCTTGAGATCATTTCCCATTTTTCTTAGGGGTTTTGCCTGTAAGTGTTTTGATATTGTTATCCTCTTCTGTGTTTACATCTTGATCTTCACTGTCACCATAATAACTTTCTATGGTAGGATTATTTTTTTGGCTTTTTTTTGCTCATCTTTTTTGAGGGCCTTTTATCCTTTCTTTTAAATTTGAACTCTTCTCCCAGGGTGGAAGGGTCACTGTCTCAAGCTTCTTGTGCCAGGGGCTGCAGGCCCTGTTTGTTTACCTGGTGCTGCACTGATGTTGCCCTGAGACCCACAGGGGACCCTTGTTTCTGGTGCTGCACTGAGGAGGAGTGGTTAGGGCTGGCTGGTGCTGCTGGAGGTCATAGGGATCTGGCAGCTTACCTGGCGGTGAACTAGGTTCACTATTGCTGGTGTTTGGTGTGCTAAGACCAGTGGAATATTTATGTATTTTCCCTGATCTACACTGAAACACTTGTGAGGGGTAGGGTGGAATGGGGGGTTGCTCTGGCAGCTGCCCATTTACTTAGATACCAGTAAGACTGGCATCTACTTGTTAGTCCTGGGCCATGTTGAAGCATGTGGAGATTGTCAGAGCTGGAGTCTGCCCACCTATTCCCCTGATTATACTGAGGCACATGGGAGGTTCTCATTTTGACATTTGCCTGCTCCCCTGCACTGGGGCTCAGGATCTCCTGGTGGATTGCTAGGAGGCTTCCTATCCTGTCCTGTCCTCTTCTTTTACATGAGTGAGACAGACATTTCCTGCTAATCTTACAAGTTTCCTGGGATGAAAGACTGCTTCACCTTGTCTTTTTGCTAGTTCTGCTGTTTCAGGATTTGTTTTGGGGTGCTATTTTGTAATTATTTGGAAGAGAATGTGGGAGAGTTACTATAATTTACTGCTTACTCTGCCATCTTGGCACCCAGAAGTCAGCTCACTCCACTTTGCATCTGCAGCTCTGCCTGGTTTGAACTCCATGGAACAAGACATCCCTGCATTGAGTATTCCTTCTCCACCCCACTTTCTATCTTCCTTTTTTGTGTTGTCTTTATTAGATTGTAATGTTCTTAAGGGCAGGAACTGTCTTTTTCTTATTTGTATCTTCAGTGCTGAACATGGTGCTGACACATAGTAGGGTTTAGGAAATGTTTATTGAATTGAATAGCTTGGGCATAGAGGGTGAATAGAAGGGTAGCAGTGATTAGTGTGACTGTTGTGTGTTTTAGGTGTGTCCTCCATATGAGTAGTTGAATCTACCATGATTCAGGGTTTTCAGTGGGGCATTGTGGTGTGTTTGGGGTAAGACTTGTGTCCAGGTTGGGAGCTTTCCCCCAACCTCCTCTGCTCACAATGTAGCAAAGTTACATTGTCTTGCACTGAAGAGTTGAATGTGATAAAAATTCGAATATCAGATTTTGTCTACTACAGTATATCTGAAAAACAGGCAATTGAGCTCACCTGTGGAGTTCAGTTTTTGATAAGAAGTAGAATTGTCGTGAAATTTAATATGTAGGTTTCTTTGTTTTAAACTTTTATTGCTGTATTTAGCTTTTATATCATTTTAATTTCTCAGTGTATTTCCCCCCTTCCCTTTCTCCTGCCTAGAGTCATCTATTACAAGAAAGAATATAAATAAGGGTAAAAAAAAGCGGCTAATAAAATCCCCAACACATTAACCAAACCCCATATATTATTCAGTATAATAGATTCCCATCACTGAATTCTCATGTCCCTTTTTTGGAATCAAGCTTAGTAATGACAATTTCTTAACATTCAGGTAATTTCTTTTGATTTTTTTCTTTCTTTCCATTTACATTATTTTAATTATTCTTTATATTGTTTTCCCAGTACTGTTTACTTTGCTTTGTATCCTTTTATATGTTTTCCTATGCTATATCGTATTCTTCATATTGTTTCTTACAGAACAGTAATATTTGATTACATTCTTGTTCAATTATTTCCAGGATTAACTATAAAGTCCTTTATATTTAGCATTTGAAGGTCTTTATAACCTGGCCCTTCTTATCTTTTCAGTTTTCTTATACTTTATTGAAAAAAGGAATAAACTTTATTTCTTTCTGTACTATACAAACTAGCTATACTGATCTACTTCAAGTTTCTCAGAAACATCGATGTCTCATCTCCAGTCCTTCGTTGGTAGAATGATCTACCTTCTCACTTTCACCTCTTAGTTTCCTGGATTCTTTCAAGACTCAGCTTAAAGCCTACCCTTTAGTTTTCTCAACTGCTAACTTCTTCTCCTTTCAGATTACCTTCTTTTCTCTATTTAGTTGTTTTTGGTCATTTCTGACTCTTTGTGACCCCATTTAGGATTTTCTTGGCAAAGATACTGGAGTGGTTTATCATTTCCTTCTCCAGTTCATTTTGCAGATGAGAAAACTGAGGCAAGCAGAGTTAAGTGACTCTCCCAGGGACACACTGCTAGTTAGTATCTGAAGCCAGATTGGCACTCATTAAGATGAGTCTCTGATTCAAGGACAACCCTGTATCCACTTTGCCACCTAGCTACCCTTTTTCAAGGTTACATTGATAATAAGTGGAAGAACTAGTAAGCCCCTTACCTTCTTCTACTCTGGTACTACTAGGTATTCTGTACCTAGCTATTTTTGTTTTATCTCTGATAATTTAATGTGAGCTTGTTGAGGGCAGGGACTATTAGCACAGTGTATGATACACAGAAAGCACTTGCTTTCATTCATATGTGTGTATACATATGTACATACATATATGTATATGTACATATATATGTATATACATACATACATGTATGTAAATATAATTTCATTTCCAGTTCTGAATTCTTTGCCTATCTCCTCTCCCTTGCTACTTATTGCAAAAGCAAGAAAAAAAAACAACTCACTCAAAATATATCAAGCAAAACAAATTTCCACATTGGCCATCTCAAAAACTAAATTTTCTGTCTATACTCAGAATCCATCTCCTCTCTATCTAGAGGTGGACAGCTTATTTCATTATAAGTTTGTTCTGTGGTATGTATCAGTTTCTATGACTTTGCAAATTTTTTGTCTCTTGTTGCTCTTGTGTAAGTTATTCTCCTGGTCCTTCTCATTTCATTTTGTATCAGTTCATATAAATTTTCCCATGTTATTTTTTAAACATTCTTTTCATTATTTACAGCACAATAGTACATCATCACCATCACACACACACACACACACACACACACACACACACAAGCACATGTACATAATGTAGTTTGTTCAACCATTCCCTGATTGAAGACCACCCCCTCAGTTAAAAATTCTTTGCCAAGACTAAGACTTACTTTGATCTTTTTTTTAGGTATAGACCCAGTAGCAGTAATGTTGGGTCGCAATGGTGGTTGAGGTTGCCACCATTCTTCTGAATTCCTACAGTTAGAGTTATGTGAAAGTGGCATGTGTTGCCCCAGGAGATGTTGGATTTCTCTATCACTGTTGATTATTGTTTAGGGTTTTATCCATCATATTTGACTCTTTGTGACCCTATTTGGGATTTTCTTGGAAGAAATATTGGAATGGTTTGTCATTTCCTTATCCAGATTATTTTAGAGATGAAGAAACCGAGACAAACAGGGTTAAGTGACTTGCCTGGGGTCATATAGCTTAATAAGTGTCTGAGAATGGATTTGAACTTATGAAGATGAGTCTTCCTGACTTCAGATGTGGTATTCTATCCCCTGTGCTACCTAGATGCCTCCTTTATCATCAATGGTCTTCAAATACAACTGGAGATTCCTTCTTTTTTTGGCTGTGTTTTAGAGCAGTAGTTCTTAACCTTTTCTGGTGTCATGAACTCCTTTCTTATATCTCTTCTTACACCTCATTCCCCTCTACTTGCTGTCCTATCCAATGACACTGGCTTCCTTGCTGTTCCTCGGACATAATACTACATCTCCTGACTCCAAGAACTTTTTCCTGACTGTCTCCTATTTCTGGAACTCTTTCACTCCTCATCTCTGCCTCTTGAGGTCCCTGTTTTTCTCCAAGTCTCTCAGATAAAATCCTACCTTCTGCCAAAGGTCTTACCTGGTTCTGCTTATTCTTAGTGCCGTCCTTCTGAGATCATCTCCAAGTTATCCTGTACATATCTTGTTTATACAAAGTTTTTGTATGTTGTCTCCCTCATTAGACAATTAACTATCTTTTGCCCTTCTTTCAGTCCCCAGCTTTTGGCATACTGCCTAGAACACAGTGGATACTTAATAAATGCTTGTTGTTGTCTTGGTGAAGTGTAGAGATTCTCAGCATAATATTTAAAAATAACTGAAGGAAATGCTCAATTTTAGTTAGAAACCAGTGAAAATGAAGATGTATTTTTTCTTCCCATCCAAGTCCACAAATGCCTTGCAATCTGTGCAGCCCAGATCAAGAACCTCTGTTTTAGAAGGATATTATTTCAACTATGGGTCCAAGATTGAGGTCCCTGATGATCCTGGGCATTCTGTGAATATATATGACCTCCAAGAATCTTTTCGGCACAGATAGTCTAAGACTTCTGTTCTGACCACAGGGCTTGGTCTTCTACTTCCAAGAGGTTGCTCCTGATATTTTTCTTCCTCTTTTTTCATAGCAGCTGGACCTGGGAAAGTTATCACTAAACGGGGACCATATAAAAGCTCTGGGACCATCTTTAGGTTCTGGACTCAGATATTTGTTGATATCAGAACTGTTTGGTTTATCTTTGTATCTCCATTATCTAGCACAGTAACATGCACATACTAGGCTCTTGACACAATTTTGGTGAGTTACATTGAATAAAGCAGAATCTTGAAGGAGGAAAATATAGGATAGACACAATTTTAATAGAGTGTATTATGGACAGATACATCAGTTGATACACAGGACAATCGCAGTGCTGTGATATAAGACCCTTGGTTTCTTTAATGTGCATGAGAGGGGTGACTAACATTGGGCAGATGTGCTGGAATGAAATAATGAAGACAAACTTCACCTTCTTTATAATTTGATTTTGCTCACTACAATGGATGCAAGCTCTTTAGAGTACAGATACCTTGTTTGTAGTACTTGTTAAGGAATAATTAAGATAGGTGGAATTTTAAGATTTATAAAGCACTTGTATGTATGATATCTCATTTCTGGTACCCATTTGATAAGTCTAAAAATAGCATTTACATAACATTTTAAGATTTACAAAGTGTTGAATGCATGTTATCTGCATAGATCCTTGCAACAGTCCTGTGAGGGAGGTGCTATTATTCATTTTATGTATGAAGGTACTGAGGTTGAAAGACGTTAAATTATTTACTCAGTCATACATCCAGTAATAGGTGGGGGCAGGATTCAGTTATTCTGGATTCCAGTTTCAATGCTCTTACCCTCTGTGGGACCTGAATTTTAAACTTATTCATACTTGTTCTACTAAAATGAAATCTCTTGGAGCACATTCAACCAATGGTACAAGGATATTTGCCATATTTGTACACTAATTCCTAAAAGGACAGTTAGTGTGTCATCTCAGTTCCTAAAAACAAAAAAGGAACACAGTGTTCTGAATCACTTCCTCATTTTATGGGAAGCAGTAAAAACAATTGGATTTCATGAGGCTAGTTAAAGGGAAACTCCATGGATGTTCATTGCATAAGATTTTTTTTTATTTAATGTACAAAATGTTCCTAAGGTTCAGCTTTCTAATAAGATGAAAATTATTTTCATTATCCACCTCTAGGAACTCCTTCAGGGCTACGAAAACATACCTACATACTTCACTTTATTAATGATCATACAGCATCAGGATGAAAAGAAAAAAACTCTCCCACCTATCCAGATACTTGATGATGGGTAGATGCTATTACTGTGGAAATGGTTCATTTCAGAAAGCTGGTTTATTTTCTGCTATCCCAGAGTGGTATCCAGAAGAAGCAGATAACAACTTTTATAGTTTGCAGTCTACTTCCTGTTGGCAGAAAACAAAAGGTTTTCTTTTTTTCTGTGGTGTGCCTAATTAAAATAACTTAATTGTTTCAAGCCTTTGATTGATTTTGAGTGTTCATTTTGTGTATGCAATTAGTTGTCCTTCTCCTTTGGCAAAAGTGAGCTTAGGGTTTCCCCTTCATTCTCTCTGGAGCTTATTTACAGTTCATGTGATAAAGATGCCTAGGATGGTAGGATTAAGCCTCTGCCTCTCTCCCCAATATGGTTACCACTAATGATTTCTCAGATTTTTATTTTGATGGTATGACCATCTTCAATAAAAAAGACATATTGGTCCTCACTTCAGAAAGTTCTTGCATAGGCAGTTTGGCAAGCTATACTGACTGGTCAGAAATTTCTTCTGGAATAGGCCTTTTATGTGGAGAAACTAGCATCTGGCATTTTATTAGGGGTTTGGAATGTTGTGGGACCAAAAGGGGTAAAGGAGAAACAGCTGTGTGCAGGAGGCTTGAAGGAGAAACAGGGGCTTGCAATGAAGGCAACAAGGTGGTGAAAAGCCTTCAGATTATGCCACAATAGGATTGATAGAAAAATTGGGAGTGCTTAGGAAGGAAAAAAAAGAACAAAAACTAAACCTTAGAGGGGGTATGATGGTTATCTTCAAGTATTTGAAGGTCATCCCCATGGAAAAAGGATTTGATTTGTTATGCTTGGCTTTGGAGAGTAGAAGTAGGAACAATGGGTGGAAGCTGCTTTGAGGCAGATTATAACTGGTAGTCAGGACTTTCTAATAATTAGAGCAGTTTATCTAGAAGTGGAGTGGGACTATGCCAAGTCCCCTGTCACTAAAGTTCTTCAAATAGAGGTTAGATGATCACTAGTCAGCTATGATGTTGATGTAATTCTTATTCAGATACGAAGTTGGCTAGATCGATTCTGTGATCTCTCACTGATCTTCTGTGAGTCTGTGAATTATGTGGGTTCTATAGTAGTGCCATTATGTAACCTCAGGACAAGTGATGATCATTAGGTGCTGGAGAAACTAGAAGTGAGCAAAGACACTTGAAAAGAGGATTGGAGGGTATGGTAGTAAATCTAAAGGGAGAGAGCTGACTTAAAAGAGTGAGACTGGAGAAACCTTAGTATGCCAGGGACCTCTTTGACTGGGGGATAGTAAGAGAGTGGATGACTTAAATGTGTTCCAGGGCAAACACAGATTTTTGAGAACTTGGCTCCAGATTGGAAATGGGGTTCAAAAAGCTTCTCAGTTTTGATTGTTAGCTGTTCCCTACCATCAGGTCGACCAGACTTGAGACTCAGGAAACACATGCTTGGTTTTTTTTTTTTGGAAAGTGATTCAGAGTGACCTGGGGAATGGGATGGAAGGACAGTATCCTAATAAAAGATTATTAAATATTTCTTAAATAAATGTATGAGGATTGCTGCTAATGTCCTACCTATTGAAATTAAATGCTAAAGGAAATGTTTCACATGATTACATATGTATGTATATATATATGTGTGTGTGTGTGCATGTGTGTATGTGTGTGTATATATATATATATATATGAAACCTATATTAAATTGTTTACTGTCTTAGGAAAAAGGGAGTTAAAGGAGGTTTAGATAAAATTTGGAACTCAATTAAAAAAAAATTAATGTTAACATTTGTCTTTATATGTAATTGGAATTTACATTTAATTTTAATTTACATGTTTTTGGAAAAAAATTAAATATTATTAAAAAGAAATTAAATACTGAGAATAGCAGCCTTAGTGAACCTAAAACAATGGGGATTAGGATGATTTGGGGGTGTGCTGGCAAATGTTTACCCAGTTACTCCAGGGGAAAAAAAGTACTCATGACATACTTTTAAGTTTAATCTGCAATATTAACATTTCTCCATCACTTTCTTAAGTCTACACTAGAGAATCGACGAAAGAACAAAACAAGCCCTGATCTCTAGCATTTGCTTGTTCTGAGGTGTAAATATGGATACTGGAAATTTAATAATTGGCTCTAGTGGGGGTAGAGGCTGGCTCCAGCACTCACCAGGATCTGGGTTCAGTCCCCTCTGACACATAATAGCTGAGTCATTTAAGTTCTTTTAGGCTCACTTTCCTCCTCTGTAAAATTGGGATAATAATTGTCATAGCACTTTCCTCCCAGGGCTATTGTGAATGACATGAGATAATGTATATAAAGCACACTACAAACTTTCAAGCGCCATATAAATGCTAGCTTTTATGATAATTCATTTTGCCTTCTACTGTTTTACTCAATCCCTAATTCTCATAAATTCTCATAAATTTGATTTCAGCTTTAGTTCTTGTTGGCACATTGTCTTTATCTCAAGTATTCTTTCTTCCCTATTGCCCCACATATTTCTGGATCTCATCTTTTAGGCCACCTCATTCAAGACCTTGTTTTTTCCACTACTGCTTGAAAATTATTTCAACCTCAGAAGATGAGAGAATTAGTTGGGGCTCATACCCCAGACTCTCACTCCTTCAGAGTGCATATGTGTATTAAAACAGAAAAAAAATTAAAGAAAAAAACCCATCTGAAAACAATGGAAAACAGAACAAACAAACTTGAATTTAGTAATCAGAACTCAAATTACTGGTAGGCTCAGTTATTTGGATTTGTCCCTGTAAGTACAGCCGTATTTGCCCCTGTAAGCCCCTGATTTTTCAAGAAAGAGGAGAATTACAACAAAATTAAATTCATGCAAAGAGTTTATTCAGAATGTCAACTGAGAGTTTTATTCAAGACAGTGCCCTTGAAGTGCTGCAGGAGGCTTAATTTTATTTTTATTTTTAAATGTTTTATTGATTGCTTTTTAAAAAAAATACAAACCACATAACAATATATTTATCTACCTCATACAACTCTATCTTAGAACAAATGGAAACAGTTCAGAACGCTACCATAGTGACTAACTGGAAATGTATTTTTTTTTTTTTTGCTCCTATAGTTCCCCATCTCTATTTATAGGAGGCAATTGTGTTTTATTAACTATTTTCTGGGCCCCTAATTGATCACCATAAATATGGCGTCAATTAAAGTTCACTTGTTTTTCAACATTCTTTATTTAATTGATCATAGTTATATCTCTATTTTCCTTGGTCTGTTGGCTTGATTTCATATAGGTCTGCTAATATCCCTCTGAATTTTTCATATGCATTTCTTACCACTCAATTATATTCTAATACACTGGTATGCCAAAATGTATTTAGTCACTGCCCACTTCACAGCAGCCCACTTTATTTCTAGATTATTATTATTTTTTTGCTACCAAAAAAGTTCTGTGTGTATCTGTTTGTGACCTCTTCATTTTTTTTGTTGTCTTTAATCTTCTTGAGGTCTATACTCCATTTTTCAAAGACAAATCCAATTACTTTCAATATAGCATATTCTTCTCACTAAGGCAAGAAAGTGATATTTTACAAGGACTTTCAGCAACATGAACTGAAACTAAAATTACCTCAGGTTAACAGTTAACTTGAAAATTAAAATCAAGCATTTACCCATTTACTCAAGCATCCAGTTCATTGAGGTTTCAATGGTTTTATATTTTATGTATGTGTATGTATGTGCTTACATATGCATAAATTTCTAAAGTTCTATTCCAGTATATCATTGTGGCATGAGGTTAACCTGAGTTCAGAGACATACCATGTAGTAGTCAGGTAAATAAAGTGATAAATGAGGCTAGGATATGGGTTCAAATCCTCCGTTAGATACTTATTAGTTGTGTGATCATGGGTTAATAAATTAACATCTCCAACTATTCGTTTTACTCATATATAAAAGGGGAATATTTACCTTACAAGATCATCTTGAGAAAAGCTCCTTATAAATCTTTAGGCACTATATAAATATTGTAATTCTTTAGGCTGTGCCTATAAGAAAAAACTCCAGAGGTCCTACAAGAGGGAAATGCTTTGAATATGGGCCTGCCAGTAGTCAATAGGATCATGGGATTGTAGGTGGAAAAGACCTCAAGAGTCAACTAGTCGTACAATCTCATTTTACAGATGAGGAAACTGAATCTGAGACATTAAGTGACTTGCCCAAGTTCATGCAAGTAATAAAATAAGAAGTGTGGAAATAAGCCTACCTCCGACTCCAGAGTTAGTGTGTTTTGCCTTCTTGGCCTAAATGTATGTTGTCAAAGGATCAATTTGGCTAAGTATGCATAGACTCCTAATCAGAAGTTTGGCAAGCAGATGATTTTTATTTCATTTTTTTATGTCCAGAGCAACTCCCAAAGACTATTTCCAAAAGCATGAAGAGGCTGTGATTTGTATAGTTGGAAAGAGTGCTTAAAATTCAGGAAGTCATGGATCCTTCAAGTATTAAGGTATTTATTTATTCCTGTTTCTCTGTGACCTGTATTAGATGGAATGCATATGATATCATGCTAAGAATTGCTGTCTCTTGTGGGAAGGGGCAGTGCCTGGCCCACTGTGAGTGTTCAATATTAACCAATCAATGTGAGAGGATGACATTTACTTGTTGTCTGACTTCAAAGATGCAAAAAAATCACTCAAGAAGTCAAAATGTCCTTGGGAGAAAGAGGAGTGAAAACATGAAATTAAGTGGGGTCTCGGAGTGGGCTCTTCTTTTAAAAGCCACCACAATAGAGGGCAAAATACTTTTTGGAGGAAGAACTAGGAAAACTATTCTCAGCTTCTTTGGGGGGTAGGAGGAAAAGGGATATAAAAAGAACCAAGTTAGCTCCCCAAATGTGATTTTTGTCTTTTTATTCTTTTGTAGTTGTAAACCCACACTTAATTGGAGAATTTTGACTGAATTGGGTCATCTGAAGGACTGTATGTAAAATTCCATCTTATATAATTCAGTCAAATAACTAAATTGACTAAAAAAAGACACCAAACTGATACAACCCTATATTAGCATTAGGAACTGTTGGGCCAGCTTGAGGGTGAGACTGAAGGGTTCTGAGAGGCTCCTCAGGGTAGTTGGAGAAGCTAGGGAACTTTGGAATTGGTAGGAGATGAGAGGAGCCCAGGCTTTCCCCTGTCTTCTGGTACTCCCACCTCTCAGGAATCTTCAGGCTCTCCTTACTATTGGGAAAACTACTTTGATTAACAGTCCCCACTGTCAATATGGGGTCATACTGAAGCAAAGACTATTTTAGTCAGCTGAACTTCATCTTTAGTTCCATGGAAAAAAAACTGATATGACTGTGTATATCTATCATCTGTCTATCTATCTATCTGTCTGTCTGTCTGTCTCTGTCTGTCTGTCTGTCTGTCTATAGTATGACTCCCTCTCCTCTTGATCTTCTTCTCCCTATATAGCTATAGCTGTTAGAAGTACTTTTTACAAAGTGGCTGCTCATATATGTTTCCTGATGTTTTTCAAACAACAGAAACACCTTTAAATCATTCCTTTCTTCTTTCAGTGTACTTAGCAATGGTGTATTGATCATCTCAGTTTAAACATTTTTAGTTTCCTAATTAATTTTTAGTAAAGAAAATCTTATCTTCTTATGGGATCATTACAATTCTAAAGTTGAAAAGATTTTATGGGCACTCATGTAGCTAATGAAACAGTTTAATTAAAGAACAATATTTAATATTAAAATTAATTTAATAGAATAACAATAGTGAAAGCATACCATAAGAAAAAATTGGGGAGTCTCTTTTTAATGATAATAGCCTGTTTTAGTAATTTTTTCTATTGCTTGCAACTCAATAATCATAGCAACTAAATACCTGATTTTAAAGGATTGTGTGTATTTGCACAATATTATATGAAAGGGGCCTAGAGCATTTTAGTGACCCTAGGAAGTCACTGAATATAATGTCCCTGTCAGTATATGACCATGATGGGAAATAATAACACCACCTTAGAGATATAAGCAACTTCATAACTGCTGGTCCTTCTGTCACTGGTACAGATTAAAATCCTTCTGCATTTTAGTAGATATTTGTGAGTTTTTGTGATACAAAAAAATAATCCTATAAATTGTAAAAGTGATACCTAGCAGGCATTGGTAAAGGGCAAAAATCCATAGTCACTCTTGTACCATGAAGGGAGATCACATTAAGACTTTATTGAAGGACATCAGCAGCCGTTGATCATCATGTCATATTGACTTGATATCGAACGCTTTGTAACAACTTTTGGAGGTAGATATTGGAAGCATTATCCTCATTTTATTGATAAGGAAGAATACTCATACTCTTATACATGTGGAACACTTTGTTGGAAGAAAGCCTCCAAGGCTGAATTGTTAAATAATCAAATATTTTTTATTAGAAACTTAACCTTAACCATCAATACAAACACAAACAATATGCTTGTTTAGATATTATTTGCATTTAAGTAAGTTTCAATGTATAAGAGATAACTTTTTTAAAAAAATACTTTCTTTTTATTTATAGTCATGTGAAAAAATACCCTGAATCACTATTGATTAGAGAAAATGTGAATCAGAGCAACTCTGAGGTATCACATCACACCTATTAGATCGACTAACATGACAAAACAGGAAAATGATAAATTGGAGAAGATGTGGGAAAATTGTAACACTAATTCATTGGTGGTGGAGTTGTGGACTGATCCAACTGTTCTGGAGGGCAATTTGGAACTATGTCCAAAGGGCTGTAAAAGTCTCCATACCCTTTGACCCAGCAAAACTGCTTCTAGGGTTATATTCCAAGGAGATCATAAAAATGGGAAAGGACCCACAAATATTTATATTTGTACAAAAATATTTTTAGTAGCTCTTTTTGTCATGGCTAAGAATTGGAAATTGAGGGGATGCCCATCAATTGGGGAATGGCTGAACAAGTTGTGGTATATGAATGTAATGGAATACTATTGTGCCATAAGAAATGATGAACAGGTGGAATTCAGAAAAACCTGGAAAGACTTATATGAACTGAGGCTGAGTGAAGTGAGCAGAACCAGAACACTGTACATAGTAACAGCCACAGTATGGGATGACTGGCTTTGATAGACTTAGCTCTTCTCAGCAATGCAAGGCCTAAAATAGTTCCAAAAGACTAATGATGGAAAATGCCATCCACATCTAGAAAAAGAACTATGGAGTCTGAATGCAGTTCGAAGAATAGTATTTGCTCTCTTTTGTTTTGTTTTCTCTTTCATGGTTTCTCCCATTCATCATAGTTCATTTATACAACATGACTAATGTGAAAATATGTTTAAAGGAATGTATATGTAGAGCCTATATCAGATTATATACTGTCTTGAGGAGGAGAGAAGTGAGAGAGGTGGAGAAAATTTAAAACTTGTGGGAGTGAATATTGAAAAATAAAAATTAATACATCAATTTAAAAAATACTTTCTTTTATGTCTTCATCAGGGTTCTTTGTCCCTTCATTTCAATTGTATCTTCCACAGTAAGTGTATAATCCATTCTTTTAGGTTTGATTTTTATGCTTTGCTTTATTTCATACAAGTCTTACCATATTTCTTTGTATTCTTCATAATCATCCATATTCCCTATTGTTGGACATTTAGGTTGATTCCGGTTTTTTGAAATTATATATAATATAAGTCAATGGATCATCCTTTGCATTTGCTTTTGATAAGGTTGTATTTTGTTTTACTAAAAATACTTTTTTATAGTTTTAATTTTATTGTATTTTCTTTCACAAAAGCTTCTTTAATGTAGAGATTACGTTTCTCTTTTATCTTTTGATTCCTAGTGCCTAGTACAGTACCTTGCACATGGGTAGAAACTTAATGAATATTTGTGTAATTGAATTGAGTCATTTGGTTAGTAAGCATCAAACTGGTGACTTGAAGCCAAGAGCACTGGTTCAAAGAGCCCTGATCATCCTTCTGTGGTACCATACCATCTCTTGCAAGAGTACTTTTAATGATAATTGTCCTCTAGGGCTGTTTTGAAAAAAATACTCTATTAATCTTCAAATACTCTATTATTTATATGAATTTATATTTTTTTAAAAAAATTAATACTTTCAAATGGAAATGATTCAACAAATTTCATGTATTTGATTTTGGATTGGATTGAATATTTAAAATATTATGTGAGGTCAGTAATAAGAAGCACTCTTTCTAGTATTTGATACTGTCTCCTTGACTTACAGAATCACATAGATCTAAGAACTGTTAGTGAATGGGATATTTTTGGCATCCAAATTTAGACTTGAAATGTAAATTACAAGTTGAGAATGTGAATGTGCTTATTCTGTATCCAAAGGCATCATCCACGGTAAATACTATGCTTCATTAAAGAAATGTATCTTCCACCATCATCCTGCAACTTGATGTGATATGGGATTTCTCATAAGTTCCTTTTTATTTTATTTTATTTTTTTGTTTTAGAGGCCAAATATAGGAATGTGGCTATAGATTAGTCATCCAGATTCATTGTTTAGAGATGAATGACAGAAAAAAAATTAACATAGAGGTGTAATTTGGACTTAATGAGAATGGTCACATAAGGATAGAATTAGCTCAACATCTCTTTAGTTGACTATGAAAATACAGGAAAGACCAGCAATGTAGCTTGGCAGTTAGGACAGACAATAACCCTACCCCTAAGTTTAGTTTGGGCTCTGTGCCTTTTCCTATGGGAGAACAGAAGGGTTTGGTTTAAAATTTTAAGACTTTGTCTGAGGGCATTAGCTGGCTAGGAGAATCCTGCTGTCTGTCCTAATAAGCTTGGAGCCCTTGACAAAGAATATTCTGCTGAAGATAGAAAGACCTTCTAGCTAAAACTCTATAAATGAATAGACAAGCCAGTCTATAGTGTAAAGAAGCCAAGGAGGTTCCCGCCCCCCCCCCCCCATTCTAAGAAGGTATGTTTCTGCTCTTATAACTCAAACAAGAGCAGATTCTTTTTAAAAGTTTATAAAAGTAATTTTCTGCTTGAGGAAGAGATAAAATTATAGTCAAAGATTACAGCTGAAACTAGGAATTGGAAGCAGAGGCAAACTCTATAGTCATGTTCTAAGTAAGGACAAGACTGGCAGCTTCCAACAGTGGCCATGTGTCCATCTTTGTGCTCAGTAAGATTATCTATTTGGAAAAGACTCAAGGGTACCAGGCCTGTTGTGAAGCAGTATAATGATGCTACTAGGAGTCATGAGAGGCATGAGTTGCTTCTTGACTCATATTCCCTAGCCATGTATATTTCCTACATGTGTGCCATTCAAGTCAAATTCCCTGTTTATGCTCATTTGTCCTGCTGATACACTACATACACTGTATTAGGGAATTCCTTCTATTTGTTTTACTATGCCATGCCATTAAGTTCTTTTGCTTTGAATTGTGTCATCTAACTATTAAAGTAAAACATAGCAGTGGAGGCTTGTGACCTATGGTTTCAGTGGGTACAGACCCACAAAGTACCTTGAAGCTGGGGTAACTTTCTTTGGGGGAAATCTGTTCTATGAGTTGTGATGTATGTTCCTAGGTTCTAAATCAGGAAATAACTGCTAAATAAGAAAAGGTTGAGATGTTCTAGAGTAATTCATCAAGAAGGGTGCTGGGATAAAGATAGGACATTTTGTGACAATCATTTATAATTCTTTATGATAAAGCTTTGGAAGTTCCAAGCAACTAACAATTTTTGAACCTTATCTTTATGGCTTCTGTGGTGAATGGTGAGAAGGGAATATAGAGACAATGAAGCCCCTTCCTCCCCTTACTGAGGTGGATCTGGAGTTGAAGGACTTTAAATGACTGAGAAGATAAAGGAGATGACACGTTACTAGAAGGATACAAAGATACTATTTTGGCGGTAGATTTTTTGAGGAAAGTATCTGGACCAATGGATCATCCATAGAAAATGGGAAGTGATGAAAGGTGGGAAGGCTAGATTCTTCACTATCACATTCCCAGTCTGAGATGCTTCCTTCCCTCACCCCAATATTGAAACTATATTACCAAATCCCTACATTGCCTAGGAGCAGCTAAAGGATGCAGTGGATCCCAGCTGGCTGAATCTGGTCAGGAAGAACTTAAATTCAAGTGTGGCCTCAGATACTTAATAGCTGTGTGACTTTGGCCAAGTCACAACCTCTCTCTCAATTTCCTCATCTGTAAAATGGGAATAATAATAGCACTGAATTGTTGTGAGAATCAAATGAGATTTTGTGAAGCACTAGGTCAACTTAACTAGGTCAACTTCTTCCTCATCTTTCCACCATTAATTTTACTAAACTACCCTGGATCACATGCAATAGACCTATCCTACCCAGGAGAAACCACATGGTATCAGTATTACCTTTTGGCTCTTATTTCATAGAATAGTAACCTAGGCCTCCAGTAAAAGACTACCTTTGTTCTTTCGTGGGCTAGCCATTTCTACATATAAGATATTTATTAATTAGATTTCTGTATATTGAGGAAATCTTTTATTTAGAATGGTTTAATTTCAACTATGCTACTGTTATCTTCTGAGACAAATATATGCTATAAGGTTTATAAAGTGAGTAAATACACAACATCTTTTTTGATTGAATGAGGTTAAGTATTATAATTATTTATTATCACCTATTTTTTCAGAGGAGGAGTTCAGAGTTGTTGAGTAGCTTAGCTACAGTAACATAGTTAGTAAATGACAGAGATGGATTCAAGTCCACATCCATCTTGAAGTCAAGTACAGGTCTTTTTACTATATCACTTTCTTTTGCTCATCTTTCTGTTGATCATAAATATCTATCTTATATCCCTGAATTATAAATGTTTTGAGGACAGGGATCACATATATTCCCTTAATATGAGTAAGTTTTTAGTAAATATTAACACATTCTGAATATTACCAGCTGTCTAGGTCACTGCTAATATCAACAACGTAGGATAATAATTCTGGAATACTGAAAGGAAGAAGAAATTTCAGAGTAATATTAACATATTAAGTGATATGTTGATGAATCATGGTGACTTTCTGAGTGCTGCCTGTATATTCTGCATGCTGCCTGCAAGATGAGGTCTGAGTCACAGAGAGTCTTGGCTGATTGCACATATAGCCTCCAGATCTTCCATAGATCTTCACTAAGATGACTTGCTTCATTTTATCTTTTCACTGTTGCTGAGGTTTAATGAGATCTTGCAAATTTATTTGCCTTGAGCAAATATATCAGTGGAATTGTGCAGATATTGTATACCTGGGTTTTAGAGAGGTATTTGACAAAGTGTTTCATGATGTCTTTGTGGTCAAGATAGAGAGATGTGAGCTAGATCTGCAATTGATTTGGAATTGGGTGAATAATGGACCTGACACATTAGTTTAATGTCAGCCCTAAATGAGGTCTCAATTGGTGTGTCTCAATTGAGCTCTCTCTGTTCATGCCTCTGTTCTAGTCAACATCTGTAACTGACTTTAATAGCCATATCTATTCTGTGTTAATCAATATTGCAACTGGAACAAAACAGCATGTAATAGAAATGTGTTGAGTGATGGAATTGGGATGGGAGAGGTGGGACTAGAAAAACAGGTCCTTATCCTTCCACTCATCTTTCCTCTTCATTGATCAGATCACTATCTCCTCAGGCACCACAACTCAAAACCTTATTAAGTTTTCTTTAAATCTGCTCTCTTTCACACATTCAGTGCTATCAATTATAACTCCACATCGCCTCTCACATTTCTCTCCCTGTCCCCACTCATACGGCCACCATCCTAGTTCAGGGCCCTGAACGTTCACCTCAACAGTTTGCTTAAATAAGCCTTCTAATTGTTTTATTCAGAAAAATGACCTGGGAACCAGACTTATAATTTCACATGCAGGTTTTTTTCCACTGTAAGATTCCTAAAAACAATGTATTACTATACATTGTTTTGGTATTATCAATGTTTTGAGCATAATAATATTCAAATAAATGTTTGCTAAATTAAAAAAGACAAAGGATTCTCAAATTTTATTGAACTTCAACTGGTTTTCTTCCCAGTATAAATGGAGAACCTAATTTGTGCTGATCAGGCCAGATTTGGAGAAATTTTAGTTTAATTGAACAAATTAATTTTAAAAAGTGCACAATATGCTACCTATGGGTGTCCTATTTTCAAGGATCTCATACTGGGAAGGAGAAAGGCATTTAACAAATAAATTAAAATTTCAGGGTGGGGATAGCTTTGACAACTAGGCTGATCAGGATGAGTTTCAGGTAATACCTGAGCTGAGCTTTAAAAGAAGGTGATTCAGAAAGGTCAAGGTAAGAAAGATGGATATCGCAGGTCTTGGGGATGGTTCATGTCAGTACACAGAGGGAAGAGCTGAATTGTTGAATTGGGGGATAGAGTGGGGACTGTAGTGCCAATGTGATATTCACAGTGTCTACTACAGCCATGACTATACCAGCGCTATTCTGAATCGTGAAATACCACAGACTCTCCACATGTAAGACAGAACCAAAATATTTATTCAGATACCAGAAACCAAATCCCAATGCCAGAAAGCCAAATCCATCATAGTAACAAATAAATCTATACATAGTAACAATGCAGAGGGCAACACCAACCCCCAGCCTTCCCTCTGTTAGGCTTCCCACAAACTAGCTTCCTAAAACAAATCAGAAACAAGCTCTCTCATTCACTCTGGCCAACCCCCTGCTTTTCTCTCTCTCCTTCAGTTCTGACTGCTCTGACCAATTTCCTCTCACCTCTGCTCCAGCTCTGCCTCTTCCTGTTCTACCCTTTAAGTAAGCTCCTCCCACCACAGCCTCCATGTAACTCAGACTTCCATGTGACCCAGGCAGGTCACATGGGCCTATTAATGAATGCGAAAGATCTTCTCATTTAAATTACCATTACAGGGACAGACCACTTAATCCCAATTGCCTCATCCTGGGTCATCCCCAGTCTTCCTGATGAATATCTGGTGACTGGATTCAGATGGCTCTGGAGGAAAAGTGAGGCTGGTGACCTGCACAGCCCTCCCTCACTCAAAACAAAGTCAAGTGCAAGTCTTGTCGTTATTTCTCTGATGGCATAGTCTTCGGCAATGAAAGATGAACATACTTGAACAGGGACAGACCTAGAAGTTGTTTGTCTGAAGTGCAGAGTACATGAAAGGGCAAGAAAATGCGGTTTTGTATAAGGGAGACTAGAATAATGAACTACTAGAAATCGCATCTTTTGTTTACTGAAGAAACCAGAGGTATTTATTATGGAGAAGAAAAGGCTTGATGACAACACCATGGCTTTCTTTGAACATCTGAAAGACTGAAAGAAGAATCAGATTTGATTTGCATTTCATAGGGGGAAGTACTGTGGGTCCAGTGGGTGGAAATTACAGAGATATGGGTTTTAGCTCAGAACATGGCCTGGATCTGTGATTTCATTGATGTAGAGAACAACTGGATGAGGAAAACCCCTCCACTAGAATCAGGTAGTATCTTCTCTACAATTTATAGTCTTGGAGACTTACCCAGAGAACTGAAAAATTTGATTCATCCAGGGTTATACATCCAGTATATGTCTGAAGTATGACTTGAAATCAGATCTTCTTATCTTCAAGGCTGTTTCTTGGTACACTGCACTATCCTGTCTTTCAGCAGTGAAGAAGACATTCCAAACAATTAGGTAGGCCTTCCCCAAAACGACTCATGAGATAGAGAGTTTCCTACCTTTAAAAGTGTCCAAGAGAGGCAGTGCATGAGTGTTTTACAGTGAATTCCTAATTAGGAAAAATAGTTAATCCCGATAATCTCTGGGGTTTTTTCTAACTATTCTATGGATTTAAGTATATTGGTGGGGATAATAATCTGTGTTTATTTTCCCCAGAAAGGGATTCATATTATTTTAATATTATTCATTTTTATTCATATTTACATTTAATGGGAAAGGAATTGAATTTATACAGTGCCTTCCCCGTACCAGGCACTGTGTTGAACACTGATTACAAAGATTATTGGTCCTCACAAATGTCCTACATTTTCATTCAGTCATTTCAGTTAGGTCTAACATTTCCTGACTCCATTTGGAGTGTTCTTGACAGAGATACTAGAGTAGTTTGCCATTTCCTTCTACAGCTCATTTAACTGATGAGGAAATGGAGGAAAACAGAGTAAAACGACTTGCCCAGAAACATGCAGCTAGTGAGTATCTGAGGCCAGCTTTGAATTTAGAAAGATTAGTCTTCCTGACTCCAGGTCTGTTGCTCTATCCACCACACCACCTAACTTCCCAATAACCTTTATGAGGTAGGTGCTATTACTAAACCCATTTTGCAGTTAAGGAAACTGAAGTAAACAAAAGTTGTGACTTTCCCTGGATCATACAGTTCATGAATGTATCAGATTTGAAATCTGGTCTTCCTGACTCCAAGCTCCATGACCAGCCTCTTCTAATCCCCCAATGGGGATAAATAATTCCTACGTAGAATAACTGACCCACTTGACTTTGTACCATAATTACAGACAAGATTATGTATAGGCTACATGATTGATGGTAGTCATAATTTGATTATGTTTTAATCTGATAAAATAATAGTGAAATCTGACAGGGTCTTAGCATCCAGCCTAGATGTGTCACTAGTACCTACCTATTGGTTTGCAGAAAAGAATGATTTTATATTTTGACCTAATATTTTGAAACATTTGAAATTAATGATTGTGTAGAACTACCCCAGGCTGTTTTTAGATTTCTGCTTTAAAGTGTATAGTAGTTACTAAGAAAACCCACTTTCTAATGGTATTATACCTTCCATTGTCTTGCTTTTTCCATGTTCCAATATTTCATCTGAGAATTTGGTCCATCTTGCAGAGTGCTACTGGCATCTTCCATCTCAGTTATATTTATATAAATGCATTATTGCTTCAGAAAGAAATTTTTACTAAAATTTTTCCTTTTTTTAAGTGAGAAATTCACAAGTTAAATTATCAAGATTATCAAATAAAATTATCAAAATATTTTCACAGAAGTCAGAGATATGAAAAAGAACCCCTCTCCCTGCCACTTCAGATGACAAAACAAGGTTAGTAGATGTCAGAATAACTAATATGCACTGGTTCAAAGAGGTCCATCAATCAGAGCCCAGAGAACTGGAATTATTAAAAAATAAAAAAATACTGGTTCTATCAGTCTGATTTATAGATTATCCCTTAGCAATATCACCTTCTGGACCCCTTTCAAAAATTCCTTTTGTGTTTGCCAGAAATAATCATTCTAAAACTCTACTTCTTTAATAAAGGGAACCAAATTTCCTCATGTAGTTTAGTAATTTCCAAGTTTGTAAGTCTGGCACTTAATGTGATTTTATGGGAATACCAGATTTGGAGTTAGAAGATGTGAGTTGGATCCTTTTGTTAATTTCTCACTGTATGTGATAGTAGCATAATTGTACAAACAAAACGAAATTTGGAGTCTGAGGACCAGTGTTTGAATCTTGCTACTTACTACCGGTAGGATTTGGGGGAAACCACTTAACCTGTATGGGCTTTGGTTTCTTCATTTGTAAAATGAGAATTGGATTAGATAATTTTCAATGTCCTTTCTAGCTCTGGATCTATGATGCTGTGGCCTAGGACTACTCTTTTTGAGCATCAGTTTCCTTGTTTATAGAATGGGGAAATAATGGAATGACCTGGCTTGCAGGGGTGTGAAGAAATCATTTAATTGACAGATATTTATCAAGAGCTTTCTATGTGTATGAACCTAGTATTGAGTTCTTGTTGTTCAGTTGTTTCAGTCATATCTGATTCATGATTCCATTTGGGGTTTCATTGGCAAAGATACTGGAGTATGTTGTCATTTCCATCTGTAGCTTATTTTATAGATGAGGAAACTGAAGCAAGCAGGGTTAAGTGACTTGCCCAAAGTCACACAGCTAGTAAATTTCTGAGGCCAGATTTCAACTCAGGTCTTTCTGACTCCAGGTCTGGAGCTCTATACCACAAGCTCTATATTATTGATTTAGCCAGCTTCACTTTGGAAAGGAATGCAAAACTCCCCTGATCACTACAATCAGTTTAGAAAAATTCACCTAATTCAGCCATGTAAGGTTAACAAACTTTTGCTGCTTACAGTGGTACTCTTATGGTTGATAAAGGGAATGGTCAAAGTACAGAGGCCCAGTTCCTTTGTGTCTGCTGGGTAACAACAATCAGATATAAGGCTAGAGACTCAGAGATATAGACTCAGATTGGGGTACACATCCTCCCATCTGCTATACCACCACTTGGGATGTTAGAGACAAAGAGTCTCATCCCTACATGTCTCTGAGCATTAAACTGTCTCACCTGTGTTGTCCTCATAAAGGAACTGGGACAGGCCTCTTGCAAAAAGTGATGTTTGAGCTGAGTCTTGAAGAAAAGCAGAGATTCTAAGAGAAGGTGATGAGGAAGTGGAGAATGCCACACAAAGCAGACAGTCAGTGGAAGGTTACCAAGGTGGAAGCAAAATGGAGCCCTGCCTGCATGGACCACTGAGTGAGTGAGCAGAAGAGGGCAGAGGTACTATGGAAGCAGATGGAAAGATAAGAAGGATTCAACTATTTTGAAAAGAAATTGACTTTTTAAAGGTAAAATTTTCCACTTTTAACATCAAATTATCAAAGCATTATAAATGTAGAACTAGAGGGAACTTTAGAAGTTTTTTAGTCTAGCAAATGGGAAAATTGAGACCAGACTTGCTTAGAGTAATGTGAAAGAGGTAAAATCTGAGCTCATTTTTCTTACTTTCAAATGCAATATACTTTCCCTATTGGGAAGGGATTCAGATAAAATAAAAATTAGATTATATGAACTGAGTTTTTAATTCTTAAGTATCTTGTCAGAATACTAGCTTGAGTTTGTGATTGTCAGTTGATAAGCATTTATTAAGCATCTACTTTGTGCCAGACAATGTGCTAACTTCTGAGGATTAAAAACAGAAAGGGAGAGGCAAAAACCAGTCCCTGCTTTGAAGGAGCAGCTCACAATCTAAGGGTGAAAACAGCAGGTAGACAAATGAGATCAAACAAGCTATGTACTGGAAACATTTGTTGTTCTTTGGTCCTGTTCTACTATTCGTGACCCCATGTGAGGTTTTGACAAAGACATTGGAGTCATTTCTTCCTCCAGCTCATTTTACAGATGAAGAAACTGAGGCAAACTGGGGCAGGTGACTTTCCCAGGGTCACACAGCTAATAAATGTATGAGGCCAGATTTGAACTCGGAAAGATTAGTCTGACTTCCTGTCCGGCACTCTACTCACTGTACCACTTAGCATAATCAAAGGAAGGCACTCGAATCATGGACCTCAGGGAAGATTTCCTCTAGAAGGTACAATTCTTGTGCCTTGAAGGAAGCCAGGGAAGCCAGAGGGTGCAGATGACAAGGGAGAGCATTGAACACATGAATAGCCAGATAAAATGCCTAGAGCTGAGAGATGAAATATCTTTCTCATGGAACCGTAAGGAAGTCAGTGTCATTTTTCTAAGGATCTGACAAAGGTGGTTAACTCATTAAAGTGTCTGTGTGATTAGTATTTGGAGACTTGTTGGCCTTGGAATTGCTGAATCCTCAGTTAACCAGTGTATATTTTAACAGAGTTGATGTACCTTATGCTTCATCTTAGTCATCTGATGGCAAGCTCTTGCATGGATGGTCTAAGCTTTAGGGGATAAATGATGAATATGGCAGCTAGAGGCTTTTCATTTTATTTTTTTCTAATTTTTAGTGAATATTGACCCAACTTCAACTAGCATGCTTGTGAACATACCTCATTGGTCATCATTTGAAGGCTGGAGTAAGAGAGTATATATGTGTGTGTATATATATATATATATATATATATATATATATATATATATATATATATATACTCCAGCTCTCTTACTCCAGCTATATATATATATATATATATATATATGTGTGTGTGTGTGTGTGTGTGTGTGTGTGTGTGTGTGTATATATGTATATATCAGAGAAAATTCACCCATGCTAGAGGAAAAAAATATTGTACACATACCATACAGATGATTAGTTAGAGAACATATTGCTTATGGTTAGGGTGGTCTTTCATTGTATGAAATGAATCCAGACATCTGATAAAAAGTTACCTTCTTGACATGCTTTTACCAACACACAGTCCAGTTACAAGCAAAACTTTTAATATAGATCAGGCTTCTTTAATATAGATCAAGCTTTTTTCTTCACATACTAAAATACTGAGGGTGCTAGTACTTCTTCAACAGGCAGACAAGTAAGCTGTGTATCTAATCCTAGTAGTTTGTTAAAATAGGAAGGAAAAGTTTCCTCCTCCCTACCCTTGTGACCTTATCTCAGGTGAACTGTTCTCTTTCCCTGTCATGGCTTCCCTAGCAGGGGCTACCAGGCTGATGTCTTAGGTTTTTCTCACCCCCAAAGGCAATGTCTTTCTTTCCATGGAGCTCTGTATACCAAGGTTTGAGGTCTCTCAATGAGGTTTATTTTTAATTTAATTTTGGGGCATCTTTTATATTGTCTGACCACAGACTACTTCTGGGGGGGAGTTAGGGGTACTTCCTCAGATCACAGACATTTTAGTAATGGTTCTAAGCTTGAATTCTCAACCAACCTGCACATTTTAAATAAATTTGCTACCACCACAGGCATAAGTTTCTTTTCAGGGGGGACAATTGTTTAATTTTGTCTCAGATCTCCATTTAGCTACCCTGGGTCTACTCAAATCTCAAGGGACACTGGACAATTAATCTCTTTTGGACAGTTTACAACTATGCCAATTAGATGGTAGGGCTCTTCTGGACCTAGAAGAAGTAGGAGAAATAAATATTAAAAAAATTTTGTATGTGACAGTTTCTGACTTAACAGGATCTTTTAAATATTCTTTTCCATGCAAATAGTCCTTGATTTTTCAAAAACAACTAGATTGCTTTATATGCTTGCTTTTCAGGTTTTAATCATGTTTTGCTTGGCATTTTTAGAATGTAGCCTTATGGGAAAAACTTTTAACAGGTCAAAATCTGGGGGCTGAATAGCTTTGAAAAGAGAAAGCTATTGGTCTCAATGGATCCTATTTTATGCTTAAAGCTAAAACAAATGAACACAAAACACAAAACAACTCCCACAAAGGCAAAGGAAGAAGAAGCAAGTAATACCAGAAGGAGGAATTTACATACTTAACTTTCCTAACCTGCCAGTACCATTGATTTGTGCAGTTTCCATCAACATTCAATTTTAAGCACATTCGGGTATCTTCATTTTTTTCATATTTTAAATGGCTTCTTTTCATTTAATACATTTTATCCTGAAATCACAGCTGATTGAGCATGTCTTCCATGACTGGCTCTTTGCTGGAAGTCTTTTGCTATCCAAGATTTGCCTGGGGTTACAAGAAGTGGGGGATTGTGCTTTTATTTATAAATTACAGTATGCTGTCTACAAAAGTGTATCAGTTAATGTTTTTTGCTCACTTGAGAATGACACACAGAAATATTCTCAGTTAATTTTATTGAAAGAGGAAGAATATTAAAAACATTAATGAAAATATAAAGGCCTTATTTCAGGCTTTGAGCTTAAGCCTCATTGATTCTTTTCAAAACCACAAATTCAGCAGGGTAATGCACGAAAGAACTGGAAAAAAAAGTACCAGTAATCTTCCAGATGAATTACCCTTCAATGTTAATGTATAATTTGGATTGCTGAAACCATAAAGATCTTTTTTTTTTTCTTAAAGAGGCTAGCTCTGCCTGAAAAGTTGAGAATTTAACTTGTAGATATAAATTTGCCTATGCCTCTACTGGCTTGATCAAACTGAAACTGAAGCAGTTTTGTTGATGTCACTTCCCTGACCTTGTTAATCTTTTAAGATCTTTGACACTTGATAATAGAATCTAATGACAGGTTAGTGGCCAGTCAGCATGATTTTTAAAAATAGTTACCAAAAAATCCCAGCTTGGTAGTTGGAAAAAGCCAAGTTGAAATAAATATATTAAAAGGGTGGAGAGAATAAGTAAAAAAACTCTCAATCCTCAGTTCCTCTTTTTCATACCTGTCCCAGGTTTTGGCTTATAGCCAATTGTGAAAGTCCATAAGAGAGTTGACTTAAAATTCCATGCCATAGAGTATCAATGAACCCTTGTTTGTCAAATAAGTGTAGATGTGAGACCTTGCCCCATTCTACAGCAGGCCTCTGAGTAGATTCACCATCACCATCACTACTTTCAAGTTTAAAGCCTCTCACACTAGGGATTACATTAACTACTTCTCTTCCATAAATACAGGCATGTACTTAGGTCTTTGTCTCCCCAAGGAGAGAATGGGGACAATTCAATTAACAAAAACCTTTGTGTATTGCCAAGCCAATGAGAGGGAGCCATCTTGTGGTTCAGGAAAAGACTTATTTTGGCTGCATTTCTATAGATGGTTCACAAAGATTTAGTAACCTTTGACTATTTAATAAACATTTTATACATTTTACCTGTTTTGTCATCCAAAACAAGCAAATAACTCAATATTTTCTGTTAAATAAGGAAACAATATAATAAAATGCAACAAACATTAAGCAATTCAAGTTTTCAGAGAACTGTTCTAGGGTACAGATAAAGTTTAGATAAGACACCATCCCTAAATTTGAAAGTTTATAGTCTGATGGGGGATAGATTAAATTTAAAATATATGATAGTTATATTAGAGAGTTACAAATCAAAGTGCTGTGTGAAATCTAAGAAGGAATATCCTCATCAACAAATGAATCAGGAAAGACTTCCTGGAGGAGCGGGTATTTGAGCTGAGCATTAAAGGATGCATAGAAATTAAACATAAGAGAGAAAGGGAGAAGAGTACAAGCACAGCAGAGGCGTGAGTATCTAATACATGTCTGAAAGAAAATAGTTCATTCTATCTGAAGTATAAAGGTTATAGAAAGGAATAATGAGGTGATGATCATAGAGCTAGATTCTAAGCCAGGAAGATCTAGCTTCAGTTTTCTCCTTTGACACGCACGTACTATTAGTGTGATCTGGGATAAGATAGTTAAGCTCTCATTGTCCTAGGAAGCTCCATAATGCTACAAATTGAAAAATGATTATTAATATGTATTAGTAGAAGGAATTATCTTGCTAGAAATTCCTGCAACTAGAGAGCAAAATGCAATAATATAAGGGTAGAAAAATGGAGGGTATGAGGATGTAGAGAGCCTGCTTGCCAGGCAAAAAGGTGCTGAATTTGAGTAGGGAATCCCTGAAGATTTCTGAATAGGGAAGTGACATAACCAAATCTATATATAAAATTTTTAAGTGGTATGAGTAAGATTGGACAGCAGAGAGAGTGTTGGTGGGAAGAGTTAAGAGGCTAACGCAATTGTCTAGGTGATTTTTAAAAACCAAGGTAGTGGCAAAGGGAAGGGGATGGATCTAAGAAACATGGAAATGTAAGTCAGGAGCTAGTAAGTGGCAAAAAATAGAAAAGGAAAAAACCCCAGGCTACTAACATGAGAGGCTGGGCAAAAGATAGTAATACAAGAAAAAAAAAAGTTTAGAGGAAAAACTATTGGGTTTGGTATTTAGACCTGTAGAATTGGAGGTACTTGTGGGCATACAGGTAAAATTCCTTAATGGTAGCTGAAGATGTACGTCCTTGGGAAAAGAGATTAGGATTGGAATGAGAGAGATTTTGGAGTTATCTACATAAAAATGTTTGAAGCTGGGGATTAATTAAATTTAATGAGAATGAGAATGCAGAGAAAGATATGAGACAGAAGGACAAACCTTTGGGGATTATCCACATTAAGGATTTGAGAAAAGGATGGAGATTGAATGAAGGATACAGATGTGAGTGGGTGGAGAGATGCAGGTGGAGAACTAGTATACAGTGTGGTATCTCTGGACAAGGTCTTTCACTTAGACACACTGGTTGATGGGATCAGAAGCCATAGATGATCAATTAAATGAGCACTTAAAAAACAAAAACAAAAACTTTGTATTAGAAAATTAGGTTTCTGATGACTTTTTGAATAGTTTCAGTGAAATGGTAGAGATAATGGGACATATATGAGATATCAGGAGGAGAGAAATGAAAAATCTTTGTGATAAATTGGATATATGTCATGTGTAGTCAAGTAGTCAAGATTACCAGGCTGGGTGTCTGAGAACATGGAAGTTTGTAAAAGGCGATTGTTTGGAGGGCAAAATAATGAGTATCATGTCCAGACCATTGTGAGGTACTCCTGTTTGAGCTCCCTAACTTGTCTCTCCCCACTCCAGCCCAACCTCCTCTTGGTTGTAAATTGATCTTCCTAAAATGTAAGGGTGACCACATAACCCCAATAAATAGTGCCCTATCCCACTCAATAAATGCCCCTGGATCCCTTTCTGCCTTTAGGATCAAATATAAAACCATCTGTTGGATTTTTAAAGATATTCATGACTTGGAACCTTCCTACTATTCCAATCTCCTTAGACTGGACACCTAATTTCTAATCTAGGAACAATGGCCTTTTTGTTCTGCCTTGTATGTGACACAGGGCAGCTAGGTGGTGCAGTGGATAGAACACCAGTGCAGGAGTCAGGAGGATCTGAGTTCAAATCTCACCTCAGACACTTGACGCTCACTAGCTGTGTGACTTTGGGCAAGTCACTTAACCCCAATTGCCTCATCCTGGGTCATCTCCAGTCACCCTGATGAATATCTGGTCACTGGATTCAGTTGGCTGTGGAGAAGAAGTGAGGCTGGTGACCTGCACAGCCCTCCCTCACCCAAAAAAACAAAGCCAAGTGCAAGTCATGTCATTATTTCTCTGATGGCATGGTCTTCTTTGGCAGCAAAGGACAAACACATTACATTAGATGACACTGCCTTTTTACTGGCTGTCTTCCATACCTGGAATACTCTTCCTCATCAATACTGCCTTCTGGCTTTCTTCAAGACTCAGTTCAAATGCTGCCTTCTGCAAGAGACCCTTCCTGCTCCCCTCCTTTCTTCTTCCCTCTAAGACTACTTCCCATTGCCCTGTATATCTATTGGATGTGCATAGTTGTTTACATATCATCTCCCTTTAGGACAGGGACTATGTTTTGCCTTTTTGTTTTGGGATCCTTAACATTCAGCAAAAGGCCTGGCACTAAAAGGTATATAATAAATACATGATGGTGATGAAGATGAAGATGATGATGATGATGATGATGATGATGGTGATGATGATGATGATGATGATGTTGTTGAAGGGAATGGGTTGTAAGGAAGCAAGGTATCAAATACAGACAAAATTTTAAGAAACTAGTAAAGGTAAAGACTAAGATGGGGCAATAGTTGGATAGGATAAAGAGAGATTAGGGGAGGGTTCTAAAAAAACGAATTATGAGATTATGTCTGTAGGCAGATGAAAAGGAACCAATTGTAAGGAAGGATGTTAAAGTACATGAGAGATAATAGCTGACCTTTGAATCAGGTAAGGAAGAAAGTTAATGTGCCTGAAAGACAATAGTTGATTCTTAGAACAAGTCTTTATAGAAGAAGTAGAGAATCAAAGTGGGTAGGGTAAAGAGATTAGTGAAATAATAGGGGTACCACTCTTCCATATCTGGAGAGAAGGAGGAAAAAAATGGTAATGGTGAAAAGTTTTAAGGAATATAGGAAGGAACTGAGGAAGCTAAGGTCAGATGGCCTCAATCTTTTCAGTCAAGATTTTCTAAGTTTTAAATGCAAGGAGTCAGGTAACCGTTGTCAGTGAAAGGAGAAAACAGATTTGGGACAGTCGTGAGAAATGAGATGTGAATAAATAAGGCCAGAAGATAACTCAGCATTGAGGGTCCATCTCATGATCTGTACCGTAAATTTGCTTGAACCTAGGGGAAAGCAGCACAACTGTGTTGAATCCATTAAGTGTTTATTAAGAACCAGCTTTGTGTAAGGCACTGGGGGTTGGTGGAGGTAGAAAGACAACTCTTCCCCACCCCCTCTGCAAAACCCAGCTCTGGTCCTTAAGGAGCTCATATTCTAATTGTAGGGGGAATGCAGCACTTAATTATAATTGATAATTTGAGGAGGGAAGTGAGGATTGTTAAAGGATTTTTTTTAGGTGTTTGCATATGAAATGGAACTTTTAAAAAAGCTGGTTCCTAAAAGATTCTGTGAATTCTAGCTTGGGGAGAAGATTGTGCAAATAAACAGAGACTGGACATAGGATTTGGAATTCAGGGAGCAATATGTAAGCCAGTTTACATACTCTGGAACACAAAGTGTATCCAGGAAAGAAAATGTATGATAAGCCTGGAACTGTCTGGAGCTGAATTGTGAAGGCCTTTCAATGGCAGACTGAGTAGTTAGAATTGTATCCTAGAGGTAATAGGGAGCCATTGAAGCTTCTTGTGCAAGGGGTTAATGTGGTCAGATCTAGGCAACTGGAAGATTTCAACAATTGTGTGGAGAAGGTAAAAGGGGAGATAGAGAGGACAGATAGAGAGGGGCAAGACAAGAAGTCAAGAATCCAACAATTGTTCATGATATAATCATTTATGAAAGAAGTAATCTTTCCACTTTGGGAAGACTAAGCTAAGACCTACTGTGACAATTGGCATGTATTAAGGGAGTTGTGTCACTTCTCCTAGTCAGGCAATAAATTCTATAATTAAGGTTATTTCCCAGAAGAACTCAGCTCTGAAATTTGATATACTTGAACCATTTTTAGTTTTTTGGCCTAGAAAGACTTTTGTCCTCCTTATTTTGCAGTCCAATATGTGAAATGACCAACACCTTCCCCATCATTGACGACCACATCTAAAGCTCAATTTAAAAAAAAAATAAAGATTTTTCCATATGTATGGACCACTATATACCTAGAATGGTAGAGTAGTGATCTTGAAACAAAGCATGTTTAGAGGGGTGAATTTTTTTCATGATACATAGCTTATTTGCACATTCAAGGCAAAAGAATTATTGATTAGCAAATTAGAAGTTTTAAAAATAGTTTTCATGTTACCTGTATATGAGCTCATCATTTTACTTTGTGATGCATCTTTCCAGAAATGATCACCAAGTTAGAACAGAATGCAAAATAAATTTTAAATAGAATCCAGTCTTAGCATGTTGTTCATGTTCTACAAGCTATGAAAGATAATGTATTTAGTAAAAATGTGTTCAGAATTTTAAAGTATGATAGCTCCCATCACCTTTTTGCAGTATTTACTGTTGGAAACCCTACAAATTGTATTTTCTGTTAAACAAACATAGAACAGTGATATCTTCTGCCTTCAATTTTTTCCTTCCCAAGTTAGTTTATTTTCAGTTATTTCAGTGTTTTCATAAAACATGAAAATTATAGTTTTAATATAAAACCAAGTCAGTCTTGGTGAATGCATTCTATTTTTTTAAAATTAAGGTAACTTGAAGATAAAATTTGATTCGAGAGACCAATGCATTTCCATATCGGTCATTCATGTTCTTGAATCAAGAATGTTAAGTATCTATTTCTCAAACTTGAGTGTTTCATAATTGCAATTTAAAACAAAATAGACTCGTGAATGGAGAACTCCCAGTGTGGATATTCCCTTTACAAAAGCACTTTGCTACCTGCTTGGCAAATTAGTCTTAAAGAATTGTTTGGAAAATTGGGAAGTTAAGTGACAGGCTAGAGTCAGTATATTTCAGAGTTGGGACTTAAACTTAGGATTTTCTTGACTCTGAGGCCAGTTCTTTAACCATTAAACTACACCATTTATTTTTTGTAGGATCTTGTTTTTTGGAGGCAAGTTAGGGGTAAGTGACTTGCTCAGGGTTACACAGGTAGTGTCTGAGGCCACATTTGAACTCAGGTCCTTTTGATTCCAGGGCTGGTGATCTATCCACTGTGCCACTTTAACTGCCACCCTTTCATAGTAGCTTAAACTGTATATCTTCAGTGAAGATATTCTTCAGTTGATTTTTCATCTTTTCAAGAGTTATTTTTATTTAGGATTTCATCCGGTTACTTGTTGGGAAAAGCATGAATCTGTTGCTTCTCTAAAATCAAACTCATGTTTATTCAGAAAACTGTGGATGTTGTTTCCTTTGTGACTTCTATAAAGTATATAGATTTATCAAGACAATCTTTCTCATGTTAGCCAGGCCTGGTTCCTGGGTCTCATAACGAGCTTGTTTGTTATTGATGAACATCCTATCCCAGTTTTAATCCTGTCATATTTCAACAACCTTTGGACTAGAATTCTTTTAAGGAGGCTGAGAAAATATTATTGATTGTTCTGATTTATCTTATTTAAATCCATATGTTGCAGACTCTTTCTTAGTCCTTGCACAAGAAGTTACCCAAATCCTTATCTGGAGCACTGAGTTCACTCTTTCTTACCATAATAATTTAGTAAAGATGTTCTAAAGAAGAATTTTTTTTCCTGCTCCATGCCCCTAAATCCAAAGCCCCTGCCAGCTGGACTTTGCATACTTAAACAAATTCCCAGAAGAAGTATATTAAAGGGATTCACTTTCAAGATCTAAAAAAAGAAAATATCCTGAAAAATTAAAAAAAAATCATAGTGGGTGATTGAGAACACACTAAGGGCCACTACTAACCAGGGAAGAACACAGTGGGTCTATCACCTCTTTAGTCTTAGATGTGATTGCTTTGCTTAATTTAGCTTGATTGCTCTACCTCCTTATGTTGCCATATCACAATGTTTACCCACTAAGATTGAAGTCCATGAATCTAGATTGCCTGTCAACATGGAATAAATTTATTGGAACTTCTAAGCTTCCCATCTGCTCCATAAAAACCCATTCTCTCAGAAAATATTAATTTATAATGATAAAATCTCTTCTGCAACAACTTGATTTTCTCATGTGGAGCACAGCATCATTCATAATAGTCTATCTTCTAATGTCCCTTTATAATTGGAGGCATCTATTGTCATCTTTTTGGTTTTATAGTCAGGAATTCTACTTTTTTAAGGTATTACTCAAAAGTCCATATCTGTTGCATCACTTCTGAGTAAGCCTTATTTTAGAGTTCGCATTTCTTTCATTGATCTTTTCATAGGATATATGGATATAGGGAGAGCTAAAAGAGAACTCTAAGATGTCCAGCTTCTGCATTTTACATATTTATCTACATTGCCAGGAAGCTCAAATCAGGTATTATGTGAAAAACACTTTGCAAACTTTAGGATGTTATGTAAAAGTCAGCTATGATGATAGACATCGTTACCATTCCTGGGATCATATTATAGCTAAGGAGTAAATCCAGGTTATTTTTAAGAAAACACTGATTATAAAAATAATATTAAATCTACCAAATTGTGCTTTTTTGACTATACTAGAAGCAATGCCCAAACCTCATTCAACTTAGGCAAATTTTTCCTTAAAAGATATTGGAGGACGTTTGAGTTTTGGTTAGCTTGTAGTACTAAAGACTCAAGATGTTAACGTCATTCCCTGGTTACCAGAAAGCAGCCAGAAAGTACTCCATGTACCATCTCTGATGCTTGATGGTCAAAACTGACAACTTGGGGGAGAGAGCTGAATTATCTTAAATCCTCAATGCCTATCCTTATTGAATATCTTTCTACAATGGCCAAGTAAGTTTCCTTTGGTAACTGTTGAATGACTTCTAAGTGTGTCATTGTGTTCCAGGTTCTAACATAAACTTCTAAGGTACTAATTTTGCCTGAGTCAGGTCCAGCCCAGAACAGTGAAACATACTATATAGAATAATCCATGCTCTGGAAAAAAAGATTTCTTTATTCCATTTGATCAAAGTGTCTACAGTTACATGAATGCATAAGCTGCACATGGGTTAACAGCTCTGACTAGAGCTTGTTAGTTATAATGCTGAACAAAAGATAATACAACCAAAAGCGATTTGATCAAATTCATGCATGACATTTTAATATAATTTTAAGAAAAGGAAATCTTCCTGCCATTTTGCATCGGAACACAAATTTCAGGAAGACACTTTTGAAAACTACAGACAGGTAATTTACATAATACCATGGTAATACTGCTTTTGGTTGTCTTTTAAACATTTTTTTTTCTCACTATCACAAAATTCACTGTATGATGTTAAAACCTGATGTTGAAAGTTTATGGCACATTTCTTTTTATTTGTTTTTGTTGACAGAACACACTAGTATACATCCATGGAATGTAGAAGAATGTCAATACTTGAGCCCATTTTTATTTTTAGGATCACCATTCAACTGTAAGTTGCATAAAAACTCAAAGATGGCAACTTGCATATTTCACAGAGATGAAAGTGAAAGAGTGCAATCATATTCAAGCATGTCAAAAATACAATACATCCAAATCTTTATATATACATATTTTTTCCCTGGCACTTAACCCACAGCTTCTAACATTCTCATCTGCAATCATAAGCCATTAGAGCTGATATGTTTACAACATTAAAGTTGTGGGTTGCCTGAAGGCATCTTTGCTAAAATCAACCCTAAAGAAAGACCAGCTGTTGCTATAAAAACAACTTAATGTATCAATTATATCTCATCATATCTTTAGTGAAAAGATGAATTCTTTTGGGCTAATATGGTTTTTGCTTATCTAATTAGCTGTAAGGGATCTTTTAATATTGTCACCTCTCCCCATATATTCCTCAATTGAATCTTGTAAATATAACAAAAAATTTTTGCTGAATATGGTTTTAGGTTAAGGAAGACATTTCTTTTTAATTTTACTGCATATATAATACAGAAATTTTTCATAAATTTTGATTTGTCTATGCTACATACTAATTTTATATTTCATTCTAGTACTAAATGGAAGTATCTCTTTATCTTTCAAGACTAAAGTGCATTTATAAGTGGCTTAAGTAGAAATAAAACTCATGGTACAGGATTAAGGGAGGATACATGGATTTTTTTGTGAGGAGAAACTTTATGAAGGGCTACAATGTGCAAAATGGAATAGATTTATTCTATGTGGCTCAAGAGGGCAGAAAAACTGGTAGAAGTAACAGGGCCAGAAATTTAGATTCAATTTAAGGAAACACAAAAACAATTAGAACTATTCAACAATGAACGATGAGGTCCCTTCACCAAGAGTATTCAAGTTGGAGTTTCCTATATTCTGGATAGCAGAGGATGAACTCTTGCACTAGAAAATGTATAGTACATGTTCTTTTCCAATTTTCTCATTTTAATATAGAAATTATTATGGGAAATTGAAGAAAGAAATTGAGAAAATAGCAAGAGCAAAAAAATTATGGATTCTTGAAATCTACTTAGCTGATGAAAACTTTGAGTGCTTTTTGAGACTAGGTTCAAGTGTATTGAATAAAATGAGTATATTTCCATTCTGATTTTTACCACGTGAGAATTATAAGAAATAATGGAAAGACTCCTTCTTAAAAACACTAGGAAGCTTTCCAATAAAACTGGTCATTGTTAACATATGACAAACATCTGGCCATTTTGGGAAAGAAATCTAGTATAATCCTTTGCTATTCTGTAGCAAAGTGATTTTGACAAATGTTTTACTTCATATAACTTTATTACTGCATTTTGGACACCACACATTATGAATTTATCAAATCCACTGAAATGTGCAAACATTGCTATAGTACTACTCGGAAGAACTAAGGACCCTTATACTTGAAATATGACTTTATATTTCCATTTTGAAATTAGCCTTTTGACTTCCAGGGTCACATTGACATAGGATAATCCATCACTCTACAATCCCATGACAACAAAGGCAGACTTTTTTTAGGGGAAAGTGCTAGCTTGTTACTAGAGAGTTCTATGTCCTTGGTCCACTCTTGGAATATAAATTCCCTTCTCTGGTGTCTGAGAGAAGTTTTGCTGCCTTAGATACTTCCTCTACCTTAGGGAATCATCCCTTTTGTATGAGCTTTAACCTCCTCTGGAATTGATGCCTCTGTTTAACATATGAAAATGTGAAGATGTTAAAGTGGGAATGATTTGAGTGATTTCGTAAGTGGACCCTTCCAACTTTAAAATTCTAAAATTCATGACTTTCAAAATGCAATCCTTAAGATTTTGGAAAGGTCAGTGACTAAAAAGGTCAGACAGCCTTGAGTATAGCATGGAACTGTCTTTCTTCTTTCTTTATCTTTTGCAATACCAACAAAAAGAAAACAAAACACACACAAAACCCCCAACTATAATTGAGAAGGTCCTTTCTCAAAAAGGCATGAATGGGGTTTAGCATTAAAGTCAATTTGCTCTTATCTTTTAGAAGCCTGATTTGCACATTCAAATGCATTATTACTTATGGGGTCTTTGGAGGTTTTGTATTCCATCTGTACCCACACTATTTTTCTTTGTACTAATGACAGTTATTTCTTTTGAAGGACAGTTCAGTGGAACTGATAATATGTTTTAATATGCAGAAGACAAATGGGACTGTATCTCACAAATTTCTCACATGTGCAAGAGTTATATTTTATACTTAACATTAGGACCATGGAATGAATGTATTTATTTGGTTAAATAATGAGAGAACATTACTGTGGTATTACACTCAGTGCCTTGCTTCCAAAGAAATGCATTGAATATCTAGGGGTGATTTTTAGCACTGAGAAGAATCCTCATTGAATTAGTTGGGAGCTTCAAAACATAAAGTGTGGTTATTATTATTAGCATCCTTAATTTTGTTTCTCATGGCTATTTATGTCTAGCACTAATGCCACAGAAAAATTGGATAAAAGCAATATCCTTTCTAGCTCTAACATTGAATCTCATTGTAGACTGTGTTGGCTTGCATAGTCCGTGGTAGTGGGGGCATTTTCCTATGTTAGATCCATTTGAAAATTACATTGAAATTTTCCAATTTTTGACTGCTGTAACTTTTCACCTGGAAAGCACTCAGGAAATGTTTGGTGATTATTTAGTGTATTATTTAATTATAGTTCCATTTACCAAGAGCATTGCTACAGTTTCCAAAAGCCCACAGTTCAGGCAGTAACATAAATCTGGTAAAATATGTTCCTAAATTAAGAAGCAAATTGTGATTTCTATCTTCAAAATTAGTGAATATGACTGAAAGGACAAGTTTGAGAATATAAACAAATTTGCTTAGTAAAATTAGACATGCTTTAACTTGCCAACAAAGTTCCTGACTCATCCCCTCATCCCCTGTCAAATTTACTTTATTTATATGCACATATTTCTGTTCTATATGTGTTAGTTTTGGTTTCCTTGTTAGCTCCTTGAAGCTAGGTACCACTTTTATTTTCTATATGTTCCCCAAATATTTTGTACTCTACATTTATTGACTGATGTTCTTAAAATAGGTGCCAGGTCGGTGGACCTAATTAATTTTTCTTTTCTGGCTAAAGCAGATGATAAATTTGGGAAGTACATGTTAACACCTGTACTGTGAAGTATAAGAAATATATTTTAGAAGTTAAAAACAATAAATACAAAGTCCATGGCTATGAAATGAGTTTTTTAACATAACAAAGGGATACTTAATGAATTTTCCTCCAAGTTAGAACTTGAGTATCTCATAATCCATTTTTATTCTATTAAATAAGAGGTTCCTTAAATTTTGGGAGATAAGACCCTTTTGCCAGTCTGGTAAGGACATCTTCTAAGAATAATGTTTTTAAACACTTGAAAGAAAATGCTAAATTTTACTAAAAGTTAATGAAAGCAATGACATATTTCTTTTTAATCCAGGTTTACCAAGATGAAAAGTTTATCTGGAATCTAAATGGTGTCTGTAAACCCCAGATTATGAGCCTCTGTGTTATATAGAATAAGGGTTTTGTGGGTACAGGTGAATTTCAAGGGGTTGGGTATTCTGTTGACAGACTTAATTGGCTGGTAGTCTTGAACAGATCAGATTAGGAAAAGAGCAGTTGATGTGTAAGGCAAAGGGTGTATGTCAACTGGGAAAAGGCAAGGAGAATTGAATGGTGGGGGCATAGAAAAGAGGTAAGCCCTAGTCCTCAAGAAAGTGGTAGTAAGAGGACAGTTCCATTCTGGGAAAGGAAAGCTGAAAGGGGGAGAGGAAGGTGAGAGGGGAAATATGGAGAAGAAAAGAGAGGATGCTTTTTCTTTTTCAAGAAAAAGTCAGCTATACAGAGATGACTTTTTATCCTTAGGACAAAAGCTACTTATAGATGGCAAAGGTTCTTATAGCAACTGCTATTTAAATTAGCCTGTCAGTTTTAGTTATGTCTTTTCTCTTTCCTGCAGTCTTCTCTAAGAATGTGAATAGCTGTAGGAGATTAATAGTGGACCTCTGATTTCAATGGGTATAAGGATCCTGGGTGAGGAAATACTTTCTATGAATACAAGTCATCACCATCTCAGCTCCTCAGAGTCAGAGAATTACCTATAGTATTGAGAGATTAATTGACTTGGCTAGAGTCACACCAGCCAGCATGCTGTCAGAAGTGAAACCTGGACCCAGGTCCTCCTAGTTTCGAGTCCAGCTCTATTAATTATACAAACTTGCTCCATGAACCTTAATGTATTTTAAAATGATGAAAATTCATCCACCCAGATTGTATAGCCATGTTGCAGGAAAATGGACATACCCGAGAATGAAATCCTGGGAATTCTGTACTTTAGCTTGGTCATAAGTCTATGAAGTGAATAGGTAGAATTGAAAAGGAAATTATGGATTTGAAACTTATTAAGAATTGGGGAGGATTGGGTACTCACCACTGTGATCACCCAGATGTAACCCTTGGATGGAGAAATAATCATAGTAAAAAACAAAACAAAACAAAACAAAACTAGATGTGGAATGAGAATCTGGGGGGTATGTTTACAAACATCTGCTGGTCCTGACAGAGGTCTTTTAGGATCAGTGCTCAAGTATTCTCTTAAGGGTTAGGGGAATGAGGCAATCCTATATCCTAGGCTGATATGATACTCAAGAATCTAGGGATGATGAGCTAGTATAGTTTCATATTTTTGCTTATATCTTGGATCATATATATATGTATGTCTACATATATGTGTGTTTTATACATATTTTAGATGTATGGACTGTATGTGTATGTACAAAGACATATATGCTGTATATAAATATATACTATACACATATACATAAATATTAATATAGGTTGTATATGTAGGATTAAAGTTCTATGGCTATGTGAATGTATGGTTAGCTTCTTACCTCCTTGTGATGTTTTCTGGAGAACTCATTTCTATCAATATATTGAATCACAATAGTTGCCATAGTTTTATGTAGATTCATTTTAATCCAAAATACTGATTGATTTCTGAAAGACTTATTTAGTTAGATCTTCTCTTTTAGGTTAAAATGAGATTATATTTTGTCATTTAAAAAAAGATCCAATTAAAGTTAATGAGTTTAAAAGTATTTTTTTTTACATCCAGGTGCAATTTTCTCATTTGACATAGTCAGTCATGTGTATATGGGAGTAATTTCTTATTACTTTTAGGGGAAAAATATGTACATAATGATATAGAAACAAATATGAAAAAGATTCAAAACCACTCTTGCTTGAACTTGTTTAAGAGTAATTATTTCACTGGAGTCATCTATGCTTCATCCTCTAATTTAGAAACAGCTGATATCTAGAGTAGATTTTAGTAGCCAAAATGCAGCATGGCTATGTATATCCATATTCCATATACTTAACATATATTTGTTTGCTTGGGGATAAGACAACATATATTATTAATTAGTGGGAAATATTGATGTATAATATGATAAAGGATAGAAGAACTAAATACAAACTGTTTTTCAGGGACACTTTGGAATAGCTGTCCTTTTCACTCTCCTTCCAGTTAAACCGTACACACACACACACACACACACACACACACACACGCAAGCACGCATGCACGCACGCACACACACACACACCAACACATGTTCTCTAGCCTCTTGTTTTTAGTAAACTATGTTGCTAAGGTTTGGTTCACATGAACTGGGCTGCTAGCAATGCAGCATATGTTTGCCTCAAACATTCTTTTGCTTTTGGATACACACTTTTCAAAAATAAAGTTTATAGTAACAAGCTGTTTTAGCTGCAGTGTTTGTCTATAATGTCAAGATAATAAGCAACTTGTGTTCTATGTCTCAGAAGAGAAATTTGAGCAGTGAAAGTGGCCATGCTTAAAAAAAGGATTATTAAAAGCAATATATAATAAGACCATAGTGCAGTTAATTGCTACAAAGGCCCAGGCACATCAAGCATTGTGGCCCTTAAAACTGAGAAACATCTTTAGCTTTATTTAAATGGAAGTTCTAAATTTCAGTTTGTCAGTGTACAAAGATCAGAATACTAGACTGCCAGATTATATGAGCTCAAGAAAGGGCTTTTACTAGATTATTTTTGCGTTGTTCTCAACTCTCCCAATGCAGAAACAATTCTTTGAAAGTAAATTGCCCTTTAGCGTCCCATTGGGTACCTGTATGCGGTAATTATCTGAAATTGTTTGTATTGCTTTTATAAAATGAGTAGTTACTCAAGGGCAATTTAATAGAGGAAGCAAGCAAATCAAACCAGAATCCTAAATCCTATTTCATTTGTACTGTAAACATGGAATTTGGGTGGTTAGATTTGGGACATTTGATGTACCACAAAAAATGTCAAGTGAGATAATTACACTTATTCTATCATAGTATAACTTCTGGTTTGGGTTCAAATAGCTTGAAAGAGCAACCAAATAATTGGAACTAAAATATTGAGTTCCATTTCAATTTGATGACATTGTGAAGACTCCCAAGGAGGTATCTTGTGCATTGGAAGAATTGTGCTCGACATTTATGACATCCTCAAATTTGTAAAACTCAATAATTAAAAGCTTTTGGGGAAAGAGACTCTATCCTGCAGCATATTTATATAACAAATTGCATTGTCCTTATAAACTTGGATTGTTTTAAAAACATATAAATCTCATAGGAAAATGTGTTCCAACGTTCATCTATAATTCCATTGCAATTTCACTAAATCAATTTCTAGTCTCAACTTTTAAATACTTTCTTTTACCTTTTCAGCTCCCATGCCATATTAAAATGTAACATTTCACTGAAGCATTCACTGAATGCTTCATCTTCAGCTACAATAAAAATTATTAACCAAAATCACATGAGTAAAGTTAAATAACTATCAAAGTCTAAAAAACTCCCTTACATTTATCAAACATTGTTTGGGAATAATTAAAAATACACAGGCGTAACAGTTCTTTAAAAACAATGTATTCCTATTGAGCTGACCGTAATTCAAAGAGAATAATAAAGGTTAAGAAGGGGATTTTATTGGCTATCTGGCCTCCTGGGCCTTTTATATTAGTTACCTAGAGAGATGACCTGGTTATGAAAATTTCATAACACTAAGTTATTCTTTTAAAAAGTTGAATATTTTCTGTATTATAAAATTTATTCTTCTCCTTCAGAGCTATTGGCTGTGTCAACACAACACCAAAATGAGAGTTTGTCTGATATATTCTATTGAATTAAGCAGTGATTTAAGTGGCAGGTAGACATATTTACTTGTTACTATTTTCTATGTTTTTTTTAATACAAAAAGAATTCTAGGTAGATACTGCTTTTATGGGACTCAGTTGGGGTTTTTTAAACCAACTTTAATAGGAAATAACACTGAATTAAAAAAAAATAGGAACTCCAAAAAGTGGTGTATGTTACTACCACTATGTAATAAGTTGTACTGTAAAACACATTGGCAGTAAAGCTTTAATATATAATGATATGATTTACTATGAAAAAATTGGTCACTTTTAATTAATATGAAATAGAAAGTTTATCATAGCATATACTTATCTTCATTCATCTGATTATGACTGCATAACAAATCAAAATAGAACTTCTTTTCCATATATCTCTTTAAAACACCTGTCATCAGCTGCACATGCACATACGCACACCTATGCAGGCAAATGTGCATGTATACACACACACACACACACACATACACAAAACATATACAACAGAGATATTTCTTGCTAAATGGAAGAACTAAGCCTTAATGCCTCTGTGGACTCAGTCTTGTTGCTGATGAATATCCTCATGCCTAAGAATTTTGTAGATAACCCAATAAAAAATATTGAAAATCAAAAAGGCTAATGGAAAGCAGGCTCGGGAAATGGTATCGATCTTTTTGGCTCTGTCAAGAAATACCTTCCTCATTTCATCGGAGTTTTTTGGTGTGATCTGGACAGGATTGTTTGGCCCCTTGGGGGTAACACCATCTTTTGCTTGCAGACATGGTCCCATTCCATAGGCTGTAAAACTGAACCGACTTTCCCTTACCTCATCATCCTGTCACAAGAGAAATAAAAAGAGTTTATATGTAATAGAATGATTTTCAGAGAGAAATGACCTGTGATGTTGTGGTATCTTTGAATTTTGATTTGGATATATCTGTTTCTATATAGGTATAGAGATGCACATATCTATCTACATCTATATATTGATAGATATGTGTGTATACATATGTGTATATGCAGATATAGGAAGAGGGAGTAGACCTCTGATTTTATTGGGAAAAGGAACTTCCTCTACCAATATAGGTTGTCACGTCCTCTGATGTTTATAATCACAGAGTTTTCTAGACTAGAGAGAGGTTAAATGACCTGTCCAGGGTCACATAATTAGTGTATATCGGAAGTAAAGTTTGAACCCAATTCATCCATCTATATTCACTATGCTATAGTGCTTCTCATATGTACACGTAATTTAAAATGTCAACACATATGTTACATGCCAATGTGACATACATCTCTATATGTGTGTTTTATATGTATATGTGTGTGTATTTGTGTCACTCTACCATATACAAAGGCAGTATGGCATACTGGATAGAGTGCTAAGCTTAGAGTCAGGAAAAACTGGATTTACATCTTTATCCAATACCTTTGAAGTTGATTAAGCTGTGTAACCCTGGAAAAATCATTGAACTTTTATGTGGGCCAGTAATTCTCAGAGATTTAGCTACTAAACCATATGAAAATGATCATCTATGTCAGGGGAAGTAATTCCCACACCAGGAATTCTCCAACCTGAAAAAAATTACAGATCTTTTCTTTACTTATTCATATATATTACATGAAAAATTAGGATTATAATTGTTTTAATGTTAAAAGGCAATTTTCCCCCTATTTTATTTGTTACCTTTCTTATGTTGCCATTAAACATAAATTGTCAATATGTCAAATATTGTAATCATGTAACAGGTTTTTTAAAAAGTATTTTGGAAGGGACTTCAATGCTCTGCTAGTATCTCAATGACTTTAAAAACCTCCACATGAAAAATGATTTATTCACTTTTAAATGACTCTGTAAACTTGCATATTGATAGATATATTCTTAAATAATAAAAATATGATGTCTCCTGACACTATATCAGGAGACCTGATGAATATTTGCAGTTTTTTTAGATGAACCTCATTTTTGTTTTTGCTAAAGATGTAATAAATCTGTTGACCAAAGAAATTTTATTGGATATTTTGGGGAAAGTTTATTTTAGTCTTCCTGTGTTCTACTTTTCTATTTACTCTGAACTCTGACTCTACGTGTTCCTAACTCCTGTTGTATGGAAAAATGAAGAATATAGGCCATGCACAAAGTTAGATGTTTAATAAGTGTCTTTGAAAAGAATGGTTTGAAATCTAAACTTATGATTGTCTCAACTACTTCATAAGCACCCTGGTTTTGTGATTTAAAACAATTAGGAGACATTAATCTTTATATTTCATTGAACTTTGTTATGACTTAAATTTTTTAATAATTCTTTGTTGTTTGAAAAAAAACTTTTGTTTTTTTCCCTTGAAAAATAGCAACTTGCTGAAAATATGCTCATCTTTAAAATGCAAATGGAGAAATAATTTAACATTTTTTAAAATAGTCACTAAATTTGGTAATTGGCATATACTTATGAGGTCTCCATTTCTCTATATGTCATTAATTGATGTCAAAGAACATCGATTTTCAAAAAAGGTAAACAAACTAGTCTAAATATGACAGTAAGTTCATGGAGGTCGTAATGGTAAATTACTAGAGTTGTTTAGAATATGTAACACTTCATCAAGAGTGCTTTCTTGCTACTGATAGTTTAAGGCTTTGCAGGATTTTAGTCCTCTCCATTTAAAAGTGGAGGAAAAAGACAGCAGGTTTTTGAATTAGAATCATAGGCAAAGGTACAATAATTAAGCACAAAAATAAAAGATAAAAGACTAAGAAAATTTTAGTCATTTCATGAGTTGATGTTGGAAATATCAGTGAGAATAAGATTGAGGCCAAGAGAAATGCTGTGATCAAATTAATTTTTTTGAGTAATTGTGTCATGTATGTCAATTTGACTTGAGAAAGTACAGTGTACCTATTTTTGGAAAGAGATTATAAAATTTATAGGCAATTATATATGTTGAATAATAACTGATATAAAATTGATGAGTCAGTTGACAAGCCAGTATTATTTAACTTTTTTTCTGACATCATCAGAAATGTAGTCTCTCTTATACTTGATTGTAGTGTGCATATTCACTCACACTGACAGCTTTTCCATCCCCATGGAAATACTCTATCTTTGGCTGCTTTGAAATCCTTAACAAGAATAGCTTGGTGACTAAATGACTCCCTAGGAGTGTACTGCTTACATCTAAAATGAAGTGTAAACAATTTTGTAAATAATGCTTCTCCCCTCTGTACGCCAGGTAAGATAGCTACCTCCAAATGTGAACTACTCTCTAGGCAGATCAGCTGTTTGCTGCAGTGTGGTTCAATGGGATCTCTCATTATCTTTTTTCATCTGAATCCAACACAAAAGGAAGGATTGCTAACTCATCTGATAAATTATCACCTAGTTTCAAGTACTTGATCAGAGGCAAATCGACAAATACCCAAGATGTTGACATGATCCAAAGCTCTCTGCAGCTGATTTACTTGGTTAAATCCTATCCCTGATGTATCCTTTATAATAATTTAGAAAAGAGACATTTACTTCAAGGTGTTGATACTTATTCATGTGAGTCCTTCAGAGAAATAAAAGGCAATAATTGCTAGAGAGGAGTTGACTATGACCATGATTCCATCCCCATCCTTGTTTTAACATCATTATAGAAGTTTGAGCCCATAATAACATAGATTTAGATTTGCAAAGGACTTGAGAGGTTATGAGGCTATAGATTTAGAAGGAAGGGACACCATCTAGTGCAACCCTCTAATTTTATAGATAAGGATGCTGAGGACCAGGTAGCTTGGTTCAAAGCAACATAGATAACAAACAATCAGTAAGCCTTTATTAAGTACTTTCAAAGTACCAGGCAATAAGTAGGAGAGTAGAGACTTGAGCTCAGGTCTTCTGAGTCAAAATCCAGCTCACAATTTTATCTATCTCAAAGAAACTATGCTTCAAATTATATGTGTGTATATATATATATGTATACACATATACATATATAGTACATATATGTATATATAATGTGTGTATGACAAATCTTATGATCAAATATTCACTATACATGGAAATCTATCAATTCTTATTAGATGCATATTTTCATGTTTTGTACTGAATCAAGAACAGAATTCATTTTTATATGTACATTAGACAATTTAAAATGTCAAGATAAGGGTAAATTAACTCCATATTGCTTAGTTCTTGTCTCCCAGGGAATAATTAATTAAATACTTAATTTTAAGTAAAATGCTACAGTAAATTATATCCTAAGGGCTTGAGAAACATAAAAATGTTATAAAACACTCTGAAGTGCTTTCCATCTACTCTTGTATCCTGTGTGTGTGGGTAAAATTTATCAATTGTTTTTACATTTTTCTTTCATTAGAATATAAGTTCCTTAAGAACTTATATTGTGTTACATTTTGTTATCCCTAGTGCTATGCACATAGCAAAAGCTTACTAAATACTTAATAACTTTTCCAATACCATTTTCCTCATGTAACTCCCTTCCTCAAAAAACCTGCAAGGATATCCCCTACATGATGAAGTCCAGTCTCTTTAGCCTAGCATCCAAAAGCCACCACAGTCTTTACTCATTTTTCTTTTTAGCCTTTTTTCTATGACTAGTCAAACTATTCTCCTTAATGTCTCATGACCACATCTTGTGCTTTTGATTGTGCCTCATCGACCATAATCTTTACCTTTCCCCATGACTTATTTGAATCCTAACGTCTTTGTCTTTCAAGACCTGACTCATGTCCTCTAGGACACTTTTGAGTAATCTACCCATAATGATTTTCCCTCCTCTGAAGTCTTACAATTATTTCATTTATACCATTCGTTTGAAAGTTAATCAGATGAGGACTCATTATTATAGTAAACTATTATTTTTGATTTTTTGTATCATTTAACTTTTTAGATATTTATATATTATTTCACCAGTTAGATTGAATGCTGTTCCAGGACAGGGATCATACTTTGACATTTCTTTGTATCCTACATAGGATGTTTTTAAAGGGGTAATTTCTCCTAATGATTTAATTTTTTTTTTTTTTTTTTACAAATGAGTGGTATATAGGTACTTTTTCATGTATATACATGGACTGAATCAAAGAAATTTGTAGAAAGATATTAATACAATTTCATAAGCAGTGGAAGCCAATGAATTTTCCATTGAACATCTTTAGATTGTTGAATAAGGATATTTCCATATGTATATATGCATATTTATATTTATATATGTATATAAGAGACCAATTCAATAATCACCTATTGATATTTTAAAATATTATCTGTATTATTTTTCTCTAAGTATTTCATATGAAATCAACCAAATAAAAACTAAAAAAAAAAATAATCAGTTGATCTAATATATGTGGAAAATGTTTTGTATTGTTAAAACATATAAGTAAGCTGTTTTTATTGCACTCTTAGATTCTGCACCCCCCACCTAAAAATGAGTCAGGTCAACAGCCAAGGGAAGAGTATATCAATTAATATACCTGTGTGTTAGCTGATGACATGTTTTTACCCTTCTTCACTTAAAGGGGAAATGTGTTATAAAGTTGAATAAGTTATTTGGCCTTTCTGAACTTCTAGATCATAAATTCATAGATCTAGACTTGCTTAGGACTGTAAAGGCCATCTTAGTCCAATTTCCTCATTTTAGAGAGGAAGAAAAATTGACATCTTGGAAGTTAAGCTATTGTTATATGTTCTATGAGAGAGATGGATCAGATAGTCTTTACAGTTTCTTTGAGCTCCAAATTCTTTCAAAAGAATATGGAAATAACTTGTGACAGGGGCAGAGGGAACTAGCATTAAAGTTTTTTCATCTTTCAATTACTGATCCTATTCTCATTTTACATTAGAGTAGAAGCATTCCAGAAGAAATAGAATGATATCAGGCTGCTACTAAAACAACTTGAGCCTACCAGGTACCATGTCTACCTACTCCACCATGGTAACTCTCAAGTTATTTATTAGGTAATAAATTCATTGTTTCTATAATAGATGTGTATTTGTCCTTTGTGGCCAAAGAAGACCATGCCATAAGAGAAATAATGACATGACTTGCACTTGACTTTGTTTTGAGTGAGTAAGGGCTGTGCAGGTCACCAGTCTCACTTCTCCCCTGGAGCCATACGAATCCAGTGACTAGATGTTCATCAGGATGACTAGAGATGACCCAGGATGAAGCAATTGGGGTTAAGTGACTTGCCCAAGGTCACACAGCTAATGAGTGTCGTGTCTGAGGTGAGATGGTAGTGCAGAGCATAGAGCACCAATGCAGGAGTCAGGAAGACCTGAGTTTATAAAACAGATAAAAATTTTACAAATAGTAATGTTATTAAAATTTAATTATTTCATTGCTTTATTAATAACAATTACATTTCTATAGAACTTTAAGTTTTATAAACTAGTCTCCTTCCAGCTCTGGGAGGTAGGTAGGACATTAATTTTATTGTTTCCAGCAACTAATCATAACTCCTTGAAATGCTACATGTATTTTTACATGCATTGGTATATTGTCTCACAGAACAGATACCATTTTTTTTGTTAAAGAATGAATTTGTCTTACTATGCAAATTTGGATTTAATTTAAATAGGGAAGGATGGAAAATAATCATTTACTAAGTGCTTAATATGTGCCAATTTGTTAAGGACTTTACAAATATTATCTCATTTAATCTTCACAATAACCCTGGGAAGTAAATACTATTATTATCCTCATCTTATAGCTGAGGAAACTGAGGCAGGCAGAAGTTAGTAAATACTATTATTATCCTCATCTTATAGCTGAGGAAACTGAGGCAGGCAGAGGTTAAGTAACATACTCAGGGTCAACCAGCTAGTATGTAAGTGTCTGAGATGGCATCTGAATTGAGGATTTTCTGACTCTGGTACCACTTAGCTGTCTTAGGTTTGATACAACTTAAGCCCTCCAATGTAGGATGGAGATTTGGAATTAAAACTTGAGTTTGAATCCTGGATCTGTTTATTGTCTGAGTGACCCTGGGACAATTCACTTCTCGTATCATTTCCAATACAGAGATAAGATTTTTTTTTGTGATACTCTAATAAAGCATTAGTATACGTTGACAATTATTAAATCTTTATTTAAATGTTCATTAAACATTTAATATGAATTAAACTACACTAAGACTTTTTGGCCACCCTGCATAGTATACAAATTATTTTCTTTTCTGAAGTAAATTGCCATTAAAACTTTAAAGGATAAAAATATTTAATCATATATTGAATAACATTTTTTAAAGTAATGTCAGATACCCAAAGTTTTTTTTTTTTATATTTCTGGTTATACCCAGTGCTTGGTATATAAAATTAAAAATGAGGTTTCCTACTTTTATTGAGTCCCCAAATTAGAAAATTAGAAATGCTAAAATTATATGTCATATCTAGCATGGCATGATGCATAGAGAGTCAGCTTAGAAGTCAGACAGACCAAGGTTTAAATCCTAACTCGATACAATGTATCTTCAATGTATTTCCCAAGGAATTTCCCAAAATACAAATTAGGGAGAAGTTGCAAATTGGCATCAATGGGGCATTTTCCATGGGAAGGAGTTCCTCATAGTAATTAAATCATATGTCCTGATGCTCTCCAATCTCCTACCACCTCAAAATTATATGTCTACCTTTATATTTTCTTTCCATTTTAACATCACAATTAGGTTGCATTTAATATTTACCCAGAGTCTTTTATGGCTCAAAGAGGAGGCAAAAATGATGATGTCCAGCACACAACACTTTTAGGTTTGCTAAGCCTCATAATAACCTTATGAAGTAGGCAAATAACCCTACCCTAAATTTAGGACTGAGGAACTGAGGTTTAAAGGCATTAAGTGACTGTTCACATAGCTACCAAGTGTATAAGGTGGAGTTTGAACACAGATCTTTCTGAATAAAAGTTCAATGCTTGTTTCACTGTCACAGATTGCATTTCAGAAATTTAAAATTCTCTGTTCAAATTTTTTTTTCTTAGCTGGAAAGGACAGGAGAAACATGGGAAATAGAAGTTATTACTCTATAGGGGTTGGAGGGGATTAATAGCCCTGATGAATTGCAGAAGGTTTACATGTTCTAAAATCCACCTTAGAAATGAAATTACTGGTCCATAATTAACTATTTAAATCACTATCTAAAGAGGCACCCTTGGAAGAGTTTCTTCCATATATGTCTTCTGGGCCTCGATTTTCTCATCTCTAAAATGATCTCTCTGGTCTATCACAGCTCTGATGTGCTATAATTCTGGTCGTTGAATGAGAAAACAGACAAGAAGAAGAAAGTGAAGGATGAGAACAAAACTTTCATATATGAGTTGAAAATTAACATTCTAAAAATACCATCTTACAAACAGAATAGGGAATCCCCAGAAAATTGCTAAGAAATAACTACAATCCTCACAAATTTTAGTTATGCAGTAGTTTGAGGAAAATATAAAAAAAATGAGACAGAAAATCCATTGCAGGTGTATATATACATATATATGTCTGTCTGTCTATCTGTCCATCCATCCATCCATCCGTCCATCCGTCCGTCCGTCCGTCCGTCCGTCTGTCTGTCTGTCTATCTGTCTATCTGTTGTTTGATGTTTCAACTACTCCATCAAAGTCACTACAGTATGACTTCAAAAAAGAATGCATAATTTAAAATCAGGGGACCTACCATGTTTGTGAAAATACTACAAGAATTCCTGAGAAAAATGCAATCCATTCACATAATTTCTTTTGCTTCATAACGACAAATAACATAGCACTCTGTGTGTATGTGTTTAGTGATTTTTCAGGCATAAGATCTTTTAGAATTTCTTATATCTTTATAGAAAATCAATCAATATTGTGTGTGCGCTAAAGTTTATCTCTATGAACTTTTCTTTTATCATTTGCATTATTGTATACACATACATCAAGGATAACTAAGTTTATTGTAGCTGTTTGTCTTGAAAACTTAGAGATAATTTCTCCAGATAGTTTAAAAGGATTAATAGTAACTCCAAAAACTCAAAGGATTTGTTATTATCTCCATAGATGTACCAGCTAGCCCATGGCTTAGTCTGTAAATATACATAATAGCTTATAGTAATAATGTTTAATAATATGTGCTAGGAGATTGTAATTTCCCTAAGTCATTGCATTGTCCTGCTGCAATGCTACTGAAATTATATTAAGAAACAAATAAATTGAAGCACGGGCATTTTGTCCCCCTCTCTCACATGGTTCTCCTTGGGTTATTCAGAAACATTTTGGCATTTTTTGATAACTACATAGCACAAAAACAATAAAATCATCAATGAGCGAAGCAATTTCCACCTAATACAGTTTAGTAAATGCGCACACACACACACACACAAACTCCCAGACTGCTCAAGGATGGACATTTACCACAGGGCATGTAATTAACACACAGTACTCCCCAACAGTGTGGGGTGGGGAAATCTGGACCAGGGGCAAACTTTCATTATTTACAAAAAAGTGAAGGATCTTATTTAGTAAGGGCGAAAGATGACAAACAGAACATTGGAATAAAAGACCTGGACCAATAATTTCCTTTGGAATAATGTTGTGGCGTATCTTTTGTCAATGGCATCCTAGTGTCCCCTTATCTTCAAAGATAATTTGAGCTCTGCTCTATTTTATTCATTGTAATTGTCCAATAGAAAAATTGTAGATTAGTTAGGAACATTTTAAATTAAACCCTAAAGAGAATGAGGGGAATTAATTAAATGGATAGTTTTTAGACCAATATTATGTTTAAGTGGGCATCTGAACGGCAAAACACAGCTTGATACACAACTTGGCACGTTAAAGACTGAATTCAGTCACCCAGAAGGTTTTAGTTGGTGAACAACTTGTTAGCTAAAAATTATTCATTCTCTCTCTCTCCCCTCCCCCCTCTAATTCTCATTCCTCTCTCAGTTGTTAGTGAAGAACTGAAGTTAGAATTTCATTGAGAAAACAAGCCCCTTTTAAAACCACAAGAGGTTTGCCTCTTGGTGGACACTGAGAGTTTATATGACTTTCTTAAGGTCATAAAGTACAAATCAGAGGCAAGATTTAAAAGCAGATCTTCTTTTCTAATTGGCTAGCTCTGTATTCACTGTCCCACTTTTCCTCTCTGCTTTGTTATTTAGTTATAAGTGCTTATTTAAGTCAAAAGATTAATTTCTAAGTAGTATATTTTATTGGTCTACTTGCTTTCCAATCTGCTTTGAATGTTTCGAGATACATGTTACAAATCTGTTCTCTCTGAGAAGTTTCCAAGTGTTAATAAATAGGCCTTTGATTTTAGAAAACATATTTCAGTGACAATACCTGAGGGTCTCCCCTCAATATACTTACAATTGTAGTTTTTTATCTGTACATCTAGATAACATCCTTTCCTTTTCTCATCTGACTCTGGTTTGTTACCCGTTCAGTGTGCATGTCACTCTTTTCTTTCTTAGTTATTAAAAAGGTCTAAGAACATCAGAAGCTTAAGAAATGTAAGGGAACTTAGAGATCAATGACTTCAACTTCTTCCTTATTTTATAGATGAGGAAACAGAGTCTTATGATGGTTAAGTGACTTGTCCACAGCTAGCAAAAGTCTGAGGCAGGCTATGAACCTAGGTCTTCCTGACTCCAGGGCCAGCTCTCTGTCCTGAGTGATGGATACATTTTCAATAACTCAAAATAATCAACAGTTTATTAAAAATTAGACTATTGAAGAATAGTTTGGTTTGTGCCCCACTGCTCAAATATAATCAGATTGTCCATTATGTGAATTGATACCACTGGTAAGATTTTAATTATCAGTAGGTATGTATTGAATACTCTTGAGATGTATAAATTATGAACAAATAGTTTGTCTGTTTTTTTCCACTGGAGTATTGCTTGTATCTTTTGGTAAAGCAACATTTAATTGAAATTTTTTCCCCTAAACATAATAAAAACATAGTATGGCCTAGGTGAAAAATAATAATAAATATTTCCCAAAGGCAAGATGTTGCCATGCTACAGACATAATTGTGCATGCAAATCCCATGCAATCAAATGACAAATTATTAGTCTAACAAATAACTCTTGCATAGCAATTATGTATCGTTATTTAGTGTTAACTAGAAACCAATTCAAACGTCACAAATATAACAAGTCTAAGAAAAGCCGCCCATCTAAGAAAGAGCATGCAACTTTAATGGCAGAGGGAAAATAGTATGGAATTACATACTATAAAATAACTTAAGCACTTTATAAATCATTTCAGATTTCTTCTGTCAACAGCATTGGAAGCAAAGTTATCTCATGGATTAAGTATTTTTAGTATTCTCAAATGATGACATACCATTTTCCATTAGCACAGATAGCACATAGAACAGGTCCACCTTTCCTCCATTTTCATTGAATCATTTTTATATGGCATAGCATTCTCCCCCAAGCTAAGCACCATATGTCGCACAGTCTGCCAAGACATACTTATTGACTTATGCTTCTCCCCCCAATTGCCCCCTCCCCAAGCATTTGTCCTCATTTCATATGTAGAACTTAGTAGTTTGCAAACAGAAACGTTCATTTGTCTTATGTATCTCAATCAAAATTCAACATGAAGAATTAGGTACACACACATATGGAATCTGAAAAGACTTGTTTTTCTTCCAATTGAACATTTCAAGTCAAATATAGGATTGCCTTGGAGCAACTTTCCTTTTCTTTTTTTAAATAAAGGAAACAAAAAGAAAAATAGATAAATTTTTATTCATTTGGATACTACTTAGTTTGGGTAAAATGTTTCATTGTTTTCATTTTGACAATAGTTATGAAAATATGAACTGTTTTTTCTTTAAATATATATTTACCAGAAAAGCTTGAGCTATCAAAGAGCTCAGAAAAAAAAGTAGTTAAGGTGATAGTTAAAATGCCTTCCCCAAGTGAAAAAAGGCTGAAATGGGACAATTTTTCCCCGTAAGGAAAAAAAAAAATTAAAGGAAGGAAAGGTCCAAGAAATAGCTAAGATTGCTGATGATTTTGTTATTACTTTAAAATAAAAATGGGCTTTGTTTCCCCACCAGACACTGCCTGCATGCAGAAATATGCTGTTAGCCTTTAACTAATGACCGCAATCTTCTAGTTGAAGTTAAGAAAGTGAATTTACCGTGTCTGAGAAACGGTAAAACTTCTCCAATGCAAAAGCTTCTGTCTGTGGGAAGGCAAAGTGGACCAAGAGGGATTGAGAAATCAGAGTCAAATAATATATAATTCAATAAAGTTGCACATTTGGTTTGAATGACATATAACATCTTAACATAGGTTATCAACAAATAGAGTCTTCATATACCCAGGACTTTCTCCCTCAGTTAGTACTGAACTTAGAAAATTCCAGAATTTTTTCCTTAACTTAAATTTCTAGAGTGTGCTGATTCCTGAAGATGAGTCTTCATTTTTTACTTTTAATATATACATATATATGAACATATATACGTATGCATGTATGCATATTTACGTGCCAAATGCATATTTTTTCTAATTTTCCAAATCACAGTTTGTTATTTCATATTCCTAAGATTTCCACAAGGTGGAAATATTTTTATGTAAATGTGGAAAAGAATCTGTCACACTGAGGTAAAGAGCAGTTACTCTGTTAATTCTATTTAAATCACTAGTCACTGAAAGTGGAGTCCTTTGGACTTTTAGTCCACTATTTTATACATCCAATCATCTTGCTTCCATGATTCATGATAGGTATGACATATTTGTGTCATTTTATATCTCCCTGTAGTGATACATTGACTTCTTCTAGAATGCCACTTATCTTGAAATATTTAATGTATTATCCTATTTCCCTCTAATTCCCAAAAATAGAGGAGCTATGAATACTAGTTAAAACATAAGGAAGGAAGCCAAGTAAATCTGAAAAAAAAAGAATAAGTAAGAATTTTTTCTCCTCTATCTCCAACAAAACAAAGATGAGGAGAAAATGGGCAGTGCTTATAACTTATAATAAATAATGAAAAATAGCTTTATCAGTTTGGCAACTGAGGAATCAGGAAAAGAATGCCAACCCTTAGGGTAAGATTTTTTTTTTTTTTTTTAGTTTTGTACTCTAAAAGTAAGGACCAGACTATAATGTTAAGAGGAAGGGAGTGGAGAGCAGGGGATGGATGGGAAGGTAAAAGTGGGGAAAGAGAAAGTAAAGGAAGATAGAGAAGAGGTGGGAAGGTGAGAATAGTGAGGAGAAGAACAGAGAGGGAAGATTCTCTTATTTTAAAATCTGTCCATCTAATATGTTTCTCAGTATACCATTTAATATGATCAAGTTTTGGCAAAATATTATATAAATGAACAATCCTGAGGCTTCTATTCTTGACATTTTGCCAGATTTTTCTAGTACTTTTCCCACAGTACAATGAAATAGACATTTCTAGAAACAGCACACTCTCTCTCTCTCTCTCTCTCTCTCTCTCTCTCTCTCTCTCTCTCTCTCTCTCTCTCTCTCTCTCTCTGTGTGTGTGTGTGTGTGTGTGTGTGTGTCTTCCTTTACCATAAGACATAGCTGGATAAGTAGCTATTTTGATGTACATGAAATATTAAGAAAAACCAAGAACTAACTTCAGTTATCATGTGATATTGGAGTGAGCTTAAAAAAGTCTTCGAATCTTTTCTGTCTTAGGAGATGTACACTATTTAACTGAAACTATCATTTTTGAAGTTTTAATTAATTTCACTTAAACATTTTGATGTTCCAGTTCCTAGTCACTCTTTCCTCTGCCAAAATCCAAACTAGAAGGTTGTACTTTTAAGTGGGCACCTCCTATATTAAGAAAAACCAACAAAAGGATTGGCACTGGAATGTAGGATAAAGCTAAACCTTCTATTTATTGTTATAGTTATGTTTCTAAAATATGATCTGACATTTATCAAAAGGAAAAAAAAGGAGAGGATAAAAAACAGCAGAAGATATTTAAGACCAGTTTGTTTATCTGTGGGTAAAAATAATGTCTAGAGGATCCCTTCATAGATTTATTTCAAAATGTTCATGGTGCCAGCCTAAGTCAGGACATGGTAGTAACATGCCAAACCTAGTGACTTTTTTCATAAAGACATATATAAATGAAGAAAAGATCAACCAGCTATGTGGTTCTTTTTCTTCTGTCTCATCAGATAAAAAGATATTTGGTTGAAGAATATAGATGGAAAAAAGCTTAAAATAAAACTTTTATCATAGCAGATTGATTTAGGTTAAGTTAAAATCCTAGTTCTTCTCCTGTGATACCTTTTAGAATTAACATATGTAAAGCAATTGATTTTCTTAATTCAAATAAGAGATTTTATTTGTAACAGTAAATACATTGGCAATAATTTGGAAAACTTTTCTGAGCTCTATACAGCTTGTTTCAATATAACATTCTGTGAATATTTAGATTCCTGTATAATTACTAGAAAACTTTGCTAAACTACAAATTACAAAACACCAAAGCAATGGTAGCGTGTTTATCTTCCTATCAGGTTATTTTCCTTCTCTAAGGCTACAAAATCAGTATCTTTCCAGATTTATAATATGTTCACATCCTACCTTGTTCTTCTTTCGTTTCCGACGGAATCGCAATAGTTCCTTATGTTGCCTCGATACAAAATTGACAGCAGCATACTCTAGGAGTGCTGAAAACACGAAGAGGAGACACACTGCCATCCAGATGTCAATGGCTTTGACATAGGAGACCTGGGAACAAGGAAAAGGCAAGAGATTGACTAGGTGACTTGGAGTGTTATCTCCAAGAAAAAGAAAGAATGGGGTGGGAGGTGTTTGTTGGATTCCATCACCTAAATACCAGACAGTTTCCTGTAAAATAAAAGAGTAAACTTTTAAAAACTTTTTAAAAAAGGACTGTTTCTGGAACTTTACCATACAAAGCTTTTCAAATACTAGATGATCCTCCTTTTCTCTTGTTTACATTGTACTTAGAATTTGATTCCAAATTAACCACCTACATAAAAGAGAAAAAAATGTAATGAAATGTGATTTTGCTTTCAGAAAGTTTAGTACATGAGACGTGGGACTAAAATTGAAATGTGTGTATGATGTGGGTGCTACAATTCTCCCATTTTCTCCAACCAGATATTTCTACTGTCTAATATCTTCTGGAGGAGTAATTGGGATACTCTGAGGCTGCATTAACACTTTCAGGTGAAAAAGGCAGAATGAACTGAAATGGTAAATTAACAGTTGCCATATGACAGTAGAATCTAGAATCCAATCTACAAACATTTATTAAGTTCCTACTTTATGTAAGGCACTGCCCAAGGTGTCAGGGAGATTTAAAAAAAAGATGATAGCCGCTGCCTTCAGGCAGCTGGCAGCACTGAGTCTGGAGTGTGGAAGACTTGAGTTTAATTTTGGCCTCAGAAACTTATTAACTGTGTGATCCTGGGAAATTCACTTAACTTTTGTGCCTCAATTTCCTTAAATGTAAATTAAGGATAACAGTAGTGCTTACCACAATGCCTTGCATATAGTGGGAATATACTAATCCTTTCCTTCTTCCTCTCCTTCATGGAACTCAGTCTAGTAAGATAAGACAGCTACCAGTAATACACAAAAATGGTCAAGTTACTTTACTTCTCCTGTCTTCACTTTCCTCATAAATAAAATAAAAGAGTTGAACTAGATCAGAGTTTGTTAATCTTTTCTGCATCATGGACCCCTTTTTAGAATAATGTTTTTAAATAAATGAAAAGGGAAACAATTGTATGGAAAATGTAATTTTTAGTCATTCAAATTCATGGACCATCTGTAAGCTATCTACGGGACCCCAGATTATCAACCCTTGTCCTAGATGATCTCTAAGGTCTCATCCAACTGCAACATTTTGTATTTTAATACATGATAAGTACATAAGGGAGATATAACATTACTTGTCCTTCCTTGTATCACTATGGCAACTGCTGAACTCTAGCAAATTTCAAATAAGTAGTAATTCTTTCTTTTAACAGGAAGTAGAGAAATTTTCTCTTCTTTTCAAATATACTTACTATTCTGTGCTTGCTGTCCTTAAGTACTCAGATAGACATAGAACAAGCAGCACTCTTCTCTGTAGAGGTATAACCCTTCATGATATGGACTATTCAGTTCATTTCAATAAAACTTTTAAAGGACCTACTATGTTTAATACACTAGGAATATAAAGGCAGAAATGAAATAGCCCCTACCTGTAAAGGGAGGTCAAGAGGATTCAATATCTGCATCACTAAGTAAATAAAATGTAATTCAAGGAAGGAGAGACCACCACCAATTGGGACTTCGAGAAAGGTTTCAAGGACCCATTGTGAGCAAATTGCCTTATCTTTTTTCAATCATCAAGTATTTTTCCCCACTCCCCATTGGATAAAAGAAAAAGTAGAAGCAAAAATTTCAAAACAAATATGCAGTCAAACAGAACAAATTCTTATTTTGGTCACGTCCAAATACATATGTCTCCTTCTGTATATTAATACATCACCTGTCTGTCAGGAGGTTGACAACATTGTTCATCATATATTCTCCAGAATTGTGGTTGATAACTGGGTTGATGAAAGTTCTTATGTCTTTCAAAAATAGTCATTTTTATCATGTTGATATAAATTATTCTTCTAGTTCTATACTGTCTCCTCTGAATCAATCCATATGTCCTCTCAGGTTTATCTGAAACCATCTCTTCCTTCATTTATTATAGCACAATAGTATTTCTATATAGTCTTATTCTGTAATTTATCCAGTCATACCACAAGTGCTTGTATTTATTTTGTATTATATATATATGCCATGTTGTCTCTCAAGAAACAAAAGACAACAGAACAAACTCCCTGTGGGCAGGTGCTATTTTTTTATTATTGTATGACAAGTCCACAGGAGAGCTTCTGGTACATAGTAGGTACATAATAAATACTTTCTTGTTTGATTGGCGCATTATCCAAACCTTAAAAGAAGTCAAAGATGCCAAGAAGCAAAGATGAGAAAGGAGTGTATTCCTGGTATGAAGGGTTGGCTGTACAAAGACATGGAAATAAGAGATAGAATATCAAATTGGGGAAACAAGTATGCTCATTTCTTTGGAATAATGCATGCGTGTGTGTGTGTGTGTGTGTGTGTATGTATAAAAGGGAATAATATGAAATATCTGGAAAGGTAGGTGACAGCCAGATTTTAAAATGTTATAAATGCCAAATGTGGGGTCTGTGTGTTACCCTAAGGGTATTAGACTTTTAAGAAAGGTAGTGATATTGATGAATCTATTACTTAGTAATTTTGTAATAAATAAATAAAGGTAAATGAAATGAAAAGTAATATTGGTAGTTTTATGGAGGATGGATAGAAAAGAAAATAGATCAGAAACAGTTTCCTCTTTCAATTGTCCCAGGGAAGAGAGGTATGAGATAGGACTGTGTAAGTGGAGAGTAGAAATTGGGTGCAAATGGTGGTGTAGAGGCAGGTTGAATAAAAACTTTTGACCTATTAGATGAGAAGGAAGCAGCAAAGATGACATGGAGGCTATATGACTGGAAGGATCATGCTGTCCTCCAGAGAAACAGGGTAGTTTACAGAAGGAGCAGAACAGGGAAAAGAAATAATGAGTTTGGTTTTAGACATGATAGTTTCAGATGGTGATAGAACAAAAAAGAAGTTGGTGATGGAAAGTTAGAATCCCAGAGTGAGAAAAGAGGTATTTGGAAATTTTCTGTATTGAGATAATGATTTAACCCATAGAACCAGATGAAACCATTAAGATAATGTAGAGAAAGAAGGCCCAGGAAGGGGTATCAGGACACACCCGTGTTTGGAAGATAGAAGAGGGATGATCCAATGAAATCAGTGAATAACAATTGGTCAACAAAGGAGTTAAGACTGTACAGTAGGAAAGTGAGGCTAGAATACATTAGACTAGATTGACAGAACAAGAAGCAGTTGGAAAGGACTAGTGGTTTTCAAGTATAAAGACAAGGGTGTGATGAAGGGGTAAATTGTGATGTATTGAACAGTGAGGGAAAGTTATCTAGAGACAGATTACAGTAACAAATGTGGGGAAATCTTGTTTACTAATAGTGTTTTCAATACATTATAACAAAACCCCCTTGTTATACTGTGCAATGCCAACACAACTGTGCCCAGTTACCTGTGACACAAAATAAATACCATTCCTTTCAAATGAACTCTCTACCCACAGTAATATAGTTATAAAAGATTAATTCAGTCCCTGAATGAACATCAATACCCCTTGGAGAAAATGACTCAAAAGTGGTTGTGTGAATGTTACTACACTTGAGTATAAATGGCACTGTCTGTTCTGAATGGAAATGTTACTTAATCTAATAGGTCTACCCAGAGACATCTGGTTCATTGCAAAGTGATTTGAAATTTTCAAAGGCCCATGAGCAGTGCAAAAAGAAACTTTTGTCTCAAATCAGAAGTTAAAAGTTGTATTTCAAGTCATTTGGGAGTCCCCATTTGCATTGCTCCTGAAGGAGCAATCTGCCTGCATTGACTTGGAATGGCAACAAATGGAGCCACAGAGAATTAAAGACCTCACATACACTTTCTAAACTATATTTTCCTACTTATCCTGTGGAGATGCTATGTTAAAATATAGTTATACTTTCTTAACTTTTCATCACTTAGCCTAGGATCATATACGATTGTAGACCTAGAGCAGGGAGCAGTCTTGAAGGTTGTCTAGTCCAACTCTTTTATTTTAAGAGCAGTTCAGTAGCACAGTGCATAAAGAGCACTAGATTTGAATCAGAAGACCTGAGTTCAAATTCAACTTCAGATACTTACTAACTGTGTGACCCTGGCAAGACATTTAGCTTATCTGTCTCATTTTGCTTATCTGTAAAATTAGAATAATAATAGGATCTGCCTCCCAGGATTATTGTAAAGATAAATTGAGATAATATTTGTAAAGACCTTAGCACAATGGCTGGTATATAGTAGTTGCTCGATAAATATTTGTTAAAATATAAACTTTTGTAAAAAAGAAACTAAGATTACTTGCTCAGCATCATACAGATATTAAATGGTAGAATCAGGATTGGCACCTGGGTTCTCTGACTCCAAATCTAGGACTCTTTCTACAGTACCATGATTCTTTTCACAATAGATACAGGTTGCAACACTACATGTTTGTAGATGGCTTCATGAGTTTCTGCTGTCAAAACAATTCACACTGAGTTAGATTGCTCTTGAGATGAGAGGTACATATTTTGTCCCTAGTAACATAACTTGGGCAATGTATGGGACTCCAGGGTCTCCTCCACAACATGAGGAAGAATTGGAGAAGGGATTTTTCTGGAAGCTCAAAGCAGGCAGATAAAACAAACCAATATTTGTTCAGCTCCTGTGATGCACAAGGCATTGTACAAAACACTTTGGGGGATACAGAAGAAAATGAGGCATTTATTGGTAATCACAAACAAATACAAAGCTTAATCACATACATAAATTCTCAACAGTACTTGTATTTTATAATGACTTTCCCCCTCATTATAGCTACATTGTCCTTTGTGAATTTAGTGCTAGCCAAGAGTGGTGAATAATTGATTTCAGAAAAGCCAAAATACTGTAGGCAAGAACATAAAGTACATTAGATTATTAAACCTCAAACTTCCCTTAGTCTATGCTAGAGCACTTCTTAAGTGGGATATACTGTCAGGTGGGATCATGAGGTTCAGAGCCAGAAAGGACCTAGGGATTGCATCCCTAAATTGAGGCTAAAGTTATGCCTCCAGAGAGGTTGAGACTTTGTTCCAGTCATAGAGATAGTAAGTGGCAGAATGAGAATTGAAACCCCTATTTTTACTCCCAAATCTGGTGTGGTTTTCACTACAACAAATAATGTCCATATATCTATGTATCTAAAGCTTTTCTACAGCTTGTGTTAAAAAAATATACTTTTGGCAACTACTTGGAAAATCATGTAATTTCAGAGTTGAAAGAAGCCATGTAATCAAACCCATATCTTAATAGAAATTCATATTCTCTGGTATCTCCATGGGCCATCTAATCCAATCCAATAAACATTTATCAAGCACCTACAACTTGTCGGATACTAAGCACTGGGGATATGATTAATAAAAAAAAGGTAATCCTTGCCCTCAATGAGCTCACAATTTAAGGGGGAAGATATCACATGAAATGCAGGAAAGCAGGAATGGGGGAGAAGAGGCATGAGATACCAGGGGCTACTCATCATGAAGCCATCTTGTTTGATTGAGTTGGAACCAAGTAGGGCAGTAGATGCAAGGTAGAATTATCTGAGTCTACTTTACTGGATGCTGTTTACTTGTTGCTCAGAGACCTTTAACAGGGACAGGGTGAGGACTATTCCCTAAAGTAGCTCATTGTGCTTTTAAATAGTTCCAATTATTAAGAAATTTCTCCTTACTTGCTGCTGAAAACTAGAGGTAATTGCTAAAACCCTTGGCTACTAGTTTTGCCCTCTGGAAGCAAGTAGAACAAATCTGATTTTTCTTAAGATGGTCTGTTTTTCTGTAAATAATGTGTTGTGCTACCCAACTAGCAGTTGTTCCAGTGTGTATCTTGGTAGATAAACTCTCAAATATTTTCTATGTACTAGAGTTAATTGGGTTTAATTTCTTTTTCTATCCCTTTCTGTTGAGTTCTATTAGTAATATATAAAAAGATCCATCATTGTTTCTCAGCTACTGACCTAAGTTACATCAAGGACTTGTAATTTTGTTATCTACTCATGCAGATCACAGTCCATTTATACTTTCTAGTCTTAAACAATTGCCTGAGGATCACAGAAGTTGAGCAACTTGCTTTTGGTCCCACACTGGGTGTCAGAGCTGATATCTGCACTGCATCCACACTCTATCCATTATATCATGCTGTCTCTCTAATGTGTAGAAGAGTTAAATTCCTTCCTTGGTTGATGATGGAGCTGTAGGATTTTGCTTTCAGGTTAGCACCTTAGCAAAATTCTCTTTCCTTCTCTCTTTTATGCCATTTGACAAAGTCTTTATTGCAAAAATTAAATTCAATATCTTCTAATCCATGACACAGAGAAGGGCTTTTCCATTTTGTAACATTTCTGGAGAAGTATTTGCTGTCTTCTGTTTGTTTCATGCCTTATTCAAGAACTGATGCTACTTACAAGTGAGGAGGATCAGAGCAAAGACAAATTATAATTTTTTTAAAAAGCTGATGCTAAGAGGGCCAGAGCCAAGATGGCAGAGTAGCAGTACTGACTTGTTAGCACTTTCCCCACAAACTCAGCCAAATACCTGTAAAAAATGGTTCTAAACAAATTCTGGAGTGGCAGAATTCACAGAATGATGGAATGAAGCAAATATTTAGCCCAAAACAGCCTGGAAGGTCAGCAGGAAGTGTCTATGGCACCATATTGGGGGCAGGGCATAGTCCAGTATGGGCTGTGCTAGCACAAATAAGACCTGAGTAGGCCTCTGGGAGACCGAATCTCTTGCACCTGTAGCAGTTTCCAGACTTCCCATCCCCAAAATGCTGAGGAGAAATTGGAAGGTCAGTGGAAAGAGCCTGTGGGACCCCTGTGGGAGAGTGGAGAGGTCTAGCCCCAGCCCCAGGGTAACATAGGAAGGAGGGGATGGGGGAACCCATGGCAGCCACAGCAGCAGCAGGGGCAGTAGCAGCAACTGTTCCTGGAGCTCTATGCCCACAGACTGTGGGGTAATCAAGTGGCTGACAGTACACCTCCCACCCTCACTGGAAGCAGAGATCTATTTTGACAAAGAGCTCAAAAGTCATTTCCTTGAGGAAATGAGCAAAGACTAGAAAAAGAATCAGACTATAGGATCTTATTTTGGTGACAAGGAAGACAAAAACATGCAAACAGAAGACAACAAAGTCAAAGCTCCTTCATCCAAAATCTCCAAGAAAAATATGAATTGATCTCAGGTCATAGAAGAGCTCAAAAAGGATTTTGAAAATCAAGTAAGAGAAGGAGAGCAGAAATTGGGAAGAGAAATGAGAGTGATGCAAGAAAATTATAAAAAACAACTCAACTGTTTGCTAAAGGAGACCCAAAAAATGCTGAAGAAAATAACAGTTTAAAATATAGACTAGCCCAAATGAAGAAAGAGATCCAAAAAGCCAATGAGAAGAATGCCCTAAAAAGCAAAATTGGCTAGATGGTAAAGGAGGTTCAAAAGCTCTTTGAAGAAAATAATTCCTTAAAGATTAGAATGGAGCAGATGGAAGCTACTAACTTTATGAAAGATCAAGAAATTATGAGACAAACCAAAAGAATGAAAAAATAGCACACAATGTGAAATATCTCATTGGAAAAGCAACTGACCTGGAAAATAGATCCAGGAGAGACAATTAAAAAATTATTAGACTCCCTGAAAGTCATGATCAATAAAGGAGTTTCGATATCATCTTTTAAGAAATTATCAAGGAAAACTGCCCTGATATCCTAGGACCAGAGGGTAAAATAAATATTGAAAGAATCCACCTCCTGAAAGAGATCCCAAAAGGAAAACTCCTAGGAATATTTTAGCCAAATTTCAGAGCTCTCAGGCCAAGGAGAAAATATTGCAAGCAGTCAGAATAAAACAATTCAAGTATTGTGGAACTACAATTAGGATAACACAAGATCTAACAGCTTCTACATTAAGAGATCACAGGTCTTGGAATATAATATTCCACAAGTCAAAGGAGCTAGGATTAAAACTAATTATCTACCCAGAAAAACTGAGTATAATACTTCAGGGAAAAATGGTTATTAAATGAAATAGAAGACTTTCAAGCATTCTTGATGAAAAGACCAAGGCTGAATGGAAAATTTGATTTTCAAACATAAGAATCAAGAAAAGCTGAAAAGGTAACCAGGAAAGAGAAATCATAAGGGACTTAGTAAATTTGAACTGTTTACATTTCTACATGGAAAGATAATATTTATAACTCGAGATTTTTCTCAGTGTTTGGGTGGTTGGAGGGATTAAACACACACACACAACACACATGCACATATATGGACAGAGGGCACAGGGTGAGTTGAATAGGAAGGGATGATATGTAAAAAATATAAAATTAAGGGGTGAGAGAGGAATATATTGAGAGGAGAAAGGGAGAAATAGAATGGGGCAAATTATCTCACATAAAAAGCAATAAAATGCTTTTTCAATGGAGAAGAGGAGGGAGGTGAGAAGGAAAAAGTGAACATTACTTTCATCACATTTGGCTTAAGAAGGGAATAACATGCACACTCAATTTGAAATGAAAATCTTTCTTACACTACAGGAAAGTAGAGGAGATGTGTCTAAGTTGGGTATGGTGGGGATGATAGAAGGGAGGGCAAATGAGAAGGGGGGTAATTAGAAATAAACACTTTTAAGGAGGAATAAGATCAAAAGAAAGAATAGAAAAATGGGGGGTAGGATAGGATAGAGGGAAATATAATTTTTCACATGACTTTTATGGAAATCTTCTGCATAACTACACATGTATAACATATATTGAATTACTTGCCTTCTCAGTGGGGATGGGTGGGGAGGGAGGAAGGGAGAGAAGTTGGAACTCAAAGTTTTAAAAATGAATGTTAAAAATTGTTTTTGTATGCAACTGGGAAATAAGACATACAGCCAATGGGGTATAGAAATCTATCTTGCCCTATAAGGAAATAGAGGGCATGGGGATAAGATAAGGGAGAGGTGTGATAGAAGAGGGGGAAGATTGGGGGAAGGAGTTATCAGAATGCATACTGCTTTTGGGTGGGTGGATGGGGAGAACATTTGGAACTCAAAATCTTGTAGAAATTTAAAAATAAATCTAAAAAAAGCTGATATTAAGATACAAAGTTTGTGTTGGAATGGTCAGTGGGGAAAGGGCACTTTGAGAGCACTAGACAAGAGATGACTAAGAGCATGGGCTTTAGAGAACCTTGAGATTCATCCCTGGTAGCTACAGCACATGTATTCCATTTCAGGTTTATAAGGAATACTATGAAACTGCAGATGGTACTTTCCTAAGAAATCTGAATTAAATATGTGTATACTTGAAAGATCTGAATTCTCTAAAAAAACAAAATCTGTTTTCTCTCTTTCCCCACTAAGAGAGAGAAAAACAAACCTCACGTAACAAAGTCAAGCAAAACAAACTCCTACAGTGTCCCTTTCCAATAGTTTATGTGTCATTCTGCATGTCCTCACTTAGATCCTATTCACTGGCAAGTCAGGACACCACCTTCCTGGTCTCAGTGGTCCTCTTGGAGAATGAAAGACAAACAAGGAATAAACAAGCAAATGCCTATTTCTGCATATCTAGTTCAACACTTCTTTGTCAAGAGGTAGGAAACATAGCTCTTCATCATTTCAGAATCATGGTCAGTCATCTTATTTAGCAAAGATCTTCAAAAGTTGTTTGTCTTTACAATGTTGTTACAGCATAATTTGTTCTCTTGGCTCTACTCACTTCCCTCTTCCATAGTTCCTACAAGCTTTCCCAAGTTTTTTCATCCCCTTTATTATTTCTTAAGGTACAATAATATTCCATTGCATTCATATGACACAATTTGTTCAGCCATTCCCTAAAGGACACTCCTTTTATTTATAGTTATTTCCCAGTCAATAATAGTTGCTGGAAATATTTTTGCATGTATGGACCCTTTCTGTCTTTTTTGGATCCCTTTGGGGTATAGATGCAATAAAGTATCTGTTTCAGTCTTCTCAGAAGTTGTCAAATAGTGTGTCCTTTCCCCAAGAGCTGGAGTCTGGGCTTATGGGATACTAGTCTGCTAAGTTACTTTGTTTCTCTATATTGTCTTCCTAATCTGTTCCCCTGAGAGACTGCTGTGTTGTTGTTTTTTTAAACTAGTAATAAGTCATTTTGATGGTTCTATGAATTCCTTAGTGTGAAAACTCCTGGTTTCAGGATTTCCTCCAATATTGTGAATCACAGCCCACTGACCTGCCTAAGGACATACTCTTAGGAACTTTCAGAGGTGGAATTTGAACATGGGTCTTCCTGACTTCAGGCCAACCACTCTATTTTATGTGCCAAGCTGCTTGTGAATACAATGGTGTACTGGACCCAACTCTTAGAGGCTCTCAAGAAATGATTATTAAATTTTCAGGGTAAGCATTTACACCTTGGAAATTCAGGGCTTGATTTATCATTTGTTTGTTTATCTAGACTTAACAGTGATGGAGAAAATGTTAATGAAGATTAAACTTATTAGGGGCTCATGCATACACTTTCTGTCAGAGAGGCAGTTGTTAAAACATTTCCTAGTTTACCCATCAATATTCTGTACTAAAAATGGTTCTTTTTGAAGAAAATTATTTTATTTGTCAGAAATACAAACAATGTGATATAAGAGAAGCAGTGTTTGACTGGGAAAGAATCCAGTGACTTTTTAAAATTTGTACTCTGCCATTAATTGTGTGACTGACCTTGGACAATCCACTTAATAACTGGATCTCAGTTTTCTCATCTTTAAAATGAGATGGATGAATTACGTGATCTCTAAGGTCCCTTTCAGCTCTGTGTTTTATGACTCCGGGATGGCATAATTCGTAGCCTAAATATTTGAACACATGCTATACTATTCTTTGGTTGACTTCTGCTTCTCTACATTTATCTTTCACCTTGAGGAAACTGAAAAGCAAATTCAGAAGGTGTCAGCTTTTTCTTTCCCTCTTAGACCCAGTCTATGAATCTCACTGACATCTCTTAGCACTCTATTAATATTAATAGCACTTCAAAATCTATTAAGTATGAGACTGGATACACATAGATTTATAATTGACTTGTATCTCTCTCCCTGTCCCTGTCCCTATCTTTATCTCTCTCCCTCTCTCTTCTACCCTTTCTCCCATCTCTTTCTTTTTCTCTCCCCCTTCTTCCCTCCCTCTTTCCTCTTCCTTCTCTGCCTCTTCTTTCCTGCCCTCTCCTTACATATTCCCCCCTCCCACCTATGCTTCTGTCACTGTTCTACCATAAGCTTATTTCCAACCATAGTCACTCACTCTATTGTTTTTTCCTTCTTGCTTTTCAGACCTATCAGTATTTACAAACTAATATGGTATAAGATGAAAGATACACTCACCTCAGATTGCAAATTGCTTTATCAAATTGAATCTGAACCAACAACAGTGACAGTCTATCAAAGGCAATTTCTGGTTGGGAATATGGCTGCACATAGATGATAATCAAATAGTCAGTTGATTTAGGGGGGTATTGTGAAAAGAAACAATTAAATTGACTGAAGGTGACTTTTTTCATATTTAAATCTTTAATCCTGTGACTGTATACTATATATCACAGACATAAAATATGGGGACAAGGTTTAATTTTTCACTTTTTAGTTGTTTTGTTATATTTATTTTTTTCCAGATATTATCAGTATAGCTATCAATGAAGAAACGCCCTTTACTAATGTGAAATTGTGTGTACTCTGAAAATTATAATCTTAGAGAATTATCTGGGAGCACACAAAGATTAAGGACAGATGCTTGACTCTCAGATTGCCCTCTAACCAATAACATTCTTCCTTTTAGTTTATTATCTTGGTATAATACAACTAGAGCCTTCATATAGAATCATATAATCTTGATTTAATTTAAAATTAAAAATTAATTTAAAGGTTAAAATCTATAATGACATGGAGATAACTGACCTGCATTGTCACTGGTGCATTATGGTCACTGAAGTAGATAGAGAAGATTAGGCCCTGGTAGTCAGAGCATATTCATCATACTACTATCCATAGCCATCACTAGCAGTCTTAATTATGCTAGGAGAAGTAATCAGAGCATAAGCCAAAGTAGAAACAGATGCCCAAGAGGAAAGAGCAAGACAAATTAAGCTCATTATTCTTTTCTAATACTGTCTCTTGTAACATTGATTCAAGAATCATATTATTTAACCCTCCCATGTGCCATATCTCTATCTCACTATTCTCCCTACCCATCTACAGATCCCTAATACAACACATATACATATATAGATCCCTAATACAACATAATATGACATAATCCCTAATACAGCATATCTTTATGATGCATATTCATTAGACTTAGGGCAGCTAGGTGGCACAGTGGATAGCCTTCTGGGCTGGGAATCAGGAAGAATCATATTCCTAAGTTCAAATGTGGCCTCAGACTCTTACTAGCTATGTGACTCTGAGTAAGTCACTTAATCCTATTTGCCTCAGTTTCTTCATCTATAAAATGAGCTAGAGAAGGAAAAGGCAAACCACTCTAGTACCTTTGCCAAGAAAACTCCAAATGGGTCGTGAAAAGTTGGACATGACTGAAATGACTGAACAACAAAAATATTAAGCTTGCCTCAAGTCACTCCACATTCAAGACTATCTTCCATCCAACTGTCAAAATGACCTTCCTAAAGTTTACATCTGATGGTATCACCCTCTGCTTCAATAAATTCTAGTGACTCCTACTTGCCTCCAGGATCAAGCGAAAAATCCTCTGGTTATGAAAACCTTCTTGGCTTCAATTTATTCATCTGTGAAGTGCAAGTAATGACATTGCCTTCATTTCACAAGGTGGTTGTAAGGTCCAGTAAGATGTCTATAAAGCCCCTTATAAAACTCGATGGTGCTCTATAGAGGCTAGCTGTTATTATTATGTTAATATAGTTTATGGCAGTTATTCTCAGAGAAGTCAGCTTCCCTTAGTAGTAGATCTGTCTTCTTCCAGTTTGCTGTTTTCCCAGCCTTTATTTTCCACATGCCAGATGCCATGTCATGTCATGCCTTCATGTCACAAATCTAACAATTCATGGTTTTTACCACAGTTGTGCAAGGTTTGGGGATAGAGGAGGATTTTAACAGCCAGTGGCTTAGGGAAAGTTGACCAGTTCTACAGCCTTGGATCCAAACCTGTACTTGCTGTGCAGTCCTTCCTCATTTTGAATTGAAATCTGCCTCCTTGAAATGTCTGGGGGATTTTGAATATGGAACTGTCTTTATCCATGATAGCTCTCAACATATTTCATGACAACTATCTTATCCACACTAAAACTTTTTCTTTTTTTTCTTTTTTCTACATTGAACATTCTCTCCTTCTCACAGGAGGTAACTAGGAGGCAGTGGATGGACTCCTGGGCTTAGACTCAAGAAGGTATAAATTTAAACCCTATCTCAGACATTATGATCCTGGGCAAGTCACTTAACTTTTGTCTTCCTCAGTTTTCTCGTCAGTAAAATGAAGTCTCTAAAGCCCTTTCTAGCTCGAACTTATGACCTATGATCTGGTTGTCTACACCCCTCACCTAGAGAACTTATAGTCTATACTGGTTAATTTAACTCTTGATTGTGCTCTGTTCTTTATATACCACTGCTCTTCAGGAATGTCAGTTTTCTCTCTCCTTGACTAGATTGTAAGTTCTTTGAGGCAAGGACCATAAAGCCTTAGTATCTCATCAAAGTATCTGAACACACATTAAATTCTCAATAAATATATGATCATTTCTGTATTCGTGGTTGATCAGAAGTATCATTTATTTGTGCATGACATCTTTATTTATATACAATATGCATATAAGAAAAGAGAAAAACTCAGAATAATCCCAAAGACTCAAATACTAAATACAATAAAGACCTCAAATCCATAACTGAACTTTGTCCAGACGTAAATGATATGCTTCTCCACTAAGGCTTACCCAGTATACTGGGATGTGGTGAACTAGACTTTCTTTTTTAATTTTTAGATAATTCAAGTAGCAGGAAAGCAAGCTCAGAAAGAGTTAATTTGATTCCCCAGACAGAAATTTTGCTACCTTCCTTCTAGGTGAAAATTTCTAAAAGAAACATGCTTTTCTCTCAGATTAGCCCATGTGGAAAATTAATATTGAAAGTACACATTTGTTAGTAAAGGAACGATCATTATGTCAGCTAATAATAAGGAAGCCCTGCATTATTATTGTGAAAATAGAAATAAATGACAAGGCTCATTAGTTTAAAATTATGAGCAGATTTATAATTTATAATCAGAGCAATATTTCATAGAATCCTAGTTAACATAAGACATTTTGAAAACATAATGAAATCTTAATAACATGAGACTTCACTCTGATATTCCACTATTAAATTTTGGAAGGACAGAGTGAGCGATATAGGACATGAATTAGTATACCAATAATTAACACATTTCCAGTGCATTCATTTGCATATTATGAGAAAATTCGAACCAACATGCACATGATTGTAAGAGTAGAATGCTATGCCCTGTCTACTCCAAAAGAACAATGCCAGTCATGAAAAATTATTAACTCTGTATTCCAAACACATTGCCATATCTACATGGATACTTATAGTTTGATGATGATGGAGACAATTGTTGTGATGAAGATGACATGAAGATGAAGATTGAGGAGACTGGAGAAGAATAGTAGGGGAGGCTATGAAATATTCCTTTTCTGCAGGTTAGTAGAAGCGGAAATTGATGTTTGTCAACTGACATTCCCTCAGGGAACAAAAAAGCAACTAATCATATTTAACTGAGGTAAAACTCTTTTAAGTACACCTGGGAGAGAATGCTGCAATCATTGCAATTTTTTCTATGTGTGTGCACGTGTGTGTATATGTGTGTGTATGTGCACATGCATGCATGTGCATGTATGATGCATTTTGGGGAGTGTTATGTATAGCATATCACATCATGGTTAAGTAAAGGTTAGAGGAACCATCTGCTAAGGATGATTCCAGCATCGCCAATGATTCATGTAATATATGCAACCATAAAATGCCAGCTTTACTCACCTTTGGAAGAGAAGCTCTGGATCCTGAACTTTGTGTGGTCATAGTTAGTACAGTTGTTATCCCCAAAGCTACCCTGGCTGGAGCTGCATCCATGTTAATCCAAAATGAAACCCATGACAATATAACAATCAGGAGACTAGGTATGTACATCTGGATCAGGTAGTAGCCCATCTGTCGTTCGAGGTGGAAACGTACTTCTATACATGTGAACTTTCCTGATGGTGATGAAAAACACACATTCATTTTCACATGAACATATCTTTGTTATATCAACTATTAAATAGGTTTTTCTTATCTGAAATAATTTTCATGTCTCCTAATAAAACCATGGTATCATAGCCTATTACTGTTGTTCATTATATCAAGACAGGAAAGGAATCAGTATTTTCTAAATGGAAGTAGCCATGAGGGAAGGGAAAGGAACTAGCATTTATATAGCATGTCCATGTGTCAGGTATTGTACCAAGTGCTTTTTTATAAAGATTATCTAATTTGATTTTCATAACAACTCTTTGAGGTAGGTGCTATCATTATTCCCATTGTACAGTTGAGGAAACTGAGGGAAACATAGGTTAACTGATTTGCTCAGAGTAGCACAGTGTACGGAACCAAAGATGAACTAATTTCTTCAGGTCCAGCACTCTGTTCATTGTGCCATTAGCTGCCATGAGACAACTTTGATCTTATGATGAATTGATGGTATCCCTTTGTGTAAAATTCTGTGGTCAAGAATATGGGTCACCTTGAGGCTAGTTGCATGAACCAGGTCCAAAGTTATAAAATGGACAATGATTGTCCATTCATTGCACCAACATTTATCAAGTACCAATTATTTGATAGGCACTGGACTACGTATTTGTACTTCAGAGACAAAAATGAAACAGTCCTTAACTTCAAGGAGCTTATGTTCTACTGGGAGAATATGTCAAGCAACTTGGGGGGAGGGCACAGTGGAAAGCTGTAGTATAAGTATATGTGTTGGATTAAGGTTAGGTGAGAGGTAGGCAAAGATGGGAAGTTGGCTGGGATGCATGTCCATATGATAGTGTGTGCATGAGAGATGGAATTATGTGGCTCCTACCTAGGGTTAATGGAAGGAGTAAGTGGTTTATCTCACTATAGCCTACAATACCAGACGTTGTCTTCAGTGGACTGGGGACCAGAAATATCTAAGAATTGAGTTATTGGAGGGAAACAGGGTCTGGCCCAATTTATTGAATCTGAATCACAGAACTTCAGAGTTGAAAAGGACATCAATTCCAATTTAAAGCCATTTCCCTACAAAGAATAAAAAAAACTGACAATTTTTATTGTGAAATAGTAGTCAATCAGATTTTTCTTGAAGACCTCCAGTTAAGGAGTTGAGCTCTATTTTCCCAGAAAATCCATTCCACCCTGAATACAGCAGTAGTTATTAGGACGTTTTCCCTGACATGGCTAAGTTTGCCTCTTTGCCATGCTATTGATTTTAGAGGTCTCCTATGTTGAAGTTTAAGATAGGTTGGCCCCTACTAGAGGGTCTATAAACACTGATGGTGCAACAGAGAACCATTTTACCCATCACATTTTTTGCCATTTGTAAAATGGCACCTTACATTAGGACAGTATTGCTGAGGAGGTAGCTAGTGCAAATATTATTCCTCTACAATGGGAAAACTTGGGCCCAGAGAAATTGTGAACTGCTGACTCTCACATAGATAATAGATGGAAGAGATGGGACTTAAATCAAGGTCTTCCTGCTTCCAGTCCCAGGCGCCTTCCACCAGTCACTGGGAGATTTCTATAAGAAGGGGCAAATTCTTACCTCTTCATAGAATATTTTAACTAGGTAGGTGGCATAAAACATTAAGTAGTCACAAAAATATTTTCAAAACCCTTCCATTTCTATGGTTACCACTGTGATTAAAAATAGAACAAAGACGTAAGAAGAGAAAGAACAAGGTAGAGAAAAAGAATTCCCTTATGAAAAATTGATCCTAAGGATACCAGAAAGAATAGGAATTCAGGGACAGAAAATGATAAAACAACATTGCAAGTTTTTCTGGTAATTGAGAATTAACTGTTCTATAAATCTCTTCCTACATTTATTCCCAGAAAACCCATCTGAAGAAAAAAGAAAAGGTATAGATCAATTTGTTCTGGTTACAAAGAAGAAAACAACACATGAATAAGAAATATAGGAATGAAAATGACACAAGGTACAAACATAGACTACATACTAATATATTCTTAAGTTAGGGGCAGTGTGTTACTTATTTTTAAAATTTATTTTATTTTTCATTTATGAAATAAACATTTCCATAGCATAGTAGAATAAAATAAAGGTGGTTGCACATAAAGCTGCAAATATATTAATTATGGAAACAGTATCTATAGAAGTGGGAATTAAAATTTTGTGATGGAGATTCTAGTGATGGTAAAACCAAGAAAACTAATAGACAATGAAGTTTTAGGATGTAGCCTTACCCCTAGCATGATCCTTTGGTGTCAGTTTCAACATTACAGAGAGGAACCAGAGCATGATTTTTCTTTATCCTCTAAAGTTTTTATAGGAAAAAATACTTCAAAGTTTTCTCTGAAAATCCTTATGACTTTTTCTTTGAGGGAAATTCACCAGAAATTGTTATGCACAAGTGGACAATTTATTCATGCTTTTAACGATGTAAAATATCAAGTCTATTCTATTTTGGTGGAAAAAAGCCTTCAACTTAAGCATAGTTTATTTTATTGAGAATTTCATAAAACAGTGAACTGATAGTTATGTAACCCAGGGCTATTATTAAAGTTTAATTTTCCCTTTTACCTCAGGGAACTATGGGACAGACACCCTGAACTGTTCTTGATTTGCACTTTTTTCTTGTGTCCTATAAGGGAACAGATCAAGAAAAATTTGGGGACTACTAAAAAGTTCCCTAGACACCTGGGTTTTAAAACTACCATGAGCAAGGGGTGGTTGCTATAGCTAGATTGTTGTAGCCAGGGAAGGCACACTTAGGGAGTATGGGAGGACCACCTGAATCTAGGGACAGTAAGTTGAATAATACTGGTCCTGAGATTACAGTGGTTCAGTGGGAATGGAAATCATCTGAAATAACTACTACTCAGTAACTGTATAAACCAGTGGAATTTTTAAAAAATTGTCAAGTAGCAGCAGTCAGAATTTAGCAAGGTGGAAAAGTCAGGGAGTGAAAGATTCTGGTACCAGTGAAATAGTTACATGGGACTAGGTATGTTTAAGGGAATTAAATGTTGTTGCTGTGTTTGTCCTTCGTTGCCAAAGAAGACCATGCCATCAGAGAAATGATGACATGACTTGCCCTTGACTTTGTTTTGAGGGAGGGAGGGCTGTGTAGGTCACCAGCCTCATTTCTTCTCCAGAACCATCTGAATCCAGTGACCAGATATTCATCAGGATGACTGGAGATGACCCAGGATGCACTGGGAGACCTTGGCCCCTTCAGGCCAAGCCAGAACTGGAGTACAGACTTGGAGTGTGGCGTGGGGATGGTTAAAAGGACTGGAATTAGTCAGAGCTAAAAGTGAAAGAATTGGAAAATTAGGATAGGAAGTTGTGATTGTAGAGGAGAATTAGGGAATATAAGGTCTCAACAGTTGAGCAGTAGGTGGATGATGTCTAGTATCGATGAAAGATGTTGGATTTGAGTTCAAGAACTATGACATCAGGGTACTGGAAGGTTCATTGATGTGGATCTTCAAGTTTGTCTTACATAATAATTTGGCATTCCTCTTTTATATTGTTCTTGTTTGGTAATTCTAAACTACATGTGAAATTTGTGAGGGCAGAAGAAGCTTCCTCATTGATCGTTCACTACACCATTTATTCTTGGGTCTAGTTTTTCCACCTCCCATTCAAGAAGAGAGGTTAGGCTTACAAAGAAGTGTTGCATCAGGCAACTGAGATGCTCAATGAAAAGATATTCCTAGGTTCCTAAGTGGGAGTCGCAAAAATATCACACCTCCAAAAATGTATACCAGACCTTTATTCATGTTTCTATGGTAAAATGTTGTTTTTGTTGTTGTTGGTTTTTTTTTTTTTTTGCCAATAAACCAGTAACTAGTATACAACATTGTATCAAGTATAGATGTGTCTGCAGGGTGTTTTATATAATGACAGCATTTGGCATACAATGCCTTAAAAGTTTACAAAACAAGTTACGTATGTCACGTTCCAAAAGTCTTAGTGGAGTTTTAAACTTTTAGACCTTGGAACACTGTATATTACTTCATTTGAGTATTGCAAGAACCTTATAATGTGGAAACACAGAAATGAAGTGATTTGCCCAAAGTTGTACAACTACTATGTATCAGAGGCAGGATTCAAACTCATGTCTTCCTGATTCAGAGGTTGACATATCAACTACACCAGAAGAACTATGAATAAATTGCATTTCTGCAAAAAAAAAAAAAAAGACCCAAAACCATGGCTGAGAGGCATCAGGACTGTTTATTTCTAAACTAACCGGTAATGTTTTGTTTTGTTTTTAATGTGAATATCTTTATATGTTGTTGGATTTTGTCCTTGATTCTCAAAGAGGACCATGGCATTAGGAAGGAATGTCATGACTTGCAAGTGAATTGGATATAAGTGAGGGAGGAAATAAGAATAACTTAATTAGAAGAAAGGTAATAAAGTGTATTCAGCATTTTAGGAGTGAGGTAGTGATGTTTAGTGTATAAGAAGCTAGCCTTAAAGCCAGGAAGACATGGGTTCAAGGTCCACTTATAACATATTCTGGTCATGTGACCTTGGACAAGTCATTTAACCTCCAAGTGCTTTAGCTAACTCTCTAAGACTAAATTTCAGAGGTGCTGACCTTACTGAGTAAAGGGATTTCTTAAATTGGGGAGTTTGTTATATGTGTGAATCACATTGATATGTATCCCTTATTCATCCTACTCTCATCATTGCATGCAGGATGCCCCTGAGTTTTTGAAATCTATTCAAGTAGGACTCAATCCTACTCTCATCATGACTTGCCGATCTCCATGAGTTCTTGAAGTCTATCCTAGTAGAACTTAACTCTCATCAGGGCTTATAGGTTTCCCTAAGGTCTTGAAATCACTTGAAGTAAGACTTCAGATCTGGCAAGTTCTACCCAGTTGAAAAGGCTTTGGACCTTGGTGTAGTGACAGTATTTGTGTGTTAGCCAGAGATCAGATTAACTTCAGAGAAGTTTGTCACTTTCTTGGCTACAAAGTGATGGATGTTTTAGCCATGAAAGCTCTTCAAGGACATTATTTCAGTTACATAAGGATTGTAATCTATGTTGGTGAGGAGAATATCCCCTACCAGTAAAGTCACAGGTTGCTGAAATATGGATATTTTTTTAAGTAGGTCACATCTTTACTAGGGAATAAAGAAAAACAACATTTTGGTAGCTCAATAGGAAAGTTATATTTTTCTCTAAATAAGCTTATAAGCTTAGTTTCTATAAAGAACATTTTCTGCCAGTGCTGCTTTTAAAAAATGCCTCATATTTTTTGAAGAGGGTCCAACTATGTCATACTGTAGACACTATTAAATGAATGAATTCAAGTTTAGCCAAGATTCTGACAGCAGTAGAAAGTCACTGGAGAAATTGTCAGTGTGAATTTGAATTTGTTCTAAATGTACTTTTGCTGCAGCTCAAGGCATTAAAATGAATAATGTAATTCTCTACTAGCCTTTTCTTCCTGATCTATCCAATTGACTTGTATGTTATAGTGGTTAGATGGTGTGAGACACATCAGGAAGACTGGCCTGCCATAGAATCTCTTGTGCGCATGTGCCAGATACTACAGATTTTTGTGGATACCTTCCTTGGTAGGTAGTGGGTGGGGATGGTTCCTATTTCCTGTAGTTTTCCTTTCAAATACCGATACTCCAAGGAGAGGTGGAAATCAGGGCCCAGTACCTTAGTGCGACTGAATTTATCAGAAAGAAAAAGAGGAAGGAGACCTAATGAATAAGCTCTTACCTGCATCACAATTTTGCCTCATAGTGACCTGGGTGACCTGCATGTAGAGGACAGAGTGGCCAACTACAACCACTATGGAAAACTTCCTCCTTTTGGGCTAATACAGAAGTCAGCTATAGTGGCCTCTGCTCCATGAGGATTGAAAGAATTCATATTTCTCCCTCTTCCCACATTAGAATGGTCTAGAGCAGAGGTATCAAACTCAGTCTTGTGATCCCATGCTGCCCATGACACTCCCAAGTGCAACTGAACCAGGCTAAAATGTAATTGGGAAATATTTAACAAAACAAATAAAAGTGCAATAAGACATAGATGTTGCTTTGTGGTTTCCTAAGCCAATATAAGCCTGAAGAGATTCTCATATATTGTTTAGTGGCCTCCATTTCAATTTGAGTTTGACACCACTGACCCAGGGTATTCCTCAGGAGAAAAAAAAAACCAACAACAACAAACCCCCAGAACATTGCTCTTTGAATGAGACCTCTTCTTTTACTTTAAGTTAACATAGATCATATTTCAGCTATTAGACACTCATTTGGTTCATCCAAGTCAAATAGGATAGCTACATACATTTATGTAAATGTATGATTCATATGTTTCAAACACTGTCATCTTCCTTTTCTGATGCTAGAAAAATTTGTGCATTTCAAATATAGCCAAAAAAATTGCTTCAATATATTTAGGAAGGAACTGAAGCATTATAAAACTACTACTGAAAAATTCCTGCCTCCCCAGTCGTAATGAGTTGTGATTGGTTCCTACCTGTATTGTAGTGTTTAGTGCAGTACCGTAAGTCTTTTTCTTCTTTTAAAACAAACTGGGGCAAAGTGAGTCCCTCTGCTACTTGTACGGGTGCCTCATCTTGCCATTGAAAGATGAGGTCATTCATGGTGTATCCAACTAGGCAAAAGATAATTAAAACCATTCAGCTGTAAAGCACCATTCCAAGCAATGCACTTAATATCAAGAATATTTATACAAATAAAAATCAGTAAAAAAACCAAACCAAAACAAAACAAAACCCACAGACTTCTTGGATCAGTCACTAGAGAATGCTGAATACTTTCTAATTCAGTCCCACTGACATCTATCTAGATGGAACACTTTATAAGAAAATAAAAATAAGGAAAATTTAAATTTCTACTAATTTTCTACTGAAATATGGAAAAGATAGGCATTTCTATTTGTTAGAGTCTACACAGAAGCATATGGGGGAAAAGGAACCTCAGAAATATCTTAAACATACATATGCACAGAAAGTATACATACAAACAGAAAATGAGTGCTAAATTCTTTCCTATCCTTTTAAGGTCTTTCTCAAGTGATGAAGTTTTCCTTAAAGATCCATAAAGATTTCCCTCCCATCCTAGGACCTCATGGAGACTTTTTGACATGGATACTGCTTTGACATTTCATTACATATTTAAAGCTGGAATTGATCTTAGATATCATCTTATCCCACACCCTCCTTGTACAGAATAGGAAACTGAGACCTAGAAAGGATAAATGAATTTCCCAAAGTTACACAGGTAGTAAGTGGAAGAGCTAGGATTTGAATGCAGGATCCCTGACTTCAAAACAAGCATTCTTTCTATTGTGTCACAGTACTACCTCATGTATAATTCTGGTCTTGTATCTCATCCCCCTATTATGATTCACAAGGGCAGGGACATCATGTTATCTCCCCCAAATCCTAATTAGCACCTGGCACAAAGTAGGCACATAATGAATATCTGCTGAATTTGTTCAGTTTAAACTTGCTTAGAAGATGAAACTGGTTTATTAGAGTCAATATAAAAATGAGTTCAGCAAATAATTAGCTCATTTGCTGAATTGCATATCTGTAGCTCTGTAGCTGTAACATGTGCCAGATCCTTAAAAGTCTGACTTCTGGCTTGTGTCAAGATCTGGCTAATACAGACACACACACACACACACACACACACACACACACACACACACACACACACACACACAGGTAAAGATATACTTCCGCAATATTGGAGGTAGTAGCAATAGTAGTTGTTTTGGCCAGTCTACATTTTGAACAACCTGACTGCGGTCTGCTGAGAGTAGTGAAAATTGACATCACTGAAATGCCTGTGGTGGTGACTATTATTGAATACACTTTTCTCTAAAACCATTGAATTTTCTTGCCTTTGGTACTAAATCTGAGAATGACTTTCTTATTTGATAACTTCTTACTGAAGAGTGAGTGGCTTTTTCAAGGACTTAAAAGTAATAAAAAAGGTAGTGATCTTTTGTCTGCCAAGTCACACTCTGTGGTCTCCTATATCTGCTAAGTTTCTGCCCAGCTCCAAAGGTGACCACAGTGCTGAACTATGGAACTCCTCATTCATATGCTGCTAAAAGGTCTTTGTAGCTAACATAGTGTGCAAACTTATTCTGATTCTCTTTTAGGTAACTCATTCATATGAAATTCTAGGATTGACTGTACATGCAGTAAAGATGAACATTAAAAATGCTTAGGACCTGGTTGTTTCAAGGAGGTAGAAGAAAGTTACTAAAGGAAAAACATGGAAGAATTTTATTATGGTTTGAGGTGAAGGGACAGAGATGTCATGGAATGTCTTACAGTAGACTCAATGGCACTATAAGCTTACTTCCTTCAGTTTTATGAGGTTCAAATGGGTGATAAAATTTTTTAATGTACCTTGTTGCAAGACAGCCTTTATATTGCCCTATGATTCTATGGCATGTGATAAAAGAAAACCAAAAGAAAGTGATTTGAAGTTAACATCTTCAAGTGCTAAGAGGCTGCAATTGTTAGAGTCTGTCTTATCAGACAAGAATATTCTATTTCTCCAACCTGGAACCATAACTAGAAATTCTGGTTTTTGGGGCAAGATTGTGAGACATGTTTAGTATAAGAATCAGCAAAGGTGTTTTCAGATTGTCTTTTGAAAACAAAATCATTTGTTGGTGAAGATATCTTGAAGGTGTTGGTGAGGATTCTTGGGAGCTCAGGATACCACTAGGTCAAGAAGAAGTGAAAGACTATGGGACACCAGTTCCATAAAGCCACACCTATCAGGGAAGAGAAAGTAAGGTATCTTATACCTGAGAAGAGTTCGCCTGGGTTGTTGGTGACAGGAATAGTGGATGAGAAACTAGTCATTTTCAGAGTTGTACTTAAAGAAAATGACTTTGGTAGAGGTGTGTACAGGCAGCTAGGTGGTACAGTGATAGAGAGCCAGTCCTGGAGTCAGGGACACTCATCTTCAGATACTTCTTGTGTGACCCTGGTGAAATCACTTAACTCTGTTTGCCTCAGTTTCCTTATCTATAAAATGAGCTGTTGAAGGAAGTGGTGAACCTTTTTGGCAAGAAAACCATAAAGGAGGCATGAAAAGATGGATGGGACTGAAAACAACTGAATAAGAAGGGTCTACAATGGAATGGAGTAGTGAGAGACTTGAGGCAGGGAGACCAATTAAAAAGTTGCTGCAGTAGTCTGGGTAACAAGTAGTGAGGGCATTAACTGAGGTGGATAGTTGTACAAATAGAAGGAAGGAATCAGAACATGTGAAGGTAGAAATGGCAAGATTTGGCAACTAGTTGGATATGTGAGGGATGAGGGATAGTGAAGAGTCTGGGATTATGCCAAGGCAATAAATGCAGGAAATAAGAACGAGAATGGTACTTTAAAAAGAAATAAGGATATTTAGAAAAGAGGAGGCATAAGGGAGCAAAAGATAATGAATTCAGTTTTAGACACATTAAGTTCTCTAAAACTAAAGCTGTCTGAAAGTGGCATCAAGAGATGATATGTAACAGAGTATGTTTAGTTTCTGTGGAGCTTACCTTGCTGTAAGCAACTCAATAATCTCTGGCCTTCTCCCTTAATAATTTATGGATAACTTTAAATTTACCTAAATCTTCCCAGAACCTTGCCTAACTTCTATATAAGATAGAACTCTTATAACTGTGTATGAATTGTGTCAAGGAATGAATGAGTGAAGAGACTGCTGGTTTTCTCTCTTCTCTTGTAGAGCCGGGGTTGGAAGTACTTTGATTACATAGCTGTGGATCTAATGCCCTAAATGGGAAATCTGTTTGTTTATATTAAACTTATACTACACATTAGAAATGAAATGCTTCTCATTTCCAAGTTAGGTAAAAATTGAAAATTTGAGAAGGACTTTGTTAGAACTTCCAAGGAAAATAAAATGTGTTTATGTTAAAAAAAAAAAAAAAGCCAACCAGAGAAAGGGTAGGATTACTTGTTTATGGTACTAAAGGTATGCTCCATTGTGAAAGGAAAATAGTAAAGACTACTTTAAATATTGTTCTTGGTCTTTTCTGGGTAAGACATTAATATGAAATGCTCTGAAGTAGACATTTTGACAGCAACACTGATTTATAAAAGCAATTAATAGAACATATTTGATGTAATCAAAAGAATTGAAGGCATATGAATAATCAGACCCAAATGGCACCTGTTTAAGAGTTTTGAAGGAAATTAAGAATGGAAATTGTGGAATTATTAGACAAAATGTATAACAAATATACAATTTAAGTTCCTTGACAACAGAGATTGCTTTATTCTTTCTTTGTATCCCTAATGCCTTGAATATAGAAAGTATTTAATAAAAGCTTAAGTAATTGATTGATTTGAAGATTATCATTATGACTTCCAACATTAGAAAGTATAACATAAGAAAGACTCGAGATATTAGATGGATGAGCTGTAAACAGTTAATGACAGGCTCACTGAACATGAAAGCATTTGCTAAGTATTTACTATGTGCCAGGCATTGTGCCTTGGCATGTAAAATGTAAGCTACTTGAGAAAAGACATAATACTTCTTTTAGGGGAAATACTACCTGGTTGCTCTATAAGAATTCTTTAAAAGAGTAAAGAAGTTTATACAGCAAAATAATACATAATATTATTATATAATTATATAATTAAATCATTTACTACTATATTAAAATAACAAAATAAATGTAATAAGAAAAATTGGTGAAATTTATTACATTTTGAAAATACTCTTAAAAGCTTAAATATTTTTGAGTCAATATGTGACTGGTTTAGAGATAAGAATAAGAAGGTAGGAATAAACATGCATTTCTGTTTAGGATTAAAAATTAGTATTGCCTGACCTGGTCTTAACATCTTAATATATATTAGGAAGGAATATGTAATGTTATTTCAGTGGATGGGAATGATATTCAACTGCTGAATGATAAAACATGAGGATGAGAGAGGAAAATGGAGTAAAATCTTAGAAGATTTTTGTGATGAAACAGAAAAGTAGAAGATGAGTTTTAGTATGGGAAAAAGTAAAAGGTAATTTGTTAGGATAAAATAAAATGTCTAGTATTTAGTTATTGTTTATGACCAGGAAGTCATTGTAGACTGTTCTTTGAAGTTATAGTCTAATACTCTGATGCTGTCAATAAGGCATTAAGAATGATGGACACTGAATTGTAGGATGGGGACAAAGCTGAAACAGTGGCATGGTGTTTGTAACTGTACTGAACCCTGTATTGCAGTTTTCTAATCTTGATGGTGAGAAGAGAATGAAAGACAGTGGAAACCAAAATGACCAAAGATATAAAAGGGTTAAAATGTGTGGACTTAAAATGAAAACAAGAATTCTTATCCTTGGTAAAATAAAGGTTAAATGACATTTAATATAAATCTATAATATCAAGGATGGTGTGAATAGAGTGAACACAAAATCCTGCAATGCTAAATGAAGGGATCATCCTATGATTGAAAGAGGTGAATAAATGACAGATAAAATGAAATCTACCCCTAAATAGAAATAGAATTGTTTATTCTAAGACATAGTAGAAATTAAAAATATGAGGTTCAAGGAAGTTAAAAATAAACTCCTAAATTTACAATGGTTCTAGAGGAAATGATGTCATGTAGGATAACAATGGTCTCCCCAAAGTTTCCTGTTATTTATGAAGACAAATTTGAGCCCAGTCCCATATGGCAATATTTCATTCCTTAAGTAACAGCTGGAACTCTTTCTGAAAAATATATGATCATTTGGAGCATGTAGACTATTGCCAGAAGACATATTCCCCAAGTGAATTTCATTGAACTGACAAGAAACAACTGCAATGTCAAAATATATTTAAGTAATCAGATTCATTCACTTATAATTGGAGCTTTACATTTTAATCATTTTACCAGACAACCAATTTCTTAGTTGGAATCATACTGAAATCAGAGTACTGTGAGAAGTTTTTCCTTGGCTACACTAGAGCCCCATTGAAATATCACTTTGTCATTGAAAATAATTAAATATATAGCAGGTTCACTTTGAATCCCCCTAGGAAAGGGAAAGAAAGAAAATATTAATTGCCTACTATGTGCCAAGAACTGTGCTAAATGCTTTACAAATACTGTCTCATTTGATCCTCACAACAACTCTGAAAGGGGAAAGTGTTATTATTATCATCCCTATTTTGCAGTTAAAGAAACTGAAGTAGATAGAGGTTCGGTGACTTGCTCAGGGTCATTGTTGTGTTCATCTTTCATTTTCGAAGAGGACCATGACATCAGAGAAATGATGATATGACTTGCACTTGACTTTGTTTTGAGTGAGGGAGGTCTGTGCAAGGTCACCAGCCTCACTTCTCCTCCAGAGCCATCTGAATCCAGTGACCAGATATTCATGAGGATGACTGGAGACATCCTAGGGGATCTTGTGAGGAAGTATCTCAGGCTGCACTTGAACTTGTCTTCCTGATGCCAGACCAAGCACTCTATCCACTTCACTACCAACCTGCCCCAATACATAACTAGGAAGGGTAAGCCATCATTATAAGATGATTTTTATGTAAAGTTTCAGAGGGCTTAGACCGGAAAGGAATCTCTAGCATATTTTTCTGTTAAAGTAAATATATACTTTATGGCAGTTACATGGCAGTGAAGCACTTATATTTTGAGTGATTATTAGTAATCATGTTAACAGTTTTGCATTTACCATATTAAAATTCATGAATCTTTCTGTCATAGTGCCTTATTGATAGACTCTTTAAGCATCTCTCATCCTTGGTAATGACATGTTTGGCAGCTGTTATCTTCTGTCTATTTGAATGGGGATGAAGGTGGTATCAATTAGCTCCTCCATCAGTGAATGACCATCTTTGCAAGTATTATTCTCAGATAGATTACAAGATGTAGGAGGTAAAGTTCTATTAGCAATACAAGGCCAGTACTCCTTTGATTCAGAAATGTAGTCCTCAAGAAGTGATGTGGCCTGGATGGGAAGAGATTTCATTCAGTTTGATTGGGGTAGGATGATCTGAGTTGCAAATTGACATTTTCTGGAAGGGCTTAAATAAGAGATTGTATCATCTTTAAGGAGGGAGCTGAAACAAAGCCTTAGTTCCTGGGAGCAAGGCATACAACTGGAAACATAAGAAGTATGTTCAACTGGAAGTAGCAGGCATGGCTTCAATAGTTTTTCCTCTTAATCTTGAATGCTCTCTTACTTTCTTACAAGCTTTGAGGCAATAATCGTGACTCTGTCCTGAATTTCTTCTCTATAATGGGAAAGAGCATTCAGGTAGTATAAGTAAGGTGAATTTCAGTGTATGTACACAAGGATTCATAGCTGAACAGAACTTGTAGGGACTATGAGTGATATTAAAAAATTTTAATGTTCTATGAGTGGTTCTGTACTTTATTTTTGTATTAAGTCAAATTTTGTCACATATAAGCTTCCATTTTTGTATACGTTGATAATTTTCTCTATAATTTAAGTGACTAGTAGGTTCACTGTTGATTTAGGACTTTCCCCATAGTCTAAATGCTGATAATTCACCTCAAGTCTCTGTCTTTCATGGGCAAAATTATAGAATTATTTTGTAGTGTTCAATTTTATAGATAGATTCTGATCAATACCTAAAGATCACAGGAGTTCTGATCCCCAGTAGCACTGGGGTGCAACAAAAGTAAATAGCTGGTAGAAATTCCCCTTCTTTGAGCAGGCTGCTTAATAGTAGGGGCTTAATCAGTGTTTGTGAAAGAAATTTTTGGTTTTGGATCTAAATTAAATAAACCATTTCTGCTAATCTTTGGGTAGAGATGATTTCCATTGGTTAGGAATTCCTTAGTTGTCATTGCAAGACTACAGTGGAAAGACAGTAGCAGGAGTCTATACACCCATACATGGAACTCAAACTTAATGACAAACATAGTGACTAAAATAAAGGTGTTATTTGAGTAGGAACACATCTGACAACTAGTGAATGAACTACCCTGTGTCATTCCCAGCAACAAGGAGCTCATGATACCCAAATGTGATTTATCTTATTAAATTACCATGGGAAATAAGCAGCAATAGATTCAGGTATGTTTCTATAGTGCCAGAAGAAAATGTTACATGAACTCTGATACTTTGCACAGAGAAGGTGAACAAAGAAAAGAAAAAGAATTACCCAAGTGAGAAAAATATGTCTATATAGGTGTCATTTCTGCAGAATCAGCTCATATTGACTGAACATAGATTCCATTAAGGTATCAGGTTAGACACTGTAATTCATAAGCAAAATCAGAATTTTCAAACTGTAGTTCCAGTCTGGACAGCCCCTACATCACCAACACCAGAGTTTCACTTGGGTAATTCATTTGAGCATTGGATGAATGACCCTCACCATCATTTCTAATGAAAGGGTGTAGTACAAAGAGATACAAAGAGAAAAAATTTGAGATAAAAATCTCACTTAATCTGTGTACTATCTTGGGAAAATCACTTTACCATTCTGGACTTCAGTTTCCCTACATGTAAAGTGAACTATTTGGACTTGATAATATCTAAAGTGTCTTCTGTTTCTAAATCCTATGAAATATGTAAAATTAATTTTAAATACTACATTAGTATCTGAGTAGATCTTTAACTACTCAATACTTTTTTCCTTTGTATTGACATGTTTCATCGATCCAGTTGTGTGTGTTCATCCTTTGTTGTGGAGAAGGCCATGCCATCAGAGAAATAATGACATGACTTTCACTTGACTTTGTTTTGAGTAAGGGAGGGCTGTACAAGGTCACCAGCCTCACTTCTCCTCCAGAGCCATCTGAATCCAGTGACCAGATATTCATCAGGATGACTGAAGATGACCCAGGATGGGGCAATTGGGGTTAAGTGACTTACTCAAGGTCACACAGCTAGTGAGTGTCAAGTGTCTGAGGTGAGATTTGAACTCAGGTCCTACTGACTCCTGCACTGGTGCTTTATCCACTGTACCACCTAGCTGCCCCTAAGGACAGGAGTTAAAGTGGAAAGAAAGACTCCTCTTCTTTTTGAAGTTCATTCTATCTACATTTATCACTGACCCATGACTCCAAGTAACTATAACCATGTTCCTACGTAGTACTGGTTCAATAAGTTCATATCCAAAACTGGAATTCCTACTACATGAGTCTTTGCCTAGCTATCACTGGACTGGGGCACTGAAAGTTATTTCCTAAGGTCATGCCTTGCTCCACCATTCTTTGCTTCCTTGGCTACAACCCATACTCTGAAATGCTGGGATGCCAAGACACCCTCCTGACCTTTTGAAATTCACAAGGAAAAGACACCAAGGATAATTAAAGCCTTCCCCAAGGTTCCATAACCTCAGTGGGGAGAAGCCCTCAAAGTCTAGTAGCTACTCTGTAGCCACCTAAAACATTGTCTTTGCTTTTAGCAAAGAAGTCAGAATGCAGCTGAAGTGAGAATGGTCACAAAAGTGTAAGAAGCTAACTGAGGCCTTTTTAATGCCTCTTTTAGTCCAAGATCCTTTGATGTACCACATAATTACTCAGAACCAGTTAAAGAATGCTCAAACATGCTCCATAGTTTCTCCAAAACATTTCATTTTACTTCATCACCATTCTCCTGGAAGCCTCTTCCTTACAGAGAAATGGTGTCTGTAGCACTTCATGCATGTGTCAGATTCCCTTCCCCTCTATACACACATTAATATGTACATATTTTAATTTAACAAGGTGGTGAAAATTGTTCCATGTCCCCCTTCTTTTTGCATTGTATTTAAAAATTATTGGATAACCTGTATATGATTGACAATAAAATCATTGGCAATCACCTACACCTTAATATATGTACATATATGTATATATGTTCATATGCATACATGTGTTTATATGACTGTAAAACAACAAAAGTAAAACTTATTTTCAAAATGGTAATCTTACAATGTCATATATACATAGAAGTAGATCAGAAAGATAGGTTGCAACCTACCTTCAGGTCAGCAAGACAGTATGTTTTAGTTTGGAGCAGGTAAAAGGAAATTATACATAGCACACACTTTGCTGTCAATTCCCTAAGGTTTTTTAGAGACCTGTCACTGAGACCAAATCACTAGGACCTTATTTGTCACCAAAGACAAGCTCTTAGGTAAAGCCAGATATAATTATCTAGTGTTTTATATAGACTCAAAGAAATACCTAAAGCACCACGAATTCCTGTGCTCAAAAGTAAATGTTATAACTAACCATTCAAAAAATATCTGGCAAAAAGGGTGACTTCTGTGTGCCCTTCAGTTGCTATAGGACAGAAAGAGTACCTGTGTTGAAAATTTCAGCAGTAATTGGCACATGTTGTTGGACCAAACTTTGGAGCAATAAGACGAAAAGGAAAGAGGACTGACAGTGTTTCCCTATGTAATAGCCCTTCTGCCAAAGCTGGACTAATAATTTCCAAACACCATAGAAGTTGTCTTTTTTTTTTCTTCCAAATATAAGAAAATGGATTGGAGGACAGAATATTTGGTTCAGCAGGAGTTTAGAAGCCCAATGGAGTCTTCCATTGGGACACTGACTCTAAGTCTTGTAGCAGATAGAGACTTTCTTTCCTTGTCCTCTTCTCACCCTGGGGGCCATGAAGCTGAGAGTGTGCATGGCAAATATAATGGGAGCTGTCTAATGAGCCTAGTCCCTACAAGCATATTCACAGTGCTTAGTACAGACTTGGTTGTATGTGTAGATATTTTGAAACTGGTGTTCAGCCCATTAAAATAGGAGCCTCTTCAATTGACTTTAACTGTGTGTCCAGAACTGGTGGCATAGTATAGGTACTGGATGATTTCATCCTTTCTCTTTGGCTCACTTCTTCCTGCTGTTAGCATTCTGGTGAAAAGATTGGCATTGGAGACTGGAAATTTAAGAGATCAGGAAAGCAAATCACTAGAAGGTTAGTAGCAGAATCATAGAATGATATATGGTCAGTCAGTCCAGCTTTGAGGTTTGAAGGAAAGACTGAAGGAGCTTAGTGTAGCAATAGGTAAAAACAGGAGTCCATTGAACAGTAATGCCTCTCTTGGGTGTGAATTTGGTCCAACCAATGCTATCTAGAAAACTTCATCACATCTGAGCTCACTCTCCACAGAGAGGGAGGTGATACAGAAGTGTGTGTTATTACAGGATTAGGGGGGAACTGTTTATAATTCTGTTCTTGATATATTTTTGATTAAGGCTGATTTATGTTAATTGAAAATGGGGTACTAATTACTGATGACTAATACTGGGGAAACTACACCAGAATGGGGGCTCAAGGATACAGCATTAGGGAGGAGATATACTAACATCTTAGGGATATGCTTAGGGCTCTGATCATTGATGTCACCATCAGGAGATATCACCAGATGTCACCAGATTGAATTGTTTTGCCCTTCAATTTTAGAGAGGAAAATGGAAAAACTGTTTAAGAATGAATATGTCGCATAGTTTGTGGACATCATTTGAGAGAGAATAGGTGAAAATCCTACATAGGAACTTGAACAGGTCTAATCTAGTGTGCTTTACAAGTAATAAGAGAAACATCTCAACACAAGATAAAAATATTCTTCCAACCCGATTTGAGGCATGCTTTATGGAGACAGCTTTTTGGGATTTTATGCCAGTTCAGGTATATGTTTCATAAGTCTTTTGCACTTCCTGTAATTTTGTGGAGCTAACAGTGAAAGGGTTACTTTAACATGAGAAGTTGGGTCTAAACATTATTAATCACAGTCTAAATCTTTTTCTGTATTCCTGATATTCACATTTAAATGTTGTATAAATGAACATGTTATCAACACATAAGCTTACATAACTTCTTTCTTCAGGAAAACACACTTTTAAGATGCATAGTGTTACACATTGATGATTGTAGTCTATTTTGCTAGAGAAGCAGCATGTGATAGGAAAAATATTGAAATTGGAGAGGAGACATGGCTTTCTTTCTAATTTTGGCTGCATTGGTTTTGTTAGTACAAAATTGTTTAATTTATGAAAATTACCCATTTTACCTCCTGTAAACCTTTCTCTCTTGCTTGGTCATGAGCTCTTCCTCTGTTCAGAGATCTGACAGGTAATTTCTTTCCTGTTTCACTAATTTGCTTATGATACCACCACACATTTAATTCATATGCCCACTTTGACCTCTTCTTGGTACACAATGTGAAATATTAATTTATACCTAATTTCTGCCAGGCTACTTTCCACTTTTCCCAAATGGTGAGTTCATGCCCCTATAGCTGGGAACTTTGGGACTGTCAAACACTAGGTTACTGTGTTCATTAGCTTCTCTATATTTGTACCTAATCTTTTTTACTGATAGACCATTTCATTTCTATTCCAAATTGTTTTGGAGTATAATTTGAGATCTGGTACTTCTATGCCTCTTTCCTTCCCATTTTAAAAACTTATTTACTTTGATATTCTTGATCTTTTAATCCTTCAGATGAATTTTATTATTTTTTCTAGCTCTTTAAATTCTTTGATAATTTGATTGACATGGCAACTAAATAAGTAAATTAATTTGGGTAGTGCCATTTTTATTACATTGAATCATAATAAATTAATATTTCTGTTTTTATTTGTGTAAAAAGAATTTTGTAATTGTACTCATAGTTTCTGTGTGTGCCTTGACATGTAAACTCGTAAGTGTTTTATATTGTCTGTAGTTATTTTAAATGACATCTTCTGATCTCTTTTTGTTAGATTTTGTTGTCCATATATACAAATGCTGATGATTTATGAGGATTTTATTTCTTGTAGCAATGCTGAAGTCATTAATTTTTAAAATTTGTTTTTATTTGACTCTGTAGGGCTTTCTAGGTAAACTGTCATGTCATCTGCAAAAAATGGTCTTTGTTTCCTCTTTGTCTATGTTTATTCTTTCAATTTCTTTTTTCTTGTATTATTGTGATAGCATTTCTAGTACAATATTGAATAAAATGATGATAATGGACACCCTTGCTTCACCCCTGTTTTTACTAGAAAGGCTTCTAGCTTGTCCCCATTACAAATGCTTGATCTTGGCTTTAGATAGTGGTTGCTTTTTAAGAAAATCTTCATTTATTCTTGTGTTTCCTAGTGTTTTTAATAGGAATGATATATTTTGCCAAAAGTATCTGCATATGTTGAAATATTCACACGATTTTTGGTATTTTTGTTATTTATTATGCTTATATTCATATTTTTGAGCCAACCCTGAGTTCCTTACATAAATCCAGCCTGGTCATTTCATATGATCTTAGTGACATATTGTTGTATGTATATATCTAGTGTACAACTAGTATATAGTTTCTATACAAATATATATAGCCTCTAGTATTTTATTTAGCATTCTGAATCAATATTCATTAGAAAAATTGGTCTACAGTTTTCTTTTTCTGTTTTGACTATCCCTGATTTAGGTATCAAGACCATATTTATGTCATAGAAGGAATTTGGTTGGACTCCTTTACCTATTTTTTCAAATAGTTTATATAGTATTGAAATTTATTGTTCTTTAAATGTTTTGTAGAATTTGTATTCTATCGAATTCATCCTGGGTTTTTTAATGTAACTCATTTATGGATGGATTGTCAATTTATTTTTGTAAGACAGGGTTAAATATTTAATTTTCTCATTTGTTCATTTAGGCAATTTATAGATTTTTTTTTGGTAAAAATTCATCCATTCTGTAGATTGTCAGTTTTACTGGCATAGAGTTATGCAAAAATAGCTCATAATAATTACTTTTACTTCCTTTGCTGTAAATTTACTCCCTCCTCCCCACTTTTGATACTGGTAATCTGTTTTTTTTCTTTTTTTTAAAATCACATTATCTAATGACTTGGTTATTTTTTTTAGCTTATTTTTAAATGTAAAAATAAGCTTTACTTATTATTTAAATAAGTTTTATATTTTCAGTTCTGTTAAGCTTCCCTTTGATTTTCAGGATTTCTATTTTAGTGTTTAATTGGAGGTTTTAAATTTGTTGTTTTACTTGCTTTTTTTGTTGAATTCCCAAACAGTTGAACTGTTCTTTCTCCCTTTTATTGATGTAAGCATTTAGAAGTATAATTCTCCCCTACTTACTGGTTTGGCTTCATCTCAAAACTGTTGGCACATTATCACATTTTTGCCATTATTTTTAATGAAATTGTTGACTCTTTCTACGATTTATTCTTTGATCTAATCATTTTAAAAAATTAGGCTACTTAGTTTACAATTAATTTTTATTCTATGCTTCCAATTTTTATTCCAAATTTTTATCACATTATCACACACGCATATATGTTCAGTGTTGATATTTATTGTCTATGGTACCACTTTTTTTAAAGCAATATGTAGTTTATCTCTTTTAATTATTCATTTATTTAGCATCTCTGTTATCTCTATTATTGGTTTTGATTTATGTGAGATCATGAATTTCACCCCTACATTTTTTACTTGAGCTGAAGCATGATAGATTCTGCTTGATCTCCTTATTTTAATATTAAGTGTATCTTTCAGTTTCAAGTGTTTCTTTTTCTTTTCTTTTTAATACTTTATTTTTCCCCAGTTGCATGTAAAAACAAGTTTAACAGTCACTTTTAAAACTTTGAGTTCCAAAATCTCTCCCTTTTTTCCTCATTGAGAAGGCTAGCAATTTTATGTAGGTTATACATGTGTAGTCATGCAAAACATTTCTGTAATAGTCATGTTTGTGAAAGACTAATTGTATTTCTCTTCATCCTATTCCTCCCCAATTTATTCTATTCTCTCTCTCCTTTTACCTTATCTCTTCTATTTCTAAGGTGTTTTTAAAAGTAATGTCTTAAATCTCGTTTACATGGCTGTTAATTCTCTTTTCATAACTTTCTTATATAGCTCTTTTCTCATATTTCCCCCCTAGTAACCATTTTTATTTGGTTTAATTTTATTTTTTGCTCTTTTGTCATTGTAACTAATATAAGAATTCTTATTTGGTTTATGTCCAATCTGCATTTTTTTTTGAGGCTTTACCTGTAGATATTTTCAAGTCATTGTCTTTTTCTGTTTGTGTTCTGAGCTTTCCTGTCACCATAGTAGCTCTTTATAATTGACTTCTTCTTCTTCTTTTTCTTCTCCTCCTCCTCCTCCTCCTTCTTCTCTTTCTTCCCCTTTTCCTTTTCCTCCTCCTCTTCCTCTTCATTAGTATCATTATTAGTCATTATTCCAGGCTACTTCTTGACTTTGGACATCATGTTGGGCTCTGCTCAGTTTGGAGGTGAGTGGCTCTCTGGCCTGGCCTTCTATCTTTTTTTGGTCTTCTACTGTTTTCACAGCTTAGTCTGGGAGCTGGCAAGTTTTCAGTGTTAGCAAAGTGGTTTGATCTGGGAAGAGGTGTGTTCGCTGACTTTTTCAGATAAGACCTACAAGTTCCTGACCCAATTTTAAATTTGATTGTGTTTAATTGAGTTCAGTAGATTGTAGCTAGACTCAGTTACTGTTAGTCCACTGGGAGGTTCTTTATGTTCAGAGTAACTGAACTGATTGATTCCCCTTTGATGTTGGTTTCCTATTCTGGTTATTCCACTATAGGGTTATGTATGGGGGGCTAAATATTAAAGCTGAATGTCCTCTCTGCTGTTGGGCAGGGAATCACACACCTAAGGAACTCATTCTCTGCTCCAAACACAGGTAAGGCTTCTCTCACTTGTCACCATGACTACTTCTCTCCACTCTGGAACTATGATCTTTTTAAACTGTTGGGTGACAGAGGTGGCAGTGCTGTTTCAGTGATCCTTTGGCATCTTTTAGCCCCATTACTTCCAGTAATGGTTTTCAGTTTTAGTGTCCTTATTTTTTCCTTGCACTAAAATGCTCCCCACTGCTACTATGTCTGTGCTGTGCTCCTACTTAGCCCCTGCCCCAGTCTTCTTAGACCTCTCTACCTTCCTAAACTGGGCTGGATATATGACTCAGTGACTTTTTCTTGGCTTTCCCAATCAGAATTTGGTATAGCAAATTTTCTAGTTTGTTAGGTTTGTTGAGGTGGGCAAACATGCTGGCTCACTCCATCATCTTATCTCTTTCTGCCTTTCCTCCTACCTTTTCATTCACTCTTTATGACTCATTTTCTTTTTCAAAAGATTTGTCATTGAACTTCTCTTCTCTTTACAAATATTTTTTTGTTTTCCCTTAGCAATCTCATCAAAGATTCATAGATTCTCAGGCAGTCAAATCCATCCTTGCACAGGAATTCCATCTATAGTATGGCTTACAATTAATCACGTAGCCTCTACTTTAAGACTGCTAGTGGTGATCTTATTTGAATATTCCATTTTTGCCAATTTTATACTTTCATTTATGCTGTTACCCCAATCTCCAAATCCAAATGCCCTCTTTGCATATCCAAATATAATCTTTTTGTGGCACCTTCTTTAAGAAGTTGCTTTTCATCTTTCTACACTTGGACACCCTCCATTTATTAGCTCTTTCACATAGTTTGGTAGTTAATCATAAACACTTGCATGTTTGATGTATGTTAATCTTATACTGAAGAAAGTAAAATATCATAGGAGACAGAGGTCTAGAGCTGAAAGGGACTTCAAGGGCATCAATTCTAACCCTCTCACTTTGTAGTTAAGGAAACTGAGAGATGAGTGAAATTAAAATGACTTGTCCAACGTTGCCCGGGTAGGAAGCATCAGAGATGAGATTTCAATCCAAGTCCTCTAACTCCAAAGCCAGTGTTCTATCTGTATCCAACTGTATCTGGTTTTGTCCTTCATGTTACTAGAGAACTTTCATTTCCTCTGAATGCCCCAGAGACATATTCATACATAGTAGATGTTCAATAAATATTTATTGAATTTGTAGGATCATAGATTTAGAGTTGGGTATATATATGTATTTAGAGAGACTATCTAGTGCATCCTCTCATTTTATATTCAGAGAAACTAATGCCTCAGGAGGCTAAGTGACTTTCTCAAGACACATAACTCTAAATAGTGAAGCAAGGTTTGAAGCCAGGCCCTATGACTCCGTTCCCTGTATTCTACTTGGAAAGAGTTGGATTATGGTAGAGACCTCCCTTGCAGGGAATAAAGAAATCACTTGAGGTTTATTTCTCTTCTCTTTCTCTTTCTCTCTCCATACCTGACAAGCCATAGTGTTTATTTCTAGTTTTCAATAAAAATTCATTCCACAGTGGGAATTAATAACAACCTTGAGGGTTTTTTTGCCAGTTCTTATAGCATTTTGTTAAAAGAGAAATTGCTTTTTACAGAAAACAAATACACACACATATATATATTTTTAATGGAACCCTGATTTCAAACTATTGTATAATAAAGGCACAGAAGTGACATACTTTTGAAAAAGTTTTCATATGCTGTATTCCTTTTTTTGATGGCTAAGAGAGAGCAACAAAGTTGCCGTCACATCTACTTGATCTATATTTAAGCCTCCCCCAATGGCTGAAGGAAGGAATAAATATCTTCAATGAAACTTCAATGAATTCCATAAAAAGAATTCTTGTTTCAAGTATGGACTTGATTAGATTAATGGCCTCCAATTTCTATGATCATGCACCCTAAAATATGTGCATATTCACATATTTATAAATTATGTATGTGTACTATTTTGCTAATATTTATGAGAATTGTAAACCTTAACAGAGGTTATAAAACCATTCCTACCCTTTGACAATATCACTACTAGGTCTGTATCCCAAAAGAGATAAAAAAACACAAAAAAGAAAAGGACCTATATGTACAAAAATATTTAGAGCAGCTCTTTTCTGAGGACAAAGAATTAGAAATTGAGGGGATGTCCATCATTTGGGGAAATGGCTGAACAAGTTGTGGTATGTGATTTTGTTGTAATACTATTGTACTGTTAGAAATGATGAACAAGATATGACTTACATGGGTTGATGCAAAGTAAAATATAACAATACTGTATGATGATCAGCTGTGAATGACTTAGCTATTCTCAACAATGCAAGGATGCACAACAACTCTGAAGGACTCCCGCCCCAGAGAAAGAACTGATGGTGTCTGAATACAGACTGAAGTAGTTTTTTTCCTCTTTCTTTATTTTTCTTGAGGGGTTTTTATCAGTTTTCTTTCACAATATGACTTTTATGGATATGTTTTGCATGACTATACATATATAACCTATATGGAATTGCTTACCTTCTTAATGGGGTGAGGTGGGAAAGAGGGGAGAGAGAGAATTTGGAACTCAAAGTTTTAAAAGCAAATGTTAAAATTGTTTTTCATGTAACTGGGGAAAAATTTAATACTAAATAAATAAAAGCACAAAATGAAAATAGTGATAAGTAGTAATTCATAGATCTAAAAAAAGATGCCTCTACTATGAAGCTTTGAGCTTTTTGGACTTTCCTGTACTGGGGAGTGGGGATTAGGTGCCATTGGATATTTTCCAAAATCCTATTCACCTTGACCAGAAGGTTCAAAGCTCTCATTTTCAAGGAAATTTTCAGGAGTGGATATAGAAATGAAGTTTATTTGAGTAAAAGTTCAAACCCACCCAATCTCTCCCCAACCAGATCCTTTTCCTTGCAGTCCAAACTCTGACAAGGGTAGAGCTACAGTGCCTTCTCCCTGTGGCCCCAGGGCTGACCAGACTGGGGCTACAGTGAAAAGTTAAGACCACTAAGGTCCTCCTCTCTGTGGTCCCAGCTCTGACTAGGCTAGGGTTACAGTGCCTTTTCCCTGTCATCCTGACTCTGTCTTAGCTGAGGATACGGTGAAAAGTTAGAGCCATTAAGATCCTTCCCCCTGTAATCCTGACTCTAACTGAGTTAAGGTTGCTGTGAAAAGACAGAACAGTTAAAAATTTTTTTAGCATATTAACTCTTCTAATTTCAGATCAGATTAATGAAAGAGAGTGCTGAAGAATGGTAGGGAATTTGAGTTATCCTCCCCAATCTAGTCATACCCCCCCAAACAATATCCTTACTTCTTCATATATGCCTCTAGAATAGGTGTGTTCATGAATTCAAATTTCTTACAGAACAGCAGGCATAGCCCTATGATGGGATCCCAACTAATGCCATTATCTCCAGACCCATTCCTCATATTTCCCACATAAACAGCAGATGTGTCTATGCACTCAACCACAACCACATCCATCTAGTCTTAGACAGGACCACAATAACCAGCCAATCAGAAAGCAGGAGCACCAGGATGCCCAAGCAGGATGTGGACCTCAAAGCAATAGAAGTAGTACAATAGTAGTAATAAGAGATTAATGAATAGATAGAAGGGGACAGATATGAAATATGGGAAGGTAGGCTTAGCAATGTTTGACAACTGACTTTACTCTTTATTTTCTTGCCCTTGTCAGCTATCTTCCTGTCCTAGAGAAAATCTTATCTATTTTCCTCGTCCTCAATTACTCCCTTCTGCTTAATTTGTACTTTCTTCTATGGAATCACCACCATATTCACAAAGCGGGTAGTTTGGGATATTATACAGCAGAAGGAGAGAGAGAAGTAGTAGAATATTGGGTAATAAGGATAGATGTTGCTGTATTGAAGACAAGCCCTATATTTGGCTATGGCAGTAAGAGTGAGATGTAACCTGTTTTTTCCACCTTCTAATTAGTTAATACCACACACCTAGGGGTCAGTTTGCAGTGCCACCCCGATTTCAAAGATATGGAGATTATGTAATTAATTAGGTCATAGAATCAGAGATTTAGAGATAGAAAAGACTTTAGAATTCTCAAGTCCAAACCTCTCATTTTGCAGATGGAGAAACTGAGGCCTCAAGAGGTCTAATGAATTGATCAAGGTCCCAAAGATATTAAGTGGTAGTGGTAGAAGGAGTAAAAATAATAATTAAGCTAAGGCAATTCATATTTGCAATTTATTCGGAATTCTATCTGATAAGGGAAAATAATCCTATTTCCAAATATACTTCATTACTTCATCGAACGCATGAAATTATTGATGTAAGGACTTACTTCAATGGTATTTATTATAACCCTTTCATGCTCTATCATCCCATCCTCTTCTTGTCTATGCCTTCCCGTGAATTCTTAGAAAATCTACCCAACACATTGGGGGCATTTTCTTCTAGTTCTTTTTCAAAAGCCATTTCATAGATATTGGTGTATCATTCAGGTCATCCAATTGTTATCATGTATGCTTGCTGTATAACTGATCTACTACATGTTAAAGTCATAACTTTTCTGAGTGATATTCCACAATCTAAATTCAACCTTTATACAAACAATTAGTTAATCAAAAGGAAAGTTGCCACTATGAAATCAACTTTAGAGGCAAGGCCTGTTGCTGGATAACTCAGTGGAAGTGTATACAGAAATGATGGATAGAAGGAATAGTCTAGGAAGAAGTAGGAATTCAAGAAGATTTTGTAGTGTCTGTAAGTCTGGGAGACTTCTAAGGCAAAAAAAAATATTTAAATCACTAGATAGCTCCTAATAGATATTTTATTCTCATAATTACATTAAAATTTGTTCCAAATGATGCAAATTCTAAAAATCAGCTATATGTTGGGAAATTGCAGTTTGGTTATAGAGTTACATTTCATATAAAGGAAATTTCTAAGTCTAGAGTATTGGTAACCTATTTGCTGAAAGGAATAGGATTATTAGTCTGTGAAAACAACAATAATTACATAAAACAGAAGCATTATTTAGTTGAGACTTCTGCAAACTTCACGTATTGGGTTACTGGAGACTAGAAAAAAGCTCTAAGAGTATTGAAAAGTTAATTAAATCTTTTTGTTGAATAATTTTACAACATGCTCTTTTTCTCCCCTTCCTGTATACGGCTGAATTTTATAGGTATAGAGATAGCCAACAGGAGTGAAAATTTCTGGAAGGCAAATCAATGTGTGCTAGGACATGGGCCTTTATGTGGGTCTTTATTTAGGCCAAAGTGACCAGGACTTTTTTTTTTTATTAAAGCCAAAACACTGGGTACACCAACAGCAAATACAGTCCTTTGGCAGTGTAGAAACAACCACCCTTGGCAATTAGGAAAAATATTTAGTTGAAACAGAAAGCTACCAAGTAATTATCGTCTTTCCCTTCCTCTTCTTCCCTACCACTCCTAGATTACTTCTACTCAGGTTTGGATCCTCCATTCACCCTCATTTCACCAACTAAATTTACCTAAAAAGTTGGTTTTAGGACATATTTCATATTGTATGTATGTTTACTGAAACAAAACGACAAAAGATTCAGTTGTTTTAGTCCAGTGGTGAGCATCTTAAAATATGTGTACTTAAGTACACGTAAGTACTTAAGTTAAAGTTTTTGTAAAAAAAATTCAGTCTAATGCAACCATAAAAACTAGACATTAGCTCATTTGAAAGGCAAAACCTATTATATCTTTATCCTTAGTTTCTCTATTTTTTTTAAATGGAAAATGCTATAATTCTTTGCTAGCTAGTGTCACTTTTATAGTATAGTGTAGTACTATAATACCCAGTTGAAAGCTAACCCCACTAAACAAAATCCTGATAAAAACACTTTTAAAAAATCCTCGAATAATGTTTAACTACTGCTGAAATTTTGTATCAAAATATATTTTAAGAATAATCAGTTCATGTTGATCATACTTACAGCTTTCCAGTTGCATTATACATGTTTGTACATCCATAGGAAAATTTTTCAGATCCATTGGGCAGGAGAGTATTAATGTCAATCTGAAATAATATTGAAAGTTATTATAAAAGATGACATCACATAAATATTTCATTAATGAAGCAATAACTGAAAAGAAAAGAATACCTTGTTTGATGGCAATAACATCTATTTGGTTCAGAATGAGCTTCATTGTCAAGATGTTTATTAGCTATGAGAAAGCCTATGAGCCTAATATAATAATCATTTTAAGACAAATAGATATTTTTAAATTTGTGCTTTATTTTTGTGGTGGAGTTGGGAGGAATATATTGTTGATTTTGGTTAAATTGGATAATAATAATGATAGGAACAAGAATAATACTTTATATAACTGATGGCATGATCCAAACAAATCTCCCACAACCCATCAAAATTATATGCACTAAAGAGAGTACAAGGTGTCATGAAAGTAGGGATATTAAAAATGGATGTAGGATAAGGGAGATTAGTGAATTGTGAAAGGGTATAGCAGGGTACTATTTGGTAGATTATATGTCTTGAATTCCCACACTGGAGAAATTAATATACTTTATATTTTTATTTACAGAGGGGTTGATCCACTATTAGACACTTCTTCACCTGGCTCAGCTAGATTGCAAAACTTTACAAGTACAATTATAAATTCAGCATTGTGTGTTCTTTTAAGGGTTTTGATTTGTATTAATTAGCACTACATGGTACAAGTTTGCTTTCATCTTTATCACATGAATTTTTCAAATGTCCAAGATGGTTAGGATAGTAAAACAAAAGTTTTGGCTTTGATAATGAGCACTTTGCCCTTCTCTGTGAAAGGACACATTCATTCTCCAACTCTTGTATGCTCCACCTATGCTATGAGAAGTCAAATACACATCCTGATTATTTCACTAGACAAAAACAGTAGACATTATATAATTTTAAAAAGCAAGACTCAAGAAGCTGTCCGGCTAAGAAAAATATTTCCTGCTATAACTCATATCCTGGAAAAACAAGTCTTTGACATCTCTGTCATTTTCTTTTAAGGTACAATATTAGAAAGATTTCTTTGATGGCACATTATTGCAAACTTTGAGTCAGTTCTGTGTTTGTACCATTAGACGTAGTTATCAAAATGTAGCCTACAAAATAAAGAAAACAGAGGGCCGGAAAAAGGCAAACATGCAGCTCCTAAAGCAAACATCCCCAAACTAAACAGCAATTAATCACATTCAGCCGTTTGAAGAGGACAGCTCTTACTGAAAGAGAGAACACTGTGTTTTGTTGACAAGACATGAAAGCAGACTCAGTCTCTTTTAGTTTTGCACATAGGAATCCTTGGCTTCATGCAAGAACAAATTTTACAAATCTTGCCCTGCATGTAAAATAAACAAATTAGTCTCACTAAAATGAAAAGAAAACATCCAATTTGCAGCTGGCTTGTCATAGGATCCTAGGTCATTTTGCCCTTGTCTCAAAATTTTAACACTTTGGCAACAGTAATATGTAAGCTTCTTGAGGGCAGGGAGTATTTAATTTTTCTTTGTATCTCTGGTACATGGAATGACCATAGTTTCTGTTTTAATAGGGATAGGGAAAAGACATCTGTTTCATGAGTATAGAGAAATCTGGCATGATGACACTACATGTTACATGATGTAACAATATAGATGGGTACCTTCTCTAATACACAGCTTAAGAGAATTGCCTAGAGGTTGGTAAGGTAAAGAAATCTTTTCAGGATCACACAGCCAGTCTTATGTCACAGATGAGACTAGAATCTGGCACCACTTTTTCTGTCACCATGGTTTATTATACCATGTAAATTCTCAATGCATAATAAATGCTTGTTAAATTGAATTGAAAACCACTACAAATCCAAGTAAATTAGGGTATTTTTCAGTCTTAAAGAAGAGATCTTAACATATTATCCCTTCCCCTAATTTGACAAAATTGAACAAATCCTTATTACTTCTGGAATCAAATATATTCCCTAGTACTTTATGATCTAGTGGCACTGGCCTATGTGTTGATCGTCTCCTAAGATATTTCATTTCCCAACTCTGCATTCCTGGGTCTCTCTCTTTTCATCCCTGATTCTTAGCTTTTTCAAGTCTCATCTAAAACCCTATCTCCTTCAAGAGTACTTTCTTGATGCTTTTTAATGTTAGTAACTTTCTCTGAAATTATTTCCACTTTATCCTGTATGTCTAGTTGTACATAGTTGTCTGCATGTTGCTTCTCCTATTAGAATGTTGATTTCTTTGAGGGTAGGGACCGCTTTTGCCTTTCTTTGCAATTCCAATATTTAGCATGGTACCTTGCATATAGCAGATGCTTCCTAAATACCTGGTGATTTGTTGAATCTATGGAACTTTCTGGATCTTCTTCTATGTCATACCTACTATGAGTAAAGACTGTTCTGGGATATCATCCTTTTCTCTCTCTTTTTCTCTCACTTGATAATTCCAATCAGCACCTATAGGTTTAATTATCATTTCTGAGGAGATGACTCTCAGATCTATGTAGTTAGCCACAGTCTCTCTCCTGAGATCCAGACTTGCATTATGAACTACCTATTGGACATTTTAGAAAGGATGTACTACAGCATCTCAGAAATTCTATCCCAAAGCCATCCTTTCACCAAACTTTTGCATTAACATGGGTGGCGGGGGTGGGGGCACCACTATAACTAGTCTCCAACTTTCTAACCTTGATGTCATCTTATACTTATTTACATTCACACCATATATCCAAATAAGTTGCCCAATATCATAATTTTGTCTTCACAAAGTCTCTCTTTTCCCCATTTCTATAGCCACTATTATATTTCAAGCCTTCATTCCAATTATTTGAACAATTGTAATAGCCTCCTAATTACACTCACCATATCTCCCTATCCTAATTCATCCCCTGCAGAGATACTTACGTAATTTTTCTGAAGTGTACGTTTGACCACAGGTCACCTATGTTACCTCCCAAAGTCCGATGGCTCCCTCTGAACTCTAGGATCCAACATAAATTCATCTATTTGACATTTAAAACTTCACATCATGTCCCTTTCCTATCCTTCTAGTCTTCATTTACTCCCCCCTCCAATATCCTCTGTTATCCAGATACAGAGGCCTATTTTTTCTTCCTAACAAACAACTTTCTATTTTTTTGTATGTGTGACAGACTGGCTCCATGCCTGGGATGTTTTATCCCTTCATACTCTACATTTTAATTTCTCTGGGTTTCTTTCAAGGCTCAGCTGCAATCCCACTTTTAAAAGGAGGGCTTTCCTAATCCTCCTAGATTCTGGTGCATTCCCCTCTAAAATCACTTAGGTTCTACTTTTATGGATCTTGTATATTATTTCTATAGATACATGTTGGCTCTCCCACTAGAGTGTAATCTCACTGAAAGCAGAAATTGCTTCTGCTCTTTTCTCTGTATCTCCAGTATTTAGTACAGTTCTTAACAAAGAGTAGGCATGTAATAAAGGATTGTTAATTGAATCTAGTTCAATGTGTGCTCTTAAGGAGAAAACATTCTTTTTAAAAAAAACATTTATTTTTAGTTTTCAGCATTTACTTTTATAAGATTGAGTTCTAAATTTTCCCCCTTCTTCCTCCCCGCCAAGATGGCATGCAATCTGATATAGGCCATGCATGTAGGAGAAAATATTTTGTTTCATTTTAGCATTCTCATAATCACACACTTTAATCATTTATTTTTGTTTTAAAGAATTCATTCTCAGTTGTTCTCTGCCATAGTCAACTGCCATTTTGAGTTAGTCCATATTCTATGAGAAACATTTTTGAGATAAATGTGTCACATTTTATGCTGTCTTATCAACACCATAGAACAGACTTTAGACTGCTAGTTAGAAGCATTTGAAACAGGAAATAGAGCAGGTGAAAATGAAAGAAAGAACTAGATAATATATTTTAAAGTAAAAAAATGAAACATGGTGAAAAATGAATGCCATAGGGAGTGAATTTTATATATTTGCTATCTTTTTATAAAAGAAAGTAGGAAAAGTAAATGCTTCTTGGGAAAACTTATTTTGCTGAGTTATATGGAAAGAGAATGGAGTAAGTTTCCATAAATAAATTTGTAACTCTGTCCTTCTTTTAGATAAAATATATCCTTTTATTATTATTTATAGCATTAAGAAATTATTATTATTAAAGAGATATTTTGGTATAGTGGATAGAGTTTAGCATCTGGGCTGAAATCTTACACATAATACTTACTTATTAGCTGACAATGGGGAAATACTTAAAACTCTGTGAGCCTGAGGTTACTCTGTAGAATATTCCCTAAGTTATGAATAGGTTGTAACCTATCTTGGTAAGAGGATTTCTTACACTGATGGAATCACAGATCTTTGATGTATTGACTTATTAGCATTATTAATCATTTAAGCTACCTCATATCTTTGTCTCTGGATTTGAAGTAAGAGGGCCTGAGCTCTGGTACTAGTTCTGGTACTTTCTACCTCTGTAATCTTGGCCAAGTCACTTAATCTCTCTGGTTCTCAATTTCCTCATCTGTAAAATGAAGGGCTTGAATTGTCAATTCTGAGATCCCTCAGCTCCAGATTGAGGATCCTAAAAACTTAAATTCATTAAAAGTTCTCTAAAACTGTAGGCACTCTGAAACTGCAAATCAAAGAGTTTTGTATTTTTTTAAAAAATTTGTTTTGCTGGATTAGCCTTATAGCTGGTCTTCAAAAAAAAGATAGATTTAAAAAAATTATAATGACTACCTAGAAAACACTTTAATATGTATCTTTTATCAGCACAGAAAAACCTGAATTACATGGAGGAAGGACTTATATCGTTATTCAAATATTTTTTCTTAAATGTTTTGAAATTCAACTTAGATCTGATATCCATCTCAAAATTTCTTGGTCTTTACAGGAAAATTATGGAGATGTTAAATTTGATAAACTATTAAAAAAAACTTTACCTTCTTATTCTATATAGAAATTAATCAGTCAGAGGTACATCTGTTTGGAAAATGCTAAAAATGAGCAAAATGAAGTACTTTGATGGTTATTTCATTCTGTCACTTTTAGGAAGCAATTGATTCATTGGCAAAGAAAGAAGAGAAAACATTATGTGAACAGCAGGTCAGCATGATTTCAAGAGTGATACCCAATAATGATTTTAACATTTGTAGTGGAAATCCTTAGAATCAACTTACACATCAAAAGTTTTGAGAGAACCTAATTCCTAAGGGGAAAAATGATGAGACCAATTAAAATCAACTTAGTTCAGACCCACAATAGTATATAGAGATTTCTCTGCACATTATTTTTTTCATGTTAAGATGAACAGTTGTTAGAAGACAGCAAGGTGGTGTATTGAAGATAATGCCATTCTTGGAGTTGGGAAGACCTGCATTCAAATCTAATCTCAGACATATACTAGCTGTGTGATTCTGGGCAATTCACTTTCCCTCTAAATTGGTTCCCTCATCTTTAAAATGAGGATTATAATTGCCCTGCTTTCCAGGGGTTTTATAAGGATCAAATGAAGGAAAGCACATTAAAAACCTTAGGAAACTATGTAAAACCTGTCTATAATGTTTATTATTTAGAAAGATACTGTGATTTTTTAAATAAATTTTTGATTCTCCTCATTTAGATAGTTGTTATAGGTAACTTGAGAACAAAAGAATTGTATTTGATTCCTGATGAACTAGTTTCCATTTTGAATTAATATAAAATAAAACAATTTAGAGTCAGTTTCAGGTTGATAGCTCATAGATTATTTAGAGCTACAAGACACCTGAGAGACTAAGTCCAACTCCCTCTTTTTACAAGGCAAACATTCTGACTCCAAAGGATTTTTGACTTTGAAATACATCAACAAAGGATCTGGCAGAAGTCCTATGTCCTAATGCTCCTCAGCAACAGATGACTTCCACGTTTAATGTGCCTCTCCGAGATGCAGCCTGTTCTGAATGAGAGATAATTCAATTATAAAATTGATGAAGGTTCCTGTCACACCAATCTGTGATGGAGACACTAGACGTCTGTCTCTTACTTGTCTTACAAAAGGCAGAGCTACAAGATACCAAAGCATATGGATTAAAGTGGAGTCATTTTTTGTTCTTTTCCAGTGAGTGATACCATAAAACCTTAGTCCTATTGTTATAACATTGTCTAAGTATAGGGCAGACCATGAGTAATCAATGACAGTAAAATGCTTTGGGTTCTTCAGAAAAATGCATGAAGGATAAAAAGAATGCTTTATAAGCCTTATGCCTTGGTCTGTCATTGTGATTTGAGTAATTACCCACATAGAGATGGGGAAGGAGTCTGAGAATTAGGGAATGAAGATAAAAAATGCAAAAAGGTGACCAAAGAAAGAAATGTAGAAGTGGAAAGGGTACAGAGACCTATAAGAAGATGAGATATAGCCAGGCAAACTGAAAAAAAGTTTTTTTCCCCTTGTAGATGTTTTAGTGAATTCACCAACTTTTTTCCATTTTTTATTTCATGTCAGATTTCATTGTCCTTCAATTTCCTTTTAATGTTTCCTGCTGGCCTCTGTTGGTGTGGAACAACAGTTGCATCTGCTCTCAAGGTCGATAGCTGGCAAGAAAAACATTGACATGGAAAATGAAAAATTGAAATAGTTCTCCCATCTAGGACTCACCTTATTGAATATAGCACATTGCCGTTTTTGAAAATTCTTAGCAATTTGTTGTCTGTCGTAACCTCATGAAAGTTGGCACCTTTTTCATTAGCAAAGAAAAGATCAGGTTTCCAAATGGAATCCAGCATGGAAGGATCTAAGTCTAGGGAATCGTCGGGGTATTCACTATATGCAAGGCGCGGATCATTCCACTTCTGACGTAGGAAGATATTCACTCTGTAATCCTATAGGAAAGCACACAAAAACACTGTTTTTGTTTGTTTGTTTTTAATGAGAACTGCTGGGGTTTCATGGTTTTTGTTTTTGACTGCTTCAGGTTGTTTACAACTAGCATTAATATAGTTCTCTAGGGTTTGTAATACACCTTCAATTTGTTTGTATTCTTATAAAACCCAAGGTAGTAGGTGCTACCATCACCCCCATCTTACAGAAGAGGAGACTGAGATAAAGTGTGTGCATTGTCCAGAATCATGCAATCAGTAAGTGTCTGAGGCTGGATTTGAGGTCAGGATTTCCTGATTCCAAGTCCCTATCCACTGGACCAATCTACATGTTCTTCCCTGGATGATGGAAGAATGAAAGCTATCTTCAATGGATTGTAGCCACTGATATTTTTTTATTATAATCAATTATTTACCAAAAAGTCAGTTCTAAGATTGAGGCTTTGTCAACATTCCCTATGGCTCTCCAAAAGAAATACAATGAAGATGGATAAAATATAGGGTGATGAGAAATTAGACGTGATTTCACAAACATAAGGAAAGCTCAGATGGACATACTGAATTTACTAAGGGAAGACAGCATTTTCTCTGCAACTTAAAGAGATTTGCCTAGAGCAATGAAACATTAAATTGACTTACTCAGGGTGAAATAGCCATTTGTGACAGAGGTGGGGATTCATGGACAAATCTTTAGCCACTGTGCCACAGTCAAAACATCTTTTGATATGAATGTCTATACTTTTGCTTCTTATCCCCTTTCAAATCCAAAGGGTATTGTTCAATAGGGTTATATAGAACAAGAACCTTGATTTGGTTATTTCTCTCTGGGTATGTTTATACATATAAACAAACATATACATACACATTTTCTATCTATCTATATCTCTGTGTATGTATGTATGTATGTATCTATCTATCTATCTATCTTTCTATCTAACCTGGGATTTACTGGTATAGGGAATACTAAGGTTGGTCAACTTCCACCAATTCAGGTTGACATTTTTTCAGCAACTTATAGGTTCTGAGAGTTGCCTGGAGCATGGAGAGGTGAAGTGACATATAGACAGTATATGTCAGAGGCACAACTAGAGGTCAGGTCTTCTTATACTATGCATATACATATGTGATGTTTCCCCCTTAAAGTTAAAATTCTCATCCTTGGTATTAAATTCCTAGCAAGACTTTTTCATTTATTGTAGAAACAGAGTAAATATTAGCTGAGGCATACACATGGAGGTAGTTTTACCTTAAGAATATTATCAAAGATATCTCTATTAAATATCTGTTTCAGTCTCCTTGTAAAGTAATAGCAATATATTTTCCCAGTTGGAGAATAGCATACAGACTTTATTATTGATAGTATGGAATTTTAAATGAAGAACTAAAAGATAAAGATATGAGTACCCTTTACACTTAACTGCTAATGGTATGTCCCAGTGAGATAACTCATCATCCATTAGTAAAGGAGGAAAGAAATACTACCAATAGTCTTGATTCTTGCTTGATCCCCTCTGAATTGATAGCATCATTACCAAGATAGTTGATCAGGGTTAAGACAATAGATTCAAAAGTTATTAGCTAAAAACACATTATTTATCTTCTGTAAACTCCCTCTCTCCCATCTCGTTGATGTGTGATAAAAAAAAAACATAATTTAGCCACTATTAAAAACAATAAATGCTGCTAATCAATTTTTGGTCCATTCAGTTAAACTCTACCACCATTAGAAACAGCTAATTAAATTACCAAGACTGAGGAAATGATGAATGAGTACATCAGTATTATTTTTTTCACTGTCCAACTCTCCCAAAACACAGAATATCAATAAACACCATTGTGTCATGACAGAAGACACTCCCATAATTCCTAGTTTGATGGATTACTCATTTTACAGAGATGTTGAACTCATGTTTTTGGTCAGTGTTAGAAGTTTATTCACACAAATGGACAGATACGGAGAAGACATTTTTTTGGGCATCCATCTGGAGCTGATACACCCCATGTATCTTTTCAAGGGACCATGGAGCAGAGTTCACTTCGGCTTTTGCCTCAAGGCCCATCATAATGTGGAAACACTTCACAATTGTCCAAGAAAATGTCATGACTCATGAGGTTCTGTAAAACCTGCAAATGGGGATATAGAAACAACCTTCTTCCAGACAAGGGGAGGTCATCTCTAAACCTAAATCTCTGCTCCCAGGTAAGAGACCTGTGGGGAGTAAGCTATGCTTTTGTTCTATTATCCTATGGCAGAGATATTAACTATAGCCACCAAAAAAAGGAAAAAAAAACAATAATATTATTAGTATGCATTTTTATAGTGCCTTGAAGGTTCTCTAAGTGCTATCTTTAAAGTGCTGAAGGGAAGTCGAAAGTAGAAGTACTGTTAGATTCATTTTTATAGATGAGGAAACTGAGGCTCACAGAAGTTGAGTGGTCTGCCAAAGTTTGGACAATCAGTAAGCATCAGAACCAGAATTTAAAGCCAAATGTTTTCTTGCCTCCAAATCCAGTCTGCTCTTTTCTATATCATGCTGCCTGAGCTACAAATCTCCCTGCATGACTAAGCAGGAGACCCCTGAAACAAGGCTAAGTCACAATGCTGAAGCAATTTTTTTTTAAGTTTAAAAAATTAAGTTGAAAAAGAAAAAAAATCACTTACTGACTACAGTTTGTGATAACTGTCATAAATAATTTTTAGACATTTTCAAGACTTTGTAAGATATTGATGGAGAACTGTCTGTATCTATCAGATCAGCTATTTCAATCATCATAGTCAAACTTTGTTTACATAAACCCAACATTGCCCACTATCTTGTATTATTTTACTCTAGATAGCATGTTGTTGTACTCACCTTGTTATACTTATTGGAATGGTAAACAAGAAAAAGGGAAAAGGGAGGTGTTTTTGTTTAAAAATGCAACATAAACCTAATTTGTAATGTTCTAAAAGATTTTTTTTGCTCCTAGGGAATCTAAAAGCAGGAAGTTGATTATCTATGGTTCATATGGTTCATATCTATTTGGTTCATTTAGTGAAAACCAACTGTCGCAGGGATGGGTGACACAAAGTCTCCTTCAATTTTGCTTCTCAGAATACCTGGGAACATCATTAATGTCCCTTGTGCTGTGAACTCAGGAGGGTCCTAAAATCTCCAAATGTCCCCCCATAGCCCTCTCAACTGATCTTCTACAGTTAGGAATCAGGATGAAGGGAAAGGAGATAAGAGTCCCTCATTAAAAAAACAAAAAACAGACAATGAATTATTGTTATGAAACTTGTTATGATAAAATTCACTTTTGGAACTAAAATTTTCAATTACTATTTCTTTGAGGGTAACTGGTTCAAATATTTAGTTTCCTTATTCCACAATGAAAACCAGCATGGGTTGAGAAGTAGCCTCAGTAAGGTAAATCAAGGTGCAAGTCCTCTTTCTGATGCATACTGGTTATTCCAATTTGGTCAAGTGATTTAACCGTTCAGTGCTCTAGGCAACATCCTAAAACTGCAAGCTGTCAGTCAGATTAGGGAGTTTCCTTACCTACAAGTTCCAAATGCAGATGAAATCTTATGTCCAATCACTATCAATAGTTCTTCTGATTATGCAAAGTATATCATTGTGAAAGCATGCAGGATGAAGAGCAGTCCAGTGGAAGGTACAAGAATTAATTAAAGGCTACTGTCCTCAGAGGGCTACCCTACCTGTGTATTTCAGAAAATGGCTTTATAGATTTCCATTAACACGCCCATAGGTATTTAATGAAAAATAGAAAGAAACAATTTTGCCTTAAGATAACAATGAAAAGAACCTATTTGTAAAAGATATCCAAACATCCATCTGCTTCAATCAAAGAAACTTATCAAATGACTGGTTGTACATTATGTATTCCAAATAACTAGTTGGTTAGGTGCCTGGACCAGAATCAATGAATCTACAAGCTTTTAGTAAGCCCTAACTGCCAGACCCAGAACTAAAAAAAAAAAATCTGGGGATATAAAGAAAGGTAAAAAAGAGCTCCTGCCCTCAGGGACCTTACATTTTAATGGAGATGACAATATGCATCTAAATAATTTCTTCAGAGATACAGAGAATATAGAAGAGAACCTTGGAAGGAACTTAAGGATACTAAAAGAGAGAGGTAAAGAGGGAAAGCATTAGAGACAGGAAGAGTGGTCCCTGTTAGTTACAGACAGGGATAGATTCTTTCCCGTTAGAAATAGCAAGTAAACCAGTATAGCTGGACTATCCAGGGAATGGAGCATGTTAAGGACTAATGGGTAAGAAGCCTACAGGAAGAGTTCCAACTATAAAGAGCTTGGGGTGTATATTTGATCCTTGCATTTACAGGAGTCCTAGAGCTTGAGTGTGGGTGGAAGAAGGTAACATAGCTATATCACTTTGATAGTAGTGAGGAGGTTGGATGGGAGTGGGTTGAGACTCAAAGCAGGGAGACTAATTAGGAGGCTCTTTCAATAGCCCATGTGAAAAGTGATGAGGGACTGTAGACAAGATATATTTTGAAAGCAAAAACATACAAAATTTACTAACGGATTGGATATATGGAGTGAATGAGAGTGAAGCCTAGATGATTGGGAGGATGTGTGTTTTTGTCCTTCATTCTCTAAGAGGATGGTGGTATGTTCCATAGTAATAGAGAAGTTTGGAAGAGGGGAGAATTTTGTGGGGGATAATGATATATGGTTTAAACATTGTAAAAGGGATAAAGGAGATAATAATAGTCAGCATTAATATAGTGCTTTAAGCTTTTCAGAGTACCTTACAAATGTTTTATCTTCACAACAATTCTGGGTCCCATTTTTCAGATGTAGAAACTGAGACACAGATTGGTTTTGACTTGCTACTGTCATATAGCTAGTAAAATGTCTGAAGCTGGATTTAAACACAGATCTTCTGACTCCAGTGCAACACTCCAGGCAGCTACTGTTGCAGTGGATAGAGTGTAGTGCTTGAAATCAGGAAAACCTGAGTTCAAATCCAGCCTGAGACACTAGCCTTTTTGCCTCTTTTAAGTCTCTGTATTTCACTTTCCTTTTTTGTAGAATGAGGATAATAATAGCAAGTACCTCAGAGGATTGTTTTGAATATCTGCTGAGTTGCTGCTTTGCAAACTTTAAAGTGCCATATAAATGTCAGTTATTAGCTATTATTGTTCACCATGTCTCTTAGATGCCTGCAGAGTTGAAGAAATAGTCCATGCAATGCTAAACCTAAAAGTCCCATTTCCTTGAAAGCATAGGCATATCTTTCATCCCCTTAACAGTGAATATTCTGGGAAGTGCCATGAGTTCACTGATTTAATGCAAACCAAACTTTAGCTTCAAACTGATTTAGAAAAACAGCTGGCTCTAACTTATCTTTCCAGTCTTGTTTTAGATGACTCCATTTCACTTACCTTTTTCTTCAATAAATTGGTTAATGGTTTTGCTTAATTACCAGGTAGATTCAATCAGAGAAGTAAGTTCAATAACCCTATGTAGAATAAATTAATTCATGTAATTAACATTCTGTGTCTACCATGTGCAGATACTGTGAAAGGCATTAAAGATCACAGATAGACATGCCACCTACTCTGCTCTTAAGGACCTTCTAATCTAATGAGTGTGGAAAGCATGTATAAAATTAACCAAATGTGGGAATATATTAAGTCTGAAAGATTATTCCAGATAAATTGCTCAAAAGAAATTCAATGGGAGAAAGATTTCTTCCTTTTGCGTTGAAAGGAACCAGAATACTTCCTAGAGAAAGGTGGTCTTTGAGATTAAGTTTGAAGGGAGTGATTTTAATATGAAGATGGGAGAAGGCAATGTTTTCCTCAAATAGATGATAATATAATAATATTATTATTGCTAACATTTGTAGGGGCTCTTAAGGTTTGCAAAATGTTGTACATAAATTGTCTCATTTTGTTCTTATGGCAATCCTATGAAACAGGTGCTATTTTTTAATCTCCATTTTAAAGATGAGGAAACCAAGGCTGAGAAAAGTTAAGTGGCTTAGCCACGACCACATAGTTAATGAATTTTTGAAGGCAGCATTTGAACTCAGATCTAACCACTGTACCAAATTATAGAGATAGAAGACAACAGAAAGAAAATAAAGGAAAAGAGCTGTTAAATGTTGAGGAAAGTTATTTTGATTTCTGGCACATTTTTGTAAGCTGATATATGAGAAGAAGAATTCCTAGGGAATGGTAAAAGAGGAGATAGGTTTGAGGGTATGGTTGGGAGGAGACCTTCTTTAAACAATAGAAGAAAACAGGAGATGGCTGACATGTTTAGAGTAGTGGAGGAAGTGAAGTGAGAGAGTTCATATTGAATGGTCTCAATCTCAGTAAAATAAGAGGAATAGTCATGTGCTATGGCAAAGCTGGACAGTATACTAAAAAAAAAGACATCACTTTCCTGACAAAGTTCCATATAGTCAAAGATATGGTTTTTCCAGTAGTAATGTGTGGTTATGAGAGTTGGTCTATAAAGAAAGCTGGGCACTGCAGAATCAATGCTTTTAAATTGTGGTGTTGGAGAAGATTTTTGAGAGTCTCTTGGACAGCAAAGAGATCAAATAAGTTAATACTTAAAGAAACTAATTCAGGCTACTTATTGGAAAGTCAAATAGTGAAACTTAAATACTTGGGCCACATAATGAGAAAAGACTCTTGAGAAAGACCTTGATGTTGGGATTGAAGGGAAAAGGGGATGACAGAGGTTGAGATGGATATATGGTATCAGGGAAACAATAAACATGAACTTGGACACACTTCAGGAGATAGTTGAAGACAGAAGGGCCTGGCATTACTATGGTCAGATACAACTGAACAACATCTACATTGAATGATAGGGTAGAGTTGGAAACTTGGGATTAGAGGAAAAGATATTACAGAGAGTGTGAGAGTCAGTAAGAGATTAATAAGAACATAACCATGCAGTTGAAAAAGCCTGGTGGTGGAGACAGTATAGATGGAAACAACCCAGTTTTGTGATTTTCTTTAGTAGCATTTTTTAACTTTGAAGTATGAGTGGAAGAGGTAGATAGTAGGAGGTACTGAGGGTTGAGGATTAGTAGGGTAGAATTGTTATAAGGTCATGGGATTAAAGAGTTTAGGAAGGAAAGCATTATTAAAGTGTTTGATGATAGGGTCAGGATGGAGTAGGAAAGATGACACAATAGAAATGATTGATAGACTCAGAGACACTGAAGGAAAGAATATCATGATGGAGAACAGGTGTGAGAGATTAAAGCAGAGGAAGATGGATAAGGCTAGGAAATTATGTTAATAGTGGGGATTAATGAGTTCAAGATTTAGGAGTGATGATGAGGTCTAGGGTGGGGTGACTGTCATGTATGGCTGAAATAGGGTACAGGTGATGGTCATGTTAGTTCAGGAAACTAAGCTTTGATTAATTTCTGAAGCACTGATTCAAACCTTATTTCCTCATGGAAGGGAGTAAGGATGGTTAAAACCTGCCTTGTAATTTGATTTCTGACTCTTCTACTCAAGTAAAACTATTCTCTCCAAAGTTACCATTATTCCTTTAAGTCATTAATCTAAGAGGCTTTTCCGTCCTTTTTCTTCTTGCATTTCACATAGTATTTGACACTGTTGACCACTGTCTTCTCCTGGGTACTCTCACCTCTACAATATCTTTTATGACTGTCTTTGCTGTTTATTCACATCGCCACAAGCCCTCATCCACTTTTGCCTAGATTCTTTCATTAATCTCTTAACTAATTCCCCTGACTGGAGTCTCTCTTTTCTGTAGCACAAATTCCACATGGTTGCCTAATTGATAGTCTTAAAATACAGATCTGGCCACATCAATACTTTACTGGAAAACCTTCCGTGACTCCCTGTTGACTCAAGTTAAAAATACAAATTACTCTGATAATTTAAGCCCTTCATAGTTTGATTATAGCTCTTCTTTCTAAACTGATTTCAGATTATTCCCACATTTCAAACGCTTCAGCCAAACTACCCTGTTTGCTTATTCTTGTACATGAGATTTCATCTTCTGTCTCTGGACCTGTACCTTGGGCCTGTCTTCCTTCAAGAATTAATTTAAGTGCTATGTTCTCCTCAGGGCCTTTTTTATTTCTCCCTACTTTTAGCACTCTCTTCTGAAATTGATTACTTTGTGTTGTGTAGTTGTTTATCTGTTCCCATAGTAGTTGCTTAATACAAACTTGATTCCCAGTGTCATGAACACAGTAAGAATTAATGAATAACTACTGAATTGAGATGGATTTTGTGGTCATAAAAAATCAAATGCCTCAAGGTCAACTTTTCAGTGATAACTCTTTACTCACCTGGGACACCACCATGTTTATATTGTCACTACAGATTGTTTGGACCTTCCAGATCTTAGGTGATCTTGATATGGGCTTTGAGAACCTAAGGTCATGACCATTCCCCAAATAGACATTGGCTATATTACTTCAGTAAAAAAAAAAAAAAAGCCTAATAAGAATTGCAATAACTGTTTATTCAGAACAGTTTGAATATTTGACATGTATTTCTGAATGCTCCATCCTTATAAATGGATATGACTATCTTAAATTATGTCTTAATAGTTCATTGAAAAGAAATTCTGCATTATGGAGTCTGATAAATCAGGGCTAAATAGCCCATTTGGATACCTCAGGTTTTGGAATTGGAACAAAATGAGACAAATCATAGTCCGTTTAACAATTAATGTTTTTTTAAAATGTGCTTATTTAGCCACAATTGGAAGAAACCATTCAGCATAGGGGAGGAATGTTCATTGAGGATATAGTTGAGCACAGCTTGCTTGTGCCACGGTCTTATAACTGGTCTAGGATCCAAAACTTGAGAGAACTATAGCCTTCATGTTCAAGCTGATTTTGAACTCAGGACATGAGAAGCTTCATTAATAACTTGAGTTTAATCCTATGACCAAATTAAATATCAAGGACAATTTCTTTTTTTTAGGAAAAAAAATTTACTTAATGCTTCTGGAACAGGGCTTTAGAATATTATTCCCACCAAAAGGGGTAAAATATATAAACAAATTTTGCTTCCAATTCCAGCTTCTATTCTAGAACTATGAAGAAGAGAGGATAGGATGGTAACTGCTAGAAATAATCAAGAATTTTATCTGGCCAAGAGTGAATTTGTCCTTGAACTCCATTGGTCAGCATTCCAGGGTTCACTAAATCACACCCCTTGATTACATTTCCATTTATTTTATTCTTTAATAATGGAATATTCTTAATCCCCTCCCCTCTTGTCTACATCAACATTATAAAGGAGTTTTCAATTGCTAGGAGAACTGACAAAAGCATGAGTTTGAAGATTCCAACCCAAGATATCAGTGATAAAGTGGGTTTATGGCCCTCATCCTAATCCTTTGAGAATTAGACCTGACCAAGTAGTAGTTTTTGATATGTAAGAAGAGGCCTTTTTTCAGAACAAAGAAAAGTAATAGATATGCTGATTTTCAAACAGTCAACCCTGCTCCCCCCACTGCTGTCTCTACAAGCAGTTTTTGTCTCTGACATTAGCCATCAGTATGAATTATAATGTCTTTATATAATTTCTGTGGAAACAAAATTCAATCATATTTTACAGAAACAAACACTTTTCCGAAGCTAATTTTATTTTTCAGGTTTCAGAGCTTAATAGGCTTGTTCTTTTGGGGGTGGGTTAAGTTGAAAACCATGCATCTATGAAACAATCACATCCTGAGGCAAGTAGGGAAGCTGTTCTTGTCGTTTTAAATTTCTTTCATGTCATATATTATTCACATTTCCTTTAATAATGCCGTGAAATTCTACTAAGTCTAAGAAACATGCAATTCTATAATGAAGCCTAGATATTGTTGCTGTTGCTGTGTTTGTCCTTTGTTCTTGAAAAGGACTGTGATATCCAGATGATGACATGACTTGCACTTGATTTGGATTGGAGTGAGGGAGGGCTGTGCAAGGTCACCAACCTCACTTTTTCCTCCTGAGCCATCTGGGTCCAGTGGCCTGATATTGATCAGGATGACTGGGGATGACTCAGGATGCAATGTGGGACCTTGACCATTTTAGGCTAAGGTCTTATCAGAATCTCACTTTGAGTAGGATACCCCAAGAAGATACTCAAGGGATGGCCCCTTTGAATAAAAATAGTAACTGTTTCTCTTTCACCCAGGAACCCTGAGGGTCTTCCTTGCCCAGTTTGATTTTTTAAAATTTTTTATTAAAAGGGGACTTTATTTTATTTTCTTAAAAAGGGGCCTTTATTAACTTAGATATTGAATTAGCCTTTGATTGCATTCAGAATAGATGTCCAAGCATTTATATTAATGGAAGAGCTATAATTATTACATACTTTCCAAGGGCCTATATCATGTTAGTGTTTTAAAGATGGTATGAACTAAATTTTAGACTTCTTTATATGGATGTCTCAGTAAGAATTTTACTTCTGAAACAATGGGAAAGACATTTCTGAATCACTATAGAACTATATGAAATGGTCTATTAAAAATGAAAATATTCATCATGGGCTTTTATCAGTGAAATGGATCTTGAATGCATCCATTTTTCTTGCAAATACCATGATTCATCTTTTAGTTTTTAGGGTAAAGTTAGAAAGGAATCCTATTAGAAGCCCCCTCCCTTCTGATCCCCTATCACATGCTCCAATTCTTTGTCTCTCTCTATTTCATTATTTAGGGATGGCAGCTAGTGTCATGCCTCTACCCTAGTAACATTTTAACTGTGATAAATGATATGACTTTTTCCCCCTTTCTGTTGTAGACATGGGATTTTAGTAGTAGACTGAATTTCCTTTCACAGATATAGCTTGGCACTCCCTTTCCATCTTAGTCTTAGACTTGTTTACTTTATGGGAATCATATTACAAGTATGTGTCAGAGGCAGAATGTATCTTCAAGTCTTCCTGCCTCCAAGGCTAGCCATTTATGCACTACCATTGCAAGATGGGACAGTGATATATGGACCCCAAGCTCTTTTGACCAGCCCCTGCAAGAGACCTAAAAAGGAATTAAATACGGGTGAAATTTTCACCGATGGTTCCCCCATGGACACTAGTCCTGGGAGATTAGATTCTCCTCTCTGTACCAAAATTCTCTGAGTCTGAGGTAAATCTCTTCAAGAGTAGCAATTCTGCTTTGATTTATCCTAAATTCATTTTTTTCTTTCTTTTTTTATTATTTTATTTGTTTTCAGTGTTCTACAATCACTTCCATATAACTTAAAATTTTTTCCGCCTTCTTCCCTCTCCTTTCCCCTTCCCTCCTTGAATTGGCGTACAATTTTATATAGGCTCTACACATATATTCCTATTAAATACATTTTCACCTTAGTCATATGGCATAGAAGAATTAAAATGAATGGGAGAAATCATAAAACAAACCAAAATGTAATACAGAAGAAAATGATCTGCTACATTCTGTGATCGAATTCCATAGCTATTTCTCTGGATGTGGAAGGCATTTTGCTTTAAGAGACCATTGGGAATATTTTAAGTCCTTGCATTGCAATGAAGTTCTAAGTCTACCAGAAAAAATCCTCGTACACTGTGGTTGTTGCTGCATATAAAGTTTTCCTGGTTCTGCTCCTTTAATTCACCATCAGTTCGTATAAGTTTTTCCAGGTCTCTCTGAAGTCTTCCTGTTCATCATTTCTTACAGCACAATAGTATTCCATTATATTCATATACCACAGTTTATTCAGTCATTCCCCATTTTATGGGCATTCCCTTGATTTCCAGTTTGTAGCCACCACAAAGAGAGCTGCTATAAATATTTTTGCACGTATAGGGCACTTTCTGATTTTTATGATCTCATGGGGATGCAGTTCTAGAAGCGATATTGCTGGGTCAAAGGGTATGCACATTTTTGTAGCCCTTCGGGCGTAGTTCCAAATTGCTCTCCAGAATGGCTGAATCAGCTCACAGCTCCACCAACGATGAATTAGTGTTTCAACTCTCCCATATCTTCTCCAACATTTATCATCCCTAAATTCATTTTTTTAAAAAAAAGAAGTGCCCCTGATTGGTCTAAGAGGAACTGTTTGAATTTGTAACTAATCTGTATAAGTTTGTAGGCTGTGGAGCATTCAAATTCTATTTCTTATAAAATTATATGGTCTTAATTTTAACTTTTTAAACATAGGCTACTGTGTCTTTTTTCCTTTGTTTTTCTTACTTTTATTTTGTTAAGACTAGGGAGATTCAGTAGTGGAATTACTAGTTCCTCATATTCAGTCAGCTAGCCACCTAGCTAATTTTAAAACTTCTTGTTGGCAGAGTTAAAACAGACTTTTTTGTCTGTAAATTCTTTTAACAAGGAGTAATTAAAAAAATTATTGTCATCAGTAGAGAAATCTCTCAAATTGGTTGAGGGGAGAACATTTGGGTCCTTAAGGGAGAGATTCATGACCTCAACAGTAAGCTATCACAGCTCTGACTACCCTGGGAGTAAATTCATCTTCTTTTAACCTGAGAAGAAAGCTAATTTTAGTTTTACAGTTATGAGGAAAGGAAAATGCTTATTTTCACTTATATTTGCTTAGGATTAAGTCAGTTTGAGCTAAATTTTCAGGAAGTTTTAAAGGAAAATAGGTATAAATTTTGCTGAATGTTCCCTTACTAAGTCCCTTTAGGCCATAATTGATCTGTCTTAGTGATGAGGAGAAAGGAGTGCTGGAGGCAGATGGAGCAAGCAGGATACAGGATGTGAGATATGAGATAAGATACACGATATGACCAGCCAGAAAAAGTGATCAAAGAAGATTATGCACTAAGGCTTCCCTCTGTGGACTTACTTGTGTGCTTTCACAAACACCCCCTTACCTGACATTCCAGAACAACTCTTCTCCCCTTTCCTGTTCCCTTTGCTTATCTGTATGAACTCTAGAGCAGTCCTCCCTTTCCCCCTTTCCTATATCTATGACAAAGTTACCTCTGAACTACCTGATATCCAAAATATTCCCTCCTCCCTTCTCCTGTTCCCCTTCCCCCTATTCCATAAAATTGTATTTAAATCAAGCCTTCAACCTGCCCCCCCCCCCCCCCCTCATAAGGAAGCTGGGCCTGCTAGGCTCTGCTTCTCTCATGGAATAGAGCCCTTTGGGGCTCTGTCTCGTGGGGAGCAGGCCTGCTTGGGTAAGTTACTCCAATTAACACCTTTCTTCAACTTGCAGACTGTCTAGGACAGTCTTTACTCCATCAGTTCAGGTGGCACCCCAAAATTCTTGGGGTGTATCCTGAACTCATCATTAGCACCCTAGAGGTTAAGCCCAGAAATTAAGAATTAGAAGTATTGGAGAAATTGGCAAAACTTATCCCTGAATATTACAGCGTTAGTTGTAGGAAAGACATTCATATAGACAGAACTCAGACTAATGAGAAATTGTCACCCTTATTTTATTTTGACATTCTGGGAAAAAGGTGAACTTCCAGTCCGATTGGGGGAAATGTAAGGGAGATAATTTCTAAGCACCTTCAGTGGGGCAACTTTTCAGAAGAAACAGCTTCTACCTCAGGAATCTAGTCCAGTTCTCTCAAGAGAAGTTGCTCTAATGAGTGCCACTTCTGATCAGCGACCCCTGCAGGAGAGATGAGGTTGGGAATAAGAGGAGAAATGCATCCTGCAGGATCCCCATTACAGCCTGGGAAAAGGGTAAACTCCCAGTCCAGGGGATGAATAAAGGGGGATGAAACTCCCAGTGGGGATGAATAAGGAAAGAGTTATTAAACGGCTTAAAGTTTGGTTTGAGAATGCAAAGGGATTGTTTTGGTCCAAGCATAGAACTTTTGATTACTTAGAAAATTATGGAATTTTATTGAATAACCTCCCAAATCAGCTCAGAATAAATGAATTATTGATATTACTAAATCCTTTATCATTCTCAGTTTTTCTTCTTGTGATTATACTTTGGCAAAAGTCTAGAGGAATGGAACTTGAACTAGCTCTTCTATCTATTAGGGACTTCTATCTTTTAAGTACTTGGTTCTTAAGACAAGGTGCACTTTAAATGGGTGAACTCAATTGGCAATTTGTATTGTTACTAAATTACATGTTTTATTGATAGAATTCTAAAAACATTAACATAACTAGGAAACAAGAATTATTTTAGGTTGACAGCAGAGCCCTAACCACAAGACAGTCATAAGTTCTATACTTAACAGAGGAGACAGGTAAGATACTGATTTCAAAATCTAAAGAAAAACTTAGAAGTTCAGGCTTGATTTAATGTTGTGTCTTGTTATATATTCTATTTATGTCCATTCTATAAATGATAAAACTAAGTTTAGGAATAGTGGGTTATCTATTTCAGATAAAAAGGAAACTTATACAATCAAAAATCTGTAAGAGAATTGGAAATATTTGTCTGTTGTATCTGTGCTCTTTGTGCTAACCCATAGCTAACAGGTGTTTAACTGTGTCTTTTTTTTCTCCTGATCAACCAAAAGAAAGCCTTTGTTGAAAAAGGCTTAAAAGGGAACAAATCTCTCTTTTTCACTGTTTCGAACACTGGCCATGTTGGAGATTGATGAAATCAAAGAGAGATACAGAAATTAATTGAAAACTAAAATACAAAAAAAAAATCAGAAACTAAATTTGTGAAAAAGAAATAGCCAAATTTGTTTCATTTCTAAATTATACTTTGGATGTCTTTATAAAATATTTTGATGAGTTTATAACGTATTACCAAACTCAGAAGAATTTAGTAAAAACAACAAAATTCATAGATCATTTATTCCTTAAAGAGGACCATTAAAATAATGAAGGATTGATTTAAAGCTGAAGTTTACATTTTAAAAACTGTCTTAATATTCATGAGATATATTCAGAAGAGATTCAGTGAAATAGGAATTCAGGAAAGTGTTAAAATAAAAAAAAACTTAGGAGATAATGTAGAGAAATTAGATTTTAAAAAATCTCATGGGCTTAAATAATTTCACAACTCAGAATTAAAAAGGAAACATTGCTAAGATTGAAGAAATTTCAGCTAGACAATCTCTAATTCTGAAATTTGGAGGTATCAATCTGTGAAATAGGTTTTAATTTTAGTGTAGAATAAAGGTATGCTTAAGTTTGTCATAGGAAGGAATTTTTATTATTGGAAGACAGAATAAGGAGATTTTAGACCATCTTTAGAAAAGAATAAAAGTGGATAGAATTGGAGTTCATTTGCCCTCTGTTGTTTACTGCTTTTAAACAACCAAGCTGAGAGCACCAAGCAAGTCCTAGTTAGGGATTCCAGAATGAAGGTGATTCCCAAGGTGCTCCCAGAAAAAGAAAGCTTGTTTTGAAATCAGGAAGCAATTGAAGGTAAGTGAAGCTTAATGATACTATTGCAGTTTAAGTCAATTGTTTAATTAAATTAAAATTAATTAAAACACAGTAAATTAATTTAAATTTAATAAATATATAAAAATTTAAATTTAATTTGCATATAAATTTAAATTAAGTAATTAAAATTAAATGAAATTAAAAATTAAATGAAATTAAAACACAGTAAACCTTATGTTGAAATCAATTGGTTAGCAAAATAAGTTCAAATTGTATAAATAAGATTTTATAACTTAGGGAAAAGAATCATTGAAGACAAAATTAAACAAAAATATGTATATAAAAATTAGATACAGGAATAAATAAGTGAACACTCAACAGAGGAGCCACCAGCTAGGGCCTCCTTGAGGATGTCTTAGTCTTATGAACCTGGACACCAAGTCTGTGAGAATCTCCAGAAGTGTCTCATAAAGGCTGAAGGGGATTGAACTATATAACTCTTCAAGACAGGGACCCCTATTTCTCAATCCCTAAAAATATAAGGAATAATTTAAAAAGGAAATGGAGAAAGGGCAATGTGGCTGGTAGCAGCACCTGTGACGAGAGGAGCAGAGTACTGTGATTCCAGTTGCAGGGAGTGGGGACTAGCAGTGGAGCCCTGTACCCCTTTAATAGGAGAGAAATTAATAGGAGAGAATAGGAAATTAATAGGAGGGGAAACATAGAGTACCTTTCATGGTATTAGTGCTGATTACAGCCACACTAAAGCCATTTTGAGCAGCTGACAGTGATAGCAATTTCGAAAGTGAGGGTGGCCAGTCTGAAAACCACGAAAAACCATACATGATCATAGTTTTTGATCATAAAGGGTGTTCAGATTACAAAAGATCAAATTAAAGTGAACATATGGCTTATAAAGGCATAAAATACTGAAATTTTGAGATGGCAAAGCAGAACTTGCAAATTATTTCAGGACAAATAAACATTTTATAGGATGAAATAAGTAAACTTACAATAGAAAAGAAATTCTTATCAGTTGGAAGTTTGCAACTTCACAAAAGAGTAATTTGGAATCTCTACTAAATGATACCCTACAATAGGTTGGATTAAAGAATGGACTTAATTTTGAGTGATTTGAAAAGAAATAGGGAAAAGTTATACCCTGAGCCCTTCAGAAAAGTATAATCTCTACTAGATAGTTTTAAGTAGTGCAATTCCTGTTAACTATATATGAAGGCAAAAACTATTTTAAATAAAAATAAAAATTTAAAGTTGAGAAATTGTTACACTTCAAATAATTCAAATCATTGTCAAATACATATTAAAATGGGAGCATATTGATTATATTGGGCTCTGAAATTTGAAATCTTAGTAGCTGCAATTTTCAAGAAAAATTATTGTTATATTTCATTTAGGTGAATTCAAGGTCAAAGGATTTCTGTTCATTTATAACTATTAGGAAATTAACTCTTCTTTTGATGAGAGGCAAACATAAACTTCCTAACAGGGAAACTATAGTTTTGAAAAATATGAAAACTATAAAAGAAAGAGGAAATTAGAAATCAAGATCATTCACAGTTAACAAGCACCAAAATGGAAGTTGCCTTTGAGAAAACTGTTCAATGTTTCATTAAGAATGAATAATAAAGAAGATGGTAATAATAGTAACTTACTATTGTGAGAACAGCAGAAATCTTTTAGGGCACCAATATCTGTAACATTCTTGTGCCATAGCTGGGGTTTAGCTACTCCTATTGGGCATTGCCTAAAATAGCTGGGATGAATGCCATTCCAGCATAAAAAAAGGTTAACTTTGAGGAGACATGATTTCTTCCCTAACGTCATCCTGCTGGATAAAATCTGTCACCCTAAAATGAGAAACGTGTGCTGAGACAGTTGTTTTTGAGTTTATTTGCCTATCATTTATAAAAACTATGTGATTGTAACTAATTCTAATTGCCTTAGAGACCTTAAAGAAGTCAGTATAATGTGTGCTCATAAAAGCTAAAGAACCAAAATGAAGTTTGCTAGAGGAATTAAGCAAGTAGAAAAAGAAATAGTAGTGGGAAAGGAAATGAAAGGTTATGAGGAAATGAAAAAGTTAAGGATGAGTAGATGGGCAAAGCAAGTTGGAGTCTGCACTGACAATGCAAATTCAGGGTTTAAAAGTAAAGAGTATGAATGTAATAGGATACTATTGTGCCATAAGAAATGATGAACAAGTGGACTTCAGAAAAACCTGGAAAGACATATGAACGGATGCTGAGTGAAGTGAGCAGAACCAGGAGAACATTATACACAGTAACAGCCACAGTGTTTTTTGTTAAAACATCTTTGCATCACATCGATGCAAGGACTTAAAACATTTCCAAGGGACTCATGATGCAAAGTGCCATCCACATACAGAGAAAGAATTGTAGAGTTGGAATGCAGAACGAAAACAGACTATTTTCTTTTGTTATGTTTTGTTTTTCTTGTGGTTTATTCCATACATTTGTTTTAATTCTTCTGTGCAACATGACTGATGTGAAGGTGTGTTTAGTAGGAATGTATGTGTGGAGCCTGTATAGGATTGCATGTTGTCTTGGGGAGGGAAAGGTGAGAGAGGAGGAGAAAATTTGGAACTTATGGAAGTAATTGTTGAAAGCAAATAAATTAATAAATATGGAAAAAATAAAAAGGAGATAAAATAAAAAAAGAAGGTAAGAGTTTTGGAATTGTGAAAGGGAGATTTCAGAGAGGATCTTAATCCTACTGAAATAGAAAAGATTTAGGAGTATTTTTAAGCAATGCCCCTTTGATAGCTGCTGTGTGTCTTCTTTCTCCAATCAATATGACTCCAGAATATGTTTCATAAATTATGTTGATTGATAGACAAAGGATTATCTCTTTGCTCTGGTTTGAATAGTTACTGCTAAAGGGTTGGTAATTTAGAAAATTTAATGGAATTGGCTTTGTTCTTTGGTTAACTCAGAGAAATAAAGAAGCAGTTAAAGGAAGTTGAGAGTGTCACCATGAATTTCTTTTTTGTTTAAATATAAGCCATCTAAAAATAATGGAACCTCGTGCCTAATGAAGTTTAGTTATTGCCACTAGTCATAATAAATCAAAATTGATTGGGTGGAAAATATTGTAATGATAGTCTATTAGAGAATCTAATCAATCCTTGTATATACAAAGGGAATAATAAATATTTATACCTATCTCCCAGAGTTGTTGAGAGAAACACATAGTTGTGAAGGGCTCAACACACTGCCTAGCTTGTGTAAAGGATGAGGACTGTAATATTCAGATTTCATAGGAATACAAATGAAGAAAATGCTATTTGATTTATAGGTACTTTTTCCAATTGGCATGAAATGTTAACCAAATTGTGAAATTACAGACTAAACATTTTAAAGTATTACTGAAAACAGGGCCTAAGCAACTTTTAGGACATGTAAGTCTGGCTTGTGAGTATTACATGAACTACTATGATTAGCATGAAAATGCCAGGGGTAATAATCACAAATAACTTTCTATGAATTGATAAGTTTGAAAGGTATTTAAATAAATCATTATCAATGATTGGTGATGTTTAAATACAAAAAATCTGTGAGAAATATTTAAAGCAAGTTTCTTCCTATAAAACATGTTATATGATTATTGTGATATATCTATATCTGTATTTATATATATACATGTATATATATATATATATACATATGAAAACAAGGAAATAATAATAACAGTAGCATTATTGTGAAACTCAGCAGCACTACCATTTGAGGAACTAGGTCCTCTCTCACCCAAAATGAAAAAAAAAAGGAAACTTTTTGAATAATATGTGGGTGCCATTTGGGGTCATTTGGAAATTCATGTAACTGTATCTTTAAACACTATTATTTTGCGTCAACTATTTACTATGTATGAACTTGTGGTGAAAAACTGGAAACAGCAGTACAATGCTAATCAGATCTCTTGGGTCTGGGTGACTGGGATCAGTAAACCAGCCACTCCTCCCCAGATATAATTTTTTTTTAGTTCATAAGGGAGGGTTCAGTGTGGTAAGCAAGGGATAATAGATTTAATTTAGAGTGGGTTACTCCAGATACAACCCCACTGGCAATTTACATCATAGCCACTCTTGTATATTGTGTAGCTTTTGATCAGTTGGCCTTTCAAGTCACATCCACTGGTGGCCATCTAATAACTTGTACCATTCTTTGAACACTTACAGAAAAAGATTATTATTATGCCCAAGTCAGTCCTTGATCAAGACTGAACTATTCTCTAGTTCTAAAGCTATAGTTCACTCTTATAACATTTCACCAAGGAAACTGCCCAGATATGATCTATTTGTGTACATGGACTTTGATGGGGATCTTATCTCACTGTGTTCTAGAAAGGACCTAATGTTCTCCCTTTGGCATTTTTTTTTTTTATTTTTTGCTGACCAACAGGGAATGATAATGGAAAAGAGATGCAATTTGTGAAAAGTAAAGAAAAAATCTAGATGAAATTTTGAAGCTAATATATGAGAATAATAACAGCTATTTAGCCCTCAGCTGTAATTTTACTCTCTCAGGAAGAATCTCTTGGTTTTTCAATTTGCTGCTAATTCTAAGTCGTGAATCCAGGTATAAGTGCCTGATCCGCCATAAGGGTGCTGGTTCATTATTCAAGGGAAATGCCATATGTCCCTGTAGTCTGAGGACCCAAAGGAGGATTTCTATCTTTGGGAAAGTTGAGAGAACAACCTTGCAAAGGTGAAGGCAGGATTATCTTCACCTATCCCCATCTTGGTAAGTAAGAAATTTTCCAACCTGGTTAATTCTGAACCTGATTATGACATCCTGTCATACAATTGTCTGCCTATGACTCATAACTGAAATCAAACAGAACAAATGTTGTTTTGTCCCTGCCTTTCTTTTGATTGAAAAGGGCAAGTGTAGTCATTTGAATCACCAATAATAGAGGTCATAAAGTCTTACAACTGGTAGGTTATTTAGTTTATAAAAAATCACCCTATAACATTCTTTCATCATGATAATCTGATTAGTAGGAGATGTGACACAATTTTCAAAATTGGAACAAGAATTTTATATGTAAAAATTGTTTGAAACATCTACCTAATCATACTAAGAGAGACACAGATTCATTTTTGAATTCAGACTCTCATGATGCAATAATTAACATTTTCAGAAGTTTTATGGATTAATACTAGAAATAAGATTTGAGTTACTTAGTCTAAAGTTTTAGTTATTCCTAAAATTAATGTGAGGATAATTGGATATTGATGGAACACTTTATGGGACCAAATTGTTGTTCTGTTAATTATTAAGCCTAAAACAGAAATGTCTTCAGTTTTGGTGTTAGAATATCTTGAGTTATCTCAATGGAAAAAGACGATTTTATTTGGGTTTTCATTATCACCTGTATATAGAACATGCCTTGAAAGACAAACATGTTTTATTGTAAACAATTTCTTTGATTTGCATTATCTTGAAATTGACTACTCGATGTATTTATATATCCCATCCTATCATTGAAATTGCTATCATTGAAATTATTTTGGCAAATTTTAAATGAATTTAGTTATGTATCAGTGGTCATCATTAAAACAAAGAGGGGGGTGTTCTGTTAATAGTTCCCTACCAGAATGTCATCCTCTTAGGGGAGGGATGTGTATCTAAAAGAAAGTAGCTAGAAAAGAAATAGCTAGAATAAAAATTTTTCAGTTGGTTTTTAATAAATATCTGTAACAAGGTTAGGTAATTATATATGCCAAGTGTAAAAATCTGGGTTCAGAATTTTTAATTTTTCAATTGTTATTTGAATTTTCCAACCTAAAAATGGAAATTCTAGTGATGTTCATATTAGTGCTATTAAGGTTTGAGCTAGCTTTCACTATCTTACTTGGTTATTGTCATAGCAAATTAGAATTGAATTAAGATCTATTTTGTCCTAGGTGTTCAACAGAGAAGGGAATTTGCATGTGACCTGAACTGGAGAGGCAAGTCCAGTAGAAGCTACTCTGGAGCCCCACTTATTCCAGCATTCCTAAGAGGAGAGATCTCCAGAGGACCACGGAAGACATCAGAGGGCGTTTCAAAGAGAAGACAACCGTATGAAATGGGACACATCATCATTATCAGCTCCACAAATGGTTTCTAATCTACCTGTTCTTGAACCTGTAATGACTGGAACTTCAGATCCTCTTTTTCAGTCTCCTGCTTTGACTTTTGCTTCACCACTGACAGCAATGACTGGTAATACTGAAAATTCCTTTGTTCATGAAACTCAATCTATTCCTTATTTTCCTCTATTCCTCATGCTATAAATGTCTAGATCTGTTTGTATTATCTTCAGGTATGTTGCCTCTCGTGGCCATAATGGATTGGTTAATTGTCAAAATATTTTCATAAAGATTTCTAGAACCTGTATGTAGGGCAAACAATGCTTCTGTTGCTGCACTTGAACAATGCTCTCCCTAATTTTCATATCTTATAGCACATGTTTTGCTAGGAGGTGTACTTGTCCTTGTGGTTCTTGCTTAGTGAAAGTCTTACCTCTGATATTAATTGCTACATTTAATATGAGTTATTGTTTAATCAAATGGAGCATACTCAATATGTTATAAATTATGTCCATTTCCCTTTTCTCTGATGTCACCTTTGAGCCTCAGTGAGGGGAGTGCTCCCTATTGGTTTTGCATTGCCCATGGACTGCCTTCCATGCATTTAAATTGTAGCAAACCAAAGAAAGATTGAAGTCTTTCTGTGGATCAAAAGGGGAAATGAGGAAGTTGATTCATTGAAGACTCCCTACTCTATTCCAGTCACTATCATCCAGTTTGATATGATTATACATTCTGTATATTTGGCCCCTGAGATGTGAGCCACATATAGTAGGATCACTTGTGAAATCATGGGAAGCTGGATGGAGTTCCTGCACTCTTGGTTTTCCTTGTTTTGGTGACCAAACCCAGTGTGGTAGAGGTGACACAACTACATGGAAAGTCCCTCCCTCCCCAATTATTTTTGTACCTCCAGATTATTCTTTTCAGTCCAACAGCAGGTACCCATCCACCTAGTAAGTGGAAATATTCCTTGCTTTACCCAACTCATGACCCTGCTGATACTGTTTTGCTTATTTTAGTCTATTCATCATGTCAAATAATGGACTTATTCTATGTCTGGTATAGGTGCTCTTGAATATTTACATATTGAACCCTGTTAAAAAGGGGGCCCTCAAAAAGGGAGCATCTCAGATCATGAGGAAGATCTTAGGTCTACTTCATTAGAGGGTGTCATTGACTCAGAGCTCTGTCTCAGTTTCTCTTATTGTCAGTTGGATAATTTTTTGCCCTACAGTAATAGGTTTTTACTCAGCTGACTTTCATTTATTTACCATTTATAAAATAAAAATATGAGAGCTTCAGAAAGCCTTACAATGTGGGAAGGCTAAATATACTCATATTGACCCATTTTTAGATAATGCAACATTTATGGTAATATTTGAATAGAATGAAAATTCTATTAACTCCTTTCGTTCTTTGTATACAACAAATTATATTCTAAAATTAAAATTTTAATGAGGAGAGAGAAAGGAACAAGTATTTATTAAGAACTTACTCTGTGCTAAGTACTTTACAAATCTGAATTCATCAGATCCTCACAACAACCCTGAGAAGTAAGGTCTCTTGTTATCCCCATTTTACAGTTGCTGGAATTGAGGAAGATAGAAGCTAAATGACTTGCCCAAGGTCACAGATGCAATAAGTATCTGAGGAAAGATTGGAATTCAGGTTTTCTTGACTGGAGGTCCAGTGCTCTATCCACTATGCCACCTAGCAACCTAATGGAGGAATAAAATAATAGATACAATTATAATGAAGGATTATTTTCACCTATACATAGTTGTAAGCCAGTTAATTGCTACCTGTATGACAAGTTACTTCAGTTTTCTACTAGTTTCCTGATTTGTAAAATGAGAGCAGCTTTCAGTTCTAAATTTATGATCCCATGATATAAAATAATATTATCAGTCAGTGAGTACAGTTCTCTTTATTTGAAGGAGTAGTGAGGTGTAGTGAATAGAACCTATTGAAGACTTGGAGTCAGAAAGACCTGAGCTAAAATCCTGCCTTAGACACTTGCCAGCTATGTTAAACTGACAGATCTCTTTGAGGCTCAGTTTCCTTATCTGTAAAAGGAAGAGTTTAGCCAGATGACTCCTTTCCAACTTTAAGTCCAGATCCCATGATTCAAAATACTTCCAGTTATAAATTTTTCTTTCGTATTATTTTATTTCCTGTATTAGAATAAATTTGAAGATGGAAGGGACCTTAGAAGTTACCATACCAAATGCTCTCATTTCATAGATAAGGAAACTGAGACTGACAGTTTAAGAGAATTGTCAAGGGTTGCACAGTCTAGCTGAGGCACCTTGTGAACTCAGGTCTTCTATACTCTGAATTCAAAGATTTACTTTCTTCTCATATTTCCACCTCACCCCCAAAAACTTGTGTCATTTTCCCTCTTGGTTGTGGTTGCTGGCCTACAAAGAATTTTACTTTTCCTAAAGTATGCTTTCTATAATTTCAATTTTTTAGAGTGCGTTAGAGGAAGTATTCAGTTCATTTGGACAGATTTATTGGCAGAAGGGAAATTAAAATGAATGAGACATTATCTTTTTCTTCCTGGACAATATAATCTGTTGGGGACAGGGGCAATGGTGTTTATGTAGAGAAGAAACCTAGTATAGCTGAAAAAAGGGAGTTTGATTAAGAGTTATAAGAACATAGAACAAGAGTTATAAGGGGACTCTGATAACATGGAGGTCCACTACTTAAGTTTTAGGTGAGGGAACTGAGGTCCAAGGAGATGAATTGACTTCCTGAGGTATGAGAGGCAGCAAACTTTAGTCAATATTTGAACTCAGGTCCTCTGACTCAAGGGAGTGTTATAGCCAAGATTCAAAGTCAGATTTCCCCCTCGTTAAAAGTATATATTTTTAAAGTTAAAAACGTATGCTACAATCTGTACTCAGACACCATCAATTCTTTCTCTGGGGATGGATAGCATTTTTCATAAGTCTTTCAGAGTTGTCTTGGATTGTTGTATTGCTGAGAATAGCTAAGTCGTTGATAGCTAAACATCTTACAAAATTGCTGTTATTTTGTACACAGTACATTTCACTCTGCATTAGCCCATGCAAGTCTTTTCAGGTTGCTCTGAGAGCATCCTGCTCATCATTTCTAATAGTACGGTAGTATTTCATCATAATCACATAACAAAACTTGTTTAGCCATTCTCCAACTGATGAGTATCCCCTCAATTTTTAATTCTTTGACCCTAGAAAAGAGCCACTATAAATATTTTGTATATATAGGTCCTTTTCCTTTTTGTTTTTTATCTCTTTTGGGATACACACCTAGTAATGGTATTGCTAGGTCAAAGAATATGCATGGTTTTATAGACCTTGGGGGCTATAAAATTGCTCTATATAATGGTTGAATCAGTTCACAACTCCACCAGCAGGGAATTAATGTCTCATTTTCCCCACATCCCTTCCACCTTTTCTGCCTTATCAACCAATCTAATAGGTATGAAGTAGTAACTCAGAATTGTTTAAATTTGCATTTCTCCAGTCAATAGTGATTTAGAGTCTTTTTTAATATAACTATTGGTAGTTTTGATTACTTCATCTGAAAATGATCACATTATTTGGTCAGTATCAAATTATCAAATTTTCATAAATTTGACTCGGTTCTCTCTATATGTAAGAATTGATGCCTTTATCAGAGAAACTTGCTTTAAAAGTTTTTCACAGTTACTTTTGCTAATTGTATTTCTCTCTATCCTATTCTCTCTCCCCACATTTATTCTATTCTCTCTCTCCTTTCAACCTGTCTCTCCTCAAAAGTATTTTGCTTGTAAGTACCCCCTCCCCCAATCTGCCTCTCTTCTATCAATCACCCCCCACCTTCTTTTATCCCCTTCCCCTCCTACTTTCCTGTACCCATTGAGCCAATGCTGATGAGACCATGGTTGACTCTCTTCCTTTTATGTCTCCCCTTATTTCCCTCCACTGTAAAAGATTTTTCTTACCTCTTTTATGTGAGATAATTTACCCCATTCTACTACTTCTTTTCTCTTCCTGTACATTTTTCTCTCATACTTAATTTAATTTTTATATCATCCCTTTATATTCAACTTACACCTGTATCCTCTGTCTAAATATGTATGTATATATATATATATATATTATTTCTAATGAGGAAGGAATATTATATTTTTCTAATATATTCCTAATAATGAGAAAGGTCTTATGAGTTACAAATATCATCTTCCCATGTAGGAATGTAAACACTTTAACCTCACTAAGTCCTTTATGATTTCTTTTCCTGTTTACTTTTTTTATGCTTCTCTTGAGTCTTATATCTGAAAGCCAAATTTTCTCCTCAACCCAGGTCTTCTCTTCAAAACTGCTTGAAAGTCCTGTATTTCATTGAATGTCCATTCCTCCCTCTCCCGAAGGATTATACTTAGTTTTGATGGGTAAGTGCACCACCACCTTGGCTCTGCCTCCCTAGAAAATTCTTTTCTCCTGAAAATTAAATACAAGTCTCTCCATTCCTATTTTCCAGGGCACCAGAACTCAATAACTATGTGTACATTTCTTTTAGTTATTAATTGACTTTATTCAACAAATGGGGTACTCACTTTTTCTCATCTAGAAAGGTAAACAGAACAGAAGAATACCTTGTATGCTCAGAAACTAATAGCAAGTCTTAGTCACCATTTAGTTTTAGTAACCAGAAATATAATGGGATTTTAGACATCTATGCATAACCAGTTTTCTTGGTTTTCCTTATGCAAAGGATCAATTAGATTGAGCCTATGTAGCCCTGAAGACAGAACTAGGACCAATGCAGTGAAACCACAGGGAAACAGATTTAGGGTTAAAGCAAGAGAGTAAGTATTTATTAAGTGTCCAGTAATCTTTACCCTTGTGAAATACCATTTTTATTATAGATAATGAACATTCAATACTTGACCCATGCTCAAGGTGGTCACTAATAGTAGGTATCTCTTTAAGATAATAAAAGAATGATAGTGAATACCACACCTTTATAGAAAATTGGGCACCTCTTCTCTGCTGGACAGTACTTTCCTAAAGTACTGAAATTTATTCCCTTATTTGTCCTAATATCTATTTTATACATCTCTTCCCAATCATTGAATACTCAGAGCTACTCTATTTACTTTCAACCCAAATTTTATGCTTATCCTTAGATACTTTATCCCACAAATATATTTGCTTCTGATATATAGGATGGTCTCATCTCCCTCATTTTTAGTGCCATTTCAAATGGCAATGATTTTTATAGATAGTTATTTAGTGCATTTTTGCCACTTATGTATGTAACATAATATAGACAGGGGCATACTTAATGTCTATCATTTTACACTTGAAGTTTCCCTGGGAATTATTGTACCTTTCAGCATGATCTGGCTACCTGTGGGGAACTGAGCTCCAAAAACCACTGAAAGCTGTTTCTGGTTCAATCAGTGCTGCAAATGGACTTCAAATTAGGTAGTTACCAGAGAGAGAAGCACCAATAAATGTTTCTTTTTTGGCAGGGGGTGGAGGGGGGGGCAGTGCTCCTTAGCAGCTGCAGAGTCTCCTCTGGCCAAACAAATACTTCCAATGAGTAAGCCTTAAAATAAAACCTCACTTGAGAGTATTTATACATTTTTCAGAGCCAGACAAAACATTTAAATTTTTAAATTTGACATCTACCTAAAATATTGTATCTAATCAAAGCAAACTATTACACAAGGAGCAGTATTTATATTTCCTTTCTTCCTTCAAACTTTTAGGTGCCCCTTAAATATAGTTTACAATTCTGGGCTCTTGGGAAAATACAAAGATAAATAATACAGTATCTGTTCACAAGGGATTCACAACTGAAGAGCGAAATCACCCTCTGGTAGAGAGAGTTGGAATCCTCCAACTTAAATGAGACCAATGAGTAACAATGATTAATATAAAAATAAAATTATAGAAAAAGTAAAATATTTAACTCCTTGAAAAACATGGTAATTTCAAAATCCTACGTTGTCCAGTGGTTCTAGAGATGACTCATTTGATGCCAGCTTAGCTCTACCAAGCTTTACCATGAGCTCTGATTTAAGCTTTCAGAAATTTAACTAGGCATTGTACCTTTGTGTAAACAGTATTTTGAAGGGTCAGTGATTGCATGTTTTTTATGTAATACTTAATGCAACTAAGCAAATGTTTGCTAATTACCTATGGGTTTGAAGAGAAAAATACTCACTTTGAGAATCATAGACTGAATTAATATTATGTAATAAATTATTTATTTATTATATTTATTTATTTTGACTTTTATTTATATTTATATTTATAAATTTATATTTATATATGTTATATATGTTATATATATATTATATATTAAATATATAAATATATATATATTTATATATAAATATAAATTTATATTTGTAAATTTATATTTATTTATTATGACTTTTCCCTCTTTTAATAACTTAGTTATTTCTTGGCTGGCTAATTGCTTATTTGCAGATGGGCCAAAGAGGAATATGGAGGCCATTAACTTCACCACAAAATTATAGAGAAATTAATTCCTTTGAGAAACCATAATCTGATATTATGGTTTCATTTACAAACAAAATATTAACCACAACATGTTCTGCCGTTTTTGTAGTGAAGCAAATATGTGCTAATTTTTCTCAAGACAACTATCACTTAATTGTATCATCCAAGTATTAGATAAAAGCAGAATTTACCTAGCACCAAAATGCAGACAATGAGACAAGCAATAGGTGCTTTCTTGAGTGTCTTCATGGTACTGATTTGGATATTTTTAAGGATTTAACTTTTTGTTGTTTTGTAATCAAAATATATGTAGACATTCTTTTCACTGAGATATTTTGGTGTTCTTTAGGTATGTTATTCTGAGAACCATAGCTCAAGAATAAGGTATTCTGTTAAAATGTTCACACATTATAAATGTTCAATAAATACAAATCACAAATATAACTACTTCTTTCTTCATCACAATCCTCCCCTCCCTCAAACTTTAATAGCAGGCCCGATAGCTATTTCTGAATATAATTATGATTGGAAATAATTTAACAAGTGATGGAATGAAATAACTGAAAATTAATTATATTTGCTGGAATCCTACAGCAAACATGAAGCAGGAGCAAGATAAGAACTTTTAGTTTCATTCAGCACTTAAACCATTCTAAAAGATAACCTGGGTATATGACATCAGTCATATACTCTATAGATTTGGACATGGGAAGAAGGATGTCTGATAGAAACTGCTTATTCCTTTGGCACATTTTACATGTGATTTTGTGATTTGAGGGGAGCCAAAGATGGCAGAGTATAAGCAGGGACTTCCTTGTGCTCTCCCCCAAAACCCTCCAAATACCTGTAAAAATGACTCTAAACAAATTCTAGAGCTACAGAACCCACAAAGTGACAGAGTGAAACAAATCTTCAGCCCAAGACAATCTGGAAGATTGAGAGGAAGTGTATATCTCACCGGGCTGGGAGCAGAGCATGTGCAGTCTGGTGTGGGTCAGACCAACATATACAAGTCCTCCAGGGGACTGATTCACTGGCAGCTGTGGCAGTTTCCAGTTTTTCAATCCACAAATGCCAAAGAGAGTATAGAAGTTTAGTGGGAAAACTCTGTGGGACCTGAGTGAAAGAGGAATGAGGGTTAGCTGGAGTTCAACCCCAACCCTGGTGCAGGGGAGGTGGCAGCAGTGACAGTAGCAGCAGCAATAGTGTCTGCTTTCAGAGTTATGAGCCCGCAGACAGTGGGGGGATAGAGCGGCAGATATAAAACCCCTGAAGCCTGGGACAGTTCACCCACCTCACCTCCATACCCACTAAAAGCAGAATTGTACCTTGACAAAGGGCTAAAAAGTCAATTAACTGGGAAGATGAGCAAACAGTGGAAAAAAAAAAAACCTCCATAGAATCTTTCTTTGGTGACAAAGAAGATCAAAATATGCAACTGGAAGAAGACAACAAAGTCCAAACTCCTCCATCAAAAGCCTCCAAGAAAAACATGAATTGGTCATAGGTCATAGATCAAAAAGGATTTTGAAAATCAAGTAAGAAAAGTAGAGGAAAAATTGGAAATAAAAATGAGAATGATACAAGAAAATCATGAGAAATGAATTGACAGCTTGCTAAAGGAGACCCCCAAAATAGTGAAGAAAAAAACCTTTAAGACAGACTAACCCAAATGGCAAAAGAGATCCAAAAGTCCGATGAGATGAATGCCTTAAAAAGCAGAATCAGCCAAATGGGAAACAAGGTTCAAATGCTCACTGATGAAAATAATTATTTAATAATTAGAATGGAGCAAAAGAAAGCAGTGACTTCAAGAGAAATCAAGAAATTATAAAACAGAAGTAAAAGAATGAAAAAAAATAGAAGATAACATGAAATATCTTAGTGAAAAAACAACTGAGCTGGAAAATAGATGCAGGAGAAATAATTTTAAAATTATTTAGCTACCTGAAAGCCATGATAAAAAAAAGAGCCTACACATTATTTTAAAAGAAATTACCAAGGAAAACTGTACTAATATTCTAGAACCAGAAGGTAAAATAGAAATCGAACCAATCCACTGATCATCTCTTGAAGGAGATCTCAAAAGAAAATTTCCTAAGAATATTGTTGCCAAATTCCAGAGTTCCCAGGTCAAGGAGAAAATATTGCAAGCAGCCAGAAAGAAACAATTTGAGTATTGTAGAAATACAATCAGGATAACAAAAGATCTAGCAGCTTCTACATTAAGGGATTGTAGGGCTTGGAATATGATATTCCAGAGGTGAGAGGAGCTAGGATTAAAATCAAGAATTACCTACCCAGCAAAACTGAGTATAATACTTCAGGAGAAAAATTGGTAATTTAATGAAGTAGAGAACTTTCAAGCATTCTTGATGAAAAGACCAGAGCTGGAAAAAAAAAATGACTTTCAAATACAAGACTCAAGAGAAGAATGAAAAGGTAAACAGGAAAGAGAAATCATAAGAATCTTATTAAAGTTGAATTGTTTACATTCCTAAGTGGAGAGCTGATATTTGTAACTCATGAGACCTTTCTCAGTTTTAGGGTAGTTGGAAGAAATATAGACAGACAGACAGACAGAGACAGACAGACAGACAGACAGACAGACAGACAGACAGACAGACAGATAGATAGATAGATAGATAGATGAGAGGTAGATAGCACAGGGTGAGTTGAATATGAAGGGATGATTTCTAAAAAAATAATATTAAGGGGTGAAAGAGGAATATAGTGGGAGAAGGAGAAAGTGAGAGATAGAATGGAGTAAGTTATTCCACATAAAAGAAGCAAGTAAAAGGTTTCATAATGAGAAGAAGAGGGGAGAAGTAAGAGGGAATGAGGGAACCTTACTCTTATGAGATTTAGCTTAAGAAGGGAATAACATACACACTCAGTTGGGTATCTTACTGTACAGGAAAGTAAGGAGGAAGAGGATAAGGGGGTGGGCAGATGAAAGAAGGGAAGGCAGACTGAGGTAAGGGGTAATCAGAATGCCATCTTGGGGTTGCAGCAGGGGAGAGATGGGGAGAAATTTTGGAACTTAAAATCTTGTGGAAATGAATGTTAAAAACTAAAAATAAGTTAATAAAAATACAAAATTTATCATTTAAAAATTCAAATTAAAAAAGATTTAAAGAGTGATAACCACCTAGGTATAAATGAAGTCCTTCGCACTAAACTTCAATTGTTATTAACCCTTGCTTAATGTGATCCTGCATTTACTTCTCAAGACTGATTAAAACTCTTCCTGCTTGTCCTCTTACAATCAGAAACCTTCTGATCTACTTTATGAGGAGTATAGATGTTTTGTAGATCTTCAGCTTAAAAAAACTGTTTCTTAAGTTTGCATCTCCAAATTCAGCTGTTAACAATCTTATATTACCTACTTGAAGCCAAGAAATGAAGATTCAATCCCCATTTCTCGCTGAAGCATCTTTCCTGGCAGCTATCCTGTTTGATTTTCTGGTAGAAAGATGCCTTTCTTTTATCTCATGACCAACCAAAATGAGATATTAGAGCAATGCATCAGACATGCAGTGTGGTTGTCTTTTCTTAGAATAATGTCATCACAATCAGGAATGCATTCTGGTGAAAGCTGTTCTGTTCCTCTAGTTCAATCATCTGTTCTCTTTTTCCCATATATTGAATTAATGTGTTTATCACCCTGAGGTGACACCAACTTTTATATTTTGGCTCACACCAATTTATTTATTTATTTTTACTCCTGCAAATGTAAAAAATATTTGAGCAAAAAGGAAAAAAAGTTTATTCAAAATGAATCATCATTTTCTTACATATAATTCTATGCCTTAAATTATTTAATTATATTAATTAAAAAATTTGTTTAATTAAGCATCACAGAATTTCAGAATAGGAAGAGGCCCCAAAGACCACATAATCAAATGCATACTGATTCAGGAATCTCATTTACATCTTCACCAGTAATTGGCTATCTGGCCTCACTAGACCTCTAGTGAGAAGGAACCAAATGTCATATCTCCTTGTTCTGCTCCTGACTCAAAAGTCCTACTTCCTTCAACTTTTTCCTATGGTACGGTTGCAAGTGCCCCTACTATTTACCCTTAGTCTTGGCACTCCCAGCTTATCAATTTCTTTCTAAAGTGTAGCACCAGAACTGAATAAAATACTCTAGATGTGGGACAGATGTATGAGGGACAGAGTATAATGAAGTTTCTCTTTTTTGGAAACCATTCCTCTCAATGAAGTCTAGAACTGTATTAGTTTTGCTAGCTACCATATCACACCAATGAATGATATTAAGCAGTTTACCTAGATCTCTGTCCGAATTATGCTGAAATGAATAATAAATTTTAACATGTGTTACTTCTTTTCCCCAGTGTAAACTGCTACATTACACTTTTTTTCCTTTCTTCATTCATTGAGAAATAATTGACACATCATAATTTCTCTCAGTTTCTCATTCTTTTAAATCTTTTCTATATTGCCAATGAGATATGGTTTTTCATCATTTTCACTTGCTGTTCAATCATACAGCTAAATTTACTGAGAATATTTCTATCAGACAAAAATATTATTTAAGGTCAAAGTTTTATTTATTATCCCAGATCTTTTTATTGTAATTTAAATTGCATTTCATTTATTCTCCATGACATTCTTCCTCATAATTAAGTGGCCCCATTTGCAACATACCCTCATGCTAATTTCTTCTTTTATGAGTTCCTATGAAGATAGTAATAAATATTTAACATTTCAGCTTCCAATCCACCCTCCCTTTTTATATTATATTAAAAAAACTGTGTCAGTAATATTTTTCCCAGTATATTCAGATAGAAGCTTAATTCCCCAAGGATTTAAAACACAAGTTTTAATGCTATAGTTTGCATCCCCTTCATTATTAGTGAACTATCTCACCCACTCCTAATATAAGAAATTAAAAAAAAATGTTTTCATATTGGATGACACTGAAATGCTAGTGTCTAACTATTTGTCCCGTAATTATAATGAAAATATAATGAATTCCCATTCATATTCCTAGTATCTCTGAAAGATATATTTTAAATTTTTAGTGAAATGGAAGTTTAAAAGGGGAGAAAAATATTTTGAATCATTTTTAGGTAAAGAGAGTAAACATATGTATGTATGTATTATAGACACATATACCTACGAGTGTCTGTATCTACATTTCTATAGTTTATAGAGACACAGATATGTATGAAAATCCCAGTGAGAAATGTCGTGATGTGTAGGCAGAGAGCTAACCTCAGAATCAGAAAGATAAAAGTTCATTCCTGCCTCTGTCACATACTGGTTATAGAACCTTGGACAAGTCATTTAACCTTTCCATGTTCCAGGAAACTCTTCTATGTAATATGAAGTTTTTCACTAGGAGATCCCTGTAAAAATGACATAAAACAACAACCACAACTACAGTCAAACAAACAACAAAACAAAACAAGACAAAACCCCAACAAACTGGTACCATTGAAATGCTATAAAATCTATAGGGAAGTATATTGGGTTGATTTTTAAGGCAGGATTATGGGAGAACATGGACAAGAGGGTACAAAAGCACGAAATATGAGAAGGCAGTGTTGTGTGATAATCTTGACAGGGGGAGGAAGTACCCATATTGATGAGATCATAGATACTCTCAAGTACTAAAAAAAAAATGTTAAAATTCTTCATATTTTTTTTAAACTTTCAATTAAATATTTATTGACTGTCTATGGAGTACAGTATAGTAAACAAGGCATTTAGTTTTACCTGGGGAAAAGAAATTGGCTAGGCATTCATATCAACCTAGGCTGAAATAAGCTTCTCCTAAATCAAACTCTGTCCCAGACACCTCCTTCTTCCTTTACAACTGCATCTAATAACTCCCCAAATCCATGTGGATTCAATTGTAGGAATGATCATTGAGGTGAGAAGAGAAGGAATTCTGGAAAAAGAAATTACCCATTTTTGGGTTTAGGCAAATACATTTAGTTCTTAACCTAAATCTTTTAAGAATAGCTGAGAAGCTGTTGCCTATGTTCAATATTTCTTCAAAGCAGAGACAATCAATGTTACATTTTTTTGGTTTGTTTCTTGGACCTAAAATCCATTTTTAATAGACCACATCTCCACATCTTTTATCTTTATGATTTCCACACTATGCATTCAAACCAGATCATCACAAAGTAGTCTTTGCTGGCAACCTAATTAATTCTACTTTTAAATACATTTATTTAAATGTAATGTATGAAACCATATACACACAGATAGGAATACATATCTATAATTAGAAAAACAACAGGGTAGGAATACACATATGAACTATAAAATATGAACGCAACTTTCTATAACTGAGAAAAGCTTTGCAAACTAATAAATAAAGTAATAAAATATTTTGCTATGTGTAAAAGAAGAGTTAAAAATAGTCCTGAGTTACAAGTTACAAGTGAAACTAGCCAGATGGAAATGTGCTTATTTTCATCCTCAATAACACTTTGAGATAATTGAAGTAGCTGCCTATTATGGAATTATGGAAGTCATCCGAAGTGGTATTTGTTGCAACACTAAACACAAAAGGTGAGAGCTTAGGAATGAAAGAGCAAAGGATTACATGGTCTTATTATTTTGTCCTTTTTTTTTTTTTGGTCACCAATGAAACATGAAAAATGATTATAATACAAAACGCGGACTGAAGGGGACTGAAATTTTAATGGAGATATTTCCATCTCTAAAAGTATCGAACTTAACATATCTTTTCTTCCTGTATTGATGAACATAATTAGATAAATCACCCTGTAGTTTATTAGGGTTTTATATTAAGGACATCCTTTCTAGTTTGCATTTGCTCAGTCACCAGTAAGACACTTAGATTATTACATTTTAGGTAAACTAATCACTGAGGTTATTGAAAATCTTTAGTTTGTAAATGTTTGCCTGAACTGTGAAAGACTTAAAAATCAAAATGTTTACATTTTTATGTTACACTAAGGAAAGGTGACAAAGGCCTGTCTAAAAGGCATATGTGAGTCCAACAGCAAAGGAAGTTCAGCACTTACTGGTCTTCTTAGCAGTCTAAACAATTGAAATAAATTGGATAACAGACCAGAAAAAGTTGAGGCAAACCCATTAGGGCAGGACAGCTTCCATTTATGCCAGAGTCACCTGGAAAGAATTTATTGCGGTATCATTCTGTTTCTGCTGGCTCTTTACATAAATGTTAGTGTAGAAAGTCACATCATAATTCCTCATTGTCTTCTGGACTAACTTAATATTAGGGATCAATGTGGTGGAAGTGTCTACCAGGGAATGAGAAATATAAGATGCAAACAAGTAGAGGGCCAATGATTAGTATTTCAGGTGGTTAAGGTCAATGCCATCCCTAGTATGCATTTCTGAAATACTACAGAATTGCAGAATTGGAAAGTACCTGAGAGACCATTAAGTCTCACTCATACCTGAATAAATATTCCCTCTACAAGTTAGGATCATAGATTGAGAACTGGAAAAGATGTGACAGGTCAACCAGAGTTCTTCTAAGGTCAGCATGGTATAGTCAATAAAGTGGATTTAAACTAAATAATCAAATTCAAATTCCACATCAGATATTTATTAGCTATGTGATATAATAATGGAATAATGATGATGGTAATAGTAATAATAGTAGTTGTAATAATAGTTGTAATAATAATATTAATAAACAATAGTGTGACCCTGAGGTGGTTTCAAGATCTCTGGCTCTTAATCTCCTCATTTGTAAAGTGATGGCGTTGGATATGGTGATTTCTAAGGTCCTGTTTAGTTCTTGGTCTATCATTTTTATGATCCTAGCATCTAATTTAACTTCCTTATTCTATAGATGAGGAAACTAAAACCCAGGAACTCTTAGTGACTTGCCCCAGATGGAATAGATAAAAAGAGGCAGAACTGAGATTTGAACTCAGGTCCTTTGATCTCACAGTCTGTTCTCTTTCTCCTGTACCAGAGAACCCCAACAAATACTTATCTTTCCTTGAACACATCTGGGTGGGGATTGGGGTTAGAGGGTGGGGGAAACCTACTACCTCCTAAAGGAGACAATTCCTTTGAATAGTTCTAATGCAAAAGATGATAGGATCACAGATGTAAAAATAGGGATTTTAGGGGTCTGCTCATCCAGCTTTTATTTTTACAAATTAGGAAACTGGGGAGCTAAGCAACTTTCCAAAGATCACATAGTCAATAGGTGATGAAGCCCAGTATTCAAACAAATTAAGGTCTTCTGACCCCATATTCAGCCCTTTTGATTTTTCTCACATCAAGCGTAGTTCTACCCTTTCAGACCAATCAGCAAAAGTTTAACTCATCATTCCTAAGAAAGAAGCACTTCGGAAAAGCAATCTCTTTCATTCCATCCATCAATATGATTTGTTAGAAGAGGAATTCAAAAATATTATCGGTAAAAACCAACATGTAACATCCTACAACTTAAAAAAAAACACAAACTATAGCTGTTGTTTTAGACAAAGATTCAGATAACTTAATTATTTAGAAAAAAGAACTGAAGAAATAATTTAAGAGTGACAGTGATCTCATGTTGTTTTTGACATCCCAAATGACATAGGCCGGGCCTTTTCTAGGAACATGAGGAGAATACCCTTCCTCTAGATGGATTTCTATTCTCTTTCCTTAGAGGGGAAGGGGAGTGTCAGTTTTGCTGTCAGCAATATACTGTTCCTGTTCTCATCAAATGCAATGTAAGAAAGGAAAGGAGCCAAGCCTGGGCAGAGCAAAGTGTGAGATGAATGATTCTCCCCTCACCAACAAATTCTCACAGTTAGTAGGAGTGCCAGAATAAGTGAATGTAATTTCACCTTCCTGAAGGACACAGCAGCCTTAAAGTTTGTTAGGAGTACCTAAGTGTGGCTCCTCTCAGGGTAAATATTAGGTAACACACACACACACACACACACACACACACACACACACACCTATACACTCACACTAAAAAACAGTTTTCAACGAAAGGTGGGGGAGGAGGACGATAGAAGGCATTTAAGTTTTAAAAAGCAATTCCATATATTTAAGGTCTCAATATATTCCATAATGGTGGTTTTCATTACAAAGCTGGCAATTCAGAATTGGACAAATGGCCTAAGATCTATTTCTGCATAAGAATTGAGCAATAGTACAACTGTGAATAGTTGGCAGTGTTTAATGTTTTTATTAGAGGTTATTTTGAGGTAGGCAATTTGAAGAGTGAGGGACCAAAAGATTGCTTACAGCAGAAAATTGTTCAAAATGAGTTAAGACTTTTGATGTATTTCTGTGAGAGTTGAACAGTTAGTATCCTCCAAGACAGGCAATTTAGCACTGATAAGCTCCAAGTAATATATACCCTGGAAGGAAAACCTGGTATTTTTCACACATTACATTTTGAAGCAAACATCACTTATGACCAAATAAGTACCATTAACAAAAGGGATAAGATATTGCTGAATTCAGCAGAAGAGGTGGTGTACTAGACAGAAAAAGAGCAAACTTCTCCTTTCTATCTTGGACTTTTGTGTTAGGGAATTCAAACTATGCCTAATACATACATATTAGTCTTTGAGGAGGCCATAATTTATATAGTCTTGTTATCATGGAACTTAGACTGTAGTGAAGGATTTAAAGGTCAATTTTTGAGGAAGAGAAAGAACTGAAAATTTAGACTTTTTATGGGAAAGCCTTTGGGAATCCCAATGAAATATTCACATGACCACAGCAAAATAACTTTAGTTCAGGAGGAAGGACATATAAGTGGGATGGAACCAATACTATCAGGTTTCCTGCCACTAAAAGAACCAGGAAGACTGGAAAGAATAAATCTGACCCAACCCTTCAGTAATGTCAAATTTTACTTTTCCAATTGAAAAATAGTAAATAAAGGATTTAATTCCATAATTTCTAAGGTCTCCAGACAATTTTAGGACATTTTCATTAAAGGTCTGAGACCATTCAGTTGTATGATACTCCATAAAAGAGAGATTTGATCATAAATGTATTCTGGTGCCTATTTGAAAACTTACAGGTACTGGCCAAATAATTAGATTTTTTTTATGTAAAAATAAATAACTCAAACAGAAAAGCTACAGGCAAAAATCAAATGAAACCTGCAAGAGGCAAAAACGATGAATTGTATATACATGAATACAGGTATACACACAAATATACATATACATATGTACATACATATATATCAAAAAGTGTTTTTTTGCATTAATGATGTAAAACAATATATACTGACAAAATACCTACTGTGTGCATAGCAGTAGGAGCAAAAAAGTATCAGGGAATCTGATACTATTGGTTCAGTGCCACTCACATTTCATTCATCCTCAGTGATATGAAATTGTTTATATATGTATTCATATATACACCCACACACATATATATATACACATATATTTGGTTATGTATTTTATATAATTGTATATAGTTATATAGAATGTTATATATAGTTAGTTGTATGTATAGTAATATATAATAATATATGATTAAATATAGTTACATAGGATGTGCATATTTGTATGTATATATGCATACATGTGTATTTCTATATACACACATATGAAATCCATTATATATTGTATATATTCATGAAATATTATATATATGTAACATGCACATGCATGTGCACCCACATGCCACATACCTTAATATATCTCCATATCTCTATTTATGTTGCTTAATAATGTGAAGATGAAGGACAAGGAAAGCATTTTTGCCTTTAGTTGAGTAAAAAACATTTCTAGAGCCTGGTCATTAAAGTAAAAGTCTTTATTGGATAAACATTTAAGTGCTTACTATCTGTCAGATGCTTCCCTATGTGCTGGGCACAAAAAGATATGAAAAAATCTGTCCTCAAGGAACTTACATTTTGCTGAGGTGCAACAACATAGAAACTATTCAGTCAATATGAAATATGCACAAAGTTAACATAAAGTATATGTGAAAGAGAGAGAAGAGTTTGGAGAAGAGAATGTGTGTCCATCTGTGACTTTACCAAAGATGAAGATGTCATCAGAAAGCAGTGAGTAGGGGGTGCAGAACCAAGGTGGCAGAGTAGAAGTAGGAACCTGCCTAGGCTCTCCCCCCAAACCCCTCAAAATATCTGTAAAAATGACTCTAAACAAATTCTAGAGCAGCAGAAGCCACAAAATGACAGAAAGAAACAGATTTCCAGCCCAAGACAAGCTGGAAGGCAGACAGAAAAGATCTATTGCACCAGTTTGGAGCACAGCACAGTCCAATATTAGCCACGCCCTCACAGACTGGACAGGAGTAGGTGTCAGGGCAATGAATCACTAACAGCTGTAGTGGTTTCCAGACTTTTTAACCCACAAATGCCAAAGATAGCTTCAAAGGTCAGCAGGAAAGCTGTCTCACCTGGGTGAGAGAGGAACATGGTCAGGCCCCAGCCCCAGGTCAACAGCAGCCACTGCCACAGCAGAGGCTGATTTTGGAACTCCTGGGTTGCAGAACTGGGTGGTGGTCCTTGGGTGAGGAGCAGCACTAGTGTGGCCGAGCTGGCAGCAGTTGTGGAGAGGAAAAACTACTCACAGTTCCATGGCAGAGAAAAGTGCTCACAGACAAGAGTGCAGGCCAGGAGAGGAACAAACACCTCTCCTTTGATCATATCACATTGGAGGAACTGAGAATTTAAAGGTCCCTAGAGATATCTCTGAAAATAACTGCACAAAACCTCTGAAACTTGGGGCAGTATACCCTTCACTTAAAAAGAGCTCAAAAGTCAAGCAAGTGGCTGGGAAAATGACAAAGAAGGGGGAAAATAAGATTATCAAAGGTTACTCTCTTGGTGAAAAAATATTTTCTTATGATGAGGAAGATCAAAGCATACAAATGGAAGAAGACAGCAAGGTAAAGGTTCCTACATCCAAAGCTTCAAACAAAAGTATGAAATGGTCTTAAGCCATGAAAGAGCTCAGAAAGGATTTTGAAAATTAAGTAAGAGAAGTAGAGGAGAACTTGGGAAGAGATGAGACTGATGCAAGAAAGTCTTGAAAAAAAAGTCAACAGCTTGCTAAAGGAGACCCCCAAAGAGGTTGAAGAAAATAACAACTCAAAAAATAGATTAACCCAAATGGCAAAAGAAGTCCAAAAAGTGAATGAGAAGAATGTCATAAAAAAGCAGAATTAGCCAAATGGAAAAGGAGGTCCAAAAGCTCATTGAAGAAAATTATTCTTTCAAAATGAGAATGGAACAAATGGAAGCTAATGACTTTATGAGAAATCAAGAAATTATAAAACAAACCAAAAGAATGAAAAAAAATAGAAGTCAATGTGAACTATCTGATTGGGAAAACAACTGACCTGGAAAATAGATCCAGGAGAGACAGTTTAAAAATTATTGGACCACCTGAAAGCCATGATTAAAAAAAAGCGCCTAGACTTCATCTTTCAAGAAATTATCAAGGAAAACTACCCTGGTATTCTAGAACTAGAGGGTGAAATAGAAATGGAAAAAATCCACCAATCACCTCCTGAAAGAGATCCTAAAAGGAAAAGCCCTAGGAATATTGCAGTCAAATTTCAGAATTCCCAAGTTAAGGAGAAACTATTATAAACAGCCAGAAAGAAACAATTCAAATACTATGGAAAGACAATCATGATAACACAGGATTTAGCAGCTTATACACTAAAGGATCAGAGGGTTTGGAATATGATATTCCAGAGGTCAAAGGAGCTAGAATTAAAATCAAGAATCACCTACCTAGCAAAACCCAATATAATACTTCAGGGGAAAAAATGAAATTTCAATGAAATAGAGGACTTCCAAGCATTCTTGATGAAAAGACCAGAGCTGAATAGAAAATTTGACTTTCAAATACAAGGATCAAGAGTAACATGAAAAGATAAACATGAGAGGGAAACGAAAAGGGACTCATTAAAGTTGAATTGTTGACATTCCTATATGGAAAGATGATATTTATAACTTACAGCACCTTTCTCAGTATTATAGTAGTTAGAGGGAATATATACATGTGTGTATGTGTATATTACATATGTGTAGGCATATATGTAAGTATATGCATGCATATGTATATATGTGCACGTGCATGTATACATGCACATATATGCATGCATGCATACATATAGATATAGATATATAGAAAGAGGGCAAAGGGTGATTGAATATGAAGGGAGGATGCCAAAAAAATAAAATCAAATGTGGAGAGGAATGTACTGGGAGAAAGATAAAGGGAGTAGAATGTAGTAAATCATTTCACATAACAGAGGCAAGAAAGAGCTTTGACAATGGAGGGGAAGAGGAGAGAAGTGAGAGGGAATAAGTGAACCTTACTGTCATGGGATTTGACTTAAGGAGAGAATAACACACATTCAATTGGGTATGGAAATCCATCTTACCCTGCAGGAAGGCGGGGAGGAAGGGGATAGAAGAGGGAGAATAAGAGAAGGGATGGCAGATTGGGGGAAGGGGTAATCAGAAGCAAACACTATTATAGAGCGACAGGTCAAGGGAGAAGATGGAATAAATTGAAAGCAGGACAGGATAGTGGGAAATGTGGTTAGTCTTTCACAGCATGACTGTTATGGAAGTGTTTTACATGGCTACACGTGTATGACCTATATCACATTGCTTGGTTTCTCAGTGAGGGTAGATGGGGAGGGAGGGAGGAAGAAAATGTGGAACTGAAAGCTTTAAAATCAATGATAAAAATTGTTTTTGCATGGAACTGGGAAATAAGTCCTACAGGAATTGAGGTATAGAAATCTATCTTGCCCTACAGGAAAATAGAGAGGAGAGAGGTGATAGAAGGGAGGGCAGATTGAGGAAAGGGATGGTTGGTATGCAGTCTGTTCTGGGGTGGGGGGGAGGGTAGAGATGGGGGGAAAATTTGGAATTCAAAATCTTGTGGAAGTGAATGTTGAGAACTGAAAATAAAAAAATTGTATTAAGAGTTAAAATAAAAGAAAGTGAGTAGAATTTAAAGAAAGGAGTATAATTAGGAAACGACCTGGTGAAACAATTGCCATGGGTTTTCAAAACTGCGGTACTCTGCAGTCACGTCAAAAGTTTCCTGATCAACTAGCTAAAGTCAGTCCTGGGTGATGTAGTCATGACCCTGTGAGAATTAATATACCTTGCTAAAGATTTGAGTTACAAATGGGCCATAATTTGGGCCTCCCTGGGGATAATCTTGTTCGACCTTGCTGCATAAATAGGACTAGAATAATGATGAGGCTGATGCAATGCTTTGAATTATTCTTCAATTAACTACTATAGCCTGAAAATAATTCTTCTACTTTAAAGATTGTTGAATATTTACTTGGAGAGGCTTTGACATCCACAGTGTAGATAAATCTCAGTGAACACACACATAGACACAGATATACTTTAAGAAAAAGCTAAAAGTTCTCAGAAATTTCATTACATTTTGGATTGAGAAAGTAATATCTTCAGACCTTATTGTCAATCAAGGGTTGACAAACTTTGACCCAAGGTCCAAAGTGAGTCTGCCACCTATTTTTGTATGGCTAGTGGCTAAGAATGTTTTTTTTTTATATTTGAAAATGCAATACTCCTTTATTTAAAAATGTTTAAACCATTTTAAATTCATGGACTACATGAAGTAGGCTCAATTACTGCCATGGTTTACTGAACCCTGGGTTAGATGACATATACCAATGAGAATTTTCTATGGCTGCTGATATGCTCCAGAGGGGGAAAAATAGAAATTTAAATTTCAGTAATTCATTCATCTATCTAATTTTGAATACTCAGGGCTCCTTATTTCCAAGAAGAGAAATATTTTCAGTTGAAGGAAAGTCCTAATTTTTGAATGGCTATTACAACAAAGACCAATAATGGTAAGATTTCAACTTCTGCTTATGAGGCTACTTCATGTTTGTTACATATTTTATTCAATGATTTCAGACTGCTATTCTCTGTTACTGTTATCAAGTTAGAAAATTTATTCTCCATTGTATAAAGCTTCTTCTCCTAAAATCTTTTAATTATATACTCAGACACATTCATTCTTTTAGTACCCTTAGAAAGCAGGTAGAGTATCCATGTACCTGGTATAGAAAAAGATGAATTTATTTTCCTAGAGTCACACAATGAGTCAGTTACAGGTCCAAAAATAGACTAGAGGTTTTGTGTTTCCCATGTGTGGATTGTAACTATGGGCTGTGTACTGCCAACAATTCCCGAGAAAAAATCCCATTTCCCTGGCTACTTTCAAACTTGAGGCTCATTAAATCTTTGAAAAATTGCTGTGAAAAAGTTGTTGAAAAACCTCCCCTATTTAAGTACTTTAAAAATAGAACATATGCCCTTCTTTTTAAAGGCAGTATCCTTTAGGGCCAGGATACTAAATTAAATGATCTTGGAAGTCTATAATCTTAATGAACCAAAAGAATATCTGTGCGTATTTTAAAATAAATATTACAGTGATGATATTATTACAGTGTTTTAAGGTTTGTGAACCACATTCCATATATGACCTCATTTGACCCAACAACTCTGGAGGTAGGTAATACAATCCCCATTTTACAGATGAAAAAACTAATGCCATATTCAGGTTTATATAGCTGGTTATCATCTAAGGGAGAACTTGGATGCAGGTCTTTTTGAATTCAAGTCCAGCACTCTATAACTAGTAATTATAATTGCAGGATCACAGGTCCTGGAAGGGGTCTCAGAGGCCAAATAATGTGACCTCTTTGTTTTATATAGTTGTGGGAACTGATGATCATGTAGTTTAAGCAGCTTGTCTCAGGGTCAC